>NC_141693.1:248494772-249694772 GCF_964263255.1 Lissotriton vulgaris | reverse complement strand
AGTCCTGGATGTTGAGTGCCTCAGTTGAGATTTCTGAGCAGTGCTTGTAAGATTGTCTGAAGCTTATTTGCATCTGCTGCAGCTTCACTATTGCCCTTGTGTGGCCAAAGGTCGCACATGACATAGGCGGCCGGCTCCCGAGGTCCGGCGGAACTTTTTGCCTTTTCCTTTCTGCTTCTTTTCCTACAATCCGTTTCATCTGAAGACACGACCAGGTCCCTGAATGTGTGCAGGGGGACGCTATTGATTGAATGAAAATGGCGGCTTGACACAAAGCTGACTCAAGCGTTACTGTTGATGCTATACAGACAAAAATTGGTTTTCAGTTTGTACATTCTTCATGTTTTTTTTTTCCATCCAAGTCTGATTAAGAGTTTGTAGAAAAATGGCTTCAGATTTTCCACATACTACTCTTCAACATTCTTCCTAAATGTAACAATGTGAAACTCACTAGGAGAACGGCTGTTTCTGTTTCCTTTCAAAATGCTGCCAACAATATTTTCTGAATGGAAGACACCATCTTGTAGCATAAAGGGCCGAAAGGGGTTCTGGTCTGGCCGATGGTTGGTGGAGACATTTTGACTATATCTTGGACCTGCCCGGCCTCGCCCAAAATGGCGCCGGTATAAATGGGACTCGTAACTCCTTGCCCGCAAATGTATATCTAGAAAATGTTATTGTAAGTGGCCCTGTCCTATTTTAATTACAAAATGTATGTCCACCGATTCCGCAACTGTTAGACACCTTAGTTCTTGCAACCTAATGGCCCGCTCGTTACGTTCCTCTACAGTGTAAATGTCTCCTCATCATATACGATTTCAGTTTGCTCCGTGGCCGGCCCACGTGGTTATAGGCCCGTATTTGTATACTGACATTTTCACAATAAAGGTTTTTAAAACAAAACACGGTAGTAGTATTTACATTGGTAAAGTTTTTACTTTTAGTCACTGTTTTCGAATCAGTAAAAGGCAAGTGAAATAAAGCAGTCCAATTACATGACGGATAAAAGGTATAATATGTAGGAACGCAGTAAAGATAAATGGTCAAGGGCAGTTGTGTTTTTCATGTCTGCAACATAAAGTGATCGATAAGAATCTGATAATCAGGCGTATCGGCGACTAAGACAGCAGGCCGAATCTCTTTTACTCAACGGTTCCGTCATGGAAGGAAGAAACGCCCTTTTTCTCGAAAAAGGAATATATTTTACTTGCAAGACAGTTGTAAATTTTCCGGGAAAGTACATTAGCCTGGAATATTATAACATATGTTTGAAAAAAAAATATTCGAAAACAATAAAAAGCGTAATTTTTAGGTCATATGACCAAGCTTTTCATCATTAAATTAACAAAAGTAAAATGAACCAATGAAAAGTTTTATTAACAAGTCACATGACCTGTTATGCTTACGTTACGCGCTGCGCGCTGCGCCTCGGATCACTTCCGGGTGCGCTAACGCGGCGTGTCATATAACGCATTACGCGACAACGTAGGTCAAGAATATAGTCAAAATGTCTCCACCAACCAGCGTTCAGAACACAACCCCTTTCAGCAGTCCAAAAAGTTCTGTTAAATGACAACAGAGGGGACAGGCAACAAGAACCATCAGTCAAAGAGGGGAGGGCAAGTTCTTCTCTTCCGGGTCATGTTGGGGCGCTACCGGAACTGATCGAATTGGTAGTCTACAGTGTTTCTGGATGTTTCAGACTAAAGCTGGCGTCAGCATGAGACCACTACCATCTCGTAGCTCCGTCGTGGCCATTCCACGAGCAATCATGGCAGCCGCTCCCCACCAGAAGCCTGCGGGAGTCGGAGGCCCCCAAGACTTTTGTAGAATCTTCACGGCTGAGGGGACGCTTTTCGAGAATGGGACCCAAGCCCTATCAGGGAAGCGTCCGAGTTCCAATGTGTCCCAGGGCCATTTTAGTGGACCAGGCCCAAAACCGAAGAGCCGGCCGCCATTTTGAGAGCCATGTGGCAGCCGCCTATCGCTGCACCGCAAGAGCGGGAGCAACTCAACTACATGGTGAGCGAGACGCTGTAGTCGCAAGAGCGGGCGGTAAACAGCTGAATGGCGGAAGAGGCACAGTGTAGCAAAAGCGGGCGGAATGGCAACTAAAACGGTAAAGGGGCGCCCCACTACAGCTTGTCTTCAGGTGAAACGGATTGTGGGACAAGGTCCAGAATTGAAGAGTCATCAAAAGGCAAAAAGTTCCGCCGGACCCCGGGAGCCGGCCGCCTATGTCGGGGGCGATCTCAGGCTACACCAGTGCTATAAGACTTGGGGAGGGTGTCGGAGCCAAGCGTCTTATCCGAGTCCATGGCCATCACACCGCCCCTCAGGGGCCTCCGTCAAGCTGTTTAGGAAGGTAACATATCACATTGTTTTCTAATGCAGTCAGGTCCACAAACGACACTCACTTACTTTGAGAATAGTGAAGCTGCAGTAGGTGGAAATAAGCTTCAGACAGTGTTACAAGCACTGCTCAGAACTCTTAACTATGGCACCCAACATCCAGAACTTATGCTATTTGAGAATGGCAGTGACATCGAAGCAACTCAGGGACCAAAACCATTAACGTACTTTCACGTATGAAAATCTTACTTGGGGAGGGGGCAGGAGCGAAGCGCCCCCTCCCAGTCAGCGCCACCACACCGTATGTTGAAAATTTGAAGCCATCGTTCTACAAAGTCAACCAAACTTGGATTGAAAAATCTAGAAAAATGTACAAACTGAAAACCAGTTTTGGTCTGCTTAGCATCAGTAGCAACGCTTGAGTCAGCTTTGTGTCAAGCCGGCATTTTGATTCAACAAAGCACAGGCATTGAAAAAGGCTCAAACTCAGAACTCTGAACTATGGCACCCAACATCCAGGTGCTTGCCATCCGGATCTTGGAGCCTTGTGCTGCTTTCGATCTATTCACACATCGGTCCACTACTGACATCATCTTATAAACCAACGTTATGTAAATAGTTTTTTAATAAAATGTTTTACCCTGTTTCTTTGCTGGTGTGTTGTCTATATTTTTAATATTTGCATAGGGTTTGTCATTATTTTGTGCGGGATGGGTGATGGATGCCGAGCTGTCTTGCAGCTCTCATGGTGTGGAGCTCAGTTCATCTCACTATTTTCGTATTTCTCATGAAGGGTTGTTCCTAATATTTCTATTTTAGCGAGGTCAAAAAGAGATCCAATTAGTGGCCTACTGATTTTGCTCGATTACTTTTATTTTTTTACACGATTTTTCACTATCTGCAAAGACTAAACAGAGTATTGCGACTTTGTGCTTGTTTGTAAATAGAGAATGATCCAAAGAGAACCAATTCTAAAACAGTAAATGCTTGGACAACAATCAATCAAATGGAGAGACAAGCAGGCACGACGGATTACAACGGGGGCAAAGGCTTGCGTTAACTACCGTTCACTATCTGCAAAGAGAGAGTACTACTAAGACAAAAGAGGGGAGGGGGGGATTTGCATTTACAAAACCTTATTTTACTCGCATAAAACCATTGAAATTCCATATATAGTTATAAGCGCTAACTATATATCGCGCACCCGCAATCCACTGCTGATGATGTCACATATTACATCATTCATGACATGGTTAGTGACATCACTGATGACATCACTGATGACATCTCAAATGACATCACTGATGACATCACTGAAAACATCTCATTTGACATGACTGATAACATCACTGATGATATCATTCATGTGATAATACGATGAACCTCTTCAGACTCTAATATAACCTTAGATACAATCAGTGTAAACAGACACTCACAGACTGTCACTCATCCATGGAGTTACTCACACACCTAGTCAGTCATGCAAAGAATCAATCACACCTCCATTTCCTCAACTATACAGTTATACAAACTTTACTTATTCAAACATATACTAACACATATTTACTCTATTATACAATCCCTGATACAAGTTCACAATGATCCATACAGCCACTCACACATTCACTGGCTCTTATGCACAGTTATTTATATATGTCAACTCTCACATGTACTGTGTTTTACATATGTACTTACTTTGACATGTAGCACTGAGATATCCATTCACTCACCAATGCACTCATGCACACAGTCAACCGCCCATACAGCTGTTTCCACATGCACTTTTGAAACCATACATCTAGTGAATCAACTGCTCACACATCTATGCACAGAGTCATACACCTCCCAGCCACCCACACACACACTCAGTATCCCATACAAATACTTGGGCAACCAATCAATAACCCATATAGTTACTCATATAGCTACTTATCAACACATGCAACAGTTTACAGAACAACAGACATAATGATGCACAAATTAAGACAGTTTAGTCACTAACCCATGCACTCAGTGAGACACATTTAATCACTCACTCATACAGTCAGTCATGCACCTACTAAATCCTTCATCCAGACACTTATATATCCACTCATTCTTCAATATGTAAGAGATATTTTAACTTTACAGAAACATACAGTCACTGGATGTTGTCATCAGTGATGTCATCAGTGATGTCATTTGAGATGTCATCAGTGATGTCATCAGTGATGTCACTAACCATGTCATGAATGATGTAATATGTGACATCATCAGCAGTGGATTGCGGGTGCGCGATATATAGTTAGCGCTTATAACTATATATGGAATTTCAATGGTTTTATGCGAGTAAAATAAGGTTTTGTAAATGCAAATCCCTAACTATATATGGCCTAAAACCAATGGTTTTTTCATTGAATATATATATATGTATATATATATATATATATATATATATATATATATATATATATATATATATATATATATAATGAAGTAAAGTATTTTTGAAGGTGATGCTTTTCAGCAACAATGTTAAAGCGTGTCACAATCAAAAATACTTTTCTTCAATACCGGCATGATTAAACAAGCATTGGCAAAGCTAATAGGTCTCTGCAATGGCCAAGCTATGAGCTTTTGACGTTGTTAATGTGAATGTTTTTAGCAGTACATTTACACCTTTGGACTTTGCCAGTGTTTGTATCTTAGTGCCAGAGCAGGGCCAACATCTATACACGAGTCACTCTGCAAGCTCCAAGAGGTTAATTATGGAATAATTCATTTTTGCGTTAGATGCAACACACTCCTGAAGAGGTCATTTTTTCTCCTTTTCTTTACAGACACAATTGCTTTCTATCAGGGTTACTAAACGATGCTGCCCTGGAATTCATAAAAAAACTTGCCTTCCTCTAAGTTCAGCAGACTCTTGCTAAAAATCAAGATATACATTAAATGTACTCCATTTGCCTTGCCAGAAGGGGAAACCCTGGGACGGCCCCAGCAAATCCAAGATGCTTAGCCACTATATGTAAAGTGAAACTTGTTGATGACCCCATGCAGCAAAGTTCAGCAGAAGTACATGGTACAGCTTGATGTTGTACACCTCAATATTGCTCATTTGAATTGCACATACAGTTTTAACATAGCTTCTTGAAGAAGTGGCCAGAGTAAAATGCATATGGAGGATGGACCCTTGTAATAAAGTGTCACACATTTGGCAATTGAATGCGATTCATACAATCACTGAAGGTACGGAAATGTCACAACTATGAAATCTGAAAACCTGCAGTAGTTCTGCATAGACAAAATCCAACAAGGGGTGGGGATCAATCTCTTAAAATTCCAATGTCGAATAAACAATAAGTTGGTTAATATCAGCACCCATTAATTGAGTCGCAAACCCAGGTACAATATATACAACAACACAAAATCTTGGAAACTTCCACACTCACCCTTTGCCACTAATCCCAGCATGGCTGAGTTGCCACTCCAAACCGAAAAAGGCCAGCACAACATACATTTCACACCCTCAAACGCAGCGGCCATGTTTGAATGAGACAAGTAATGTCACAGCAATGAAGGCCATGTTACTTTCTTGCTTAGTGTTTGTTTTTGATGGAAATTTCTTCTCCCTAAGGTCATCACTATTTTATTGTGCATCAAAACAGATTGGCAATTCTCTCAATTGATAAATTTATTAAACCTTCATCCCACAGCCTACTGGAAAAAATTCACTCAGATGAGTGCGTAGAAAGTCACCATTTTGAAATACCACCTTACTAGTGAGCTGTCAGAGAGAATGCATAAGCAGAACGTAAACAAAGTACCAATGTAATATTATGCACTTTTTAATGTGTGATTTAATTTTTTATGCCCGCTAGGCGTTGTAATGTTTAACTAAATGTTGACAAACAAAAAACACAGGCAAACTCTGTGTTGCATTGTCAAGTCTACTTTTTAGGTCTCGGCCTGGAGAGAGCAGTGCATGCGCTGCTCTGCCATGAGAGGTCTTTTGAAATCGATACGATTCCAGCGTGCACGCAGAGAGACAAACAAGAAAAAGATGTGCATACTGGGATTGGATGCTTTACTTGCGGCATGACACACTGGGGACTTTTTTTCTTGCCGCCAGTAAAGGCAGTCCCCAAGTGCACGTCTTCTGTGCGCCCTGTAAAGCCGTTCATGTCCCATGACAGGCTGCACTTGTTCGTAGTGTGGTAACAAGTCATGAATGTGCTCCTGTGAGTCTGCCCCTGATGTTTGACTCTATATTTTAAATAAATTGCTGTAGTAAAAACTTTCTATAATGCATGTTATAGGTTATACAAATTAAAATGAACTCTTTACTAAAGACTAATGTATCTTTTTGTATCTGAATGTGACAGTCTATGCTGCCTCTCTCCTAGCCTCTCAGCTCTGCCCATTCTATTTCTGGCCTCGCAGCCTGTGTTCTGCTCCCACTGATGCCACGTGTCATCAGTGGCCCCACCTGGGCCCCAAGTACCTCAACGACCGCTTGACCTTCTACACGCCCAGCCGCCAGCTACGTTCCACAAGCCTCGCCCTCGCCGCCGTACCACGCATCCGAAGAGCCACCGCCGTAGGTATATACTTCTCCTACCTGGCGGCCAAGACTTGGAACTCCCTCACTATCCATCTTCAGCTGACCCAGGACCATCTCGCCTTCAGGAGACAACTCAAGACCTGGCTGTTCGAGCAATAGCAGGTCCCTTCCCCCTAGCGCCTTGAGACCCTGCCGGGTGAGTAGTGAGCTATACAAATGTTATGATTGATTGATTGATCCAACAGCAGTGATCAGTGTGATACTAGAAGCCCTGGCAGCTGGAGGTGAACAGAACAATTAAAACGACTGTGAGGAAGGCGGAATAGGTTAAAGCGCTGTGATTGCTGCGCACGCTCCACGTCTCCTGCCTTGAGGAGAGTTAGAGCCCGGGCACCCCGGCTCCAGCGGGTCTGGCGCCAGGGCCTTCTTCTCTTCCCCTCTGGATACAGACAAATGGAGTATCTCTTTCAGAAATACGCCCCGTGCCCACCAGTGGGGGCACTGCCAACTCTGACTAGAAAGCGCTGAGTGACGTCAAGCTTTCTCAAAGCAGAGAGCGCTGAACCATTTCTAGGCGCTGTACCGAGAAGCAGAAGCAACAGTGTGGGACACCATCTGCCCAGTATCACACAATGTATCCTAAGAGGATGACGGGATCCAACTCTCGTCTTTCGGATCCAGAGTCCATTCATCCGTTGACTCCGACTCAAATTCACGGGAAGGGCAAATTCTGCAGAACATATAGGATGGAGTTCTGGCACCAACTACACCAAAACCCTCAAACCCTCTGCTCTCATTGTAGGTACACGTATGTGGTCACCTTTTATTTAACTCGTTTGTCTCCTCTACACCCCCTCTTTACTTACCGGGTACATGCATGTGTAGCGCCTTGCAGCCCGTTACTGTGAGGTCAGAGGAGGCTGCTCTCAGTACTTCTGCACACGTATGGGCGTGTCGTCAACCCCTCTCCTTTTTAGGTCTCAGGTGGCATTGAGGCGCGCATACGCTTCTCGCCTCAAGACTTATACTCTCTCTCTACTACTCGCTCTCTACTCACTCTCTACTACTCACTCTCTATTACTAACTCTCTACTACCCTACTACTAACTCTCTACTACTCACTACTCTCTACTCACTCTCTACTACTCTTGATTACTCACTTTCTACTACTCACTCTCTATTACTAACTACTACTTTCTACTCTGTACTACTCACTCTACTATTCTCTCTCTACTACTCTCTACTACTCACTCTACTACTCACTCACTGCTCTCTACTACTCACTCTCTACTAATCTCTACTACTTACTCTCTACTACTCTCTACTCACTACTACTCTCTCTTTACTACTCTCTACTACTCTCTCTACTACTCACTCTCTCCTACTCTCTCTGCTACTCTCTGCTCACTCTCTACTTCTCTTTACTACTCTCTACTACTTACTCTCTACTACTCACTCTATACTACTCACTACTACTCACTCTCTACTACTCTCCACTACTCTCTACTACTCTTTCTTTGTTATGTTATGTTATGTTATGTTATATTGGTATTTGTAGCGCGTACAACTACTCTTGAGTATCCTGGCGCGGAGCAATACTACATAGACAGCGAGAGAGAAGCATTTTAGTAGGCCTGACTGAATAGGTGGGTTTTGAGGAGTTTTTTAAAGCTTCTTAGGTCCCGAGTGTGGCGGAGTGATAGTGGGAGGGAGTTCCAGAGAGTGGCTGCTTTCACCGAAAACGATTGGCCACCCAGCCTGGTTCGTCGGAAATGGGGGATTACCATCAGCCGCTGGGAGGCTGACCTAAGTGATCGGCTGGGGAGGTAAAAGGTCACTCTTTTCTTTAGGTAGCGGGCCAGTCTCATGCAGGGCTCTATGAGTTAGAACCAGGGCCCTAAACTTGACTCTTTGGGCCACCGGCAGCCAGTGGAGTGTGGCCAATTGAGATCTTATGCTAGTGCATTTAGGGATGCCCAACAGAAGTCTCGCAGCCGCGTTCTGGATAAGTTGCAACTTATTCACCAGAAATGAGGGGGAGCCCAGATAGAGAGTGTTGGCATAGTTCAGGAAAATCAGCGGGGTCATATAGATGTTAAAGAGGAGCGGGCTCAATGTTGAGCCCTGTGGGACCCCCGTCTGAACTTCCCTGGCTGAGGAGGAGTACGGGGGCATACAAACTTGCTGGGAGCGGGAGTCTAGAAAAGATTCCAGCCAGGACCGCACTGACCCGGTGAGGCCGATGGATGTAAGGAGCGCCAGGAGGAGTTGGTGGGGAACAGTATCAAAGGCGGCAGAGAGGTCCAATAAAATCAGAGCTGCTCTGCCGCCCTTGTCCAGACATTCCCTAAAGGCTTCTGCCACCTCAACTAGGGCCGTCTCTGTGCTGAAGGAGGCTCTAAAGCCTGACTGTGCCGGGTGGAGAGCCCCAGAGTCTTCGACAAAGGCGTTCAGCCGCCGAAAGGCGACCTTTTCGCAGACTTTGGCCAGTGCAGGAAGCAGGGAGATGGGCCGATAGTTGGCTGCAATAAGTGGATCAGCCGATGGTTTCTTTAGGAGTGGCAGGAGTTTAGCCTGCTTCCATTGCTTGGGCACCACTGCAGACTGCAGTGACCAATTGACCATGGCTGTAACTTCTGACCCGACACAGTCTGCTATTCTGGCTAAAACTCTCGCCGGACAGGGGTCGGAGGGGGATCCGGATTTGAGTGATTTGAGGAGGGCAAGGATGTCCGCTTGTTCGACCCTATCAAATTGGGGAAGGCTCCTGCTCGATGTGGGACAGAACGTGCCGATAGGAGGGCGTGAGGAGGTGTCACTCACGGCTAGGCCCTCCTCAATAAGTTTGATCTTGTTAATAAAAAAAGAGGAGAACTCCTCACACCACCCTGCGGATACAGGGAGCGTTTTTTCTCCGCCTGCGGCGACAAGAAGCTTTGGACAATGGCAAAGATTTCTTTGTCATTATTATCTGCCTTTATGATTCTGGTCGCAAAGTAATCGCCTTTAGCCGCCTTAACTTCAGTATAGTATTGCCTTTGGGATGAACGGAGGTTAGCTTTGGCTTGTGGAGGATAGGCAGCCCTCCATAGCTGCTCAAACTTCTTGCAGGTCCTCTTCCGCTCTTTGAGCGCTGGCGTGTACCAGGGTTAAGAAGACAGTACACGCTTGGGCTCACTACTCTCTACTACTCATTCTCTACTACTTGCTCTCTACTACTCTCTCTACTACTCACTCTCTACTACTCTCTCTACTACTCACTCTCTATTAATCACTCTTCACTACTACTCGCTCTTTACTACTCTCTACTACTCACTCTCTACTACTCTCTCCTACTCTCTGCTACTCTCTCTCTACTACTCTCTACTCTGTACTACTCACTCTGTACTACTCTCTACTACTTACTCTATACTACTCACTCTCTACTACTCACTACTACTCAGACCCTCCAGGATATCGCGATTTCGCGATTTCGCGATTTGCCGCGAAATCGGCACTTTTTAAAAAATGCCGCGATTTTTACAAAAATGCCTGCGAAATCGGCATTTTTGTAGAAATCGCGGCATTTTTCGCTATATCCTGGGGGGTCTGCTTTATCAGCAGCATTGGAGAGGCACAGCGGGATTGCAACCCTCACACCTCCAGCCCTTGATGACCTGTTAAGAGGTGCTTCGAAGGTGACTGAGAGGGAGGGGCTGCAGGTTCAGGAGCAGCGACATCTATTCACATGCATACAGCCCTGCCTGATGGTGGAATCCGCGACTGCCATTTCCCTCTTGTTACCCCGAGCCAACAATCAATTTGTCTCCAAGTTGATGCTAATTATCAGATAAAAGCACCTTTCAGTGGCTAGCCTGCGCCCCATTGATCCCACCTCGCACGTGCTTGTTAAGGAGCAGACAGGTTCAGCTATCCAGCCACGGAGAGCCCGAGAGGGGCCAGCCGCAGAGGTCACAGGGTCCCAGGAGGGCAGCACGCGCCAGCAGGTGGAAGAGGGGCTGGGGAGAGGTGAGGTTGGAGGGTTGTCTCTCGAGCTCTGGGGCGGCAAGCGCCCTGCGTCTGTGAATTCCTGTACGAGGCAATGTGTCATGTCTCTGCTATTTAGAGGGGGGCTCACACATTCCATTTCTACCCAGGGCCCCAAACATCTGAGACTCGGCCAGATTACACCCCTGATTACACCGAGGCAGCACGTGGTTCTCTTCACAGAGCGTAATTACTGTCACTAAATTGTAAGCAAACCTCGGTTCTTCAAACATGCAGTCTATAATTTAAGAAAATAAAGAAATGGAAGGGTAGCTGGATGATGGATGAGGGGAAAGATGGATGAGGGGAAGGATGATGGATGAGGTGAAGGATGGATGGAGGGGAAGGATGGATGGATGAGGGGAAGGATGGATGGATGGATGGATGGAGGGGAAGGATGGATGGATGAGGAGAAGGATGGATGGATGGAGGGGAAGGATGGATGGATGAGGAGAAGGATGGATGGGTGATGAGGGGAAGGATGGATGATGAGGGGAAGGACAGATGGATGGATGGATGGATGGATGATGGGTGGGTGAAAGGATGGATGGAAGGAAGGATGGCTAAGTGAAAGGGTCGATGGAGAGAGAAAGGGAGGATGGATGGATGACTAAAATAGTGGATGGGTGGAAGGATTAGTAAGTGAAAGGATGGCTGGATTGGTGAAAGGGTAAATGGCTGAATGGATGAGTGAATGGATGGATGGGATGAAGAGTGGATGGATAAGTGTACAGATAGATAGGGTGAAAGGGTGGATGGATAATGGAGATGAGTGAAAGGATGGATGAGGGGATGGATGAAGGGATGGATGAGTGAAATGATAGATGGAAGGATACATGATGGATAGGTTTGCAAACGGTTGAATATGTTTGGAAATGGCTGGGCTTACTTATATACTATTGCACGACCTCTGATGTGTCTGTAAAACGTACCTATTGTCCTGAAGTTTTGTCCTGAATTTTGAGCTCCTGTCCTGAATTTGTGTCCTGAATTTTGACCCTTTGTCCTGAATTTTTACACTCACCGTCCTGAATTTGCACCAATGCCAGTTGGTCACCCTATTCGCTGGCTTGGAGACGGAGCGCCGTGCAGAGATGTCTGTCCCTCAAGATAAACAGACAGAACCACTCAGCCGAGAGAGCTGAGGCGCACACGGGACGGGGTATCTGCAGAGGCGCGCTGGACAAGGGATGAAGTCAGACGGTTGAGCTCACCTATTGCAGACCATTTACCCCTGGGAGTGAGCCATGGGAAAAATCCTAGAGGCGAGAAATTTAACACGGGCGTCAAGTGGCCCCATGTCATGGGTGTCAACTTCAATCAGTCCCCGCTTTTAAATCTGAGACGATTTGCAGGCTGACATTTTGCAACGAAACTACAAGTACCAACATGCAGTTCGCTACTGTTTAACAAGTGACCACTTGGCGGTTTTGACTGCTCTTTCTCTAGTGTTTAGGTCTGTCGAACGGGCATCCGGTGGGATATCAGGTCGTGTTCAAAATACCCTGTACTATTTAACGTGCTTACTAATAAAAGGGGCGATGGGTATAGCCATCATTAGTGCAGCAGGTACAGTGGCACCAAGCTCTAAGGCTATTGCAAGACACAAACTGACCTGCAATGGTACGCCTCTTCTGGCGCAAGGCTTTGCAACGTGATGCATCTGGGAGATGCGTCACGTAGTAAATACCCTGCACCATGGTGCATCTTTTGCGCCGCCGCTGCGTCACAAAAGTGACGCAACGGCGGCGTAAAAGCAGCGCAAGGGGCTTGTAAATCTGCCCCAAAGTGTCTACATTGTAAAGAAACCAAATATACATAGCTTCATGTTGTTAAGTAACTAAAAAAACTAAGATACCTGTGTTTGTTGTAGGAAAAATGGCCACATAAAATGCCGCAAAATTGCTGCTAAATTTCCATATTTGTGCCGCTAAATTTCCATTTTTGTGCCGCTAAATTTGCTAATCCACGCCGCTATATCCTGGGGGGTCTGACTACTCATTCTCTACTACTCTCTACTACTCTCTCTTTACTATTCGCTCTTTACTACTCTCTACTACTCACTCTCTACTACTCTCTGCTACTCTCTCTACTACTCTCTACTCTGTACTACTCACTCTCTACTTCTCTCTACTACTTTCTACTACTTACTCACTACTCACTCTCAACTACTCACTCACTAGTCTCTACTACTCATTCTCTACTATTCATTCTCTACTACTCATTCTCTACTACTCACTCTCTACTACTCACTCCCTACTACTCCACTCTCTACTACTCACTCTCTACTACTATCTCTACTACTCACTCTCTACTTCTCACTCTCTAGTACTCTCTACTACTCAGCCTCTACTACTCATTCACTACTCTCTACTACTCACTCTCTACTACTCACTCACTACCCTCTACTACTCATTCTCTACTACTTGCTCTCTACTACTCTCTATACTACTCACTCTCTACTACTCTCTCTACTACTCACTCTCTATTAATCACTCTCTACTACTCTTTCTCTACTACTCTCTACTACTCACTCTCTACTACTAATTCACAACTCTCTACTACTCACTCTCTACTAATCACTCTACTACTCATTCACTACTCACTCTCTACTACTCTACTCACTACTACTCTCTACTACTCTCTCTACTACTCACTCTCTACTGCTCTCTCTCTCTACTACTCACTCTCTACTAATCACTCATTACTACTCTCTACTACTCTCTCGACTACTCTCTCTACTACTCACTCTCTACTACTCACTCATTACTACTCTCTACTAGTCTCTCTACTACTCACTCTCTCCTACTCTCTACTAGGCACTCTCTACTTCTCTCTACTACTCTCTACTACTTACTCTCTACTACTCACTCTCTACTACTCACTCACTTTTATCTACTACTCATTCTCTACTACTCACTCTCTACTACTCTCTCTACAACTTGCTCTCTACTACTCACTCTCTACTACTCTCTCTCTCCTACTCTCTACTAGGCACTCTCTACTTCTCTCTACTACTCTCTACTACTTACTCTCTACTACTCACTCTCTACTACTCACTCACTACTCTCTACTACTCATTCTCTACTACTCACTCTCTACTACTCTCTCTACTACTCGCTCTCTACTACTCTTTCTACTACTCACTCTCTACTACTCTCTCTAGTACTCACTATCTACTACTCACTCTCTACTCACTCTCTACTACTCTCTACTACTCATTCACCACTTTCTCTCTACTACTCTCTACTACTTACTCTCTACTACTCACTCTCTGCTATCACTCCTACTGTCACTACTACTCTCTACTTTCTACTACTCACTCTCTATTTCTCTCTACCACTCTCTACTACTTACTCTCTACTACTCACTCTCTACTACTCACTCACTACTCTCTACTACTCATTCTCTACTACTCACTCTCTACTACTCTTTCTACTACTCACTCTCTACTACTCTCTCTACTACTCACTCTCTACTACTCTCTACTACTCACTCTCTGCTACTCATTCACTACTCTCGACTAATCACTCTCTACTACTCTACTCACTACTATTCTCTCTTTACTACTCTCTACTACTTACTCTCTACTACTCACTCTACTATTCTCTTCTTCTGTCTACTACTCACTCTCTTCTGCTCTCTACTACTCTCTCTCTGCTACACTGCTCTGTACTACTCTCTCTATCTACTACTCTCTCTCTACAACCCTCTACTACTCACTCTCTACTACTCACTCTCTTACTCTCTACACCTCTCTTTCTCTGCCTCTCTCTCTACTACTCTCTACCTCTCTACCTGCACACACACACACACACACACATATATATATATATATATATATATATATATATATATATATATATATATATATATATATATATATATATATATATATATATATATATATATATATATATATATATATATATATATATATATATATATATGCATATGGATTATGGATTTCGGGTCTGCAGATACCATAATGCACTGGAGGCATATGGTGATAAAGGACACTCCCACATGGGTGTAATATTTTCAATAAAGAGCAGGTGCCCTTAATCCGTTGGTTGCTGTGTTTTCCTTACCCGAGGGGCTCGTGAACAGGAGCACATAGCTTCAAACGCATTGAGCCTGGAGTTGGATAAAGGTAAACCACGAGGCTGCTGCAGCTTTCATGTTTAGAAGTCCGCACTCCGGGAGTGCCCTCCACACCAGGGCAGCTTGTTTATTGGAATGTTAGCGGATATGTCCAGCCGCGAGGGAAGCCCGCCATAAGTATGGATCCTTTGGTGTTGGAATATTCGAACACCTGTGCAAAGGGAACGGAGTGTGCAGCATGAATTATAAAGGCCGCCGCCCATTATAATTTATTTGTGGACACTGACTCTGAGTTTCCCCAAATAAATTATTAAGGCTGCCGCCCTCAAAATCGTGCCACCCAGGGCGGACCGCCCCCACCGCCCCCCCCCCCCCCCCCCCTAGATACACCACTGTGACATTTTCTGGAACACCGGTAGAGGTTGGGGCAGATATTACAAGATATCGGGGAAGAGGCGTGGCGCTGCGGCCAGGGCGACTGACGGACGCTGGGGCTCACGGTTCGATCACCGGCTCCGGCCGTAGGGGTCTGCCCAGCACCATGTGACTCTGGGCAGTAGCTTGCTTAATCTTCCCAACGGCGCCGGGATGCCTCCGGGTAGCGGTGCCCTTTACAAATACTGTATTTACATTTACATTTTTTTTCAATGACTGAACCCCTAAAAAGAAATATAGTTCGGCAGTCGCTATAAGTATAGCGTATTAGTATTTCGATTCAATGAGGAGTTTAACAATTTTTGTTAATATTCTCTTACACTTGTTTTTATTTCGATTTTCGTGAAACTTTGAGCCTGCTTGGTTTTATTGTGGATTGGGTGAATGGTTCTTTTTCTGTTATCAGCAGTGTGTTTCCGAACGATAATAAGTGTGAACATTTTGACAGCACCCATGGCCAACAATATCTCGCTGCTTTCAAAAAAGGAACGAAAAAAAAGTTCTGGTTAGACAGACTGGAGAAAGATGACAGCGGAGGAAATATCCCTTCCCCCAATAATCAATACAGTGAAAATGAGGCGAGTTCACGCAATCCCATCTCTGAGCGAGTCAATGTGTCACCTGAAGTCAGTGAACAATCCTGGCGCTGACGCTGATAAATGTGTGCTCCTGAACGACATGGACGGTGAATAGAAAGAAAGGATGGTTCATGCTTCTCCTTTGCTTCCATGACGGCCCCGGAGCCTGGCAGCTGTCCAGGGTGCTGAACCTTTCACAGGCGCTGTAATCTTGACTACGGAACAGAGTATTCCAAATACATAAGCAGCTTCTTACCTTCGTAGGATATGCATTACTCAGATAACTTACTTTGCACTGACGTGCCTTATTTCAGGCGCTTTAGGGCTCTTCAAGGAGCTGGAGCCACTGCTGGCATTAATAATAATGACGATCACGCTAAAAAGTGCCACCTGCACCAGTGATGGAAGTGGGAGCAGCTACTCTTAAGATGGAAGCAGGCTCCTGATTGGCCCCAGCAAATCATGTTACTTGGCCCTCTCGTGTGCTAACTAGGCCTGAGTGAAAATTTAATTATGCCCGAGTAATTGGAGTAATTTCAGTAATTATGCATTACTTTTTGGATGCAAAATTGCCAAATGTATGTGTTTACTCCAGCATAAGTAATTCAGAGTAATTTGGGACAAAAATCCCACTGGAGGAACAATGAACTATGAGAGAGCGCGCAGCTGCTGTATACTGCTGTTCGAGCCCTGTGGTATTTAGCACTATTTTCTTACCGCAAAATGCATCCTCTTGTCTGTTTTGGAAGCGAGGGTGCACGTTCAACTAAGAAATTGGCGCTAAAATGCTGGATAATAACGCATAGTCATTTTGCAGTAATTATGTTAGAGAGAATTACAAAAAATGTATGTCCACCCCTAGCACTGACATAGGGATATGAGAAGCGCTCGTGCACATTCAGCGTGCTGCTTGGCGGCGGAGAGTTGTTGTTTTCCTTCCCAGTGGGCTGCTTGCAGCCTCAATTTATGAGCGGTCTCATTCCTTGTGTGTCCCAGTGGTGGCCTAGCAAGAGTACTTGGTGGTTATGGAGGAGCGTCGATGGAATTGCATCCACAACTCACTGCCACATACGACAGCCCTTCAGGGATCACAGGAAACACAGGTACAAGCTATGAAGTGTCACGTCTCAAGCTATCAAGAGGTAAAGAAAGATTTTAAAGAGCATCTGCAAAAAAAATTAAAAGGACCCACTGACCTCCTATAGTATATTAACTACAGTTTTGTAACCTACACCCGCATGTTATACTGTGCAGAAGGGACACTAACCCTCTTACTTATTAGACAGTGACTCAAATCTGCGAATAGAGTGTGCAGTGATATCTCCAACAAATGCATTAGCCATCGGATTTATTCTTCCAATATTAGACTTGAAACCAGCTTGATACACATGCTGTAGAACTTTGCAGCAGGTACATTTGCCCCCCACAGACCTTAAAATGCAGACTATGTATGGTCAATTAAGTAATTTAGAATACCTTCATTATTCCATGTTTCTTCATGACTAATTTCTTTGGGGCTGAGTTTGCAGAAATAAAGCACCGATCGACTTTCCTGGACTCTTCCCCTGATAACGCGAGCCTTCCTGACACCGCTCTCTTTCTGCTTCCACGCTCATTCTCCGAATGTATGGGTTCCGAGAGTAAATTCATTTCCATTTCCTGCATGGATATGCACTCATGCTGCTTCACTTTGAGCCGGTTAACAAAGAGTTAAAGTCAGATCCCTTTATTTTGCCTGTAGGTTCCTGAACATTGCTCCTCCTGAGTCCGTGTACCAAGTTGTTGATGTTATAACGCATGCCTTTACCATGCATCATGCCTTTACCGCACATGGTAATTATATTAGTGGTAAGTAAAACCCAAATATATATAAGAGAGATAGAGCAGGAGTGAAAGAGAGCGGGAAAGGTTTGAGCATTTTTGCCAGGGCGTCCTTGGGTTCCCCAGTCGGACTCTACCTACAAGCTGCAGATGGTTTCCTCCAGAAGCACCTTTCATTAGTCTCATACAAACACCAACGTTTGGGGGAAGGTCCCCATGCTCCCAAAGCTCTACTCTTTGGAATTACCTGCCACTGCCTCTTCGACTTAAAACAAACCACTGAAAATGTTGTTTGCAAACACTTGAAGACCCACCCACCTCTTTTGTCAAATACATGGTATTGACTCTGTCTAAGCTTCCTGTTGGTTGTTTATAATTTCTTTACAAAACCCAAAGGTCATGAGCCCAGGCTCTGAAGCTACTTTCTGAATGTGCTAATGATGAAAAGTTAGAAAATCATATAAAAGCCAAAATAAAATGATGTTAGAGTACTGCAAGTCAAGAACATCAGTGGCATTCACAACATATAAATGATCACAGGAAGCTAGGAGTCCAACATATATGACTAAGACAGAGAGTTAAAGACGGTGCCTTAGGTAGGGAGTTTCAACTTATTTATTTGGATGAAATGTATAATGTTGCCATTCATGAAATCAAATCCGAAAAGGTGTAGTTTTTTTTATCCATTTACAACCCTTACAATCTTTACGAAAAACACATTTTTGCTGGAGGATCTTACAGAAAAAACATCTTGCTCTGGCACAATAATTGGACATTCTTGGTATATTGTTTGCATCTGTGGCTCTAACTCGCTCAGGCCTAAAGTTAGCAATCTGAGGATCGTTTTAGGCATTCATAGCATGATGGTTCACACCCCTAGTATTTAGCAGGCTTTTAAAACAAATAAGTGGTAAATCAAGGCACATTGTGGACATCTATGGCACGATAATGCCCACCCCTGGTATCCTGCTTGCCTTGACATCATCACGTATTGATAGAAAAAAACGTGAAGATCAATATTTGTATAGGACAGGAGCTGTACATATTATTGGTTTATTGTATTGAGACTTTGATTTATTTTGTATTACATGTGTATGTATGGCACACTTGTAAAGCGCGGCTGTCACCCAACGGGTATCCCCGCGCTGTGTCTGTTGTTGTGTTAAGTGTTGTTGTGTCTTCAGTGTATATTTAAATTATATTTCACTTGGATTGGTGAAATTTCCAAAAAACTAATGTTTTTTCAACATAAAGATAACAAATAAGAAAGTTAAAAAAATATTTGAAAAAGAAACATACAATTACATTTTTTTCCAACCAGAGTGTTTCGTTCGTCTGGCTGCTGGTATAAATGTGAAGTCTGAATGAGCATCAGTATTGGCATTTTTTTGTTGGTTAAGTGCCTTGACATCATGGCATATTGGGAGTATTCATGGCATCAGACTGTAATACAGAGGCATGCAAAACACATTTTATTAGTGTGAATTGATATTTATCACCAAAAATGCATTTCCTTAAATGAAATAACTGCATTTTAGGACAATTTTTTCACAAAACGATTCGAGATCCATTTGTTTGGTAGCTAAAAATGTTTATTTCAATGAACTGAAAAACTGATACCGTTTGACAAAATATTGCATTTGCTAAAATGTATCTATTTAAAATTACTATTTCAGTGTCGACCCCCCTATACCCCCCCCCGACTGATTTCTGCCACCCTTGACTGTATGATTGGTTAAACCTTTTGACAAGTCACTCTAATCTGATCTGTAAACCGGATGCACAAGCCTGTGAAATATGGAGCTCTGCTCTTTAGAGTATGAAAATGAGTTTTTATTTTTTCGTGTTGTACCAGTCCAGGAGATATTCATAAGATCTAGACATGGGTGAGAATCTCAATGGAAGGGACAACATGTTAACATGAAAGGAAGTAAAGTGTGCAATAATAAATGTTAACTGCTGATGTCATCTATGGTTTTCTTTTTTTACATTTTTAGAGGTAAGTATACTGAGAAATGCACCGTTTTTTTAAATGTTCTCTTGTGTAGATGTATCTCCAGTACCACTGTGAAGAATCAGCCTTGCTAAGCAAACCATTATTATATTTATTTTATCAGTGCTTTTTCATGACCTGTGGCTTTTTAGCCACATTGATAAGCAGATGTGCAGTTAGACAACATGGCTAAAAAGACAGTCACATTGACAAGGCCAATAGCTCGGGCATTGCAAGATCTATTGGCTTTGCCAATGTTTGTTACACTAGCACCTATCAGAAAGTGAGCGTAAATTGAGCTCACTCTTCACAGGCATTTACCAATATGCATTCATCTCTCCGGTTTCATGCACTGAACTCAAACTATCCAAAATGGGTTGGGGACCAGAGGACTCAATCGGGTTGAAAGTTCTGCATGTGCTTCAACATAATGGATAGCTACAGATCTGACTTATCCCATGTCTGGAGTTCCCAGGCTTTCTCGACTTTCCAGATTTTCTAGAACTTCCACCCAGTACAACATGACCACACATTTTTGGTAACTGATTTGAGTGGGCCTGCCGTGTACGTTTCCCATGGTCTTCCTCACCCGAGATTTGGTTCTTCATTGCCTGGCATTCCCACGACGCGGTGGGTTATGCCTATCGATTTGAACACAGGTTCGAAGTGAATAAAGACGATTGTTTTTTTAATCTAGTTATCCTTTCCTTTGTTTGAAGAACAATTCCTTTGGACCTTGATGATGTTTTCATTGTTTGATTGTACAATTATGCAGATTGTCCCACATCCACTACATCAATTGGGAATCAACCATTACAACACAGTCATTACAACGCACTACCTTTACAGCACAGTCATTACAACGCAGCTGCCTTTACATCGCATGCCATTACAACGCATGCCATTACAACGCATGTCACTACAAGCATGCTATTAAAATGAATACCATTACAACATATGCTATTACAGTGCATTATATGGTAAGTAATTGGGATTTTTTAGTTTTAGGGTGGGTATGGGTTTTGGGGTAAATGGGGATAGTATTTTTACGCCTACACTATCCAACACTTACCCTACTGTTGCACTCACTGGAGTGGGAGTAGTAATTTTTACCCCTACACTATCCAACACTCACCCTACTCTTGCCCTAAAAGTATTATGCATTGTAATGGTATGCATTGTAATGGAATGCGTTGTTAATGTAGTTTCTAAAAATGCGTTGTGATGCCATGCGTTGTAAAATCATGCGTTGTAATAGATGCTGCGATGTAAAACCTGCGTTGTAAAGGCATGTGTTGTAATTGTTAGCATTATTTGTAATGTCATCTATTCCATCAACCGCACCCACTTCCACAAGAATGTATCTATGCTGCTTGAGTCAAGTTATCAACACTGAGAAAAATGTACTTTACAGGAAAAGCAGATTGCCTTTGTAAGACTAGATTGCAGGACTAGCTTACTCCAATTAAGATACGGTTATAAAGTTAGTCGTTCTTGGGATAGCTCTGAAGCAATCTGTGGTGTAAAATTCCTTCTTTGAGCAAACTGTGAAAATTAAATTAGAAGTGTTGGTTGCCCCAGAAGACTCTGTATCGATGTGGCTTAGAGATCTGCAGTTTTCTAAAAATATTTTGACATATTCAACAAATTATCTACCACGCTGAAAAATAGCATGCATGCACACCTTGTTGGACATTAGAAGCAGATAGAGCTGGTGAGGTGCAAAATGTACTTTAATCTGTGGTGTGGAATGAATGAGCTCTTGCCCTTAGCATTTTCTTAATGAACTGACCCTGAACCACCACATAATGAATCTGGTAACTGGGTAGCAGCCGCAAGCCTTGCAGCATGGGAAAGAGAAAAAATTGCATAGCGCGACCTGGCCTCCTATGTTCACAAACATCAACATCACAGATGCTCAACCCAGATTTGCACTTATATTTAAAGAGCATGTAAAAGGTATAACATTTAGGCAGTATGGTATTTTATTAACTAGAGTGTTAGCTTTTCCCAATATTTATACTTGTGAACACATTCCCTCAATAATGGGTCATCTTATCATACCCCTGTCTTAGAGTGACACCTAACTATAAAGCCTGTACGTTGCTTCAAGGTCTGCAAAGTTGTAAATCGAATGGGTGGCGTCTGGGTTTCAGGGATATTACCAGATCTTCTGTAGTCGATACTACAGCTACAGGCAGGACAGTACACGAACAAGGGTTTTAATCTCGGAGTCAGATGTACCTGTCGGAGAAATTTGGTGCAATAGTGTGATCTGTTAATGGAATGCTCCATATATAAAGGATATAGTAATGTGGGGAATGGACATCCCTGGCTAAACCTTGTATAATGCAAACTAAACCTGATGTCACTCCATTTATGTGTGGTTTTGTGGGGTTGCTAGTACATCCCATGAAGCATTCAAATAAAGTTGCTAGCCTGCATCATGGGCCAGAGGTATGTCCAGTGATTAGTATGTAAAAAACAAGTACTGTTCCCAAAACGTTGTCTAAGGAGGTGGCATGAGCTACAAGGAATACAGACTTTACCTGCAGCTACAGTGCCACTAATGCCCGGAGCCTCAGATGCCTACTCCAGCTGCCTCTCCATTGGCAGTACATTCGCCTGAACAGCATACACACCAGCGGGAAAATGAGTGATCAAAAATGTTTTGGCATACGTGAACAAACATTTTCAATTCTATTAAGGACTCTGAGGCGAGGATTATCCAATCTATTCTTCACTTTATTTTATGGCAGCCATGCAGCATTACCATGTAAGTTACATGATGTAACTACTTTGAATAAAGTCTTAAACCTGCAATACTCAAGAATAAGTAAGAACTAGACCAACAACTAGCTATAATTATCGCTAGGTTGGCTTAGTGGCAATATTTTTATCGCCGAGCTGCGGCGACTTTTAACGCTTAGGAGCCTTGATATTATCAAGGTTTATCTCCTAAGCGATAAAAATCGGCCGAAATGCATGAATATCGACTGAAAAGTCAGCGATATTCATGCATTACCGAGCAAATGCTCTTAGCCATGTTATCCACCTCCCATTGGATAACATGGCTAAGAACTGCTCAGGGATGGTGTTAGCTTTTGGAGATATTCGCGCTTAGCGCGAATATCTCCAAAAGTTGGTAATAGGAGATAGCGATGTAACGACTGTTTCCAGTCGCTAACATCTTGGCACGCCCACTTTGCATGTCATTAGTGATAAATATCACTGACATGCAAAGTGGGGCCCAAGATGGTCGCTATCTCCTACTAGCTGTCGCTAACTGGTGTTAGCGACAGCTAGGTAATAGGGAGATAATTTTATCTCCGCTTTCTTGGCTTTTAAAGCCAAAAAAGCGGAGATAAACCCCCTTGATAATATGCCCCTAGAATTCCCATAAGGCCCATAGACAACGTACAGCCAACTCCAGGTAAACAATGATGACTAGAGAAGGTCTGTCTCGTCTTGCGACAAGGTCAACTTGTCATCCACAAACTGGTACTTTGAGTATTATTCTTGCCTCTGGTCTGAAAATAAAGTGAACAGAATGCTAAGAAACTATTTCAAATTTTTCTAAATTACAAATCTAAGATGAGTAAATATTGAGATATATTTTATACAACTGTATATTATGCAAAATACTGTCAAAGATTTGGGAAGAATAATCCTCGCCCCCAAGGTCTTAATAAAATTAAAAGTTCTTATTCACATATGCTATAAACTCAAATCTTCCATTCTACGACAAGTCTGGTGGCTTCAGATTGTTCAGGTTTAAAGCTTATCAACAATCACAGAAAAATAATTACTTACTGGTTTGTAATAGAATTACTTAAACATGGTAACTGATGACCAGTCGTTCATATTGATAATGCTTTCTAGATGTGCGCCAACATTAAAGTATTTGGAGGCTACTGCACCTCTAACTGAGTGAGGGTCAAAAACAGAGGTATCAATGCCTGATTCAAATAGAATCCATCAAGATAAAGTGGGACAGGAGAATGGGCCAGAAGAAAGTATACAATAAATAAGCAGTTGTCCTTGAGAAGATGATCTAAGTTCAGCAGTGACAGTTTCATAAGTTCTTAAACAATGTACTAGACAACTTTTTTTTCTGGCAAAGGCATAGAATGAAATGTGACTGGGTGCAGATATTTGCCTCCTAAATTGGAGAAAAGTAACTCCCTAAGGAATAAAGTGTCTAGCTGCAAGATACAATGTACAGACTTTTGATACTCTATTACAAGAAGCTACACAAAGGAGGATATCCAGTTTGACAGACAAGTGTTTTCTATGTAAATATTTATTATCAGGGCATGCTTGTAGAAACTTGAGAACCAAAGAGACATCC
Source organism: Lissotriton vulgaris (assembly GCF_964263255.1). Classification (NCBI taxonomy): domain Eukaryota; kingdom Metazoa; phylum Chordata; class Amphibia; order Caudata; family Salamandridae; genus Lissotriton; species Lissotriton vulgaris. Next base: position 249,670,570 of record NC_141693.1, on the reverse strand, counting down.
CATAACTCAGTGTATTTAGGACAAGGAGGAGTAGAAAATCTAATGCCTCTCAATAACTTGGAAATGAACAAATGTACTGTAATAGTATGACCTGCCACTGGAATATAACCTGCAAGAGTAGCTGAACAATAGGAATTCACCTTCCTTAGGACAGACCTTTTTATGCCAGAGATGCTAAAAAATCTGCTGCAAAATTTACATCTGCACCCAGGAGAGACAAATCATATTCCTTGCATCAGTGAACAGTGAGACCATCTGTTCTAGCCTGATCAGTATCTCTTGTGAATAGAATCAGACCATGCCTTGTTGATAAGGTTGATAGCTTGCTTAGAAAGTCCCGGCACTTACTGGCACCTCCGGGAAGTATCCAGGCTACTAGACAAAGTTGATGTTGGATAATTGGGGGGGTGAGGTTGAACTACTGGATCCAAGAGTAACGATGGACAAATTGGGAGAATACAAGGTTGTTGGCAAGATAATACTATATGTACTGAGAACTAACTCTTGGATCTCCACAAAGGGGAAACCAGAATCACTTCTGCTTTCGTTTTCCTTATTTGGAGAGCTACTGGTATGGAAAAGAAGGTCTGATTGTTTTTGATTAATTTTGAGATTTTGAAGGAGAGTCATTGTCAAGTGAAAATGATATTACACGGTGAGTATATCTCATGGTCAGGTTATCGTCTAAGTAGATTATGAGGTGAATTCCATGAGCTATTAAACTTCTACCATTTGGCCACTGCATGGTGTTACAAATCAGCATCGGTCATGCATTAGCCCATTGTTCAGAGTGGGCGGCCTGTAGTAGTAACGCTCCCAATTGTTCGTCGCCAGTCTTTTTCATATGTGAATATCCTCTCCACAGTAGACTTCTTTCTATTAACTTCAGTCTTCATCATAAAGTGGAGATAGGTTTCTGGCCCTCTCTCTCAACACCGCTATTGGTAAACAGGTTGACAGATGGAATCGGTGCTTAACTTGCCCCGTATCTGGTTAACTTATACATTCTAACCGAATGACCCTAAGAGCAGCTCATATCACCAAATATAGAATGCAACAAACAAAGAATCTCTTTGATTTCCATGTCACCTCACCATTTCTAAAATGGAAACAACAAGAAGAGGGACGTTATGGAGAAGTGTGGCTCACTGGTTAGAGCGGCAGACCCTGATGCAGAGATCTGACCCAGGACCAGGGTTCAATTCCTGTCGCGGCAGGGTCTTGGGCTCAATGTCTGCGGACCCGATAATTCTCGCCTCGGTGCCTACTCTAATCATGGGTCCCACTCTGCAACTCTGGGCAATAGCTTGCTTAATCTCCACACCAGCCCTAATCGCTAAGGATGCCTGACTTCACCTTGGGGAACCCCGAAGTGGGCGCCTCACAGGAACAGGCCAGGATGGGTTCCTTAGCGGTACAGCGCGGGGACACACTGGTAAGTGTAACCAGGCGCTTTATAAGCTCATTTACTACTACTATAAGCTCAGTTACTACATGGGTACCTGCAATGTAAATGCCTCCCTGAGGATTGGATACATATGCTTTCAATAAATTCTGACCGGACTATGCCTAGCAAGGTGGCTGTGAAGAATAGGGCACTTTACTCCGCATGCCATTACCTCGCTGTTTTTACACTGCAAAATATTTTACAACGCAGGGCTTTACAACGCAATCCATTACAGCGCATTCCCCATTACAACACAATTTACTAATCTAACTCCACGGGGCGTTACTTTGGGGAATGCATTGTAATCGTTTGAGGTGTAAAGCCCTGCGTTGTAAAAGAGTTGGCGGAGTAAGAAATGCGGGGTAATGGACGGAGTAACGCATGCAGGTTAAAGGATGTTTCCCCACATCTATGAGTGGCTCTACTACTCGAGCTGTAAACAGACTTTGGTCTGAGAAGCAATACTCAAAATCATGATGCAAAAGTGCCTGAACAAGAAAATGCTGTGAGGCCCATACATTTTAAATGAAGCACTACACAAAATGCTGTTACCATAACAAAACATAAATTGATTCACTAAGCTCCTAAAGCTTTACCATTGATGCGTGATTTCTTTCAGTACTTTAATATGTTGGTCGTCTTGTTTGCCTAGCTCTACAGTTCATGTTTGTCATTGTTGGTAGTAAACAAGCACTAGCAAATCCAATATGTATGGCGTTCACTTTGAGTTCTGATTAAACATTAACAAAACCTACTGCACTAAAAAAAACAAAATTCTGCAGAGAACAGATTTATGAGATAAAAACGTAAAGTGTAAAGATTCAGTGTAATTTTGTAAGTACTAAACTCATCCCTCATGTATTTGAAAGTAAGCACTCGTAAGTAAGCAAGATGTGGAATGAAATACCAAAAAAACAATAGCAGGTGGTGAAAGGACAACAGTCCTCTGGGTGGAACCATAGACCAGTTTTATAATAGCTTTTTATTGTTTTCTTTCATGAAAACAGACTTTAAGCAATAGACTTGAGTGGAGCACATTACATACCACACATATCTCAACTGAAACTGCTGGCCATCTAACCTGATGTCAGGCTGGGTATTTCTGTCGCACAACAAATTAATCACATATTGGTTCGTTCTTCCTGTGGTTCGAAGACTTTCAAAGTGGTTTGTCGTCAGACTTCTTGGTTAGTTTCAAGATGATGACATCCCACCCCAAACCCATTGATTCCCACATTTTGGGGGATATTTACAAGACCCGATCACTGAAAGTTACGCTGTGGTGGCGATAGGGCCTTCGCCTTATTTACAAGGCAGCGTTAAGCCACTTAATGTGGCTAAACGCTGCCTTGTAAATAAGGCACCCTTTCATGCTGAGCGTGAAAGGGGAGGACAATGGGTGTTGCGGTGGGCGTTCCACAGCAACACCCATTGATTTTGACCCTGCAGCCTATTTACAAGGGTGACGTAAATAGGAGGCAGTGCTAAGATTAAGATCAGGGAAAACCTGGTCTTACCTCGAGAAATGAGGAGAAATACTTAATTTCTCCTCATTTTTGCTGTTTCCATGTGTGCAGCCTTGTGCAGCGCACATAGAAACAGCAAGTTGCCTTTGATTGTGTATGTGCAGGGAGGTGATCCTTCTTGCACCTAAACAATCAAAAAGAAATGATGTTTTGCAACTTCTATGTGTGCTGCATTAAGCAGCACATATAGAAGTTTCAAAACGCCATGAATGATTGTTTGTGCAGAAAGGGAGACCTTCCTGCACATAAACTATAATTTACACCAACGCAGACACCCTTGAACTATGGTGCACTATGGTGCAAGGGTGTCTGCATTGGTGCTAGGCAGCTGAACTTAGCGCCAGCGCTAGTAGAACCGCAGGGGTGCGCCACATTCTTGTGAATACGGTGCATCCCTGCATTTTCAGAATGGAGAAGCTAGGCGTTAGCAATGTTTGCTTAACGCCATGCTTCTCTAGTCTGTTGTAAATATGCCCCTTTGTTTGTAGTTAAAGCAGCACCACACAGCGCCCTCCGCCTCAGCCCAAGTGCCCAGTTTGTGGCACTACTTGTTGATTGTGGGGTCCAATTTCCAGTGAGTTGTGATGGCTCTCTTAGTCCCTAGATCAATAAAGCTACAGGTGTCTTTGTACTCCTTAGGCCTGGGCATGAGGTCTAACAGGCATGATCATGGTATTTGCATGACCCATCAGCTTATCCACTCTACCAGCGACTCCACTGCCTTCCCCAAAAAGACTGCAGATCGTAGCAGGACCATATCATGTGATAAAATGTTACACCCTCCCTCGTGCACATAAGCCACTTGACCAATGGAAATAAGGTGTGTAATCTGTTGGTTCATGAAATTTAATCTAAGTCATTTTAGCTGGGCATTTCTTTCGGAAATATCTGAGGGCAGCTACTATTCCCCTTCCATGAGCTCATCACCCAAATACCCCTCCGAGCTGACTTTAAGACCCCAAAGATATTTATTTTTTTCACTCTGAGAGCCATGTATACATTTGTGATCATTTGCCACCCACACCCCACATTAATAAGATACTCAACTTTTGGTTGTCAGTGAGTGTTTGTTCCATGTCTTAGCTATCAATGCCTATGGCTGTGTGCATCAAGAACTGTCCGAGGGGAGTCCATGCTCCTCCCTCATTTCCTCGAATGCTCTTAAGAGGTCACAGTTGTATAAGTGCCCCACCTGTGAGCAGCGGTGACTAGCTCGGATTGGAGGTAGGGAGGCAGGGGGTGGGGAGGCGCGGGCGAAGCTGGTATTAAAAAATAAAAATAATTTAAACATACCTTCTCGCCGTTTCCTCGCCGCATCTCTTCTTCGTAGTCCACCCTCGCTGGCCTGAATAGGAAGCAAACCGGGGGTCACAGTCAGCCAATCACAACGCCGCTGCCTTAGCAGCATTGTTATTGGTCTAAGCGCCATGTTTTGGCGCTCAGACGCTGACTGGGAGCCAGGGCATGTTCTCCACCCAAGCTGTAAGGCAGTCTGCATGGAGAACATGCAAAGTGCGCAAGACTGTTTGGCCGGCCCAGGAGGGATGACCAAGCAGTCATTGGCATTTAGGAGGGTGCTACCACATCTCCCCTACCCCGCCTCCTCACGTGCAGCTGCCAGAAGTAGGACAAAATAAAATAAAAATAATGCAAGTTGTTATCATTTTATTTTCCCTTCATTTCACTGCTAAAAAGCAGTGGGGCGGCGCTCCTCCGCCATAGCAGAGAAGCCACCATTGCCTGTGAGATTCCCTCCATGCTCCATTGCACGTGATCCGCAGCTTTCTTCTCTTTTCTGAGTAATGCAGGCACCATAAAGGGAAGGCCGATGCTTATGCCACATGTACCATAGGTTTTTGCTGATCGCTAAGGTAGAAATATCTGGCACTTTCTGGAAGAAGAGCAGCTGGGTGGGAATGACACTGCACGTTAAAGGAAAACTCTGTGACAGAGACATCTCACAGCACCCTGTGCATCAGTTCAGCCTCTGGGGATCCTCCTGGGTCCAAACATGAGACCAGCCATTGGAGCTGTGCCACCAGGTAGTATGTTTCTAAATCAGGGCGGTTAAGTCCCATTCTTCCATTGGAAGGCGAAGCTTGGTTTATGGCTTAACCCCCATTCAAGTCTGTTAGAACCGTATTCAGTTGCTTGAAGATGCAGCCCGTGAGGTTGGCTGAGATGGCAAGGAAAGGATATGCAACTGTTATAGAAGAATCATCTTTGCTATATGTACCTGACCCACCAGAGTGAGAGGTAGTTGCCCAGAAGCTCAATGATCCCCATGCTGACCTTAATGCTCTAGTTTAAGTTCCTCGCTACAACATCTTTTTATCATCTTAATACGTTTACCCCATAATACTTAAATGAGGGGTGCCACATCCAATCCAACGTGTTGTGAGTGGGAATGATTTGAGTGCCTTAATGCATCAGAGAGAAATACAGGATTTGTATCTATTGAACTTGAGCCCAGAGACCATACCGTAATCTTCAAGAGGCAACAAAAAGACACACAAGCTACCCAGGATGTTGCGAGCATGTAGCAGCACGTCATCTGAATATAAGGTTCCTGCATGTGTGTGACCCAGCAAAACAACCCCAGGTTTCTCTCCCAATCTGCATGCATGACTGGTGAATGGCTCTATTGCTAATGTGAAAAAATGGGGAGAAGGGGCATCCCTGTTGTCTCCACTGCTAATCGGGAAGTGTGCAGACCCGGCCCTCCCCATCCTAACCGTCGCAGAAGGACCTTGCAAGAGCATACAGATCCACACGAGTATCTCCTTACCAAAGCTGTTTGCCTTCCTCCAGTACATTAAAAATGTCTTTCCATGTCAATGAAGACAACCATTTCTTGCCCAACATCTGCATGGATTTCATCCATGACATCAACAATCTGCAAATGTTGGCTGCTTTGCTCCTCCCCTGTACAAAGCCGCTCTGATCCAGATGTACCAAATAAGTGATAACTACTGAATCCCATTTGAAAGCACCTTGCCTTGTATCTTGCTATCTCAATTAGTGATTGGCAAAGGGTGGTAGAATGAGAATGTCTCTGCCAGGTTTTGGTGACATGCTGATAGTTGCCTCTTGAGTTGTGTGTGGTAGTTGGACGACTGCCCCTCTGGATGTTTGGTACATGTGTAAGAGACCATGAGTTAGTTGGACCTTGAAGTCTTTACAAAGTTTAAGGGAAGCCCATCTCTTCCCAGGACCTTCCCTGTTACCAGCTGATCTGCGGCCACATTGATTTCAGCCAGCACAAGTGGGGCCTGCACATTTTCAGCTTGATCAGGCATTAGACATGGTATTCCTCACCCTCGGATGTTGGGTCCACTTCTGTACTAGCATCGTAGAGGTGTTTGAGGTAGACAGAGAAAACATCTCTTATGAATGATTGTGACTGGAGGAGATGGACTTCCATGTGCCTGGTGACTGTAATCATGTTTTGTGGGTTCTTCATCTGATTCAGCCTCGCCGATAAATGGCCCGGCCATTCTTCCTCCACATGCCTCAAAGCTGTGCAGCCCTGGTATCATGTCAACACAGTCTTTCACACAGTTCAGCATGGAGCTGTGATCCTTATGAAAATGCCTCTAATAAAGGCTTTAAAAGTCTCTCACTCATTTAGTGTATCTCTGGTGGATCCAGCCTTTCTCTCAAAATACTACTGTACCTCCTCTGTTATGGTGGGTCTCTACTCAGTGTCTTTCAGAGCCGCTGTCTGGGGATTTTAGTGAGCACGGCTTCCCATTGTATCGATAAGTGTAAGAGGTTGTGGTCAGGAAGGGTTCTATCTAACTACGTAGCCCTGTGCACTAATCCCAAGAGGTGCTCAGTTGTGAAAATGATGCCTATCCTATTGTGTAGGGAGTGAAGAGAACAGTAGTGAGAAGACTCCCTCCCTTTAAGGTTAATTTCTCTACCCACTTCCTTGTGGCCCTAGACTTACATTCACCCAACTGTTTCCCTGCATATTACAAGCTCCTGCTCTGGGCCTGGGGGGCTGAGACCTATCCTTACCCACGATCCAGACGCAGTTGAATTCTCCTGTTAATATGAGCAGCGTGTAAGGGATCTTAACCAATTCCATGGTAAGACCATTAAGGAACATCGCCTGACCGGTACTGGGGCAGGTGCGCACAGAACAAATGGAAAGCGCTCTGATACCTCCGGGTCTAGCCAGCGCTATATAAAACTCTTTAAATAAATAAATAAACCCTCCCAACAAATCTTCCTACCATGTATACCTCCCCTCTGGGTAGAACACCTGTGTCTCAACTGTGAAAGGCACCCCTGGATACACCCATAGCAGGACCCCCTGGCGTACGCCGAAAAGGCGGTGCTGTGTCTCAGCCTGTACCCTTGTGTCTTGGTAAGGTATATCTCCTGTAAGACCTTGAAATGTGCTCCCCGCCTTTTCAGAAATGTATGAAACTGATGTCTCCTTATGGAATTCAAGAGGCCTCTGACGTTCCATATGATACTTGAGTACCTGCATGCATGAATTAATGAAAAGAAAGATATATATATATATTCTGGGCTTGTGCCCCACTTTCATATATGCTTCATTATCATATCCAGTAGCTACAATGGGCATGCCATCATGAACTGTTCCTTTCATCCTCTTTATATTTTCAAGCGCTAGCGCTTCGCTGAAGGTACTGCTTGTTGTGTGGGGTTTTGTTGCACAAGCCACTGCAGGCTCTGTGAGGAACAGACACTTCTGGCCCGATGATCTTAAACCTAGCTGTGCATAATAGCTCATACTTCAGACCTGTATCTATTTGTCTCTTCTTTACTCTCGCAAAGAAAGCTGTTTGACTTTGGCCTACCAGAGTGTAATCAGGAAAAACAAAGACATTCCTATCTTCTATCACAAAGTGACCTGCTGTTCACATGGATTGTAAGATGATTTCGCCAATTTGAAAGTGCAGCAACTTTGCCATAATGGGTCCTGGAGCCTGGGGTAGCCCTGTGTGCACTTTCAAACAATAAGAAGGTCTGTAACACTTGAGAAGCCACGACACTGGACAGCTATCTTTCCAGAAGAACCACTGAGTCTTTCGCTCCACCCCCTCAGACAGGCCCACTACTCGGATGTTACTTTGTAGGGCCCTGTCCTCGGCATCACCTGTCTGTGAAATCTTAAATTGTCTGTAACACGTCTGTAGCTTGCAGGTTGAGTATCTTGATCGTGTTCTCCATGTTATCTGTCGGATAGCTTTTGTTGATCTTCCTTCATGGTAGCCCAGGTCATCTGCCCCTGCATCTATCTTGTCTTCTAAAGAGTCTTGAGTTGTGGAAATTGCTCTCAGGATCATGTCAATGTATTTACTGTATCTTACTGATTTCTCGACAGTAGGCCCTCACAGCAGTGCCACACCTCCCTCTCCAAAGGCAACAAGAGGAGGGTTAAGGCCCAGCACGCGTGGCCCGCCACACGCAGCAAGCCCCACTACATGCACCCGGGCCCTGCCTTCTTCAGCAGGTCATTCAGTCCCTACTTTTCATTCAGCCAATGCACACATCTTAAGAGCCCAAATTCAGGCCGGATACTCACGACTTTTTAAGACAAAAATCACTTGATTTATTTGTCTCTCACCTAAAATTGCCTCTGCTTAAATGTAAGATAATGCAGGTTTCTGGGGCCTTAAGCCTCATTACTCTGCATTGACCTGCCATCTTTGCCATCCGCCCACACTTACACCAATGTCAGCTTGATATATATTTTAAATAGTTGGTAAAAAAGTGGTCTGGCAAGACCTAAAAATGTTCAAATGTGTAAATTCACTGCAGGTTACTGTTCAAGTAATTTTATGAAATGACGTTCTCTGACCTATAATAAATAACTAGAGTACTAGACATGACTTGGATTCGCCTGGGTTTGTCCAGCATCCCCTTTATTGCCTTATATCAGCAAGACAAAAGTATACAATAATATATCAATAGAAGAATCCTGTGCCCGCTGCTCCTGCTCACACTGTTCTGTTCAGTGACATCTGCGGCACTTCGCCACCCGGGCGCGCACGACAATTGTGGGAGCCCAGACAGGGCCTTTTAAGTGATTACATGTAATTTCTTTCAGGAAATTTAGCAGCTAATACAAAAGAAGCTGCCTATATGACCTGTGTTTTAAAATTAAAAATGTATTTAACAAGCACTACATTTCTGCTGACAGAAACAAACTTTGTTCTTTGCTCCCTAAAAAATCTCATTAGATCCAAAAGCAGGCAGCTGAATATTGCCACTTCCAAATCATATTTGTTGTCGTGGACGTTTTTAGTAGAAGTACTGTGTGTGCACTGTAATGAACAGCTAAAGGCACACAGATATTGTGCAACCGTGGCAACAGCGAATGCACAAATAAAAGAAATCAGTTTATGTATGGAGAAGTGTCTATGATAGAAATACCTGTGAAACCTTTAATAAAAACACCTGGAAACTGCCACTTGCAGAGCTAAAAACAAAACAAAAAAACAGCAAATAGGAACCCTGACGTCAAGTCAATATCCGTCTAAACCCATCTAAATTCATGAGTCTGAAGAGAAAGACAGTCTTGGGTCTAATGATAGAGCGCATTGAAAACACATTTCCAATCCGCAGTGCCTCGGTTTTCTTTGTTCTATTTATTCTTCTTAAAGTATTTCGAATCCTCTTCATAATTTGCTTTCGTCCATTTTTAGGTCTGGCCTAGCAGCTATAGCCGCCTCACCAGTTCCCTGTTTCCACTGTTTAAAAAAAGTTTGTAATACAATTAAATATTTAAAAAAAAATAATAAAAAAAAAAAATATATATATATATATATATGTATGTATATATATATATATGTATATATAGATAGATAGATAGATAGATAGATAGATAGATAGATAGATAGATAGCTACTAAAAGATTAAAGTATTAAAATAATGTCATAGCTAGGTGAGCATTTCAGTGGCCATGTAAAGACTTAAACATGCAAAACCACTGAAAGTCACTAATTATAGTTTTCTCAAGTTACTATAACTCATGCCCTAAAGTAACTATAACTCGTGCCCTCACCATGTACAGTTTTCTGATCAGTAATTTCATTTCAAATGATGCAGTGATATTATCAATGATGTAATGAGTGATGGAATATGTGGGGTTATTAGCAGTACATGGCGAGGACAAGAGTTATAAGTAAGTTAGTGCACAAGTTAACTATAACTGGTGAATTTCATTGGTTTTGTACATTTAAAATGTTATGCTCTCAATGAAATTCTCACCCAATTCTAACGTTACTTTAACCTTTGTTTTTTCTGTGCATTTCTATTTTTTTAATATTTTGTAACCGTACGTTAAGCCAACCCCTCCAAAATATACGGATAAAGCATTGCCCGCAGGACTTGGCCTATGGCCAGGCCCTGGGGCCAACTCCAAGAAGGCAACCAACCCCATGCCATGCACAGCTGTGTATGACGGGGGTTGGCTGCAGGTATGGCTCCCCTCCCCAAGCCAATAGCGGTCTCAGGGACCCATTCTTTGGGACCATTATTAAAATACAGGAGAGGCGGGCTTGTGACCTCGTCCTCGAGCCTTAGTAGGGTCTGGAGACCCCTTCCGAGGGCCGAATTCTTTAGAAAAGGGAAGTGGGGCCAAGTGGACCTCCTCCCCAAAATTTGACAGGATCTGGGGATCCCCTCCCATGTGGCTGGACACCATATTAAAAGGGAGTTGGCCTTGTGGCCCCTCTCCCCAAGTCAGAATATGCTCAGGGACACCATCCCTCGAGGTCTATTCCCATAATAAAGGTCCCCTCCATGAGCCTATTGTAGGCCAGGGTCAACAGTAGGAGCCCCAGAGGCACCAGGGCCCCTGCCGGATCCCCACATATTGTGGGAGCCGCATTGCTCACGTCCAGCGGGAGAAGCTATTTCTGCATGCTCCTGCTGGGCTGGGCAGGAATGCAGGCAGGGAAAAAGAAGTTAGCTCCCACCCGATGGGAGCTTTTTTAAAAGCTCCTGCAAAATTTCAACAGAAATCCATGTTTTTGCCACCTCTCCTTCAGTCAGGGATGGCATGTTTGCTCCCACCCTATGGTAGATTTAAAAATGCTCCTACCGGCCAGGAGCAAACATATGTTTTTCTGCCCATAATGGTTCAGGCAGGGAAACCACTACGAACCTCCCAAGGATGGGCTCCCTGGAACTTTTGAAATCAGAGTGATGGCCCACACTTTTTTTCAAATTTTGCAGTGGATTTGCGGATTCTCCTCAAATTTGCAGCAAGGTTTTAAAAGAAGGGTTTTGGCCCTCTGCGGGATCCCTCTGGGACCCCAAAACCAGGCCTAGGGGTTTGAGATATCCCTGTCTTCTCCCCTTATGTCTTTTTTTCACCTTTTTTGTTAGGACTCAGGACTGAAGAGTCTTCAGATGGCTACTGCCACATCAATATGAATGTAGTGGCAGCCAATCAGATCTCAGCTTGTGATCTGTTGTGTCTGTGGATCCTTTGTTGTTTCATATATAAATAGTTTTTGAGCATTAACTGCTTAAAAACTACTGAACAGATTTAATGGCGGCTGCCGATATGTGAACAAGGCTTCTGAGAAGCCGAAACGTGTTATGAGGATGCAATAAAGAAAGTTGCAGCAAACTGACTTGTGCGTGAAGTCTAAGAAATATAGTTTGGACGCAGTCTATATATATATATATATATATGTATATATATATATATATATATATATATATATATATATATCAGAGGGCTTCAAACATTTTGATGTCGAGGCCCCCTTGTCAAAGTTCTTTAGGTGTAAGGACCCACTCCTGACAAAGATATCTAGAACTTAGTTTTCCTCATCATCGACATCCATAAATGCCCCCAATGCCCTCAACAAATCATTTTTACGATTGGGAATTAATATTAAACCGTTTTTAGCCAACCAAAGCCACCCAAAGGTCAGTGAGCGTGGGGGCATGGTCAGAGGTGTAGCTAAAAACAAAGGCCCTTATTTATGAGGAATTGGCGTAGGGCAGCGCCATAAGTCTTCTTGCTGCGCTGCCCTTCGCCAATCTGAAAGAGCAGGAATGCACCATATTTATGAAATACAGTGCATTCTCATCCTTTCCCATTGCGCTGGTGCACAAATTGCTGCCTAGCACCAACATAGGCAGGATTGTTTTTGTGCAGGAAGGAGTTCCTTCCTGAAACAAAAACAAAAAAAAACTGGTGTTTTCCTCTTTCTGTGATGAGAGCTGCATAATGCAGCCTACATGGAAATAGGAAAAAACAAGAATGAAAACATTTCTCCTCGTTACTCCTCTGCTGGGGAGGCATACATTTTTGCCGCTGCCCCAGGTTTACAAGATTTTGTAAATATGGGGCAGCTTCAAAGTCCATCGGTGTTACAGGGAACCCCCACGCAACGCCTATGGAACACCTCCTTAACGCAGAGCAAGGCATCGCTTCACCTTCAAGAAACCAACCACGCACCACTGCATCCAACAACTGCAGCGCCGCTGCTGTAGCAGTCACCGAAGACCAGCTGACCTCCACCCTTGCTCAGAACTCACCCACGACCCCACCGACACAGGCGCCGCCGCCCAAAACCTCAGACAATGGGTCGACGACTGCGCCAACACCCTCGACCCGCTCAAGAAACCCTTCATCAACCACCCCAGCAAGAAAGCCTCTTGGTTCACAGAAGAACTCCAGACCTCCAAACGTACATGCCGGAAGCTGGAGAAGAAATGGCTCCACGACGGCACACCAGACAGCCATGCAGCCCACAAGGATGTCACCCGCAGACATCACCACCTCATCAGAACAGCCAAGAGATCCTCCTTCAAAGCCAGACTGGACAACAACGCACACGACAGCAAATAGCTTTTCAACATAGTGAAGGAACTCTCCAACCCCAGCACCAACAACATCCTGCCCTCGCAAGATTTGTGCGACTCACTGGCCACATTCTTCCATCACAAGATCGCCGACATCCACGAAGCTTCAACACCTCCATCCACCTCGACCGCAACAGACCCCACCCCGAACGCCACCTGCACCAACCAGCTGACCACCTGGTCCCACGCCAATGACGTCGAGATGCGCAAGGTCATGAACTTTATCCACTCAGGATCTCCGTCAGACCCCTGCCCACACCACGTCATCAACAAAGCTGACTCAACCATCGCACGCCAACTACGGAAGGTCATCAACTTCTCCTACGTCACAGCGGCATTCCCAGAAAGGTGGAAACACGCCGAAATCCACGCCCTCCTCAAGAAGCCCAAGACGGACCCCAAAGACCTCAAGAATTTCTGGCACACCTCCCTGCTCCCCTTCCCGGCGAAGGTTATCGAGAAGATCGCCAAAACACAGCTGACCCGCCACCTTGAGGACAACAACATCCTAGACCCATCCCAGTCCGGATTCAGACGAAACCACAGCAACGAGACAGCCCTCATCGCCGCCACAACGACATCAGGCGCCAACTAGACAAGGGCAAAACTTCAGCCCTCATCCTCTTGGACCTGCCATCCGCCTTTGATGCGGTCTGCCACCACACACAAGGATCACGCCTCCAAGAAGCCGGAATCCAGAAGAAGGCCCTGGACTGGATCACGTCCTTCGTCTCCGGCAGAACCCAGAGAGTCTGCCTCCAACCCTTCCGATCCGAAGCCACCGACATCATCTGCGGCATACCCCAGGGCTCATCCCTTAGCCCAACCATGTTCAATGTCTACATGGACCCCCTCGCACAAGTGGTCCGCCAGCATGACCTGAACATCATCTCCTACGCCAATGAAACCCAGCTCATCCTCTCCCTCACCAAGGATGCACACACCACCAAAACTAACCTTCCCAAGGGAATGAAAGCCGTCGCCGAGTGGAAAAGAAGCAGCCGTCTGAAACTGAACTCAGACAAGATGGAGGTCCTCATCCTAGGCCCCACCCCCTCTGTGTGGGACGACTCCTGGTGGCCGACCGCACTGGGAACAGCTCTAACACCCACGGACCACGCACGCAACCTAGGATTCATCCTCGACTCCTCCGTCTCCATGTCAAGGCAGATCAACATCATCTCCTCCTCCTGCTACAACACCCTCCGCATGCTTCGCAGGATCACAAATGGATCCTGACCGAAACCAGAAGAACAGTGACCCAAGCCCTCGTCAGCAGCAGGCTGGACTACGGCAACACGCTCTATGCAGGATTCCCGGCCAAACACCTGCAACGACTACAACGCATCCCAAACGCCTCCGCCCGGCTGATCCCCAACGTCCCCTGCCGCAGCCACATCACCTCCCACCTTAGAGACCTACACTGGCTCCCCGTCAACAAGAGGATCACCTTCAAGCTCCTCACCCACGCACAAAAAACAGTCCAAAACTACCTGAACAACAGACTCAACTTCTACACCCCCACCCACCAGCTCCGCATCGCCAGCCTCCCCGTGCCGCCATCCCGCACATCCAACGAACAACCTCCGGCAACAGATCCTTCAACTTCCTCGCCGCCAAGACCTGGAACACCCTCCCCACCCATCTAAGGCAGACCCAAGACCTGCTCACCTTCAGAAAGCTTCTCAAGACCTGGCTCGTCGGGCAGTAGCAGCACCCCCCCATCCCCTCGGCGCATTGAGACCCTCACGGGTAAGTACCATGCTTTACAAGTTCACTGATTGATTGATTTTATATATATATATATTATATAATACATATATATATCTGGTCTTTTAACAAATTAAGTAATATTTCTTCTTTTATGAAAAATGGTATAAAAATGAAAAAACTAGCGGTTTGCACATGCACTTCTGTACAGGAAGGTCCAGTTTCCTTCGTATTAAATACCCCCCCTTCTTTTTTTAGGGGGTGTCTTCATCCTATACTTGGATGTTGAGTAACTTAAGTCCAACCTACCTATTAGACCAGCAATTTCGGGTCTACTATTTAAAAGCAGATACATAGAAGTCAGTATAGATTAGGAACAAGATTGTAGATACACATATATATACTCTTGTAATTTCCAACATGATATATATATATAGTTAGGTGTGATACCCCCCCTTCTTTTTTTTAGGGGGTGTCTTCATCCTATACTTGGATGTTGAGTAACTTAAGTCCAACCTATCTATTAGACCAGCAATTTCGGGTCTACTATTTAAAAGCAGATACATAGAAGTTAGTATAGATTAGGAACAAGATTGTAGATACACATATATATATACTCTTGTAATTTCCAGCATGATATATATATATAGTTAGGTGTGATACAAGGTACTTATTATTCATTGGATGTATATATAGATATCTATTTACATAGTTATCTATTTATTCCTGGTGTATTTATTATTTATGCTATTATATACCTTTTAGAAAGGATGTTTTTAAATTGATATGTAAACATTATTGCTAAGTATTTATGCGCCTATTTATATTGGCATCTATTTATCAATTTATTCATGTTAGATAGTCATATATTTAAATTTATCTATATAGGTGTGCAAAGGAGCACATCCTATGATTAGCTTTTTTCTGTATTTGGATGGCCCTAGTTAGGATTGAAATATTGGCGCATTTATGCCTAAATTAATTTTTTCTTAATTGACTCTAATGGTCTACGTCTACAATAGCTAGATATTGATGAACTTTAACAACATTTATTAATTTCATAAAGGGTCTTTAATTACTGGATCGACTTTAGTATATTACATTTGCACTTTAAATCACATGGTATGTGTCTAAACCAATGAAAACAAAGCTTTGATGAAGTGAAAAACAGAAAAAAAGAAAAATTAGTGAATATATAAAGGAATGCCATTGTTAGTATGGCGTCATGTGATCAAGTCCCCCTAGTAGGGACGAGATGCGTTATGGCTGCCTGCTTTTGTTTGTAAGCTGAACCAAAAATAAACTGAAGGCATTTTACAGCTTGGTGGTCCGTGCTCTGTTTCCGTATCCTGCGAGGGAGAAGCGGTGTCAAGGAGTTTGTTGGTGATGTGATATATATATATATATATATATATATATATATATATATATATATATATATATATATATATATATATATATCACCAACAAACTCCTTGACACCGCTTCTCCCTCGCAGGATATATATATACATGTTTATGAATGTCCAGCAATATATACCTGAGTCCTGACAATCATTGTTAGATACTTTTGAGTTCATATCTCCTTTATAATATGAGTTTCATTGCAATCAGAATTTTAGTCTTCCAATGTGAAATGGCAATTCAACCAAGTGAGGATTATTAAGAATACGGTTTAAATTTCCTCCCATAATTTTTCCCTATTTTCCCATGAAAATGTTTTTAATTATATGAAAAATATTATAAAAATCACAATTTAGATGCTTCGCACTTTATTTTGCACTTAGGTTTCAGGAAAATTTATTGATGAGTTAACTTAGGTATTGCTTAGTAGTTTTGTATAATATGGCGAATATTGTCTTGTTTATAATGAAATTCAATTTGATCAGTTCCTTTGGAAATTGAATGGTAATTACTAACTCTGGGCGTAGTTTGCGGAGTCGGACTCCGCGGAGCTACGCGAAGACGTAGTTGCACTCCGCGAACTACGCGTAGCTCCGCAACCATGCGGAGTTGCTTGCTGGGCCCGTTCGCGCGCCGTTTTTCGTCTTCGGGAGCGCGGTGCGCGTGTTCGGGGCGTTGCCTGCATGCTCGGGATGGCTAGCGCGCTAAATTACCCCAGAGGTTTGTCCCGCCTGCTTGCATTCCCTTATTTCCTGTTCCGGGTCACAATTAACGTGGTCGCGTTGTGCAAGACATGTTCGGGAACTCATCTTCTCGTTCGCACTACAAAAGTGCGTGATCGCGCTAAATATCGCGCGAACCTACCCATGCGGTCGCGATGGGCGCAGCCATCTTGGATCACACACTCTGGCTATGGTTTTGGGCCTACTTTTGCATCCTGTTAAAATCTCTTTAATCCTTGTCTTTTTACCCACTTTTTCTAACTTTCTTTAGTTATTACCTATTTCTCTCTGTGCCTAGGTTTATATTTTTCATTTTATTTCTACTTTTACAACTTTTCTATTGCTTTTTACTTCCTTCTTGTTCTTTTACCTTGCTTCTTCTTTCCCCTACCTTTTTGTCTTGAACTTTTAGTTTTCTTCTACCCTCCACCCAGAACCATGGTCAAGGGCGCCAGCAGCAGCGGCGGCTCAAAGGGCAAGGCGCCAGTGCCCCAAAAAACTAGGCTGCCTTGCGGCAGAATTCGCCCCCTAGGGGTGAGGCCCCGCCAACTTTTTGGGGAGGAGGAGGTGGCTGCCCTGGTGTTTTTTATCCAGCGCTACCTCCCCTTGATGTTGGCAGCAGGTGGCAGGCCCGGCTCCGGCTACCAGCATATTGAGGAGCGTCTCCGGCGGTGGGTGAAGGTGCGCCGGGCAGTCTTCCGCTGCTCCGGTATCCGGCGTACCCACCATCAGCTCACCCACCGTTGGGCAGACATTTTGGACCGGGAGCAGGACCTGTTGGACCTGCTTGGCGTCGAGGTCGTGGGTCTTGGTGAGTGGCTACCCAAAAAAAAAAAGTGTGTGTATAATATATCTCTATAGTAGTATAAGTATTGTTATTGTATCTTTGTAAATCTTGGCTGAATAAGTAACGCGATGACTGGTGCTCCTAGTTACATTTCCGATGTATTCCGTTATTATATCTACTGTAATTGTATGACACTGGTCTATGCTGCGCTTCTTCATCTTCACTGACTCTTGCGTGTTCAATTTGGCGCTAGCTTTTGCTGTTTATTGGTGTGAGATTTTCTTTATTGTAGAGAACTGAAGTTAGTTAATGCTATTAATAGAGTCTTGTCCTTCCTTTGTCCGTCAGTGAAATAGCCGTTGATGGATAATTGTACGTGTTTGCAATGCATATTGTATCATTTTTTTTCACGGCCTTCTCTTCTGCATGAATACTCCTCTGGCAATGAATGCAAAAGTTACTTTGTTCTTCTTACCTCAGCCAGGGCTGGATTTAGGCATGTTCAAGCTGTGCAACTGCACAGGGCCACCAAACGCCAGGGGTCACCCCACCAATATATATCCTTAATTTAATAATCCTCAGAGGATGGATACATATTTGCGTGGCGGCCCCTGGCAGGGATTTGGTGCCTCCGGCTCTGTTCCACTTCCAAACACCCTGACTCCCCCCTCTTCACTGGCCTCCGTGCTCCGCCCCGACCTCCTCTTCCGGGCCCCCCACCTACGCTCCCTGGCCAGGAGTCCAGGACCACCATGAGCCTAGAGCCGCCCCTGCCTCAGCCCTCCATAGAACTGATGTAGTTTGTTTATTGAGTGGGTAGGGCAGCAGTAGCATTCAGTCAGTAGCAAAACAAAATATGATGCCATGAACGTACAATTTCGTGTTAGTATGCACAAAGTTAAGCATGTCTCCTCCTTGTGATCTATGCATTTTGCTGGCAAAAAATGAAAAAGAAATGGCTACTTACAGATAATTGATTGATTACCCCATTCTTGAATCTGTGGTGTTGTTCAGGTCTTACTGCCTCTGTGCTACTTAGTAATCTGCAATCAGAATGTTTATGGAACATTTGATTTGTTTTCTCCAAGTACACTAGTCAGTGAATCATGCAAGGCAGTAGTCATTTGGTAGACCAATGTTTGTTTCTTTTAATGTTGTAGCAGTGGTTTTTGAAATGCTGTCTATGTTTCACAGCACTCAATGTTTTCCTCTTTCTTTATTATTATTTCTTACATGAACCACAGAACCCAGGGGCAAGCAGAAGACTGGGACCGAGTCGGCGGGTGAACGCGAAGAACCACAGGCACAGAGCTCCTCTACTGAGGATCCTGCTGCTGTCCCTAGTAAGTCCAACAGTGTTTTCTTTTGGAACAATGATATTTCCCTAACTTTCTAACGGAGCTTTTTTTCCAACCGATTAATGACATTTCACCTAACTAAACTTTGACAAATGCTTGTTTTTGTTTTATGTTTTCAAAATTTTGGGTATTACTATCTGTCCCTGCCTTTCTGTTCCTTGAAAGAGCCTCTCTTATGACTCTCTGTGCTACTACTAGACTGTCTGTAGGTAAGCTTGCCCTGTTGCCCACTCTTTAGTTAAGGTATCAATCTTTTCAAAAAATCTGTGATCGAATAGCGGAAGGCACAGGGTCCACTCCTGTCTTATGCTTTTTCCTCTGTAATGTCTCTTCTTTGCCAATTGACACCAACCAAGTATGCATCCAGATGTTGGTCTACTATTTTGTAAGCGTTAGTAATGAATACCACTACTACTCTTGCGGGTATTCTACTATGCAGTCACATACATAACTATGTATGCACCCCAAAATTGGATGTTGTTGTTGATAGGCAGGTTGGACCTTACTTACTTACAGTCTTACACCTCAGTCACAGAACTCAGAGGAACCCACAATTCAATGAACGACAACCTATATGGGCTCAGTCATTGGTCAATTATTCAATTACCCCTTTCCTGAACCCCAATATGAAGATGCCAAATGCTTTTATTACACAATCCATAACCTAAGTAACCCCCTTTTGCTCACTCTCTCGTGTAAGTCTACAAGACAACAGACACTGAAAATATACTTCCGAGTCAATGTGGTACTTCAAAACCTTTATTTTGTTAGAAGTAACTAAGTAAGTAACATCAATGTTTTTAAGTTGTTCTGTGAAATGCGTCAAGGGCAGGGCCACCAGAAAAAATCCAGAGTTAAAAAAGGCTGAATAAAAAGTAATCTACATTTGTACAGCTCCCAGTGCACGATAGGGAAATGTGGGAAATGTCGGAGACCCCTCAGCATTGAACGTATACTGGTTGCATATGCCTCTTTTTGGTAAGCTCTGGAAATCTTTGCTTCGTAGAAGGAAATCTTCTCATCTGCCGAAAGATAATGACAAAAGTGGTGCACGTTAGACAGTATGAAAACATTACATACATTTATTCAACTTTTTAGCTGTCATGCTAAAAAAAAGGTGTAACCTGAGGCTGTAAGGAAACTCGATTCCACAATCCACATTCAAAAAGTAAATACGGGCCTTTCTATTTTCCGAACTCTTCAGGTGTATGCTTTGAACTATCATGTGGCCTCAAAGGCGTCTTCTCGTACTGCGCAACAAGCTGTGAGGTAGCATGCGCAAAACTGTAGACATGTCATTGATGTACAAACTGGTTAGGTTACATGGTTCAGTCTAACTTTCCAAGGACTAGACTAGAGTAGCAGTATAGATGAGATGAGCTTGGGTACCATACCATACCAAACAAATGCTAATATGTGTAGTGTGTTACTTACTCTGCTGTACTAGGCAATGTGGACTACTACTGATTACGTTGTACTTAACTGTTTTGCAGAACTCCGTTTTTGGTGAACAAGTACAATGGGGGCTGTGCATCCATCTAAAAAGGTG
Organism: Lissotriton vulgaris; assembly: GCF_964263255.1. Classification (NCBI taxonomy): domain Eukaryota; kingdom Metazoa; phylum Chordata; class Amphibia; order Caudata; family Salamandridae; genus Lissotriton; species Lissotriton vulgaris. The sequence goes on along the minus strand of NC_141693.1, from coordinate 249,650,201 downwards.
TACTTAATTACTTATTTTTATTTTTGCAGAACTGGTACCATCCACCAGTGCCGACGGGGGCAGCGGCGCTGCAACGGCGGCAGCAGAGGCGATCCCGGAGGGGAATGGAGGACCACCAGAGGCACCTACAGCAGCACCGGCAGCAGCGGGGGAGGAGACAACAACGGTGGGCGATGGTAAGTTACATTCAATAGTGATCCGCATTACTTGGTGGGTGGGGAAAACTTCCTCACTGTACTCTGATATTTATAATGAACTTGAAGTTCTACTGGACAATATATGACGCCACCGTTGTCATTACCAAGCTTAGCAAAAGCATTACCACCGGCGAGAATTGATAAAATAAGTTATACAGGCCTCTTCTATGTGACTACAACTCAGCTGTGAAAGGTTGGTGGCAGACTAAAAAAGTCTTATCCACAACATTACATGACCGCGATGGATTAACATGAGATTGATTTTAAGTAAGATGAAAGGAGCAAGGAAAAAGCTCCAATCATATAATATAGAAGGATACTTTGGAATCAGCAATGCAGGTGTTTGAGAGCAGTTGGATGCGTGGGTTGTTGTGGAAGCATAGAAAGGGGAAAACACAGCTGCCTGCGTGGGTGGGAGACACATCCAATATCGGTGGTTAGTGGATAGTGGATACTAGTGTTGGCAGCGGTGTTTTGGTTAAACCCAAAGGCAAGGGAAGGAGGGGACGACTGAATGCATTCCGGGTCGTTGCTGGCGAAACACAAACCACCTAACGTTTGTTGGCGATATAAAGAATGATAGTCTCTAGAGTAGACATTTACTAGTACTAGCTGGCCACTGTTAATTAATGTTAGTTGGAGACTGTCACTTTTCCCGGAAGCACAGAGTATATGATATAAAAAAACGAGATATGAAAAAGACAGGTGTTCGTATGTGACCGTTGAAGTACACCCATGCTACCTATGTTACTAGGGCAGGCATAATGCCGTGCCAAAAAGGCAGACAAATGAAGTATATAAGGCGTAGAATGTTCAAGATAGATAAAACAACATTTTAGGTACTCAACTTGCTTGCTATTGCTACTGTACTGTGCCGCCCACTATGTGTTGGATCCATGTTGTGTCCTTGATTTGCTGGGATTTTTGATTACAACAATTCTGTCTCTTTCTTTATAGTTACTCCTTCTAAACCAACGAGGAAGGAGCTGGCAGTCCGGGCCCGTCAGCGGAAACTGCAGGCCATCGTTGAGGCCTACCGCCGGCTGGTGGCTCAGGCCGAGGAGGAGGAGGAGGAGGCGGCGGCAGCAGCTGCTGCCTCTTCCAATGCCCCGTCCCCCAAGCCTGCAGGAGTACGTCGGCGTGGTCAGGCAGCCGCCCGCCGCCAGATTTTCCCCGCATCGTCCACCCCCCCACAACAACATGGCTGCCAATGTAGGTGCCGCCAGTTCCAGCGAAAAATTCTCCTCCGGGTAGCCAGGCTGGAGGCTCAAAGCAGTCAGACTAAAAGACAAATAGAGGAGCGTGTAAAGATCCTGGTGGATCAACACTTAAAAGCCCGCCGGCTATGAGATGGACCCTGTTTGCCCCTTTTTCAATCCTTTTGTTGGTGGGTGAGAATTGGGTGTTGGGTTTTTACTTTTTTTTTACATGACATTGAGCGTGGGAATTTGGTTGGGGTTAGGGGAGGCGGGTAGGGACAGCTGTGGTGTAGGATTTATATATATTTTATTTTTGTATCATCTTTAGTTATATATTACATTATGTTAAAAATAAACGAGACACAAAGTTATGTTAAAAAGAAAACATTTGAAGTTCATTTGCGTTTCTTGTGGGGTTGGAGGGGGGAGTGTTTCACCAAATAATGTACGTTGTGCAACCTCGCAAGGTTTAATTTGGCCATGCAGGTCGGCGGACAGTGCTTTTTAATAATAAAATATATTGCCCACATCTTTAACATGCAAACAGATAGATGCAGTAAACCCTCACCGAGTTATATTTGTAGTATTAGAAGAACGACCAGTCTGTCTTGCGTTATACCTCACTGCAAACTTATCTTACCTGTGATTGCTGATGAGATGATGATGATTTATCATGAAGTGTGGCACTGCAAGGGCTGCATTTGATTTCCAAGACAATGGCGAAGAATCTGTGGTTCAGAATCAGAACTTCTGTGATAGTAGTAGACAGACCCTGCCAGTAGCATTTAGAGACAAAAAGAAAGAGACAGTCATTTGCGTGACAGACAATGTGGGGGTAGTATAAGTAAGTACAGTACATTGCATGGGTGACCCAATATTGCAACTGCTAAACTGAAACAAAACAATGGTTTTGGGGACTGGAAACTAAGTGCAAGAGAAGATAAGAAGTTCAACTTTACTTGTAGTACTCACGGCAACGTCAAACTTTTCTAAATCATAATGCTTTACACTTAAACCCAAAAAATTACGCCAATTCATTAGATGCATTCGTTGTTTGATGTTAATGGTAAATTATTTGGCGTTATACACAGAGCTTGAGTTGGGAAGCCGCAGAAGATCCTGGCCATGCCTTGTTGACATTTCACTATTGTTGCTTTGACCACATCTGCCCCAGCAAGCGCGTGATCAAATTGTTGGTGTATATTTAATGTAAGAAACATCACACCTCAATGTAACCACGCAGCCCGGGGAAAGAGGGTTAGGGTTTGTTTAATGGATGGGTACGGGGGTTTTGGGAAAGGTTTGAGAAAGAAAAACAGTACGCATGGAGATTGGAGACAACAAAAGCAAAACAATGAAGACGATGATTTATGATGTTGATCCGCTAGCTAATGATTGTAAGCAATGGACGTAAGAAAAAGACACGCTGAATATGATTCTTGGTTTCCCGCAATCCAATTGCTTGATGATGAGGATTTGTGGTAAGGGTGAGAGTTGATGCTCATACTATAAAGCAGTGGGTGAAAGACGTCCAGCCTGAAAAAGAAAAGGCAAATACAAAAGAATGTGAATGACCTAAACAAATTTTAATACAGTGAAGATAAAAAAAACAATACAAGAGGAGTAGTCGTATGAGAGGACTTTCAGACTGAGGCGGCTTGGAAACAATTTGTATAAGTCTACTAGTTGCATATCATTTTTAATCTAGAAGTACAAAAAAAGACAGGAGCCAGCACACAACAACAGGCCCACGACGACACAGGTTTGCCCGTTATACAAACTGCATTTCCCTAAAAATTTCAGAGCCACAGAAAGGTGAATGAAATTGAAAAAGCAACCTAGCATTTACAAAATTAATCAACAAAATCAATGCGTCATTCTCAGTCATCAATCATACCACTATTGTACTCTACCACAAACATGTAGTAGCCTGGGTCTACTGTGCTGTGCCTCTTATTTGTATTTATTTATTACCTTGTATTCCACTCCAAGAAACATCGTGCATCAATCAGCTCAGATCCAACTGCCTGACAGCAAAGATATGGTGGTCACCATCATTATCATCAGCAACTCAGTCTGTAGTGAGTGACTACGATAAATTAAGTCCTGACTGCATCTGTAGTAGTAGGAACACAAGTGCGTAAATAATTTCTATTATTAGTAAATAACATGGAAAAATTGGCTATCACGTGAGTCTGAACTGAAGTTACTAGTATACTTCAACTCCATGCACATTAGCTCAGAGTCAGCCAAAAAATACATCCAATGCAATGCATGGCATCATTCATTTTTATACCTGTTTTGCTCTTCTCTTTCACTGTCAGAAGATTGATCACAGATGCTGCCGAGCCTTTGTAATGCGAGTCATCACAACAAGTTGACTTCAGTTGTGGATGCCTGCTCAAGTTTCTTTTGACACAGAAGAGTCGTCTCTGAATGCCTGCAGACAGAGGTCTGTAGGCATTCAGTAGTGTGAAGTGTGAAGTAGTGTGGCTCACTGGTTAGAGGCGGCAGACCCGAGAGCAGAGGACGGCCCGGGACCAGGGTTCGATTCCCGGCGCGGCAGGTTTCTGGACCAGGGTCAGCGGACTCGATAATTCTCTCGCCTCGGTGCCCACTCTGATCAGCGATCACACTCGGCAACTCTGGGCATTAGCTTGCTTCATCTTCACTAACCGCCCCACCAGACCGCCGGGGATGCCTGGTCTCACCCTGGAGATACCCATTAAGGGACCATCTCTCAGGGAAACCAGGAAGGGTTTCGCAGCGGTCGAAGCGCCTTGGGACCCTACGGGTAAGTAGTGCGCTATATAAATGCCTATACATTCACAGAGGTGGTAGCCTTAAGAGTAAGACTCAGCAAGGCAGTTATTATGAGTTGCAGATTTCAAATGAAATAGAGGATGGCTGTAGTCATGTACGGTTCACTTGTTATGGAGGGACTGTTAGAGGCTACATTATTGTTATTGTACTATACTCCATCTACAACATCAAATGTATGGCTGCCAAGATGGAATTGTATTGACTTGAGTGGGAGTCAAGAAGATGGAGCAAGACTCTGAGGAGTGCAGTCAACATGGAACATAAATGCACAGGCGTGCAACTCCAGGAGGTAACTAAAAAAGATACAGCGAAAATAAATGCACAGGTGTGCAACCCCAGTAGGTACATTAAAAGAATGAGTGGTGGGGATGGATTTGGTTGAGCTTTTTATTTTAAGATTAGCAGTTTTGCACCAGAAAGTCATTTTAATAAGAAAATAAATAACACAAATAAAAGAAGGGAAAAAGTCACAATTTAACAGCCTATTGGTCAGGGAAGAGGTGCTCGTCCTCAAACTCTGTGGGTCCGGACAGCAGTAGGTCATGTAACCCAGCAGTGATGAATTCTTCGGGCTCGCTTTCTTCATCCTGCTCTGATTCACGTACAGTATAGTCTGGTGGTATGAAGTGTTGATTCATTTTTATCATTGTCAGCCTCTCGACGCTTTTGGGGGAGAGACTGGTCCTTTTCGATGTCACAATGGCACCAGCAGCACTGAAAACCCGCTCAGAGGCGACACTGGCTACAGGACAAGCCAAATACTTTATCGCCAGCCTGCTCAGCACTGGCCACTGTCTCCTTCTTTCATACCAATAGACCAATGGGCTTTGCTCCATGAACACCTCTGTTGTGTCATCCAGATAGGCCTGAACCATCCGCTCAGTGTTCATTGGTGCTCGGCTTTGCTGCTCCTCTTTCCCCTTTGCAACAGCAACGGACTTACCCATCCCCTTCTGTAGAAAAAAAGCAGTTATGCTTTTGGTTGTGTCTGCTGAATCAGATCGTGTAGGTGCTGCTTTTGGTACTGTTGGTGCCTGCTGGGAAGCGGACGCACCGCTCTCATGCTCTGATGAACTTGCCCGAGTTGCCTCAGGAGGATGGCCTGGAGTACTTTGACTGTCCTGGGCTGGCACTGTCAGGCCTTTAAGTAACAGCCGTTCAGTTTCGAAATCATTAGCTTCCACAGCTATGGAACTTTTGTAATTGGCAACATCCCCATCTGAAAAAGGAATGACTGCGCTACTGCTGACAAACAATTTGTACCGTGGATCCAAGATTGTTGCAGTTATGTAATTTGGATCTGACACAATCATTTTAAGCCTTGCATTTACAGATAAGCGGTTGCGTAAGGCCTTGGCCAAGGTACATGCATCAACTTTTTCTTCGTCACCTTCGTATGTTTCACAGACCTCCTTCAGCTGTTGCTCGAGCATGTACAACAATGGGATGGCTTGGCCCATAGTACAGTCCTCCCTGCTAACTGCACGTGTGAACACCTCAAAAGGTTGTAGCATCTCTGTCAAGCATTTAATGATGTCCCACTGCCACATCTCAACGGTCAGGCTTTTAAGATTAACAGTAGGATCCACTAATCTTCTTGACATTACATAAGCATTCAGTGGTATGTACTGCTCAAAGAGACGCTCAAGCATGAAATAAGTCGAGTTCCAACGTGTTGGGACCTCCTGGATCAGTGCTTTGACTGGCAAATTATGCTCCCGCTGAATGACGCGTAGCAGCTTCCGCGCTTTGAAAGAATGGTTAAAATGCGTGCATATTCTTCTGCAGATGGTCAGTATGGTGCTGACTTGGAGTTCATTTTTCAGAAAGTCTTGCGCGACTAAGTTAATGCAGTGTGCCAAACAGGGTACCCTGAAATACTGTCCATCTTTCATTGCCCTCACTACATTACTGCCATTGTCGGTGGCAACAAAACCAATCTTAAGGCCTCTTGGTTTCAGCCATTCAAAGACCTTGCTGTTAAAGTCAGACAAAATGTTGTCAGCAGTATGATTTTTCTCCATACCAAACATGGCTACAGTTGCATGTTTGTGAGTGTCATTGAAAATCCCAGCAACGTCAAGAAGGCCTGATGTTAACTTGTCTTTCACACCTGCAAAAGAGATCCAGTGTGCGGTGATGCACATGTAATCTGCTGTGGCTTCGCGACTGCTCCACATGTCGGTTGTCAGGTGGATACAATGGACAACACTCTGTTGTAAGGCTTTCCCAATCAATCCCAGCACGTCGTGGTGTAGTGCTGGAATAGCAACTCTTGCAAAATAGTAGCGACTGGGAACGTCCCATTTTGGGGCGAGTGTTGCCACTAATTGCCGAAATCCCACTGCCTCAACAAAAGAAAATGGGAGAAGGTCGAGTGCCAACATTTTTGCAAGTTTCGCATTGTACAAACGTGCTGTTGGGTGGTTCCGCTCGTACTTTCCCTCCTGGCTAAACATGCCAGTAATGGTAAGCTGCTTGGTAATTCTTTCTGTTCTGCTAGACGGACCACCTTTCAACGCAGACTTTTCACTCCTTGCCCTTGGTGTCTCCGGCTGACTCTGGTGCCACTGAGAAGTTGCTGATGCTGAGGATTTGGACTGCACCACTCCAGTGCTGGCGACAGGGCTCATTTGTGTACCACTCCCAGATAGAAGGTCATCGTCTCCCTCTTCTTCCATGAGTGGACCTTGTAGTACTGTATCCTCCCCACCAACACCAGTGCTTACATCTTTTAAGCTTGCAAGGTGGTTCTCCCATACAATTGTGTGTGTTTTTTTCATATGGGTCGTTGGGCCTCCAGTACCATAGTTTGTACCAATCTTACCACGACTAACATTGGTGTGACAAATGGTGCATATAGCAATGTTCTCCTGATGTGGGTGAACCGTAAAAAAATCCCAGACTGGGGAGCTAAACTTTTGTCTCCTGCCATCGGAAGAGGAGGACCCACTTCCAATGCCGGATGAACTGGAGCCTTTTTGTTGAATTTCCCTATGTGACAGTTCAGTACTAGTACTGCCACTACCTCCTTCTGTTGAGGTGGCGCTTGCGCTGGATGTCGCACGCTGCCGGGCCTTCGCTGATGCAAAAATGGGAGCTGGTGTTACTTTGGGCGCTGAGTGTGTAGGAGTTACACGTGCTATCTGCTCATCACTAATCACAGCCCTTCTGGATAGGGTGAAAATGCTGGTCTCTACATCCTCTGCACCAGGAATAACGCTTGTGATGATGACATTGTCAGTGTCAGACCCGTCTTTATCACCATCAGTATCCTGTTCACCTACATCGAACTCCGGAAGTTCAAGCCTTGACGGATCCTTCCTTTTTCCCAGCCTGGTCTTAGGATGTCTCTCCTTTGAATGCTCAGTTCTTCGTTGTGGATGCCATTCCTTATCAAGGTCATCTGAAGGGATGCTATGCGAAGAACTCGATGCACTGCCACTAACCCTCCTTTCCTTTCGTAAATTTAAAGACAGTAGATCACCTCCAGAAGTGGCTTCCTCTTCTTCTTGCTCGGAATGAGGCTCTACTTCCTGAACTGCCCCGACATCGGGAGGAACAACTTCCACTATTGCGTGCGGAGACGGTGGTTGTTGTTTTGAGGAAGTACTATAGCGTGCTGTGGTTCTTCAACAACTACTATTGTGGGATTTGGTTGTTGTTGTTGAACAACTATTGCGGGCGGTGGTTGTGGTTTTTCAACAACTATTGCGGGAAGTGGTTGTGGTTGTTGAACATCTACTGCTGGCGGCGGTTGTTCAGCACTTTCATCTTGCGTGGATTGTGTGCTATTTTGAGACAGCGATAAGTTAAGTTCAAGCTCAGTATCACTGCTTTGTAACACTAGGCCGGCTACCTCTTCGACCCACATGTGCTTGGCCCTGGGTTGGTGGCTTGCCCCCGCTAATGCGGATGTGCTGGCTCCAGCTTGCACCACGGACACCGCTGCTGCAGGCGTACGTTTTGGGGCCCAAAAAAGGTTTGGGGGTCCATACCAGCCTTAAGTGACACTTCCTTCTTCTGTACCTTCTTCTCAGCAACTTTCTTGGTGGTGGAGGACCTGGTACCTGCTCTCTTAGGGCCCATCTTCTTCTGATGTCAGCACACAGCAGCACTCAGTAGCACAAATTGCAGAGATGTGTGGTCAGATGAGTCACACACCACACGTGGCGTACAATTGAAGGACGTCCGTCTGGCAGTTGAACGGGCGATGGATGAAAACAGCCAGCACCTCCTCAGTCTTTTTCTGTGCACCTACAAGCAAAGAAGACAGAACACGTCAGTCAAACAAGCAGTAAGCCAACACATGAACAATTGAAAGACACACAGGCCAATGTATAAAACACAAAAAAGAAGACTAATACTACGAGCACCACAGCTCCCAGCCACATGAAGTCCAGAAATAACCAATAATAAAGTCAAGCAGGCCTATCATATACCAATATGGACAGAAAAAGGAGGATGCCTGCTACACATGAGTCATGACAGGTTAATGCAAGGAAAATCAAAAGACCCCATGGCTAAGAGTTTGTAAAACTTCACTGCAAAAACACATACAAGCCATAAAATTATTACACACACAAAAAAGTTACCTACCCCCCTGCCCAGACAACAAACTTGGAAATGCAATGGCATACACACATGCCGTAATGATGGTAATTAAATAGACCAAATAGAAACAGCTACATAAAGCAGCCCCGCTAACTAGTAACTACCACCTCTGGGACTCTGGCCTACTATCAGATCAGACCAAAAGCAGGGAGGCCAATGATAAATGCACAAAGGAAGTACCTACAAAATGGCCGCCACCACATGGCCTGTCCAGGAAGACAAAACTACAACCAAATAACACATAAATGAGGACTTTTTGTAGGACAGGGGACACATTAAACATTTTCGAGGAACTTTTATGCAACTCGGGACATATTCTTCGCGAGAATGCAAAATCGGCGTGTTCGGCAACGCGAATCGAGTGAAAAGTCGTTGTCGCGTTCCCGAGCCAGTACATTGAGCGCGCGAACAAGACAAAAAAGGTAAGGTCGCGTTCTCACGCGGTGCGACGTTACCAAAAGTACGCGATCAGTATTCCTAGGGTTACCTACTGGCAGGGAGTGCCATATTAGCTACACACAAGCAACCAAAAGCTGAAAGTACCACCATTACAAAAAATGTGAAGCAATCCAAAGCCATACACGGTGTAATTAAAGTTACACCACAAAAATAGTTGATTAACTTGAATGCACCTATGGCTGTGAGTAGTAGTACCTACAAAAGCCTTGGATGGCTATGGCAAAAGAAGAGAACCAGGGAAGGACACAGAAAATGGCCGCCTCCATAGGGCCAGGAGGACAGGGACACCCAAAAACAACATGGAAAAAGGATGCACCCAAAATGGCCTCCACCACATGGCAAAATCAGTCACAAAGGAAGCATACACAAAATGGCCGCCACCACATGGCCTGCCCACCAACAACAACATAGCAGAATCATCACAAAGGAAGTAAGTACACACAAAATGGCCCTCACCACTACATGAAAAGAAAGAGAAGACAGACAATAAATGCCTATGCCAAAGGGACAATGCTTAGCTTCACAAAATGGACACACCAGACACCACCCCCCAAATTGGTCACCCCAACCATAAACAAGAAATCATTACATAGAGGACAGAAAGGAACTGGGAGTGGCCCATGCTCCAGGAAGACAAAACTACAACCAAATAACACATAAATGAGGACTTTTTGTAGCACAGGGGACACATTAAACATTTTCGAGGAACTTTTATGCAACTCGGGACATATTCTTCGCGAGAATGCAAAATCGGCGTGTTCGGCAACGCGAATCGAGTGAAAAGTCGTTATCGCGTTCCCGAGCCAGTACATTGAGCGCGCGAACAAGACAAAAACGGTAAGGTCGCGTTCTCACGCGGTGCGACGTTACCAAAAGTACGCGAGCAGTATTCCTAGGGTTACCTACTGGCAGGGAGTGCCATATTAGCTATACACAAGCAACCAAAAGCTGAAAGTACCACCATTACAAAAAATGTGAAGCAATCCAAAGCCATACACGGTGTAATTAAAGTTACACCACAAAAATAGTTGATTAACTTGAATGCACCTATGGCTGTGAGTAGTAGTACCTACAAAAGCCTTGGATGGCTATGGCAAAAGAAGAGAACCAGGGAAGGACACAGAAAATGCCGCCTCCATAGGGCCAGGAGGACAGGGACACCCAAAAACAACATGGAAAAAGGATGCACCCAAAATGGCCTCCACCACATGGCAAAATCAGTCACAAAGGAAGCATACACAAAATGGCCGCCACCACATGGCCTGCCCACCAACAACAACATAGCAGAATCATCACAAAGGAAGTAAGTACACACAAAATGGCCCTCACCACTACATGAAAAGAAAGAGAAGACAGACAATAAATGCCTATGCCAAAGGGACAATGCTTAGCTTCACAAAATGGACACACCAGACACCACCCCCCAAATTGGTCACCCCAACCATAAACAAGAAATCATTACATAGAGGACAGAAAGGAACTGGGAGTGGCCCATGCTCCAGGAAGACAAAACTACAACCAAATAACACATAAATGAGGACTTTTTGTAGCACAGGGGACACATTAAACATTTTCGAGGAACTTTTATGCAACTCGGGACATATTCTTCGCGAGAATGCAAAATCGGCGTGTTCGGCAACGCGAATCGAGTGAAAAGTCGTTATCGCGTTCCCGAGCCAGTACATTGAGCGCGCGAACAAGACAAAAAAGGTAAGGTCGCGTTCTCACGCGGTGCGACGTTACCAAAAGTACGCGAGCAGTATTCCTAGGGTTACCTACTGGCAGGGAGTGCCATATTAGCTACACACAAGCAACCAAAAGCTGAAAGTACCACCATTACAAAAAATGTGAAGCAATCCAAAGCCATACACGGTGTAATTAAAGTTACACCACAAAAATAGTTGATTAACTTGAATGCACCTATGGCTGTGAGTAGTAGTACCTACAAAAGCCTTGGATGGCTATGGCAAAAGAAGAGAACCAGGGAAGGACACAGAAAATGGCAGCCTCCATAGGGCCAGGAGGACAGGGACACCCAAAAACAACATGGAAAAAGGATGCACCCAAAATGGCCTCCACCACATGGCAAAATCAGTCACAAAGGAAGCATACACAAAATGGCCGCCACCACATGGCCTGCCCACCAACAACAACATAGCAGAATCATCACAAAGGAAGTAAGTACACACAAAATGGCCCTCACCACTACATGAAAAGAAAGAGAAGACAGACAATAAATGCCTATGCCAAAGGGACAATGCTTAGCTTCACAAAATGGACACACCAGACACCACCCCCCAAATTGGTCACCCCAACCATAAACAAGAAATCATTACATAGAGGACAGAAAGGAACTGGGAGTGGCCCATGCTCCAGGAAGACAAAACTACAACCAAATAACACATAAATGAGGACTTTTTGTAGCACAGGGGACACATTAAACATTTTCGAGGAACTTTTATGCAACTCGGGACATATTCTTCGCGAGAATGCAAAATCGGCATGTTCGGCAACGCGAATCGAGTGAAAAGTCGTTATCGCGTTCCAGAGCCAGTACATTGAGCGCGCGAACAAGACAAAAAAGGTAAGGTCGCGTTCTCACGCGGTGCGACGTTACCAAAAGTACGCGAGCAGTATTCCTAGGGTTACCTACTGGCAGGGAGTGCCATATTAGCTACACACAAGCAACCAAAAGCTGAAAGTACCACCATTACAAAAAATGTGAAGCAATCCAAAGCCATACACGGTGTAATTAAAGTTACACCACAAAAATTGTTGATTAACTTGAATGCACCTATGGCTGTGAGTAGTAGTACCTACAAAAGCCTTGGATGGCTATGGCAAAAGAAGAGAACCAGGGAAGGACACAGAAAATGGCCGCCTCCATAGGGCCAGGAGGACAGGGACACCCAAAAACAACATGGAAAAAGGATGCACCCAAAATGGCCTCCACCACATGGCAAAATCAGTCACAAAGGAAGCATACACAAAATGGCCGCCACCACATGGCCTGCCCACCAACAACAACATAGCAGAATCATCACAAAGGAAGTAAGTACACACAAAATGGCCCTCACCACTACATGAAAAGAAAGAGAAGACAGACAATAAATGCCTATGCCAAAGGGACAATGCTTAGCTTCACAAAATGGACACACCAGACACCACCCCCCAAATTGGTCACCCCAACCATAAACAAGAAATCATTACATAGAGGACAGAAAGGAACTGGGAGTGACCCATGCTCCAGGAAGACAAAACTACAACCAAATAACACATAAATGAGGACTTTTTTGTAGCACAGGGGACACATTAAACATTTTCGAGGAACTTTTATGCAACTCGGGACATATTGTTCACGAGAATGCAAAATCGGCGTGTTCGGCAACGCGAATCGAGTGAAAAGTCGTTATCGCGTTCCCGAGCCAGTACATTGAGCGCGCGAACAAGACAAAAAAGGTAAGGTCGCGTTCTCACACGGTGCAACGTTACCAAAACTACCCGAGCTGTATTCCTAGGGTTACCTAATTGCAGAAATTGACAGACACCCAAAACCTGACATACCCCACACATAAACATAAGATTTTCTAAATCAAACCAGTCCATCCATGATTTTCTAATTAGAGGTACACCAGAAAAACAGTTGATTACCTTTCATGACCCTATGACTAGTACCTCTGGCCTACTGGCAGAGTAGGCCACAAGTTTGGAGGCCTATGGCAAGAGCAAAGTGGCTGGGAAACATAAAATGGCCGCCAACAACACATGGCCAGGCCAACCACAGAAAGTTATTACAATGAACTCAAACATGCCTACACACTAACTACATGGAGTACTAGGGTCAGCTATTGGCTTAAAAAAATAAAAAACTTTTTAATTACACAAACAGAAATTCCACAGCAGACATTGCTATTGCATAATGATGACCATAATCCAATGCCAGCCATGATGTTTGTTTACAAACTTGAATAAAAATTTAAACACAGAATTATGATTTTACCCATGGGTACCTCTCTATGTAGCCTGGATGAAATTTAAAAAGAAATACAAGTTGGGACCTCATAAAAGTATAGGCACCCATCAATAATTTAAATCAAGGAATGAATACTGTAGTTAAAAAATTTAAAATCAAACAAACACAAGTCTACAACATCATACTCACTCATACATTACTGAACTCACTTGAAAAAGAGATTTCAAAATCCAAAAGTCCTCAGTAAAATCCAAAAAAAGCAGTAATGCAGCCAACACACACAGAAAGTGATCCTGCCAGCTCAAAATCCAAATGAAAGTGACCACCTCATGGACAAAGCACTGGGAGGAGCCTGGTGGACAGGAACAGGAAGTTGTAAACTCCAGAGCCCTTCCTCCTTAATATTCAAAAATAGAGTAGAAACAGAAAGAGGACTCCTTCCCCCCAAAAAATACATCCAAAGGTACAACTTTGAGGGGTTTTTCACTTGTTTGCTAACCAAAATGGTAATTTATTATTATGGTTTAACTTTTAACATGCTCGCGAGTTATTCTGTGCAAGATTGCAGGTTCTGCGTGTTTGGCAACTCGATCTTACCAACAAACATACTCGCGCGTCCTTATGGCTTTATCGCGCTTCCAATTACGTTATCGCGTTCGCACAGTCGCACGGGAGGGTTTACAAACATGGTGGCAGACGCGACCGGGAAAAAGCGAACGCAGAACCAAGGTAAGCCATTGCCGCGCACGCGATAATGTTATTTAGCGCGCGACAATGTTATTTAGCGCGCGACAACTACGCTCCGCACCGGATAGCGGAGTTATCGGCAGCTACGCGAACTCCGCGGAACGCGGAGTTGCCAAAACTCCGCAAACTCCGCAAACGGAGCGTAGTTCTTCGCCCAGGGTTAGTAATTACGTGGTTGACCAAACATATGTTTCACTTAATGGTCGTGTAATTTTTTGTACATATTTTATTGAAGTTGTACAGAACTTGATTTGAAGTTTTTGTACAATTAAATTTTTGGTTGCATAACATCTGCACTTTAGGCTGCAATTTTGTAATGAAAAAATATAGGGACACTTTGCGCTTAATTGTAAATAATGTACATATTGATAATGAATTGTTCTTTGTGTCTGTTTATATATATATAATATATTTTTTCATATCTTTTGTAATGTACAGTTTTGTAGATATTGAGATATTTTAGAATTTGCATGTAGTTGCACATTTGACATATTTTGCACATTATTCATGACCATTGAGTATTTTGTAAACCAGGGCACTATGCCCTTTATAATTAATCAACCTAGTTTTATCAGTTGAAACAGGAACAAAGGAACTGATGAATAAGGGGTTAATTGCAGGCAGGTCAGAACCACACAGTGGCGCCCCTTTCCTTGTACTCCATATATACCCTCATCTATGTCAAGCAATGTATCATGTGATCAAGCCTCTGGCTAGAGGCGAAACGCGTCATGCGGGCTTGCTGGGTTTTACTTTGAAAAATGGATTAAAATCACTGCACTTTACTCTTGGGTCTGACTTATTCGTTTGGTGAGCAGTCTGAATTTGACTGTGTGATGCTGCGCGAGTGGTATCGAACGGAGAGAAAGTTATATATATATATATATATATATATATATATATATATATATATATATATATATATATATATATATTTAAGATATTAAGATCAATGGATAATTTCAGGGATCTGCTTTTGGAGTGGAGAGACAAAGGATTGATAGAGATAGAAGAATATCATTATCTATATTGTGCCCACCCAAAAGTTCCAATATTATACCTCCTCCCTAAACTCCACAAAGATCCAGACAACCCACCGGGTTGTCCGATCGTGTCCTCCATAGGTTCTTTTTTGGAGCACACATCTAAGTATATCGATCATTATTTAAGAACTTTTGTGGTAGCATTACCATCATATGTGAAAGATACCACCCAATTTTTGAGCATCATCAATGGCATCCATTGGGAGAACAATTTTACATTGGTCACTTTAGATGTCAGCAGCCTCTACACTAGTATTCAACACGAATATGGACTTAAGGCAGTCAAGCATTACTTGAACACTAGGTCAATCTCTTTGCTGCTGCATTCTCAAATGCTTCTATCCATGATAGACTTCTGTCTAACCAACAATTTTTTTTATTTCAATGACGTCATGTATCGCCAGTCACAGGGCACGGCCATGGGAACCTGCTTCGCCCCCAGCTACGCAAATTTATTCATGGGCTGGTGGGAGGAGCAGGTTGTCCAAGAGATGGCGGAATTCGACAATGTGTCCCTGTGGCTGCGATACATCGACAATATTTATTTCATTTGGAATGGCGATGAGAAATCGGCTAAACAGTTCATAGACAATCTCAACATTAATACGTTGAATCTGACTTTTACAGAACATATCAGTAGGACGAAGATGGAATTCCTTGATGTGGAAGTGGAAGTGGTCAACAACATCTTGACCACCAAACTTTTCAGAAAAAGCACATCGGGAAACAGCCTTCTCAAAGCTTCGAGCTGCCATCCAAAAAATCTTGTGTACAGCATCCCCTATGGGGAGTTACTACGCGCTAGGCGCAACTGCAGCACACAAGAGGGGTACGAAAAAGAAGAAGTTGTGATGTGCCAGAGGTTTAGGCAGAGAGGATATGGCAATAGAGTTATTGCCAAGGCTGTAGAACGCAGCAACAGCAAAACTAGGGATGAATTACTAGCTCCCAAAGCACCCCAGACACAATCTGAAAGTATTAGATTCATTACAACTTTTTCGGGGCAATCTCAGGATGTGAGACAGGTATTCAAGAAACATTGCCATGTTTTAAACACTGATGAACATCTCAAAAAATACCTAGGAGAAAATCTTCAGATTACGTTTAGGAAAGGCAGATCCTTACGGGATGAGCTCAGCCATAATTACGTAACTGATAAAAGTTTACCTGATCATGCCACCAATACCGGGTTTGCATGCTGTAAGAAATGCAAGGCATGCAAATTTAGTAGAGATTGCAAAACTTTATTGATACCAGGAACATCCAGAGAATTTACCATAAAAAAAGACTATCATGCAATACCCCATACAGTGTGTATGTGTTAATCTGCCCGTGTAACAAATGGTATGTGGGCAGCACAAAACATGAGGCTAAAAAGAGGGTGTTAGAACATCTGCGAGCGATACGGAATTATAACAGACAGTATCCGGTTGCAAGACACTTCTTTGATTATCACATGCACGATGAAACAAAACTACGTATGGTGGTTATTGATTGTGTGGATCTAGGTGTACGAGGTGGCAATTATGAACTCTCTATGAGGAAACTTGAGTCCAAGTACATAATTGACTTTCAATGTCTGACTCCTATGGGATTGAATACCAGTGAGGAATTGGCCGTTCATTTGTATGAAGAATAAGTACAAATATCTGAATTGGTATTACAAAACAAGCTGTCTGTATTTTAAACGTTTTAAATGTTATTAGTTTAATTTTACAAATATATTTTTTTCACAGGTCTTGTGGGGTACTGCTGGATACAATGAATTTATTTGAACTTGAACACTGTTCCTAATGAGACGCAGTTTGGAAGTATGTTATACATGCCCACTTGGGCTGGGACTTTTTCTGAACAAAAACCTAACCAACTTCTGAATGAACAGAGACTCACTATAGCCCACTGGGGCAGCACCAGTTTTATTATATATGCAATTTGGCTTATTAATTAATTTTGTAAATAGCCCACTAGGGCGAGTGCTCTGTGCAGGTATAACATTCTTGGGATGTTTATTGACATCACATGCTCATTTGGGTTTTTTCAGTTGGTTATACGGGTACAACCAGTGGATTGTTGATATTGCGTTTCCCAGCAACGGGATCCAATCAAATGGGGCATTGCACGGGTGAACATTGCAGCATCCAATGAACGCTAAGATTACGTGCTGTAAAGTAACACGCGATCGCAGATTTCATGTTAGAACTTAGACGAGATGTGTGTGTTCAATATATTTACTTTTATTTTATATGCACTTGTTCAATCATGGTTAACCCTTCATGAATTGATTTGATGTTCCATATGATAACATTTATAACTAAATCGAACGCAGCGTTATTTTCGCATTCATGCGGGTAATTGTTGTGCAACATGTTACTACATACATTTTCTGCCCCAGTATTATACTATGCAACTATTTACTACATGTGGACAGTAATCATTGTTATCAGTATCATTACAATATGGCAGCCCTGCAATACCTTGGTGAAGATATGTTTACACTGGGGGTGTGTTTTCAGCACTTTAAAAATGGCCGTCATTGTTTGTTTGACGAGCGTGAGCAAGCCTTATCGGCGAAACGCGTCGCACTTTTTCACTTTGCCATTAAATTTTGCAAACGAACTCCATGTGTCCTGGTCTACTTCATAATTTTGGAGGTATTTGGTGTACATATCGAAGGCCAGTCGGTGGCCTATCCAGGACCGCGCCACGACAGCCCAGCGTGCGCATACCGGCACTGGAGGAGAGAAACTACATATGAGGTGCACGGGCTGACCTTTCGTGTAACAACGCCGTTTGGACCCAGCTGTAAGAACGTCAGCGTGTGGGATTCTCCAAAAACTGCATCACGAGCGTAATGTATATGCCCAGACGGTGAAGTGTTGATAAGTGCAACGTAGGAACAGTGGAGGACCGGGAAAGGCGTGCCAGCGGGGAGCAACAGGGTGGGAACATCTTGTAACTCTCACGTAGGCGTGCAAGGTACGGGTTCTCTGCCTACCAACGTTAATACACGAAAGTAGGCGAGCGTGTGGAAGCTGACAGGTGACCATAAGCTTCCTGACACGCACGGAGTGTGTCTGCTTAATCCATACCATCATGGCTGGTGAATTGGACTCTCGTCGGAAACAGACAGCAGACAAATTATTCTTCAACATGGCCGGCACAAGTACAGAGCCAACTCTGACCCCTACCAGTATCGGTCAGGAAATAACTTTGCAAACGAAATTGAGCTTGTTAGAAAAATTATACAAAAAAGAACTATCTAAGTGGTGGGAGGCTGAGTCCCTATCCAGATACATCGAAGTTAAACGTGTCCCAAGGGGTCTTAGGATTTTCACCATCCCCACATATGAAGATCCGGATCCGGACATGATAAATGAATGGTCTGACAACACCTCATCCTGTTCGATGATAATGATGAAAATCTTGGTCAAGTATGCCCTCAAAGACCGTGCCAAGCTTCTTAAAGACACTGAGAACCTCTTAGCGGAGATTGAACCTCTGATGACAAAAGAAGCATTGGAGGAACATCTGAAGAAGCTCAATGGGAGAATGGAGAAACTAGAAGAAGAGATCACGGCCAAGAAACAACGGAAATTTATAAGGGATTTCAAAGATTACCAGTCGGGACGTACCTTAACGTTTCAGAAGAAGTATGACCATCTATTTGACAAAAACACAGGGATGGCACTAACCTGTCAACAGAAGTCAGGACCAAATGTGGAAGTAGTGGAAAGCGATGTATCAGATGGTAATTTATCGGACGCTTCCAACTCAGGCATTACCCAAGAGCCCCCTGCCACTACCAGTAAAAGGGTGAATTTTTTAGCCCAATTTCAGATGATGAGTCAGAACCGGACAGATACCTTTCAGGGGGAGAAAGGGAATCAAAGAGGACGAGGACGTGGAAGCAGAGGAGGAACAGGAGGAACAAGAAAGCAAAGAAGAGGAGGATTAAACGCCACAGAAGCTCCAATGGGAATGGCGACAAGGAGCAAGAACACGAAATGAACATGACGGTGGTGAACCTCTCACGCCATGTGCTTACGGAAGGTGAGAAAGAGATCTTGGCACTTGGCCTTTCCTTCTGCCCATCACAAAATATGAACTTTGCCCAGACTCGAATAGACTTGTTTTTGTTTGCCAGGAAGTTAAAATTGAAAAAGTGGTTCTGCACCAAAGTCAAGGATAGACCTGCTGCATTGGCCAGTAATACATTGAGTAACCTTGATGTAGAGGACATCTTTTACTAGAAGAAATTCATGGTGATGATGTAAATATGAGAGAGGAACCTGATTGGGAAAGTTGGGGTTTGGACTTAGATAATAAACTGGGGTCCAAATTTAAACCTAAGAGTGTGTTCTTACCAGCAGTTCAATGTGATGCAATTGATGTGTTTGAGCGAGGAGTACTAAAAGATCTTGTGAAACTCAGATATAAGAAAATACCCCAGAGCAATAAGAACTTGTCACACACACAACTAATGGCCATTGAATCCCTTAGAGCGGACAAAGAGATTGTATTAAGACACTCCGATAAGGGGGGCAATGTTGTGGTTTTGGATAAGTACAAATATATCCAAGAAGGTCTTAGACAACTACAGGATACAACATGTTACTGCAGATGTGACAGGGATGATGTGTTAAGATCAATGGGTAATTTCAGGGATCCGCTTTTGGAGTGGAGAGACAAAGGATTGATAGAGATAGAAGAATATCATTATCTATATTGTGCCCACCCGAAAGTTCCAATATTATACCTCCTCCCTAAACTCCACAAAGATCCAGACAACCCACCGGGTCGTCCGATCGTGTCCTCCATAGGTTCTTTTTTGGAGCACACATCTAAGTATATCGATCATTATTTAAGAACTTTTGTGGTAGCATTACCATCATATGTGAAAGATACCACCCAATTTTTGAGCATCATCAATGGCATCCATTGGGAGAACAATTTTACATTGGTCACTTTAGATGTCAGCAGCCTCTACACTAGTATTCAACACGAATATGGACTTAAGGCAGTCAAGCATTACTTGAACACTAGGTCAATCTCTTTGCTGCTGCATTATCAAATGCTTCTATCCATGATAGACTTCTGTCTAACCAACAATTTTTTTTATTTCAATGACGTCATGTATCGCCAGTCACAGGGCACGGCCATGGGAACCTGCTTCGCCCCCAGCTACGCGAATTTATTCATGGGCTGGTGGGAGGAGCAGGTTGTCCAAGAGATGGCGGAATTCGACAATGTGTCCCTGTGGCTGCGATACATCGACAATATTTTTTTCATTTGGAATGGCGATGAGAAATCGGCTAAACAGTTCATAGACAATCTCAACATTAATACGTTGAATCTGACTTTTACAGAACATATCAGTAGGACGAAGATGGAATTCCTTGATGTGGAAGTGGAAGTGGTCAACAACATCTTGACCACCAAACTTTTCAGAAAAAGCACATCGGGAAACAGCCTTCTCAAAGCTTCGAGCTGCCATCCAAAAAATCTTGTGTACAGCATCCCCTATGGGGATTTACTACGCGCTAGGCGCAACTGCAGCACACAAGAGGGGTACGAAAAAGAAGAAGTTGTGATGTGCCAGAGGTTTAGGCAGAGAGGATATGGCAATAGAGTTATTGCCAAGGCTGTAGAACGCAGCAACAGCAAAACTAGGGATGAATTACTAGCTCCCAAAGCACCCCAGACACAATCTGAAAGTATTAGATTCATTACAACTTTTTCGGGGCAATCTCAGGATGTGAGACAGGTATTCAAGAAACATTGGCATGTTTTAAACACTGATGAACATCTCAAAAAATACCTAGGAGAAAATCCTCAGATTACGTTTAGGAAAGGCAGATCCTTACGGGATGAGCTCAGCCATAATTACGTAACTGATAAAAGTTTACCTGATCGTGCCACCAATACTGGGTTTGCATGCTGTAAGAAATGCAAGGCATGCAAATTTAGTAGAGATTGTAAAACTTTATTGATACCAGGAACATCCAGAGAATTTACCATCAAAAAAAGACTATCTTGCAATACCCCATACAGTGTGTATGTGTTAATCTGCCCGTGTAACAAATGGTATGTGGGCAGCACAAAACATGAGGCTAAAAAGAGGGTGTTAGAACATCTGCGAGCGATACGGAATTATAACAGACAGTATCCGGTCGCAAGACACTTCTTTGATTATCACATGCAGGGTGAAACAAAACTACGTATGGTGGTTATTGATTGTGTGGATCTAGGTGTACGAGGTGGCAATTATGAACTCTCTATGAGGAAACTTGAGTCCAAGTACATAATTGACTTTCAATGTCTGACTCCTATGGGATTGAATACCAGTGAGGAATTGGCCGTTCATTTGTATGAAGAATAAGTACAAATATGTTAATGTTAATGTTAATATGTATTTATAAGCGCTCGTACGCCCGGGGGCTTCATGGCGCTGTAGGAAGGAACGAAGCGCATAGGTCACAGTAGAGAATAAGCAGCTCAGCAATGCGCCTGAGAAAAGAGCCAGGTTTTCAGGGAGTTTCTAAAACTGAGGATGTTGTCATTCAGTTTCAGATGAAGGGGAAGAGAGTTCCAGAAGCCAGCCGCAAGATGGTCAAAACAGCTGCCTCCGAGACGCTTCCTCTTGTAGGGTGGGACGGTCAGAAGGGATTTGTGAGTGGACCGGAGGTTGCGGGAAGGGATGTATCTCTTAAACATGTCTCTGATGAAAAGAGGGCCAGAGTCGGGCAGAGATTTAAATAAAATGCACCCAGTTTTAAACGCCACACGCTGCTCCACAGGAAGCCAGTGTAGCTGTTTCAAGCCAAGTCTAACAGACTGCCTCTTAGAGAGATTCAAGAGAAGTCTAGCTGCCTGATTCTGGACCAACTGAAGGCGTTTTAGCTCTCCAGTTTGAAGCCCAAAATAAAGGCTATTGGAAAAATCTAGTCTAGACAGAACCAGGGAGATGACAATCTGAGTAAGGGCAGCCGGAGAGAAGAAGCAGGCGATTTTCTTGATTTTCTTCAGCTGGAAGAAACTAGCTGATACAACTGCTCCTACTTGCTTTTTTAGGGAGAGGTCCTCGCTAATATAAATTCCCAGGCTCTTAACCGAAATATCTGAATTGGTATTACAAAACAAGCTGTCTGTATTTTAAACATTTTAAATGTTATTAGTTTAATTTTACAAATATATTTTTTTCACAGGTCTTGTGGGGTACTGCTAGATACAATGAATTTATTTGAACTTGAACACTGTTCCTAATGAGACGCAATTTGGAAGTATGTTATACATGCCCACTTGGGCTGGGACTTTTTCTGAACAAAAACCTAACCAACTTCTGAATGAACAGAGACTCACTATAGCCCACTGGGGCGGCACCAGTTTTGTTATATATGCAATTTGGCTTATTAATTAATTTTGTAAATAGCCCACTAGGGCAAGTGCTCTGTGCAGGTATAACATTCTTGGGATGTTTATTGACATCACATGCTCATTTGGGTTTTTTCAGTTGGTTATACGGGTACAACCAGTGGATTGTTGATATTGCGTTTCACAGCAACGGGATCCAATCAAATGGGGCATTGCACGGGTGAACATTGCAGCATCCAATGAACGCTAAGATTACGTGCTGTAAAGTAACACGCGATCGCAAATTTCATGTTAGAACTTAGACGAGATGTGTGTGTTCAATATATTTACTTTTATTTTATATGCACTTGTTCAATCATGGTTAACCCTTCATGAATTGATTTGATGTTCCATATGATAACATTTATAACGAAATCGAACGCAGCGTTATTTTCGCATTCATGCGGGTAATTGTTGTGCAAAATGTTACTACGTACATTTTCTGCCCCAGTATTATACTATGCAACTATTTACTACATGTGGACAGTAATCATTGTTATCAGTATCATTACAATATGGCAGCCCTGCAATACCTTGGTGAAGATATGTTTACACTGGGGGTGTGTTTTCAGCACTTTAAAAATGGCCGTCATTGTTTGTTTGACGAGCGTGAGCAAGCCTTCTAGGCGAAACGCATCGCACTTTTTCACTTTGCCATTAAATTTTGCAAACGAACTCTGTGTGTCCTGGTCTACTTCAGAATTTTGGAGGTATTTGGTGTACATATATATATATATATATATATATATATATATATATATATATATATATATATATATATATATATATATATATATATATATATATATATATATATATATATATATATATATATATATATATATATATATATATATATATATATATATATATATAATAGGAAGCAGAGAACTCTCTGTCCCTTTCTAGTTTGGTATGGATGGCACTGTGCTAATCCTGTGCTTAGAAACATTTCTAAAAAAATAAACATCTGAGGTGAGCAGGTTCAGAGTGTCGCTGGCATTGCAGGGTTCTCTACATAGGATCTCCTCTCCACCTAAATTTGGGAACTACCCAGAGTTCTCTGCTCCCTATTTTGCATAATTTGTTTAGCAACTTAAGCCTGAAAGGGGATTATTTTGACTGGGTGCACCCTTGGGTCTGCATAAAGCTTGAGCTCTAATGAGAGCGAAACATGTTTCAAGGGTTGCTTTTATGCAATCCAGTTTGGCATGGATGGTAATTTATGAATTAAAAGCTGTAATGCTGTGCCTGGAGTGGTAAACGGTCTTTGTCATTTTTCAGCTGGGCATGGATAGCACTTTGCTGATCCTATGCTTAAAGATTTTGCTATATAAATGTCAAAAGACTTTGGGCTAGATGTAGGTAATTTTATTTTACCACTTCTTAAATACTGAAGCCCATAGGAATCAATGGGCGTTACCGAATCGGTATTTACCGATTCGGTAAATACCGATTCCAGCAAGGGTGCAGGGGATGTCACTTTGACACCCTCTAGCACCCCAAATACAGGCATGTGTGCCATGTGGCACACAGATATGCCCTAAGGGCATGTCTGTCTGTCACATGGCATAGGTGTGCATGCACACATGTGCATGCACACCTGGATTCTGTATTTTACCACCCAATTGGATTGGGTGGTAAAATACCGAATCTGAAAGGCCTTTGGGACTCAGAAGAGTCCCACCTACATCTAGAAGTTACCGAATCGGTAAAAATACTGATTCGGTATTTTACCGATTCGGTAAATTTACCGATTCAGTAAATTTACTGAATCTGTAAAATTGGCCCTCTACATCCCAAAAACCCATTTACCGGTCGGTAACGGCCAAAATCGGCCGTTACCGGCCGGTAAATGGCCACCTACATGTGGCCCTTTGTCCCCTTCTACCTTGGCATGGGTGGCACTGTGCTAATCCTATGCTTAAAAACTTTGCTAGAAAACAGACATTTGGGGTATTCAGATTCAGAGTGTCACTCTATATAAGAGCTGCTCTCCACCTAAATTTGGGGACTACCCAGAGCTCTCTGCTTCCTATTTTGCATAATTTATTCGGTACTCGAAGCCTGAAAGGTTATTGTTTTGACACACACACACACGTACACTCACTCACTCACTCACTCACTCACTCACTCACTCACTCACTCACTCACACAGTCCATTGTTCTGTTCTGGTCTAATTCACGTTTTGTTGCCACCTACCACAACATACAAGATTGCTCATTGAGTCAGCAAAGTTCTTCCATTGGCTCTATTGGCATGTCAGTCACAGTTTTTTATTTCTGCTCTTCTATTTATTTGTGCGATGGGGCATAGTAAAATAAGCCACCTTTACTTCAGTACTTTTACGTTTTGAAAGCCTTAAATGTTTTAAAGCCTGTCAAGGCTTGCGCTGTTGGCTTTGACAATGCTTGTTCTCTGTTCCATTTGAGCATTCAGTTAGATTTGAAAAAACACGGATTTCTCCAACCGGTGACACTCACCAAACGCATCTAAATAAATCATTAAAAAAATGTGGTAGTACAAGAAAACTGCTTTTTGTGCTTTTCGGCCTTTCCACTCGAGCATGCCTCTGCACTAGCCTTCGGTCTGTCTACCAGCACCTGAAACAGTGGCGTCACTAGGGTTGGTGT
Source organism: Lissotriton vulgaris (assembly GCF_964263255.1). NCBI lineage: Eukaryota > Metazoa > Chordata > Amphibia > Caudata > Salamandridae > Lissotriton > Lissotriton vulgaris. The sequence continues at coordinate 249,625,102 of NC_141693.1, read as the reverse complement.
CACCCGGTGCGGGTAACTCATGGTGTCACCCCCTCACGACCTACCGCATGGACCTTCTCCGCTCCGAGTCTGCCAGTGGACACAGATGGCAAATCGGGACCATACAGAATCCTTAGTAACGTTTGTAAATTTAGTTCCTATATTTCCTGCATTTTTATATTGAGAATTTCATCTATGTAGTGCATTGCTACATCATAAATGAATCCTCAACATAAACAAAAAAACAGATGAAACAAACAAACCATTTAACTAAAGTCAGTAGGCAAGTGCTAAATTTGTGTAGTAAAGTGAAATCCATCTGAAGAGGCCAACTCACTATCAGGATAGCAGTGTAATGTCATTGCAACCTGGCTGGAACAGTGGATAAGAGTGCAACGAGTTAATGGCTGCAAGATACATTTCTGTTGCAGCTGATATTTCAGGATACAGGGCACAACCCCGGTGTCCTGAGAAACAATTTCAAGTTTTCAAGGCCACTTAAGTGGGTAAGGTGAGTACAACCTGGCCTATAGACCTTAATTGGGAGACCCTCAAATGAAATCGGCTGGTTTAAATAAAAAATAAATTAATAAAAATGAGTTGCCCTTTCAGAGGATCCTTTCAGGATTCATGGAATCTTGACATCTAAATTGGCGTCTGTTGTCCTCAGTCTTTGACTGAGTACCATTTACTGCAGACACTATTTCTGGTTTCAATGTAATGCGAATCCTGAAAAAGATCCATCAACCAGGCAAGCTTTACGCCAGAGTACCGCAAACCCATGGTGAACTTCAACCCATAACTCACCATTGGGGGTTTGCCATCATAGGTTAGGACCACAGAACCTCACATGGTGCGGTATGGGTCACAGAAACTTGCTGTGGGTTTGCGATACTCAAGGAGGGTTCACTGTACTCGTGAGCCATGCTGGGGCAGGGCCCAGCATCAATGCACAACTAGGTTTACCTGCATGCATAGGGTTGGTGAACAACCTTTATAACGCAACTTTTAGCACGCAGTGCTATTACAACGCAGACTTTAAAACGAAAACCATTACAACGCATTACACTGGGGGGGCTCTAGGATAGGGAATAGTTTTAATTTACTATCCAACACCTTCCCTAGTGTCCATGGGGACTGATTTTGGAATAGTAAATTGAACTATTCACTATCCAGCACCCCCCAGTGTAATGCGTTGTAATGGAATGCGTTTTAAAACTTGCGTTGTTACAGCATGCGTGGTAAAAGCATGTACATCCATAGGGTTGTATGCAGGGCCTAGTCCTGGCTGTGCGTAATTCAGTATGTCATTAAAAAAGTAGGATATTCACTGAAAAAAACAGTTATAAACTGATTTATACTTCTGTCTCAAAGACGCAAAACCACTAAACCTTGCAGTTTTGGTTTGAAATGCATCCCATAATTCACACCACCCAAAGTAAAACAAGCATTTAAAATAAGACAATAAAGAAAAGGTGACTAACAAGCGCAAAACCTGGTGAACGACTTGAGTTATGGCATATTTCACTGATTTTGCTCTATTGGGCAAGAACCTTAATTAAGGTTCCTAACTTTTTTTTTTCATTGAGAGAACACAAACAGACGTGTGTGTCCTGGAACAGTAGTAAGTTTGCTTCGCCATGAGGTGGCATGAAACTGTCCCACTGCCACACACGTCAGTCCTGAGACATATCCAAAGTGGTAGATAGCCAAAGGCACAAAGAAGCTGGAAATGTAAGGACCATACCACTCTCTTTAAGTCAGGGTGTTGCATTTTGTCCAAGAAAAAAACTGTTATAATGGTTTTTGGCTAGATAGCATGCCAACAGGTCACCACCACCCCATGCAGGGTCAATTTTAAGCACGCAGCAGACTGATTCTCATTTTTGATCCAACCAAATTGATTTACAAATGTTTTAATGGCACATAGGATCCCTAATGAAAATCACGAAGACATCAATCTGGAAACATTTGTACAAGAATGGCACATTAAATCTGCCAATAAACGCATGCGCCATCTGTGCACACGGGCATACCGCCACCATGGAACAATTGAGTCCAAATATAGAGAGGGTAAACATTGGGACACAAACTTTATACTGCAGTAAAGATTTCGCACAGGCTCCCGTTCCCATGAGAGGCAAAACAAAAAAAAGTCTGCTAAGTTGATGAATGAAATACTACACAGTTTCTCAAAAGCCTTATACTAGCACCGTCATGTTTTCCACAGACGTAACGTTGACAGACACCTCCAACAAAATAGCGAGTTACTTTTCTCAGGCTTTGCAGAAGCAGACATTTTTTTATTTCAAAGTATTTTTTCATTCTTCTTGCGAGAAACCCCTTCACTGGCATCTTCTCTTATGCATGCAGTGGTGGTGGTAGAAGGCAAAATGATGGGGCCCCTCAGCAGAATGGGGAGAGGGGGCCCCCAAGTCACCCCCTTATCTCACTAATATTCATTGGCATGTGACCCTCGTTGAAGGGTGCAGGAACTGGCCGCGCGGCGCATCCGCATCGCACCAGAGACCAGCATCGTCACATGCATCTGGTGCGTGCGTGCGTGCGCGGCGAGGTGCTGCTGCAGGGAGTAAACAAACTCACTGCACTGACTGCAGTAGTACAGTAGCAGTAATTTATTTTTTTGGGTGGCGTGCGCTTGAGGCTTGCACGCACTAAGCCCCAGCGTAACTGACCAGATTGGTGTCACCCCAGATGGGGTGACACCCGGTGCGGTCCGCACCCCCCGCACCCCCCTAGTGACGCCACTGACCTGAAATAGTAGTATTTCAATCTGCACCAGCTTTTGCTCTGTCTGCTTTTCACAGTTTACATATCGCTGTGCCATCTCTGTTCTGCTTGTCTTTTAAGTGGGCATTTTACCGAACGACCCTGTGTTCTGTCTTTGAAAGAGTGGACCTCTCTGTACCATCACATGGCCTCTCTTTCAAAATTCATCTATGTCTGTACCTTCCTCCTTTCTGCCTCTTTGCCTTTCAAAGCGGGGACATCTCTGCAGCAGCCTCGGCTCTGTCTGCTTTGCTTTTGATAGTGTGTGCGCCTCGCCAGCAGCCTTTCTCCTGTCTGTCTGCTTTTGAAAGCATGCTTGTCTCACACTTTGAATCTGTTCCCTGTGTCAACCTTGCAGAATGTTCATGCATTTGTCTTTTATTCTTCAGCATTGCCTCCTTGTATTGTTTGTCACATGCTTTAATGAATACACTGGTTACTGTCTAACCTGCGCCCTGCAGAACAGAGCATAATTGAACAATTTATCAAAGTATTGAAACTTTTAATGGAAAAAGAATGTGAAAAGGGCAACTTGTTATATTTTTTTAAAACAAGTTGCCAAACACCTGCCTTGAGCATCATTCATAAGGTGATGTGTTGAGTGTGTGGCTAGGTAGACAGACTGACTGACAGCTAGAGAGACAGAGAGACAGGCAGACAGGCAGACATACAGACAGACAGATAAATAGATAACCAGACATGACAGCCAGACAGATAGATAGATAGATAGATAGATAGATAGATAGATAGATAGATAGATAGATAGATAGATAGATAGATAGATAGATAGATAGATAGATAGAGAGAGAGAGAGAGAGAGAGAGAGAGAGAGAGAGAGAGAGAGAGAGAGATAGATAGATAGATAGATAGACAGATAGATAGATAGATAGATAGATAGATAGATAGATAGATAGATAGATAGATAGATAGATAGATAGATCACAATGTTTTTCTCTGATTCTATATTCCTAACTTCCTAATTGAGGCTTTTTCTGATTTTTTCTAATTATTTCAAGCTTCAGATGAGTTCCTCATTACTTATTCCCACCCAGCTGAAGAAACGAAGACCCCAGGTGTAGGCCTCCATCTCACCCACAAGCTGACTGCTGGACTGGGCCTTTCTGCAAAGTCACCCCAGATCTTTGCCTTTCTTTGCAGAACCCCTTTTTGTTGGATTTTAGGGTTCTGTGCACTGTACTACTGCTAATCAATAGTGAAGTGCTTGTGCTCTCCCTTCTAAACATGGTAAGAATTGGTACTCATCTGATTGGTGCATTGGTACTTATAAGGCCCTAGTAAATGTTGTTTTGCATGTAGCTAGCGCCTCTAAATTAAATTCTCCTAGAGGGCAGCAGCACTCATTGTGCCACCCAATAAAGCAGTCCTTACAGACTTTCTTACTAGCCAGGTGTTAATATAACTACAGGAGACTGCAGTATGCTGGCTCTTTGGTAGGGGGTCCCTCTAACCGTGAAAGCCCCCATAGTGCCAAGACGTAACGACCCAAAGCAGCAAGAGTCACTGTTCCCAGCACAAGGTGTCTAGGTACACAGATTTGGACAAAAGAGTAATGCAGAGAACAACAGACACAAATATATTGAAAAATGTATCAAATAATTAAACTTTAAATAGAAAAATAATGTAATTCAGCATGAGAGCACCTCCAGGATTGATGGGAGCAGGCTTACTCAGGGCTCATTTTGAGGCTGGGGCTGTGCAATCCCCTAGCTGTGTCACAGTGCACGTCGGGCTGCCCTACTTGAGACAGCGGGCCAATCCAACATGCGCACTGGCAAGGGCAGCTGTCATTCTGCAATTGCAGGATTCAGCCCCGCCCCCTGCCTTCATGCAGGCCGGTGCAAAATAAAATGGGTTTGCTCTACGATGGCATTGCTATGTCATGTTATGTATTTGTGTGTGCCTGCTGCGCTTGCTGCAGGTGGGGCTACGCTCCTCTGTTCTTGTCTGAGAGCCTCCCCTGCTATAGGGGCCATCCAGTGTACAAACAAAATCTCACTTAACCACCACTGTCAGAAGGGGGGACAGGAGGGACAAACTGCCCCAGGTTCCGCTCCTTGAAGAAGCCCGGCACAGCCCGATACAGGTGATTCTGCCAGCGAGCATGGCATGCTTCACAGTGTGGTTGAGATGTAGCCAACACGTGTTTCGTCTTGGGTATATCGCCTATCGACTTCCTCAGGGCAATCGTTAATCTAAAATCAGGTCTGCCATAATATAAGCATACAATATAAATAAACAATGGTCCTAGACCTATTGATTGAAATAATTGACCCAATCAATCTTCGTTCATTAAATCAAATATTCCGTAGCATTTCAACTAAATCTGCTCCAATTCACAAATATAATTAATAGTTTTAATAGAAAACACAACAGCCACTACAACAAAGACAGAGTTACAATGTATTTACTTCATTGTCTCATGTTTTTGAATTCATTTTGCACAATATTGCATTATTTCAAAAGTAAAAACTAAAGGAAAGGTTGCCCAAAAGGAGCGTGCAAAAGAGAGTGATCAGAGTGTTTAGTGGATAAAGAAGGAAAAAGAAATTCACAGTAATAATCATAACAAATTCACATTACTTCTTGGTCAAACACGATATTCTAGTTTTTCCCGTATTGAGTCTACCTGGCCAAACAAGATTTTAGTAACCATTACATTCAAAACATTGTAAAGAGACATCTATGTCCTCAGTGTGCACTATGTAATGTCAAGACACAGGTCCAAGGTAGGGATAATAGCGTCGACGTTTCAACTCGACTTAGGGTCAACTAGTCATTTAAACCTGGGGCATGCGAGTCTTCATCAGGACAAGATAGAGATGGGCAATCAAGGGGTATCGATGACCCTATAAAAGATAGAGGGGACATTACCCAGTTGTAGTGGCGATAACAATTCATTCAACAAACAAAAAGGGGAGTCACACGCTTACCCTAGGGTGGAGGACCAATGAGGTATGTATCCTCAATCAGCGATGTGTACTTATACTCCGGTAAAACAGAATTATACAGTACGTCTGGACTTGATCAACTATAATTGAGAATCATCTGTCCAAACCCATATGTCTGAGTCATTAAGGTCGAAAGATTACCTTAATCATAGAAGAATCAATCATCAATTAAGGGGTGGGCACAATATTCCATGTTACACCGGTAACGGGGTGATGATACCTAGGAATTTACAGGCAACATCAGTACACTGAGCTGAATCAGCATAGGCAAGAAAACGCTATTTAATGACGCAAGACTATTACCTTAGTCGATTCAATAGTCTTTGATTACACCCCAAGCTCCTGTCACCAAAGTTCAGGCAGCTGTGTGAACATAAAAGGGGAGGAAAATGAAATCAAATCGCAAAAGCGATTTGATTTCATTTTCCTCCCCTTCTTAACCTATGGCTTTGAACAGGATGAGGAAATAAAGAAGAATACTAACATACAAGACTTGGAATGATAATCTGATGATATAATTCTGCTTTCTGCTCGGGAATAGGATCTTTTTGTGCATTTTGCTCTTTGTGAACCTTCAGTCACAGAGGACTCTTGGATACGTGGGTGGCCGTTTTCCAGCTGTTCCCTCGAGCACCCCCCAGATGTTACTGGTATTCTGATTATAATAATGGTATTGCGCAAAGTTTGACCTAGCCACACTCCAAAGTCCAAAGTCACATTGCTTCACAGTGTTGGCCACTGTAATCATGGCCTAAGCTATGAAGCAGCCCATGTTCAAGCTGACAAGCCAGGGGCGTAACACAGGCCCCCGCAGCGCCCACAATGAGTGTACTCAGGCCTAAGCACTCCGTATTAAATTTGGTGCTGGGGTCCCTCCGTGTACATTGCAGGGGAGCCCCTTAAACTTTCGTTGCGCCACTGTGACGCGCCATGCTTACAGCTGACAGGGTGTGGGCAGTAAACGTACATAGACCTTGAGAGAGTGGGTCTCCCATCTCTCTACAAGCACCAAAGAGACACCTGTAGTACGGCCAAGATGGCAGGGTCCCAATATTCTCCATGGAGCCATCTGCGCTGCATCTTGTCAGGAAAAGCAGCACCCCCGAGGCTGAGGAGAACAGTTTTAGTGCCACCTGAACCTCTCGTTCTGCTGCAAGTGTCACTGTCTGTCATTTTTTAATAGTTGACGTATGAACTTTCAAACTGAAAGCAACATTTATTTTGGATCATTTCACGTCAACACATTGGACGGCTCTGAGTGGCATTTTTTAGATATAGTGAACCACACACCGTCTGCCCTGGTGATTTTATTAATGGCTCAAGAGGCAAGTCAGTTGTCTTGCATCTCCTGTTTACACCTTTATTGTTATGGATGGAGCAACATTGTTATATACAATATTATTATATACAAGAGAGATTTTGTAGAGTGAGTGTGCATCCTGAAGATAATTATTTCAAAGTGCTCTCAGATGTGGTGATCATGGAAAGGAAGGCACACAAGTAATTGCAGAGGGTCACACAGTTTGGTCAAGTTGGGAAGCCATGGTGGAAACCAGGTGGCTTTCTACACATTGTGCATTTGAACGACTGCATGTGTATCACACTTTTCCCCCTTATACCCTGCTGACATTTTTTTTAAGAGGCAAGTGCTTTGATTTGTGCCTCCCACTACAAGGCCTCAATTGTCGTTATAGATGGAGCAACATTATTGCCTATTACACCATTTACTAGAGAGGTGTGTACACCATTTATAAGAGAGGGTTTTGTGCTGTGTTCAGTCTCCATTGAATTATTTCAAGGTGCTCTCAAATGTGATGAACATGAAAAACTGAGGCCCCGTGAAGAAAAGTATTTGCCCAGGGTCACACAGTTCAGTCAAGTTGGTAAGCCAGCATTGAAACCGAGGGGCATATTACCAAGGGTGACAGTATTGAATTATCGCCGCTTTAGCGGCCGTTTCTGGTCGCTAAGCGACGATAATTCCATTGCCCTATTACCAAGCTGTCGCTAACACCAGTTAGCGACAGCTTGTAGGCGATAGCGAGCGGTTTGGGGCCCGCTTTGCATGTCAGCAATATTTATCGCTACTGACATGCAAAGTGGGCGTACCCAACCTGTTAGCGACTGACAGCAGTCGCTAGCATCGCTATCGCCTATTACCAAGAAAGGCGAAGCGATGGAAATTTTTGCGCTAAGCGCGAATATCAACAAAAACTAACGCCTGCAAATACCAGTTCTTAGCCATGTTATCCAATGGGAGGTGGATAGCATGGCTAACAGCATTTGCACGCTAATGCATGAACACCGCTGGTTTTCCAGCGATATTCATGCTAACGCCTCCAATATTATCGCTTTTGAGATAAACGTTGGTAATAGGACTTTATCTCAGCGATAATATTGGGCGAAGCGCGGCTTTAAAAAAACTAACGCTAAGCTCAGTTAGCAATAAATATCGCTAACTGTTGGTAATATGCCCCCAGGGTCTTTGAGGGAAACTCCTGTGATTTGTTATCCCCTGGGCTTAAAAAAAGCTTCTCCTGGCCTACTCAATGCCCACTCCTGTACCCTGAATAAAACTATGCATTATAGTAAGTTTGTTTGAGGATGTCAGCTGGGGTTTTGGGACCTATCCAGATGTGTTTCACCATATGGCTCCTTTAAGCAAAATAGGGGAAGTGGTCTTATTCTGACACCTTCAGTTCTAGGGACTGAAACATTCAAAATACAGATTCTGTACTGATGTGTCCCTCTCAGTCACTGCCAGGGCTTGTATTGTGTACACAGGAGCTCAAACAAACATCTCCCTCTCTGAGAACTGAAATCTGCCTTTCTGCTAGTTTTACTTGTCCTAGAATCTGGGAGCTCACTCTGGGCATTAGCTGGGCTGGGGAAAGTGCCACGCTGCAGGGAACCCACAGGAAACCCCTGCTCAGCCTCCTAGTGTCTGCACTCAGCTGATGCCCGGCTTACGGAGACGGGCAATCAACCTCTGCCCGCCTAGCAGGGCCGGACCAGGAACTCAGAACAGCCCGGGCAATTTTCTCAGAACAACCCCTGGAAAAGCACTCCCTGGCCCCAGGAGCATGGAAATGCTTACATGCTGCTTTTGTTACTGAGGGCCGATATTGCAGTACTCCTGCAAAACCGTCCCCCACCCTTCCAGCCTCACGGGGAAACAGCCAATGCCTGGTCCGACCCTCTTGCCTAGCTCTCAGTCACATGGGGAGCACTGCTTGTTCTAGCATCCCACCTTTAGAATTGTGAACTCGCTTCAGAAGTGTGAGCTCTGCACTTTGGAATCAGGCCACTTACTGGACAGTGCCTAGCACTTACTGCCACGTGCCACCCTGTGTGAGCTTTAATCTAAACGGCTTGCGACTGGACAAGTGGTGGTGCGGTTTGTCTTTGCATCTTTGTACCCTGGGGGGCACAGATGCTTCCTGGGGGCCTAACTCCCCTGTGAACCCCTGCTAGGGTGGGCTTGATGTGTGTGCTTGTCTCTGTCTTTCTCTGTGTACCTTTCTGCATTCACTTGCCTTTGATTTCTTTCAGTAGGTGTGTGCTTTCATCAATATGGCTTTATGGTGTTATGTCTTGTCCCGCTGTCAGTCTTCTCGGGTACCCGTGTCTAGTTTCTCCTTTTCTCAGTGGCTATTGCCTTGTATAAATCTGCTTGCCTTTCTGGTTGTATTTATTTCATTATGTGTTCTTTGGATTGGTCTCTCTGAGCTTTTTGCCTATCTGTCTCGGTCCTTTCACAATTTATATTTTTTCCAATGTCCATCTTTTTGTATCTGCTTGTCTCTTTGCTTTTCTTTATGTTTGCCTTCGGTCCCGTCTCTTTGTGTGCCCTTCTTTCTCTGTGTACATTTCTATAATTGGCTCCATGTCTGTCTGCTTGTATCTGTTTCTTAGCCCACGTTGGGTTGTAAGAGTCTGTTCCTGTTTCCACTTTACTGTTCTCTCAGTGTGGAGCGTTGTACTGGGCTTAGGGCCATATGTATCAAGCCGTTTTTGAATCGCAAAGGCCGGAATTCGCAGAATTTTGGCCTTTGCGACTCGCAAACGGCCGTTTTGCACGTTTTGGAATGTATGAAACATTCCCAAAAAAAGGAATTGCAAGCTTGTGCGATTCCTTATTTATCCATAGCATTTAGTGAATCGCAAATTTGCGATTCCTTAAATGCTATGTATGTAGCAATTTTAGCTTGCGAATTTTGTTTAAGAATTCGAAAATTACCACCAACTTTCAGTTGATGGTAACTTGCAAATTCTTCCAGAAATGCAAAAATTGGCATTTTTAAAGGTGGCATATGATGCACACACATGTCCATAGGGCATGTATGTGCCCCATATGCACACACATGTTCTTTTCAGGGGTGCAGCAGGGTGTCTTTGAGACACCCCTGCACCCTTGCAATAATTCTCAAATTGCGATTAGCAAATTGCGAATTCGTAATTTGAGAATTATTTTGCACGCATTCCTATGGGCCTCGTGGCCCATAGGAATGCATTAGAAATTATTCCTTAATTGCGAATTCGAATAAGGAAGCCTAAGGAATCGCAAATAAAAAGCGATTTTGTTCATACATACCATTTTGCATTTCCTAAATAGCGATTCCTTAAAATTCGCTATTTAGGAAATGCAAAATAGTTTGATAATAAATATGGCCCAAAGTGGCCAATACAGCCCTATCAGGACTTGAGTGGAGGGAGGATGGGTTGTTTGTGATTCTGCTCTGCTGTTATCCTTGGCCTGTGGTGTGCCATGGAGTGTGCTCCTCCTTCTGTTCTCCTTCCCTTCTCAGAGCCTCTGCTTGGTTTTTGGTTGGTGCTGCCTGAGAGATGTCGCTGTTCAGAAGTTCAAGCACACAATTATTGACCTGCTTCCCATTGGCCGTGTGAAGTTCTGTGAGGTTCTGCCTTTGGATCTGCCCTCTTAGATCAGACGATCTCTCCTTTGATCCTCACAGTTGGATTTTTAGGGGTTGGTCCGATTCTGCAGCTTTCTTCCTCGCACGCTTTTCCTATGAGATTAAAACATTTTTCCCTGCTCACTCTTCACGTGAGAGTAAAATATACATTTTACAGAAACATAGTGTGATGATCTCAACGCATTCAGCCCTCGAAAAGAAGGGGCGCGACTGAGGGGGTCTATCACAACCCTTTATGACTCCCGTCTTCTTCTACAAACTCTCAATTTGTTTCAATGTCTACACTTTAAACAGGACACAAGATGTTCAAACACTTTTGTGAACTTCCATTAATTTTCCTGAGAATCACTAGTGAAAGGGAAGTTCTCATCAGGATTTGCATGAGTCCTCATTTAGAAAAAGCAATGTTACTTAGAAGAGAAGCTTCCTTTCGTATCCAGATACAATAACTCCATCTCACACCTACAGGAGAAAACCCCATCACTCAGAGAAAACAATACTCCTGTCCTTTCCACATGAAAAAATGACATCGTGAAGTACTTAAAAAGGTCACATCGCTCCACCTTTTACTAAGAGACAACCACTCCACTTTGACGGTACACCACACAAGAGACAATCATTCCATCCTTTGAAGGTACAGCACACTCAATTGGAAGAGACACCCACTCCATCCTTTGAAGGTACACCACACTAAATCAGAAGGGACAATCACTCCATTCTTTAAAGGTACACCACACTCAATCGGAAGAGACAACCACTCCATCCTTTGAAGGTACACCACACTAAATCAGAAGTGACAACCACTCCATTCTTTAAAGGTACAGCACACTCAATCAGAAGAGACACCCATTCCATCCTTTGAAGCAACACCACACTCATTTTGAAGAGACAACCACTCCATCCTTTGACGGTACAGCACACTCAATCGGAAGAGACAACCACTCCATCCTTTGAAGGTACAGGGTACTCAATCGGAAGAGATACCCACACCATCCTTTGGAGCTACATCACACTCAATTGGAAGAGACACCCACTCCATCCTTTGAAGGTACATCACACTAAATCAGAAGTGGCGACCACTCCATTTTTTAAAGGTACAGCACACTCAATCAGAAGAGACACCCATTCCATCCTTTGAAGCAACACCACACTCATTTTGAAGAGACAACCACTCCATCCTTTGACGGTACAGCACACTCAATCAGAAGAGACACCCACTCCATCCTTTGAAGCAACACCACACTCAATTTGAAGAGACAACCACTCCATCCTTTGAAGGTTCACCACATTAAATTATAAGACACAACCACTCCATTCTTTTAAGGTACACCACACTCAATCAGAAGAAACAACCACTCGATTCATTAAAGGTACACCACACTCATTCAAAGAGGCAACCACTCCGTCCTTTGAAGGTACACCACACTCAATCGGAAGAGAAAATCACTCCATACTTTGAAGGTATACAACACTCAATCAGAAGAGACAACCAGTCCATCCTTTGATGGTACACCACACTCAACCGGAAGAGAAAATCACTCCATACTTTGAAGGTACACAACACTCAATCAGAAGAGACAACCAGTCCATCCTTTGATGGTACACCACACTCAAACAGAAGGGACAACTACTGCCTCCTTTGAAGGTACACCATACTCAATCGGAAGAGAAAATCAATCCATCCTTTGAAGGTTCACCACACTCAATCGGAGGAGAATATCACTTCATCCTTTGAAGGTACCCCACACAAGAGACAACCACTCCTTCCTTTGAACGTTCACCACAATCAATCAGAAGAGACAACTACTGGATCCTTTGAAGGTTCACCATACTCAATCGGAAGAGAATATCACTCCATCCTTTGATGGTACACCACACTCATTCAGAAGAGACAACCACTCCAATCTTTGAAGCTACACCACAATCAATCGTAGAACATTACCCTTCCATTCTTTTAAAGATACACCACAATCAATTGGAAGAGAAAATCACTCCATCCTTTGAAGGTACACCGTGCTCCATCTCTCACTTACAGGAGAAAACAGCATGATATAAGCAGCAGCATCCTTTGCAAGAAAAACATCTGTCACCTATAAGAATGACCTAGATATCCCTTACAAACACAACATTGCCTGGCAATACAGATTTTCTATTATTAACACCAATGGGGGGAATATTTTTGTAAATCATACATAGGGCATAATATTTATGATTTGATTTAGTATTTATAGATTGCTCGTTCACCTCAAAAGGCATCTTAGTGCTACAATCAAGTTTAAATGTGCAAACCAGGATGTGGGCAGGCACCGCAGTAAATGTGGTACACAAGAGAGGGGAGATTAGTAGGACAGGAATGTGTTTACTGCTTTCCTGATACCCAAGTGAGAATAAACTGTTCCGTGCCCTTGCTGAGTTTAGAGCCCAGAAGGCTCACAAATGCCCACCAAGCTGAAATCTCTCAAATCAGGGCACAGCAAAAAAACAGTTTGGGGTTAAAACACAGGTGAGGTTTTGCACCAAAAAGTGGATCTCAATAATTTCTGTATGCAGCATTTCTTAAAATCCTAAAACATATTGTGCATGAGGTAGATGGTTGTAAAACAAATCCTCTGAATAACAGGGGGAAAGAAAAGTTGAATTCTGGCTTGAAAAAAATGGTTGCACCTTTTGAAGCGTGCTACTTTCTAGACTGCAAAGTTCAGAATCCTCTGCAACTTGAAAAGGATTGTTTCGTGCCATAATATGTTGCAGCAGAATGTTCTGGAAAAGATGCAGCCAGATGTAGAAATGGAAGTCTCGCCAGGCATTGTAGACGGTAGAAGCAGCCTGAGGAGAATGCAGTAACCTAAAGAGAGAGGTTTGTGTCAATAGTTTAAACCCAGTCATTATTTTCTCCAAGGGTGGGGGCACCAACTAAAGAGGATGGCCAGATGCTATTGTACCACTGTGCTATGTTGTTACTATCTGGATTTCTGTCTTACTGGTGTTGATTTTGAAGACGTTATGGGCCATTCAGGCCTGGACTTTCTGCAGACATTCCGTCAAGCTGGAAGTGGAAGTAAGGCAATGTCATGATGTTCTGACCATGATATTCCGGTACCCTACTGAAGAAGAAAGAAGTGGCCTGTTACAGTGTCAGTATAAAAAACTCCGGAGTTTGGTTTTTTTTGGCTGAAAAGAAGTTTCTACAATTTGAGGATATATATAAAGTTTTACAAGTTTCTTAAAGGGAACCAAAAGTGTGTGACAAATACATGTGGTGAATGATGCGATTATTAAAGAGCTCAGTGAGCACATATTCACCTTTCTTAACATGCCAGTTCAATGGATCTGAAAGTGGTGCTGATACTGTGGATGGTCCTTTGCTATTGCCCATGCCAGGAGAGTGACTGGGTCACATTGTTTGTCTAGAGGAGTAGGAGCTTTGGAATCAACCACTCTGCCACACTACAAGTTGTTTGATGAGGAGTATCGTGTTCAAAACCAGTGAGCCAGTCTTACCTGGTGTGAATTCAACTGCAGTAAACAAGCAGAGCAGGGGTCACCCGGCAGTACCACCGGGCCAGGAGCGGGAAGAGGGATTGGTGCAAGAGACAAGGCCACCATCTGCCTGGTCACAGCCCTGCATGGCCCGGGATGCTGCCCCATCCCCACTGCCGCCTCCCAACCTCTGACTCTGTCGAGCTCCCTCATGGCATCCGAGGGGACATTTCAGTTGCATAATCTTAACCATGAGGAAATCCTTGCAGATTTTTGCCTGACATGCTGGGTTCTGCTCAGTTATTCCCTACTCCAAGGACGATAACATGTAAAAGCAAGATTTAGGTGCAGTCTTTCTGGCTGGAGTTGGAGATTCTAGACCCAAGACATCCAAAGATCCAAATCCAGTCAGCTCGTTATGGGGGCTAGAGTGCCTTACTGCCTGAATGATATTCAGAACTGGATGCTATGACATTGTCTGCCCTAATGGCTCACAATGATCCTAAAACACCCAATATCTCCCATAAATGTATGGCACACCTCATTGTGTCCTCGAATGTGGCCAGAAAACGGTCAACGGTCTGGGTGTTTTCTTCAACACTGATTCTCCTTCACTGCATAAGTTATTACAATCACCAAGATCACAGCCTACCACTACTTCTTGCTTTTGGAGGATCTCCCTACTTTACAACTCACTCCTAAACTGATTAAGGTGATCTCAGTGGTAAAGTCCCACTTCGACCGCTTGAACAATATATACACTAATCTGCAAAATATTAAATTTTCATGCATTCCATCCATCACTTTCTGTATACTTTAGTTTGGTGTCGTGAGTAGGACGGGTATGCCCTGACATGGGTCGTATGCCCACTTTGTCACTGGAATCAAGCCATACCTGGCTGATGATTCCTATCTAGGGTGAAACCAGTCCTAGGTTGCTTGTATTATGCTTCAGGGAGGACCTGGCCTGGCATTTTGGGCTGGACTATTCCCACTGGAGCAGGGTCAAGACTGATTTGACTATGGCTGGGTCCAAACTGAGGTGGCATAGTGTTAAAAATAACAATTGACTTGGATGCAGTCCAGAGTAATTACCAGTGGCTGAGATTCATTCAAGCATTCCAACCATCACTTTTTGTAGACTTTAGTGTGTTGCCCTAAGTTGGACGAGAATGCCCATAGATGGGTCTCATGTACAATGTGTCACTGGAATCAAGCTATGCCTGGTTGATGGCCCCAAATTATGAGGGAAATGGTTCCATGTTGATTGTATTCTGATTTAGTGAGTTCCTGTCAGTTTGGGCTTGACTGTTCACTTTGGAGTAGGGTCAAGATTGATTTGCATATGATGGGTCCAAACTGAGGTGGCATGGAGTGCAATATAAAGATGAACTGAGATGCGGTCCAGGGTAATTTTCAGTGGCTGAGATTAATTCAAGCATTTCTACCATCACTTTCTGTATACTTTTCCATGTTTGCAAAGACCACAAACCCATGCTGCCTGGCTAATATTCAGCATAATGCATCATGACCACAGCACAACTGCACTGATGATGACTCATTGGATTCTTATTAAAGAAACATCTGGTTTTTAAACTATATGTCCTTTCCACAGGTTAATGGATAGCTAAACCTCATGGCATATGTATGAGGTCTTCTAATCATACCAGCCCTCAAGTACCGTGAAATCAGCTTTGATCTGCTTACTAGCTATCATTTGATCATATACAAAAAGTTTGGGCAAAGATTTTGTAGACTGTGAACCTTCCAAACCTTGAAGGGGGCATTGGACAGGTGTATGGCTACATCACAATGCACTAACAGTTGATAACCCAGCTACCTCTTATGTCACTCTTTCACTTTATGCTTGTCTTTGTCCCAGTACAGCACTTTGCTGCCTTTAGGCAAGGTTCAAGCAATAGAGATACTGCATACATACATACATACATACATACATACATACATACATACATACATACTTACATACATATTGTTACTATTGCTTCTAAACATATTCCTTTTAATTTGGATATCCAGATCTGTTTTCACATTCTCCCCTGTTATGAATATTGTCATTTTCTGCTCTGACCATTCTCCTGCATAAGTTGGATGTGTTAGTCAATTGCTCAGAATATTGAATACGCATGATTCATATGATGCAGGTTTTGTTTATATCAGGATGCTCAGCACTGTGATACTCAAGTGTATGTGAATATATTTCCAGTGTTTAAAATAAAATGCTGATGGCTTCATTTTATATTAGTTTGTTCTAAATTTTAAAAGTTTCTAGGAGGTTGACAACGATAGCCCTCATTACCATGTCGGTCAGAGTTGCCTCCGACCAACACCATTTCAGAACACCTAGGTGGTTCTGAACACCTAATTACAATGTGACCCTACATAGTGCGCTCCGAAACTTCCATTTCTCTAGGGGAACTTGTGCAGCTGGCGGAAACCACCCATAACACAAGCTCCCATTGAGAAATGGAAGTTTGTGAACATGCCTGAACAGTGTGGCAGGCACTTCACAGTGCCTGTTAATTGGTGCAGGAATGTTCAGGGAGGCACCAGGCTCAAATGCGGAGGCCACAATGGAAAGGGGGCCCTTCCACAGGCCCCCAATGTGGCTTTACGACAGCCTTTCCATGTCTGAAAGGCCAACATGGAATCACTGTCGGAAATCAACATCATAGTTCCGACGGCGGACCGTTGTCCTTAAGGGATTATGGTGATTTTCTGATCCTACTGTCAAGCTCAGAGCCTGTCGGAAAGCGTTGGTCGGTCCCTCCGACCACATGCATTGTAATACATCGGTCGGGTCGCAACAGTAGATGCCAGTCGGAGCGCAACCATCGAGCCATCGGTTGCGGTCCAACATGCATCGTAATATGGCCCTATGTGTCTTGTTTTTTTTATTATTCAAAAGATCATGGTCTCATAGAATGAAAACAATTGGAAGTTCATCAGACCACCCTCTGTTAAGTGTTTCCACTAAGAGTTTTTAGTAGGCCTGGGCGCTGAACTTAGCTCCGTTAGCGGAGTTTGCAGAGTTTTCTGCACTCCACGGAGCTCGCGGCATGCAGAAAACTCCGCTTTGTGATGTGCAGCAGATTTTTTCCCCAACTTGTGACAGTGAGCAGCAGGAATACCAGCACAAACTGCAGTTTGCACTGCACTCCACCACTCGTGGAAATTCACAGAGTTTTTTTGTAACTTCGCAGAGTTCTGCGTAGCAAGCTCCGGAAACTCCGCCCAGGCCTAGTTTTTAACCATAATAAGAGTTTTTTATAAACATCGAGCACAATGGGTGATGGGCAGAGACGAGTCTTCACAATAGGTAACATTGGGCCAGGCTGTACAGAACCATATCTCAGGTTTATAATGAAGGCTATTGGGACAGGAGGCACTTAAACCTTCACTTGTTGACTTAGCAGTGTAGCTGGCCTTGTGAGAGAAGAATAGCAGACCTTGCTATTTTAGTGAACTGAGATCTTCATTGTTCAAAAAGGTGTATGTGTGCATGCCATCTCTGAGACTCAAAATATGTTTTATTTTCTGCTGTAGGTAAGTGCTTAGAAGTAGCCGAGGGTAGGATTCTGATAGGTTAATAAAATAAATCATGTTGGAGTGGTAGATATTAGTCATGATTTTGTTAATTGTTGCAGATGCCATATTATTTGTCTTCGTTGTGCTTACAATTCTTATTGTGTACACTAGATTAGGATTTTGATTTTTAAATAAATATTTATAATGTATCCTTTATGTTTTGTTGCTCTTCAGTGCGTTGTTCCTTAATGACCGAGGTATGAACTGAAAAGGGGTTTTTAGGAGATTCGGAACCCAAGGGCGCACTGCCTAGGTTGATACGTTACAGTGTGTAAAGATAAAATAAATGTTGTTGTGTAGTGCGTGTAGAGCAGACGGCAAACACCCTTAACCGTCCAATAAGTCAAGAGACAAAACAAATTTACAAAGCTATGCTCTCGCAACTACATGTGTAGTAACAAAACAGGGTACAATGACCAAAAAGGAATAGAAGCACAGTAGCAGATTCTTTGGTGTGTATTTCCTTGTCACAGCAAGATGTAGGTTTTATTTTCTCGAGACTTGAGAAATGTTACATTCGCCGACACGTGTTTCGTCGTGTCCGGTTGAGTCAACACGACTCTTCAGGGCTTAGTCTTCAATACCAAATGTATGGTTTGAAGTGAGTCTGGACCTTGTCGTTTATGTTCGCTATATAGTTGGTCAGAGTCGGAATTATCAATGCTCTGGAAGCGTTTAAACAGTGAGGTCATACGTGTAGTAAGAGTTTTGTCTGGTTGTGATCCCGCCTCACTGGTCGGTGATGAGTCTCGAGTGTAGAAGCTCTGAGTACGTCTGCGTCTCAGGCGGAAGCCGGGAGGGGATTCTTCGGTTGTGCTCCAGAAGGGAAACGGGTGCGTTTCCTCTTCGGCGGTGTACCGTAGTAGGCAATCCCTCCTCTTGTGTTTCCCGGCGGTCGTCTCTCGTGTACGGACGAATGTAACATTTCTCAAGTCTGGAGAAAATAAAACCTACATCTTGCTGTGACAAGGAAATACACACCAAAGAACCTTAATGACAGAGGGTTTGGGGCTCCATTCATTATCCCTTTAACATCTCACATGATTGATCATTACCTAGAATACATCTTGCCAGATATTTCTCAGTGGTTTGTCTAATGGTTGCAGCACAACTAGCTTTCTGATTTAGGTTGGCACATTGACTAAGTCCTTAGTGCCAGAGGGTTTAGAAAACTTGCCTGTGTCTCTAGAAAATTCTAGAGAATGTATAATCTCATCCTTGCGAACCTGTAGATGATTGAAAAATGCAATATACCAGTGACAAACTGTGAAAGTTTAGAAACTTTAAAGCAAAGAATCTAACTTCACAAAGAGATAAGTTTAGGTTTTATCTGTATTTTCTATGATTTCTTAACTAACATCATATGCTTTTCTTAGTCTGTATTCCAGTCCAAGCTTATATCAATAAATAATAAAATGACTTCCTTAAGATGAATTTTGTAACCACTATACACTAGCAAAGATTTTGTAACTTCTGCAAGCCTGTGACTAGAGGAAATGGTAAGCAGGGACTCAAAGTTACAGGTGTGCATGGTATACATGGCCTCGTTTGGTCCATGACCTACATTAACCAGGTCTTTTAGAGTCGATATTCCAGCTCTGACCTCTCCCTTACTGATCAAGCCTTATTGGGCTAAGGCCCAACACTGAAACCGCCCATCACAAATAACATCATGGTGTCAGGGTAAGATAGAAGAAAGAAGAGGGAAATGAGAAGACAGAGTGGGTGTACAGGGTAGTAGGGTGTGAAGTGAAAACTAGTAAGTATTGGGATAGGAAGTGGGTGTAGCCATAGAGGATGCGGTGTGGTGACAAAGGCACAAGGACAATGGGGAAAAAATTTAGGGGAAGATTTAGGATAGGAAAGAGAAAAGGAGGAAAATAGAGGTGGTGGAGAGAAGAGTAAGATGGCTAGAGGGGGGAAGAAGGAGTTGAGGGAGAGGAAGAGTCAGAGGAAGTAGGAAGGGAAAAGGCAGAAATAGGTGAACAATGTAGCGAGAGGGCAGGTCAGAGCAGAAGATTGGAGGCCGAAAGGAATGCGTTGCATTGGTAACAGAGTTAGGTGCTGAGTTAGGAAGAGGGCTAGGTAGGTACAAGGCTTATTGAAGAGAAAGAATCCCATGTAAATAAATTCAAATAACAGTGAAAAGGTAATGCTTTGGGCGTAGGTCCACTAGGCTTCACATTTCAGCACGATGAAAGCGCCAAATGGTGGATCTGTTCCCGAAAAGGACTGGTTTTAAGGTTTTTAGACTTGAATCCAATGATTCAAGAATGTGGATTTGAAATTTGAATCACGATTAGTCATCTGTCAAATTTCTGTTACATTGTCATAATTTTGCAGAATTTCGTATTACGCAAAATGCCCCAAATTATGCTATTACGCCACGTTGTGTAATTACAAAAGGTTGAGACAAAAAATGTGCCCAAGTGCACAGAAACAATGAGGACAACCAGAGCATGAGCAGTTACTGTTTACAGCACCTACTTTTTTATGTTCTTTTAGCACCAAATGTGTCCTCTCATTCCAAATGTGCTTAAGGTCTCATTTCATACCAAAATATAGCTTCAAATGCTTGATTTGCATTTCACATGATTTTGCATAATTTTTTTAAGTCTCACAGGAATATTAAAAGCTAAATACACAAATTTCACACACCCCTATTCGAGATTCGCTACTAATTATATCAGGGCTGGCTTCTACTCTAGGGTGGAGGAGTGTCGCCCCACTGCTTTCTCGCAGTGCGAGAAAGCCAAAACATAAAATGGTGATAACTTTTAGTTCTTACTATTTTATGTTTGCTTTGTGCATTGTGGGCGGCGAGTGGGTGGGCTGGGTTGTTCTGTTCTCAGAGGAGGGCGGGATAAGAGTGGTTTGCCAACTCCTGAGTGAGCATGCATTGCAACCTGAATGGAGAACGTGCCCCCCCCACTAGCCACTGCTGGTGCCATCCCGACCAAACACAACGCTGCATTCCAGCACTGTGATTGGCTTAGGGGAGGGAGCCTGGCTGCCTGCTTCCTGTTCCTGTCGGAAGCAGGAGAGCAGGAGAGCAGGAGAGCAGGAGAGCAGGAGCAGAGAAGATGCGGGACACTGCGGAAAGGTAAGTTTAATTTTGTTTCTTTTTTTTCCCCTGTGACATCCCCTGCGAGCCCCCCATGACACCCCCGTTAAATCCCACCCCCGCAACCCCTCAAGCCCGTCTCCCCACCCGCGAGCAATGCCAGCCGCTACTGGACTGTATGGAGAGGTCAGCCCACTGAAATCTTATTTTTGTCGAGAAAACTAGGACGGTCTATCCTTTTTCCTTCCTGCTGTTGCAGAAAACCTAGTGATCTGAACTTTATTGATCCGCACACCCTATATCCTGACCCTATTTGGCGTCACAATATTCTACAAGGAATCACTGCACCAACAATCAGATGTGCCATATCATGCATGGGTTTCACAAGGACATGAACACAATTATCGGAGGATACGGTCTTGTCTGCTTTTTTCAGTAAACCCAATAGCTTTTAAGAAATATATGTAGGCACTTGCACCTACACCACACAGCAAGAAAGAGGTAGTACCGTTTTTGTTGCAGTAGGAGTTTTCATGGACTTGCCATGGTAGGCACTATGCTATAGGGAAATAGTTTCAGAAATTGATTGCAGTTAATGGATTTGGGAGTATTTCACACAACTGATGTGTTGGGTTTCTAAAAATAGACATCAGTCACAGCTAACTAAATGAGCATGGGTATGAACGAAGTTTGAACATAGAAACTAGTCAGTGGTCGACGACTTAGAAGCAATGCTTAATTTGTAAAAAAAAAATACGTGTCAGGGCTCTTATCAGGAGACCACCGTATCTTGCGCCACACAGTACCCCGGCCATGCTGCCAACGACAGTAACAAAACAACTACTAACCATCACTCTCCTACAAGTGTGACAATTCGGACTATTCAGGCCCCCAAACATATAGGAGTGGCTTGGGCGGCAGGCAGTTGCGGTCGTGGAGGGAGTTCTGTGGGGCAGAAAGGCGGGGCGGGGAAGGGATAGGGTGTGGGTAGTAAACACCGGAATATGGATGATTGCAGGTAAGTAAACAATTAAATGAATAAAACGAATTTCGTAGCTCGCGCTGCATCGCATTTTGCAATTCAGGGCGTGCAAGGAAATTTGTTTTATTCATTTAATTGTTTACTTACCTGCAATCATCTATATTCCGGTGTTTACTACCCCCCACCCTGCCCCTCCCCCGCCCTGCCTTTCCGCCCCCTCAGAACTCCCTCCACTGGCCGCAACTGGTGGAAGGTAATAGTCATTTTTTATGTATATTGACTGAAACTCCGGTGTTGAGATTATAGGGGCTGATTATGATTGCGGGCGGACTTGGTCCGCCCGCCCCTGTAGCAGTAATTGGGACCGCCGCCAGACATGTGGCGGTCCACCCCACTGCAATTAGGATACGCCTACCATACTGGCGGGCGCATCCTGGGCTTTCAACATTACGGGCGGTGCTGCTGGGTGCAGCGCCGTCTGCAATGTTGAATGTGCTTGCACCGCATTTACCTGAACCGCATGGCAGCACCACTCGGTACCTGCCACTTGGTGCATGGAAATGCAGGGGGGTACCATGGGTACCCCCTAGTGCAGTGACTCCCCCCAAACAAGGGGGACCCACAACAGGCTCCCAAACCCAAACCCTGCCAGCCTTTCCATGCAGGTGCGTAACACAGGCCCCCGCAGCCCACGCGGTGCGGGGGGGCCAGAAGCTCCAGAGGGCCCCCTCGGCACTGCACTCTGTCCGGAGAGCTCCTAATTGAGTCTGGAGGGGGCCCCTCTACATAGCTTGCAGGGAGGCCCCCTCAATTTTCGTTATGCCAGTGTTTCCATGGTGGCATCGCCGCCTTGGAAAGGCTCCTCTAATACCCACATCCTAATATGGCGGACTGTGTGTGCTAGGCACCGCCACTATATTAATGGCCCTGCTCCGCCCGCCAGGCAATCGTTATGATTGCCACCGGCGGAAAAGCGGCAGTCTGACTTTGCATCCACCTCGATACACCCCGCCATCCTAATATGGCGGTGGGGGAATCTCATTGTGATGGCGGAACGATTGCCACTGCCGCCCCAGTGGTGGCGACTGTTCGGCCATCGTAATGAGCTCCTAAGTGCAGTGCCGAGCACCGGAAAACACCGGCTTAAATTAAGCACTGCTTGGAACTATTTAGGAGGTAGTAACAACGTGAAAAACATCTACTATGTGACTTAGAGAAAAATAATACAATTTTTGATGATGATACTTGTTGTTTATAAATATTAATTGTTGAGGAGCAACTAAATGACATATCAAATGTCCTTTGTTCTCATTGTTACACAGGTATAAGACATCATTGCATGTTACTTCAAAACAATGCTATGGTTTTCTTAGTGCAAACCCTCACTCACTCAAATGGCTCATTTACAAATGCTTCCTACTGCTAACGTTGATGACTGATAATGCCTCCATCAGCTCTTTTCATGGTGGCCTCCGGAAGGTATGAATAGGCTGCCTCTGAACTGAACTGAACATTTGGCACAACTTTGATGAGTGTGCATGGTTGTCTTTGTGAGCTGTATCTCCATGGGGTCTTTTAGGAGTCAGTGTACAGCTAGCCCATAAACTGGACACTCAAAAGACCTACAGGACTTATTCATTGAGGTGGGGAAAAGTCTTCATAAGTAGGTTTCCATGGCTTCATGAAGAAATATTGCTGTCACCGCCTGGAACGAGTTAACCGCTAGGGCTGTTTTTCAGAGCTGGAGAAGCACACAGTGCCGCAGGCTTCACTGAGGCCTGTAATGCTAATGATAGAAAACTTCAAAATGTCTAGTGATGCTCAAATAAGTCTGACATACCAGGTACTCCATGACCATGTGGCCGCGTGACTTCCCGGCCCATCTGATTCAGAGTGATCTTGGTGGAGCCAGCTGATGTAAAGTGAACCTTGAGCAACCACTTTGTACTTGCCCTCTACACCCATACACAGCAATAAAAGGGCTGCTCTAATGTGCAGTGCCTGGAATAGAGGTGGGGTGTCCACCACTCCTACACTGGGTCATCAAGAACAGTACCGACTCCCCTAAATCCCTACCTCTGGGGTGTGGTCAAGTTTTCAAGCAGCTGTGGTTGGAGGTGAGCTTTCCGTCTGGCGGGCAACTAGAGCCAAATTTCGGGAGGGGGGCTGAAAAATATTTGGGGGGGGGGGGCTAATTCTTCCAACCATAGACAGAGTGGCTGTAAGAAGGGGTGAACACACAACAAAAGCCTCATTTGCAAGTAAATGGTCTTTTAAAGACCTGTTAAGTACTCTGGTGCGGATGCAATTAGATGCTCGCCAGCCCGCGAAGCTGTCTCCGCCCGGGCTGACACACACGATGGGGGGAGGGGGGGGGGCTGAATCCCCGCGAGCCCAATGGGTGTTGCGCGCGTGGCTCACAGTCAGTGGGGGCCTTGGAACCAAAAGACCTGAGGGTGGAGCAGCGCTGAGTCTAGAAGGGGCGTGGTCAGGACGCATAGCTTGCGACTCAGGAGCGCGTGCTCATGTGTCACTTTTGAGTGCGAGAAGTCCCTGCTACCTCACTGACTGAAGAAGAGAAGGATGGAGCAGTCTTCCTTCTATCGGTGCAGACTGAGGTCTCTGGGAATGAACAGCCACTGGCTGAAGCAAGTTGCTTGGTAGCAGGGAGTCTGATGCAGCATTACCCTCCTTTCCTCCTCCTACATTTACAGAGTCATCAATAAAAACATCCTTGTGATGAAATTAAGTAAACGTAACCAGATTAAACGCAAATTCCCCGAATGGATCGATACAGTAAAAATGCCTCTTACTCACAAACCCAATTCCACTTCAACGTTTATATCTCTTTCTCTGATTTTATCATTGCTGCTCACGCACTCTGTCCTTCCCCTCTTGCTCATTTCATGCTCATCCTAGTTTGACATTTTGCAGACTCTGTCTGTCTTTGATTTTTCATTTATCGCCGTTCCTGCCCTCGTTTTGTCATTCGTGCTTTTTCTCCTGTTCTTCAACCCTTTTCGTTTCCAAATTGTTTACATACAATTTCTTGCTTCTCCTTTTTTTTCCTTTGTTTCCCCAAATGTATATTTTATTGTGATTTATGTTCATGACTACAAAACCAAGTTTGTGTAAATAGTTACTTAAGGCAACATAAATAATACAAGGCAGTTACATTTGAATAATAAACTGAAGTAACTATTAGAAGAAAGAACCAACAAAAACTATTTTTCTTAAAAAAGTACAAAAAGTATTTTATTAATAATCATTTCAATAATAAGACGACCCAGTCATACTAATCCAATCATTTCAGCAGTCATCCATCTCACGCAACCTGGACTGAAAATAAAAACAGCATTTTGATGAGAAAATGATAATATTCATAAAGGTTGATGTCTGGTTTTCATGTCCAGAGACGAGCAGTGTGGCACAATTACATTTGACTGTTGTGTTCTATGCGCGTTTCGGCCCTCAGAGGTGCCTTCGTCAAGAAAAGGCCGCAATCAGACAGCGTTGATATCCTATTTTTATAATAGAGGACACCAAGCTACTTCTGTAAATAGTGCAGCGCAATCTCAGCTGAGGGCTATAATTATTTGAACTTAGTGGAATTAACACCAGGTACAAGTATGAAATGTGCTGTTACGTCAAGCTCAATCTGATATCAATCAATCAATCAGATGTTTGTTAAGCGTGACTACTCACCCGTAAGCAGGGCTCGAGTCGGGGTACCACGCGGGTGGACGGCGTCCCCCCACTTATTTAACTGGGGGGACGCCGTCCCTCCTGCCAAACTTCACTCTTTGACCTCTCTGGGACGAGGAGCTCAGCACCTTTAGTGTCGTCACTTCCTGTTGTGACGTCACTTCCGGTGACTGCGTCCCCCCACTTCTTTTTATACGACTTGTGCCCTGCCCGTAAGGCTCTCACTGCGCTGGGGTGGGGTGGGGGGGGGGGGGGGAGGTGGGGGGGGGGGGGGTTGCAGGTTCCAGTCCATCAAGGAGGATGTTGACGTAAAATTCTTTAAAGCAATGATTCCATAGTGAGGGTTTATAAGACCTGTTGCATGTGACGATTTTCAAAATGAATGATTTTTGTTGATGTAACGTGGTCTCCGGATAAGGGATTCCTCCTCAAGCTGTGACTAACCAAGTTTCACATAACAAAATGATACACAGTAATCGGTAAAGAGAACTGCTGGCGAGTGTCTCTTAATTATTTAAAAAAATTAAATTATTTCTTTTTCGATCCTCTCTCCCTCACTTCCACTCTTACACTCCTATCACATTGTGTATTTCTCACAGCACAACCCCTACTCTCCATGCTTATTCATTTGTCCTTGTATCTTTCTTTTCCACCCACTTCTTTACTTAGCAACTCTAGTTAATAAATCATTTAACCCTCTCTCTCCCGCTGGATCTCTCTGGTTTTTCCTAGCCTTTACCACTCTCTCATTTATAACTCTCATACCCCTCTTCGTCCATCAATCACCCATCTCCCGCCTCTTCTTGACTTTGGAGCTCTTGGTATTATATTGTACGCCAGACACTCTGCTATCTCAGATAAAAACGTCCTGCACCCAGTGCTTAATTTGAGCCAGTGTTTGCCGGCTGGAGGCGCCAGTACCCTCTTTAATGTGCCGGCACTTATTTTTCGCAACAGATATTTACAATTTGCGAGAGAGGACAAAACATAGAGATCCGAAAGACAGAGAAAGAGAAAGACGGCAAAACAGTCACAAAGGGAGAAAGCAGGATCCTGCAAGAGTGAGATATAGAGATAAGGAGTGCCTGGTAATGGATAAAAGATGCAGGCGCTATCTCGATTTAAAACTACCAGCCTTGATATTCAGCGCAGTGTTAAACTGCACCGGCCGCGAGCTTCTGAGCAGAGCTTCTGCACCGACACTCCTTCCTTTAAAAAATTAATCACAGGTGGCACACATACAAAGATTGGCTTCTTTAGTTACTAAGGACACAGTCTTCTATCCTTTAGATGGGTAAATATCCAGGGTTCTGTGTCACAAAATGTTTTGGAACATACATCGAAAATCATGCCATTGAATTAGTAAATGAACCAAAGCGTAATGGTGAAAAAGACAGACACCCTATTAAATGTAACCATTTAAAATGCTGAAATACCCTAATCCAAACTCCAATCATTCCCCAATCCTTGAACTAGCTCTTCTTTTAAACATTTTAACTGCTGCTTAATTTGAGCTGATGATTATTTTTGGGGTCCTGCACTTATTTTTCTGCATCAAATATTCACGGAGAGCAAGAGAGGGAAAACACACGAATTGGAAAGACAGAGAATGAAAAAGATGGAAAAAAATGTCACAAAAGGAGAAAAGCAGAAACCCGCAGGAGTGAGATAAAGGGGCAGGAGTGTCTGGTAGTGGATTAAAGAAGCATGAGGTCAGTTTAAGACTACCAGCCTCGGTATTCGGCACATAAACATTTAATTTCACCAGCCAGGGGTTTAGGAGCAGAGCTTCAGGCACCACCAAGCTTTTTTTTTACAAGTTAAGCACTGATTTTATTCTAACCCTTATATTAACCCATACCTGCCGATACTCACCATTTAGTTGAGCAACGCCTGCTTTTTAAGTCATAAAAGGCTTTATGCAACTTTTTGCTGCCTAAAGGTCTCACAATTTCAATCCAACAATAAGAATATTCAGTTTATTCCCACAACTCTGAACTTAGACAGCCCTAGCCCCACACCAGCTGTATTGAATTTTTGTGAGTTTATTTTCGATAAGTTTGCTTTTCGTTCACAACTGTGAACTAAATTCTACACTGTTTAAATTAACCTCTTCCAAGGTCATGAAGGCCCCCGGCCGTCATGAGTCACGGTGGGCGACTGCGCACGACGGTCGGGGGCCGTCCGAGCCACGCCCGAGATTGGAATGTCCCAGCACTGCAGCGGAATTCAGGTTGCAGCGAAGGTGTTGATGAGGCATGGTGATGTCATACCCCTATTATAAGCTAAACATGTGGTGGTAGCAGTACTACTCTGAGATCCTTCTTCCTCTTTAATCTTAAATGCAGCGTTTCCTGACCTCAATTCGAAATTACTGGCTCTCAGGCTCGGCCTGGGGCTCAGGGGAACTAATGCATCCACTTCAGAGATCTGGGTTTGACCCTCATGGTCACAGTTTCGAATCTCATCCTTTCCACTTAGGGGCCGATTGGGATGTCGGTCGGAGTTGCATCCGACCGACATTTTTGTGGTTTTGGAACCGACCAACCTTTTGTCGGCATTCCGAAATCACAATTACGATACAGCTGCACAAGGTGCGGTCGCAAACTGCCATTTCCCTATTGAAGTTTGGGCCGCAAGCTCCCATAGAGCAATGGGAGTTTGTATAAATTCCTGCACCGTGTGGAAGGCAGGATTTGCAGGGCAGCACCACCATAGGTGCCCCCCCCAGGCCATCAACCGGAGGCCGCAGAGGGAAGGGGCTCTCCTAGGGGCCCCCAAAGTCTATTTCTATTTCGGAAAGCCCGAAAAGGAAAGCCTGTCTGAAACCAGCATCATAATCCCGATGGCGGAAACGTCCCTTTGGGATTTAGTGCGGTTTATGACTGGCCGAGGAGCTCCTTGAGCCCGTCAGAAGGCAGTATTTTTGACCCGCTGGTTTAAACTCTGACTGCCTTTTTTGTAATAAGGCGTCGGAGTTTAAACCAGGGATGTTGTCGGAAAGACCGAAATCTTAATCTCCCCCTTAGTGTTTTCTCCACTCGAGGTCGATAAAGGGAGTGCCAAAATATCTGTTAGTTGGCATCAACATACTCTTTGTACATTTACCTGTCTTTGTGCACACAACCTGAAACCTCCAAATCCCTATTAATGCAAGAGTGATAAGGGCACAGTCCTTTCTAACTATACGGATTGTATATGAATATTCTATGAACATTCCCACTTTAGATGCTCTGGGGCCCATTCAGAAGGGCAGGTAAGAGCACGTAAAAGAATACTACTTGACGTGCTATTTATTTCAGAATGCCTGTGTGGCTAGCCTCCCGCCCGAGTCTCGCGCCCTCATGGCCTGCAGCTGGTTGCCGCGTGCGGAAGCTGAGAGTGTGCTTGCGCGCTCCTGGAAGCTGCCTCCCGGTGCGCGCGGTATCCCTCTCTTCCCACACTCCCGGAATCAATTTAAGAGTGTTCTTCGACCTGCTCTGAAGCACATCATGCAGGTGAAGGCTGTGACTAACCGCTCTCTGCCGGCGGCAGACCTCACGTCACATTCAGCTCTTCACTCCTGAGGGAGAGCAGCTGGAGAAGAGATATTGTTAATTGGTCCAGGCTATGCAAACTCTCTTCACACTTCTCTCTCAGACAACCGACGTGGAAGTGGCAAGGGGTCACAGCCTTGGCAGGCACCCGGTGTCAGGCCTTCATTTCACGGGCTCTAAGTGGAACCCAGATTCACCTTCTAGACTGAGGCTAGCGCTTACAAATGCAGCGCTAAGTGGGTTCACGGGTATTTCAGAGGTCAACAATGTTTCGAGAGAGTGGTGTGGTTTACAGTGCGTCCACATGTACGCACTTGGGGGCAGATTTACAAGCCCCTTGCAACATTTTTACTGCACTGTTGCATCACTTCTGTGACGCAGCAGCGTTGTAAACATTGCACCACCATGCGACAGATTTACAACGTGACGCATCTGCGCTACATTATACCTGCGTCAGGTCTAATGTATGCAGGGTGGGCGTTCCGTCGCGATGAATTCCCGTAAAAGTGACGCAGTGCAATCTACAAGATTTCACTGAGTCACTTTTACGTCTCTGCAGCGTCCAAACCTTGTGCCTGCTTGTAGCAGGCATAGGGCGTGACGCAGCATTATGGGTATGGGCCGCCCCTGAGCAGTGCTGGAGTTGCGTCACACTTGCGACATGACTCCAGCACTGCGTCACCTTTACGCTCACAAATGCGTCACACATCTGTCTCTCCTTGCGCCACTGTGCGCATCCATGGTGGTGCAAGGGGTTCCTAATGTCACGCAAATTAACAGGAGCATCCCTGCTGATCTGCCCGTTATTGTAAATCTGCCCTTCTTCCCCTCCAGTCACTCATTCTGTCCTAGTACTCTCTATGAGTTATTCCCCCCTCGCAAGCCCTCTTACTCACTTATAAGTCATTCACTTTCTTACTCATTCGCTTCCACTCACTTTTCTGCTGTTTTAACAGAGCGACTCACCCAACTTTCTCCATTATCTTACTCAGTTATTCCACCCCACTAAATCCCAAATGCTGACTCACTCACGCGCACACCCTGCCTTCCACCGCCATTCACTCCCCTTCATTCACTCAGTGACTGAGCAACTTGCACAGGTTCTTCCCAGCTCTTACTCAAATATTGCCATTCAGTCCCACTGGCTCACTCAAACTCAGTCACTCAAATATTCGTTCACCCATCTCTATCATTTACTCCCCTCCACTCTACTATATTGTTCTGTAATTCCCTCTGCTGACTTACTCACTCCCTCACTCTCCTCATTTCCTTAGTTTCTCATTCCTCGGGCTCAATGGACTCACACGCTGACTCGTGTGCTCCTCTGATTTGACCCCCTCAACTCACTAGCTTTTTCATATCCCATGTTATCTCCCTCCTAAAATAGTTGATATCTCTAACTTACCTCTCATCTTTCTGTCTCTCATGATTAGTGCTTTTAAGGGACAGACACTGAGTGCCTGTTCTTCAGTATTTGAAAGGGAGAATACTGTCACTTCACAGCAGGGGTGCAATACTTTTAAAGTACTCCATTGCCAAAAAAACAAGCATTTACAATGCAATGGTCTCGGCAATATTATAGGTAGAGCTATTGTTATTTGTATCCCTAAATAAATGGCATTGTCATTTATATTGGCAATAGCCTAATTGCTTGCATATGCGAGACCCATTGCATTAGCAGAGAGATGTCATAAACAATGAAGAACATGGGTCCAAAAATCACCTGTAAAAGGAGGACAATCATTTTGGTTCACATTCGCGTTATAAGAACTAAGCCCAACCACCCACTGAATTATATGCAAATCCACCGTTTACAGTCCGATACTTCTGTGCGCCTTTTCGATTTATGTAAATGGCAATGCCGGGCCGCACTAGCAGAGCGTCTACCATCTCCTGCATCGTCCTTCCCGCCCTAACACAGCCCTTCCACAGCCCTTCCACAGACCACACCTGCTAGAGAAATAGAAGAGGAATGCTCGGTCGCCACTGCCAGACACTGCTGCTTGACCTGCATCAGCTCGTGAAGCAGCTGCATGATGCAACTGCAGCCAGAACATTTTCCCCGGACCACAGGAAGACCAGAAATGAGGCGAAGGAGCTGGACTGTGTTAGGTTAGGTTATGTAGTGTATTTGTAAGGCGCACCACAAGGGTGATGGTGCATGCATGAGTGTGATCATGCTACAAAACTGCATTGAGAATCTCAGGGAACCCACCATGATCAATAGTCATTCTCCCCCTATGTTTAAGACCCCGAAAATAAGTCCCTGGAAAAAAAAAATTGATCCAGCATTGAAATCGTATGTTCTTTGGAGTATGACGTTCCCTTGATCCTCGAAAAATCCCTCTCGCAGCTTCGATAAAAGTAAAGCAATGCATTAAAGGCTGAAAGCGCATTTTTTATACACTGGGGAATAAACTCATTTGCCAATCAGTGAACCGGTGGCAACATAACTGAAGTTGAGAATCAACATTCATATAATACGTACAGAGCCTGCACTGTACGTTCAGCCTCAGGTCCTGTCAGTCGAGCACACAAGGTTCAAGACCGCTCTGTGTTAACCTATCAGCTGTAAACGACCACAAGTGCGAATGCAGTGGATGGACTTTTAGCTGTTCATGCTTCGGAGGTCGACGAACAGATTGGCTAAAGACAGCACCTGTCACACAAGTGCCTCGGTGACTAGGATGAATTACAGGAATATTGTTCATTCCTGTGTGCATTGTGCAGTGCAGGTTCTGGGTGGCTGTAATGCACCACTACCTTCCAACATGCCCTGCTCGTCCAGCCTCCAGGGAAAACTTCCGAGGTCAGTTCCTCCATGCGGCTGCTTTGCTGATTGAAAATCCTACTTCCAGAATCTCATTTACCAGGATAGAAAATCTACGGATTAAAGGCCATGCCAGGGCATTACAAAACTCCGTTTCCAGCGCACAGTGAATTACTACGGCCGTCTTATTCCCCTCGACATGATTGGAGATGGGGCATCCCCGTGCATCATCCTAGTAGGAACACATCTGTTCACACAAATACAGAGTTACAAATGCACACAACTACTCGCCAAAACACAACAGTAGGAACACATCTGTGCACACCAAAATGTAAATGGGACGGCAGTGCCTATGCGCACAACTCGCCAAAATACAACGGTGGGAACAGATCTGTGTACACAACTTTTCACCACAATACAATGGAACAAGAATGTTAATGCACACAAGAGCTCGCTAAAATACAAAATTGGGAACGCATCCTTTCACACAACTACTCCCCAAATACAACAATGGCACAACTGCTCACCAAAGTTCAACGGTAGGAATGTATCCGTCCACACAACCGCACACTAAAATGCAAGGGTACAGATGTGTCCTCCAATAGAACTACTACACACAGAAGAGTAAAAAGATATCCGTCCATACAACTGTTATTATACCGAACGAGAGCCACCCATCCTTTCTTTTACTAATCAGTGGAGTAAACGCTGCTGCACGGAGTTTACTCTGCCTGCTGTACATTCAAATGTTTGAAATACTTGCTACATGCACAGGCTTGTACTCCTATTAATTAACGTTGTTAAAGCGCGAGAGCACCTGCAAAAAACAGAAAAGGCTAGATTTTGTCCCTTTTTTTTTAGCTTTTTCGGTGATGCATCTAATTCTACGTCACACGGATAGCATGTGATTTCTTTTAAAATGCCTGTAATTTAAAATCCAATCCCTTACTGTTCTTCTTGAATAGAAAAGAATATCTTGAAACCTGGCCAGGCGTGCGTTCAGTCTGATGCAATTTCCCACATGGGAAGAATTTGCAGCTGCGAAGGGTTCAGTGTCACCTCCACATCCACCATGCGGATGCCACAAGTACGGCACAGTCTGGTTGACCCAATCTGCCCTCACCGTCTGTATAACCAGTTGTTACCTCAGAGCTTGCCAGCGATCCTACCCTCCCATCCCTCTTGAGGGAAAAAAATGGAATAGCTCCAGGGCCAAACAGGGCTGGAGAAGAGCAGTTAGTCTTCTGAGAGGCAGATACGCTTGTTGGAGCATTTAACTGCAGAACTGTAGACCACGCATCTGAATCCCTGGATCAGCGTTTCCCAAACAGTGGGTAGATACCAGCTGCAACGCTGAGATCCTGTGAGGGCGGGACACGGACAGCGGAAGGGGGTGGGAAAAAGACGGCGGGAACCGGGCGGGACACGGACAGCGGGAGGGGGCGGGAAGGTAGATACCAGCTGCGATGTTGAGATCCTGTGCAGGCGGGACACGGACAGCGGGAGGGGGCGGGAAAAAAGACAGTGGGAACCGGGCGGGACACGGACAGCGGGAGAGGGCGGGGAGGTAGATACCAGCTGCGACGCTGAGATCCTGTGTGGGCGGGACACGGACAGCGGGAGGGGGCGGGAAAAACGACGGCGGGAACCGGGCGGGACACGGACAGCGGGTTGGGGCGAGAAAAAAGATGGCGGGAACGAGGAAAGCGAGCGAGAGCAGCCTACCTCAACCTTACCAGCAGCAAAATGACAGCATCAAGCTTCCGGAATTTTTCGGATTCGGGGGCGTGTTTTGCTGTTCTGAGTGACAGATGAGGTCACTGTCTAAAGAACAGCAAAACTTACGCCCCCGAATCCGAAAAAGACGGGGCTAAATCGGAGTGACGGCTCTCTACTTCAATGGCTGGCCTCCGTTTAGGAAGCCAGCCAATGGAGGAGAGACTGGGCAGGGAGGCGGGTTCTACAGCCCTACTAAGAAGCATTAATTCTCCTCCCGGAGACTGCGCAAGCGCAGCCTTCTCGGTCCTCGACCTAAAAACAACAAAGACGGCCTGGTACCTGCTCACTCTTCTAAGAAAGTGAAACAGATTCTTCTAGAAAGCTACCTCAGAACTACTCTTCAAGCCCTTTTACTCCGCATCCAGATGGTGGTAATGCCGCCGCCTCCCAGACTCCATGCACTCTACACGCTGCAGCACATCTCTTCCAGGTCCTGAACAAACATGATCACATCACCCCCATCCAGATGGAACTTCATTGAATACTCTTGCCAGCCTCCACCATTTTCAAAACCATGTGCATCATTTATAAAGCCATCATGACAAGCTCACAGTTTCTGGTGGATCTTGGCACACCCACAGCCAGGACACCACCAGACTGCAGACTAAGTGTAAAAACAGAGAAAATAAGGCAGCAAGCATTTTTCATCTGTGGACCCCATATCTGGAACAATACCCCCTTCCTTATCCATCCGGACCTTCCCAAAGCTGCTCTACTTTAGAAAAGAGTTTAAGGCAGACTTTATTTTTTTTTAAAGACCACTACATCACAATGCATTAACATTCCTCAAACCAGCTACGTCTCCTATCACTCGTTAATTATGCTTGCCTTTGATAATGCAGGGCGGTCCACTGCCTTTCCGTAGATTTGTACCATGCAAATACCACATACATACAAACAATGGGAGAGTATCTGTTTCATGCACTGTTCTTACACCATCCGCCATCTGCCATAACCTTTATAAGTTTCTATCTACTACTTATATTGCTCCCAGTATCACATTTTTTATTCCTCTCATATTCTGTCCCTGTGGTTGAGTTGCCTCCCTGGCTTGATCAGAATGTGGAGTTTAAGCTCCACCCATATGAAACTGACACATCCTTTTGCAGTACTTTTTTCTTTCAAAGCTAGTGGCATACTCACACTATTGCTTGTGTCAGTTTCACAGTTTTACTGTTTATTAGCAATGTTAATAAGAGTTATTACCCAACTTAGGCCCTCATTACGAGGCACCCGGAATTCTTGACAGGCCAGTGGCAGAAAAGACTGGCCCACACCCGACATTATCAATTGCAATAGTCCTGCTTGCATTACCTGAAACAAGTTCTCAAGGTCATAAGTTTGGTGATTCAAACATCTATTCAGAATTAAACCATGTGAAGCCAATAAATACGGACGTCATAGTCAAATCCGATACTTTGGGCCTCATTTATGAAAAGTGACACATCGCTGCGTGAAAGCAGCAATGCGTCACTTTTCAGTGCGCCCTCCCTGCGACATGATGGATGCGTCATATTTACTGTATGAAGCATCATGTCGCAAGGAATGACAGATAAGTCAGTTTTACTGACGCATCTGCCGGCGCAAAAGTTACGCATTGCTGGAGTTGTGTCGGTAGCGTGACACAACTCCAGCAATGCTGGGGGAGACCTATGAATATCTCCCCGCATCGCCCTTACGCCTGCCATGAGGGAAGCATAAGGTTTTGACGCATTTGCGTCCTAGAAGTGGAGCCGTGAAATCTTATAGATTTCACTGCAACACTTCTACGATGCTTACTTGCGTGGGAATGCCCCCCCCCCCAAATACATTGTACCTGACGCAGGTATAATGTAGCGCAGGGGTTTACAAAGTGGCGCATCTGCTTTGATGAGTCACTTTGTAAATAGGGCGCAACAGGGGGCATTTTTTGCGCCGCCGATGCATCACAAAAAGTGACGCAACAGCATTGCAAAACTGTCGCAAGACCTCATATATAAGGCCCTTTGTACCTGCATTTGACTTCTACATGTTAATTATGTGACTCAGAATGACTTGTTGCTGCGCTTCAGTTGCTCGAAGTGTGTTTGATTTCTTGGGTATTAATGTTTGATTCGACAGCAGCTGCTGTAGGGACTGCACTTTTAGGATTTAGGCAACCTGGTTATATAGGCTCAGGTTTTAAACAGTAGAGCCGCCTATCGTGGAAAGATGTACTTTTAATAGAGTAGCACAAAGGTGGCGTAGTTAAGCAATGCTTCTACTATGTTTCTAGTAGGTTATCACTTTTATGTACTTTCCAGTGATGGCTGGAATGTAAGGAGGGTGGGGGGAGACAAAAGTAAAGGTAAAAAACAAGTTAAAAAAAAGAATCCTACTATCCTTCCTGGCGTGACGTCCCCCTCCTCGCTCTGGTCTTCTCCAGACAGACAGGCTCCAGGAAACTGCAGTAACCAATCCTGGTGCAGCCCTATGCTGCCTCTAACCCAGTTAGAGAAGTTTAAAATGCCCTTTTCTTGCTGGCCGTCGCAGGATGGTCTGCCATATAGACTTGAGCACCTTAAACTTACAGTGCGCAGCTCATCACTGCCTTCTGCTGCTGCCTGACTGGCAGCAGCAGCAATCGGAAAGCCCCACCCCTCTGTCCTGACGCTCTGCTAAGGACGTGTTATGAAAAATAAAATGGTAATGAACTTTTATTACCATTTTATTTTCATCTTTGTGGCAATTTTTTACTGGGGCAACGCTCCTCCCCCCCTGCTTCTGAAGGCCACTTAAAGTTGTCAGTCATGCCACGTAATTTTTTCTTATAGGTTGGGTGCCTGCTTCAATGCTGCCTCTTTATTGAAAACAGCCAAACCTTTGTTTCCTTACCAACTAAATGTAATTCCCGATGTCCTGATGCTGCACAGGGTTCCTTTGTCAGTCCTGCATTTTCACTTTTACTGTTTTCCTCGTAGAAAACAATGTCTGAACAAGAACAGGAAAGGCAAGGCGAGGATGAGAATTTCAGTGCCACTATTTATTCCTATTTTTTGCAACAAAGAACACATTGGAAGTGGAATAAAGTAAGGCAGACTGTGCTTCAGGTGCCTCGAAGTGTTGTAGTAAGAGCTCTACATACAGAAGGCATCCTAGTGAGCCACAATGAAAGAATACTGTACCTCCGCCTCTGCAGGTACTCCCAATGCTGGCCGTAGCTGATACTGTAGGCAGGAATTATGCGGCAAAGGAGGACCAAATTACGATTCATGGTCTACTAGATTATGTGGGACAAAAATGCTAATTATGTGGCACATTTTGTGATAGTATCGGTTCATTATTTTGTCATTTTCATACATGTTAACACTACTTGCACATGGGTTTCACCTTATTAGTAGTAGTTTAACACCCAAATACAGCACTATCATACTGATAGGGGAACACTCAACCTTTGTGAAATGCCTTCTGCTGCACAGCAACACGTGTTGCTGCATTCCTGATCCGCTGGAGCTAGAAACAATTTTTTTAAATCTGCAAATTATGCAGCAGATGGTGGATTATCCGGCAAGTGTGCAAAATCCATAATGATGTGAAAAACACCACAGCCGCAGAAGCGCATAATTCCAGTGGCCTTGACTGCAGATCATGTGTGGTTCGTTTGTGGGTAGTTACCTAGAAAGCGGTCTTCAAAGATCTTCCTGCCATTGCTTCCCCAGAGGTGATGAGGCTAGCCAAGTTCGAGGATATGTGGGATTGTTCAGGGTGAACCATGTTAGAGGACACCAACGTTTTGGTCACATCGGAATTCTTTTACCTCAGTGCCAGGAACCAAATGACTATTACAAAACTAACACATCTATTTACCCAAAGTACAGCATTCCTAGGTTGTGTTTTCCTTTCATCTGATTTATGGGGAAATGAAACCATATGTATTTTAATAATTTTACCCACAGGAGATAGTGGTGTGTGTGCACTTGTGTTCTCATGAGATACAATGAAATTGCAACACATAAAATAATGTTACTCCTTCTACAGGTTTGCATGCACTCTCACAAAGCCTCCACAATAGTCCTAAAAACTCTGCATGAAAACTGACATTGACTTTCTAATTCGAACTCACAACTCTTCTTGTTCAAATGACTCTCTTTCCTTCCGCCCATTGCATGCCTCTGCTCTCTGAGTGCAGCCTACTCAAAATCACATGCATGTTTGCCTTCATCCTTACTATTGCATCTCAGGAAACAGCACACCTAATTTCAAAGATCACAACATCTCCTTTAAAAGTCATACTCTGCACCCTAACAGCACTAATGTCCTGTAGCTCATCTATTAATACCGCCAAACAATTCTTGAACTCACATTCACCCCTAAGGATCACACCAAACTCCTATTAATTTAATCTACAATATAGATACCGGAGTAGAGGCATGAAATGGTGTCTGTAGGGCACATGAGTAAACCTAATAACCCATAATAACTACCACAAAAGCACTAACCCTGGGACCTGGAGCAGCATGCTGCCCAGCGTAAAAGCGCAACAATACCTCGTAAGTGGTAGTAAGAGCCATATAATACATAGGATTCTGTAATCCCTGTATAAACACCAGCCTCTAATTTCTTTATAATCTGTGACTTTTGATGCAGCCACCTGCTGATTTAAAATGAGAAAATGTCAGAACTCGACTATTATATATAATTGCCATCGAGTTCTGATGTCACAATGCCTGCTGCCAGAATCAGCAGCCAAGATAAAGTCAGTTCAGGTCTCAGAGCATAAGTAAAGCAGCTATTTAAAGCAACAGAAACTGAATATTGTTTTTTTTTCCTTCTGCTCCATTTTTCTAGCTTACAAAGGCAGGTATTACGTGGTTTATGCTGAAGATGATGGGAAGACCATGTATTATATCGGAGCTCCATAACCTTATAAAGGAACTCAGCCTTCGGCCTCATTCCTCCATATGGTTATGAAAAACTCTGTGACTTGCAACATCCTTATAATGTACAACAAGGGGAATTTTACCTCTTATATAATGCAATTACAGTACAATATATAGCCCACTCTAAAATGAATATCATACTACTCAGCAGACAGTCAGTTGTAGTCCATGCAGACTGAATAATAATTCCCTTTACTGCTTAGCACACTTATACTCAGATACAACAGCAGCCCGTGCAGGTAAGAGTAGTGGGGCCGGGTTGGAGGGATTTGACAGATGACCACTAGGGAAAATTAAACAAATATTACATTTTTCCTCGTTGTCGTCTGTCGAAGTCCCCCCACCCGGCCTCACCGCCCCACAGCTCTTACCTGCACGGGCCGCGGCTGCTCACATAAGACAAAGCTTCTTAGGGTCATATTCTTCACTCACTACTATACCAGTCCACAGAAATAAACCCCCCATTACCATGGTCAGGTGTGGAATAACTGAAGAGATCTGCCACATATCACTGACCAACAGAGGACTCTAATTTAGTCCAACACTCTGGGTCACAACTAGCAACAGACTACGGCCACTTCTTGGCATCTCACAATGACAATCAGATTTGGGATGATATTAACAAAGTCCATCTCAGCGGATTTCTCGGCCACTTCTACCTTTAAACTAGGCCTGGCGAAGACCACAAATTTAAACAAAATATCTCAGAATGGACAACGAGGTACAGTAAATAGACAATGGGCATCAGCAATATCAATAAAGGGACCTGTAGAGCTGTGCAAAGCTGCCAGCTTATTGAAAACCCAGAACATGCATGTCTATCTCTCATACTTCATCCATCACTCTGCTACGCACTGCATCCCATATCACAATAACCACACCTTGGTGGTCCTCCCCCACAGCATGGAAACACTTCTGTGCTACTCATTTGGACAAGTGCTTCAGCACCACGTATAGGGGTAGTAAAAGCAATACAATACAGTACAATAGCTGGAGCACCTAACCCTTGTAAACAAAATTGTATGTAATCCCCTGCTGCATACTAGGAGATGGACGATCAACTTGCGATTTCCAGTAAAACTGCTTGTGACATTAGTGGCCTATATATCAAGCCGGTCATTAGAGGACCTTATTTTATTCACCCTTGGAAAATGGACATTTGAATTGATTGTACCAAGATTTGAAGCTGTGACCCTCAGATTTCATACAGTTCTCTAGTTCACCACACTACAAGCATTGGCCATGGAGATACCTTAACAGTTAGATCTGCTCTCCATTTGTGTCTACTGGCAAGATGCCATAAGACGTCAAAGACACCTTCTACTGAGATATGTGCCTATCCAGAACGTTTTCGGCACTGACTTAGGGCCTCATTAAGAGCTGTCCATCATTTGAGGCTCAAGTGAAGGACTGGATGAAAAATATGGGTAGATATGAGGTGTACAATTGTTGCATCATTCCAGGTTTCGGACCACGGAATGAGGGAAAAAAGCAGGGCGGGGGGTCTCTCTCACCCCGGTGCAGCTAAACCTGTGCTTGTGACCTGCATCCCTGGTCTCTTTGCTGCCTATCCCTGGCGCTATTTTTCCTAGCCCTCGTGCCCACTGCTCACTTTCCCGCCACTGCTGCCCCTGCGGCCCTGCCCCCCTCGCACCCATTCGCATTCCCCTGCCTTCTGCCTCCCGCCTCCCAGCTGCTCCTCCCTCCCAGCTCCCCTTAAAATGGCGGCAGCTGCTTGGCCACTCAGCGCGCCTAAGGCAGGCTTGTCTGGCCCGTCTGCGTATGGACCGCGCCCAGCGCCAGAACCCCTGGACCCCGTGAACGCCACGACACCAGACTACACTACGACGCCAGCAGCCTCCACACAATCAACGCTGGCCGAAACCACACCTGCTTTCAGGCCACCCCGAAACGGACCTGCGGACCCTTCTCTTGCAGCACCTGCAGCTTCACCTGAGACAGAACCACCAAACCTCCAAGGACTGGACCCAACCACCTCCGCTGCATACTCCTCAACACCCGCTCCGCACACAAACACGCCGTCGAGCTCTGGGATCTGCTCGACACCTCCGCCCCAGACGTGGCCTTCCTGACCGAGACCTGGTGGAACGACTCCTCGGCGCCGGACATCGCCATAGCCATCCCGGACGGCTACAAGATCACCCGCAGGGATAGCGCCAACGGAATCGGAGGAGGAATAACCATCATCCACAAGTCCACCCTTCAAGGTCGCCACCCACACAGATGACACCCTCAACACCGCCGAACACCTGCACTTCTGGATCCACACTGACCCCTACACCACCCTCAGAGGAACACTCATCTACAGACCTCCCGGACCCCGGTCTCAGTTCAGAAACTCCATCGCCGACCTCGCCAGCACCCACGCACTCGCCTCCACGGACTACATCCTCCTTGGGGACTAGAACTTCCACCTCGAGAACAACAACGACGCCAACTCCGCCACCCTGATCGACAACCTCGACAACCTCGGCCTCAAACAACTCGTCACCACACCCACCCACGCCGCCGGCCACACGCTAGACCCCGTCTTCTCCACAGGCACCCACGTTGCCTTCGACCACACCACCGAACTCCACTGGACTGACCACCGCTGCATTCATTTCACCTTCAAGAAACCAACCACGCACCACCACACCAAACAGCTGCCTCGCCGCTGCTGGAGCAAAGTCACCGAAGTCCGGCTGATCACCACCCTCGCCCAGAACCGTCCCCACCAACCCAGACGCCGCAGCCCGCAACCTCCGACAGTGGATCGACGACTACGCCAACACCCTCGGCCCGCTCAAGAAACCCTCCAACAGCCACGCCAGCAAGAGAGCCACCTGGTTCACCGACGAGCTCCAGACCTCCAAACGCGCATGCCGGAAACTGGAGAAAAAATTGCTCCACGAACGCACACTGGACAACCACGCAGCCCACAAGGACGCCCCCCGCAGACACCACCTCCTCATCGAATTAGCCAAGAGATCATCCTTTAAAGATCGCTTGGACAACAACGCACACAACAGCAAAGAACTCTTCAGCATTGTAAAGGAACTCTCCAA
Source organism: Lissotriton vulgaris (assembly GCF_964263255.1). Taxonomy (NCBI): domain Eukaryota; kingdom Metazoa; phylum Chordata; class Amphibia; order Caudata; family Salamandridae; genus Lissotriton; species Lissotriton vulgaris. The sequence continues at coordinate 249,583,542 of NC_141693.1, read as the reverse complement.
CCCCAGCTCCGACAACATCCCAACCTCACAAGAACTGTGCGACTCACTAGCCGTCTTCTTCCCGCGCAAGATCGCTGACATTCATGACAGCTTCAACACCACAACCGCCCGACTATGCCAGACTCCACCTCCCCTGTGAGCATCAACAGCGCCATCCGCCTGACCTCCTGGTCCAACATCAACGACGACGAGACACGCAAGGTCATTGACTCCATCCACTCAGGATCTCCGTCAGACCTGTGTGCACACCATGTGGACTTTCTATTTACAACAGTATTCAACAAAGCAGATGCAGCCATCGCACACCAACTATGGAAGTTCATCAATATTTCCTTCGAAACATCGACATTCCCAGAAAGCTGGAAGCACGCCGAAATCAACGCCCTCCTCAAAAAGCCCAAGGCGGACCCAAGGACCTCAAGAACTTCCAGCCCATCTCCCTGCTCCCGTTCCAGGCAAAGGTCATCGAGAAAATTGTCAACAGGCAATTGGCCCACCACCAACAACATCTTGGACCCGTCCCAGTCCGGATTCAGATGACACCACAGCACCGAGACAGCCCTCATCGCCACCACAGACGACATCGGACACCAACTAGACAATGGTGAAACATCAGCCCTCATCCTCCTGGACCTGTCGGCCGCCATCGACACGGTCTGCCATTGCACTTTAAAGACACTCCACCGAGAAGCTGGAATCCAAGAGAAGGCCCTTGACTGGACCACGTCCTTCCTTTCTGGCAGAACCCAGAGCGTCCACCTCCCACCCTTCCGATCCGAAGCCACCAACATCATCTGCGGCCTCCCCCAGGGCTCATCCCTGAGCCCAACGCTGTTCAATATCTACATGGCCCCATCACACAAGTGGCCCGCCATCACGACCTCAACATCATCTACTACGTCAACGACACCCAGCTCATCCTCTCCCTCACCAAGGACCCACACACCGCCAAAATCAACCTCCACGAGGTAATGAAGGCCGTCGCCGACTGGATGAGGAGCAACCGTCTGAAGCTGAACTCAGACAAGACGGAGGTACCTTTGACCCACCCCCTCAGCCAGGGGCGACTCCTGGTGGCCGACCACACTGGGAACAGCACCAACATCAACCGACCATGCACGCAACCTAGGATTCATCCTCGACTCCTCCCTCTCCATGGCTAAGCAAGTCAATGCCCTATCCTCCTCCTGCTACAACACCCTCTGCATGCTCCGCAGGATCTACAAGTGGATCCCGACCAAAGCAAGAAGAACGGTGACACAGGCCCTCGTAAGCAGCAGACTGGACTACAGCAATGCACTCAGAAGAATATCCCCCCACCTCTCCAGAAAAAATGCATGGCACTGTATGAAGATGCTGGTATTGCAAAATACATAGTTGAATAAAGAGTTTATTTACGCTATTTTGAAATGGAAAAATGGAATAAAAAAAACATCTTTCCAAGGATTATGTCAGAAAATTTGCAACTAGGGTAGGTTGCCACACTTACCTGAAAATATTTTTACATATATCTGACATACGTACATCTACGTTCATGAGGGAGCAAAAATCTGCCTGCATAGATGTCAACATTTTTATGAATCAGGTCCATTATGAACGAGTCGCACACCTTTAATGGGACCAGCAATCTTCGCATACGTATCTTAACCTGGTGAAATTATGAGTGACAACAGTACACAAGAAAGACATGCGACACGGTCTATGAAAACAAAGGTTTATTTGGACACGTGAAAAACACATTGACATTTCTAGTTATTGCACATGATTTTTAACGAAGATGTAAATGCGGCAAACACATGACATAAATTAATATATAAATATAAATACTTATTGAAATAAAATATACTTTCTTCAATTCAGGTCAAATACATTTACAAAGAGATGTCCAAAAGTCCAGATGTACAGATGAAGCAAGTGAAGCCGTGATGGTGGGGAACGGAGTCAGGGGACCACAGAGACGGGCTCCATCCGTGATGTCGGCCACAGTTATTGGCTGCTTCTCCTCGTCCTGTCAATAGAGAGAAGAGGATGGATGAGAACAAATAGGTACCACAGATGCTTAGCAGGAGCTACAAGTAAGCAGGGTGTACCCTCTGGGTGCAGGATTTGTGCTGAAATGCAGCAGACCGCTGCGTAATTCCTAGTGGAAATGGCCAAGTGACATTAGTACAGCGATTCATAATATTGGCGTACTGATGTCACATCATCGCATTGCCACATCTTACACATATGAAATGTTCGTGCACTGAAACTAGGATTTTCTGGGGATATAGCCCAGCTGCACCGATGAGACCCCAGCCTCTGTCCTCAAGGGACTATGGGGCATATTATCAAGGGGGTTTATTTCCGCTTTTTTGGCTTTAAAAGCCAAGAAAGCAGAGATAAAATTATCTCCCTATTACCTAGCTGTCGCTAACACCAGTTAGCAACAGCTGGTAGGAGATAGCGACCATCTTGGGCCCCACTTTGCATGTCAGTGATATTTATCACTAATGACATGCAAAGTGGGCGTGCCAAGATGTTAGCGACTGGAAACAGTTGCTAACATCGCTATCTCCTATTACCAACTTTTGGAGATATTTGCGCTTAGCGCGAATATCTCCAAAAGCTAACACCTGCCCTGAGCAGTTCTTAGCCATGTTATCCAATGGGAGGTGGATAACATGGCTAAGAGCATTAGCTCGGTAATGCATGAATATCGCTGACTTTTCAGCGATATTCATGCATTGCGGCCGATTTTTATCGCATTTGCGATAAACGTTGGTAATACCAAGGTTTATCTGCGATAAAAATCGCCGCAGCTCAGCGGTAAATTTTTGTCTCTAACCAAGCAATAGCGATAATTATTGCTATTGCTTGGTAATATGCCCCCATATTCGGTTGTAGGTAGCTGTTAAGTTTTGGGTAAGTAAATTTTTTGCCACAAATGGAAGTGGTACAGCTTGGTCACCTAGTAGCGCTAACTACCCTATGGAGTAGGGATGCGCCCCAATGTGGTGGGCGCAGGACAACCTGTTGCCTAGATCTACACTAGTGAATGCAGTACTTACACTCATTTTCTAATTCACAATTTCATATGCACGTAACAATGGCACCACCCTTTTCCTACTGTGTGTATGACAGGAATACATTAACCTCTAGTTGTATACAATACACATGGTGGTATGCAGCACTTAAACAAAATTTAAATAATTACCTAACTGGGTTTAAGCGAGTCTCTAAGCAGGTGGTCATTTTGCCTGTGTCTCAATGCCTTCTGTGTTTAGCAGAGGTATGTACGTAAGCTCCTTTTTCAATAAGAAGGCTATTTAATGCCAATTCTGTGGATGTTCTGATTTCTTTTTAGAGTTATTCTCTTTGTACGCGCTGCTGGTTTGTGATATACTGATTGATTGGCTGCACAAGTTACAGGGTAAATAACGTTACTGAGGAGATTGCAGATCTGCGTTAAAATGTCCCTGAATTCATGGCTCCTTTAATTTGCAGGGTGATGGGGAGGGTCGATAGATCATTCCAGGTTGTTGAGACACTCTGATTCTAATCTGGGGCTTTCAGTTAACAAATATGTGAATTCGGAGTGTCCCAGGATTCATTTTCCTCATTGAATCTACTTAGAGTAAAGCAATTAATAACAATAAGTCATCTTCAAAGGAAAAGCCTTGGAAAGTAAACATGAGTGCCCTGGGTGACCTGGAGCTATCTGATGGGGGAACAGATACCCATTTGCTGGATGCAAACGCACAGAATTTGTGCCAGAAACCTTGACATGGTTGACAATTAGGGCGGCTGGGCTGGTCTTTCTTTTTGCAAACCATAGTTATTAGATGTGTTAGTGCAAACAGTGCATTGAAGCAAACAAAGATGTCAACTCCCAGAATGCACTGCTGTGTACCATGAAATCTCAGGACTGTAAAAGTCGGTCTAGGTAAAACATATTCATCTAATGGTCACCTGCATTAACCATACTTCACAGTGAAAGCTACATTACATTTTTGGCCACTTGGTTGTCGTTGTCCGTGAGGTCAGTCTCACAAGGGCAGAACTGAGATGTATGCAGCTGTAGTTCACCCATTCTAGAGGAGAATGGCTGTCTCTATGTCAGTGCCTACCACTAGCAGCATGGGCCATCCCAACATGCACCAAATACCTCACTGCATGATGCAGTTTACTGAGACCTCAATCCAATCGTGCAAGCCCTGTATCAATCTTCGAACTGAGACGCTGGCTGCCAAAATCATGACTAAAAAAGTCCCTATGGAAGAGATAAACAAATAACTCATGTTACCTGGCTCACCAGAATGTAAGGGCGACTTGTGATGGAGAACTAAGATCAGGCAAGTCCTAGGACTCATGCATTGTGGCACGCCAAAATCAAACAGAGCCAACCAGCGGCCAAGAACGACCTGCAGTCTTGTAAATGCAAACAGGTCCCAGAACACATGCACAATATGTGTCAAAACACTCCTAGCCAACACAAGCCAAGAATAAATGGCAATATACTGAGCACATTTTAGGGTCAGGACTGATGCGCTATGCATCTCAACTCAATCAGAACCAACCACAGACCAAGAATGACCTGCAGTTTAGTGAGTGCAAGGAGGCCCAGTACCTATGCACAATATGTGTCAATTTACTCAGAGTCAAAACAAGCACAAGAACGAATAGCCATCTGCTGAACACTTACAAGGGCCAGGACTCATACACTAGGCATGTCATCTCAATCAAAGTCAACCTCAGGCCAAGAATGACCTGCAGTCTAGTGAGGGTAAACACTCCCAGATCCTTTGCACAACATGGGTCAACGTATGGACAACCAATATAAGACAAGGACGAATTGCAGTCTACTGAGCACAACCAGTATGAAGACTCATGCACTATGCATGTCAACTCAATCAAAGCAAACCAGAGGCCAAGAATGACCCACAGTTTACTAAGCTGTACAGGATTCATGCACGTCAAAATACTCCAAACCAGAGATAGATGCAAAAACGATGCACAGCTTCCTGATCACATGAAGGAATCAGAACTCATGCATAATACACGCAAACTCAATCAGGGCCAGCCACCGGCCAAGAACGAATTTCAGTCTACTGAACACTTACAAGTGTCAGAACGTATTCGCTTTGCACTTTAGTTACTCACGGAGCAAGCAAGAGCTAGGGCAGTCTAATCAGTACATGCAGGGTCCACGACTCATGGCCTGTAGACATCAAGTAGCTCGGAGCTAATCACAAGCCCAGAATGATCTTTAGTACATTGAGTGCATACAGGCCCCATGACTCATGCCCTATAGACGTCAACAAGCTCAGAACCAACCAGAAGACAACCAGAAGACAAGAATTAACTTTAGAACACTGAGTGCATACAGGCCCCTTGACTAACGCGCTGGAAACATCCAGTAGCCCGCAGCCAACCACAAGCCAAGAATGATCTTTAGTAAACTGCGTGCATACAGGACCCATGACACCCAATGTAAATGTCACCAAGTTCAGGACCAACCACACGACAAAATGATCTTAGGTACCCAAGACTCATGCGCTGTGACATCAACTCCCTCAGAGCCAACTAAAGGCGAAGGACAACCTGCAGTCTACTAAGTGTATAAAGGTATTAGGACTCCTTCGCTATTCATGTAAACCATAGCCCAGAAGAGACCCTGGAGGAAGAGATGAATAAATAAATGACTCCTGTTCCGTCGTCTATCGTCATGCTTCCCCGCAGTGCCAGCCCCATCGCGCTTATCTGCAACGCACATGCAATGAGTGGATTTTTCTGAGAAAACAATACATTTCCCATTGCTAACACCTTCTTTGAGGAAAGGTTGGTTTTTAATGCAAAACCCTCTAGTTCTATTTTAATAGATTGGGCTTTGTATAAAATCCAACTGGCATTTGGGCTAATCCAGCCCACAATCCCCCCAGTAATGCCTGTTTGATGCAAAACGAAGCAAAGACATGCACAGGTGTTTTTACTCTGAGAACATGGAATTTTTAAAGCACAAAACACCTTTTTCCCGGGATAGTAAATGCTCTTGCAAGACTTAGGGGCCCATTCCGCCCGACATCCTTGCCCGCCCGCCACCCATTTCCCCCCTGCCATATTACTATGGCGGGGGGATCGCAGCGGACAAAAACACTGTTCACCGCTTTTCTGCCCCAGTTGCCTTGCGACCGGGGCGGAAAAGGGTTTATATGGTGGCGGTGTCTATCAGACACCGCCAGCCATACTAGGATGGGCTTTAGATGATGCCTTTCCGTGGCGGCATTGCCGCCACGGAAAGGCATGCGGTCGTCTAGTTTGGGGGTCCGTTGCGGGCCACCAGGATGGTGGGGGTAGCACATGAGGGGTACCTATGGTACCCCCTACATGTGCATGCACAACATGGCAGGCACCGCGCGGTGCCTGCCACGTTGTGCATGAACATGCACAACATGCATTTTTAGCATTGTGGTGGGCGGTGCTAAGAGCATCACCCGCCACAATGTTAAAAATGTTGGATGCGCCCGCCACTGTGGCGGGCGTATCCTAATTCCCCCCACGGGACCCCCGCCCTTATGGCGGGCGGTCCCGTTATCCGATAGAATGGCGTGCGGACAAAGTCCGCCCGTTATCCTAATGACCCCCTTAGTGTTGCTTTTCGCCAGCACAAAACCTTGCTATATCTGGGCCTTTGTGCTTATCTGACAGCAGGCGAGGCAGAAAAATTAGCCGCTTTCCTTGGCTTTTCTGAATGAGCCAGGAGAAAGCAAAAGCCACTGTAGACCAAACGTTTAGAAATGGCAACATTTTAAAGTTTTTGTCCAAAGCTGAATATTTGAACTTTGAAACGAAGCCCTATTTAGTCTCAGATGCAAACTTTGTTGCACTCTTGGCTCCTTCTGCTGACATCTGATGCGACCCGGAGGTATCCATGTCCGATTCGGAAAGTCAAGCTTGGCCCTTGATCTACCGGAGATCGATAAAGGCTATTACGTTGAGTAACAGAAACACCAGTTATTTAGGACACTTAGAAAATGAAAAAATGCTAAATGAACTGGCATGTATAAAAACGTTATTGTGGTTTATACTTGGTCTCTGGTGTGCACTGTGCGGCGAGTCAATATTACTATGGGTTCTTTCTCAGGGATGGGGCTTGTCACAAAGATAGCATTGTAAATAGCTGCACACATCTGCTGCTCCTGAAAAGCTCTTTGCACTGATCCATTTTTCATTTCATGGCACATATTGTAACAGCACCCTGTGACATGGAGCTGTTTACCATTAGAGGTCCATGCACGAATGGTATGAACTTGAAACATACATGTTGCTTGCTCTTTATGGAGGAGAATTAACAATACAGAACGTCTCAGCAGAATAAAAGGGGCCAGCCTTTTCATTAAAACATATGTGTGTTGATGAAGATGAATTGCACTTCAAAGGATTTGACAAAAAATGGAAAGAGGTATGGATACTGTTCGCTTTTTGCTCAAGGTATTATTGGTTGTAAGGATTTGGCAGCAGCTATTTAATTTTTATTTGATTTACTATTTCCAGTGCTTATTTGGAGCCGGTGGCTGCAGGTGGGGTCCACCGCACTCATTTTTAAAGACCACCTCTTTTTTTTCCACAACAGACTTTGATCAACAGCAAGAGAGAGAAAACTCAAAAGAGGAAAAGAACGAGGAATAGAAAGATGAAAAACAGGGACAGAGATAGAAAGCAGGGAAGAAAAAGAACTTGCAAGAGTGAGATGAAGAGGCAGGGAGAGTCTGGAGGTGGATGAAAAAGGCATGTGGTAAAATCAAGACTATGCAGCTTTGGCATTCCTCATCCGAAACTTATTTTTCAACAAATTAATCACTGATTATTTCTAACGCTCTGTGCTCGTCCCGAGAGACAGATCTGAAACCATCACTCCTCACATTTGAAAGTACTGAAAAAGCTGAAAGAGCCACCTGCCTTCAGCAGAAAAAAACAAGTGTGCCTTTTTGAACTGCAAGTGGCCAGGAAAAGAACGCCTTTGAATTGTGAGGACGCTCCATAACTTTGGTACCAGGAAATGGAATTCAATAGGCAGGGTCACTGAAATTATATGAAACTGTGGCCGTTGTGTTTTTTTCATAGTTATGGATTTGCTGCGTTTGTCACATAATCCATGATCTGATGCATAATTTGCAAATAATTGTTTTTAAATTAATCTGATCAAAATAGTGACACATGGTAGTGTGCAGTGGACGGCACTTTGCCACGGTTGACTATTCCGTTGCATATTGCTATATTTGGGTGTAGTACAAATAAGGTGCCTTGACAGTGTTAACATGTGTAAAAATGATAAAATAATGAACCCATATTATCACAAAATGTGCCGTATTATGCTGCCTTGTTTTCATTTACTTGCCACATTATGTAGTGAGCTTTGCCAATTAATTTGGTCCTCTCTTGCTGCATAATTCCATTGACCTTGCCAATAGGTTGACCCCATGCTTTAGCACATAGAATGTGTGGGACCTGAAGCAAGAGTAAAGAGCTGGGTGAAAGCGACAAAAGCGTTTGTTGGAAGTGAACCCCACCTGCAATCCAGAGCACTGTAGTTTACAAAAGACTTTGTGCAGCAGTGCAAAGCTCTGCCAGCTTTTGAGATGTGATCATATTTGCTAAATCGTGCAACCTTCTGCACTGCAAAGTCTTGAATCCTTTGCAGTTTAGAAAGAGACGTCTATAGCAGACATAGGTGCCGAAAGCTACAGTGATCTAAGCATGAAAGAATGCAAAGCAGTGCTTAATTTGAGCCAGTGGTGGCTGGTGCTCAGCACCGGCACTCAATTGAGAACATAGGAACTTATGACAGACACCACTTGGTGGCACTGTTTGTGAAATATAGATATGACCACAACAACAGTTGTTGGATAATCAAATAGTAATTAAAATAACTAATACCTGTCACCCAAGCCATTCTTTTATCTTTGGGGGACCTTGAATCGTCCGAATTGTCACACTTGTAGAAGTGTGATGGCTGGTAGTTGTGTAAGTACTGTCATTGGCAGTGACGGCATGGCAATCGGTGGTGCAGCCTGGGTGGCCTCTTGATAAGGGCCCTGTCACTTATTGTCTTACAAATTAAGCGCTGAATCAAAGCCACCAATATTCTTTCGACCTCCAAAAATGTAGCTGCTATACCAAGGACCAATATATTGGCAAGGTAAATAGAAGTGGAGCTTAGAATAGTAAATCTATACTTATCAATATATACTTAGGTTAAGAATAGTAAACACATAGGTACATATGATTACTTTAACAACATTGTGGCAATTGATACGGTGGATACAATATTTTTCAACTAAGATGTAGTGACACTTAACCCACCAACACAATGAACTATGTTTCTGAGGGAAGAAACGGACACACATTAGCAAAGATGGTGAGTTATAAAGGGGACACTGCTTATTCTGAGTCCTGCCCCAGGATTGTACATACTAAGGGGGTCATGTAGAGTTTGCTGGATGACGCGATCCTCCGCAAATGAGGTGGATGCCCCGACCACTGTATTATAAGTACATATTATAAGTATATTATAGCCTACTGCACGTGTAATACAGTGGAGGGGATAACCACCACCGTTTGAAGGAGCATCAAGACTTCCAAACTCTGACAGCGCCCAGTTTGGCTGCACCAGTAGCACTGCCCTAAAGCCTGCCCTGCTGAATAGGACCCTGAGATTGGTATGCTAAGAGAGGACTCCCCTGCCCACCTTTGCCCACCAGCTGTAGCTATACTCACAAATTCAAGGGCTGACCCATGGAAGATGGCATGATGATTTATTCAGGATTCAATAGAAGACAAATGTCACTGAAATGAATAAAGATGATTGTTCATTCAGAGTTTCAAAAATTCAAAATGCCCTTTAATACTCATTAGATTAAGAGTACAGTTAAAAGTATGCACTAGAAAGAAGCCCAGAGGATCTAGCCCTGATCTTCAAGTGATTTACCCCAAACACTAAAGCAGGGTAGACTGCATCCCATTAATGAATGGGCCAATGTAGTCCAACTATGAGCGATATTCACACACGTACATTGAAAGAAGTGGCCTAGTTTTATCCTATAGGGCTACATGGTTGTATGGATCTTCATCGCCCCGGAAGCCTCCAGATTCTGTCCCGGGGACTAAAACTCCCTAAACCAAGGATCTGTGAGAGGCCATTAAGCTCATACGTTCGTGCATTTTTTACAGACCCCTGGCAAATCATGCTTCCCGATCCTTTCAGTAGAAAATGACGCTTAAGGGAGTTCAAATTAAGTCATGACGTGATGTTTTTTCTTTCTTAATTGTGGTGAGGTTTTCCTGCTTCCCGATGGGTCTTCTAGCATTGTACAGATTGTGTTGATCGGCCAAAGGGGAGCAAATGAATCCCATATTTTGGTTCATCGTAGGAAGCATTATTCGTTTCTGTTCTTTTAAGATGCTTGTAGATGTTGGGACCTTGTCAATTAGGGTAGGGGGCTCGGAAAAGCATAATGGATCCAAATTCGGTTTGTGATGATTGTGGTTAGGATGCTCTATTCGCCCTCGGGTACCCTGAGCTCTTGTGAGCGCATAGGAGGGTGTGGTTTGTTTTGTTCTGTATGATCACTCACCAGGTGTGTTTTTTGCTGGAACGAGATCCTATGGTCTTCTGCAGTTTCACGGTTGACGGAGAGCAGGGTACCCCAGCATAGTAAATATTTGCAAACCTGAATACTGATGCAAAAGCCACCAGCACTGTACCACACAGCTGCCACTAGGGGGTCACTTGGTATCTGAGGCCATTAGTGAACACAAACAGTACAAGAGGCTGATGCTGGTATTGTCTCCTGCTCAATGGCCATCCAAAAGGAAGGTGTGTGCTTCAAATTTTGTCAGGGACTTCCTTTCAGAGTGAGAGATGCAGAGCACAGATTCCCAGAAAGGCTTAAGTGCTCAGGATGGTGTTTTAGTCAGGGGTGGTACTGCCGCGCGGCATCGCCACTCTATGCGTAGGGCTCCTGATTTGTTGGTGAAAGTGCGGGAAAGTCTGGAGTGCTGGATCACTACTATTAGCTCAGTTTTACATTCCACCAGAGGTAACCAGTCTTGGTGGCTCAGCTGTCCTTTCATTGAGCTAGCTCCCTGGTGGTGGCTGCAGTCTGCATTGTTCACAGACTGGCAATCTCATAGAGTGGGCTTGAAACATTTGAGTGGTGTTATAGAGTTCACTTGTTCCTGTCTGGTGATGTGACGTCATAGTGAGAAATTATTACAGACGTGAAATGTCCGTTTATGGCCAGTTCACCGTCTGGTGACGTCACAGTGCAAGTTTTGAACAGTCTGGTTATAGCAGTGGCGGCTAGTCACAGTTTAACGATGGCTGTGTGTGTACTGGTCACAGCCTTGGTGTCATAGCAATAACTAGGTGCAGTCAGTTGATGCCATGTCATGCTGTGTGGACATCTAGTGATGTCATAGTGATGACTAGTTACAGCCTGGTAGTGGCATGTAGTGCAGACTAGTCGCAGTGTGGTGTTGTCATTGCGTAGTCTAAAGGATGACATCCACAGTCTGTGGCGACATATAAAGCTATGATCCGTCGATAGACGTTTAATGATACAAGATCACCACCATTCAACCACATAGCATCATCAGACTGACTCCCGTGCACACTATACCGTTACCAGAATGTGACTGAGTGGACTCATTTCAGTAGGGTGATATCACAACGAGGGCTGTTGATGAGACCTTAGAGTGGACCGGTGATGGTCAAAGGATATTATGGTGCATATTGGAACATCCCTGTGATGTCACTTTGCTAATTGGTCAAAGTATGCTGGCATCAAGGGATGAGCTGGCTGTAGGCTGGTAATAATATTGCGTTAACTGGATGCACTCATGGGGCCTCATTTAAGAGGCCTTGCGTCCGTTTTACGCTTCCGATGCGCCACTTTTTGTGACGCATCGGCGGAGTAAAACATGCCTCCAGTTGCGCACTATTTAGAAAGTGATGGCGCACTATTTAGAAAGTGATGGACCTAAGCAGATGCGTCACTTTGTAAACCCCTGCGCTACATTATACCCACGTCAGGTATAATGCATGCAGGGGGGGCGTTCCCCTGCAAAAAGCCTTGTAGAGTGACGCAGTGAAATCTGTGAGATTTCACTGCGTCACTTCTAGGACGCCGTTGCGTCAAAATCTTGCGCCTGCCTCACAGCAGGCATAAGTCTGACGCAGGCCCTTTCACATGGGGCTTGCCCCAATGTGAGAGGACGCATTGCTGGAGTTGCGTCACTTTTGTGACACACTCCAGCAATGCGTCACTTTTGTGCTTACAGATACGTCAGAAATACTGACGTATCTGTAACTCCTTGCGACATGATGCGTCATACATTAAAAATGAACGCATCAGGTATGTCGCAAGGAGTGTGCACTGAGAAGTGACGCATCGCTGCTTTCACGCAGCGATGCGTCATTTCTTATAAATGAGGCCCATGGTGTGGATTGAATGCAGTCTGGTGACTTCATGAGCAAAGTACCCACTGAGATCAGGCTGTTGAAGCTGTTCATTAAACTGGAAGTGTTAAAGACATTCATGAGCAGAAACAGCTGCTGCTCATGAAAGCTCATGTATTTGATCATTTTGGCATTTGCAATAATGGTAAAATGTGCAATGTGCGTCGATTTCAGCTGTACTGCATATTTAGGGCTGTGTGTACATTGTGCTCACTCACACTTTGCATTTACCACCAGTTTTAACTGGTGCTGACTGAGAGAGAAAATCAGGTAAAATGTGGAAATGCTCTTTGAAACGGAGGCAAATACCACTGGCGAGTGTTAGTCCTCCTTTTCTGTAATGTGTAAACTGGGTACCAAAAACTGTGCCTCCATTTTAAGTATAGATTGTGGTTCTCTCAGGAAGAGGGCAGGGGCTGTCCATAGCGCTGCAACAGTGCTTCAAGGCCCTGATTACAGGTTAGGTGGATATATACGCTGAGCTTCCAGGTGGCCAACATTTCCTTCACCACCTGGTATCTCCACACACACAGCCAGCTGTTACAAACTAAACCTGACGGAGTGGGGAATAACTGAGCATATCTGGATTTACTGGGCAGAATTCCTTATTGTATTTCCAACTCCATAGGGTTTACTCCACACACTTACGAACTGCTCCAAGCATTTAGCCAATGTTTATAAGGTTTATGTATTCAACATGGATAACCCTACATGCCCATGGAACACTGGTTAATATATGTGTATATGAACAAACGGTCACGTGGAACTCATTAAAAGAGAGTCCTCGTCTCTGGGTTAGAGGGCTCTACCACCTGCTTCGCATCATAATTCAGACCCAACTTAATTTTAACAGAAACAAGAGTTCAGAAAGCACAGTACTGGACAAAGTACAAATTTGCATCCTACATGTACTCTTGCATCCATACATCTGTTTAAAAAAGTGAATACAGTGTAGACAACGCAGTTCTCACACTGTGATCTTATTTACAACATATCTTCAACCTTTCTAACTCCTCAATGTCAGCTCTGGTATTGTTATGTTTGCAATGTATTCATCTGTATAAGATAACGTATCGTTTGCCATGCTACCCACTTGGAGTAAGTAGGTATGGTATCTATAGGTCCTTGCCTCCAGTGGGTTCCATGGCTAAAGATACTTTATCTTACACAGATGAATACATTGCAAACATTGTAGAGGGAGCTTCCTTGCTAAGTAGTAATACAGCCCCCAATTATAAAAATAGCGGAGCTGACATTGAGGAGTTGGAAAGGTTGAAGGTATGTTGCAAATACGATCACTGTGTGAGCACTGCGTCCTCTGCACTATATTCACTTTTTTCCACATCATATTGTATATGTTTGAATGAAATGCATGTATGATGCAAATGTGTACTTTATTCAGTGCCGTGCTTTCTGATCTGCTGTTTCTGTTCAGGTAACTTGGATCCGAATTATGATGCTAAGTAAATAGTAGAGTCCTCTAACCCAGAGATGAGGTCTCTCTTTGAATAAGTCCCACGTGACATGTGTAGGGAGGGCACACACCGTGTGTGACTGACAGGGTGTGTAGTGGAGAGCACACAACGTGTGTGACTGGCAGGGTGTGCAGTGGAGGGCACACACCGTGTGTGACTGGCAGGGTGTGTAGTGGAGAGCACACACCTTGTGTGACTGGCAGGGTGTGTAGTGGAGGGCACACACCGTGTGTGACTGGTAGGGTGCGTAATGGAGGGCACACACCGAGTGTGACTGGTAGGGTGTGTAGTGGAGGGCACACACCGTGTGTGACTGACAGGGTGCATAATGGAGGGCACACACCGTGTGTGACTGGTAGGGTGTGTAGTGGAGGGCACACACGGTGTGTGACTGACCGGGATGTGTAGGGAGGGCATGCACCATGTGTGACTGGCAGGGTGTGTACTGGAGGGCACACGCTCTGTATGACTGACAGGGTGTGAGGTGGAGGGCACACACAGTGTATGGCTGATAGGGATGTGTTGTGGAGGGCACACACCATGTGTGACTGACAGGGATGTGTAGGGAGGGCACACACCGTGTGTGACTGACAGGGATGTTATGGAGGGCACACACCGTGTGTGACTGACAGGGATGTGTAGTGGAGGGCACACACCGTGTGTGACTGACAGGGATGTGTAGTGGAGGGCACACACCGTGTGTGACTGGCAGGGTGTGTAGTGGAGGGCACACACCGTGTGTGACTGACAGGGATGTGTAGGGAGGGCACACACCGTGTGTGACTGACAGGGATGTGTAGGGAGGGCACACACCGTGTGTGACTGACAGGGATGTGTAGTGGAGGGCACACACCGTGTGTTACTGACAGGGTGCGTAATGGAGGGCACACACCGTGTGTGACTGACAGGGATGTGTAGGGAGGGCACACACCGTGTGTGACTGACAGGGATGTGTAGTGGAGGGCACACACCGTGTGTTACTGACAGGGTGCGTAATGGAGGGCACACACCGTGTGTGACTGACAGGGATGTGTAGGGAGGGCACACACCGTGTGTGACTGACAGGGATATGTAGTGGAGGGCAAACACCGTGTGTTACTGACAGGGTGTGTAATGGAGGGCACATACCATGTATGACTGACAGGGTGCGTAATGGAGGGCACACACCGTGTGTGACTGACAGGGATGTGTAGTGGAGGGCACACACCGTGTGTTACTGACAGGGTGCGTAATGGAGGGCACATACCGTGTATGACTGACAGGGTGCGTAATGGAGGGCACATACCGTGTATGACTGACAGGGATGTGTAGTAGTGGTCACTCATTACCTGAGCCCCGTATTCTCTCTTATAGCCTGCCCCTCTCTATCCTCTCTCTGTTTCTTTCTCTATATCTTCCTCTCTCTCCTTCTCTCTCTCTTTCTCGCCCTCTCGCTCTCTCCTTCCCCCTCTCTCTCAATCACTTCCTCCCTCTCTCTCTCCCCTCCCTGTCTATCTCCCTCCACCCTGTCCTGCGCTCCCCGTTTTAAAGGACCTGCCTCCACCCAGAGTCCTCTGCCTAAATAGGGACCGATGGCAGACCTCCTCAAACCCCTATAGTTTTCTGCACCCCCCTCCAGGCACCTCCACCCACCACCACCCTTGGTGCAGGAGCGGAGGGGCTGCCAAGTGCCGCAGACTTTTCAATTTTTGATTTTTGCAACGCCAGTGGCCGGCGGCTCGGTCCAGCCCCTCCTCCGCTGTATCGAGGGGGGGGGGGGCTATTGGAGAGGCGTGAAGTGCAGGCGAGGCAGAAGCCACGAGTCTTGGCTCGGCTCGCTTTAGGCTCGAGAGCTCCAGAGGACTTAGGGGTCAGCCAGACATTTGAGACAGGGTGGCCACCCGTGCCCCATGATAATTAGAGGCTGCTCATCCCTAGTTCAGTGCTTCATCCCAAATTGGTTCAAAATGATGTCTGTGGAGGGTTTTGGCCAGAGGCGCACCTGGAGGGGGGAGGGGGGGGGGGGGATGGTGTCTAAGAAATAATTTCGGTGAGGGGGGCTGATTCTTCAAGTAAAAGGCAGAGTGGAGCTGCAGGGGCCCTAAGAAGAGGTGAAAACCATCAAAGCCTCATTAACAAGCAAAAGATCTTTAAAAGACCTGTGAAGTAATCAGGTGCGGCTGTGTGTGTGTGCCCGGGAAGCTGTCTCATCCCCGGCTGCCACACACGACGGTCTTTGAGTCCAATGGGCTTTGCTTTGCAATGGGCTTTGCTCGCCTGGTTTTGGATGCATATTGTAGGCCGACGTGGGAGGGGGTGGGGGAGGTACACGAGCAAAGCCCTCTTTAATTCCTGGAGGGATGTTTATGAGGAAAACAGTCCAAAAAGGGAAATCCCTTTCAGTGATGGCCGTAAAACCGAAACACCGCTTTATTCCGATCCTCGACTGAGATGCGTGAAACTGATAAAACCACCCGGGGGAGACCCGTGACCGTGCACAAATGGTATTTCCCCAGACGGTTTTACCGCGCAAAATTTCAGAACGCCTGAATATGAAGGACCATGTGGCATCAGAGATCACTGCCCAGGCAGCGCTCATATATATATATGGTGAAATGTGGTAAAGAGAATGCGGAATTTACACCTATTTTAGCGCGTGTTTTACCGCAGGGGTCATATTAGGGTGATAATCACACTGGCATCTCTTGTTAACATACATTATCTGAGAAGCAGGACATGGGGGGGGGGGGGTTTAATGAGGAGTGGAAAGGCAGTGCATATTGTTAGCGGGACTAAAAATGAGGGGGCAAATTTACAAGCCCCTTGCGCCTCTTTGCACCGCCATTGTGTCACGTTTTGTGACGCAACGGCGGCGCAAACAATGTGCCCTATTTACAACGTGACACATCTAGGGAGATGCGTCACCTTGACAAGCCCTGCGTCACATTCTACCTGCGTCAGGTATAATGTATGCAGGGGGGGCGTTCCTATGGAAGAAAGCCTCGTAAAAGTAACGCAGTTAAATCTACAAGATTTCACTGCAGCACTTTTCAGACGCCACTGAGTCAAAACCGTACGCCTGCTTGAAGCAGGCGTAAGGAGTGATGCAGTGTGGTGGGAATAGGACACAAATGCATTGCTGGAGTTGCTTCATGCGTGCAACACAACTCCAGCAATGCATAACTTTTGCCCCAACAGATGCGTCAGAATTTCTGACGCATCTGTCAATCTATCCGCCATGGTGCGCCGTATTTATACGGCACATCCATGGTGGTGCAATCATTTTTTAGGGTGGGGCAAGGAAAGTGACGCATCTCTATAGATGCGTCACTTTCTTGTATATCTGCCCCAAAATATTCTGTAAAATGGCTAATATTTTATAAAGACTGCGAGAGATGGAGAGGGAAAGAGAGAGTCTTTGTGTGTGTGCATGTAAAAATCATAGGTGAAATCCGGCAGACACCTCACCATACCGGACTGAACTTATCCCAACTATTTTCATGCAGAATAAAATTATTAGGGGGTGTAACACCCCAAGCACCCCACCTGCAGCTATGCCCCTTCCTGGAATGCAATGCTATTAGCACACCTGCCGGATATGTTAATATGATGAACATATCAGGTTTTTTTAAACAGTGATCCCATGCACTCTAAATTGAGACAGTTCTCTCTGGAATAGAAGAACCAGGAGTGACAATTTTCTTTCACAAATGACAAACCCTTGCACTTCATACTCACCAAAGCGTCCTTAGCACCCTAAGCCACTCAGCGACCCGATTCTGTCGAGTTTGACTCCGAAGCATCCCCGGTAAAGACCCTTTTTACTTCTTCCTCTGTACCTCCTGGATGAGCCCACAAGGTCACTGAAGAGCCTCTGCAGGGCTTGGTCGTTCATGGATGGACCCTCAGGCTGGTCCCTGGAACCCCGCGTCCACTGCAGCTCAGAATCCTGGGGTTCCAGGGCACCGGTGGGCATCGTGTCCTCCCTGTCACGATCCACCTCTTCCGAACCGAGGGTGTGCTCAAAATCCTCATCCAGTATTCGAGACAGGCTCTGAAAAGAAAGGGTTGGCACTGGTTAGTAGAAGAGCAATGAACTTTGCTACATCACGCAATATACCCATATATATGGTGTACTTTAGATTCTTATTCATCATTTTCCCTGAAAATACATTTTGTCCAACAGCCCATGGAGCAAGGCACAGCAAATGCAATAAAAATAGTGTATGATTTTTCTGCACATTCATGCATATAGAAATGTATCCACAACTTCTACTAGTAAACAGATATATAGTGCTTGTGTAGGTATGCTGCTGGTGGGAACGCAAGTGACGTGACAGCAACATTTGCAAAGGTTGAAGTGCTGTTATAAGGAGGACAGATGAGGTGTGATGGTTAAAATATTATTAAATGGAGGTTACTCAAGGAGTTACAGGTAAAGTTGTGTTATGAAGAGCAGATTTTCTGAGAAGATGGCTCAGATAGCAATAAGAAGGGGTCTGCATCAGGCTCCTTGTGATGTGAGAAGGACCACAAAGGGTTGGCTTGTTGATGTTGCCTTGAGGCATTAAAAGGGTAGGTGACGGTGTATCGAAGATGCTAGGTTACTGCTGTGCATGATGTGAAAGGAAACACACCTTGGCAACGCCAAATACCAAACACAACTATTCACACTGACCAAGCCGAAAAGAAGCCTATGCCCCGACTAAAATACCAAGCTCTCTAAAGACAAATGGAGAAGGAAAAGTATTGGAGGTAAACAACTCACCACAGCAGGTACAGAAGTGTGGAACATGCTGCAACTTTCATGTAAGGATACCTCATCCCTCAAGACTATCCAAGCCAGGATGAAAATGCACATAATGAACAATATCTCTCCTGATACATATTTATCCCAAGCCAGTCTATGATATTCTTTCTTTTATCATCTCCCTTTGAAGTTCTGTAAGCGTACCGAAATAAGCACATTATGAATTGCAGCTCTGTTGCCGAAAGATATGTAATCAGTCCGTTTTATCTTCTCGCCTTATCTATCTCTGCCTTATTTATGTTGTATGATTAAGAACGTATGCGAGTGAATCTCTAACCAGCTGCTGTGCTCTATTGCACCCTATTCCTTTTGATCACATCCTTCCTCTCCCTTCTAGTTCCCCCTTTTTTGTGCTGTGAAGCTAGACTTTTCTAGTATTTGTTACATAATAAATAAATCCATTCAAATACAAACACAAATTGTGGAAATATAGGTAATGTTGTAAGGGCATGACAATGGGTATCTGTTAGAGTTGGCAAGGGAAAGTGTGTTTGCTGGTCTCGGAAGGATGAATGAAGTATTATCTTTCTGCTTGGGAGAGCAGGTGACGGTGTTCATTGAGTTTCCATACATCTTCAAAGGGCCAAGGAAGATCTGTCTCTTGGTCTTTGCAGGTGGCGGAAGTTGTGCCTTTGATCTTGAAAGATTTTGTGATGATAGAACTAATTTTGCAAGGGCAGGTCAATGTATATTTTTTGCCATAGATTGGAAGGTGAAGGTATTTCTGGTCATGCAAGAGTGCTTGATGGTTTTCCAAGAGCAGGTGAAGGTGAGCCTGGTCATAGACAAGCATGTAGAGTGTTGTCCTCAATATGAGGTGGCAGTGTGTTTTGGCTCTGGGCAGGTGGGCGAAGCTTGTTTTATCTTTGAAGAGCCAGCGACAATGAGTTTGATCGTAGAAGAGTAGGACTGTCTTTTGGTGTTGGTAGGGTAATTGATGGTGTGTCATCTGGAATAGCAGAGAAAGGCGTCTTTGTTGGTGTAGGAAGGGTAGATGCATGTGCTTGTTGAACCTGGGGGGTCCGATGAAGGTGTTTGATCCTTGAAGGCAGGTGACTATGCATCCAGTCTATGAAGGCAGGGTAAAGTGTGTCTGGTTTTAGGAGAACATCTAGAGGTGTGTTTGCTGTGTTACACATGCAAGTAACTGTGTGCCATGGTATTGGACAGGTGGATGAAGGTGTTTTTGTATAGGGCGATGTGATGAACTTGTGTCTATGTGCTAGAAGAGCAGGAATGCATGTTTGTGTTGAAATGAACAACAAAGTGCTTTGTCTGGAATCATAGGTACATTTGTGCGTGTTAGTATAGGTGTGGTTGGTATGACATGTGAAGGAAGGTGTTTTTGTATAGGGAGAGGCGATAAACTTGTGTCTATGTGCTAGAAGAGCAGGAATGCATTTATATCTGGAGGGCAGATTAAGGTGCATTGTCTGGAATTATAGACTGATTTGTGCTTGTTGGTATAGGAAAGGTAGGTACACGTGTGTCTGTTGGACATGGAGTTTCAGGTGAAGGAGTCTGATCCTCCAAGGCTGGTGAGGGCGTGTCCAGTCCTGGAAGGCAAGTGGAGGTGTGGCCGAACTTAAAAGAACATGTGGAGGTGTATGTTTGTGCTAGACATGCAAATGAGTGTTTTGGTATTGGACAGGTGGATGAAAGTGTTGTTGGGCAATAGAGAGCTGGGTAAGCTGTGTCAGACCCTAGAAGTGTAGGGCTGTTTTTTGGTGATTGGCGTGCAGGGGAATGTGCGTTATCTGGAATCATAGATAAAGGTGTGTTTGCTGTTGCAGAAAGGGTAGATGCATATGTGTGAGTCGGATGAAAGTGTTTAAGCCTCGAAGGCAGGGGTTTAATTCCCCCGTGTAGCCAACCCTAGAAGGCAGGTGAAAGTGTGTAAGGTTGTTGTGGCACTGAACAGATGAATGGCTGTGTTTTTTGAAATGGGAGAGCTGGTGGACTTGTATCTATGTCCCAGGAGAGCAGGAATGTATTTTGGTGTTGAAAGATAGATGAAGGTGTGTTGTGTGGAATCATTGTTCCAATGTGTTTGTTGGTGTACGAAGGGTAGATGCATGAGTGTCTATTGGACCTGTAGGGTCAGATAAAGGTTTTTGATCATCGAAGTCAGGTAATGGTGTATCCAATCCTAAAAGGGAGGCGAAGGTGTAGCTGGTTTTAGAACCCATGGGTGTGTTTTTCTTGTGCTAGACACGCAGGTGCATGTGTTTTGGCATCAGATAGGTGGGTACAGGTGTTTTTAGTCAAGGGAAAGCTGGTGATGGTGTGTTTGATTCTATAATAGCTTGGCTGACTTCAGGTGTTCATTGAGTATAAAGGGGTGACCCAGTGCCCCTCAGTACCTGGGTGTACAAGAATGTGGAGAATGTTGGTTCTGTCGGGTATTAAGGTGTTTGTCAGGCAGGTGAAGGTGTGTCATCTGAAAGGGCAGATAAAGGTGTGTTTGTTGGTATAGGCAAGGATAGCTTGACTCCAGTGGCGTAGTGAGCACGGGACCCATGTCTGGGCATACCCTTCCCACATAGGGTGAACAGCAAAATACACAAGATGATGGACGGAATGTTGCACAATGGCAAAACCTTCGCCCCCAGTCACAGATCTGGGTTTAATCCATCCTTATTTTGCTCACCAAGCCACCCCAGTTCAGACATGGCCATATGCAAATCACCACTGGAGTCAAGCTATCCTGGCTGATGAAGGCTGATATCCAGAAACCGGTCCAAGGATGCTTGATTCCAGTCCAGGGAAGACATGGCTTGGCAGTTCAGTCTGGACTGTTCCCATGAGGCACAGGGTCAAGACTGATTTGCATATGGTCATGTCTGAACTGGGGTGTCTTGGTGAGCAAGATAACGATGGATTAAACCCAGATCTGTGACTGGGGGTGAATGTTGTGCCATTGTGCAACATTCCATCCATCATCTTGTGTGTTTTAATCAATGTTATTATTCATCTATCTTCATCAGACATCTTCTTTGTGTTTTAATTGAGCGAAGGTACCGCTTTACTCATCGCTTCCAACACACTCCATCTCTGCCCTCCCTCCCCCGACATGATAATTATTATCCCCGTCATCTCTCTAGAGTGATAGCCTGAAGTTCCTGAAAGTGTCACAGTAGAAATTAATGGGTTTGTGACGAGCTTGACAGCCGTGCACACTCAGTGGCAGCAGGACTAATTCGTCAATGTTTCGGTAGTACAACTGAAAACGTAGCCCCCACTGATCCTCTCTTCCCCTCGTTGCCCCCCTCTCGACTAGAGGAAAAGATGTTGTTAAGTGGTGCATCCAACAGACCTGCGTTCAAATTCCGGCATCACTATTAAACCGAATAGTAGTGTGATCCTCGGCATATTGCTTTTATCCCCTTGCACCTCGGTTCACTTCTTTGCCATGTATAGTAAATACTTAAACATGTAGGTTTAAGCTAAAATATGTACACTTACATTTAAAACGTCAGTTATAAAAAAATGCAAAGTTTTAAACTGCCTACTTTTTTTTTTTTATCGCGCGTGGACAAATGTCCTGAAATGTACCGACGACATGATTAAATAAACACCCAGCCATCAGTAGAATCCCTAATTCATTTTCTGAGAGCCCCGGTTTCGATCATCATGGGATGGAGGAGGAGAGGGGAGATGGGTACCAGGCACCTGCCTGCTGCTAAGGATGCTGCTACCCTACCTGCAGGTTGGAGAGGGGCTTGGCTCTTGTCTGCTCCTGGCCCAGGAGCAGCAACAGCAGGAACCCGCAGCAGACGAACTGTCTCATGTCCGTGTCTTCTCGTCAGCCGGGTGTCTCTTCTTCGTGGTGCGCTCCCGTCTTCCTCCGTAATGTTGGCCTCCCTCTGAACGCAGATGCCTTTATAGTCCATCACCCCTCCCTGCTCCCTCATAGCAGACCCACACCCCCGATGCCTGCCCCCTCAGAGCGCCCTGAAGCAGCAGGAGTGGGCTGGGTAAAAAAAGACTTCTGCTTTAAGCTTTCGGCACGCCAAAGGAAATGAAAAATGAGTTTTTCTTTCATACAGGGTTTTTCTCCTTTCTTTTTTTGAGTTCTGTGAGGGAATTCCAATTGAACTGCTTCAGATAAGGAGTACAGGTCCCCGTAATCTATGCAGTGCCAGATTGTTAAATAGAATATCATGGATTTAATTCTGTTTACGGGTTTTTGTGCAGTGTGCTCTGCATTAAACAGGTTCTATTTATTCCTAACTTATTGGACCGCTCGGTGGCTCTTCGCACCGGCTTCTGTGCTGTTCAGTGAATGACACGCTGGGCGCTATTATGCCACGGCATCAAGTCGTGCGCAGTGGAAGGGCGCAGACAGAGGGTTCCTGGAATGAATGAGACGGGGACACGCGTGATGTGGGTGAAATCTATTCTGAAAATAATTCGTGGGGCTCTGAAATGGAGGCGCTCTTCCTACCTCCGCACTTGTGCCTCGAGGCAGGCAGCATGCTCTTCAGTGCGCTGTGGCACAAAGGAAGGTGCTTTCTCTTCACTGAGGATGTGGTTCAGACATTATGAAAGCAGGTCGCAGAAACTGGGAGTAAGTACTGATTTTCAGGGTGCCCTCATGCGAACCAACGTCCTTGCCCCGAGCAAGGAGCTAAATCTGAAATCAGGCACAATAATGGTGCACAGTGTCAAATCACAGATACTGGGCAAATTGCACTCAGACCCCGGGGTTTTTCTTGCACAGTTTTCTCGACCTGATATGTGGAAGAGATAAGCCAAAACACGGTGCGGAGGGGATACCGGGCGGTAATACTAGTTGCAAGGGAGTTTGTCAAATGTTATGGTCTAATGCATAGATGAAAACTGAGAATCCGCCTCAAAGAGCTCGATGTAGAAATAGAATGCAGTGCTATACTGGGATGTTCACCCTGTGGGTTTTGTGCTTAGGTCTCCCTGTGGCTTTGGATGAAGTTGATCACGTTGTACTATAGGATATAATGCACTTGTGATAAGGCGGACGGGATATGTGTCACGTTGTAATGGAGTAATCCATCCATCAAACCTAAATAAAGCCCCAAATACTTACACAGGAATTAATGAGAGAATTTAGGGGAGCAGAAAGGTCTCCGTCTTCATGTGATAGAGGGTGAGTGAGTGGAGAAGTGTGGCTCAATGGTTAGAGCGGCAGACCCTGATGCAGAGGTCTAGCACCGCCTCGGTGGGTCTTGGGCTCAAAATTCCACGGACCTGATAATTCTCGCCTCGGTGCCTATTCCAATAATTGGGTCCCACTCTGCAACTCTGGGCAATAGCTTGCTTAATCTCCCAGGGAAAGCCAGGATGGGTTCCACAGTGTTATTCGTACAAGCACCTTGAGACCCTTGCGAGTGAGTAGTGCGCTATACAAGTATCAATTTTACCCTGCCTATCTTGGAAGATTGGACGGGCTAATGATCTAACTGTATTTATTCCGAGTCCTTCTCTTGAAAGCCGTTTAGGGTACCCAAGCAAAACCAACCTCCACGTAATGCCCAGGCCACGCACAAGAGGACGGGAGGTGGATAATGCTGAAGCTGTAATGAGGAAGAGTACACAACAGTGGTAAGCTGAGTCTAGTGGGGGCTGAGGTGTTACCAGTTATCCCAGCATTGCTGTGCCGATGAGATGCAGGCTGCAAAGACAAAAGTTGGACTATCTTAGCAGCTGTCCCATCTTCAACATTTTTCATTTGTCCTGAATAGTGACTTATATTTTCCCTTTTTGGATGTTTGAGGGCCCTAATCCCAACCCTCAACTCAACTGTAGACTTACGGGCTCATTATGAGGGCAGGCAGACCATAGTGGTGTTTGGGACCGCCCGCCAGACATGCGGGTCCCACCACTGCTATTAGGATGCGCCCGCCATACTGGCGGGCGCATCCTGGGCCTTTATCATTGCGGGTGGTGCTTCTGGCTGCAGCACCGTCCGCAATAATAAAGGTGCATGCACCGCATTTACCTGCGCCACATGGCAGGCACCAAGCAGTGCCGGCCACTTGGTGAATGGAAATGTAGAGGGGTACCATGGGTACCCCTCAGTGCAGCGACACCCACCACCCCACAAGGTGGTCCCGCAACGGGCTCCCAAACCCAATCCCCGCCAGCCTTGGAAGGGTCTCCTAAAACCCACATCCTAATATGGTTGACGGTGCCTGCTAGGCACCCCCAACATATTAGTGGCCCTGCTCCATCCGCCAGGCAATCGGTGCAATTGCCTCCAGTGGAAAAACGGCAGGCGGACTTTCCGGCAGTTATGGTACCCACCGCCATCCTAATTTGGCGGTGGGTAAATCACCATGTGATGGCTGAAGGACGGCCACTGCTGGCCCGGCGGTGGCGGTCCTTCCACCATTATAATGAGCCCCTTAGTGCTCTTTGAGGACATCTTTGATGTAACCTAAGACAAAGGAGTCTTTACCTGGTCTCTCACCCTGTAGTCTCAAGTGCGTAGCTCTGTTTTGCCTCTTTTTCTAGGTCCTGGTTGGTGGCAGCATTCAATAATTTTGGGGGTGTGATAGCTGCATTCTGGGGTAATGTTGAATTGCCTCATCACTGAACTGAAGCCCAGTGGTCTATGGGAATTGGGTCACTATGTTGATTTTGTTAGTGAATATGAAGGACTGCGAACGCAACATCAATTATTTTGCAACAAGGATGGTTAGCATCGGAATTAATGCTGATGGAATGACCTTTGGTGCACCTGTTGTTGGGGTGGTTACCCTTAGTGTAATGCAAAAATCTTTTTTAGTGGAAAACAGTGAGTGCAAGATCAAGGATGAGTGCTTTTTGCAGTGAAATAAACAAGAACACTCAAATCTCCCACGTATGCTGCTCTGTCTCTCTCATCTCCCTCTGTCTTCAGGGCCATTGTGATGGGAATAGGTAGAGTTCCCCATCAATGACTTTGGAGAGTACCATTCCTGACGTTAGACGAGTACCAGATCCTGCGGTGCAATTTGGGAACAAGACAAACTTACTCTTCCCTGAATTCTCTTTGAGGAGGGAAACTCTGCCCATCCCGGTTAATTGGGATTTCCAACCTTTAGGATGCACTTGCACTGAATGGCATGTGGTTGAGTCTCAATTACTTTTTTTATATTAAATATTTTTACTAGAACAGGAAAAATAGAGTAATAAATAGTTTACGCAACAGTAGCAAGACCAATAAATTATTTGATCATAGTTAACAACACATAAAAAAAACATTCCATAATACAATCATGATGGACTTTAGATACAGAATCTACAAACATAATTCTCAAAGGTGACAATTGACGAATCAGACTCCCAGACTTTATCCAATACATACTGACTGATCTTTAAATAACAAATTACATTAAATAAGGTTGATGAATAAAGTGCAATATGCCATTTGCAAATCATTTTTTGTTTTGTTTTTTAATGAATATATAAATATAGTAGTGTCTTAAAAGTGCCCTGTGCTAATATAAACTATTTATAACTAGATCATCATAATCAGGTTTCATCTGTAGTCCTGTAAGGAAAGAAATATCGCCATATACCCCTAAATCTCCTATTCGTTTAGAATAGGCCTCTTCTAATCTGCAAGTCCAGGTCATTTTATTAAACCAATGCTGGATGCTAGGTTGTAGGCTGGTTCTCCAGTTTTGCAAAATAAGTGATCTAGAAAATGTAATAATAATTAAGATAAAATATTGTTGATATTTTGTAAAACATTTCACTTCTCCTAAGGAACCGAAAAGCACCAGCATGGCTGACGGACTGATTGCCATGGATAAAATCAGAGAAATTTCCACAAAACCCCCCACCCAGAATTGCTGTATTCGTTAAATATATGTAACCAATGCCCTTCACCCTCTTTATTACAGCTAAACCATTGATTCGGGCAAGTTTGAAACATTTTAGACAATTTCAGGGGTGTAAAATATAATAACCATCTGGATAACAAATTCATTCTTATATACTTGGCACCTCTAAGTGCTTTATTCGCTGGCTCACTTAGGGGCATATTAACAAGGCGACACTATAAAATTATCGCCGCTTTTGCAGCAGTTTTCGGCCGAAAAGCAGCGATAATTTTATCGCCTTATCAGCAAATCAATCAATCAATCAATCAATCAATGACACTTATAAAGCGCGCTACATACCCGTAGGGTCTCAAGGCGCTGGCGGGGGGGGGGGGATGGGGGGGGGGGGTGCCGCTACTGCGCGAACAGCCAGGTCTTCAGCTTCTTCCTGAAGGAGAGGTGGTCTTGGGTCAGGCGCAGGTCGGTCGGGAGGGAGTTCCAGGTCTTGGCGGCCAGGTAGGAGAAGGACCTTCCTCCTGTAGTCGCTCTTCGGATGCGGGGGACGGCGGCGAGGGCGTGGTTGGCTGATCGGAGGTGGCGTTTGGGAGCGTAGAAGTTGACTCGGCTGTTGAGGTAGCTCGGGCCTTGGTCGTGTAGGGCTTTGTGTGCGTGGGTGAGGAGGCGGAAGGTGATTCTTTTGTTGACGGGGAGCCAGTGAAGGTCTCTCAGATGTCCGGAGATGTGGCTGGTTCGTGGGATGTCGAGGATGAGTCTGGCTGAGGCGTTCTGGATCCGCTGGAGTCTCTTCTGGAGCTTGGCGGTGGTACCGGCGTAGAGGGCGTTGCCGTAGTCCAGTCGGCTGGTGACGAGGGCCTGGGTGACGGTCTTCCTGGTCTCGGTGGGGATCCACCAGAAGATCTTCTGTAGCATGCGTAGGATGTTGAAGCACGCCGAGGAGACGTTGTTGACTTGCCTGGTCATGGAGAGGGAGGAGTCCAGGATGAAGCCCAGGTTGCGTGCATGGTCTGTCGGTTTGGGTGCGGTGCCCAGGGCGGGAGGCCACCAGGAGTCGTCCCAGGCGGAGGGTGAGGGGCCCAGGATGAGGACCTCCGTCTTGTCCGAGTTCAGTTTCAGGCGGCTGGTCGTCATCCACTCGGCTACCTCTTTCATCCCTTCGTGCAGGTTGGCTCTGGCGGCGGTGGGGTCGTTGGTCAGGGAGAGGATCAGCTGGGTGTCGTCGGCGTAGGAGATTATGCTGAGGTTGTGTTTGCGTACGATGGCCGCGAGGGGGCTCATGTAGACGTTGAAGAGGGTGGGGCTCAGAGATGATCCTTGAGGGACGCCGCAGATGACTTCGGAGGCCTCTGACTTGTACGGTGGTAGGCGGACTCTCTGTGTTCTTCCGTCGAGGAAGGAGATGATCCATTCCAGCGCCTTGTCCTGGATTCCGATGTTGCTAAGGCGCCGTACTAGGGTGCGGTGGCAGACCGTCGCTACCGCGTGTTTTGCTGCGCCCGTTTCCAGGATGCCTAACTTTGCATCGCTAATGAGATGCAAAGTAGGCGTGGCTGTGAAACCAACCAGGGAAAATATCGCGAAGGCAGCTTCGCGATATTAACAAGGAAGGGTAGGGATTATTTAAATCGTGTTAAGTATGCCTTAACGCAGGAATTTAACGTCTGTTAAATTTCTGACTAAGGCCTACTTAACATGGGGGGTGGATTCTGTGGCTAAGACCACAGGTCCTATCATCTAGAATATCGCTGTTTTCCACCATGGAAAACGGCGATATCCACACTATCTCTGGAATTTTTATCGCCTCAGCGATGCGCGTTGTTAATAAGGGGCTAACCGGGTGATAAATTCCAGAGATAGCTGGCAATAAATATGCAAGCGCTCAGCGCGCTTTGCAATATTTATCGCCGAGCCTTGTTAATATGCCCCTAAGCTGTAACCATTCTTTGGTATTAAACTTACAGCCCGTTTCTGAATAAACTTTTTGGAGCTCTTTCGTCAGAATCTCTTCTGAATTGGCTTCTTGATAAAGTAGCTGATACCAGCAGCCAACCCCTACCATTTTGTTTACCATCTGCTTAACTATTTGCCGTACTGTCTCACCCAGCATTGAATAATTAGTTTTGAGAAAGTTAACAATTTGTACAAAGCTCAGAGCGAGAGCCGTGTTCAGAGTAGTGGCCTGCAAACAAACCATTTCCCAGTTAATTAATGTATCATAATTATTTTTAAAAAAACAAGCTGTAAATAATCCAGTTCTTGCCATACCTGAAAAAGCCCTTTCTAGAGTTCGAGCCCTCCTACTACCCCAAATTGTATAGGGGTATATGCATGAAATACAGGGATATCTCGTGGTTTAAAAAATTGCTGCATTCTTTCAGCCAGTGTAAGCATAACCTTGTATCTTGTTATTTTGGGGAGTTTCGCCAAACTTAAAAACACGTGGAGTCCGATGGCACTTCCCTTTAACATATGTATTAAAAGAAAATGATCAAAAACAGATTTTCCTTACCCAATTGGGAAAATAAAGAAGCCTGATAATAGGTAGAAACATATGGAAGTGCCAATCCTCCTGAAGTTAAATCCAGTTGCAATGTAGATATCTTAACCCTAGGATGTTTATTATTCCAGACAAACTTCCTTATTATTTGATCCAGCTCCTTAAAATAATGATTCGGAATTTTCATGGGAAGATTAATAAATAGGAACAGAAACAATGGAAGCACCCTCATTATAACCATTGAGATCCTCCATATTAGGGATAATTGAAGCAGAGACCAGTTATCTAATAGCCTTTTCAATTTCATAAGCATACTAGTATAATCTCAAAAAATAATTGCCCAAAATCTTTAGTGACATATATCCCCAGATAGCTAATTGTATGCAATGGGTTTAGAGGAATGGCAGGTGCAAAATCCATAGGAGTCGAATTAAATGTTAAAATTTCGATTTTAGCCTGGTTAACTTTGTATCCAATGACTTGCGTAAAGTTTTGAATTTCATCCAGCACATTCTGTACATTAGCTGCCCCTGCTTTCAGATATAAAATAATATAATCTGCAAAAAAGTGTAATTTTTGCCATCCCGTCAATGGGAGGCAAGATCATTAAGTTTTTCCAGATCTTCTCAGCTAGGGGTTCAATAAACAGTGAAAATAAGAGAGGGGATAATGCACACCCCTGTCGAGTGCCGCGATTAATAATAACCTTACCGGTTTCTAAGCCATGAATCATAATTTTGGCTTCTGCACCTCTATACACTTTTGTTAGCATTTGTACAAATTGCAGCAGAAAACCAAACTTCCGTAAAATAAAAAATGAAGCACTCCAATCTACTAAATCAAAAGCCTTTTCAGCATCCATCATCATTATCACTGCATTAGACTTATTAATAGAAAAATAATCAATGGCTTGCATTAAAAAATACGTGTTCAACGCCATCAAACGTCCTAGAATAAAACAATTTTGTTCACTATGCACCACCTGTTGTGCACAGGGAGCTATCCTTTTTGCCCAGATATTCATGAACAGTTTCTGATCTGTGTTTAGCAGACTAATAGGACGATAAGAACTTGGATCCAAAGGATCTTTATCTTTTTTAAGAAAGACTATTACCACAGATGCCTTAAACTTTGGGGAATATCAATACCATCCTTAATTTCATTGAACAGTTTTACTAAAAAAAGGAATCAATTTATCTTGAAATACCTTATATATTTCTACAGGAATCCTGTCCGCTCCACTGGCCTTAGCATTAGCCATAGTTTTTAATACTTATTGAGCTTCAGGGATTCCTATTTGTGCGTTCAATGCCTCTGAGAACTGCTGCGATAGCAAAGGTAGCTCCAATGAATGAAAATATCGCCAGAGTTCCTCTTCATCTACCCCCTGCGTTTCTCAATAGATATGGCTAAAATGTGCACAAAACACCTCACCAATAACCCACCTATCAACTTCTAACATACCTGTTGCTGGATTTTTTATTTGAGTGATTAATAGCGCACCATTTTGGGATTTCGTAGACCAAGCTAAAAATCTGCCAATCTGCTGACTCTCCTTGTAAAGCTTTTGTTGGTAAGCCTTACTCTCTGCAATTTCCTCTGTTAAGAAGAAATCTTTCAGTTTCTCCTTTGCCCTAGCTAACGCTTACTGCTGTGCTTTTATAATGGGCGCTGGTGTATCTGTAAGGATTACCTTTAGTCTAGCCTTCTCCACAGCCATTTGTAGTGTGAAAATCTTCTGTTTCCGTAGGTTATTTATTCTTGCCTTATAGGAAACAAACTGGCCTCTAAACTTGGCTTAAAAAGCCTCCCACACCGTGAATAAAGGGGCCGTATTTAAATTATGCTAAAAAACTCCTTGATGAACCCTCTGGTTTCTGTTAACCAGGTCGTGTCTTGTAGTAGGGATTTATCAAATTGCCATCCGGGCCTCTTTTTTACAATACTGCTTAATATTAATGTATATGAAATTAAAGAATGATCTGAAAAAGAATTAGCCAATTTTTCTGCAGTACCGTTGGCAACTAATTTGTCCACTAAGAAATAGTCCAATCGTGAGGCCAATCTAAATCTTGCTGAATAACAGGTGAATTGCAAGAGACTGGGATGGCTTAATCTCCAGGGATCTGTTAGTG
This sequence comes from Lissotriton vulgaris, assembly GCF_964263255.1. NCBI lineage: Eukaryota > Metazoa > Chordata > Amphibia > Caudata > Salamandridae > Lissotriton > Lissotriton vulgaris. Next base: position 249,552,342 of record NC_141693.1, on the reverse strand, counting down.
AGAAATATTTTCAAGGCTATTGATTAGTTTTGCGGTTTTAGGCTTTAGTTGATGCTTCGCCTTATTTAATGAACCCAATGCTAGATTCTGAATAAAATTAAAATCACTGCCCAAAATTAGTATGCCTTCCATTCATATTGCTAATTGGTAAATTTGGCTGAGTGCTACGGTATCATCTTCAATAGGACCATAATAATTTACCAAATTCAAGATTGTTTCCTGCAGCTTAACTTTCACCCACAACTATCTACCTTTCCCATCTCGTTGGACATCCTTAACCTGCCAGTTAGTGTGTGTTTGCTAGTAGAAACCCTACCCCTCGGACAGCTAGATTGGCGGAAGACAAAATGCCTGAGAATACTTTTTGGGAAGTGCTATCTTTGGGTTATCAGTCCTAAAATGTGTTTCCTGTAGAAACATAATCTCGGGAGAAAGGGAAGTAACCCAATTTAAAAGAGCAGCAGTTTTCCGCAGGTTAAGTAATTTATTAACATTACAGGAAACAATTCTGCATCTGTACATTTTCATCTTGTATTCTGTATTTTTGAAAAAACCCACCTGACGTGGCCTGCACTGTAAATCTATAAAATCGATTACATCTTTCCTGTTCAGTTTTTCCTATTGCTGAACATCACTCCCCTAAAAAACTACCCCTAAGACCCTGAACCCCACCCAGAAATGTGGTCATCACCTCAGGCCCCGCAACCCACATCTCTCCTACCCTTTGGCCAATGGGGTGCCCTGTATCTGCACCCTAGGAGATCTGCCCTCACACACGACAGAGAAGACCCAGTGACCCAGTGAACATAAATCAAACGTGAGTCAATTCCACAGATTCAATTCGACACAGATTCATCACAAAGTAGTAATCTCACTCAATAACTCCTGAGCTTCCTCTACATGCAAAAGCATATGAAACTTTCCTTTAACCAGCACCCTGTGTTTAGATAGTTGTTCAATGGTTGCCTGAGCTCCCTGTGCCTTAAATAAATATAAAAGCTTAACAAATTCTTTACCTCTGCGCGCCGCTCCTATAGACATATCTGGAAAAATCCGACATTTAGTACCATCGCCGATGACAAACTGTCTCTGCTGAATAGCTTTGGTCAGGACATTCTCTTTGATTCTGTAATCTGCAAAGTTGATTAAGATTGTGTGAGGATACTTAGAATTGGGGATGGAATGAGCAGGAACCCGATGAGCCCTAGTTAATGTCAAATCTCCAGCACCTTTTGCTTAATGAGTGTTTGAACCAAAAGGAGGGTGTTGGTCCCCTTGCTCCCCTTCGGCACTCCCACAATTCGAAGGTTAGAGCGGCGTGAATGATTTTCCAAATCTTCCAGCTTATTCTCAAGGGCAATCTTATCCGCCGTCACTGAGTTGATTTTCTGGATCGTAGAGCTCATCTGATCCTCCAAGTGAGCTATCCTTGACTCTGCCTCTTCAAGTCTAACGGGGATGTCAGAAATCGATTCCTTGATTTTTTTCAGCCTGAGATGGAAAGCGGCTGTCTCGAGTGCCTGGGACGTTTTCATATCCCTGATCTCCTCCAAAATGAGAATAAGTAAAGTTTTAATTTCCATCTGTTGTGGGTTGGCTCCGATAGATGAGAGTTGCAGCATTTCTTGTGGATTTTTATTCTCCCAGTTAATGGCTTCACCCAGTAATTCTGGGCCCTTTTCCCTTGCTGCACAAGATATTTCCTGTAATTGCTGCAAACTCTCTTGGTGCTGTTCTGAGATGTCTTCTGTATTGGAGGACTGCTCAGAAATCAAAGACTGGTCAGATGAGGCCGGTGTACCTGCCTGAGAGAGCAGCAAGTTTCCCCCCTCAAAATGAGAAGATGTTGAAGGTATCAGAATTAGAGTTGGGGCCTGGAAAGATTGAGAAATATTTGGCCTCTCAATGGGATTACTTGCTGTCTCTTCTGCTGAGGTTACTGGCGGGGCAGTACTTAGATGTAGTGAGCCTTGGGTAACTAACGACTTGATGCTCTTCTTGGTAAATAAGGGAAAATCTTAACATTTTTTAATTCTGTCTTATAAATTCCAGGCATGGACTCTCTGGACAGTCCCTTTTCACCTTTATTAGGATCACCATTTACAAGATTTACAAGATTCGGGCCCCCTCCCTCTGGAGCTCTCAGAGCTTGAATTTAGTCCTGAACAATTAATCACGCCTGGATCTTTGGCCACAGTTCATGCCCCTTTTGCCTGTACCAGGCGTTTTTGACCTTTTAGCCCGGTTGCTCCAACCACTTTTGCTACAGCATTAATTTGTTTCTGATGTCTGCCCATCTTATTTTAAATTTCTCTGAAGCCCTCAAGCTGCTTGCTGACCCAGCCAGTAATAAACAAATGCCTCACTCGCCTCCCTGCTGTCTTGACTCCTCTTGCTGGTCCCTCTCACTGCCACAGGCTCTTTTAGTCTCACTTGGACTTTTCCTGGCGGGGCATCTGTAGCTTTTGCTGTTTAAAAAACACCAGCCTAGCCTAGCTGCATAACCTTGTGCCTCAAGCAGCAGCATTTGGGCTGTAAAACATGCTTCACGCTCTTACAGAGCACGGATGCAGCATTGCCAGCAGCCTTCAGCTTTCCTTCAACTTTCTGCCTGCTGTCCTTCCTTGATTTTCGGCAATCCGGTCTCCGCGTTTAGCTGCAATTACACAGGAGATTCATGGCTGCTCATGGGGAAATCAGAACAAAACAGCAATCCAGCTAGGCTCCCGTTGTCACTGCTCGACTCACAGCAACTTACTTCAATCGGTTCAAAGTAATTGGAAAGTCCCGGCAGCGGCCCCCCGGCTCCGCGTTCTTCGCGTCCCGGAGCAGTCCACCATTCCACCCTTCACTACGGTCTTCTCTGCTGTGGGTGGGGCATCAATCACCTGTGCTACGTAGAGGCAGGAGTCTCCATAGCCCCTTGGTTGAGTCCTAATTACCAAGGACTGTGAATTTAAGCTGCTGCTCCAGTCCAGCTTACAGCTTTCTGAAAAGCTACACCTTACTACGCCTTTGCTAAATATTGAATTGCATGCTGGCAAATTCTCCAAGGCTGGGATTAAGCTTGATGCCCTGCCAACCGTGCCCTGGTGTAAACCACCAGAAAGCCAAAGGAGGCCGGAGCAGGGCCAGCTGTAATTTCATTTTGTCAGGCATTTCCTCCTTGGGGGGAAACATTGGATGCCAGTTTTGAAAGCCCAAAGTCTCTCCTGGCGCCTCTGTCACGTTCCCAGCTCCCTGAGGTCAACCGCAGCAGGCACATGGAGCTTTCAAAGAGAGAAAGATACAGAGGGTGAGAAGGAAGGAAGTGAGATACAGCGGAAGAAGAGAGAGGAGAGATAGAAAGAGAGAGAATGAATGGATGGATGAGAGAGACCGAGTGAGAAGAGGAAGGAACAGGGCTGCGTTGAACATTTGGTTCCCCAGTACCGCCCCAGGATAGAGACACATGCAGAGAGAACTGAGAACTCCTCTCTACTTCTCCCAAAAACCTGTGGAAGACTTCCTAAGAACAATAAGCTTCAAAGTGCAGGTGAGCTGATTGGAGGGATCACTGACATAATATAGAATGACAAAATATAGACTTCCCAAAATATCGTCACCAAAATATAGAATGTAAAAATATCGAATTCCTATCTACAAACAGGTAAGTACAAAAATATTGAATCAAAAATATAATCTGTAAAAAATATAGATTTTTTTGAAATGTCCTAAAAGTAATTTAAAATTAATGAAATAATAAATATAATTAACTAAAACATACTTTAAAATACTCAAATAACCTTAAAATTAAGATATAATTAATTTAAGTAAAAGAAACATACAATTTTATTTTTTAATACATATGTATTAACGTAATAAAAAATATACAATATTTTTACCATAGGATAGCAAGAGGGTAAAATTTAATATTACCACTCCAGTGAGTGCAACAGTGGGGAAAGCGTTGGATAGCGTGGGGGAAAACATACTATTCCTACTCCAGTGAGTGCAACAGTAGGGAAAGCGTTGGATAGCGTAGGGGTAAAAAATACTATTCCCACTCCAGAGAGTGCAACAGTAGGGAAATCGTTGGATATGGTAGGGGTAAAAATTACTATTCCCACTCCAGAGAGTGCAACAGTAGGGAAAGCGTTGGATAGCATAGGGGTAAAAAATTACTATTCTCACTCCAGTGAGTGCAACAGTAGGGAAAGCGTTGGATAGCGGGAGGGTAAAAATTACTATTCCCACTCCAGAGAGTGCAACAGTATGGAAAGCGTTGGATAGCGGGAGGGTAAAAATTACTATTCCCACTCCAGAGAGTGCAACAGTAGGGAAAGTAATGATTTAATATATTATTAAAAATAAATTAAATATCAATACCAATAAAACATTAATTGAAATTAATACCCAATTTAATATTATGTAATAATTATTAGAAATACAAATACATATTAGTTATTAAAAATTAATCATCTATTCATAATTATTTAACAACGAATTATTTTTCAATAACAAAAACTAATTAATAATAAAAATTAATAACAATTAATAATTAACCGTAAATTAATTATCAATACACAAAAAGTATTTTTAATATGTAATTAATTACAATTACATTACTTCCCACCCTATTCCCCTAGTATAAACCCACTACAGAAAATAAATTAATACAATTATCACAATTATCAAATATTTAATTAATACAAAATAATTACCAATTAATAGAAATTAATTCCCAATTAAAAATTAATTAATACGTTTAAAACAAATAAAAATATTTAATTAATTACAATTAAATTACTTCCCACCCTCTTCCCCTATAAACCCACAACCCGCTACAGAATAAAATTATGCAAAAATTAAATAACATAAAATTCATTACTTTAAATAAATTAAACATACATTACAAAAATTAATATACACTTTTCACACATATACTAACATGCAGAGGGGCATATTACCAATCAATAGCGATAATTATCGCTATTGCTTGGTTAGAGACAAAAAATTACCGCTGAGCTGCGGCGATTTTTAGCGCAAATAAACCTTGGTATTACCAAGGTTTATCGCAAATGCGATAAAAATCGGCCGCAATGCATGAATATCGCTGAAAAGTCAGCGATATTCATGCATTACCGAGCTAATGCTCTTAGCCATGTTATCCACCTCCCATTGGATAACATGACTAAGAACTGCTCAGGGCAGGTGTTAGCTTTTGGAGATATTCGAGCTTAGCGCGAATATCTCCAAAAGTTGGCAATAGGAGATAGCGATGTTAGCGACTGTTTCCAGTCGCTAACATCTTGGCACGCCCACTTTGCATGTCATTAGTGATAAATATCACTGACATGCAAAGTGGGGCCCAAGATGGTCGCTATCTCCTACTAGCTGTCGCTAACTGGTGTTAGCGACAGCTAGGTAATAGGGAGATAATTTTATCTCTGCTTTCTTGGCTTTTAAAGCCAAAAAAGCGGAGATAAACCCCCTTGATAATATGCCCCAAAACACTTTAAAAAATTCGATATTATTAAAAATTCGATATATCTAATTCCTATATTGTATACTTCAGATATTTTGACTTCGATATTTTGACAATGGATATTACTTACCTTCAATTCGATATTTTTAACCACCATTTTGTGTCCATTTGATATTTTGTCCATTCTATATTTTTACTTCAATATTATGTCCATTCTATATTTTGGAATCGATATTATGACTGTTTACCGAGCGGAGACTACCAAGTGAGTGAATTCACTACTAGTGCCAGTGTTTGCATCATTGCTTTTTTCCTTCTTTGTGGGACTCACACCATTTCCTTTCTCAGCATGAAATAGCTTCCACCCATTGTGGTAAAATCACAGGCCTGTCTCCAGCAAATGCGGCAAAATCTCATCTAAAGCCTAAGCTGTTTGGGTGCCGAAAGAAGTGTTCCTGAGCCTCACTTCGGGTTCCCCTGCCTTGCTAAGCAGAGGGCCAGCGCCCAGTTGTCCATGTTAATAAAATCCTTTAAGCTTGACTTGTGCTGTGTGTTTCTGGTGCTGCATCAGGACCAGGATTGCCCGCATGACCAGGCTACTCTTTTCCCCAATCAGCTCTGTCCCACCTGGATGTCGACCATTGAAATAGTGTTGACAGGATCCAGTGATCACAAGATATCCACTTATCTGGGCACATGAGGCTCCTGCCCCTAAAATAGAAGACAAGCAGAATTCCCGATATCATAATCTGATTATGAACCTTGAGACTCTTGATTCCAATGGGCTAGAATTTTGATGACCTTCCTTCTCGGTTTCTCTCACATTTATTGTTGTCACATGTTGTCTGGGGTACACACGATCAGTTAGTGAATGAGATCAGCATTTTGTAGCGGTAGAATGGCAATCCTCCCAATCCTTCCAGCCAATCTATGAAATAGCATCGAAGTTATTTGTAAATCAAAGGCTTCTGCCCCCCTTTAATTTTACAGATATTCTTGAAACATGAAATCCCTGTGCTGCACTTACCTTGCTAAGAGCCTGTCACATGCCATGCAGATTCATTAAGCAGTTTCAACCTATCTGTTAATAAGCACCTTCTGTCCCTCACCCTTTAATTATGCCCCACTAGACAGATTTACATGAAACTTAAACTATCAAGGGTAACACGGTGATGGTTTGCACTTGTTATGTGTCTAGATTGCAGGTACCGCACAGACAGGATGGAGGCCTCTAAACCCCCTAACAATGGAGATGTGTCTGAACCAACATCCGTAGCAAGGAGACCCGCATAACGAGAAGCTGTGACATCAAAACGATGCTGTAAAATCCTGCGTCTCACCTATTTTGGGGTGGCTTCCCTGGCTACGGTTAGTTCATCTGCTATATCTTGGGTTTCTGGGAGTGGTAAAACTGTGGCTCTTCTTCAGGATGGTACTTGATCTGCCTGTGTTTCATGTATTTCTGTGGATTGCTCAATAGCACAAGGACTTCCAATGGAAGCATCTTGCTCACTGTCATGCTCTATATGCTGTGAATTATCTGTGCAAAATATACAGATGTATTTTAACATACTGTTTTTGTTTAACTTTAAATATATTTACATATATTTGACTCATTTCTGACTGCTCTGAATGAGAACATTATTAATACTAAACTAATAAAAATGCGTTTATAAGCATAAACATTATGGGTCAGATGTAGGTCACCAAATACCGGTCGGTAACGGCCGATTTCGGCCGTTACCAGCCGGTATTTGGTGATCCAGATGTAGGGGGCCTAAATCTTACAGAATCTACCGATTCTGTAAAATACCGATTCTGTAAATTTACCGAATCGGTAAAGCTATATGTAGGTGGCACTGCAAACAGTGCCACAGGCCCCTAAGAATTCGTTATTTACCATGTAATACTATTGCATGGTAAATAACGAATTCTGTGCATGTACACCTGTGCCATGTGGCACACAGACATGCCCTAAGGGCATGTATGTTTGTCACATGGCACACAAAAGCCAGAGTCAGGGGTGCAACAGGGTGTCAAAGTGACACCCTGTCCCCCTTGTCAATTCGGTAATTTTACCGAATCTGAATTTTGCCATAGGTTCTTATGGGCCTCAAGACCCATAGGAATCAATGGCAATTACCGAATCGGTAAATACCGATTCGGTAATTACTGAATCATTCTGATTCGGTAAAAATTACCAAATAATTACCTACATCTTATTTACCGAATCTAAAATACCGAATCAGTAAAATTCAGTATTTTAGAGCCGGTAAATAAGATTTACCTATATCTGGCCCTATGTCTTTTTTTCACTGCTAGTCCCATAATGTATTAGTAAATTACAACAAGCTCTAAAATTTAGTTGATTTTCAAAACTAAATGCAAAACATTTTTTAATAAAATCTCTGGAAGTTATTAAAAGATAGTAAAATCTTTCCTTGGGATGTACATGGTGGATTTGTTCAAAGCATCAACATCACTCTTGGGCTGATTGTTGCTTCAATTAGAGTTTCTAAAGGTGTTGGTGGTGTCTGCTGTTATGGTCCTCCGCTTGTCCCACTTGCCTCTGCCAAGCAACTTGCAACCCTTCTTTTAGTACGTGATCTTAATCGATCTTTTGTGAATTTCATGGAGTGTACACTGCGTACCACCAACTGAATTTATATTGTCCAAATGGCAGACAGGGATTTATAATTTTGGGTTCAGGCATGCCGAAAGAGCTCTTCCAAAGAGATTCTTATGGGTAACACATCCTCACTAAGGACCTCAAGCTCCTTGTCATAAAACATAATTTTGCACTTTCTAGCAACAAGATCTTTATCTGCTGCTTCCCTTAACATATTTCCTCTTCATTGAAGCACATGTATATAACCCAGATAAATCAGAGGTGCTCTTCTTCGGGTGTCAGGCCGACCCGAACTGGCAGGATTGGTGGCCTGTGAACATGTCCCCCCCCGCGTCCTCCTCTCTGGTTGCTAAGAATTTGGGGGTCAAAATTGAAAACAGCCTATCGTTCAAATCCCAGATCCTTGGACTGACTGGCACTTGCTATGATCTCCTTAAAATGTTACGCAAGTTCCTTCCCCTGCTCCCGCTGGCGCACAGGAAGACTACGGTCCAGGCTCTTATCTGTTCTAGGCTGGACTACTCAAATGTTCTATATTTGGGTCTTCCTGACTATTTACTTCAAAAACTTCAGGTGGTCCAAAACTCGGTGGCACGGGCGATTTTTGGCCTACCTCGCCGAGCGAGAGCCTCGGATCTCCTACACTCCCTACACTGGCTCCCTATTCGGAAGCGGATTGTTTTTAAAACACTTACGCTGACGCATAAGGCACTCCATGCTGTGGGAGCTGAATATATTCAGAAACGCCTTGCTTTCTACAAACAAACTAGATCCCTTAGATCAGAATCTCTTGATCTTGCCATTGTCCCTGCTGTTAGGAAAGCAAGGGCAGGGGGACGCTCTTTCAAACGCTTGGCTCCCCAGCTACTGAATACCCTCCCTCTGTCGCTCCGCTGTACTTCGAACTTGCTGGCTTTCAGAAAGGGTCTTAAGACGTGGCTTTATGGACAGTGATCTGCTTGTTTTTTTCTTTTTTCCTATCTCCCCTCTGTAATCTGCTGTGGGCTAGAAAGCGCTGGGACACTCCTTGGAGTAGCCGAGCGCTATATAAGACACCCATAACATTAACATTAACAATAACATTAACATTAACATTTATTCACTTCCGTATTGTGAGGCCATCCATATACTCTCAAGATGCAACTTTTCGTATTTAGAATATCCTATAATCACATATGACCTTACTAGGAAATCGCAAAATAGCAATTGCGCATCTAACCAATTCGCCCATTGAGAATACACATCTTCCACACATTTAGATTAGCGATTTTCAAATAGTGATTAACATACGATTTCTATTTGGAAATCAGGGGCATAACACAGGCCCCCGCAGCCCACACGTTGCAGGGGACCCGCGCCCCAGGGGCCCCCATACGCCTCGCTCACATACACACAGAAAGAACGGGACACACAAGCACGCAAATTAATTAGCCCCGCCCTTCGCAACCACGTGAATCCTGCGTCGTAAACATCTCATAGTCTTGTTGTTTATCCGGGCCGAGGTGCAAGGGCTCTCCTAGCCCAACTAAATGAGTGGTAGCTGCTTTCCGTGCTGGCCTGCACCTGGGCCTTCTTGTGTCCGCTCACACAAGTCGGAGCTGGAGTGCCTCGCAGCCTGTGCATAGCGAAGATGGCTCTCATGCTCCTGTGCTCCCTCCTCCCCAGACGACTTAATGATGGTCTGTTTCTGAAGCTGCTGGCCGCCCTTTTATATCAATGCGCACTCTAAGGAGCCGAGAGAGGCCCCATGTACATACTGCTCACAGCTTTATTGATTGATTCGTTAAACTTCGCCTGTCCTCTGAAATCACTAAACATACACACATCTGGCCCTAAATCACCAAAACATCTTAAAATAAACATGTAATAAAGTAAGATGCTAGTGCTCTGCTAGAGCACATTATTGAAATGAACGTTGCAGAAATGGAAGAAACCCTCCATCTCCTTAGAAAATAGTTGAACCTCATTATTTGTCAGCAACATTTCTGGCATACCCTCCCCGGCAAAGACATTTTAAAACATCCAATCACATGACCGATCTCAATACCATTAGCGAAGTGCACCTCCGGCTATCTGAAGTACAGTAATCAGGACTGGCACATATAACTGTCTTTCCTCACTATGTATTGGGACCTAATCTATCCAGTGATGCATCTTCCTATAGAGGTATCAGCAGCTTGCTGTCTACTATTGCCTGCACATGAGATTTAAGTATCTCTTGACTAAGCATACATTTCATGCAGCCCTTTATCACTCTCTCTGTCTGAACATCCATTCCTGGCCACCAGTAGCTCAATCTCTTCCGCTCCTTAATTTTAGATAGTCCCTGGTGCCCCTCATATACTAACTAGTTCAAGTAAATCACTTCTGAGCACACCCTGTTGAATCAGGCTTGTGCCCCTAAAACAAGCCTATCTTATTATGACAATTCATCTTTTCCCACCAGAACAAATTACAATCTTCGCTATATCCGCCGTTGCTCTTCGATCCTTCTCTATGTGACCTAGAACTCCTTTCATCACTTCAGTCCTCACTCCTTTTCATCTCTCTCCCCCTGATGATACCTATGTCAACATCCACACGCTGACGTCCTGCTCCCCTTCTTCAACCTCCTTTATTTCCTTTTCTGACTCACTTGATACCAACCTTAATGACCACTACATGGTTCTTGGCACCAGGAATATATTTACCCACATAATTATATTCTTGTAAAGATACCACCCATTTGGTTTTCCTACTACAACATCAACCCCTTTTTTTTAGTAAAGAAATGTTCTAAGGGACTGAGATGTGGTGTAATTCTAAACACACTTGCCCACAAAAACTTTCTCAACTTTCTCACTGCCCAAAAATTGGCCAGTACCTCCCTTTCTATGACTGAGCAACGCAGCTCAAGCCCCTTTAAACTCCATGTAGTAAGCACGAAGATCTTGTCCAATTTCTTTCATCTTGCAATAATACAGCTCCTAAGCCTTTAAGACAAGCATCTGTAATGAGTGTACATTTGGCCATTTGATCAAAGTTTGCAAACTAGGTGCAGATGCGAGCTCACTCTTGACTAGCCCTGGGTGAATTTTGGAAATTTTGTGTTACTCTTGTTACATGAAATTCCCAAAATTATGCCACCATGCCACCTTATGTAATGATGAGTCATTCATGGTAAAAACATACAGTGAACAAGCAGTTTGCAATAAAAATGTATCGCAAACGCATGGAACAACAGAATGCGAATGGCTGTTGTTTAAATGCTTTTGTTTTGGGGCACTATTTTTTAAAGCAAAATGCATTCTTGAGTCAAAAATTGAGGTGCGTATGCAAGTCATGCTAAATTATAGCACTAAGTGGCGAATTTACATTTTGTGTAATTATGCGTCATTTCAATACATTTTTCTAAATTTTGCACAATTAGGCAAAAGTTACTTATGAAAATTTCACATAGCCCCTACACAACCTTGTTGAATTCTTACTCACAAGAGCCCATCCCACACAAATTCTGCCACTTTTTCTAGCAAAGTCCTCATGTGCTTTTTTTCCAGAAAACCCTTTCACAAACTTCATGCAATTTAAGGTCACACCTAGAAACCACATTTGTGTCTCTTTACAAGTGGGAGGAGCAAACTTTGTTTAGTCCTGACCATTTCATCTTTGGGCCTATACCATCATCTGTAATTTCAAGTCGTTAAGTGCACTATTGACCTTTTCCTTATTCTACACTTTTTCCCTCTTATGAGTCAGATTCCTTTCACTTAGCCTCCTTAACACACCACTCAACCTCCTATCATGTTTACTCTCATTACACCCAAAGACTAGTGTATCATCTTCATGCACTTAAGCACCATCAATTCCTTTCAATATATTGTCCATTGTCCTCCGAAAAACCGAGGCAGTGGCTATTGGTCCAGAAGACATCCTAACATATCTAAACGTCCCAAGTGGCAAAATGAAAACCATTACACACTCCAACCGCTCATCAAGCTTCATATGGTGATATGCCGCGGTAGGGTCTATTGTGGTGAAGACACTGGCTTCATTTCAATGAAGATAGCAAGCTAGGAATGTTGGGAATGGTATATGTATCGACAGTCCCACTCCTGTTTAACTCTTGGATGTTGACATACAACCTCAGATCCCCATTGTTTCATGTTGTTCTACATTTAAAGTAAATATATAAAATACATTTACATTATAATGTATCATGAAATACCCATATTATTTATTTTTGAGTTTAATACATTTATTTACATTTTCCCTATACTTAGCTGTGAAGAGATCTCCACTTGATAAGTAAAAGGATACATACAAATGTTTATTTATCTTGAAAATAAATATAAAAAATATTTTACATTATATTTCATGCAAGTTAATTGTATACATTTATTTAAAATGTAGAGACATAATAAAAACATGCCACAGCACAATTAAATTAATTCTGAAATAATACTTTGAATTTTCGAAATATAAGAAATTGAATTAATAATAGTGTTCCAAAGTTTAAATTTAAATCCTCATTTATTTGTAATGTGCATTCAAAAATATTTAAAGAGATGTATAGAATTAATTCCAATAAATACCTTTTTTAAAATATATGTATTGTTACATTATTTTTTAAATTAAAATAGGGTATTAACATATTTTATAATTAAATAATAAAGTACTATTTTTATATTTTTTAACATAAAATTATATTTATTTATATTTTTTACCTATTTTAAATAATATAATTTAATATTACTTTCTATGGTGTTTTATTTGAAGCCCCTATCTCCATTATATTCTTTGGACGGTGTTGCAGTATTAGTGGTTGACCTTATGTAGTGCTGGACTTGCCACTGTTTTTGTTTTTTGTTTTAGTAGTATGTACCTTACGCCTGGAGTTTCTAAATGCAAAAAGTAGTAAACTTATTCAGAAGTGTAAATTTACTCAAAAGTGTAAGTTACCTTTGTGAATCAGACTGTTGGGGCCCGATTCACAGAACTAACCTTAGACAAAATCCTAAAGTAAGGACTCCTAACTTTACTACTCCTAAACTGAGAAAAATTCTAACTTTAAGACTTTCGGTATTCACAGAAGGCATTTAGGAGTCCTAAAGTTAGGACTGCTAACTTCTGTGAATACTGAAATGAGTAAGTGCCTTCTGTGAATACCAAAATGATTAAGTGCCTTCTGTGAATACCAAAATGGTAGTAAGTTTATGATTTTGTCTTAAGTTAGTTCTGTGAATCGGGCCCGAAGTCTTTTGAATATTTGCAGCCATACCAGTGGCTCCTGAATCTTGGCATACAATTTATACATGTTTTATAACAGATCTTCCATCTACTGAAGGATAGCATGTGCTAATTGTTACATTAGCCACCTCAAATATAATCCATATGTTTCCCTGTTTTAACAGCTGCAAAAATAGCCCAATGTTTTTTGACTAATATTTGTCATCTCCATAGATTGCGTCATATTCAAATTTTTAATACGGCTAATTATTCTGCACGATTTTGGAGAGATTTGTTAAAAGCATTGGTCTTTGAACAAACTTTCTTTTTTGGTTGTCACCCCCTGTCAAATGGCCAAACAGAACAAACCAAAAGTTTGGAGCCATACTTACAAGGCTACTGTAATGCAACTCAAGACAACAGGCTTCCTATTTACCAAATGCAGATTTTTCTTATAATAATGCAACCCAAATTGATACTGAAGACTTACTTTTCTTTTGTATGCAAGGAGTTCATCCAAGAGTTTTTCTCCATCTTCTCCTTGCATGATACTGATTACTTGAATCAGTTACAGTAGCTGAGGCACTTTGCTTCTGTGTGTTATTAACTCATTCTAAAGAAAAGATGAATCAACATGCTGATAAATCAAGATCAGATTCTGCTTCTTTTGCTGAAAGAAGAAGCCTGGCAATCTTCTCGTTTTCTTCCAGTCCATACCTTGCCAGTTAGGTTTCAACCACAATTTTTGCTGCATTTGTGCAAAATTCAGCAGATTAATCCTGTGCACAAAATGATTAGTACTTATTCAATAATCTTCATTCCCAGCCTTCCAAAAATGGTTTCCAAGCATGGCCAAACACCTTAAACAGTCATGGTATCATCCAGTGTGTGTGCAATCCCTCTAAATGATCCTGTGCAGAACAAGTCTGTTCATGTATGCATAAAATAATATTCTGAAGAAAAGTAGGGGTGGGGGGAATGTTTCATTCTACCCTTAGAATTGGCAGAATTTGCCACTCTTTGTTACTCTTGTAACGCGGAGTTCCGGCCAAATTCAGCCAATTGCCACGTGGCGGAATATTTCCCCGCAAGGCTCCAGAAACGCATGCAAGATTTGTGTCACACAGCATGAATTTCTAACGTGGGCAGTCGGGGCTGTCACTCACGACCAGAGAGCTGCTGCTTGAGTAGATTTGCTGCTGCTCAAGTACATTTTTCTAGTCAAGCAGTAACAAAATCAATTTGAATTGCCACGCACTCTTGCGCAGTGCATGGTGCCATTCACACTGATTTTTCAGTGCTGCTTCAGCTACTGGCACTAAATTTGCATTGCTAGCAGTGCAACATGCATATTTTCCATCCGTTGCCAGAACTTCATAGATTCTCGCTGAAGTTTTATGAAACTCTACTAAATTCAGAGGAGTGATACCCAGCAAGTTCCGACGACCCTTAAATAAAAGTACAGCATTCTGTGCCTACAACTGCACAAAGTTCACCTTTGACAACCAGTCTGTTTTGCAAAATCAAAGTTCTTTGGGCAACTAACTGGTCCGAGATCAAAACTAAGATAATCGTAGTTGAGTTTGCTACCTCTCCTGGTACTTTAGCACCTTTGCATATCCTATAGATGAATAGCTCTACCTAGTAACTAAGGGGCTCATTACAATGGCGGAACGATCGCCACCGCCGGGCCGGCGGTGGCAATCGTTTCGCCATCGTCATGATATTTACCCAGCCACATTGTGATGCGGTGGGTATCACGAGGGACAGAAAGTCCGTCTGTCGCTTTTCCACCTGTGGCAATCATCGCGATTGCCTGCCGGGTGGAGCTGGGCCATTAATAGGGTGGCAGTGCCTAGCAGGTACAGCCCGCCATATTAGGATGTGGGTGTTGCAGGTGCCTTTCCATGGCAGCAATGCCACCATGGAAAGGCTGGCGGTGATTTGCTTTGGGCGCCCATTGCGGGCCCCCTCTGTGGGGGGCAAGCGGGGGGATGCCCCCCTCCATTTCCATGCACAAGGTGGCAGGTACCGCGTGGTCCCTGCCACTTTGTGCATGGAAATGCACAACATGGCCATTTGACATTGCAGCGGGTGCTGCAGCCAGCAGCAACCGCAGCAGTGTTACATTTCTGATCCGACTGCTGCGGTGGTGGTCGCATCATTATCAGGGGTGCGGGACCGCCGCATGGCAGGCGGGTGGTCCCGTTACTGCTAGGCCATCCTAATGAGCCCCTAGGTCACAGAATAGCAAAGAATCGAGCAGTACCAGAGATACCTCTGGGTAAGCTCACGCGGAAAGGAGAGGGTTGGGAATGTCTATTGGAGGGTACAGGGTAAGCGGGATAACACGATGCAGAATAATCACTGGGTAGCGATGCGTAAGCTAGATTCCAGCAGATGTAAAAAGTTCCAGGTTGATCAGTGAGCCACTCTGGATGAGTAGGATTCAGGAAAGCAGTTCAACATGCGAGAAAGATAAGGCTGATTCAGGTATTGTGGGAAGGAATACACCAAACATTCAAAATACCACAGCTTCAGATTTCACAAGCCAGTCCATAAGCAGTTTCGCCTGTGTGAGCTAACGGAAGGGCCATGCGGGACCAGTAGGGTACTTTTCAGTAATATTGCTTTATTTTCAGTTTCTTGTCTTTAATTGTCCTTGTGGTGTTTACAGGGGAACTCGCTCTCCTGGTCGGTGCGTCTTCTTTCAGTGCGAGACACTTGAAAACAGGCCAATATACCCCTTAAGGAAACTGAAGAGATTAAGGTAAGTGATTCCGTCACACTACATATCACTTAATTGGGGAGTGGAGTGAGGGATCACCAGAGCTAATGAAATCCACCACCATAGATTTTCTAATACGAGGGGAGGGTTGTGTGTGCGATGGTGTTAGGGTTTACTAGTGGATTCCCCGTCCGTGCCTCCAATCTCCCTCCTCCCTAGCAGTCCCCAGAGACATACTCGTACTTTTACGTTCCTCCGGGAGCGTGGCAGGGTGATTCGCTGATTGGTTGGCCTCCTGGCTTCCAGTGGGTGCTTCTCCTTGGTGGTCTCCTCCTGGGCCCTGGGATTTGTCCTTCTCCGATTCTTTCTCCGACTTTGCGTCTTCCATCTTCACTGTGGTGTTTTCTCTCTATGTTTCCTTCTCATATCCTCCTACAAAACCCCGGTTTACACCTACATGGGAGGTGATGCTGTTTTCAGGGTCGGAGCTTGAAGGCAGCCGAATATGCTTAAAGGAGTCAGGTTGAAGCATGTCTTGATCGATGCCTATGTGGGTGTCCTGTTCTCCTGTCCAGACTCCCGTATTTACAGGCTGTGAAAACAGAAGAGGATCTACATGAGGTGGCACACACCACCACTCGACCTCATCCTCCTTGGATTCAGCTCAGGGACACCCCACCCCCACGATTCTCCTGATCTGGAAAATAAGGATACTGGAAAGGAAGTTGGCATTTCCGTTGGCAGCCCCTTTTCGATGCCTGATCTTGAAGACAAAAGTCTGCAATAAAAGGAACCATCGAAGGACATGAGGGTTGTCCCCCTTGTTCCGACTCATCCATAGCAAGGTATGTATTGTATTAGCTTTTCAATAGCCCACCTAATGGCGAGATAGTCTTTCTCTATCACTGGGTATTTTTTCCCTGCGGAAACAGCTTTCTACTGATGAACAGAATGGGTTGTTCGAGCCCTTCTGGGGAGAGTTGTGAGAGGACGGCACCTAGGCCAGTCTCTAAGGCATCTGTATAAAAAATAAAAGGTGCAGAGAAGTTGGGAGAGGCGAGGACAGGACTGGTGGTGATAGCAGTTTTTAGGTGTTGAAATGCTTCTTTAACCGCTACAGAGGGACACAAGAGATCCTTGGCCTTAGAATCCTCTTTAAACAGATCATTGAGGGGTGCGGCGATGTCTGAATAGTGTTGGATAAACCTTCTGTAATACCCCAGTAAGCCCAAGAAGGTTCTCACTTCCTTTTTGGACAAAGGGAAAGGGGTGTCAAGGATGGCTTTCACTTTGTCTTTTTGTGGTTCTAAAACTCTGTTGCCTCGAATGTACCCAAAGTATCTAACCTTGTTAAACCCTACCCTGGATTTGTTTTGCGTTAATGTGCAGACCTGCCTGTTGTAGGGCTTGAAGGATGTTTTTATTGTGAACTAGGTGTGGACTGAAAATTACAATATCGTCAAGCTAGTTAGATGAATAGATCTGATGGTGTTGGAGTATTTTGTTAATTAATCTTTGAAACGTGTCAGGAGCCCCATGGAGACCGAAGGGTAGGACTGTGAACTCATATAATCCATCAGGAGTAGAAAAGGCAGTCTTCTCCTGATCTTCTCTTCTAAGGGGAACCTGCCAGTAGCCTTTAGTGAGATCTAGGGTTGTCATATACTGGGCATCCACTAACTTCACTATCAATTTGTCGACTCTTGGCGGAGGGTAGGAGTCAAACTTTGATACAGCATTTACGGCTCGAAAGTCAATACAAAACCTAATTGAGCCATCTGGTTTGGGTACTAATACAATAGGGGAGGACCATGGACTTTGGAATGGCCTTATGGCCCCCATTTTTATTAGCACGCTTTCAATCTCGCTTTTTACAGACTCTCTCTGGGCTGCGGGTTTCCTGTATGGATGTTGTTTTACTACCGTCCTGGGAGGAGAGACAATGGTGTGTTCTGTCATCATAGTCCTACCCGGTAGGTCGGAGAAGAGAGAAGAAAAGGACTGTAAGACTGTGTGAAGTGAGGTCTTTTACTCCACAGTTAAGGAGACACTCATCTCTAGCTGGTCTATTGTATTTGGGTAAGGGGGTAAGTAGGAAATGAGTGGTTTGTTTTGGGAGGAGGACCAAACCATTTCTTTAGCAGGTTAATGTGATACAACTGTACCTTTCTGGGCTGCACCTGTATTTTATAAGTGGTATTCCCTACCG
This sequence comes from Lissotriton vulgaris, assembly GCF_964263255.1. Lineage (NCBI taxonomy): Eukaryota > Metazoa > Chordata > Amphibia > Caudata > Salamandridae > Lissotriton > Lissotriton vulgaris. The sequence goes on along the minus strand of NC_141693.1, from coordinate 249,534,104 downwards.
TACCCACTATTTTGTAGGGTCCCTTCCATTCTGCTTTTGAGGAGGAGGAAGGCATTAGTATCAACACCCAGTCATTCACCTGTAACAGACTCCATTCTTTTATTCTGGGTTTTTTCTAAGTTGGAAAATGCCTAATTTCTGAGTTTTCTGCTTTTGGACTTGAGTCCTTGGGTATATTCTAGGAATCCTCAGGTTTCTTCCTCTCAATTCCCTTTCCCAGGCCTCTTTCATCATCTCCAGGAGAGACCTAGGTTGTCTCCCATACAATAACTCAAAAGAAGAGCAACCCAAACTTGCTCTAGACCTGACTACTTATAACGAACAAGGCTAGGGGGAGTAGATGATCCCAGTTTTTCCCTTTGCTATTCAACATTTTCTTCAGCATCAGTGTGAGTGTCCCATTATACCTCTCAACTAATCCGTCTGTCTGGGGATGGTAAACAGATGTCTTAATGTGTTTCAGGTCCAAGGTTTTGCAGACCTGCTTCATAAGGCGAGAGACAAAGTCTGAGACTTGGTTGGTTAAGATCTCCTAGGGAAAACCTCTCTAGCTCTATAATTTTGTCAGTGATGTTAGTAGTGGTTGGAGATTTTAATGGCAATTCTTCAGGGTACCTACTAGCATAGTCAACGATTACAAGGGCATACTGATGCCCTTTTCTAGATTTAGGTAGGGGGCCAATCATATCCATGCCTATCGGCTCAAAAGGGTTCCCTATAAATGGGAGGGGTTGAAAAGGCACTGGAGGTGGTTTATAGAGGGATTTTCCTCTGACACACCTCACATTCTTGATAGTACTCTTTTATGGTCCCATATATGCCGGGCCAGTAAAAGTGTTGTAAGATGTTTTGGGTTGTTTTTAAAGTGCCTATATGTCCTGCCATAAGGTGGGAATGGGCAAAGAACATTACCTGATCCTGAAGGGTGGAGGTACTAACAGCTGAGGGTGTTCATCCTTTCTTTCTATCCGGTACAATAACTAATTCTTATTCATAAATTGCGGATAACTCATTGTATGGAGATTAGGGTCTTTCTGTGCTTCATTCCGTGCATTCTGGAGGGTGGGGTAATTTTTTTTGGGTGTAGCGAAAGTTTCTATCTAGGAGCCAGGGGTCATTGGTTACAAGGGCAAGCTGTGGTGTGTCCCCATGGACATCTCTTTTTGTCCCTGAGTGACGGGTTAGCACAATATTGAGAAACATTCCTATAAAGTAGGGATTGTCTGTACCTATAATCAACTCTTCAGGAAGATTAGGCAATACACCAACCCTAACTTTCATAGTTGGCCCCTTTGACGGTGTAAGCTGTAGTTCAGCAACTGGGTATGGCTTGACATCACCATGTACTCACCTAACATGTACCATGGTACAGGGATGATTTGAGAACAAGAGATTACATGGTTCGGCACCACAGACTGTTCACACCCTGAAACCAGAAAGTGGTAACCCATTTACTGTTCACCTGTACACTTACACAAAAACGGTTCACTGACAAAATATCGATGTTAAAAATTTAGAAGTTAAAAATATTGATGCCAAAATATAGAATGCAATATATCGAGTTCCTATACTTTAACAGGTAAGGACAAAAATATCGAGAAAAAGTATCGATGTACAAAATATAGTTGTACAAAATATTGAATTATATATATATATATATATATATGTATATATATATATATATATATATATATATATATATATAAATAAAATAATAAATATTAAAAATATTAAATAATAAAATTATTATAAAAAAGAAAGTACATTTAATATAAATGTAAAAAATATAATAAACTTAATTAAAAATGGTTAAACACACATACATAATAATTCATATATATTTAATTTAAAACAATTAATAAACTATTTATTTTAATTTATTTTATAATTTTAAAATTATATAAAAATGTACAGTTGGATAGTAGAGGGATAAAAATTACTATTGGCACTCCAGTGAGTGCAACAGTAGGGAAAGTGTTGGATAGCGGAGGGGTAACAATTACTATTCCCACTCCAGTGAGACCGCAGCAGTATGGAAAGTGTTGGATAGTGGTGGACATTTTTTTACTGTTGCCACTCAAGTAATTGTAAAAGTAGGGTAAGTGTTGGATAGGGGGGGGGCTAAAAATTTCTATTCCCACTCCAGTGAGTGCAACAGTAGGGAAAGTGATGGAATGCAGAGGAGTAACAATTCATATTTTCACTCTAGTCAGTTCAAAATAAAAAACAAACAACATTTTAACAACAATAAAAATATTTACAAAACAAAATAAATTAAAAAATATATAAATATGTCAGAAATTCTAATACAAATATATTTATTATTAAATTTTAAAAAACATATTATATTAAATACATATAACTAATACCTACAAATATTATATTACATAAAGTAAAAAATAATTGCCAAACAAATAAATATTTTTAATTAACCATTATTTAGAAACAAAAACACTACTTATCACATAAATTAACTTTTTTAATTTCCTACCCTATAACACCACAAAATTCACAACCCACATCTAAATAAAAATAAAAATGTACTTCCTCAACTAACATAATTAATTAATGATTAAAGAAATATTATTAATTAAAAAACAAATTCAAACTCATAAAAAATATTTAACTTCCCACACTTCCCCTCCTATAATCCTCAACTCGCAACTAAAATTAAACTGTAAAAAAAGTATTTACACAATTAAATTTTATTTTCAATTAAATAACTAATAGTATTTAACAACTAATTATAAAGTAAGTAAAATTAATGTACTCCCCACACCAGTGGTCCCAATCTGTGTGCCACGGCACCCTGGTGCGCCATCAAAACCAGCCAGGGGCGCCGTGAACACACTTTGGGAACCACTGTCAAGGCCTTTGACCTCTTCTTCAGAACTGCACAGCTCTGCTACCAAAGCTGCAAGAGATGATTACTTCAAGAGAAACAGAAACACCCAATAAATAACGTTTCAATGCACTGCCAAAACGCACACCACGTGCTGCAAAGCGTTATTGCTACAAGGTGAAAACAATCAGTCCTGCGCACACAACGGCAGATAATGAATCCTAACCCTGCCATCTTCACCCCAGCGTCAGGACTTAGCAGACAGGAACATTTGGAAACCTTCTGTTCATCTTTCTGTATTCATTTTCTCAGTTCACGAACAAGAGGCTGAACAGGTCGAACTACCTGAGACGTGCATCTTGAAACAAAATAAGTGTTACGATGCAGACAGAATTTTTAGCTGCAACAATTGTTTTGAACCAATTTTTGCACAGTTTCATCCAAAAAGGTAAGTTATTTTTCCTCTCACAGTACAGGCCTGTCATAAACAAGTTTAAAAAAAAAACAATAACAATTTGTAGATATGTTTTTGGCAGCGCCCTCACTTTTTGTCACAACCCTGAAGACCAGTTATATCAAGTTGCTGCTGCAGCCAAGTAATTTAATGAGTTAAAAACATGACCTTGCAGGCCAATCCGGAAATGTTCCATGTTTGACTCAAAAACGACTTTATTATAACTTGAAATCATCATAACCCTCTCAATTAAACACATTTACACGGAGCTGTTTGAAGATAGGATATCAAAGGAAGCAGAAATGCTATTCAACTTATAATGGCAAGATTCGAATGTGTTTGAAAACAATCACAATTCTAATATTTAGGCCAGTGGCTCCCAAACTTTAAATTTCAGGCAATTATTCCAATTTTCATGCAAATTCTGATTCAGACGTAAACTCCCCAGCGCCCGAATCTGGCGAAAAGTGGTGTGGAATAAGAGCACGTGGGGATACTTAAACTCTGTACAGTTTTGATCATCAGTTAGTTAACCTGTCCCATTCCAAAATGTTGCAGAGAGAAGCTTTCCATGGCACCTTTTGATTCCTGGAGGCATTTGGGCAAGCCCTGTATTTTCAATTAAAATTCTGAGCATATTTGAACATAGCTCTTAAACACAGAATTCATGGTCACTCTGAACTTCATGAGTTAAATATAAATATTTAATATGATTAAATAAAGAGTTAAACCCCACAACCTGCACCTCAAATTGATAAAACAATTTCCATGATTAATTTTCTCTAAATTAATTAATATAAATTAACAACTAATTAATAATTAATCAAAAATAAATTACTTACCACCCTTTAACCCTATAAACCCCACAACCCACACCTAATTTCTTTTACATAATTACCATAATTATTTATCATCTTATTACATTTTAATTACTAGCCAATTAATAATTAATTACAAATAAATTACTTCCCACAGTTAAGGCTATAAAATCTAAATTAAATAAATAAAAAATAATCATTCATTTATTATAATTAAATTACTTCTCACCCTATTCCCCTATAAACCCACAGCCCGCTACAGAACTAAAACATGTACAATTTAATTAAAATAAAATTCCTAACTACTCAAAATTTAACACATATATTAAAAAAATAAACAATACTTATACCAAAAAATACATCACATACATTTAAAATATAAACTAAAATACATAACACTAGTTAAAAAATCGATATTTTAAACATAGAGGAGGTTATTATGATGGCGGGCGGACTTTGTCTGCCCGCCATCCTGTTGGAGAATGGGACCACCCGCCATCGGTGTGGGGGTCCCGTTGCAGACATTAGGATGCGCTGAAACACTGGCGAGCGCATCCTGCATTCCTGACATTGCGGCGGGCGGTGTTCTCAGCACCGCCTGCCGCAAGGCCAGGAAGGCATGTCATGCACTTCCATGCACAACGTGGCGGGCACTGCGCGGTGCCTGCCATGTTGTGCATGGAACTGCAGGCGGGTACCATAGGTACCCCCATGTGCACCCCCCCCCCCCCTCCAGAATCCCTGGGGCCCGCTACGTGCCCCCAGTGGCAGAAACCGCCTGACTTTCCGTGGCAGCGCTGCCACGGAAAAGGCACATCCCCACATTCATGCTAATATGGATGGCAGTGTCTCCCAGACACCGCCACCATGTTAGCTCCTTTTCCGCCCGGTCGACTCTGCGACCAGGAGGAAAACAAGCGGACGGAAAGACTTTTGGAATTTGGAAGCGGGCGGTGGTTTTTAGAGAGCGGATTGCCCCTGCCATACGGGCGGTGGCCATCCGCCCGCTATCCAAATGAGCCCCTATATTTTTGCAAAAAATATTAATGACTTCTATATTTTTAAAAACAATATTTCTTACCTTTAATTCGATATTCTTGACCAAAATATTCTTGTTGTTGATATTTCTGAATCAAGATATTTCCAACTCGATGTTCTGTCTCAGCACACATAAAAACAAGACCCCATTTCTTCTATGTATAGGATTGCTTTGGGGATATAGCTAATGTCCATGGGTTCCTCTTGGGTTTTTTTGTGGGCACAGGCGGGCAATATGGCCCCACTCCCCGCAATCGAAACATTGAGGACCTCGAGGTATAGGTAGTTCAGACTTATAAGGTTGATGTTTCAGGGGTTCCAGGGGAGGTTTACCCCGTTTCTCGTTCTTCCCTGGTACAGAATGAGAGCAAACGTTTTTCTCTATTTCCCCGGAAGAAGCCCAGTTCTAAGCACGGAAAAGGTTGTGGCCATTTCTACTGCTTGTTCAATGGAGAGATGTGTATGCTGCCTTAGCCAACGTTGTGTGGGGTAAGGGAGAGCCTCGAGATATTGTTCAAAATATATGAGCTCCATAATCTCTTCTTTAATGTGCTCTGATGGCTTTAACCATTTATCGGCAGCTGTCTTTAATTTGTAGAAAAGAGATTTTGGATTATCCCCTGGTGCACCCCTTTCCTACCGAAACCGTACCCTATATGCTTCCGCATCCATTTCCAAATGGTCCAGTATGATGGTTTTGATGGTACGTAGGGAGTGTTCCCGTTGGAATGGTGCCCTGATAGGCTGCTTGGGCCTCCCCGTAAGAAGGGGAGGCCATGAAAAACTGCCATTTGCATACCAGCCAACCACATGCTTTGGCCGCCCTCTCAAAATTTAGTAAAAAGGCATCCGGGTCCTCACCAGGGACGTACTTCTGAAGAACAACATTGGAGGGACCGGGAGTACTGCCTTTGGAACCTTGGAGTTTTGACGTCAACTGTATCTGTATCTGGTCTTCAGCCACTTTCTGTATGCACTCCACCTGCGAGGATATAGCATTCTTGAATACATCCAGGTCGGCTTGAGCCAAGGTAATCTGGCGTTCTATCACACATTCTAATTTTACTTGTCCTTTAATTAGGTGTTGAATAAGATTCTCCATTACTTCTTACTAATGGACAGTTGCCCGCATTCTCCACCACGTATGAGCTAACCGAAGGACCAGGCAGACCAGTTAGGTACTTTTCAGTAATATTGCTTTATTTTCAGATTCTAGTCTTTAATTGTCCATGTGGTGCTTAAAGGGGACTTCGCTCTTCTGGTCCGTCCATCTTCTTTCATCACAGGACTCTTGAGAACAAGCAAATACCTCTCAAGGAAACAGAGGAGACCAAGGTAAGAATTTCCGTCACACTACCTATCTCTTAAGAGGGGAAGGGAAGTGAGGGATCACCCCAGCTAATGTAATCCACCACCATAGATTTTCTAATAGGAGGGAGGATTGTGTGTGCCACGGTGCTAGGGTTTACCGGTGCATTTCCTGTAAGTGCCTCCAACCTCCTTCCTCCCGAGCAGCCCCCGGAGATTCATGCCAACCTGTGTAAGTCACGCTCCTCCGGGAGATTGGCCGGGTCATTCGCCGATTCGTTGGTCTCCTGGCTTTTCAGCGGGTGCTTCTCTTCCGAGGTTTCCTCGAGGGCCCTTGGATTTGTCCTTCTCCAAATCTTTCTCCGACTTTGCGTCTTCTGTCTTCGCTGTGCTTTTTTCTCTCGGCGTTTCCTTCTCCGATCCTCCTACAAAACCCCGGTTTCCACCTACATGGGAGATGATGCTGTTTTCAGGGGCAGAACTTGAAGGCAGCCAACTTTGCTTAAAGGAGTCAGGTTGAAGCATATCCAGATCGATGTTTTTGTGGGTGTCCTGTTCTCCTGTTCAAGCTCCCGTATTTACAGGCTGTGAAAACAGAAGAGTATCTACATGAGGTAGAACACACCACCACTCAACCTCATCCTCCTTGGGTTCCAGCTCAGGAACATCCTCTTTGTGGCAGCCTGATGGATACCAGGCGGCAAAATCCATTTGTAAGGCTGGTGCAGACTCTGGCTCAACAAAAGGAATGAGGAAGGTGGCATTATTGCCTTCAGAACTGAAATGCCCAGGTGCATGCAGTTGATGGCACTGCTCTTCTTCATCGAATGGGATAAGGACAATGGGCACCCCACCATTAGAATCAGTGGGTAAGTAGCAGTGCTTAATTTGAGCCTGTGGTTTCCGGTGCTCAGCACCAGCACTTAATCATCAACACTGATGCTTTTCATGATACAAGCGTGGGTAAAGGTAACAAGTTCAGCAACCTGGGCCTATTTGAGGCGTAGTATGAGTCAACTCTCAGCAACCTGATATATAGTGCATACAATATATTCAGGAACAAGCTCGCCTTCATCATTTCTAAGACATGATATTTCTATAAAATAGATCAATTCACTATTTGTTTCAGGTGCACCATTGGGATCAATGCAGGGTTGACACAAGAGAGTCATGAGGTTCTTCCTCCTTGCTGGTGGTCATCAAATAAGCTGGGATCAGAGTGGTACAATGGACTAGGGTGATGTTCACGACAAACAGCAATAGAATCTGGCACCGGGAAACCCCTTGGGGTAGCTGTGCGCCGTATAAATTTAAATAATAATAACAACAATAACAATCTTGTATAGGGGTGTGCAGAACTCGCGGAGGTTCACTCTGCAGAATTCCACAAAACTCCTAAAGATTCCACGGAGTTCCGCCAACAGGCAGAAAATATGCATGTCACTTCTGACGCTGTAATTTAGCATCAGTAGCATGAGCAGCACTGAAAAATCAGCGCAAACTGAACCAAGCAGTGTGCAAGAGTGCACAGCCATACAAGTTCATTTTGCTGCTGCTGAGCAGAATATCTATTCGAGCTGCAGCAAATCTACTCGAGAAGCTGCCCTCTGACCGTAACCATTCGCGACCGCCCGCGACCACCCATGTTAAAAATGGCACCAGAAGATGCCAAATATGAACCTGTGTGTTCAAAATGAAGGCATGCAATTAAGCAAAGCATGGGGAACATCACCATGCCACGATTTTACAGGCAGTAAAGGAGGGGTATGGGCAGGAGCGCTACTCTGGAGGCATTACCCTGATGAAAATGCAGCTGCATTACTCGAATTAGGTTTTAGAACAGGTTTTGCTTAGGATACCAAGATCCAAAAGGAAGCGGGTTTGCAGAGAATCTTAACTCAGTAAGGGACATCCAGGGTGGTGGAAGAGAAATTAATTACAGAAGTGGAAGAAGTTCGGATGGTTGCCCTTTTTTGGTTATTGGCCATTGGAAAAGTTCATGGTTTCTCCATTGGGGTGGTTTCTACAAAAACAGGAGAATTTTATATGATGCATCATTTGTCATGGTCAAAAGAGCAGTAATTGAATGACTTTATTTCCAGAGAGGATACAACAGTTCAGCTAGCATCAGTGGATGAACGTATGGCTGGTGAGGTCATGTGAAGTTGAAGATGACATAGTGAAATGCAATGTAGAATTGTTTTTTGGGTTGTTGCCATTGAACCTAGCAGATTTCTTATTCCTGGACATTCAGTTTCAGAGGTAAATATTTGTAGACAGACAACATAATACCAATGGGTTGTGCCATAACTTGTAAGCTGTCCCAAACATTTTGCATGGTTTGGCAGTGGTGTTTTGTAGCAATTTCTGGTCACAAGTTAGTGACACATTATCTATGTAGGAATTGACAATCGTTTGCGTGGTGTAGCCCCATTATTTTTTGGCATAGTTGTTTTTGCTGGATGTAGAACTCTGTGCACTATACCCCTGATAACCAGAAGTAAAGTGTCTGTGCTCCCCCTTTAAACATTATGAAATTGTCATACACCTGAATATAATACTTAGCTTTCCTGTAAGTCTCTAATACATGGCGCTAAGGGTACCCAAGGCCTGTAAGTTAAATGTACTTAGAGAATTGCAGCACCCAATGTGCTATCCACTACAGTGACAGTGCAAACCTGACTGCAGGCCTGCCAATTCCAGCCTGGCTATTGTAGTTTTTAACTGCATATACAAAGTTTATAAGAAAATATTTAGAAGTCTCCCCTATGTTGGCTTTATTGTCTTTCGGGCAGGGCACATGCTAATTAAAAATAGGGCATGTGCGAATTTAATGTTAAACATTTCCTTACAGTGAAAAAGCCCCAAAAGCTATTTTTACTGTAGCAAGACTGGCTGTTCCATTGGAAAACACTGGGTTACTTTTTTACATTTACTACTGCTAATGACAGTTAGTAAGTTGCTAAAAAATAATTAAAGACATTTTTTAATAGTTATCAAAAATCCACTTCAATTCTGAAGTTGGATTTTTGATGAATTACAAGAAAATGTTACTTTTAGGAAACTATCTTTTCCTTGTCTGAAACCTCTAGATGCCCAATTGCATATGCTCTCCCAGTCTGCTAGTCCGTAATTAGTATTTGAATAGGGGTGAAAAGGGTATAAAATGCTTCCCAGGATCAAACAATGGGCTGACCTGAATGGACAGAGATGACCCCTCTGAAACTCACAGAAATGCAGGGTGGAGGCTGTGTGCATACTTTTTGCCATCACATTGTGAAAATTTGCTGTAATGTCAAATCCTAATCAATAGGTCTCTGGGGTTTTACATATAATACTTGGGCTCACTTCAAAGGACAAGTATAGGATGCAAGACAATTCTTATGCATTCTTGAATATGCTGATCCTATACAAACTCAGCTTTTGCCTTACCAGACACCACACCCAAAGGGTAAATAGCTATCCCCATCAGCAAAGTCCCTAGCTCATACCCAGAGATCTATATTCAGAAGCCTTAATAGTTATTCTCCATTGCAAAACCGGAGGTTCATGTAATTCAATAACATTACCTATTCAAAGAGAAAAGTTATTATACAAATGTAATTGTGAGGCAAGGCATTCAGAGTAAGTTACCAGGGTAGTGTAATTAATTTGGAGGGAGGGAATAATGTTTGGCGCATGTTATCACATCTAAGGTGATCGATGTATGTATATTTTCTAGCGCTGAGGAAGTCTGGGCAATGAGCTGGAACGTAACATGTGTTGGCTAGAAGCTTTTAAATAGGAGAGCGGAATGAAGATCATATGTTGGAAGAATCCTCAAGAGATACAGTTCATACAGTTCATGTTTTATATGTGTGCTTGCAAGGACTCTTCAAACTGAATTTTAGAATTAAATGTACGAGGACACTACGATTACTATAGTACCCCTCCCACACACACACCCAGCCCTTCCAGTGAGTCCAAGTTTATTGTGTCCATAGACTTTCCCCTTCTTCAGAATGCCTGAAGTGGGTAGGGTGGGACCTGGGAAGTTTTACCCTATTGGTTACGGCGTGCCCAGGAGTCACTCACACTCACTATCTTGTGCTAGACATAAATGTGGCATCTCCAGGCACCCACTTCAGAACAGTACTGGACCTGTAAAAGATCTGAAGAGGACTGAACGCATACTCTGAGACCTGAGAAAAACCCTAAAGGATTGGACCTGCTCTACCTCTTGTACCAAGATCAAAAAAGTGGACTTCAATGGTCATAGGGCTGACCTCCTATTACAGATACAAGGTCACAACAAGCTACACAAGGTTTTTTCTTGCAACTGCCTCGCTGATGAGTGGCAACTGGACCTGAGCTGAACCAAGCTTTTCACCTCTGCCTGACACACTGCACGTTTCTAAGTGCCTACCCTGATGTCATGGCAGGCTTTAGCAGTGTACTCTTGTGGTGGATTGGGATGAAAAGGACTAAAATCAGAAGGTGAATATTTGACCAGGACGAACCTGGTTGGTGTGTCTGACCCGCACGCCATAGCAGTCAGTGTCAAATTGTGTCTAGGTCCCGGTCTATTGCAGTCTGACTTTCTTTGGCATTTTATGTTTCTTGGCGCTATTCCCACATAAAAATAAAATTTCATACCCCCCCCTCCCTTATATGCTTTTTATCAATTTGGTGCCATTTTGTTTTTTAATTTTTACTCTATGGTTCAAATTAGTTTTGGGGTCTTTATCGTTTTGTATTTTGCTTTTTATTACTTTTTTAGTACTGCATAACTGCATATATACTTTACACAATGCCCTTCGTTAGGTTTGTCTGCTCTGTGTCATAGCTACCAGGGGTTGAGCTCACATTAATTTAGTGACTTTGAGGGTTAACCCTCACAAGGGTTGTGATTATTTTTTGAGCTCGATACTCACCATCCCTCCAAATAATAATCCATCCCTCCAAATAATATTCCAATTTATTTCAATCTAATTTTTTTTAATTTATTGAATCAGTTGACAGGGAATTGTACCAGGAGATGTTATCTTCTATTTGTGTTCCTATTTTAATGTTCCTAGACATAGAAGTGGATACAGTGACTATGAAGGAGAGACTGCCTGAAATGAAAATGAGGAACTGATTGTGATACTGGAATATGCAGTGTTGGCAGAAAGAATGTAGTCTTTTAAACGTTTCAATGTTTCTCTGACATTTAAATTTGCTTTGCTTTGGGCAAGGAAGATTTTATGTAAATGCCTGCGTTTTGCTATAGCAAGGGTTCAGCTCTCTCATCATAATGTGCGATTTGTTGCTCTCTGCGATCTGGCTTGGGAGTTTGGCATGACTGGTGTGACAATGTGTTCCCTGGAAGAAGACCTTCTCTGGAAAGTTCAAATATTTTAAGATGCACCTGGTGCTGACTGAATTGGCCTGTTTTGAGATGGCATAAGATGCTCAGAGAGGTGGCCTAGAAAATTGTTGGAACAAGGTCATAGCATTGCATTCGTGTGGATTATTTCCTTTTTAGTGGCACTGGTGGTCTAGGGGTAAGATTAGGCAATCATAAAGTGGATTTCAATGTAGACAATCAAAATGAAGTCTCACTGGTGAATGGTCAGAAGGTAACAGACATAAGTTCTTAAGCTGTTGCAGCATATTATTTTGGAGTATTTACAGTACAACATTGTCTTTAGGGCCAGACACAGCCCATGGTTAGTCAATAGGTTAGCTGATGCTTTGTCTACTTCATAGTGCCAAAGATTTCATGGGCTGGTGCCAGAAGTGTGTTCTGAGAAAAACTTGGTGCTACAGGAGTTTTGGCTTGTGGAAGAAAAAGGGTGTTGCCGTTGATTGAAAACTCACTGGCAGAATCTACAAGGTTGGTGTATCCATCAGCTTGGGAGGAAGCTGTGGCGAGTGTGGCATTGAGGCAGGGAGGTACCGAAGAGGAGCTAGTGGCCATATGGGAAGACGAGGCAAGGATTATATTATGAGCTTGACTAAGCGGAAGCTCTCCGCTGTGACTATCCTGGTAAGCTTGCAGGGATATTTGCTTGGAGCTATTATCTATCCACATAAGATTTGGGAAGTAGAATGCTGGCACGTTGGGCAAAACAGATGAGCTAATCAAAGCAACCCAGGAAGGCAATAACAAAGAAACTGTTGAAGTGAATGCTACATAGATTGTTAAGTATGTGCACATCATGGTTGTGGTTGCTTTAATGAGCTTTCTGGGTGTCAGAGGTGTTGGGTGGCTAGACAAAAAGAGAATTTGTTTGCAGCAGGTGTTTGTGCACCAGGGAATATTGCATTTGTGGCTTTGGCTGTCCAATATCAAAAAAGAGAAGGGTATGATAATAAACTTCCATGAAGTGGGATGTATTTTGTGTCTGTTTATAGCAAGACAGGCTTTCATGGGAATGAGGAGTATGGAAGGTGAGCTGGTCTTGTTACATAGACGGTAGTAGGCTGACAGCATTTCAGTTGTTGGCAGTCATGAGAAAGGCATTGCCACTGTTGGGCTGAGTTGCCGAGCACCTTGATACCCATTCCTCTAGGATGGATGCAGCTCCAGGAAGAATTGTCACGTTTTGTCAGGGGATAGGATTAAAGATGGGGTAGATGGTCATCAGGCTGCTATGTGATACAGATAATATTGGCAGAATCAGGTTTATAAAATGTTAATGGGTTGTGATTCCTTTCTTTCAGTTTGAGTTGTTGGATCAGGTTCAGCGGTTGTGACCATTTGGATTATATAGTCAAACAACAGAGAGAGAGAGAGAGAGAGAAGGAGACAGGGAACTCATCCGCCTTCCCAGACAATCACTAAAATAACAAACAGGAACAATTTGCTACCTACTCAACTAATGATTAGAAGATTAGAATGGTAACCCAATGACGAAGCATGTCACCAACAAGGTTAGTGAGTGAGGGTTCTTAAAAACACCCTGTGGGTTCCAAAGCACACTTGCCAAAAGGATTTTGAGTACCTTATCTTCAAATCTTTAGTTGAGTACGTAGCGAACTCGTTCTTGTTTGTTACATTTGGATTGTACAGGGGCGGCTCCTTTGCCAGCACCCTCCAAAACATGAAAAATAAAAAGACAATAAAACACGTTCAAACCCCATTTTATTATCGTTTTATTTTCCTTGTGCTGAGTCTTTGCCCCCAAAGTGATGGCAGGCACTGAGGGGATTGGTATGTGCACTCCCTTCACTGCACAGGAAGGTGTGGCCGGCCGTCTGAGGACAGCCAAACCATCAAGCACAGATCGAGGGTGCTCAGGCCAATCCTAGAGCTGCTCTCATGTGTTAGAGCAGCTTCAGGATTGGCCAGAGGGCAGGCTGGGAGCCTGTTCCTTAGGAAGAGGAGAGGACCAGATAAGTGTGATGCTGATGGAGGGTTGCAGGTAAGTTCTTTTCTTATTTTTTATATTTATCTCCCTCGTCCCCCTGTCCACCCCCACCCGGACCACCCCTGGCCCAACCTCTTTTCCCTGACACGAGCCGCGACAAGGATTATACGTCCTTCAACTGCACCATCGTCATCTAAGCAGGCAGAAAAGTGAACTTGTGGACGATGCGTTGGTTTGAGGACACATGCGTTTATGGTTGAATGGCAGGGAAATAACAGGATGCGTCTGGATGCTGATTTACAAGCTCCATTAAAAGATATTATTCATTCATATTTACTGTGTTTGGATAACTATTTTACAGCGTCAGGGCCTGTTCTCACCCTGGATGGCTGAGTTAGTGTGTTTAGAGCCTGTCCAGATCTCTTGTTGAACCACATAGGCCACAATGATTTGGTTGTGCTTACCTGCTCCTAATTGATGAAGGTAATGAAGAGAGATGTGGCGTGTGAGTTTGTGGGTGGGAACGTTTGTTGCATAGATGGAAATGCTGCAAAGGGAGGTTTGGAGGGAAGCATTAAAACACAGTGGGCGGAAGGCGGCAGAAGGTTAACTTGGAGATGTCTGTTTTCTGAAAAGTTCAGGAGGTTGAGAGAATTACAGCATGGTAATATGGTTCAAGAACAGTTCTAATTGTTCAGGCCCCACGATGAACATCTCTCGTTCTTAGCCAATGAAGGTTATCTGCTGGCGGTCAGGGGTTTTTTGCAAAGGCTTTTGGGGTTAAACTTTGGTACTGAGGGGCATATTTACAAGGAAATGGTGGAGCGGCGGCAACATTTGCAGCGCAGCGCTCTGCCATTTCCAAACCACAAGGATGCGCACAATTTTCAACATTACAGCACACCCGTGTTTTCCTTAGCGCTGGTGCCGCAAATAGTTGCCAAGTGGCAACACAGACACCCTTGTGCCGCAGTACAAGGTTAACAAACAATGGTCCGAGACCTATAACTTAGTACGAAAGCAATGAATCAAACCTTAATTGATTAAAGAGCATATATTATTTGTCACAGCTCAACCCAACTAATGAAAAACATAAGAAATTGGCAACAACAACAAGGTCCAAAATTATATGCAATATTTTAATCTATTATCATATGCAACATTTGTATCACAATTCACAAATTTTTCTGTATTTTTTATATACATCTAGAATTATAATTGTAATTGCCCCGTATATAGCGTGCAGTAAAAAAGGGTGTCAAAGAAAGTGCAAGTGATAGGGTGAAAGGGAAAAGAAGTCACACATAATTTATAAAAAACATTTTCTATTATTCAAAAGGAATGCCAGCCAATAAATGCTGGACCAGAAAACCTGAAAACATTCAAATAGTCCAAGAGGACTTCTTAATCTTGTTATCAGACATAAGATGTAACAATTATCTGCACTATATCACAAAAGGGGGGATATAGGTGGTGGTCCAGGTATTAAATAAAGTGTCGACGTTTCGACTCGTCTTGCGGCCTTGCGGTCAGTTGTGCCTGGGCCATGCGAGTCTTCTTCAGGACATATTGGACGGGGCAACACAGGGTTATCTTGATGACCCTATAAAAGATATGAATGGACCATAAGAATTTGGGGGTGTTGCCTAATTGATAAAGTGAGAACAAGGGTATAGAAATGCTTACCCTGTTAATGGAGTAGTAGTCGTTATCTACTCAAGCTGGGTTTAGTCCATACGATCCACAAAATACTATTCTATGCACAGATACCAAGACCTGGTTTCTGAAAAAGTAATGGAGGACCTATGTAATAAATATATATATATGTGGTCCTGTAGTCACAATCATTTCCAGGCAAAACATAAATGTTACCTGCACAATGAATCTGATGGGTATATGTTTCCAGGTGAATTTCTTGTAAACACGAGGCTGTAACAATTCATAACATTACCTATTTAGCAAGGCTGAGTTAGGTGAAAATAATGAATTATAACTATTATTTAGTAAATTGGGCTCACCAGCTTGTCAGAGTCCAGAGCTCAATCTGGTGGTTACTGTGTACAGCTGTACAATTATTTGAAATCCTCACACTGTGAAAAATAATAAGGGGGAAGCAGTTGGTACAATAGCTTCCGACAGATTCTTATGTACAATTATATAAAAAATGCTCAAGGCATTTTATTACCTTGTTCCATGTATTTCCGTCTCGTAAATAACATTCCCAAACCAGTGGTTTAAAGTCAGACGTGAACCCACTGTGATGGTCGAAATTCAGTAATCGACTCACTTTGAATTAACTGCAAAAGCAAAATAAAAAGGTTGTCTATGCGTTTGTTATGGACCTAAGGTGGTGCGCTATTAATAGAGACCTTGCGCGCTTACCGGTATTGTTATCAGGGCTTCCTATCGCCACGCGTCTCCAGACGTTAGAGCGGCAACTGCTCACTCGCAAGGTAGCGTCTACCGAGGCGCCATGGTGTCACATGCGCCAGTGATCCTAATGTTCATCGACAGCGACGAGGGACTACGGCGGTATCTCGCCGTTATTGGGGGATTAAATGAATCATAGGCGCCCCACATAAAGCGTGCATAATTTATCGATGATCACGCCTAATTTTAACATAATATGAGCCATTGAATCGCGAATTTCAAACATGCATGTAATTACGTAATTTGAATTCCTTTAATGCGGAAAAGGCTCTCAGAATAAATTAAACAAATATACTATACAAATCATGATAAGTTTAGTCATTGGAGCAGTTAACAGAGTACCTATGTCGATAATGGTGGCGGCCATCTTAGATTGGGAATGTAATTCCAGGAGGGTGGTTCCATGGGTGTGCATGATAAAAACATTTATACAATATATACATATTTACACATGACATTAATTACCTTGCGAGTGAGCAGTTGCCGCTCTAACGTCTGGAGACGCGTGGCGATAGGAAGCCCTGATAACAATACCGGTAAGCGCGCAAGGTCTCTATTAATAGCGCACCACCTTAGGTCCATAACAAACGGATAGACAACCTTTTTATTTTGCTTTTGCAGTTAATTCAAAGTGAGTCGATTACTGAATTTCGACCATCACAGTGGGTTCACGTCTGACTTTAAACCACTGGTTTGGGAATGTTATTTACGAGAGGGAAATACATGGAACAAGGTAATAAAATGCCTTGAGCATTTTTTATATAATTGTACATAAGAATCTGTCGGAAGCTATTGTACCAACTGCTTCCCCCTTATTATTTTTCACAGTGTGAGGATTTCAAATAATTGTACAGCTGTACACAGTAACCACCAGATTGAGCTCTGGACTCTGACAAGCTGGTGAGCCCAATTTACTAAATAATAGTTATAATTCATTATTTTCACCTAACTCAGCCTTGCTAAATAGGTAATGTTATGAATTGTTACAGCCTCGTGTTTACAAGAAATTCACCTGGAAACATATACCCATCAGATTCATTGTGCAGGTAACATTTAAGTTTTGCCTGGATATGATTGTGACTACAGGACCACATATGTATATATTTATTACATAGGTCCTCCATTACTTTTTCAGAAACCAGGTCTTGGTATCTGTGCATAGAATAGTATTCTGTGGATCGTATGGACTAAACCCAGCTTGAGTAGATAACGACTACTACTCCATTACCAGGGTAAGCATTTCTATACCCTTGTTCTCACTTTATCAATTAGGCAACACCCCCAAATTCTTATGGTCCATTCATATCTTTCATAGGGTCATCAAGATAACCCTGTGTTGCCCCGTCCAATATGTCCTGAAGAAGACTCGCATGGCCAGGCACAACTGACCGCAAGGCCGCAAGACGAGTCGAAATGTCGACACTTTATTTAATACCTGGACCACCACCTATATCCCCCCTTTTGTGATATAGTGCAGATAATTGTTACATCTTATGTCTGATAACAAGATTAAGAAGTCCTCTTGGACTATTTGAATGTGGTCAGGTTTTCTGGTCCAGCATTTATTGGCTGGCATTCCTTTTGAATAATAGAAAATGTTTTTTATAAATTATGTGTGACTTCTTTTCCCTTTCACCCTATCACTTGCACTTTCTTTGACACCCTTTTTTACTGCACGCTATATACGGGGCAATTACAATTATAATTCTAGATGTATATAAAAAATACAGAAAAATTTGTGAATTGTGATACAAATGTTGCATATGATAATAGATTAAAATATTGCATATAATTTTGGACCTTGTTGTTGTTGCCAATTTCTTATGTTTTTCATTAGTTGGGTTGAGCTGTGACAAATAATATATGCTCTTTAATCAATTAAGGTTTGATTCATTGCTTTCGTACTAAGTTATAGGTCTCGGACCATTGTTTGTTAATATCAATTTGATACCCAGGTCCAGTACTCTTGGGTTACCCCATTTCTTTAATGGCAGTACAAGGTTGCCTGCATTGCAGGGAATGATTGTTTATGTGCAGGAAGGGACACTTTCCTGCACATAAACAATTAATGATGGCGTTTTGCTCTTTCCATGTGTGCTGCAGAATGCAGCACACATATAAAAAGATTCTGCAGCACACAAATATAAAAAGCAAAAACAAGGAATATTAGAAGGTTTACAGATCCTTATAAATCTGGGGCAGTGTCAAAAAGCTATGGGTGTTGCGGTTAAACACCCACAGCAACACCCATTGAACACCCCTTTCACACAGAAAACTGCATGAAAAGGGACCATATTTACAAAGCGGCATTAAGCCACAAAATGTAGCTTTACGCCACTTTTTAAATAGGCAGCAGGGCAGTGTGCCACAGGAATGTGTGTAAAAGTGACGTTTCTGTGACGCAATTCCCTTGTAAATATGCCCCAGATTTTCATGACAGACAAAGGGCTATTTTAGCGGCTGCCTCGTGCCATAGTGCATTTGGAGGGAACCAGGGGACAGAAAAAACCCTAGACAGGGTTTCCTGGGTGAAACAATACAAAGGAAGGGCCAGGCCTTGCAGCTGAGGAGGGAAGGCGAATTCAAACAGTGACATCAAGAAAGGGGTTTGAAAGAAGTTGAGAGTCAAGCATGTGAAGGTTGGAGGCCAAGATGGGGCATGGGTTGAAAGCATGGTGGCCTGAGAGGAGGCATGAGTGGAATAGGATTGCCTTGAAGGATGCTGCTGCATGATGGAATGGTCGAGAAATATTGGGCAGGTTTAAGGGCGGTGGCGTTAGGTAAATGTTGATGTAGTGGTGAGGCCAGGATTGTTAATTGTTATTTTTTACTATGGTTGAGCACTAGCTGATGGACCTGTCCTATTAAAGCAACCTCGTCTTTTTCTCTCTCCATGGGTGTCTGTGAAAACGTCTACGGCGTACTACCCAACTTAAGTCACTTGAAAAAAAGTAGAGGCACTGTGATTTCACACTGCAAAGAAATTCAGAAACAACAAGATTTACAATATCCGATGTGTTTTTAACCTAGCTGTTGATCTGTACCCCTGTGACTTTATTTAATTCTTTAGTGGCTGGCCACAATTTATACCATATTTTAAGACAGAGATGTTTCCAAAACTCTGAGGAGCATATTTACTATTCTTTCACGCAACGCAGGACAGCAAGCAAATTGCTGCGCTGCGATGCGGGAACGGGAGACAAGACAGAGGGCCCGATTCACAGAACGAACTTAAGACAAAATCCTAAACTTACTACCACTTTGCTATTCACAGAAGGCACTTACTCATTTTGGTATTCACAGAAGGCACTTACTCATTTCGGTATTCACAGAAGTTAGGTCTCCTAACTTTAGGACTCCTAAATGCCTTCTGTGAATACCAAAAGTCTTAAAGTTAGGATTTTTCTCAGTTTAGGAGTAGTAAAGTTGGGACTCCTAACTTTAGGACTCCTAAATGCCTTCTGTGAATACCGAAAGTCTTAAAGTTAGGATTTTTCTCAGTTTAAGAGTAGTAAAGTTGGGACTCCTAATTTAAGGACTCCTAAATCCCTTCTGTGAATACCAAAAGTCTTAAAGTTAGGATTTTTCTCCGTTCAAGAGTTGTAAAGTTAGGTCTCCTAACTTTAGGACTCCTAAATGCCTTCTGTGAATACCAAAAGTCTAAAAGTTAGGATTTTTCTCCGTTCAAGAGTAGTAAAGTTAGGTCTCCTAACTTTAGGACTCCAAAAGTGAATACCAAAAGTCTTAAAGTTAGGATTTTTCTCCGTTCAGGAGTAGTAAAGTTAGGCCTCCTAACTTTAGGACTCCTAAATCCCTTCTGTGAATACCGAAAGTCTTAAAGTTAGGATTTTTCTCCGTTCAGGAGTAGTAAAGTTAGGTCTCCTAACTTTAGGACTCCTAAATCCCTTCTGTGAATACCGAAAGTCTTAAAGTTAGGATTTTTCTCCGTTCAGGAAAAATCCTAAGGGTGCCTAAGTTACAGGCAGGGTTGTTTTTGTGCAGGAAGGGGCGCCTTAGGGGCATTATCCTCTCTGTGTGTGCAGTAGAATGCACCACACATGGAAAGAGGAACTAACGAAGAGAAATAAAGATATTTCTCTATGCTACTCCACACTGGGGAAGGCAAAGCATTTTGATGGATTCTAAGGTTTACTACCTTTAGTAAATCTGGGAATGCAGCAAAATCCATGAGTTGATGCATGAGAACGCCATGTTCCACCTATGGAATGTCTCTGAAATTGAAATGCACTGTAATATAACGGAGGCAGCTGAATTATGTTACATTTATTTACAAAGCCAAACAAGGCCACATAGATCAAGCTGTGTGTGGCTTTGTAAATTCAAGTCTTTGGTTGCCCTGCGTCACCTTTCACAACACAAGGGTGATGCAAAGGCTCAGTAAAATCTAGGCCTAAATCTTTAAAATGCCTTGGTCAGTTACAAAAGAAACATTACAAGATGGCGGCGATAAAATAACTTTTTAGTCCTTTCATTATTTCCGCTTAGGGCAAGTCTGTGAAAAGACATGCACAGGCATGACATGCTCAATGACTGAATAAGAATCAGGTGAGGAACATTACATTTCCTTGGTGTGCATTACATGGTTTCCAGTTACCTTCAAAGACTCAAATACGAAGGAGCAGTACGTAATTAAAAATTGATCAGGTAAAATGTTACCCTAATTCGTGTTTTAGAGTAGACTGAATGATTTTTCTCATAAATAGATAATTTCCTCTAGCTACTTCTAAGAAATTAAGTGTATCCATATGAATAGGCAAAGCATTGCAAGTATTTTTTATTTATTAATAATTAAAAAAATTCCTAGAATTTTTGGGAACGAGCCAAATTGAAAACCATATGTATAATAAATGTACAGAGAAAACAAACACTAATTCACTCACCCACGGGGTGGCAGGCTACCCAGCTGACAATGCGTTTTGGCACCTTACAATAGTTTATAAATCGATATACACATGCAATCACAATACAACACAAACATGAAAGCCCAACACATTTTATAATTAAAGACAACTAGTTTAGGTGTGCTTTTCTCCACTACGGTGAACTGATCCATTCTTTACAGCATGGGAAAATATAGAATGCAAACACTTCCCTAGGGAAAATACTGTTGCTACAGGGCATCTGATCAGTTTTTGCAGCCCATTCTGAGTTTTGCCCTGCAAGTCAATGGTGTTGTTTGACCAGTATAGGCCTTTACTACATGCAAGGAACAGCCCTCCATCTTGGATGGAACCCCAACTCCCTGGGGCTCTCATGAGTCGAATGGTCTTTGGTGTCACGACCGCAGTTATTGTGAACTATATTTATGGTCTTTTTGTAGGCATACAACTGTGGGAAGTAGTGGATTTATAAAGGGGCACCTTGGTGAAAACTGGAATAAATGACAGGTAACTAGTTAAGGATCTCCTTTCAAGTGAAAGAATGCCACACTGGTCGAAATGGCCAAAGACTTTTACCTTATTTTAAAGAGCCAGTATGGTCTCACCAGGTTTTTCGAAAAGTCAAACATTTTTAAATGCTCAATCGCACGGTTGGAGTTACATGGGCTCCCATGAATATTAAGCCAATACAACCGTACTGGGGGGTTTGGGGGGGGGGGGTCCCGTCCATATGACCCCCCCTTACTTTTTGGAAAAAGTTGTGGCAATTCTAAACGGATGTTTTGTCTAGATAGCCTGTCACTGTCGTACATCATAGCAGGCCCCATTATCAGTGCTAGACACACGTAGTATTCCCCGATAGATCATAAAGCTAGCTGTATTATGTTAATTTTCGAAAATGCTGCAGGAATATATTTTACACAATTGGTACAAATGCTATGGTAATGCAGGTGGATATGTTGATAATTTTCATATCACTTCAGTAATGCGCATATTAATAACATCTCCACATCTTACACAGTGTTCTGATTGTCACATTAATGTATGCATTTTCCAATTTCCTGACTGCCTTAATAAGGGACCTATGTCCAGTTTGGAGAATGCAGTGCAATGCAAACCGTTGACTAGCTGCCACAATGCTGTAGTGATACACAACTTTGCCCACAATTCACAGGGTAAATTTTATATTTTTTCAATTTTTTAAACATCTGCTGTTAAATTCAATCTTCATACTATCCAAGTATGCCATTTTTATACTGTTTTCAGAGAGCAATCGACAACGTATTACTGCAAATGCAATCCACCAGTAAACACAATTTGCCAGCCTACACACACACACACACAGAGTGACAAACATAGGAAGCACTAGCTAAGTAAGTGAATGCCTAATACCGAAAGCTGATCTTATGTGCAGGTTTCAGGTGAAAGTCCCAATAGGATGGTCCAGGGGTTGGACATATTTCACAGAAATCTCAGGGCCCTACTACGATGGCAGGCGGACTTTGTCCGCCCTCCACCATAACGGCAAATGGGACCGACCGCCAGAGGTGCAGCATCTCTGCCATGGAAAGTCCTTTCAAATTGCACATGATACTATGGATGGCGGTGCCTGCAAGACACCGCCACCATATTGACTGCCTTTTCGCCCGGCCGACAATCCGACCAGCGGAAAAGCGGCGGACCGACTTTCCGTCCGCCGTGGCACCCTCCACCATAGTAATATGACAGGGGTAAATTGTGCCTTGATGTTGTGCGGATCGCCACTGCCCAACACCGCCGGCCGGGCGGTGGCGATCCGCACGACATCCTAATAGACCCCTAAGTGTACTCTGCAGGCCAGGGGCTCCACTACAAGTAAGGCTGCTTGTGGGATCAATGCAACTGCCATCCACCATCCAGTCCTCAAATCTGACTGATCAAGTAACAACACCCCCAAACGCTCCACATTGGTACGCCCCTGCAGGCAATCAAACACACAAACACGCGGTACAGTAGCTTTTAGGCAATAGGCTGTTAGGCATTCATACAGGCACAGCACACAGAAATGGCACAACCAGAGACACATAGAGATATAAGCTGACACAGGATCACAAACACAAACACAGAAGGGAACACGGAGCACAACAATGAGGAATAACGTGCAGCCACGCTCTTTCACGACAGCTATTACTGCCTGGTATGCTCCTTTGTGCACTTTTCTGGCCGCACAATGCCCCCCAAGTTGAACATCAGGGCAAACACCGGGGTCAAAGCACAATTTGTGTCACAGGGAAGCTGTGATTTGAAATTTACATCAGAGCTCCGCATGTGCTCGTTAGTGGTACAAGCGTGTGCCAGCTCTGGTTTGCGCCACTCGCCATATATGTGTAAATCATTGCAGGTACTTAACTCTATGTGATCCAGCTCTCTCTATAGCCTAGCAGTTTATGTTGAGAGAAATCTGAACCTGAAAAGTGGTAATTTAAAGGTGCATAATTTGTAATTAACCACATGTTGGCTTACTAATAAATGTAAGGAACGTTTTATGTTAATATGTGTTATAATACTGTCCTGAAAATCCCAGTTAGAAAACACGATAGATTGTTTTTATTTTAACTAACTTGTTAAACTTTTCAATTCAGTTTGTAGTCTTGAGAAACCCTTGAGAATGACTGTAAACGTCATGCGAAAGGCAGATTGTAATAATGATGAACCACACAAGTTAAGGTATGAGTAGGAGGTATTTATTCCAACCTCATCCAACAGCCAGCATAAGTCAACTGGCAGTTGTGGAACATTGTATAGCAGAACCTTTAATAGACATGGTTCCATGCTCAGTATTCCAGCAAGGAACCATGTTACATCATTACACAGATGATTAATTAATTATGAATTATGAAGAGTGAGATTTCAGTTAGCAAACAGGATTAGTGCATGTCTAATAAAAGAGTGTCTCTCGTGCCTATTCTTGAACAGCAGTATTGTGCTGCTGGGGACAGCAGTGAAGCCACCTAATTGGCTGTCAGAAGAGAGGGATAGAGTGCAAATCAGACAGTGAACAGTGATAGCATTAAAAGAGCAACTTTCACCTTGAGAAGCTCCTCCTCCCTTCAATTAACACTAAAGGCAGTGTCCGTGGAAGAGGAGATATTTCCGAAAAGTAAATAACACAATGACCCTGACCATTATTTGCTGTTCATCTGTCTGTTAATTTCCAGGCTTCTTTGGGATCTGGGAAAAAATGACTTTGTCTCATCCAAGATCTTCAACTCACAGTAATGTATCGAATGTCAGTTTCTGCCGCATTTCAGCTTCACTGCATAGTAAGAATTGTGTTGCTCTTGAAGTGCTGCTGGGGGATAATGAGACCCTGGTGGTATCTGTTTCGAATGGATAGTGCTATGTGTTGTACATTGTAGGAGTGCATCTCGGTCCTTATAGTTGAGCAGCCTGGACACCACTGGCCAAAGCAGCTTACCAGGAGGCTGGAGCTGCCATCAGGACTCTATGAGTGTTTCCACATTGAGGAAGGAGGTGAAGCCTTTAGGGGCGTCCACTGCGCTGAACCAGTTTTCATGGAACTCTTTCACACTGTGCCCTTCGATCGGCTCAGGCAGGACTGCATCTCAGTGTTCTCCTCTCAGTTTCCTAGAAATCTCCTCCACTCTTGTAAGTCTGCACCAAAGGTGTTCATTTCCTTGATCTCAGGCTGAAGAGAGGCCAGTTGGCATTCAGACTCCATCACTCTATCAGCTAACTTTCTTTGATACACCCGCAAGAGGTCCAGATCCAGAGCTGCCTCATGCATCTTCTGCTCTATTGTGGTGTTAGTATCATGCACAGATAGCTGGATTGAGTCTAGATTATCTGCAGAGGCGGCAGGTCTCTGTTGGTCAGCGGCATATGTGGCTACATTTTCCTATGGTGCTAAAAGTTGCGCTGTTTGGGGTGTGCCTTTGATTTGAACGGATTCATGTTTGATCCAATACCAGCCAGAATGATGAAGTTGTGTTCAGGTCAAAATACCCTGTCTGGTAATATACGGCCATCAGCATAGCCCCTGGCAGCAAGGGGAGAGGTACATGGGCATTTAACATTGTTAGCTGCTATTTAGAAGATATCTGGCATGCCATTGTATCCTGTAACTCTTAGGGAAGGGTGACATAGAGGGCATTTAGAGCTCTCACCTTAGTTTTAAATCTTGTGCTTTTGCGTCTGCTCCCCGGTCCACCACAGCTTTGGCTGATTGAGTGGAGGGAGCGCTGATGCAACATTTCCCCCCTACTTCCGGTGGGACAGTAACGGGCGCCATCTTGCTAAGGAGACAGTCTAGTCTCTCGCTAGATCACCACCACCATTCCATAAATGGAGGGGAGGACGCTGATGCTCAGCGGACATGCTTAGAGGGCGTGCCAGCGCCGGGCCAAAGACAAGCCCGTCGGCGCCCGTCCGCGCCACGACACGCGGCCAGCACCAGCCACGCTGACGGTTTCCATCTAGGAAAAGTATACTCACCAAATCACTTAAGGGAGTTGAACATTAATAAGCAGTGGCAACACTACATGGATGTTAATAAAATCAGAGGCCCGATTACATTAACAAGCCTCTTCAGACAAGGGAAAAAGCAAAAGGAGCCGGTCATCAGGCGTCCATTAGAGGGGGGGGGGGTTAATTAAAGCACGCTCTCTAGTCAGACATGCCTTAGACATCAAAGAGCTAATCATGGATAATGATTTAGACTTCTTATGTATTACGGAAACTTGGCTAAAGGAGGACTGTAATCCGGATATTGCGGTCGCCCTGCCCCCTAACTTCACCATGTGTAGGAAAGTTAGAGAGGATGGCAGGGGGGAGTAGCCATCATACATAGAGAGACCCTACAATGGAAGACCTTCACTTTACATGGTCTAAAGGGAGCAGAAAATATGGGCTTCTGCTGTGCCATAAATGATTCCTTTTCTTTTTCTGGGGTTTTAATATATTGCCCCCCCCCCCCTCCCCCCCACTCATTAGGGGACGCTTGCAGCCAAGCGCTGCTCAGATATTCAAATTTTTCACTGCTCTGAGATATCAATCTACATCTGGAGTGTAGTAACAGCCTAGGGGTTACTTCCTTTTTGGAAACTGGCACCCTGCTGGGCATGAAACAAGTTGTCCAGGGATCAACACACAGAGCAGGACACACATTGGATGCTGTTTGCACCAACCTTACCTCAATTCAGATAGAAATTCCAATCCCACAGGTCTGGTCTGACCACTGTTTTATCCCTTTAGCCATCCCAATACCCAATAGGGACCATGCAGCCATGAATAGTAACACGGGGGCACCGAGGCAGAAATGGCACCTACTAGTCCTGGTGTAGGTAAGATGATACTTACAGAAAAAAGTTTAGTCCAGACCGTACAACGAAATGGAGAGAGCGTAAAAAGGCCGCCAGTCATTAAAACGCTACCTGTCCTGATTAAATTAATGAAGGAAAAAGATAGAAGCAATTCAAAGTGGGTGGTCTCAAACTGGGATGTAATAGAAGAGACAATATCCTATGGTAATCATGAATTGCAAATCAGGAAGGTGATATAGGTACAGCGTGCATGAATTACAACTATCCCCGCTATGACACGCGGAACACTACCTGGCACAAATGATGAGGTTTGAAGATGAGATCAATGATGTAAATACGTGCCACTGCAAATATGCGATGAGTACTAACGCTGATGAGTTTCCTATACTAGAAACTTACCTAGTAGTGGAGGAGGATGGGCGTGGTAGTCAATGCCACAACGTCACTTGCTGATAATGGTAATTCCTAATAGATGGAAGGAACAAGGTTGCTATAATATGGGAGGTATAACACGATATACAAGCATGTTTGTACTGAGTAAAGAAGATATATACCTCAAAAATGGGCTCTGTGTGTGTAGCGTATATACAGCCACAGGGGATGATATGGGCTTAAGAATTAAGTATCATCTTACCTACACCATTTGGATTCCCCTGTGCATTGCAGTTTGATTATTGTTAGCCACCTGTCCAGTCTCTTTGACAGTAACTTTGCTGTATGGTGACTGTTCCCATATATAAAACTGATTTACCCATGGCAATTTAAATATATAACATGTGAATGAACGTACCCATTAAGATCTAGACGATTGAAGTAATACTATATTTCTCTCTATGTGAAATTCTGCAATTGAGATCTTATTGTCTTTGTGCTAAATAGTATTGATCAGAATGTAATGTAAATCTGGGTTGCCTCCTATATGAAACATATAACAAAACGAATTTTGATGCAGTGCTCCACCATGCCCTTCTGCGGTCTTTATACTTATTAATAATGAACTGCATGAAATGTGACATAGGTTTGCACCATTACATCCGCTGCTGTCTTTATGCTTACCGATAATGAACAGAATGAAATGTGACATAGGTTTGCCTATTATCTGAAGCAACCACTACTATGAATCTAGATGCAGTACTCCTAATGTATATTGTATATAATATGCTGTCTTGTTTGTACCCACTGTATATAATTGTATGACTCTCACCCATATTGTTTTTAATATTTTAGTGCAATAGACGGTCACCTGAGGAAGGCTGCCTAGCCGAAACGCGCGTAGTAAACTTCCCTACCGCATTGCCTCCATCATCTGCCTTGTCTAATGCGAATTGGTTGTTTGTTATGTGATTTTAACAGTTTTTGTATATGAACTGCAAATCAGCTGTACAAGAACAAAAGACTAAGAAAAGACAAGAAAATGTTATAAAAAGATAAAATATACTATTTATGAATAATAAAATGAATAATTGATTTATTAATTGGGTGGTGAGTCTTCATACTGTTAGGTGATATTAATACACATTCTATTTGTGGTTTCTGTATATATATTGTTTTGAATTCTCAATTTCTTTCACTTGGCTATAGACCGTTCTCAAATTAATTATGTTTTCCTATGTATAGCAAGTGCATTAATAGTATTTAGGGGTCCCCTTCTTCCTAAACTGAGGATTCTCACCGGTCCCATAGCTAAATAACATCCATAGGTGAAGAATTAGCTCCCTCAAGGCGCTTTGCCAGAAAAAGCAAAAGAAAAATTCATATTGATCCATGGTTTTCGAAAGAGTTGAAGGGACTTCATTTACACTGTAAACAACTTGAACGCAGATGGAGAAGGGGATATGAAGCATCCAACTTGCAGACTTTCAAAACTTTTAGGAAGCAATATCACTAAGCTATTAAATTAGCCAAAAAAGAGTATTTCAACAATAGAATAACTATGGCAAAGCATAACCAGGAAGAAATCTTAGAAATTGTAAAATCCTTCACAAATCCCAAAGCCTTACATTTAGAAATTCCCCTTCCCAAAAGCTCGGCAATTAAATTGCATTATACTTCGAAGTTAAGTTCAAGACTATCCGAAAGGATTTTGGGACTCATAGCCCGCTGGATCATATTAATGAAAAGGTGCCAGACTATAGGGAGGACAGACCTGTCCTTTAAGCCTTCCAAACCGCTACGCTATCTCAGACTCAGGAGGCTATATTGGCCTGTAAATCGGGCTCCCCATTGGACGCATGCCCCCCGATAATATTACACCATAAAATTTATATAGTGAATCCTGTGATCAATAATATTGTGAATTCCTCTTTATCCATCGGCATAGTGCTGGACAAATGGAAATTCGCCATTGTGAAGCGACTCAAGAAAAAAAACAAAATTTAGATCCATCTAACCTCTCTAACTACAGGCCTATATCCACAATTAGTTGTAGGTATACCTGCTGCACTCTCGACAGGACCCCTGATCTTCGGGGTCCGGTCGAGGGTGCAACGGGTATACTGAGGGTGCCTGGCGTCGAGGGCAGTGTGCCAATTACGCTACCACCCCCCTCCCGAGACCCATGGTGTACCCTGAATACACCTAACAAGTGCAGAAACCAAATTTGGTAAGCCTCCTAAACCAGGAGTAATTAGGAGGAGATACCTCCTCCTTCTTGCACTTGTTTGTCACTTTCTTTTTTCACTATTCACGTCCCTAGGTTAGGGTGGGTCTTAGCGGGCTCATACCGCCAGGGTTTAGTACATTTCTATAGTCCTGATGAATGCCTGGTAAAATTACACCGTTTCAAGGCAGAAACATGTAGACTGGCAGTAGATAATTTTGGAAATAACCGCACAACTAATTGTGGACTAATTTCCTACACTAATGTTTTAACTTATGTCCTAGTGATCATTTAATAAATATTTTTTGGATACACTAAAGACATTTTTTAATCGCTCACCACCATTTAACTCTATTTTATTCTCACTGCACGCCTGAACTCACAAAAAAAAACGCTCAGCAGTAAATCTGGCGTCGAAGCTCACTAAAGAGGCATTCTGCCTCTTTAGTGGGGCCCAATGATGAAGCATGACACCACCAGGTTGGTGAGTGAGGGCTTTCCTAACTAACCTAAGTGAGGCTAGTTTATTTTGCTCCTTTTGTGGTCTTTTTGAAAACCATAGAACACTCTTTTTTTGTTTAATAGATATAACCGGGAATTAAGAGTGTCCCATAACTCTCCCTGTCTCTCTCTTTGTTGTTATATATTCTTGGTACAACATTTTTGTAGTGCAAAGTTTAAGAGTCAATATTGTGGTACTATATCATTGGAAGTAACTATTCATTTTTGTGGCTGTGGTGCTGTTGCTCTGTTGCAATTATTTTGTAGAATTGTTAACCACATCATTTTTTGGAAATAGTGTTACTGGTTGAGGAGGGTGAAACCATTCTCAAGCAGGGCCCACAATCTCTGTGGAACAAGCAGACCCCAAATTACCCTATGCTTAACCCTCTGGTAACTTGCCACAAAGCAGTCTGACTTAACTTAGAAGCAATGAGTAAGTATTTCTGCAGCACTTTACACAGTAATAAAGTGAAACACAACAAGACAAATTCCTCACCAATTTCGAAAACTAGAGTAACATTTAATAGATGATTTAACACCAAAACAACGAAACTCCACTCAGTAGAACTGGAGTTATGCAATTGTAAAGATTTCAGGTACGTAAAGTGCCTAAAAGCACATAGCGGCCTTCGCGGTTATCTGGTCATGCGAGACTGGGTGAAAGTCACAAGTTCAGCCCAACATATGTGAGCAGAGGCTGGAATATGGGACAATGTTAGTCCCTCTGGAAGAGTTACCTTCAAAGTCCAGCGAGAAGAGTTCCTTTCGTGGTGGAAGGGGCCTTGGGGAGCTGGGAGAGCATTGGAATGGCCTCCGATGTAGCTCGAAGAGCAGGCCAGACGTCATGGACAGTCGTTGCTGTAGCGTGAAGATTCTGTCAGGAGTTGCGGACTGTCCTGCTGTAGTTTTGCATTGGCAGTCACCATGAGCTGTCGATGCTGTAGCTTTAAAAGCAGATTTTGTGCTGGTGGGCATCATTTGCGGCAACTGTGGCACAAAGAATCGGTTAGATTCAACAGAAATTCATGTAGGCAGGCAGCCAGGGCAACAAGATTTTGTTGCGAGCAGGCCCATTCACGTTCACAAAGAACCCAAAACTTGAGAATAGCTCAACTGAGGCCACACCAAGGGCTCAGGATCTGAGGGACATCACCTGGCGGTCAGGAACTCACTCCAGCAGAGGCCAGTAGAGCTCAGGCAGGTCCAGTTGCAGATAGCTTCTGGAGCTTGTTATGTCTGTGTAGCTTAAAACAGAAGGTGCCCTGGCTGACCCTTGGAGTCACTTCAGCCTGCCATGAAGGATGCAGGTCCAGTCGTCTTTCTCAGCAAGTAGGCAGCAGGCCACACAGCAGCAGAGTAGCAAAGAAGCAGGGTAGCAGAGTGGCAATCCTTATGGCAGCACAACAGTCCTTCTTCTGCGGCATCCACAGGTCCGGGAATGTACTAAGTTGGGTCTGAGTATGCAATATTTATATCTGGTTCCCACTTTAAAGTAGGAGAAGTTTCTAGAGAAGTTCCCTTTGAAGTCTTTGAAGTTTCCTGTCTCCCCTGTCCTGGCTCCAAACTTAAGACAAACTTGTCTTAAGTCTGTCTTAAGTCTGTCTTAAGTTTGTCTTAAGACAAACTTAAGACTTACTCCTAACTTCTGTGAATACCATAAGTAGTAAGTTTAGGATTTTGTCTTAAGTTAGTTCTGTGAATCGGGCCCTATATGAAATGACAGTGACTTCTGAATATAGGACCCGATTCACAGAATGAATTTAAGACTCAATCCTAAACTTACTACTGTTTTGGCATTCACAGAATGCACTTACTACTTTTGGAATTCACAGAATGAATTTACTCATTTCGGTATTCACAGAAGTTAGGACTCCTAGCTTTAGGACTCCTAAATGCCTTCTGTGAATACCGAAAGTCCTAAAATTGGGATTTTTCATAATTTAGTAGTAGTAAAGTTAGGACTCCTAACTTTAGGACTCCTAAATGCCTTCTGTGAATACCGAAAGTCATAAAATTTGGATTTTTCTCAATTTAGTAGTAGTAACGTTAGTACTCCTAACTTTAGGACTCCTAAATGCCTTCTGTGAATACAGAAAGCCTTAATATTAGGATTTTTCTCAGTTTAGGAGTCCTAAAGTTAGGAGTCCTAACTTTACTACTACTAAATTTAGAAAAATCATAATTTTAGGACTTTCGGTATTCACAGAAGGCATTTAGGAGTCCTAAAGTTAGGAGTCCTAACTTCTGTGAATACCGAAATTACCAAGTTCATTCTGTGGATACCAAAAGTAGTAAGTGCAATCTGTGAATACCAAAACAGTAGTAAGTTTAGGATTGAGTCTTAGGTTCATTCTGTGAATCGGGCCCATGGTAAGTACAGGTAACAGTCACCATCTCATTGACCTACAAACAAGTTGAAGCCATGTATGTGGGGATCATTGATACACCAACATTTCTGACATGTCTCTGGGCTTTTTCAAGGTCTTGTGTCAGGAGGTGCCCACAATTAAGGCAGAATCTGAAAACACAAGCCAATATTTTTAGAGGAACCCTGATGGTGGGGGTATTACTCCTTATTAGTTCTGGTGCTGCCTCCACTCACTTACCCAACTGGACCACTTCAAGTGCTGCTAGGTTTCTTGCCTGCAAGATTAAAGGTGTGCTCATTAAGAGCATTATTTTATGCTGGACATAATATCACAAATCCTAAAAGGAAAGTTGTTGATGTTGGAGGGCAGTAGCTTCATACTAGAGTCTGAAGCAACTCAGGAAGAAAGTGAGTTCTTTAATTCATTTTAAGCCATTGGATTACAGCCATTGCCTGATTGGTTCATTTAGGGCTCAATTTGCCTCCCAGTAGTAATTAGCTGCCAGGTTTCCCCCTGCACACAGACACCAAAGTTCCATGCATCATCACATTCTCACATATTTCTACAACAACTGTCCCATGTGACTCATTCAAAAGTGGTACCTTCTTACGTATCTTAGAAAAAACCCAGAGTTACTCATACTTATTCACTAGACCAATATTAATTACAAAGAAGACAAAAAACAATATTGATATAGTTTGCCTCTTGTAATGTTTTGACTCCAACCAAGTGTAACAATCAACCAAATATGTGATCATAGTGCAGCCAATGGAGTGTTCCAATTGTGAATATATACACAAAGAACCTAGATAAATGAGACTATATAATTGCCAATGGTTGTATGCATTGATTGATAACATTCATGACAGGGTGAGCATATGTAAGTGCTGAATCCCTTTAAGTTAAATGACATGTTACAACCAAGAGGGAGGGCTTGTAGACCTTTGGGCCCCTGTGACTATTAGGGTCTTTTCAGGATGTAAGCATCTGAATACCAGGCCTACACATAAGAAAAACAAAAAGAAAAACAACATTTCTATGTAATGTACTTTTACATACTGCAAACTTTAATTAAGCAATCAATGAGTAACTCACCACTTAATAGTGAGTTCACTTGCCTAACAGGAATATCTACCAGGTGTTCAACATATGTGTGGTAAAAGGCAACGAAAATAATCATCCTAATTCATCACAACTTAGTGCACGTATATAAGTTGGTGGTTTAGAGCACAAGAAAAGACCATGCACTAACAATGTGCATACAAGGTGACTCAGTCAGAAAGGGTGAGACAGTTGGTCCTTGAGTTATAGAAGGTACAGCGTGTCGCAACAATACACAGTGAAATTCCTCCTCTTATATGCAAAGTATGAAAACTGTTACTCACGCCATTGATGAGACGTCCAACACAACCCACTATAAGTTCATACATTAGTTATACAAGAGTGCAACAACCAATGAAAAGATGGCAAGGCACCATGTTCTAATAAAGTGAAAATCATCCTCTTTCTGAAGCAATCGTCTGGTATAGAGGGAGTCATAGCCTACCACCATCTGATTCAAGTGAGGCACATTTTTCTCCACCAGTGAGGAACATACACTACCATGTTAGAAAAGTGTACTTAAAACATCATACCTATCCCAGTTAAATGTTTCAGTGCTGGGGCATATTCTTTAAGAACCAGTACCATCCTCTTCATACCAAATACAGCAAAGCTGGTCCCATACAGATTTAAGCAGTACCAAGATAGAAGTAAAATTGCCCAAATTGTAATTTCAAGTAATTCTAGGGTAAATAAGGCAGTATTGGAGTAGCTAATACAAATGAGCCTGAGGTAAAAAATCTCTTATAGCCCACAGCCATATCAACAAGAATGCTGTGGAGCTAATCTTACTCCGTTTGGTACCACTGAAGCGTGGAGAGACAGAGGGAAGACGCGACATAAGCTGCCAGAATTTCTACATGGCTGCCCCTGCAACACTAGACCGTTAACAGTGGTCCACCATCTTGGGTGAACAAAATGCCTAAAACTAATGAGGTATATGCATTTAACACTTTGCTGCATGTGCACATCATGAACATATGCACCCATACTCTTCCCTATGATCATAGACAACAGCCACTTGTGCCTACAGGGAACCGATTGTCATGAGTCCAACCTGAAACCACGAACATCATCATTCCTGTCCGATTGTGGAGTAGGTCTAATACCTTTATATATCCATCATCAAAATAGTGCAAAGATGCATTTCTTACTAATACTGATATCCAGTGTTTATGCATCATAGTGAACATAACTAGAATGGAAATGGAAATGGAAATGGAAATGGATGTGAATTTATAGAGCGCAAATTGCTGCCCGGGGGCGTCCATGACATACACCTTGCCCCAACATTAATGCGCTCTGTTAATGTTACATGCATGAATGTATTATCGTCAAAGCATAATGATATGATATAAAGTGGTCTTAATAACAATCAGTCAGTCAATTATCTTTATTCAATTATTAAAAATCATAAAAGAACAAGCATTATTACATAGCAACATTTCATCAGAACACAAGTTAATACATAATTGTAACAGACAATCAATGTTTAAAAAACACTAAAATCACAATGTACAAAATGAGTCATACGAAAATGTTAAGAATATTAAAAAGAGACTTTTGAAAGAAAAAGCGTTTAAAATCAGTGAAATAAAGAGGGAAGTCAATATTCAGGAGTAAGGTGCCTAATTCTTGTGCGGTGCTTATTTATACGTGCTCCTGCTACTAAAAAACTAGCAACATGAAAGGCTACTCTTGCATTGGGAAGGAGTTGCAGGAACATCAGGGCTGGTTTTACTTGAATAAAACCTAGATTGCGCAGAATTGGAAGCAAATATCTTTTTCTAATCTCAGTATAATGACCGCAGAACATGGTAAAAGGAATCGTGTCCTGGGTGGAAAAGTGATCGCAATCACATGGTTTAGCATTATCGGGTCTATTCCATGTTTTAAAATTGCCCAGAATGAAGTGGATCAAATCAAAACGGAATCTCGTTAGAAGGAAACTATGGTATGGTTTAATTACCTGGAAAAGGTATGGTTCCATTCCTGGGACAGATGTCAACAAACAGTGTTTTCTAACCATGGGTTTTTTTAACTCTATGGCTTCCCTCTCCATAACATATAAATTTGACAGGGTATTTTTTACTATTTTAAGATCTTCCTGCCTTATCAAATCTGGAGATGAGAAAAGCTCCGGTCGACCGGCTAAAATTAGCTGCGTTTGTACATATTTTACCCACGGAATGTTTTGGGCTCTATCCAGGGCTAAACAATCTTTTAAGATAATGTGATTTAATGTGAGCTCCTGATTAAGCCAAGTTTTCATCCATCCGATGACTGGGGCTAGTTTTAAAATGTCAGTTATATAGCCCAATCCTAGCTCTGTGTGTATTGCATAAGTGGAAGTCGATTGGGGGACAGAAAGCAGGGTTCTCAGAAATTTGTTTTCTACTTTCTGGATTTTGTCATGATTAGTGTACCCCCAAATAACAGAGCCGTACTGGGCAACAGACAAACATTTTGCTTTATAGACCTTAATAATGCTTTCCATGGGACGGGCGCCTAGTTTTTTAGCAAAGCCAAGCAACCCTGCTGCCACTCTTGCAACAGCGTTGCTTTTAACGGAATGTTGGGGGCCCCAAGTGCCCTTTTCATCAAAGGTCACCCCTAAATATGGAAAAGATGGAACTCTCCTGACCTCTTTCCCCGCACAAAAATTTTTTTTCGACTTTCTTTTCCTGCCTGCAGTTCCTGAAATCATTACGTGAGATTTCTCTGTATTAGTTTTCATGTCCAACGAGGTCATGAAGTCCCCAAAAGATGAAAGGAGTTTATTTAGTGCCACTCCAGAGCGTGCCAAAAGAACTGCGTCATCCGCGTACAGGAGGACAGGTATCTTTGTCTCACCTGCACGCGGAATATCGGTGTGGGATGCTGCCAAGACTACCTCAAGATCGTTTATGTAGAGAGTAAAGAGGAGGGGGGCAAGGATACACCCTTGCCTAACCCCCCTTAGGTCTTAATAACAAGAATGTCTAAAGATTCAAGATTAACTTACTGCTAATTTCCGCATGCCATTGATATTGTTTAGACCACTCATAGTAATGTCCAGAATATTCATACATTTGCATTCCTTCTGATCCAGAAGTGCCAGGGTGTTACCCCCTCTGCTTTCCAGGGTTATGGCCTCCACCACCTGCCAGTAGATTTGATCTTTGGTGTGCACACATTTTTCAAAATGTTGTACCAATGGGGATCCTTCCATTTTGCATTTGATCTGGTTTCTGTGCCGTGCTATGCGTTGTTTCACTATTTGTGTTTTGTTGTCCCACATATATCTTCATACAAGTGCATAAAATGACATACAAATGACATTCGAGAAAAATTATTCCAGGACCATGGAGTCTTGCACATAAAAAGATAGGTCTTTTTATGTGTGGAGACTTCACACTTGTAAATATACTACTGGTAAATTCCTTCATAAATAGCAAACAATCGTAAACTTACTCAAAAGTGTATGTTTACCTTTGAGAATCAGGCCCTTAGTGATCTGATGAAGTTAGAACAATCAGCACATCTAAAAGGAGCTTTTATTCTAACCAATTCCCTCCAATGTACCACAAGATCTTTGGTACCTCTCCTTCTATCATATTCCTTGCTCCTTCTTCTTTATCGGGTAACACTACACCCGACCTGCCCGGATTCATTGGTGCAGCTGCCTAGCAATAGGAGATTCAATCCCAAAGACCCTGATCACCTCTCGGGATCGGGCCACGCTACTCCAATTCAGCGCTGTCTCGCCACGCTTTTCAGATTCCCTTGACGCTTCGACGTGGGATCTACTACCCCAATTGTTCCAGCTACGAACTCTCAGACACCAGGACTCACCCCTGCTACAGTACTAGTGCTCTCCTAGGAAGACATTCACCGCACTTCTAAGCACTGTTTCTTCACGCACAACCCAGTCCTGAAGATGATCCAGATTAACATGGATCAAAACGCCGTCGACTATTCAGCCCATCTATAGGCGCTACACACAATATGGACTGAAGCTACTTGACGAACAGCCTACTTAGAAATCATTTGTAGCCATATTGTCTTTGTTTTTATAACAATGTACATTATTGACACCAATTGTCACTGCGCCGTCCACGCTGATCCATTTGTCACTTGCGTCGCCACCGTGTTCACCTATTGCACTATTCACGCACCAAGTACAAATTTGGGTTGTATTATTTGTTTTACTACAGTGCTGTCATAACTGTACTAAATCCTGCTTTCATTTGATAAACATGATGCACTTGGCACTTTATACGGATGTATTGAGTTTCCTTTCCTTCCCTTCGTGTGGATAATGTTTTTTGCATATCTCTTGTAAAATTGTTCCTTTTACTTCTACCTGTTGGGATACCATATATTCTTTGCTACTTTAAACCCCAATCCCAACGTGGTTGATGGGTTCATACTCCTGTTGTCTATACAAGCAGCTCAGGTAAGGCATTTTTATTTACTTTATATTGTTTTAAAAGCTTGTATAACAATTGTTAATAGGGCACCTGGGAGGCGGGGGCTAGTCAACTCTGCCCCGCCGCGGAGTGTGTTGCCGACTCCGCCTACTTCGCGGAGCGCGGTGTAGGCAAAACTCTGTACACTCCGCGGACGAAGCAGAGCTCTCTGCCCACGCTTAGTGTATATGCACTCAATATGGACCGTGGCAACACCGGCTAGACTGGGGAAGAGTCAAGGCATCCTTCTCTAAGTGGGCCGTACAAGGATGCACACTACCTGGAATAGTGCCATTGGACTGGCCCCCTCCCATGCCCCTCCCCCCCCCCCCCCCCCCCCAATTTAGCCACTAACTGGTAGGTCCAGCGGCGGCTGCCATAAACAAAGGGTGGTGGGCGGGTTGGGTCACACCGGTGGAGTTTGCATGGGAGGTGTCGCGCAGGGAGAGGGTTAGAAATACAAAAATTACCTTTTGCTGCTGGCTGCCTCTGGTGTTGCGTCTCGTCGTCACACCATCTCTCCTCTTCCTGCCTGGTCCCAGCAGCCCCTGGGAGAGACTCCCTGTCCAATCCCCACGCTGCCGAGCAGCGCAGGGATTGGTCTGAGCAGGCAGGAAAGACACCCTGTTCAGACCGGGGAGTTCGTGGGGATTCTCCAGCTCAGCTGCTCAATGCAGTCGGGTTGGAGAAAACCTAAGTGCACATGTGTGTTTTGGTCGGCCTGAGACGGCCAGCCAAACACACATGAGCACTTAGAGAGTGGAGTGCAGGTAGCACTCCTCCTCCCCCTCCCATGCCTCGGCCCGCCCCTCCCAACACCGCTGGCTAAGAGCCAGCAAATGCAAAATAAAACGATGCAACATTATAGTTTTATTTTAAATTTGCTGGCTCTGAGCCAGGCAGTGGGGCGCTCTCCGCCGCCATTGCCCCTGGGTAGAGCCTGCATTTCACGAGCACTGAAAGTACACAAAAGATACTGCACAACTGTGACTCTAGGAGGAAGATATAACAGTGCTACTTGGAGACTGATCAAATAAACTCTTGGATAGAAGCGGTCAAGCAGAGCTCATTATCTCCTCACGAACAGGCTGCTCAATTTTCCCGGAAAAGGGCTAAGGTTCAATTTGCATTGATTTACAGCCTTATACGTGTACTAGAGGAACCGCCAAAACTCAAAATCACTGTGTTTAGTTCTTGGAATACTGGTGTATCGCTTGAAGGGCCCTCTGATAACTATTTACAGTATTGTGTTATGTGCTGAAGTAAATAACCTTTTCTTTCTTAAGTAGTTTTACTAGCTGTACATTGATTTGTTGGTATTGAATGGTTGGTTGTCTTCTGAAACTCTATCCCACGCAACCTCCCTGAGGAAGCCTCAGACTGCTCGGCTTTGCTACCAGGGGGAGTTAAGTGCTAAAGGGGTAAACATGTTGCTCAGCTGTGGACTCAGTAAGATGCATACCCAAGACACCAATCGTAAAAGGCTCTGATTGTTTCAGTCTCAGCCTGTAACCCGTCTGCCCGGGGACTTCTGGAAAACTTCCCACAATTGTTCAATGCTCATTTGCAACAGCAAAATCAAATGTCTTTAACTTTCTTCTTTCTCTAAATTAACTCTTTCATTCTTCCCTTCTTTCTAATTCTTTCTTCCTTTCATTCTTTTTTATTGATTCTGTTGACTTTCCCCTCCATTTCAACCTCTTCATTTCCTTCTCTATTCTTTCCGTTATCCCTCCCCTCACAGGTGCTTTTTCCTTTCTCCTGTGTTTTCTTCTCTCACTTCAGCTTTCTTTCCCTCCCTGGAGACACACCGCACGAGGCACTTCGCAACCTCGTAGATACCGCGCAAATGCAGTGCCTGACAGCCGGTGACCAGCTCGCGGTCTCTTTGTTTCCGTGACAGCCGACACCTGAAGCCGAAGCACCTCTTGAAGCCAGGCTCAACAAGCAAACTTTGATAGCACAGAAAAATCAATGCACCGCCACGAGAGCAGCCCTCGCAACTCGACACATATTTGCAAGGGTTCTTTGCTGTGGAGTCTGCGCCGCAGGCAAGAGCCCCCTCGGAGAGGGAAAGGTTCATTGTTAGCCGCAAAACCTCGCTCACTCTCAAGGAACAAGAAGAAAGCGACAAGGGACCCGGCCCGCTTCGTACTCCACGCATCCGCCGCACATCACAAGGACGACAAAACAACATGCGTTGGAGCTGTGATTCATCCCAGATCTGACGCTTGCGGACTGTCTGACAGGTGTCAGAGGGGCCGTGCCGTCCTCTCGGGGTCCTGCTAACGAGGCTCGACGAGGCTGGATAATGAAGCTGGGCTGCACGAAGCGCTGGGGGGCGCGAAGGAACCCCGCCGAGCTGAGCGCACCCACCCCTCTGGCACTCTGACTCACCTGTGCCACCGCATCTCAGAAGGAGGCCTGGGAGCCTAAAATGGCCGCCGCCAAGGACACGCTTTGAAACTGTCGAAAAGAAAATAATTGTATAAGCAATTGTAACAATTGCTAGTGGTGGGTAGGTTCGGTCGTAGTAAGGTATTTTGTGTTTTTTGTGGAACACAAGAGCGGGGTGTTGCGCTGAAGCGCCAGGCACTGGTGTGAAAGGAAACAGAAGGGTTCCTGGAGAAGTGACACCAGATGAGCCGAGCAGAGTGATACTGTGGAACTCAGAGGTGCAACTAGAGCCAAATTTCTGAACCTTTAATCAGTAGGCAGATTGGAGCTGCAGGAGCTCTTAGAAGGGGTGAAACAACTGCAAGGCATAATTAACATTCAAATGGTCTTTTAAAGACCTGTGAAACGTTCGGGTTCGGCTCTGTGTGTGCCCGGGATCTGTCTTATCCCGGGATCTGTCTTATCCCGGGCTGCCACACACGACAGGTGTCCAATGGGTGTTGCGCGCCTGGTGGAACTTGTGGTAACAACACAGTCGTGGTATTGACTGATTATTACACTGTGCGCAACACATACCACAGACACATACGTGCATTATGCAGAACGTTAACTGGTGCATTGCAGTTTTGTTTTTGTATGTGTTTGCGAACCTTAACTGACCTTTAACTGTATTTTTTCAGGGAAATTTCTATATATTCTAATATTGATAATGGTCTAAAAAAATCCAAGTTTACCTAAGGCGTAGGCTTCAAACTATACCTGTGGGAGTGTCCTTTGTAATCATAGATTGCACAAAGTTGGACTCTTAGTGGATGCTTGGATTGCATCCTTGGAATGCCAGGTTGGTCTGTGGAGGGGTCTTATGGTGATGACCCTGGCCATGAGCGTATTTTTAGCTTTTGTTGTTTAGGGTGCAAAGTCGTTCTGTGGATGTGCCCTTCGGCTAATCATCCTGGCCCTGGGCGCATTTTTATTAGATTTCGTGATTAGTCAGGCTGTCTGT
Organism: Lissotriton vulgaris; assembly: GCF_964263255.1. Taxonomy (NCBI): domain Eukaryota; kingdom Metazoa; phylum Chordata; class Amphibia; order Caudata; family Salamandridae; genus Lissotriton; species Lissotriton vulgaris. The sequence continues at coordinate 249,493,234 of NC_141693.1, read as the reverse complement.
TGGCAGCCTGCTAGGAAACATTCTTAGAGTGCTGCTCCAAACTCTCTCTTTAGGCCTCTCTCTGTGAGGTCTGAGGGGTCTCAGGTTTGCAGAAAATGTCCCAAAGTGGGCCATTTCTCATTCCCTTGAGCTTCGACCACACGGTCCAGTAATCTTCTTGTCATTGTGTTCTTCTGCTCCAGATAGCCATTACAGAACCATTTATGACGCTTATTACCCTTGTGAATAATGCAGAAGCAGTCCTTAGCATCTATGCATTAAGGTACGTATGGTGATTTGCATAATGCATGTGGTAGGGACAGTTATTACAATGACCAGTCCTTCCATCACACAATGGCTGCTTTTATAGAAAGTAAAATACAACCAGTTATTCTGCATGGATGACACATCTGTCAGGCTACTGTAGTCTTCACATCATTCACTTTTACCCTCCTCCTCATCCACAGCTAACAAAGAATCTGTAGAAAGTCTTTCCTCAGCTTCTCACCAAAGGTAAAGGAATATCTACATTTTATCATACATGCCTACTACCGACTTCTGCACACAGTCCTTATATTTCACCTGTATGAACACATTATGATTTTGATTTACGTCAAATTTTTTGTAAGTGTCGATTATCATAATGGAAGCTTGCAACAAATTTGACAAAAGAAAAATGAAAAGTTAATACAAGTGTGTTTCTTTAAATGTCTTCAAAGGCAACATTTACAAACATGCATTGCACATTAGAAAAAATTGCTTGTATGAGAAATTTATAAAGGCATGACTCCAGAGCAAATGTAAACAGACAATTCAAAAGAAAACAAGTAAAAAAGAAGCTTACCTTCGATTCCGGTGACAACTGGGTTGATTTGCTTCATGGTCAAGTAACAGCAGCAAAGGAAGCACTTGGACAATTGGGTTCATGACAGAAACGGTAGTGCAAAAAAGAAAAAAAGGTAAGTTTCTACCTTACTAGGGTGACCAGAATTTTAAAGCCAAAAACCGGGACATTTCACAAAAATGGAAGAAGGACTACAGTTTTACTTCAAGTGAGCGCATATAATGACAGCGCTCCTCAGCAGAGAATTACAGAACATGCAATTTTTAAACTCAGAAGCTTGCCTGCTAATTAAATTGCTTTCTTGAAATAACTGCTATCTCTCCCTGCTTTGTTAAACATTAGAAAAAACATGTCCCGCCCTTTTCAGTCGACCCTCTCTAAAAACTGGGACAGATGCTCAATTTCTTGAAATCTGCCGGGACAGCTCGTGAAAAACCGGAACCGTCCAGCCAAATCAAGGACGCCTGGTCACCCTATACCTTATATACCTTTGAAACCGCAAACTCAGGTGTGGAAGTTTACCTGCCACAGTTACATCAACAGGAAGGCACATCGTGATTGGGCAGGCAGAAACATTGGCTGAACTCCCTCTAACAGCTGCTTTTGCCTGTGATGCCATTGATGCGGAAGGAAAATTCTGGTGGAGACGGCGGCACTCGGACTGACTATCATCCATAGACCCACCAGCATCTAAACTGAGAGAGCAAACCATCTAGTAGGCAGGTGGATTAACTGACAATGGAAAAGAGATGGCAGGACCAGATCCGCCAAGATCTAAATCACACCCTGGGAGTGGTATCTTTTTGTGTGGTGTTTTCACTGTTTTACTGTTTGAAGTGTTGCACAAATACTTTTCACATTGCCTCTTAAGTTAAGGCTGGCTGCTCTGTGTCAATCTACCAGAGGGTGAGCACAGATCAATTTAGGTTGTGTATCTGACTTACCCTGACTAGGATTGTGGTTCCTGCTTGGACAGGGTGCATACCGCTGCCAATCAGAAGCCCATTTTCTAACTATCACACTCCTACAAGTGTGACCATTCGGGCTATTTCAGGCCCCCAAATATATAAGAATGTCTTGGGCATCAGAAAATAGTCATTTTGAATGATATTTGAATTAATAATTAACTGTTGTAGTCATCTCTAAATTAATTAGCCAGACAACGCCACCTTGTGACAGACTGTCACAAGCACCAGTGTTGACAATTAAGTATTGGTGCCAAGCACCGGAAACCACCAGCTCAGATTAAGCACAGCTGCTCTCTCTCTTTGCAGCCTCAGTGGGAAATGGTTTCTGTGTGACACTGGGCCAGAAATATCTGTTTGGTGTTCTGGTATTATAACTACCTTCTGCACTTCTAGATTGTTTTAACAGTGCACCCTACCAAGTTTTCTAGGTCCATGCGGGATGAGAAGCTCCAGTCCTGGACTTTGCTTTAAATTTTGAGACTTGTAGTCTTGTTCATCTATACTAATATAATAAAGAGAGAGCCCAAACCTTTGAGGCGGGTAATCTCAGGAACCACAGCATCAATCACAACACCCAATACAGCTTTGGGAAAGGGCAGTTGCAGCAGAAGGACATAGGCTATGCAGACGCCCACCATATACATTCAAAAGGTAAAAGAACCGTGCCAGCAAAGTAGTCCCTTGTGGGCGTGTCTGCTTTGTTCTGTGGGCGTGTGCTGGGGGCGTGTGGTACGTTCCGCCCTTCATGCCATGTCTCATATCGTGTGCAAATCCCACCCTGCTCCCTTTAAATACCCCTGCACCCTATAATCATAACCCACCCTTACTCCTTAAAATATCCCAACACCCTTAAACACTAACCCATCTTAACCCTATGAATACACCCTGTACCCCAAAACTAAAACCTATCCCTAAACCCGAAAAATACCCCTGTACCCCAAAACCCAAACCTAGCCCTGAACCCTAAAACTACCCCATAACCCAAAACTATATCTAAACCCTTAAAATACCCAAACACCCCAAAACATATACCTCAGTACCCCAAAACATATACTCCTATACCCATACTTACCCTATCCAAACATTAAAAAAGAAACATGCTTTTACCATTCATGCATTGACATGAAATCAAGAATAAAAGAAAACCATAGCCTATGTCCTTCTGCTGCAACTGCCCTTTCCAACGCTGTGTTGGGTGTTGTGATTGGTGTTGTGGTTCCTGAGGTTACCCGCCTCAAAGGTTTGGGCTCTCTCTTTATTATATCAGTACCATCTGTTCCTCCTGATCACGTACTACATGCTTTACATGATTAAGCTGGCGCAGATTTATAGCCGTGTTCCAGCTTGGTATAAAACCGCATTGGTCCTCATGCAACAAGAGAGGCATGTATGGCCCTAAATGAGAGGCCAAGAGCTTACAGAGAATTTTAGCATCCGTATTAATCATTGTAATTGGCCAGTATGACGAGGGCTCATGGGCATCCCCTCTTAGCTTCAAAATCATACATATCTCCCCCTGTTTCATGCTGGGTGGAAGATCACAGCGTTCAAGGGCCTCCAGACACACCTGTAATAGAAGGCAGGGGAGCGTGCCCGCAAAGGCCTGATAAAACTCAGGGGGGTACCCGTTACTCCCCGGAGATTTAGCCCTTGGTAAGTGCTGCTCTTCTACTGTTTGGGGCTCTTCGAGTTCTGTACCGATTTAGGGATAGACCGTAGGGTCAGGTCATGCAGAAGCTGACGTGCTGACTGCTAGGTCCGCGGCATGTACTAACTCATAGACCTTTCATAGGAGCCCCCTGGCCTTCCATAAAGTGCTCAGTACAGCTGCAAATATGTTTTCCCACAAACTTTGGCTACTTTTTTCAGAAACTACAACCAACATACAAAGTTCACTCGACCTACATTTTCACCCGAAAATAGTAATTTTTTTAGCACATTTTTTACACGGGCATAATTTATGTTAACACGACGAGTCGAAGAAAGGCAAAGTAGGGCCTCGCATGCAAAATGCCTGCGAGTTACTGGTGTAACACGCTTTCCTGGTGCTCTTGAAAAAAAGCTAAGCCAGGCATACACTCACATAAAAAAGCTTGACGGTGACCTGCATGACACATTGCCAGAGAACTCATGAGGAGAAGCTTGGCAAGATGTACACTAGCTTAAACAACACCAGAAAGTTACCAGCACCGATGAACACTCACAAGCGAAACATTACGCAATTGTATAGTAATTTGGGCAACTGAGTGATTTCATATGCTATGGGTGCGCCGATCCCTGGGAACAATGCAAAATTAAAGTTGTGGAGTGAAAACTTCACACAACTTTCGTATTCAGTGCACGTCTGTAGCACTGTGAAGATTGTCTGGCAGGTAGATGCAAGTTCTTAGTTATCCTGGTTAAGTTATCCCAGTTTGCGTGTAGGTTGGTGGACAATACTATCGCGGGGTCACTCCTTTGGAAGTAACCATGCACTTTAGAAATCAACTTATTATTATTATAGTTGGCCTCAGTGAGAATGCCCTCTACCACAATGGCCCTGGCAAGAAGAGGGAATGAACAAGAGTCAGCAAGAGGATGCTCCTAAGGGGTGGAGTTGTTGAGCAACATTTCAGAGAGATGAAAGTGGTAACATTTATGAAACCAGTCACCCCTGTAAAGCAATCAAGGAAAGCCCTGTGCTTTCTCAGCATGCAGTTGTTGGAAGAACATGAGGTACTGCAGCCTTTCAGGGTCAATAGAGTTCTGATCAAACCCCTGGGGTAGTACCACAACACAGGAATAAGGTTAATGGTTAGTATGCTCCTTGGTAGGCAGTTAAGCAAACAAACAAGGAATGACTTCTAGAAACGATGTTGCTGCTCCTTTTTCCACATTTATTTGCATCCGGTTAATGCTCAAGATCTCTAGGTGATGTAACTAAACTTTCTGCCATTGCAGCTTCATGTGAGGGTATTTTTAGTAGATAGGTTTGCAGACCAAAGTAGAGATTGTTAGAATGTTCCGCTCAGGGAGTGCAAGTTTCAAGAGCTGAACTATGTGAAGGTCTGTCTAGATTACTACTTGATTTCCTGAGGAAAGGGTGACTCCAGCTAAGAGATATGGTGCCACACTGCAATTAATATATGCCAAATAGCAAGTAATACATATGTGCAAGTTATCAAGTGTCTCCCAGTAGGAAAAAGACACAAAAGGCAGAACAAAATTCTGAGGCAACATTGGTAGCTCCTGATTGAAGATGATGTGTGGTACTAAAGTAGGCAATTTGTTAAACAAGGCACAAAAAGTAACCTGACATACAGAAAGAGTTCAGCAGACATGTTTTCCGGTCGAAAGAATCCATCTAGAGAAAGTATGCAAGATGCAAGGGCGGATTGGCTCAAAGGGCAATCAGGCAGTGCCCAATGGGCACTGCCCAATGATAGATCAGTGTGTGGGTCAGTTTCTAGGCTGTTTGTAGGCCTGTTTTATAGTCTGTTGTGCCATTTTGTACTGTTGATTTCAATGAGAATAAAACAAACACTACCTGCAGCAAAAGCAACGGCACCCCCATTATGGAGGAGGCGCGTCACCCCGACTGCTGCGAGTGCAGTAGGCAAACACATTATTAAAATGGTAATACATATCATTTTATTAATGTGTCCCAGGCTCACGCTGTTACAGCGAAATGGCATGGGGCGGGGCTAATTAGTGCAGTTGCACTATTAATGCAACCCCCTGCCAGTGCACTGGTCAGATTGGCCAGCTGCCTACCGCTGACCAATCTGACCTGAGCACTTCAGAGCCTGAAATCCCAAGGCTGAGAAACTGCAGAGGGATTGCAGCCGCAGGCCCTCAGCCTCTAAATGAGTGCTAGGTTAGCCTGCTCCAACCAACCCAGGAGCTTCTGTGCGACTCCAGGATTGGTTGGTTTCATGTTGTACTAGGGCGGAAGTCCGTGTCTTTCTGCGCGAGTCAGCAGCTCCGGAAGGAAGAAGGAGACCGCATCCAGAGCCTGCATGGCAGCGAGGACATGGAAAAGAGAATCGGGCGGCAGGCAGAAGGTAAGTTCCTTGTATTTTTTTATGTTTATTTGTTGTCTGTTTTCCCTCCCTCCTCGCCGCCTCCCTGCCATCCTCCCATTCCGTCTCTACACCAGCCGCTACTGTGTAACAAGCTCAAATCCATGTAGCCTTCCATTCCTTGCAAAACATTTATACAGGTTGTCAACCTGCCCAATTTGCCAATATGGGTCACCTATTTAGCTATCTAATTCACTAATGAAGCCACTTTTATTTTGGTGAAAGGGTCTATTTTCTCTCCCAGTCAAACAATGCCAAGATGGCAATGAACTTGCCAAAAAAGAGCATTACAAAGCAACCTGTCTGTCCAAGGTCTCCTAATATGGTCTAGGAATTGGTTGCATCCATCATGATAGACCTCCCTTTATCAAGTAAAATCACTTAATTTCCAACAGAAAGCATAATATCTCACGTAATGCTGCTACAATGACCTTTGTCTGATATAAGTGTGATGCTATGAGCCATGTCCCACTCATCTCACTGTATCCCCAATAGTTGTTGTTCAGTCATTACTGTACATCAGGAATTTCACAATAAAGAAGATAATTAGTTCAAAGATATAAATATCTGTTTATCATAAAAAAAAAGTTAAAAGGTTGAGTTTGAAGTCAAAAACATTTAAGGTAACAATATTACTAAAGCTAGGAAATTAAAAATCCAAAATACAGGCGCACAAGATGTTGGGTCGTTGTCTCATGGAGGCTTGGATGTGCAGACATGGAAGTGAAAACACATCCCAGGCCCTGAGGAGCACACACAGGACTGGGAGACACAGGCATGGGTGTTAGAAGACATGCTGCCACAGGATTTGATGTCTGTCCACCAAACTTTTTAATTGTTGTTGTTTTCAGAAACAAACTCCCAAACTGTGAGGTAGTTTCTGAAAAATAAAAAAACTAACGACCCCAACAGCCCGGAGGTTTTGTGGGAGTCACTATTTTAATTTCCTGCCCATCACCACCAGGTCTTTCCTGGTGGTGATGGGCAGGAAAAAACGGACATTAACATGTACACAATAAGTTGGCTGCTCTGTGTTTTATCCTTCCTACTCGGTTGGGCCACAGAATTAAGTATTCTACTGATGAAATCAACAAGTGCTTTGCCAACAGAATACCAAAGGCCACCCATCTCTGTTCGAGGAGGGTGGACCAAGGGTTTTGCAACCACTGTACTTCATCTTGTCTCTGATGGAGTACTCTGTCCGCCAAACTCAAAATTGGGCTCAATGTTATTTTCATACCAAACAGTAAGCTCCTCCTCAACGTCCGATCCCTCCACAAACACGTCACAGAAATCTGGGACCTCCTCGACAGCACCACCCAGGACGTAGCATTCTTCACCTCAGGACCGGACATCGCCATCGCCATCCCCCAAGGATACAAGATCTACAGGAAGGACCGCCCCACCCACCGAGGAGGAGGAATCGCCATCGTCCACAAATCCAGCCTCCACCTGAGCACACTCCCTGACGAGTCCACAGAACTGATGGAACACCTTCACTTCAAGATACTGGCCAGCCCCACTGCCGCCCTCCGAGGAACCCTCATCTACCGACCCCCTGGACCCCGCGGACCCTTCGCCAACTCCATCACGGACAGTATCTCCCCGTAGGCCATCGCATCCACCAACTACACCCTGCTGGGAGACCTCAACTTCCACCTCGACAATCAACTGGACCCCAACACCACATGCCTCCTGGACAACCCCCACAACATTGGACTCTGCCAGATCATGACCGAGCCCATGCACTCAGCAGGACACACCCTCGACCCCCTCTTCACTACAGGAAACTCCATCACCTTCAGCCACACCACCGAACTCCCATGGACCGACCATCGTTGCGTCCACTTCACCTTCAGAACACCCACCATCCACAGACATCAGCACCTGCTTCCACAAAGAAACTGGACCAAAATCACCGATGTGTGAGAAAAACACTCCCAGGCATAAACTAAGGGGAGACACAGGCATGGGTGTTAGAAGACATGCTGCCACAGGATTTGATGTCTGTCCACCAAACTTTTTAATTGTTGTTGTTTTCAGAAACAAACTCCCAAACTGTGAGGTAGTTTCTGAAAAATAAAAAAACTAACGACCCCAACAGCCCGGAGGTTTTGTGGGAGTCACTATTTTAATTTCCTGCCCATCACCACCAGGTCTTTCCTGGTGGTGATGGGCAGGAAAAAACGGACATTAACATGTACACAATAAGTTGGCTGCTCTGTGTTTTATCCTTCCTACTCGGTTGGGCCACAGAATTAAGTATTCTACTGATGAAATCAACAAGTGCTTTGTCAACAGAATACCAAAGGCCACCCATCTCTGTTCGAGGAGGGTGGACCAAGGGTTTTGCAACCACTGTACTTCATCTTGTCTCTGATGGAGTACTCTGTCCGCCAAACTCAAAATTGGGCTCAATGTTATTTTCATACCAAACAGTAAGCTCCTCCTCAACGTCCGATCCCTCCACAAACACGTCACAGAAATCTGGGACCTCCTCGACAGCACCACCCAGGACGTAGCATTCTTCACCTCAGGACCGGACATCGCCATCGCCATCCCCCAAGGATACAAGATCTACAGGAAGGACCGCCCCACCCACCGAGGAGGAGGAATCGCCATCGTCCACAAATCCAGCCTCCACCTGAGCACACTCCCTGACGAGTCCACAGAACTGATGGAACACCTTCACTTCAAGATACTGGCCAGCCCCACTGCCGCCCTCCGAGGAACCCTCATCTACCGACCCCCTGGACCCCGCGGACCCTTCGCCAACTCCATCACGGACAGTATCTCCCCGTAGGCCATCGCATCCACCAACTACACCCTGCTGGGAGACCTCAACTTCCACCTCGACAATCAACTGGACCCCAACACCACATGCCTCCTGGACAACCCCCACAACATTGGACTCTGCCAGATCGTGACCGAGCCCATGCACTCAGCAGGACACACCCTCGACCCCCTCTTCACTACAGGAAACTCCATCACCTTCAGCCACACCACCGAACTCCCATGGACCGACCATCGTTGCGTCCACTTCACCTTCAGAACACCCACCATCCACAGACATCAGCACCTGCTTCCACAAAGAAACTGGACCAAAATCACCGATGACCAGCTCATCTCCTCACGCAACAACTCCACCCCAACCATCGCGGAAAACGACGACCCCAACACCGCAGCCCGAACCCTGCATAGATGGAATTTGGACAGCACCAACCCCATAGCCCCCCTCAAGAAAAACAACAATACCCGTGCCAAGAATGCCAGATGGTTTACCACTGAACTTCGAGAGTCCAGGCGCACATGCCGCCGCCTCGAAAAGTCCTGGAGAAACACCAAATCCACAGAAGCCCACAACAACTTCAGAGCCGCCACCAATGCTCACCATCAACTCATCAGAGAAACGAGGAAAAAAGCGATTGAAGACAGAATCTCCACCCACGCACACAACAGCAAGGAACTCTTCAGCATCATCAAGGAGTTCGCCCAACCCACCAGCGAGTCTACCGACATCCCTCCCTCACAAGACCTCTGCGACAAACTCAGCACCCTTTTCCACCACAAAATCAAGAGCATCTACGACAACTTCGACAAAGACAACCAACACACTGAATCCTCACCAACCACCCCCGACACCCGGAAACCAGCAATTGATGACTGGACAGCCCTCACCACCAAAGACACACTGAAGACAATGAAGTCAATCCACTCAGGGGTCCCCACGGACCCCTGCCCCCACCACATCTTCAACAGAGCCACTGACACCATCGCACCCATGCTCTGCCACACCATCAACCGCTCCGTGGCGACCGCCTCGTTCCCCGACAACTGGAAACACGCCGAGGTCAACCCCCTCCTGAAGAAACCCTCAGCGGACCCCTCCGACCTCAAAAACTACAGACCCATCTCCCTACTCCCTTTCCCAGCGAAAGTCATCGAGAAAGCCATCAACAGCCAACTCGCCACATTCATTGAAGAACACAACATCCTCGACTCCTCCCATTCCGGCTTCAGAAAAAAACCACAGTACGGAAACCGCCCTCCTCGCCGCAACAGACGACATCCGCACCCTACTGGACAAAGGAGAAACAGTAGCCCTCATCCTAGACCTATCAGCGGCGTTCGACACAGTCTCCCACCACACCCTAATACGCAGACTCTACGACGCAGGAATCCAGGACAAGGCCCTCAACTGGATCTGCTCCTTCCTCTCCGGCAGGACACAACGGGTCAGACTCCCCCCTTTCCTCTCAGACCCCACACCTACCACCTGCGGAGTCCCCCAGGGCTCCTCCCTCAGCCCGACGCTCTTCAACGTCTACATGGCTCCACTTGCCCCCATCGTCAGAACCTACGGACTCAACATCGTGTCATACGCAGACAACACCCAGCTCATCCTCTCCCTATCCAACAAGCCCAACACCGCCAGACGCAACTTTCGAGAAGGCATGGAAGCCGTCGCCAAATGGATGAAAAACAGCTGCCTACAACTAAACACCAACAAAACAGAAGTACTCATCAGGGGCCCAAACCCCGAAGCCTGGAGCGACACCTGGTGGCCCACCGCCCTCGGAAACCCGCCAACCCCCACAGACCACGCACGCAACCTGGAAATCATCCTGGACTCCGAGCTCAAAATGGACCGCCAGATCAACTCTGTCTCACCTTCCTGCTTGCACACCCTCTGCCTCCTTCGTAAGACCTTCAAATGGATCCCCCTCGAACACCGAAAGACAGTCACTCACGCCCTGGTCACCAGCAGACTCGACTACGGCAACGCACTCTTCGCCGGAATAAACAAAAACCTCATCCGCAAGCTACAGAACATCCAGAACGCCGCCGCAAGACTGGTCCTCAACCTGCCAAAACACTGCCACATCTCCCAGCACCTGCGCACACTCCACTGGCTCCCCGTCGAGGCGGGAATCACCTTTAAGATGCTCACCCACGCACACAAGGCCCTCCACGGCACCGGACCAGCATACCTGAACAGCCGGCTCAAATTCCACGCACCCCAAATGACCCTACGATCAGCCCAGCTCTCCTACGCCGAGGTCCCCCGCACCAGAAAGACCAGATCGGGAGGCCGCTACTTCTCCTTCCTCGCGGCCAAAGCATGGAACGACCTTCCGCTCCACCTCAGACAGACAACATCGCTCCCCATCTTCGCAAGAAACCTCAAAACCTGGCTCTTCGACAGATCCCCTCCTTGATGGAATGGAACCTGGACCCCCCCCCCCCACCCCTAGCGCCTTGAGACCCTTACGGGTGAGTAGTTGCGCTTTAACAAACTCCTGATTGATTGATTGAGAAGCATTCGGTCAGCATGCTAAACAGAAAAGCACTCGTTCTAAATACCGTGGTACATTTCAGCTCCCTGCACACCCATTTCAGTGGGAAATACCGAGGCTCTATACTTGCTCTACACCTCTACTCTCCTTGTCTAGAACAACCTCACCTACGACATCATGTACTTCACTCAATACTGTTTGACGATGAAAAAGTTTGACTTGAATTGGGAATACACTCTCTCACAAGAAGAGTTTAAAAGAGAAGACTCAGGCACGGGGGACACAGGAATGGAGAGACTGGAGGTACCACATACCATATTATATACTGTGCAAACTCCAAATGCAGCCACTACCGGTTCTCGTGAAAATCAGAACCCTCCAGGCAATAGGAGACGGACCACAAACTGGATACACAGATGGTTTATTTCAAGGGTTGAAAATAACGAGGGCAAGACGCGTTTCGGGCTTCCAAAGCCCTTGTTCACATGCATCGATTCAACGACATTTTTTCAGTTTTATAGTGCAGTGCAAGCCAGCCTCCCCGCCATTTCACACTCCGGTCACATGATCATAGAAATAGACAAAAGAATTTGTATTATACATGATCAAAATATTATATATATATTAATATAAAGGTACATTTGCAACAAAATATAAATGAATGTTATTTTCTAATAGCTAATTGTTCACACATTTTTTTAGGTATAAAAATTGCATACATTTCATTTACTCTTCTGGGATAAATCCCAATACAGGCAGTGGCCAATGTGCAAAATTACGCAACGGACACGGAACATTGTAAATAGATATAATTTCCTTTCCTAGGGGGTTTGGGATAAATCCCTGTGCCAATAATATCAAATGCCTATGCGAGCAATAGCAGATGTGCAAAATCACGCAACAGGAATATTATATACATTTAAAAAAAATGCCATAACAATTCTAAAAATAAAATCTTTCTATCAGGATCTACAGTGGACAGACTTCTTTTTGTGATCTTGGAACGATGGAAAGGTTCACGATTGATGGTTCTTGTCTGCCCGAGGTAGGGGCAACTCTTTCTGGTAGCCATGGTGCTGCTGACAATGGAATGCTTGAATAGACAGTGCCTTCCAGAAGGAGTCCCCAAGAGGAAAAACCCCGTAAAGAAAACCTCTGATGACAAATGGAGAATTCCAGGAGGCAAAGAGTGCTGGACCAGATGCAGAATTCAAGGCTAGAACAGGACTCAGAAAACTACAAACAAGGGGAGACCAGATGAATATTAGAAGAGCAGGACATAACACAGGAATCAAGATCACCAGCAGACAAGGACACCAACTGGTACAAGAACCAGCAAGGAACCAGCAAAGGAGTGAAGACACACCAGCAGAGGCGAAGAGTGCTGCAAGGCAAAGAGAAAGTAATTTGTGATCCTTATATATCCAAAGACAAGAAGTGATGGAGAGGAAGTAGACAGCCGCCATATTGAACGAGAAAAAGGCAATAGAACTCAATGGTAGCACCTCCATGATGCATAGGTGTAACAAAAACCCTTTCTGAGGAATTCTGGGAAGAGGAACTACGGAGGACATAAAATGGCCCACAAGGAGAATAATGCCTCCAGACCAATCCAACGCAGCAAAACTATAATGGGCTTCTGCGGTCTCTTGCGAGACACCACAAACTTCAGGTGAGTGCCAAGAGTGTTTTGCGGTATATCGCCGAACGCTAGGATGGTAAAACCAGGTCACCGTGCAGCCCTGCAAAGCATTTGGGAGGTAGTGGGGCGAGCCGCGGTGTAACACCTTCTGTATTTGGTCTCATTATATTTTTGACATCACAATATTATTGATACCATGTTTGTGTCTAACAATATTTCTAACATAATATTTTGACTACTTGCTGCATTGGGGCACAAGAGGAGTACCCAGCAGAATGATTAGGCTCACAAAGTGAAGCTTCAACATGGAGTAAAGGAGGAGATAAGTACACAAAGGAGGCAGGTGGAAGAAAACGTACTCTCATCGAGTGCTTAATCGAAAACAAAAAGTCATTGCTTTAAAAGCTAGCAGTGGAAGAATAGAAGTCATTCATTCAAAGTGATAGTAAATGGGCAATGCTCCATTGGAGGGACAAACATAAGAATGACCAGTTGGCACACGAATAAGAAGCAGGATAATGAGAACGATAGGCAAGCCAACCAATGACAAGTAATGGGCAGGCTTCGAGCCCCAGGATGTTCTTTGGAAGTGTACAACATGTCTTGCAAGAGACAGCGCTTGTGCTGTGTAGTAGGGTGACCCAAAAAGGAAGCGCATAAACAGGTCATGTGGCATTTTACCTAACCAGATTGTTCCAACTGACTGGAATACATGTAGCGTTTAGCCATGAGGTTGGGGGATTTTGCAGAAAAATCTATTTTGCCTCTAATTTTTCACAGTCATCTTCTGGAGGATGCACTCTTTAGAAAGTTAATGCTTGTCTACCACCTCAAAAGTTTTAGAATATTTCATTTAGGACCTATTGGGTTTTTGACCTTTTGTGTGATAATCGTGCTAATGTGCACCATTTGCTGTTGTCTTTTTACAGTTTTATCCGGGAGAACTCACAGAATGGATCACGAAGCAGAGCGTGCTTGCTTTGCATGCTCTCTGGACACTACATAGAGCAAGTACCTAGCTCCCACCACTTTCAAACTGCACCAGCCACTACTGGAGGAGATTGAAACACAGATATCTTGAAGAAAAGACAGACACAGAGACGTTGAACTAGATAATTAAAACAAGAAAATGAAATCTAGACAGTAAGTTTAAGAAAAGAATCACAAAACACTGGGAATAATAGATATTGGGAAGAGAAGACCCAGATGAAGAAAGCTCCCCTATCTGCAGGATAGCCAATTTCTTTGTTAAGATTCGTGCTCCGGACAGGGCTAGCATTACAACACCATTTAAAGGCCAGAAACACCCCTTAGAAAGTGTTCTACAGAAATTCAAATGCCAGTAAAATAACATCAACTTATTTCTGCTTATTGGTAAAATTTACTTTGTGGGGAGGGGGTGACGGGGGTGCCGTTATTTGCTCTGACTGTAAATAAGTCAATCTACGTGCACCTTATATAGCCTCTTCACTGCGGCGCGAATTACGCCACAGTGCTGGACATTCCAATCGCGGGTGTGGTCGTGACGGCTCCCGGCCATCATGAGCACACGCCCACCGTGACTCATGACGTCCGGGAGCCATCATGAGCATGGAAGAGGCTAAACTATCTACTAATAGGCCTCTGTTTGTATGTACTGCCCACCAATCCTTCTTTCTATTTTTAGGACTACTTCGTACCATAAAGTCCTTCCTGTCCCAGAAAAGATTAAGGGCCAGATGTAGGTAATCCCAGATTACGATTCTTAAATACCGAATCATACCGATTTGGTATTTAAGAACTGGCAATCCGGATTTAGGTAAATTTACCGATTTCATTACCGAAACGGTATGATTCGGTATTTACCGAATCGGTATTTACCGATTCGGTAATTGCCATTCATTCCTGGAGCCTGGAGGCCCTTAGGAATGAATGTCAATTACCGAATCGGTAAATACCGATTCGGTAATTGGGGGAAACATTGAAGGGTGGCAGGGTGTCACTTTGACACCCTGTTGCACCCCTCAATTGTGCATGGGTGCACATGCCATGTTGCAGACATACATGCCCTAAGGGCATGTATGTCTGCCACATGGCACTGTTTTAAAAGCAAAAAAAAAATGCTTTTTAAAGGGTTTTCATTATTTACCACCAACTTCTAGTTGGTGGTAAATATTGCAGTGCTACCTACATGTTAAAATACAGAATCGGTAATTTTACCGATTCGGCATTTTACAGAATCGGTAAAATTACCTATTCGGTCAAATGACAGAATCTGTATATTAACATGCCCCTACATCTCCATCTTCAAATACCGGCCGGTAACGGCCGAAATCGGCCGTTACCGACCGGTATTTGCCTTCCTACATCTGGCCCTAAGTTTTCCTCCCAATTCCAGCTTCCTTGGCATGGTTTCAGTACCCTACTCGATGAAGGAGGGTGTTTTTTACTACATAACCTTTTCCTCCTAAGCATTTCAGTCTCAATCGTTTAAAAAAAAAACCCAAAAAAACATAAAAGACCCACAGATTAAGTGAGCCCAAAATAAAGCAAATAAGCCACAAGTGTTCGTGTTGAGGAAAGATTGAATCCACCAAGTCAGGGCCCTCCGGGGACCATCGAGTCAAAAGTAGCATTTCTAGCAGGACTCCTCTTCTAGTAAGGCTGAGTGGGGTAGTATCACTGTGCTTGCTGTGAATGTTAATTTTTGCCTGCTTTATGCTATGAGGTGTTTTCTCTGGGCCCTTTGGCAGTCAGACCTTTTGAGCACTACCATGTGTGGGTGCTGTTGGTTACCGTTGAGATCCAAGGCCCCCCAATATTATTACACTGTTGAATAACTTGGGGCGATATGTACAAAATTATTTTTGTAGTCAGAAAGGGCCCGGTTCACAGAATTGGGCCGATTCCTACCCGAAAATACTTTGTCATATGTATAAAGCACAAATTGTGATTAATAACATGTTACCAAATCGCAATTTGTGTTTTAGCGATTTGGTATTTAGAAAAGACATATTTAGGGCATCCCTTCGAAATACAAAATCGTAGTGGTATTTAAGAAAATGTTGCCACTGAATTATGGTCACAAAATTTTGATATTAGTCCGACTCCTCAAAGGTGGTGGTAACCATTCGCAAATTGGAAGGGGTCCTCAATGGGACCACTTCCCCTTTTTGAATGCTGAAACAAATATTTTTTACCATGGACACCGACTACTCTTAAAAAATAAAATTCACATATTTCATTCTTTTAAACGCATCCCATTTTCCTTTATGGAAAACGAACTGCCTTAAAAAATATATATACTTAATTGAAAAGCAATTAAAGACATGGTGGTCTGCTGTTCTCAGCAGGCCACCATCCGTGTGGTGGCTTAACCTCCTAGTGGGTTGCAAACTGCGA
Source organism: Lissotriton vulgaris (assembly GCF_964263255.1). Classification (NCBI taxonomy): domain Eukaryota; kingdom Metazoa; phylum Chordata; class Amphibia; order Caudata; family Salamandridae; genus Lissotriton; species Lissotriton vulgaris. The sequence continues at coordinate 249,477,062 of NC_141693.1, read as the reverse complement.
CCTACCTTATTAATATTCATGAGGTAGCTTGATTTGCAACCGACTAGGAATCGCTATTTCAGACTTGTACATTTTTGTACATAGGCATTTGGTAAGACTCAAAATTAGGAAATGGCAATCCCTATATTTGTACAATTGGCCCCAAGTTACTCCTTATTAACATGTGACTTTCCAGGGGTAGCAGGGTCTAGCAGCCAAGGCTTACGCTAAGAAGTGGTGATGGGTAGATACAAAAATACATCATTATATAGTCAATAACACCATATAAACTTATTGTCCAATCAGTACTATATCACAAACTAGAAAAACAGGTGGTGAGGTATTACCAGCGCATAGCCCATGCAGCAATAAGTATGAGAGAGGTTATTTTGAAGTGGCCTCAAAGGAACCAAGGACAGCTACCACTCACCGCTGTCAAAAAACAACAATTACAAAGTAACTGTTGTCACAATAGTACAAACATGTAGGATTCCCTGAGCACAAAAGTACACGTATCTGTGAGTTTTACAGATAAAGTCTAATCAAAAAATCATTGTCCATATCTCTGCATCCATATTATGAGATGTCCTTATTTTATTTTTTCAGTCCAAGATGTTCACGAAGACAACCGGCTGTCCGATCCTATTTTCGCACACGCCAGTGAGAAAATAGGATCGGGCAGCCGGTTGTTGGGGGAACCCGAGATATTCATGATGGTTCCAGAGAACTAAGGCTGATATTGCCTGATCTTACATATCAAGAATACTAGACTAAGGATGACAGTAACTATTGTCATAGTTGAAAGACCATTGGAAGGTGACTTATAAAATATAGGTCCTTGATACGAGCCGGATTGGTTTTGACACTAAGAGTGAGGACAGTTTTAGGCCCTGAAGAAGTCATTGGGTAATGTCCCTTGACGAAACACGTGTTGGCGTTTGGCTGTTGTATACTGTATCAAGACTGTACTGCTGTATCCACAAGTCTTCGTGACAATCAGTACTATATATTCAGAGAAGATTTTGGGCCTTGGACAAGCGGTGAGACGTCTGCCAAGGGAGTGAAAGTGATTACCTCTGCTCCGTAGAGCTCTCCACCTGCCTGGAGCAGATCTTTGTGTCTTCAAAGAAGTGACTGACAGGACAGGTCCTCTTAAAGCACTAAGGGCCATATGTAGGTAGGTGTTTTGCGATCGCAAACCCTGAGATTCGCAGAATCCAGGGTGTTTGCGATCGCAAAAGTGTGTGATGCGATGTAGGTAAGTATTGTGCCACGCAAAATTGCTATTTGCAAAATTAGCGATTAGCAATTTTGCGGGGAATGGATTCTGCGAATATATTGCGAATTTCGTCCCAATAATTGTGAAAATTGCAAAAACCGTCACGCAACATGCAAATTCGCAATTTGCTATGTAGGTAAAACTCACAATTTGCGAATTTACGAAATTCGCTATTTTGCACTTCTCAAATACCACCAACTAGGAACAGGTGGTAACCAGGTGCAACCTATTTAAACTGGCCCACAATGCCACAGTGGCTTCTCACAATGGCTGGGCTTTATGTAATAGCCAGGAGGCTGCGTATCCGAGGGGCTGAAGAGAGAAGGAGACGCCAGGAGAGGATCTACAGGACACACTCTTCCAACGCACTGAGGAGGACATTCATGTGCACTACAGGCTGCACCCAGAGAGTATCCTGGAGCTTATAGAGGAGCTGATACCCGTGCTGGAGCACCCCACATACAGGGCACACACCATTCCCACACACATACAGGTGTTGTGCTCACTGCACCTCCTAGTGTCAGGGAGATTTCAGGGGGTAATAGCCGCAGTAGGAGGGGTCTCCCAGAGTGCACTTTTGCACTTTTTTCACGCTTTCCTCAATGCTATGATGCAGAGGATGCATAACCACATCAAATTCTGAAACACACAGCAGGAACTTGACCAGACAAACCAAGATTTTTACCAAATTGCTCAATTTCCCCACATGATTGGCTGCGTAGACGGAGCCCATGTCGCAGTGTCCCCCCATCACACAATGAGTATGTGTTCAGAAAGCGGAAATCATACCATTCTTTAAACATCCAGGTAGTCTGCAATGCTAAACATGTAATCACAGATATTGTAGCAAAATTCCCAGGAAGCACTCATTATTTCTTCATTTTCCGAAACTGTGGTTTACATCGTAGGCTCACAAATGGCGAGTTTGGAGAGGGATACCTGCTAGGTCATTGTATGGCACACACAAACACTCGTAAGTAATGTCTGAACTGGCAGTAAATCACTAAACATCAACATTCTTCATCCCCGCAGGAGACAGTGCATATGCTGTGCGGGACTACATCCTCACACCCTACCTCAATCCATCCACAGCAGCAGAGCGGAGGTACAACACTGCCCACAGAGTCACAAGATCCACCATTGAGAAGACCTTTGGAATCCTAAACAGCTGTTTCTGGTGCCTCCATAAGTGGAGGTGCCCTACAGTACAGCCCGGAGACGTGTTGCAAGATTGTGGTGGCCTGCGCAATGCTACACAACATCGCTACCAAGAAGAGCACCCCAGTGGATCTGACAGATGCAGACACATCAGATGAGGAGGATCCAGCTCTGAATGACTGGGTTTTAGAACCCAGCGGCGTCAGGGAGAACGCCCGATGCCTTCGAGTTCCCCTGTCTTGGCAAACAGAGACACAGGATACTTCTTGATGACGTCAAAGACCAAAGTTTATTGGCTGCAACCAGGAACAGAGATCTACGAAGCACAACACGGGTGGTTCGCTAGAGAGTGCACAAATTCAATGAGCGGAGCATGGTCTTTTATGCCAAAAATCAAGCCTCAGGCAACATTCAGAATTAGCATCGAGTTCATACAAATTAACCAATGACAGTGTAACAATTTAAAAGTAGCGTATGACGACAATCCCACTTTCCATTGTCCAGCCCACCAGAAATGACCAAGCACATTCCATGTTTCTTGTCGGATCAGGCCGGACAAACCCATCATAAAACCCTCAACCCAAATCAGTGATTATGTCGTAAAGGAAAGGCAGAAACAGATTGGAAGTGAGATAGAAAGGTGGGAGCAGTGTACCATAAACTCAGGCACGTCCTACTCTTTGATCTTTATCTGACCAGCTGCTTAACAAGGAACTGGCTCAGCGAGGTCAGCCTCGGGCAAGGAGTCAGTTCGGCCAGGTCACTCAGAAGTCAGCTAAGGCATACGTGTCTCAAGGACTCGTTCGGCCGCAGTCAGGGCCTATGTGAGGGCAACCACTTAAAATGACAGCCGTACACAAAATGGAACCCGAAGGTTAAAACGAAATCCTTGAACACATAGTGTTCTCATTGATCGATTCATGCGAAAACACTCAGACACACTACAATCGCCATTTGCGGTCTGCTGACACCAAAATCGTCCATTTCCGACGACCTTAATTGTACGGGTTCGGATCCTTCGAACCTCACCCACGAACCACGGAACTACAGACCCTTCTTTTGCCCTTACATAGGCAACAGACCCAAACCCATGTCAATCTGAATCCGGATCTATATTCATCAGATCATCGATATGTTGCTGTAGCATCATCCTATTACTTAGTACCTCTCTCTGGACAGGTCTCTTTGCACACGCAGTAGCACAGAGGCCACAAATTGCAGGAGTACACTGTACACAGAGACAGAACAGGAAAAGGATAGCTAAGACCATCCCAATGACCATCAGAATCTTCCAACCCCAAGTGGATATCAATCCCCATAACCATCCCATCAACGACCAATCTCCTTTGTCCAAATGGACAGAATCGGAGATCTTATGTAGCTTGGAAATGGCCTGGAAAACTGACGGAGCATTGCCTGGAATGAAAACGCAGCAGCTCGATTGAATCAGTTTACAAACTCCACCTCGATCTGCCAGTATAACATCAAGAGCAACTCTATTTTGGAGTGTCATAAGTCTATCCGACTGGAGCTCAGCAGTCAAGTTACTAAGGGCACCAGCGGTTTCGACTATGGTGGACTCAACCACTCTCGTCAACTGGCGAATATTCCTGCTATTAGCCATAGGTCCCCAAAACGGCAGAAAACCCTAAAGAAATCTCCCAACTCTTGCCCTGCAGTGTCTTCCTGACTAAAGACACCTCTAGCAACTCTCGTCTTATGGTAATCTGCTGCAGCTGTAAAAGTGGGAGGTAACAGGAAAGAAACAAAACATTTGCCCAAAAATTCAGGGGCCAACCATGTCTACGCTTTGTCATAGCAAACAGAGTAGGTACCCTTAGCAGCTAAAAATGCTTGGGAAGACTAAGACGTAAATACGTAAGTATCAGTACAAACGCTCTTCCCTAACTCAGCTCTCGGATTCTTGCCATTACCCTGCAGACAATAGCGACCCTGATGGGGCACTATCCAAATCGGTGGAGAACTTTTCGCTCGCTGGTTAACACTCAGACTAACTCCATATCCAGTAATATCCCAACCACTATAGGGTTGCTTCTCATCTATCGGAATAGTTTCAACGGCATTAGTCCCTTTAACCATGTCCACTATGCCTCTTGCAACAGCACTATTCTTCGGGTTATCCTTCGGTGAGCGTAAGGGGTAAACACTGTGGGCATAGATAAACATCGTTCTGTAAGCCCAAATCGAACCTTTCAAACTAAAGGGCAAAACTAAATACGGAATACCCGTATCAGTCGTATGGGGCATTAGACCACAGATCCAACAGTTTGTCGTGTTCATCACTAACTGGTGTTGGTGCAAAAGTTGAATAAAGGAATTATTAGCAAATTCCAATCGTCTAACTACCTCATGTTCAGGCAAAGGGTGAAAAGAATGAGAAGAAATAGTAGGTGGATGTGTAGGTTGCACATTGGGAACAAACGTTACTTTGAAAGAGAATGTCACATAACCAATTATGAATGTCATCAAACTCAATAGCAAAAATACACACGGTATCAAAAAACGTTTCTTTGAGATTAGTTTACATATCTTCTTTCTAAAAATCATTGTCCTTGCAGGTCTCTTCAACTCGAAGAAATCCATCCTAAACTAAATATGCTGCTCGCGATGGTAGGTTGTTTCTGCTAAGGAATGCCTCTGTCAACCCAGGGCAACTCCCTTAGGCCAACCAGAACCCTCGACCTAGTGTCTCAGGCTTGCACTCCAAAGACTTTCGGCAACCACGACCCTACAGCTGAACCCGGATGGCGGTTCGAAAAACAAAAATGAGTAGATCCTCGGTGGAGAGTTAACCTGCAAACAGAAAAATCATAAATACTTTATTTGTCTTTATTTATTTGTCCATGACTCTCGGTCGCAAATTATAGCGGCTTCTTCCAGGCAATTCTTGATCTTTAAATAAGAGTTCAGGCTCAGTAGTGTTCAATCGATTCAAAGGTGGTACTGCTTCTTGTAAAAGATCGTCACTTTGTCTCTCAGAGTTCGTACCAATCAGACGAGCATCGCTAAATGGCAAAAATCGTGGAACAGTGTCTGTTTCAGAGTCTGGAAGTCCCTCCTGGACCCACTTATCGTACTGTAAGGGCAAATGTGCGCGCTTACAGTGTACTCCGTGGATCCAGTTTCGCTTGCCTCTCACTCGGACCGCAGAACGTGTAGACAGGAGGACTTGGTAGGGTCCGGTCCAGCGGGGCTGATAGTTCTTGCTCCGCTGAAAGTTTCGCCACAAAGACCCATGAACCAGGTTCAATAGTGTGGCCTGGATCCTCTGAAGCTTGTGGAAGGCTATCGTGAACCTGTTGGTGTAAAACACGCAATTTAGTCGTCAGTTCACGCAAGTAGTCAAGCAACACAGGATGGTCAATCTCACTAAATCTAGTTGGCATTGGCACACCCCAAATATTAGCTGGGCGACCAAAGACCACCTCGTATGGACTCAGACCCACTCTGGAATGCACAGTCATTCTTGTGGACAGGAGTGCTAAAGGCAAAGCATCTGGCCATTGTAAACCAGTGCTCGCTTGGATTTTGGCCAATTTCAATTTAAGAGTGCCGTTATAGCACTCAACTAAACCAGCTGATTGGGGGTGATTTGCAGCATGGAATTTCTGCCGAATACCTAATCCTGTACACACTCTCTTCATGACTTGACCCACAAATTCACTCCCATTGTCACTCCAGATAATTCTCGGCATTCCGAATCTAGGGAAAAACTTTTTTATCAGAACCTTTGCTGTGGACAAGGCAGTATTGTCCTTAAGGAGATAAGCTTCAACCCATCTAGAAAAAGAGCAAACAACTAACCGTGGGCGGCCAGCTACGCTCCGTCTGCGGAGTGTGCGTAGTTCCGCCTACTCCGCATTTTGCGGAGCTGGCGGAGCCAGGCGGCACTACGCACGCTCCGCAGACGGAGCGTAGCTGGCCGCCACCCGCCTCCCTCCCGCCCTCCCTGAATACTTTAAAATAAAAGAACGCAATAATTTTAAAAGCACTTACCTTGCCGCCGCTGGCCGCCGCGTTCCCCGGGGCTCCTTCTCTTCCGTCTTCCGTATTTTGCAGTAATGCGCATGCGCGGACGGCCGCGCATGCGCATTTTCACGAGAAAATGCGCATGCGCGGCCGCCCGCGCATGCGCATTACTGCAAAATACGGAAGACGGAAGAGAACGAGCCCCGGGGAACGCGGCGGCCAGCGGCGGCAAGGTAAGTGCTTTTAAAATTATTGCGTTCTTTTATTTTAAAGTATTCAGGGAGGGCGGGAGGGAGGCGGGTTGCGGGGCTGCCGGCCAGTAGTTTTGCGGAGTGGGGCTACGCGGAGTGCGGAGGTGGGCGTAGTTTCTCGCCCACTTCGCGTAGCTCCGCGAAGCCCCACTCCGCGAACTCCGCCCAGGCCTACAAACAACCACTAAAACATATTTCAAGTTGTTGCATCTCTCCATATGGATAAAATCTAGCTGCAAAGCCTCGAACAGATACGTAGGAGTAGCAAAATGACCAGCTGGTGTTGGAGTTCCCTTACCAGGATTGTACATCAAACACACCATACAGTTCTTCACCAAGTTCTCTGCACATTTTGGAATTCCCGCATTCTGCCAAACCGAAGCCAACAACTTACAAATCCCTTTCACGCTGATATGTGCCATTCCATGAGCCATTGTAACAACCGGAAGCACATACGAGTTAGGCAACAACCATCTCTGATGCTCAGACAAATCAGTCCAACAACCATTCGAATCCAATCTACCCTTGCTTTCTCTCCATTCATTCAACTCTTTCTCAGTAGCTTCAGCTTGAATGGATTTCACACTCTCAATCGTATCTTCGCACATACTCTTCTCTGGAACCCATCTCGCCGGACCCGCAACATACATTCGACTCATCACATTTCTCGCAGTTTCTTTCGCAACTTCATCCGCAAACGCATTACCACGGCCAACATCATCCGTAACTTTCTTATGGGCACTGCATTTCACGATCGCTACTTGCAATGGCAAGGTAAGAGATTCAAGAAGTTCATTCACCAACTGTCCATGCTGGATCTTCGTCCCATGCGAAGTTAAAAACCCACGTTCACGCCACAAACGTCCAAAGATATGAGCCACGCCAAAGGCATATTGGCTATCAGTATACACATTCACTCGTTTTCCTTTCGCCAACACACATGCTCTCGTTAATGCAATCAACTCCGCTGCTTGTGCTGAATTATGTGGGATACGTGCAGCTTCAACAATCGTATGCAAAGTCGTAACAGCATATGCCGCAGTAGTATCACCATTCGGCAACTTAAAACACGAACCATCAACCCACAAAATACCATCACACTCAGGAAGAGGAGTGTCTCTTAAATCTACTCTCCCTTTCGTTTCTTCTTCAGTTCTCAGAAAACAGTCATGCTGTTCTTCACTATCTGTCTCAACTGAAATCGGCAACAACGTGGCTGGATTCAATGTGTTGCATCGTTTAATGTGCACATGACTCGCTAACAATGTCAACTCGTAACCTGACAACCGAGCACTAGTTAAATGCTGTGTCTTCGTACGGTTCAACAAGGTATCCACTGCATGTGGAACCATAACCACTAACGTGTTATCCATAACTAAACCAGCAGACTGTCGAATCGAAACAGCCGCTGCCGCCGTAGATCTCAAGCAACTCGGCAACGCTCTAGCTACCGGATCTAAAGTCGACGAAAAGTACGCACATGGACGTTGCTTATCGCCAAACTGCTGAGTCAACACTGACAATGCACATCCTTCTCTCTCGTGGACATACAATGTGTAAGGCTTACTGTAGTCGGGAGTACCCAACACAGGAGCTGAACACAACGCATTGCGTAATTCAGAAAAGCTCTTTTGACATTCGTCAGTCCAAGGAATAGGATTTGGAGTATCCTTAACAGTAAGAGCTATCAAAGACTTCGCTAGCAAAGAAAAATTAGGAATCCACTGTCTACAGTACGATGTAATACCCAAAAACGCACGTACTTCTCTCTGTGTCGTAGGCACACTCATTTTCGCAATAGCTTGAATTCTTTCTGGGGTCAGTTTCCTTCCCTCCTTCGATAAGAGGTGACCTAAGGAGGTTACTTCTTGTCGACAGTATTGCAACTTGGAGAGAGAAACTTTATGATGACAATCAGACAAGTGGCGTAGTAGCAACAAAGTGGCTTCCCTACAAATGTCCTCAGTATCAGCGGCAACTAGCAAATCATCAACGTATTGAATAAGGGCTGCACCATCAGGTAAAATCAACGGATTAAGTTGTGTCTTCAAAGCTTGACAATAGATCGATGGACTCTCGCAATAGCCTTGAGGAGCGCGCTTAAAGCGGAAACTGTGTCCTCCTAAAGAGAATCCAAAGATTTTCCTACTCTCTATGGCAATCGGGATGCTGAAGAAAGCATTCTTCAAGTCAATCACCGAAAACCAGGTGGCAGTAGCCGGAATCAGAGTCAACAAGGCAGTGATGTCAGGCACAACAGGAAATTGTGGAGCAACAATCATGTTCACTTCGCGAAGATCGATAACAAACCTATATACAGGAGGCTGTGAACAATCAGTTCTCTTCAGAACAGGCAAAACAGGACTATTGCACACATTACCTCCTGTTTCCTCAATGACACCCTTGTCGATCAGATCATAAATAATCGCTAAAAGTGCATGCTCACCATCATTCGAGATACGGTACTGTGGAATGCGCGGTAACTTAGCACTCGCCTTCAGTGTCACAACATATGGGGGAATCTCTAAAAGACCTACATCATTCGGACCAGTAGCCCACAATGAATCTGGTAAAGAAAACAATTCAGATGGAAGACTATCTTTCGACATGTACATCGGAGAGATTACTCTCTCACCCAAGGTAAGATGAACACCTGATTTGAGAACAATACAGTGTCGCATACAATCTCTTCAATAAATCCAAACCCATAGATTCTCATTACAACCTGTAGTCAAAAGAAGGGGTGCTTCGATCTTACACGGTCCAACAGAAAGAGACAATAGAGCAGAAATCGGATTCGTAACGGGGGCGCCAGAAAAACCTACAGAAACATTATCAAAGCCAGACAAAGGTGCGCCAGGGAGTTTAGAGTGCATAATAGAACTCTTTGTAGCACCAGTATCTAGCAAAAAAGGTTCTGACACACCTGATGCAATCACTTCAACATAGGGTCCACTCTGATCTACTGGAACTGAAACAACTCCCTCTCTTTGTCCATGGCTGTCCTAACAATCATTACCATTTGCTTTGTCACCTTCAACATAGTAATCATCCATATAGTACTGTGCTGTCCTACCAGACGAACTTTGCTGTTGATCAAAACTATTCATCGAGTTCTGTGGGGGCAAAGAACGTACGTTCTGTCCGCGACCTCTACCTCTAGGAACTTGTTGAGCACCTCTACCTCTTACACCAGAAGCACCATTCGTACGCTGTAACAGAACCGGACAACTATTCTTGTAATGACCGTCTTCTTTACAATACGCACACTGATTAGGCCCATACGGAAAACGCTGTTGAGAAAACTCGTTCCTTTGCGAGTTTCTCGAATATTGTTGAGGTTGCTGATAATCGCGCTGACTATTAGTACGGGGTGGATAAGCTTGTTGTAGAAGAACTTTAGTCTTTAATTCCTTAGTCTTCTTATCCGCTTTCTCTAACTCATCTTTGCGCCTATTTTCATAGTACTGGGCCATAGCTAAAATCTGTGCTGACGTGGAAACTGCCCAAGCACTCTCGGAATCCTTCAACTTAGTGCACAACTCGGGAAGCAAATTATGCACGAACTTATCAACGAACAATTTCTGGCCAACCTCGGTAGCCATATCCTGACCACTATGATCTACAAAAGTTTCTTCAAACCGCGTGAAGAAATCAGACACAGTCTCGTCTTTCTTCTGCTTACATGCAGACAACTTGTCCCAGTTAACACGCACTTCTGGCATCAAGGTCTTCATATAGTTAATTATCCTACCAGGAAGTTCAGTAATAAGATCTTCAGGCTTAGCACCTCCAGCTTGTCTATCATTTGCAGCAACAAGATTAGCCCATGTATCACCCAATTCGTTATCATGATCCGTATGTCGAATCACATTCCAGATAGGCTGTGGAACAACATTACCAAACAACATGTCTATGTCCGCTAAATTCATGACGCACGAACCCACGGTTTGAGTGAGCTCTTTATAATATCCCGCCGGATTTTTGCGCGGATCAGGTAAAGTCTGCTTAAGTGCTAAAACTTCAGCACGCTTCCAAGGAACATGTACCCACACTCGCTGAAAGTGCGCAGCAACAGGTGGAACAGCATTTGCATCAGCAGGTCTCCAAACTGGAGGAACCTCACGCATCGGATACTGACTCGCTTGTCTCCGAACTGACGAATCAAACTCAAACAAACGCTCGGAAGGAGCATTATTACGAAACAACAACAACGTCGACACCGCTCTCTCGACACACTACACTCGCCATTTGCGGTCTGCTGACACCAAAATCGTCCATTTCCGACTACCTTAATTGTACGGGTTCAGAACCATTGAACCTCACCCACGAACCACGGAACTACAGCTCCCCAAAGCAGACGTGCAGGTGGAGCCGGGGCAGCTGCTGGGCACCTGAGACATGATATCATCACACAGAACTACTTCTATGTGAGAAAAAAGACCACAATGCCAAATGTTGATGCAAAGAAAATAGGTGTATTCCCTTAACTCCAGGATGTGAAAAGTCACACAGTGTGACTGTAACTATGTTGGTAGCACATGTTATTGTCCTCATGGTGCCATCATAGAAGTGAGTCATTTAGTCCTCATGGCATGTGTTGCCTCACAATATGCCATAGATGCATGCCGCCCCTTCACCTCTGACGTGCACGCCCTGAAGCCCCTCCTTCAGCCTGCGCACTTGCCTCACTGTTGTCATCCACAGCTATGGCCTGACGCCCACTCCTGCGCCTTTCAGCAGGAATTGGTGGAGTCAGTGTGCTCCTGCTGGACTGCCCATCAGTGCCCAAGCTCCCTGGTGTTCCAATTCCCCCAGTGATGACAGCCCACAGTTGGTCTAGTGCATGTGTGACCTGCACCAGGCCCCTGGCAACATCCTGGCAGCAGTGTGCCATCTTATGTTGCATGCTTATGAATCTCTGTGCTAGCATGGAGATTGCAGTTGATTGGCGGCTGACAGCCCTAGTGAACTGGTCCAGGCGGGTGTGTAGCCGATGTTGTTCCCTGCGCCTGGCCTGCCTACCCTTCTGTTCTCCCTCAGATTGGCCTCCGAAGCTTGTGCGATGGTTGTCACCCCAAGTCTCAGCTCCGACATGTGGCGGTTATGTTGTGCTAGCTGGCGCTGGATTGACATTATCCCTTTGCTTTGCAGGCGCTGTACACGCAACATGTTGACCTCCAGGCCTGCAATTACCGAGTCTGTACCCGAGGAGGCATTGCTGGTGGTGGCACTCTGTCTTGCACCACTGCCGGTTGCGGTTGGTGCGCAGGATTGTGTTGTGCCTTGCCTTAGGATTTGGGTTTGAGCAGCCCGTGTGTCCTCATCAGCATCCGTAGACTCTGATGGTTGTAGTGCAGGAATAATTCTGCGCCGTTTGGGTGGCACTGATGGTGTGTCCCTTGTGGCACCCTGCCTCTCCTGCCCTGCCCGTTCCCCATCTGTTGCTGTCTCCCCCACTGCAGCCACTGTGTCCTGTGTTGTTGGTTCAGCTGAAAAAATAAAAGCACACATGAGTTGTGTGTCAATTTTTAGGTCTCGCCTGTCAATGCGCATGCGCATTGAGCTTGCAAGACTATGGGGGCTTAAACAGACTATAACCAACTTGCGATTCCATGGCGATTCCTTGCAGTGCCCGTGAAAAGCTCGCTCAATGCGCATGCGCATTGACATACAAAGCGCGTGCACATCAAAGCCAGCCATCTGCCGCCAGCAGCTTCACTTGAAAGGTATCCACCGCTCCGCCCCGTGCTGCATCAAAGCCTTTCGGCCGTGTCACATTTCTCCTCCCCCCTCCCCACAGCAATGCCCGGTGTGGCAGACGTGTTCGCTGCTTCTTTTGTTCCAACTCCGCTATCCGCATACGCTCACTATGAAAGTAAAACCAGCGCGCTCCCACTGCCCTGCTCTTCATTTAATTAGGGTCATTTTTACCCATCTGCCCACCGAGCGCGCAACTGTCTTAACCGAATGTCTCTCCTCTGCATCAACGGACAAGAGCTGTTTTCTGCCACTCCGCCCCCTGTTGCATCAAAGCCTTTCGGCCGTGTCACATTTCTCCTCCCCCCTCCCCACAGCAATGCCCGGTGTGGCAGACGTGTTCGCTGCTCCTTTTGTTCCAACTCCGCTATCCGCATACGCTCACTATGAAAGTAAAACCAGCGCGCTCCCACTGCCCTGCTCTTCATTTAATTAGGGTCATTTTTACCCATCTGCCCACCGAGCGCGCAACTGTCTTAACCGAATGTCTCTCCTCTGCATCAACGGACAAGAGCTGTTTTCCGAGGGTGGGCACCGCTCACAGGATGTTAACAGATGCGTTTCATCACTGATCACTGTAGTACAGCAGTGATTGTTGCAGGGAATAGTTGCAGTGCTGCTGAAGCGGGTAGGACGCTGGTTTATGCGAGGTCATGCTGGCTGTGGTTGGTATTTTCAGCAGTCGCCATAACTCGTTTCCTTTGCCTCGGCTTCAAATGTTAATTGCCTGCTCCAAGCCTGCCCTCTTTTCATATAACGCAGCCTGTTTTCTTTTACCGGGTGTTCGGTGTCGGTGTTGGGTTGCCTTTAGCCCCTCCCCATTCCGTTCAAGTTGTACATTTTCCACTCCCCTCCTGTTTCCCATGTTTCTCTCTACTCCAAGCATGCCCCACATTTCACTTTTGTGGGTGGGGCTGGTGCACAGCGATTTATGTATCAAAATTGATCCTTGGTTTTAGGTGCTATACGAGTGATGTCAGGCGTCCCTCGACATCCAATGTAACAGGCTATGTTGTGGGGTCAGTGGGACACTGGCCCCATCCTTGTATGCACTCTGTATTCCCTCTGTGGTTTGCAGAGGTTTCCACAAATACTTTCAAAAGATGTTTGCAATCATGATTTTTTATTCATCATTTTTCTTTAGTACGTAGTTGACATTTTGTTAATTCATTCGTCTTTGGTATAATATGGTACAATCCTTATAAGCATCCAATGCATTTCGGGGTATTATACACCCCTTCATCAGGGAAAGGACTCTGTGAACGTAAAATGTATGGATCATGAATATTGTAGAAAAGCAAAACGAAAAAAGCAGGATGCGCACGCATCTAATTGATATATTGCCGCGATGGCAAAGTGGTGAGGTGTGAGGGCTGTTTATGAGATGCACCGTTCTGTGACCCTGTTAACCCCAAGTGAGTTGAGCGCGATGCAGGTAATAGGCTCTAAACTGCTTACTTGTACCGTTCGCAAGTTGTAGCGTGTTCCTGTAAAGGGAAGACGTATGGGAGCGTTTTAGTTGACTGTTACGGATTTAGTGCATTCAAGCGTGTTAGTACGGATTCCTGACTAAAACTAACCTTGCAGTTTGTAGGTGGTCTCCTCCTTTCTTAGTCGCTGGTTCTGGCGGAACGCCATTGACCGCGTTTGGCTTCGTTAAAGTGAGCGTGATCACGTGGTGGGTTAATGGGAGGGTAGTGGGTGTGGTTCAACTATCGTTCAAGGGACAGTCTAGTATTAACGCGCTTTCCAGATTAGTAGAACATGCAGTGCAACCTGGGAGTTGTAGTGTTGTTACAACGGGCAGGTAAACTAGAGGTAAAAACTGGGCTGATAAACAGAGGGTGTTCTGGTGGTATACAGGTAAATCATACATTTTAGTACTGTGACATATAAAACAATATACAATATCGCCGACTGGAAATTAGTGGAAAACAAGGTTAAAAAAATAAAAAAGTCCTTAAATCGATCAGGAGTCAATGACTCAGTCCATGAGCAACTTTTACAAGTAGCAAGAAAATTCAATTCTTTCGTTGAGCCCAAGTGGCTTCTGTGTAGAAAGTCTGTAAATCCAGAAGTTTTCTCTTTGGAGTAGAAATTTGGTGTTGTCTCTACCCTCTAGTTTAGCAATGGTTTCCAGTATTATGAATTTCAACTGTGCGATGTTGTGTTTCTCTTCGTGGAAATGGACTGCTAGTGCTGATTTGGTGTTCTTTAGACGAATGTTAGATTTATGCTCTGTGAGCCTGGTTTTGATTTTGCGTTCAGTTTTTCCGATGTAGAGTTTTCCACAAGGGCATTTGAGAGCATAAATTACGTTGCTGGTATCACATGTGGCATTTACTTGAAGTTTGATTTTGTGCCCCTTCATCAGATGATTGATTATGTTTCCTTTAATGATGCAGTTACAGTTCCCACAGTTGTAGCATGGTTTCGTCCCAGTATAGATGGTGTGTTTGGTTAAATTCTGACGCACGAGTTCACCTAAGTTGCGTGATCTGGTGTATGCAAACAGCGGAGGTTCTTGAAAAATCTGATTGAAGTCTGGTTCCAGGTTTAATAGTGGCCAATGTTGATAAATAATCTTTTTGAATTTGTTGGTCATGGTAGAAAACTTTGAAACGATCACTAGACGTGTCTGGTGTTTCTTAATGCTAGGTTGTAGTAATTTTTGTCTGTCCAGGTTATTGATCCTTTGTAGGGAATTCTCAATAATGTTTTCTGGATAGCTTCTTTTGTGGAACTTCTGTGCCACTTCGTTGATCCGTTGTGTTGCATTTTGGGGATTGGATGTAATCCGTTTTGCTCGTGCCATTTGAGAAAAAGGTAGGTGAGTTTTCAAATTAGATTCGTGGAAACTGCTGTAGTGTAGCATGTTATTTCTATCTGTCGGCTTAGTGTAAAGATCTGTTTCAAATTCTGTTCCTTTGATAGAAACTTTTACATCAAGGAAGTTCACACAGGTATTTGAAATTTCCCAGGTCAGTTGTATTCTTTCGTCTATGTTGTTGAATTCCAGTAATCTAGTTAGCAATTCCTCTTGGGTGCTTTTCCAAACAATGAAGATATCATCTATGTATCTTGTAAACAGCAATAGATGATCTGTCCAGTTTTTATTGTTGAGAATATGTTGCTCTTCGAAATATTGCATAAATATATTCGCATACGCTGGGGCCGCTGAATTGCCCATAGCCATGCCCACGAGTTGTTGATACCACGTGTTCTGATGTTTAAAATAACTATGGTACAACGTGAATAGCATGAGTTCCATTAGAAATGCTTGAAACGGTCTTTCAATGTCTGTTTTGAGTAAGGATTGTTCTATGGCTTCAATTCCCAAAGAGTGGGGTATTGATGTGTACAGGGAACGTACATCCGCTGTACATAGGATGAGTTCTTGGTTTGCTTCTGGTTTGAGGTTCATTAGTTTTGTGATAAAGTGTGTCGTGTCTTTGGTATATGAACTCATGTTTTGTACTGTGGGTTGAAGATATTTGTCCAGTAGTTGTCCGATGGGTTCATGTAGACTCCCACATGTCGAGACTATGGGTCTCATAGGTGGATCCATTAGGTTTTTGTGGATTTTTGGGACCATTCTTAGGATCGGGCTCCTGGGATTGGGTTTGGTGAGAAAATTCTTGGTTTTGGTGTTGATTGTTCCCATTTCATGTGCTTTGTCTAGAATATTGTTAAGAATCTTCATATATTCCATTGTGGGGTTTATATCCAATTTCATATATGTTGTCGTGTCACTGATGTGTTGTAACACTTTCGATTCATACATGGTTGTATTCATGATTATCAGTGCACCGCCCTTATCTGCTTTGACGCATGTAATGGTTTCATTGTTGGATATTTTTCTCAATGCTTGGTCTTAGTGCGTTTAGGGTTGGTTTTGTTAAGATCCTGTTTGACTCTATTTTCAAATAGATCTAATGTTTTATGGCTTATTGGTGGTTGATATGTGCTGTGAGATCTTAGTCCGAGTAGTTGGTCTGGTTCCACTTGAGTGGTGGGAGGTAACACATTATCAAAAAAATGACGAAGTCGAAGTTTCCGCATCAGTTTAAAGAAACTGACTTCAAGTTCCAAGTTGTTAGAATCCGTTGTGGGTACAAATGAAGTTCCCTTCTGCAGAAGTTTAATTTCTTGTTGGGTGAGGTGGTAATCACTGATATTGATCACTAGTTGTTCTGAGTTTTCTTGGTTTGTTTGTCCTTGATCGTTCCCGTTGTACTCCTCGTGGTGGGTGGCTCTTTCCTTGTTTCTTTGTCTTTTATTCTGTCCTCTCCGGGGTCGCCTTTTTGTGTTTGGCCCTGTTCTAAAAAAGGACTTTGGTCCGGTTGGTGGCTGGTCGTAGGTTGTTGTGCTCTAGTTATATCCGGTTCCGTTGGTTTCGGCATGGTTCTCTTGGTTCTTTGGGTACTGTCACTGTCCGATGAAGAAGTATCTGTCTGTGATGTGTAGGGTTTGTTACGTCTTTTTTGGGCATAGACTTCCGCCCATGTATAAACCTCTCCGAGTTTATAATCCAGAGTATCTCTCCTGTATTTGCGTATTTTACGTTCGTTAATGTCTTTAGTATGTTTATCCATCTGGGTTTGGATATCCTCCAGTATGTCTTTAAGCTCATCCTCCGTTAGCATTTTGGACAGTTCAGTTGATGTCTCCTCTATCTCTCTAGTCAGTTCCCCAAGTATTCCAGATAGTTCTTCTATAATTAAAAGAATCAAGTCGAGTGAGCATTTGTTTAAAATCTCAAACCACCTTTCTTGGAAGGTTTTAGAATTCTTGCAAAGTGATGGTCTAAGGGCAATTCTGAGTCCCCTTGGTATGCGTAGGTTACGATGATACTTCACCAACGTACTCGCGTGTAATTGTTGGTTTATGCGTCTCTTGCTTAGGTAAATTAGTTGTTTTATATGTTGCTCTTTGGAGCGAGTTGTAGCCTCCTGGGCATTTTCCTCCCTAATAAGTGCGTATATCCGATTAGCTTCATCCGATTTAAACGCAAAGGTTGAGGCTCTGGCCTCTGTGCTCTTGGAAATGTCGTCAAAATTACTCATTTTCGATTTCTTTTGCGTGCAGCCGGTCCGATGGTGGACGCGAAAACGTAAAACAGGATTGTGGGTGGGGCTGGCGCACAGCGATTTATGTATCAAAATTGATCCTTGGTTTTAGGTGCTATACGAGTGATGTCAGGCGTCCCTCGACATCCAATGTAACAGGCTATGTTGTGGGGTCAGTGGGACACTGGCCCCATCCTTGTATGCACTCTGTATTCCCTCTGTGGTTTGCAGAGGTTTCCACAAATACTTTCAAAAGATGTTTGCAATCATGATTTTTTATTCATCATTTTTCTTTAGTACGTAGTTGACATTTTGTTAATTCATTCGTCTTTGGTATAATATGGTACAATCCTTATAAGCATCCAAAGCATTTCGGGGTATTATACACCCCTTCATCAGGGAAAGGACTCTGTGAACGTAAAATGTATGGATCATGAATATTGTAGAAAAGCAAAACGAAAAAAGCAGGATGCGCACGCATCTAATTGATATATTGCCGCGATGGCAAAGTGGTGAGGTGTGAGGGCTGTTTATGAGATGCACCGTTCTGTGACCCTGTTAACCCCAAGTGAGTTGAGCGCGATGCAGGTAATAGGCTCTAAACTGCTTACTTGTACCGTTCGCAAGTTGTAGCGTGTTCCTGTAAAGGGAAGACGTATGGGAGCGTTTTAGTTGACTGTTACGGATTTAGTGCATTCAAGCGTGTTAGTACGGATTCCTGACTAAAACTAACCTTGCAGTTACAAACTTGCAGTTACAAACTGCAAGGTTAGTTTTAGTCAGGAATCCGTACTAACACGCTTGAATGCACTAAATCCGTAACAGTCAACTAAAACGCTCCCATACGTCTTCCCTTTACAGGAACACGCTACAACTTGCGAACGGTACAAGTAAGCAGTTTAGAGCCTATTACCTGCATCGCGCTCAACTCACTTGGGGTTAACAGGGTCACAGAACGGTGCATCTCATAAACAGCCCTCACACCTCACCACTTTGCCATCGCGGCAATATATCAATTAGATGCGTGCGCATCCTGCTTTTTTCGTTTTGCTTTTCTACAATATTCATGATCCATACATTTTACGTTCACAGAGTCCTTTCCCTGATGAAGGGGTGTATAATACCCCGAAATGCATTGGATGCTTATAAGGATTGTACCATATTATACCAAAGACGAATGAATTAACAAAATGTCAACTACGTACTAAAGAAAAATGATGAATAAAAAATCATGATTGCAAACATCTTTTGAAAGTATTTGTGGAAACCTCTGCAAACCACAGAGGGAATACAGAGTGCATACAAGGATGGGGCCAGTGTCCCACTGACCCCACAACATAGCCTGTTACATTGGATGTCGAGGGACGCCTGACATCACTCGTATAGCACCTAAAACCAAGGATCAATTTTGATACATAAATCGCTGTGCGCCAGCCCCACCCACAATCCTGTTTTACGTTTTCGCGTCCACCATCGGACCGGCTGCACGCAAAAGAAATCGAAAATGAGTAATTTTGACGACATTTCCAAGAGCACAGAGGCCAGAGCCTCAACCTTTGCGTTTAAATCGGATGAAGCTAATCGGATATACGCACTTATTAGGGAGGAAAATGCCCAGGAGGCTACAACTCGCTCCAAAGAGCAACATATAAAACAACTAATTTACCTAAGCAAGAGACGCATAAACCAACAATTACACGCGAGTACGTTGGTGAAGTATCATCGTAACCTACGCATACCAAGGGGACTCAGAATTGCCCTTAGACCATCACTTTGCAAGAATTCTAAAACCTTCCAAGAAAGGTGGTTTGAGATTTTAAACAAATGCTCACTCGACTTGATTCTTTTAATTATAGAAGAACTATCTGGAATACTTGGGGAACTGACTAGAGAGATAGAGGAGACATCAACTGAACTGTCCAAAATGCTAACGGAGGATGAGCTTAAAGACATACTGGAGGATATCCAAACCCAGATGGATAAACATACTAAAGACATTAACGAACGTAAAATACGCAAATACAGGAGAGATACTCTGGATTATAAACTCGGAGAGGTTTATACATGGGCGGAAGTCTATGCCCAAAAAAGACGTAACAAACCCTACACATCACAGACAGATACTTCTTCATCGGACAGTGACAGTACCCAAAGAACCAAGAGAACCATGCCGAAACCAACGGAACCGGATATAACTAGAGCACAACAACCTACGACCAGCCACCAACCGGACCAAAGTCCTTTTTTAGAACAGGGCCAAACACAAAAAGGCGACCCCGGAGAGGACAGAATAAAAGACAAAGAAACAAGGAAAGAGCCACCCACCACGAGGAGTACAACGGGAACGATCAAGGACAAACAAACCAAGAAAACTCAGAACAACTAGTGATCAATATCAGTGATTACCACCTCACCCAACAAGAAATTAAACTTCTGCAGAAGGGAACTTCATTTGTACCCACAACGGATTCTAACAACTTGGAACTTGAAGTCAGTTTCTTTAAACTGATGCGGAAACTTCGACTTCGTCATTTTTTTGATAATGTGTTACCTCCCACCACTCAAGTGGAACCAGACCAACTACTCGGACTAAGATCTCACAGCACATATCAACCACCAATAAGCCATAAAACATTAGATCTATTTGAAAATAGAGTCAAACAGGATCTTAACAAAACCAACCCTAAACGCACTAAGACCAAGAATATTACCCAAAAGGACTTAACCACATTGAGAAAAATATCCAACAATGAAACCATTACATGCGTCAAAGCAGATAAGGGCGGTGCACTGATAATCATGAATACAACCATGTATGAATCGAAAGTGTTACAACACATCAGTGACACGACAACATATATGAAATTGGATATAAACCCCACAATGGAATATATGAAGATTCTTAACAATATTCTAGACAAAGCACATGAAATGGGAACAATCAACACCAAAACCAAGAATTTTCTCACCAAACCCAATCCCAGGAGCCCGATCCTAAGAATGGTCCCAAAAATCCACAAAAACCTAATGGATCCACCTATGAGACCCATAGTCTCGACATGTGGGAGTCTACATGAACCCATCGGACAACTACTGGACAAATATCTTCAACCCACAGTACAAAACATGAGTTCATATACCAAAGACACGACACACTTTATCACAAAACTAATGAACCTCAAACCAGAAGCAAACCAAGAACTCATCCTATGTACAGCGGATGTACGTTCCCTGTACACATCAATACCCCACTCTTTGGGAATTGAAGCCATAGAACAATCCTTACTCAAAACAGACATTGAAAGACCGTTTCAAGCATTTCTAATGGAACTCATGCTATTCACGTTGTACCATAGTTATTTTAAACATCAGAACACGTGGTATCAACAACTCGTGGGCATGGCTATGGGCAATTCAGCGGCCCCAGCGTATGCGAATATATTTATGCAATATTTCGAAGAGCAACATATTCTCAACAATAAAAACTGGACAGATCATCTATTGCTGTTTACAAGATACATAGATGATATCTTCATTGTTTGGAAAAGCACCCAAGAGGAATTGCTAACTAGATTACTGGAATTCAACAACATAGACGAAAGAATACAACTGACCTGGGAAATTTCAAATACCTGTGTGAACTTCCTTGATGTAAAAGTTTCTATCAAAGGAACAGAATTTGAAACAGATCTTTACACTAAGCCGACAGATAGAAATAACATGCTACACTACAGCAGTTTCCACGAATCTAATTTGAAAACTCACCTACCTTTTTCTCAAATGGCACGAGCAAAACGGATTACATCCAATCCCCAAAATGCAACACAACGGATCAACGAAGTGGCACAGAAGTTCCACAAAAGAAGCTATCCAGAAAACATTATTGAGAATTCCCTACAAAGGATCAATAACCTGGACAGACAAAAATTACTACAACCTAGCATTAAGAAACACCAGACACGTCTAGTGATCGTTTCAAAGTTTTCTACCATGACCAACAAATTCAAAAAGATTATTTATCAACATTGGCCACTATTAAACCTGGAACCAGACTTCAATCAGATTTTTCAAGAACCTCCGCTGTTTGCATACACCAGATCACGCAACTTAGGTGAACTCGTGCGTCAGAATTTAACCAAACACACCATCTATACTGGGACGAAACCATGCTACAACTGTGGGAACTGTAACTGCATCATTAAAGGAAACATAATCAATCATCCGATGAAGGGGCACAAAATCAAACTTCAAGTAAATGCCACATGTGATACCAGCAACGTAATTTATGCTCTCAAATGCCCTTGTGGAAAACTCTACATCGGAAAAACTGAACGCAAAATCAAAACCAGGCTCACAGAGCATAAATCTAACATTCGTCTAAAGAACACCAAATCAGCACTAGCAGTCCATTTCCACGAAGAGAAACACAACATCGCACAGTTGAAATTCATAATACTGGAAACCATTGCTAAACTAGAGGGTAGAGACAACACCAAATTTCTACTCCAAAGAGAAAACTTCTGGATTTACAGACTTTCTACACAGAAGCCACTTGGGCTCAACGAAAGAATTAATTTTCTTGCTACTTGTAAAAGTTGCTCATGGACTGAGTCATTGACTCCTGATCGATTTAAGGACTTTTTTATTTTTTTAACCTTGTTTTCCACTAATTTCCAGTCGGCGATATTGTATATTGTTTTATATGTCACAGTACTAAAATGTATGATTTACCTGTATACCACCAGAACACCCTCTGTTTATCAGCCCAGTTTTTACCTCTAGTTTACCTGCCCGTTGTAACAACACTACAACTCCCAGGTTGCACTGCATGTTCTACTAATCTGGAAAGCGCGTTAATACTAGACTGTCCCTTGAACGATAGTTGAACCACACCCACTACCCTCCCATTAACCCACGTGATCACGCTCACTTTAACGAAGCCAAACGCGGTCAATGGCGTTCCGCCAGAACCAGCGACTAAGAAAGGAGGAGACCACCTACAAACTGCAAGGTTAGTTTTAGTCAGGAATCCGTACTAACACGCTTGAATGCACTAAATCCGTAACAGTCAACTAAAACGCTCCCATACGTCTTCCCTTTACAGGAACACGCTACAACTTGCGAACGGTACAAGTAAGCAGTTTAGAGCCTATTACCTGCATCGCGCTCAACTCACTTGGGGTTAACAGGGTCACAGAACGGTGCATCTCATAAACAGCCCTCACACCTCACCACTTTGCCATCGCGGCAATATATCAATTAGATGCGTGCGCATCCTGCTTTTTTCGTTTTGCTTTTCTACAATATTCATGATCCATACATTTTACGTTCACAGAGTCCTTTCCCTGATGAAGGGGTGTATAATACCCCGAAATGCATTGGATGCTTATAAGGATTGTACCATATTATACCAAAGACGAATGAATTAACAAAATGTCAACTACGTACTAAAGAAAAATGATGAATAAAAAATCATGATTGCAAACATCTTTTGAAAGTATTTGTGGAAACCTCTGCAAACCACAGAGGGAATACAGAGTGCATACAAGGATGGGGCCAGTGTCCCACTGACCCCACAACATAGCCTGCCACATTTCACTTTTCCCATCACCTGGTAGTGTTGCCTTTAGCCCCTCCCTCCCCCCCTCATGCCTTTCAATTTGTAAATTACTCGCTCCCCTCGTGTTGTCCATGTTTTTTTCTGTGGCTTGCTTTCTTTCTTTCTAACTCTCATATCCCGTCCGTTTTTGTAAGTATTGCTGAGTTCAGCTGAGCCAGCCTGGAGTAGACCGTGCTTCTTCTTAGCTTTTCTCTGCTTGCCGCTAACTAGGTCGCCATTATTATTATCGGAGCACGGCAGGGGGAAAGTTGAAATGTTGGTTTGTCGTCCTATCTGTCTAAGACATTATTCTGAATGTTGACTGGAGTTCTCCGGAAGCGTGTACTATGTTGTGCAACATGACTTGCTCTCCAGGCTCCCCTGTGCCTTACCAGAACGGAAAGCTGGACAGTATACTGCGCTCTGTGTATACTGATTTCAAACAGTGACTTGTGCATAGCGATTAGCATTTTTTTCAGCACTGAAATCATGTTGGATACATTTAGAGCATTTCTGGACACTGTACTACCTAAAAAACATAGGTAGCGTTATGGCACAGGGTAGCGGCCGCCATTTTTACGCGCAAAAAAAAAAAAGACAAAAGGGACTAATTCTAGGACTATGCCAAATGAGTACGGAATTTGTACTCAAAACGCACACACATACAAACTCACACAGCCACACACATACAAGCTCACAACAACACAACAACACACACACTTACAACACACTTACAGTCACTCCCACTCACTCACCCTTACACCCTCACTCACCCTCACACAATTACCCTCACACATCATCACTCACCATCACTCTCACACCCCATCACCCTCACACCCCATCACCCTCACACACCACTCACCCTCACGCACCATCAATCACTCACACAATAACCATCACACACACTCACTTGCCCTCACCCAATTACCCTCACACACCATCACTCACCATCACCCCATCACCCTCACACCCCATCACCCTCACACACCTCACTCAATACCACAGCGTCACTCAACACCACAGCACCACTCAACACCACAGCAACACTCAACGCAACAGAACCACTCAATGCCACAGCATCACTCAGCGCCAAAAAATCACTCAGCACCACAAAATGCCACAGCACCCCACAACGCCACTGCACCACTCAATGCCACAGCACCACTCAGTGCACAGCATCCATCAATGCCAAAAACAAAAAAATTCCACAGCATCACTTAACGACACAGAAACAACAAAAGCCACAGCATCACTCAATGCCACAGCATTACTCCACACTACAGCATCACTCAATGCCACTGCATCACTCAACGGCACAGCATCACTCAGCACCACCACAGCATCACTCAGCACCACCACAGCATCACTCAACACCACCAGAGCATCACTCAGCACCACCACAGCATCACTCAGCACCACCACAACATCAAACAGCACCACCACAGCACCACTCAGCACCACCACAGCATCACTCAGCGCAACAACAGCATCACTCAGCTCAACAACAGCATCACTCAGCGCAACCACAGCATCTTCACTAAATATATTTAATAAACTTTAAGCTATTAGCAATATAAAATAAAATCCATTTTATTTACGTATTATTTTTTTTTTTTAAAGCTATTGATTTTTTTATATCAATACATATAAGTCACGTTAATACAAAACATGTTGCTTTACAAATGCTAGAGGTGTCACATTTACAAAAATTATAACTATTGGCTTTATAAAGAAGAAAGCTATTAATTTAGCTATTTAGAAAAAACAACACATAAATAAAAAACAAAAAAATAAATAAACCTATAGCTCTAACTTTCCTACTGCGAGACCTATTGCATTTCCAATGCTTGTTTTTTCAAGACATTAAAGTTTTTTATACTACTAATGACATGACTACTTGTCTATTTTGCACATTGCTTGTATGACTGTTCCCTATGTACCCTTTGTATGTGTCACAGGACCAAGTTTCAGTGCATGGGACTACATTTCCCATAATGCAATTCTGGGTGACCCTCAACACATGGACTGGATTTCTAATCATGCATGGGTATTTTGGGCTGTGAGTGGGTAGGGTATGTTTTGGGGTTTTTGGCATGCATCTTACCTTCTCTGGTGTCTCTATTTTCGGAGCTGTCAAGATCAGCCATGCCCGTCACTGACTCGGGCATGAGTGTGCCCTCCACCAACTCCTCCAGGGGCGTCGGATCTGTAGCAGTTGAGGTCCCACCTCCAGTCGTCTTTGCCTCTGCCAATCTGGTGGCCACCCTCTCCTTTGATCTCTGCCTCATGTCGTACCACCTCTTCCTTAAGTCCTCAGTGGTACGGTGGGTTACGCCTATGGCATTGACCTTTTCTTGGATGTCACTCCAAATTTTTCTCTTCTTGGCCTCAGGAACACGGAGTGAGGCTTTCCCAAACAGGAGGTCATGTTGCCTCTCAACCTCTTCAGTCAACACCTCGAGCTCCCTCTCTGAGAACTTTTGCTTTCTCTTCCTGCTGTGTTCCTCAGCCTGCTTGTCCCCACCCTGGGATCCCATTTCAGCTTGTAGTTGGAGAGACAAAACCACACTCCCGACTCACTGTCTCTCAGGCAGCAACTGACTCAGGAACAGGTGCAGGCAATCTGGTGCAGCATGGGCAGTCACACTTCCTGGTTGTGATGTCACCATTCTGCACCTGAATTGCTTTTTCTCGTTTTTGCGATTCCTTATTAGCGAATTCACTAATAAGGAATCGCTAATTGAGTAACCGCACTTTTCTTCTGCGATTTTTTAGTAATCGCTATTTTATTGCGATTTTTTATCTACATCGCGTTTTGCGATTCCGAAAGTGCGATTCGCTGAAAATCGCATTTTCAGAATCGCAAAAATTGATTTATCTACATATGCCCCTAAGCGTTTGCTGAGCAGCCGCCATATTTCATATGGCCTCCCACAAACTTTTCATTTTTGTAGTACAAAATACTAATGACCTTAACACAGTGGCTAAGCTAGACCTTTGGCCTCCCGTGGCGGTCCATGTGTTTGCGGCCCCATGACGGCCGCAGGTTAGGACGGGGGATGGGGAGGGAGCCCGCCGCCCCCAAAACTTGTGTGGCCCAAGACAGGCCGCTCCCTTCTTGCTACGCCACTGCCTTAACACTCCCAGGGTGTCAGAGTCATTAGTATTTTGTTTTCTGTTTCTTCTGTTTGGGACTGCCAGGCTTTCCCTGGCAGTCTTAAACAAAATAAAAAGAAATTCAGACCATTCTCTCTAAGTATGGCGGACAGTCTGATTCACTTATACCAACAACATCAAGTCCGTTGGTCATCCGTGTAACGTTTCTGCTGGCAGAGCAATGGCATAACAGTCCACTCTACTCTAAGTAGAGTGGGTGGGCCATCAGTTTGGCAGACAGGGTGCTCCACCGCATTTGTGGCATCTGCCCGCCAAACTCTAAATTACACCCTATGACTTTTGTTTACAAACAGGTAAATGAAACAGTTAAACATATGTTACTCATCCAAAACCAGAAGTTTCCTGCAGTTAATGGGGCCAAGATACCAAACTAAACATTCTTATAGCGTTCACGCACTGCGCTTAAGGTTTTCTACATCACTTGCCGTATGACCAATATTATCCTATTGGATGAACCAGAGTTAATCCAGAGGGCTTCGTAGCCCCTTGGTTTTCCCAAAATGTTTACTAAAAAGAAATTCAATCAATTGGATAGAGGTGCCTGCCACAATAAAAACAATTTAGCATCCTTGCTGTGATATGTTTGTCTTTCTATGTCAGTTACTGCTGTCTCCAGCATGGAGGACATATAGGAGGTGTCAAGGGTTGCAACTGCCACCCCTGGCTTGTCCCTGGTGACCCCTGGCTCTGCTTTCGCGACCCATGGCCTCAGAGATGGCAGAATCAGTGTCAAGAATGCAGAGAAGCTCACCCTCACGGCCACCAGGGCTTCAACTTTCTGGTTTTATCCCATTTTGTATTAGACTGATTGTGAATTATAGTCTATTAATGTTAATCTATGTTTCACTATCAGTGCAATAAAAATGAGCCTCAGGAGCTGGAATAATACCTTCTCTGACAGCTGAAGTAAGTAAAATAAAATACCTTTAAAGGTGTGTGGTGGACATCTGAGTGAGAATGTGTGTGTAAGATAGAGGGGGAGTTTATGTGTGAACGTGTGTGTCTCTGTGAACATGTGTGTGTATGTGAGCTACAGTGAAGTGACAGGTGGTAAGTGAGAATAACTGTGAGTGAACTGGAGTATCTGAAAGTGAGTACAGGTCATAGTGAGTAAGAATGAGGGAGGAGCGAGAAAGTGAGTGAGTGAGTGTGAGTGAGTGATGATAAGTAACTAAAGATGGTCAGAGAGTGTTAGAGAGTGTGAAGAGGAGAGGGGGGGGTGAGAATGAGTAACAGTGTATGACTCTAAGAAAGATAAAAATGAGTGAGTCCGTGTTTGAAAATAAGTAAGGAGTGAGTAAGCAAGAAAGAATATGAGTAAGAGTGAGGCCCGGTGAGTGTGAGGGATCAAAAAGTATGAGTGAGTGAGAGGGAATGTGAGGGAGAAGGAGTGCGAATGAATGAGTGAAAATAAGAGATGTTGAGTGAGAATGAGTAGGTGAGAGTAAGAGGAAGTTCAAGTGAGTGAGTTACAAAGTATGAGAAAGCCAGTGTAAGAGTGAGTGAGAGAGAGAGTGTGAATGAGTGAGAATGAGACAAGTTTGAGTGCAAGAAATTAAGTGATAATGAGTGAGTGTGCCTGAATGTGTGTATGCCAGCCTAAGTGAGAATGTGTGGGGAACAGTTTACTAAACCTGACATAGAAAAGTGTGCCTACAATTCAACGACCCAGGAGATGCCAGGCCAGGATTTCTGCGCCTCATCTCATAGACCTTGGGCAGCCTCAATTCCTTCAGATGTCCTTCTGCTTTGTTGCTCAGCTCTTCCAGTGGTCAGGACAGTGCTACATCTCACAGGTCAGTCCAGCTCCACTTTTCCTACGGGGCACAGGTCAATCTGTCTACTTTGGGCTATTGTACAGTTATTAACTCAAAGGACAAATAGTCGGTGGGTAGACCCTCACAAATATCTTCTTTGGTCAACATTTGTATTTTTCCCCCAAAGAAGGCATAAGTGTATCTTCCTTTTTTAGACCTGTTTCCATAGGCTTCTAGAGAAGGGCGTCTATGGTGAGACTCATTTGAACTGGTGAGGGTGTTTTTTTATGTGAGCTCGTGCACCACACCTAAAGGCCACTGTTGTAGATGACAGCTGGTACAAAGAGGACAGGTATGGAGCAAATTTCATTGTGCAAAGGAAGAGGGTGGGAAGACCCATCCACCCAACCGGGATGATTGCTTTGTGGGGAAGGAGGGTCAGAGAATGACTTACCAAGATGCCACCACTGCAGCTCTCCTTGCAGGTTGGGATGAGTGCTTAGTAGCCTGCCCCCACTCAGCTTGGAGCTCCACTTTAGGCTCCACTTTAGGTGACCCAGATGAGCAGAGCTTCTTGAGTGCACTTGATTAGAACCATAGGGTGTGTGAGGAAAATGTGCACGGCGTGGTGGTAACTTCTGGTAGCTCCTGCATGTTGACTCCATGCAAATATTGTTTACAGTCTTCTATGCTGCAATTATTTTTTTCAGTATTTCAGTTTAGAAATCGTTGGGGTCTAAGGAGCAGCAGGTTTTTTTTTTTTCAAAATGCTGTAACATCAGTTTCATGTACATCTGTTATTTAGACAAATTTTCGCTGCAACATTGATCAGTGCCTAACTTAACATGCTAAAATGTGGTTGGGGAAAAAACGTGACTGCTGACCTAATGGAAAGTAAAACCAGGAAATTTGCACTTTCACAAATAGGGTCTCTGAGAGATTAAGGCCACTGTATGCACCTGCCTTACAATTCCAGCACAATAAACAGAAAGGGAGAACCATATTGAGGAAATTCTTGCCATGTGGACTCAGCTGGCGGAATGCTGGTATCTATTCAATGGAGGAATCTTTTGCCATTAAAGTAGAGAACCTGGCATATGGGAGGGTGGCAACCATGACAAAATGCTTGCCCTGACACACTGAAGTCATTTTTGACATAATGGGTCATCTATGGTATATGTACAGAATAAATTGCTAAATTCTGATACTTACGCCTTTTATGTCATTCTTGATATAAGGAGTTACCCATGAACCATGGGGAAACACATGACAAAATGCTGGCACTGCTGCAATTATTTTTTGCAATTTTTATTATATAGTGTGAACTTGACCTGAAGGAATCGGAGCACTTTACACTAGCACCGGTTACATTACACAGGTGGTATACCTTTCTTTAGGCATGGGAAGAGTTAGTTATTCGCCCAGAATCGCAGGACGTTGAGTTGACGCGGAGACTCAAACCTGGTTCCCCAGTTCCAAAGTCGGCAGCTTTCGCTGTAACACCACACCCTCTACCCTCAAGGTAATTTTTACATATGGAGGCACTCATACCACATTTTGAAAATATTGGGGTCAACTCCTGGGGAATGTCAGATTTCATAGGCTTGGTACACCATGAAAGCATTGATTATTTCATTAGAGCCCTTTCAGCGCCAGTGGCAGTTAAGCATATTTTGTGAAAACGATGGTTTAAAATGCATGATTTCACCCTGTTCTTTTCATCTTTTTCTCAAACGGAGAAATCTTCTAAAAGAGGGTTAGATTACTTGCTTTGCTCCCTCAATGCAATTCAGGGAAAGTATTATGCCCCAGAATTTTCAAAGAACAAGTCGACTCCATAATATAGATGATACCTAAAATAGCCATTTATGTTATGTTTTTATATTACCATGCAGTTATAATGGAACATCATCAATGACAATTGTGATGTTAGGGTCACGTGATGTTCCTTCCTGGAAACAAATCAGTGTGAAAGGTGATATGATGTCACTTCCTGTGAAGTCGTTAAAGTCAAAGGGCATGTGAAGTCACTTCTGAAACCCCTTGTATTTTGGTGAATTGACGCCTATGCAACACAAAGGCCTCATAAATTGATGCTAAATGTCTAGAATTACAAAAACAGCAAAATGCCACTTTGCCCGGAGCTCTGATAATCATTCTACCAGAGCAGTTCATGGACCGCTAAATTGGGAGCTTTGCACAATTTCGAGCATCTCTAGTCTCTGATAAATCTGAAGGAATGAACCAGGTGAAATATTGGTGAAGGTGAAGCAGGCTAACTCCACTTTTGTTTTTAAACAACACATGTTTATGTATGTTTTGTGTATGAGATTGCTTTTGCCTGAGATTTAAATATCTTCAGGCTGGGACAAAGGCGTGTGAGAGCCCGTTCCTTTGTTAGGCAACCATTTTAGTCTGCCCCCACGCTTACACACTCTGTGAAGTGAAGCGTGCTAGTGACTGACACTCCCTCACATAGGATGTCCTTGCCCCTTTCATTTACCATTTACATACCTATGTATGGATGTGCGCAGGAGGTGTGCCGCTGGCATGCCAAAGGTATGCCTAATTCAAACCTGTCCGCGCCCAAACGGGACATGGGGCCAGAATGCAGCCGCACACTTCATCCTGGGAGTACCCAAACACTCCTGGGTCAGGGAAGGATTGAGATCTCGTCACTGGCTGCCAGTGGGTGTCCTTCCAAGCGCTTTGCTTGACACATAAAGCCCTCCACTCTCAGGCATCGAGCTATCTTAGGACAGCCCTGAATTGGTATGACCCCAGGAGGCCCCTGAGATCAGCTGGACATTATAAGGTGGCGGTTCCGCGATGTAAGAAAGCCAGGTGTGGTGAACGACATACTCCCTGTGTTCTCTTCCGTTCATAGCGCTTTGAAGCCTTCTGGTCTAATGCACTTTAGAAATGTCACACATACAAATACAGAAAGCCTTATACACCTTTACACCTTAGTTTTCCCCTTTAAGCAGACATTCCTCACGGCAGGGGCAGACATGATAATGAGTCCCTTCCCCAACACAAAGATGCTTCTTCTAAACATGTACATCTGTGCATGCTTCCTTACAGCCATTGCTTTAATACCTGCACGTCACAGACCGAGCATGCCTACAAAATGGTCGACGTGTCGGGGGTGGGCGTCTGAGGTCTTGAGCCCACTTATTCACGCCTGAGTATGTCTTTGAGGAAGTTGTCTCCAAGCTGACGGTTCTGCAGACCATGGCGGCGGGTCAATGGCTGCTAATGGGCGCCATCATAATGACAGCATACGAAGTGACCCAGCGCCATCACAGATGCCCAAGGGAGCAGTTATTCTAAATTGATAGTATGAAAGTCATTAAATGCTCTATAAAATCATTATCTTTATTGCTTTTGCCTTTGCCTTTGAAACCGAGCCAAGATAATTGTACAAAAGCTGAAATGAATTAGCAATGGACTTCCAAATGCAGACTGCTTGGATGTAAAGTTGGGAAAGGTGTGGACTGAAGGCTGCCTCTGGAAGGCTGGTAGGGCTGGGGATGAGTTGCACATGCCCCTGATTTTGATCACAAAAAGGGTCATACAGTTAGTGATGAGGTTAAGGTGATGCGAGTAGCTTCACTGAGGCACTAGCACAATGAGCAGCCAACCAGAATAACCTATCGCGTGGGCAAAACGTGCCATGACTGGGCACCCGCAAACCTCTGGACTCTGATCTAACTAGACTAGTGTTCTTACTTGCATGACCAGGAAGCGAGGAAGCCTGATGGCACCTACTCCAATCCCAGTGCATGCAAACTACACATCTGGGTAGTGGGTCCTCCTCTAAGAAAACGTGCAACTCCCGAAATATTTGCCTGAAAAGTTAGTCAGTCTTTAATGAACACCCATGAAATAATATCCTCAGGAATTCTTGGATAATGAGAAGGGAGCCCTCCTCCTAGAAAATAATAGTTTGCACACACACAAATTAATTATACTGATGAAACTAGGACCACTGTTTGGTTACAAATTGACGTACCAT
Organism: Lissotriton vulgaris; assembly: GCF_964263255.1. Classification (NCBI taxonomy): domain Eukaryota; kingdom Metazoa; phylum Chordata; class Amphibia; order Caudata; family Salamandridae; genus Lissotriton; species Lissotriton vulgaris. Next base: position 249,445,025 of record NC_141693.1, on the reverse strand, counting down.
TTTTTCGCACATAAAACATAAACCGTAAAAACTTACTAAGGCCCTTATTATGGGTCTGGTGGTCACAGTGGCGGTCTCCACACTACCCTGTTACCACTAGGGCAGTTGGTCTGCCCTGGGACCACTGCAACTGCCAGGGAACCGCCATTCCCATGCGACTTCTTTGCAGTCCTATGGCCGCAATATGCTTGGCGGGACCACAGAGGTCCCATCAAATATATTGTTTGTTTACTCTTTGCCGCGGTTTTCATGGTGGTCAGCTCGCCATGAAAACATTGACAGAGAGAAACAAAGGGCTTTACGCCATGTGGATGCCGAAAGGTTGGGGTGCAACATGTGCCCCCTATGGGAATGCACCCAGTAACTGCACAGCATGGACTGCCGCAGTGCATGCGGTGCAGTTACAGCCTTTGACTTTTCGTCAGACCTGGAGAAAACTCCTGATCTTGCGGGAGGTTCCTATATGGGTTTGGCGGTGCGGGAGTGGGGCAGCCCCACTCCCATACCATCAAACTCATAATGAGGCCCTGAATAATTATCAATTTGAACTGGATACATCAGTTGGGAGACTGATAAGAATATTGTTTTAAAAATATTGTGTCAAAAATATTGTTAATGGTTCTGCCTACTAGATAGAGTTGCGATTTCCTTTCTGGAGCACAGCTCTAGGGCTTGGCTTGTATTTACATATTGCCAGCAGGACCCCTACGATGGAGGACTGGGCATGGTTAACCTCTACCTTTACCACTTAGCCTCACACCTCCTGATTTTCCATGATTGGTTTAACGGGGGTCGTTGGATCCTGCCTACCGTCAGGACCTAACCCTAATGGGATTTCCCCAACTCCTGTCTATACTAAATGGTTCTCCTATTTCTCACTCTATGCCCTCAGTGACCAGATTGGCCCTACAAGCATGGAGGGCAGCTTTTCGGCACACCCGCTGGTACACCATACTCATACGGCAGACACCTCACTGACATGACGCCTGGCTGAGCGAGGTGGCGCCTCTGCAGGGTTTTGGACTCTGGGACCTTATTGGGATCTCACAGCTTGGGGATGTCTGTCCAGGGACCCATATGCATTTATATCAGGAACTTCAAATCACATATGTTTTGACCCTTGCACAATTTTATAAATACCTCCAACTAAGACATGCACTTCAGTTGCATCTCTCCCAAACGGACTCACTTCCGGAATTCAGTCCACTAGAGCTTAAACTGTTGATGGATGATTTGGGCAAAAGTGGTGTCTCTCAAATTTTCCGAACCTTGATAATCAATACACCAAGCACCATAGACCATCTCTGAGGCCAATGGGAGTAGTGTCTGGGACTTCTGGAGGAGTATGACTGGCGTGGTGCACTGATGGTGCAGAGGTGGTCACAATCTCTTCCAAATTATGCCTGGTCCAAACATACCACTTAGTGCCTACCTCTCTCCGGCGCAGCTGCACAGGGCAGGACTGATTTCTGACCCCCCTGTGGGACTGGGCCATTTTTGGCTAAAGTTCCCTAAACTTTTAGTTTTTCCCCTAGACCTTTTTCTGACATCTATTGCCAACTTAGATGCTCTGGACACTTTGTCTCTGCTAAACAGTGTCAAAGTAAAAGTGTTCCCTGTGTAAAGTGTAATAGTGATTGGTTGTCCATTATTGGTATGTTAGCTTTACTAGTAAAGTCCCTAGTGAAGTGCACTATGAGTGCCAGGGCTAGTAAAGCAAATGCTACTGGTGGGCCTGCAGCACTTATTGTGCCACCCACTCAAGTAGCCTTGAAAAGGTAACTCAGGCCTGCCATTGCAGGGCCTGTGCGCAGTTTGCTAAACTGCCATGTTGTTCTAGTATGTGCACACACTTACCAGACCCTGCCCTTCCCATTCCATACACATCATTCACCCCTATGATGAGTCTAGGGTACCCCCTGGACAGGGTGCAGTGCATGTGAAAGATGGGTCATGTACCACGGTGTGTGCCATGTCCTGGCAGTGAAATAATCTCCATTTCATTTTCACTGCTGATAGGCCATCTTGCCCATTAGAATAGAATGAGGAGGCGGTGTAATATGTTTTCCAGCCTATCTCTCCAAAGGCTTAAGATTGAAAGGTGAAGTTTAGTATGCCTGAACTCACCCTGCAATAACACATCTTTTTATGAAGATGGTTTTTCCATTGTGTGTCTGTACGCCACTCTTTTAGAAGTGGCTGGGATTTTTGTGCTTTAAATATTTCTGTGTGTCTCTGCCTGGTTGTGGATTGACTGGATGGATTTAAAAGGGATAGGATCTGGGAAATGTCTTGACCCAGGGGCGAAGGTGAGACAGCACAGGCTGACCTCCATCTGGTGTGTAGGAGGAGGAATAGGCCTAGAGGTGAAGAGACCTTGGTTGGTGCTATAAAACAATTGTCCCATCTCCATACCCCCACTAATCAAAGGGAGAAGGTGTCACTAGTATGGAGGCACCCTGAACTGGTTTGAGCAGGGGTCAGTGCCCCCTGTAACACAAAGACTTCAAAGCCATTTAGGGGTATAACTATGCAAGCTGAAGCCCCTGAACTTTGGACAATGTCTTGATCAGATGTGAACAAGACTGGAGCTACTTCGTGGATCAAGAGGAACCTTTGCCAAGGAAGAGAAACTGAATAGACTGCTGGATAAGACTGCTCTTGCTGTGTGATCTGGGGCTGGCCTGCAGTGTGCTGTTTTAACCAAGGAAAGGCTGTATGGACTTTGCTGTGTGCTGTGTCCCCCTGCTTGAAGGACTTTGCTGTGTGCTGGGTCCTGAAGTATCTATCCCCAAGGGCCTGAGGTGAGCTGGCTCCCTGTTTGGAAACACAGGAACACAAATGTTTCCAGAGAATACTCTCAGATATGGCGTGGGTGTGTATGCTCTGTCTAGGCTGAGAGCTTCGCAAGTTGTGCCCTGTGATCTTGGGCACCGGGAGTTCCATACGAGACTCAGAGACACGGTGTGCGTGTGCTCTGTCTAGCCTGAGTCCTTCGAGAGGATCGTCCTGTGTACATTTGAGCATAGGAGCCGAGTAAGTTTCAGTGACGATGTGTGCATGTGCTTGGGGGCAGCCTGAGACTTTCGTGTGGATTGGCCCATGATCCTGCACACTAGAAGAGCGAGTGTGCCTCAGCGACGGTGTTTTTGTGTGCTGTTCGCAGCCTGAGACCCTCGCTAGAGGTGCCCTGTGATTGGGGGCACCAGGAGACAAAGTGTGTCTCAAGCAACGCTGTGTGCATGTACCTTATACTGCCTAAGATCTGCGCAAGAGGGGCCCTGTGATCGGGGGCACCAGAGGACAAAGTGTGTCTCAGCGATACAGAGTGCGTGTGCTTTCTACTACCTAAGACCTGCGCAAGTCATGCCTTGTGATTGTGGGACAAGAAGATCAAGTGTGTCTCAGCGACGCTGCGTGCGTGTGATATAAGTAGCCTGAGACCCTCATGAGGAGTTGTCTGGTTAATGTGTACCCTGAGTTCCTGTGAGTCCTAGTGACTCTGAATGCGGGTGTAGTGATGCAGCCTGGGATCTTCCCATTTCCCGGAAAGTCAGAGATTGCATCGGAGGCCTAAGTCACAGGACGAGGAGAAGAGAGTGGGTTTGTGTCCACCAGGTAACGTGTGTCGACTCCTGGGGAGAGGCACGGGCTGGGAGGGAGACGCTCTTGGCCTCTCTCTGTTTTGCAGTGCGAGCCTCTGCTTCAGCTCGGATTGAGGCCTGTTTGCCAAGGGAGTGGCAGCACCGGGACCTGAGTGCTAAGCTGCAGTTACTGTGTTCTATCTTACCCGTGTGGGGGGGCAACTGTGGTTGGAGACTAACCACAATCCATCACGAGTGGCGGAGAGACCGCCGAAGGCACCGTGAATGGTGCTGGAGTAACTTACGTATTGCATAACTTCTACGTAGTGGAGTATCTGATGATTGTATAATGCATTGCTTTATTTATGCACAACGGACTGCCTATTTAGTCGTATTGCCCATTGTATTGTTTGCCTAACGAACTGCCTGATAGGTGTGATATGCATTGCACTAGGTTTGCATAACGAACTGCCTGATAGATGTGTTACGCCTTGTCTGAATCCTTCGCCATGATCTGCCAGATTGTCGTATTACACATTGCATTAGTGTTGCATACCGAACTGCCTGATATGTGTTCCACATTGCATTAGTTTCGCATAACGAATTGCCTGATAACTGTATTATACGTTGCATTGCTTTTTCCCACCAGAGTACCTGAAGGGGGACCGTATGCATTGCATTACGGGGGCATAACAGTTTACCACATTGTTGCTTTACGCATTGCATTACAGTGACAGTACAAATAGCCAGATAACCGTATCACGATCTGCATTATTCTTATGTTGTGAAGTACCTGACTGTTGCATATTGAACTGCACATTACGACATTAGGATTACGTAGTATTGTCTAGTTTAGCTCAATAGTAATAGGCCAGGGGGGACATTACCCCAACACATATGTTGGTTTAGTACTGTGTGGTCACATCGTATATCGTTTTATAAACATAGATTTTTTTTTCTATGAAACTCGTGTGGAGTCTATTTGTGGTGTCATCATTGTTTGTTTGTTTGTTTATTGAGTTTTATATAGCGCTGGCTAGACCCGGAGGTATCCGAGCGCTTTACATAAGGAACAACAGCGAGTTACAGGTACAATAATGTAAACATTTTTTTCACAGAAATTAAAAAGTAAATGACAAATCATAAGAGGCAGAGAAGGAAAGGGGGGCACGAATATGAGCAAAAGGAGAAAAATGTTCGACACAAAAGTCAAGGTATCAGAGTGCTTAACATAAGGAACAGAAATAGCGGGTTGCAAGGTACAATAATTTAAAACATTAGTTGCACGGTTTTAACAAAGTGGAAAAAACAGAGGAAGTGAGCGAAGGTAGAGGGGGACAAGAGTAGTGTTCTGAGAGAGGGAGAGGAGGGACCCAGGGGAGGTGGAGTTAAGGCAGACCAGAAAGAGGGAGAAAAATGTTTGACGATCATCAGGGGGAGACCAGAGGAAAGGGGAAGGGGGCAAGGAGAGAGGTCAAACAAGATGGCAGGTTCAGGTAAAGGGTATCAACGGCGACCAGCAACAAAATGGCGATAACGCGTCTCTCTAAGACTGCAACTTTGTCCTCCATGTCTACATGGCGGCATGGGGTTGAATCGTAGGTGGAAGGTAAGAGCACCCAGATTCACTGTGTTGAAGCCCGGTGTTTCTGGAAATATCCACCTTCGACAAGCTGGGATTTACTCCTCAAAGCTTTCTGCATTCAAAAGGATTGCACTCTTCCAGCATAGACCCAGACCGAAGGATCACCACTAAACAGATGAAGAGCATTGATATTGCCCTTGTCATGGGGCATTCTGCTCCACATCGGTTGAGCGCTTTGAGTGGGAATGCCCCCCTATCATCTTATCACATTTCTACCCAATTACCACATTTAGCACTGTGACTAGAATGTGCCGTCCCAGCCCCTTGAATCAGGAGGCTCACAGATAACACTTGTGTTGCCCGTAATCATGGCCAATCGAATTATGCATCAGAAGTGAGCCAAATTATGTGGCAAGGTTGTGTAAATTATGCAGCAAAAAGTTAAATTATGCACCATAATGCGCCACATTTTGTTATAGTATTACTTCGTTATTGTGTTTGTTTTACACTTATTGACAAGGTTGAGCATTGGTTGCACCCAGTGGCGGCCGACACAGGTAAACGTGGTGAGCCGGTGCAGGGTGCGGCAGAGAGAAAGCAAACGGTACACAGACAAAATATCGAGTTTTAAATTTCGATATACAATTATATCGAAGTTTAAATATCGATGGGACAAAATATCGAAGGTAAGTAATATCGACAGTCTTAATATCGATATTAGTATGATATTAGTAATATCGAAGTTTTAAATATCGATGTCAATAATATTGAAATAAATAACTTTGATGTTACTAATATCAATTTTTAAATAAATTTAGTGTATATTATATTGTATTTATTATGTTTTATTATTTATTTTTAATGTAATTTAATTAAATATTGTCTTTTACTACTGTAGCGGGTTGTGGGTTTATAGGGGAATAGGGTGGGAAGTAATTTAATTATGTTAAATTAATTATTAATTAGTAGGAATTATTAATTAATTGAGAATTAATTTTTAATTAATTTTAATTAATTGATTAATTGATAAATATGTTCTGTAGCAGGTTATGGGTTTATAGGGGAATAGGGTGGGAAGTAATTTAATAATAATTAATTAATTAATATATGTTTGTACATATTTTAATTAATAATAATTGGTAATTAATTTATATTAATTAGTTAATTAATTAATATAATTTTGTACAATTTTTTAATTATTAATTAGTTGGTAAATAATTAATATTAATTAGTTAATTACATTAATTAGAGTAATTTTTTTATATATAATTTTTTGTTATTCTTAATTAATTAATTGGGAAAAATAATATTAATTATTAAATTAAATTAATTACAGCTAATGTGCTAATATATTTACTTTATTGTTATTGTTAATTAATAATTCATTGGTAATTAAATAATATTAATTAATTTTGGGTAAAGGAGTATTTTTAGGGTTCAGGGTCAGTTTTCAGTTTTTGGGTAAAGGGGTATTTTTAGGGTTCAGGGTCAGTTTTCAGTTCTTGGGTGAAGGGGTATTTTTAGCGTTCAGGGTCAGTTTTCAGTTTTTGGGTAAAGGGGTATTTTTAGGGTTCAGGGTCAGTTTTCAGTTCTTGGGTAAAGGGGTATTTTTAGCGTTCAGGGTCAGTTTTCAGTTTTTGGGTAAAGGGGTATTTTTAGGGTTCAGGGTCAGTTTTCAGTTCTTGGGTAAAGGGGTATTTTTAGCGTTCAGGGTCAGTTTTCAGTTTTTGGGTAAAGGGGTATTTTTAGGGTTCAGGGTCAGTTTTCAGTTTTTGGGTAAAGGGGTATTTTTAGGGTTCAGGGTCAGTTTTGGGTTTTTGGGGTACAGGGATATTTTTAGGGTTCAGGGTCAGTTTTGGGTTTTTGGGGTACAGGCGTACAGGGTAAAAATAAAAAAAATGAACATTAAATCAATTAAATTAAATGAAAAAAAAGAAAATTACATTAAATTATTAAGTGTTTTATTTATTTTAAATGTATATGTATTAGTTTTAATTTTGTTTTAATATTTTTATTTAATATTTGTAAAATTATATGTATTTTAAAATTATTTTTACATTATTATTAATACATTTAAAAAAACTATATTTTTAATTTCGATATTTTTGTACGACGATATTATTTTTTCGATATTTTTGTACTTACCTTTATGAAGATATGACTCCGATATTTTTGATGTCGATATTTTTGTGCCGATATTTTTGTATTTCGATATTCTGTCTGTCGATATTATGTCAGACATTCAAAGCAAACAGATGACAGAATAGAAGTTATTTATTTATTTAATTATACCAATTTCTTTTCTGTTATCTTCCCCCTGCTCCCACCCCACCCCGCCCCACCGTGTTTACCTGTGCCAGCTGCCGCTGGTTGCACTTCATAAGTACCTGTTTAATACTCAAATATTGCAATAAACAAAAGAAGGATGACCAGTCAACCTTTGAAATTGGCACAGCAATATGTTGCTGCGTTTTTAGTAATGTTTGAACCATTTGACAAGGATACAATTTTTTATTCTTCTTAACATCTGCATATTATGTAGCAGATGATAGATTATGTGGCAACTCTATAATTATGCAAAAAACACAGCAGCCGCACAATCGCATAATTCGAGTGGTCCTGCCCATAATTGTCCCAGATAGAACAACCTTTACACCCTGCACTGCTCCTAGCCCCATAACCCTTGCCCTGCATGGCATCATAGCTCACTTCCACCAGTGTATCCGCAGTCCTTTTTTTCAAGTTCTAGTGTCGGCCACTTGAATCTCAACTCTTGCTCATTTCTTGCAATAGCCTCCAGCGCTGCTTACCACTTGCAGCACAGACGGGGAACATCCTTTACAACGCAACTTTTACCACGCAGTGCCTTAACGACGCAACTATTACAACGCAAACCATTACAACGCATTGCGCTGGGGGGCGCTCTAGGATAGGGAATAGATTTAATTTACTATCCAACTTCCCTAGTGTCCACGGGGACTGGAGTTGGAATAGTAAATTAAACTATTCACTATCCAGCACCCCAAAGCGCTATGCGTTGTAAAGGTTTTCGTTGTAATACTTGTGCTGTAAAAGCATGCGTGGTAAAAGCATGCATTGTAATGTCATACATCCAGCACAGACACTTCTTTTTATTGTTCACAATGTATTCTCTCTCTGTCTCCCTAAGTTGTGGAATGAATGTGACGGCATGTAGTGTTGTTATGCAATGCTAAGAAAACTTAATAAAAATGTTTGTTTTTTGTAGACTTGGAGGATGAAAAGTGGGATAAGGCATTGAGATCCCTAAGGGAAGCTGCAATTAGATTAGGTTTCCACAATATCCAACTGCATATTTTACACATATCACACCACTCCAGGGAACTGCAAAAATAGATGGGAAGAGGGGACTCCAGCTGCTGTGGTGTCAGGAGTTGCTTAGAGTCTGGCACCTTTTTCCATACTATGTGGTCATGCCTAAAGGTACAGCAATACAGAGGGTGAGCACACGATTGCAGGGGTTTAGTGCTGTGGAGTCGTTTAGAGCTTACAAATAAAATATGTTAACTAAATATTTGGAGGGAAGATGGTCCTACCAAGTACTCCAAGATATGGGTAAGCCAGGATTGGATCGTTTCAAAACATGACATAATAAGGCAATGGAAAGCTGGGGGTTGTCCAGGCCTTGAGGCCTGAATAGAAGACATGGTGTGGTGCATGTTGACCAGAAAATAAATTTATGAAAGCAGAGGTTGTCCTAGAAATGAACTAATATTTGGGAACCATGGCAAACCTATTGTCGACTGGGTACATTGATGTAAGTGAGAGTCAAACAAACAATAAAGATTGTGTGATGGGTTGAAGAGCTGTGTCCAATAATGCTCCAAATTGACCCAGTAAATTCTCTGTCATTCTAATGCTGTTAATGTCCTTTTACCTTGTCCCTCTATTATGGTGGACTGTTTGTAACTAATAAATAGATGTTATAAAAATATGTGTGCCCTTGCTGTTGACTTCCATGGAATAAGTGTGCCTTTATCCTTAAAATCAATGAAAGAGAAGGTCATTTTGAAAATGAATATCCAGCATGAAGCTATTTTTAGGTCGAAGCCAACCAGACAGCGGTCTGTCTGCGAAAAGACTTCTTGTGGACATTCTAAAAACTTCCTTGGAAATGGATTCTGCCTTTTGCTTACCATTGGCTTTGTGGTTTGTAACTCACATTTTCTGGCTTTCTATTTGCTGGAATTAGTCATTTTAGACTGTGAAGCATGGCTTCATCCCTGCTGTGGAGCATTGCCTGTTCACCATCAGTCATTGTATTCTTCCACAAGTGTTTCCTTTCTGGAAACAGACCTTTTAATTGTGTTCTTATCTTGTCACATTTGCTGTGTGTTCAAAGACAGAGGTCAAATACCAGGCTCTATCTTCCAAGCAAGCTTGGTGTTTACTTGCCTTTTACTGACTTCAAAGTAAAGGGATTTATGTGACAATCTGGCTGGGTCCTGGGATTTTTTCTAGCACAACAATACGTAAATGTCTGTAAATGATCTGTGCAACTATGCCGGGGCGTGTCTTGGATGCCGAGGAGGTAGGCAGCGTGAGCCCGGAGCTCCGCGCCTGATCCCGAATATCATTCTGATTATCTGATCGGACCCCGGCGAAACTGGGAAAAATCAGACTCTAAAGGCGTCACGGAGGGTACGGCGCTCACAGCGGACGATCTAAGGCTGTTCCCGGCCCAGAACTTTGAGTTCGAAAGTTTGCATCGGCCGTGAAGTCATCGAGCTAAGATGGCGTCTTGAGCCTGAGACAAAGGAACGACGGGAACACGAGGCCGGACTCCTCTGCTAGCCTGCTGCTAATGGTATTGGATGGATCGGCAGGTCCTTCTTGACTCACACGGTGGTCTCGGGTAAACTTTCCTCGCCCTGACGCAAGTGGCTGGGCTTCGGGACTTCAGAAGAGTGTGCTGAGGAGGCGACAATATGGCGACAGCCCTGAAACAATGGCCCCGGCCCTCTGAGCACAACTGGCATCGGACGGCGTCAACGGCTCAACGGCTCATCGGGGACACCAGCCCCAGGGGGCGGCTTTATCCTGAGTGCTTGGAGGGGGGCTCAAGGTGCGGAGCACAGCGGGCCTATCTGCTCCTATTGGCCGGGGAATTTCCTAGTGGTGAAGCCCTGCGGAGTGGAGAGAGGGTGACGAGGTGACACTAGAGGCCGTTACTCCTTACAGCCAAGATGGGGAAGCCGAAAGGGAAGGGGGATGGCGCGACCGACACTGAGGCTGCGGAAGGAGCGGATCGTGAACAGTCTGCTCTTCAACGCATGCAAGACCGAATATTGGAGGCCATCTCCACCACAAAAGACGCCCTGCAGCGGGACATAGCCCAAGTGGCGACGGGCTTGGGCCTCCTGAAAGCAGATAACGACAGGCTTAAGGACAGAGTGAAGTCTGTGGAAATTACTGTTCAAGAGTTGGCCCCGGACCACGCAGCGGTGAAGGCACAGATGGCGGATGCACTGGATCGGCTGAAGGTGTTGGAGAGAAGGGCCGAGGACGTGGAAAACCGGAACAGGCGCAATAACGTTCGCCTAGTAGGCCTGCCGGAAAAAATCGAGGGCGATGATATGGTGGGCTATCTCGACAACTGGTTACGTACGGAGGTGGCCCCGGAGGGATTGTCCCCTTTCTTCTCCCTGGAACGGGCCCATAGGGTGCCAGCTCGGCCGCCAGCCCCGGGCCTCCCACCTCACCCGGTGGTGTTCAAGTTGCTCCACTACAGAGACAGAGACTGGCTGTTGCAGAGGGCGAGGGAAGCAGGGCCTTTTCAGGTGGATAACAACAGGGTCACCATGTTCCCAGACTATACATATGAGACTCAGAAGCTCAGGGCCAACTTCCTATCCCTCAAGCGTGAGCTCCGTGATGAGGGTATAAAATATTCCCTGCTCTTCCGAGCGAAGCTGAGAGTGGTGGTGGATGAAAAATCACTCTTCTTTACGACCTCGGCGGATGCCTGGGCCTGGTGGGACACTTACAAAGCGGGAACGGATGGCGCTAAGGCCAGGGCGGAGGAGGCTAGAGTGGCACAGCCGATCAGGAAATCCCAACGGATCCGGAAGAATCGTCGGAGGACTGGCAGACCTTCTGTGTCACAAACAGAGGCGGAGAGGCAGGCGGCCCTGCAGGCAGTCGCGAACTTATCTAGCGCAGCCAGGAGCCAGTCCGGGAAGGGCACAGACTCTGAGGAACCAGGCACGGGGTCGGAGACGGGACTTTCGGAATTTGGTGGAGCCAAAGGCCCTATAGTGACGCCACAAACTTCTGGGGAGATCCTTGAGGCATGATGCGCTGGACGGAGGGAGCGGCCTACTGGTCAGACACTGGGGCACTGTGCCCGTGGGCGCAGAACACTATTATTTGGGGTTTCGTGATTCTGTAATGAGGGGATTGTGGGGCGGAATGTGGGGGATTGATTTTTTTTTTAAATTTTTATTTTTGGTGCAAAACAGAGATAGCATCGACATCATCATCAGTCACAGATTCATATACATTCGTAGGGTCTTCTGAAATTACATAATAAACATAAGAGGATATAAGATGTAACAGCCCTCTGAGGTCCTGGCGTAAGTCCGGCCATCTTGGTGACGTGACGAAAAGAAATATACATGTACCGTACAAATACAGTTTGCATTTTTGTTTTTTTTGAATTGTCATCTTTTGTCTGTGTTTTGCCTTTAAGTAACTTAAACAGTAAAAAGAGCACACATAGTTCGGCACGTGCATTAAGTAGTTTCAGCAGTATCTTGCATCTTAGTGCATCCGTAAAGGGCCAATCGGGTGTATCTAAATCTCCTGCCCTATTCCTCCCCCCCCTTACCCTCTTCTCGATGCAGGCCCCGCCCGCAGTCGTGTATATCACCCAGCAGTCATCCACACATTCAATCAGAGGTCCTCTTCACTCTCAGATCCCTCGAGATCGTCTTCCTCTAGTGGTTCACATATATCCCCCCTATACGAGTTCCAGGGTCGCCATACCCCGTTCCATTTGCGTGGATTGCTCCTCAGTTTGTACACCGCCCTCTCCGTCAGCATGAGCATATCCATGTTGCGGATCCACTGAGCTAGAGTGGGGAGTTCCGCCGCCCCCCACTTCTGGGCTATATCACGTTTCGCTGTCACCATCCCCACCGTAACCCAGGTTTTTGCATAGAACGTGAGGTCGGTTGGCCCCCAGATATTCAACAGGCACAGTCGTGAGTCCAGGGTGAGTGAGGTGTGTAGTGCTTGTGCCATGGTGCGAACTACCCGTTGCCAGTAACTCACAATCAGTGGACATTCCCAAATCGTGTGTAGGAAAGAGCCTTCCGCTCCGCAACCCCTAAGACAGTATGGATGATCCGCCCTGTGTAGTTTGTGTAGCGTCGTGCGAGTGTAGTAGACCCTGTGTAGAATTTTTAACTGCACCAGGCGGAATTTGGATGATATGCCTGCTTCACGTGGGGACGCCATTGCTGCGTTCCAATCAGTTTCGTCCAGATCACCCACCTCCAGCATCCATTTGTCTTTCAGTTTCACCAGTGGATCAGGCATATTATTAACTAATTTGCGGTATGTCATCGATGTCGCCCCTTCCTGCATGTAGTAAGTGAGTAAACGGCTCTCCAGCGGGGAGGATTCGGGTAGAGAAGTGTCGGGCGGGATCGCAGCTTGCAGTGCATGTTTGACCTGAATGTATCTTTACAGCTCTGTGTCCCCCAGCTCATATTGCTCCTGTAGAGTCACAAAGGAGATGACTCCCCCCCTCGCCCACATGTCCCCTACTGTGGATATGCCGATGTTGTCCCACTGCGTGAAGCCCTTAGAGCGGCGCAGGTGGCCCAGTGCCTTCGCGTCCCACAGAGGTGTAAGTTTTGTGATGATCCCATCCCATTTCAGCTTTGCCTGTGCCTTGTACCATACTCGAACTGTGTGTTTCGTAGGCCCAGTAAGTTTTGCCGCCACACCACGGTGGTACAGTGGGGCCAGTAAACTGTTCGTACCCAGTTGTGCCCTGTCTGCCTTGAAAGCTGGGTCCTCTTGCGGGGCGTGCATCCACTGATTTATGATTTTGAGCTGAGCCGCCCAGTAGTACAGCTGCATGTTGGGCAGCGCGATGCCCCCGTCATACCACCCCCGGTTCAGCTTGGCGTGCGAGATTCGGGCTGGCTGGTTGCCCCACAGCAGGCCTGAGATCTGCGCCGTTATTTTCTGGAGGAAACTATCTGGCACCAAATGCGGAGCATTTTCAAGGACGTACAGGAAGCGCGGCAGAGCCATCATTTTAAAGAGCGCCGCCCGTCCTAATAGTGTCAGGGGGAGTTCTTTCCAATGTTGTACATCACCCCGGAGGCGGAGTAAGGGAGGCTGCAGGTTCAGTCGCGCGAATTCGGCTTCGTCCCGGGTGATATGAATCCCCAGATATTTGAAGGACGTGTGCGCTAGTTCTAACGGACAGGAGTCCGGGAGTGGCGGAAGTGGTCCCCGTAGCTCAAAAATTATGGACTTAGCCCAATTAATGGTGTAGCCCGAGATTCTCCCATGTGCCGTGCAGAGAGTCAGGAGGTTAGGGAGGCTCTCTCCCAGGTCCGTAAGATAAATCAGCATGTCGTCCGCGTAGAGGGACACTCTATCCTCCCATTTCGGAGTCCATTGAATGCCCTTCAGGAGTTGCGTAGTGCGAATCGTGACCGCCAGCGGTTCCAAAACCAAAGCGAAGAGAAGGGGGGAAAGCGGGCACCCCTGTCGCGTGCCTCGGCCCAGGGATATGATTCTGGAAATGTGGCCATTGGCTACCACTTTGGCTACAGGGTCTCTGTACAGCATGCGTATCCATGAAATGAACACCGGGCCAAAACCCATACGTGCGAGCACTGCAAAGAGATAGTTCCACTCCACCATGTCGAACGCCATCTTGGCGTCCAGTGAGAGGATCGCGGCCGGTTCCTTCAGCAGTGGGACTCGCGCCAGGACACCATGCACCCTGCGGAGATTTAAAGCAGTGCTGCGGTGTGGCATGAAGCCAGATTGATCCGGATGGATCAGTTGAGGTAAACACGGCAGGAGCCTGCTCGCCAACACCTTGGCTATAATTTTGGCCTCTGGGTTTAGCAGGGAAATAGGCCTATAAGACGAGCATTCGCTGGGGGGTTTGCCAGGCTTCGGTATTGCTACAATAGTTGCCATCCTTTGATCTGGTGGCAGCATACCCTTCACTCTAGAGTCTTCGTACATATTAAGTAGGGGTGTGCTCAGGGACTCCGACACAATTTTGAGCCATTCAATGGGGATCCCTTTGGGGCCCATAGCCTTGCCTGGGTGAAGGGCGCCGATGGCCAACTGGATCTCCTCCGCCGTCAGGGGCGCATCTATGTCTTTTGATGCCTCTGCCGTTAATTCCGGTAGGGGAACGTGCTCAAGGGCAATCCGAACCTCATCTTCTCCCACCGTCGTCTCCGGGGTATTCACTTCGGTAAAATAATCCGCAAGGACTTCCACTATCTCGTCGGGGCGAGTGTGGATGTTGCCATGCGGGTCAGTCAGTTGTAGGATATTCTTCCCTCCCCCCTGCCTCTTGTCTAACCATGCCAACAGTTTGCTGGCCTTGTCCCCGATGTTATAGACCCTATGTTGCGTTGCCGCAATGTCTGATACCGTGATCTTTCGCATGTGGTCAGTGAGGCGACGCTGATGTATCTGGAGATCATGGAGAGTGTCATCCGAGGGATTGGCCATGTGGGCTGTGTTGGCCCTCTCAAGGCCCAATTCTATGTCTAAGGCCTCTCGTCTGTGCGCCTTTTTATGATTTGCAATCACGGCTATGGCCTGACCCCTGAATACTGCCTTGTACGCTTCCCATAACGTAGAGGGGGAGTCCACCGAGGACCGATTCTCCTCGAAGTAGAGCCGAGTTGTCTTCTTCAGGTCTTTATTGATCTGGGGAACCTTTAGATAGCCAGGGAAGATCGGAAATAACCTTTGTCGTTTCATGGACGCGGTGGTAATCGTCAAAGTGAGTGGTGAGTGATCTGAGACACCCCGTGGCTGAATGTCAGTCTCGGCTATAGTAAGATGTCCATTAATCAAGACGAAAAAGTAATCTATCCTAGAGAGGCTGTTGTGTGTGGCCGAGTAGTATGTGTATTGCTGCTGGTTAGGGTGTAGCGTACGCCATATGTCCACCAACCCCTGTGCACTCAGGAAGGTCTGGAGCCTATTTGGTCCGTCTGTGTGTGTGCGTGGGGGGAAACGGTCTAGAGTGGTCGTGAGTGCCATGTTAAAGTCCCCACCCATGATCAGGTCACCATCAGGGAGGGTCAGCAAGAATTTGCCCAGTTCTGGCAGAGCTTCAGAATGTAGTGCAGGTGGTATGTACACAGAAACTACGTTTAGAAGTTTCCCCTCCCATTGGCCATGGACTGCCGCAAATCGGCCATGAGTATCGGTTGCTGTGGATTTTACAATGAATTGGGACGATTTCTTTTGCAGGATACCCGTGCCACGGGACCCCGAAGTAAATTCAGCGTGCACTATCATGTAATAGCCTCTCCTATCTAGGGCCTTCGCAGCCGCCCCTGTCAAGTGTGTTTCCTGTAGGAGTATGAGAGCCGGCCCCCGTCTCCTTATCCCCTGCAGCACCAGCCCCCGCTTAATCTTATCCCCTAGGCCTCTGACGTTCCAGGACATGACAAGCAGTGGATTCGCTGTGGTGTGACTATCCGTTGCAGCCATAAGAGAAACAGTGATCTGCCATGAAGCCTCCACGCCGCAGGTGAGGCGGCAGGTGGAGGCAGGTGTAGGGCGGGCGTAGCTGTACCTCACAGTCTTTTCCCCAAGTGCCCGGTTTAGACCAGATGCATTCAATCACAGAAGACATGCCTAGAAACATACGTGTGCTTAGAACAAAAACCTGTAGGACCAGAAGGTCCCGTAACGCAAACTCACCCAACTCCCCTCCACCCCCTCCCTGCCCCCCTGCTGCACGGACTCAAAACTGCCCGCCCCCCCCAACTGAGCAGAGTGCATACCCCATCCCCAAAACAGTGTACTTGCGCATTGGGGTGAGGGACTCTCCGCAGCCGGCAGTCTCTCATTCACACCCTCGGAGGCCCTTCACCCAGTGTCCAATGGCGGGAAGTGCGTACGCAGCATTAAAGTCATATTACCAGCACAAATATGAAAGTTGTCCAGGTGGTCATTGTTCCTCGAACTCTTCCCTGCCGCCTTCCGCTCCCAAAGAGTCACTGTTGTCTGGTCCCCCTCCCGAAGCCCGGGAGTCCTGGCGTTGGTCTCCATTGCGATCTTTCTTGGAACGATTTGTCCGCCTGTGGTTCTGACCCGGTCTCCATCCCTCGAGCCACTCCTGTACGTTTTCAGGGTTGTCGAAGAACCACGTTTTGTTCTCCGCTACCACCCGCAATCTCGCAGGAAAGAGCATTGAGTATGGCAGTTCTCTGGACCTTAGTTCTTTCTTCACCTCAAAGAACGTTCGCCGCTGACGGGCGACGTCTGCTGTGTAGTCGGGGAAGATGGCTACGGTGGCATTTTGGATCTTGAGAGGAGGGGAGGTTCTGGCTGCCTGCAAGATTGCGTCCCGGTCACGGAAATTAAACAAACGTGCCACTATGGGTCGTGGGGTGGCCCCTGGTTTCGGTTGACCTCCCGGGACTCGATGGGCCCTTTCCACTGAAAAAAAGTTGGACAGTCCCTTCGGCTTTAGTTCGTTCGTTATCAGGCTCTCCACGAAAAGGTCCATAGCTTTTATTCCTTCTGATTCCGGCACCCCAATAATGCGGATGTTGTTTCGCCTAGAACGCCCCTCCTGCTCATCCAGCTTCTCCCGGAGTATTCTATTGTCCTGCGCCATCCTCCCCATTTCCCGTTGAAGTTCTGAAACGTCTTCTACCAGGGATTTTGTGACCACCTCCATGCTCTTAACTTTCTCCGACATTTTGTGGAGGTCCGCTCTAAGTAGGGTGACATCTGTGGAGATTCCGCCGACGGTCGTTTGTAGTTGGGCCAGTGCGAGCATGACGTCGTCCAGTGTCACTTTCTTTCCTCCTGGAGAGTCGGCCGCCTTGCCACCTTGTTCCTTCCCCGCCGGGGAGACGGTAGGCTTGTCGGAGGTAAATCGGTCAATACGGGTCTGTGTGACGCCGCCCTTGGGGCCTT
Source organism: Lissotriton vulgaris (assembly GCF_964263255.1). Classification (NCBI taxonomy): domain Eukaryota; kingdom Metazoa; phylum Chordata; class Amphibia; order Caudata; family Salamandridae; genus Lissotriton; species Lissotriton vulgaris. The sequence goes on along the minus strand of NC_141693.1, from coordinate 249,427,658 downwards.
TCCCCGCCATGCCGCTGAGTGTCGTGCTCCTCGTGCCCCTACGCTCCAGGATGTGAGGAGCGGTGTGGACCCCTTGTCCAGTCTGGTTTGGCAACTATTAGGTCTCAGTTGCGCCTTCCAGGAGGCGAGAAGCTTCGGTTATCGCCAGATGCGTAGCGACAACTCCGATCAAGAAAATGGCGGACGCCCTCTTCGATTCCGTCTCCCGGCCTCTCGGTGTTTCTGGTGACGACCGCAGAGCCGATCGGTGTGTCCGAGACCACTTCTGTAATCGCCACTCCCTTGGTCTGTGCGGATCTCTGCATCCGACTCTCCAGGACGTACTAGGTTTATCGGCTCCTCCGCCTCGCGGGCACTTCCGGCCTGGATCTCCCGGTCAGCGCGCACTTCCTGCTGGGTCGACTGTCAGGGGAGGTCCCGGCTCAGGAGGTCGGGGCAGGCCGATCCGAGGCTTCGATGTATCTCGGGCTGCGGACTTCGTATTTTGTCGCCGCTTGTCGCAACTTACTCCACCCGGTACTGGGTTCTGGTGCCAGCCTGTAGGGCTTGTAGATGTGACGGATTTTGTGTCGGATCGACGAAGAGGCCGCTTCAGCTGCGGAGCTCGTCCCTTATGCTGCCGCCATGATCGGCTGCTAGCCACGCCCCCCGTGCGGGATTGATTTGATTTAACGAACCTTTCGACATCGATCCGCGCCCTACTGGCCCTTACGGTCATTGCAGTGGAGACTGCGAACACTAGTGCCTTTCCTTGAGGGGTAGTTGGGTGTGACGGTTTGGATGGGGGTACTTCCAATTGTGGGGGGGCCTGTCCTGGGGGGGTGGGGACCGAGAGTAGTTGGGGTTGCTCCGGTGGTTGTTTTTGGGTGGGGCGGGGTTTCTTCTGTTCGGAGTGGGAGGGATGGACAGTACATGGTTGGCAAACGCGCGTGGTTGATGATTTTCATCGTTCTGTCTGTGTGTGCGAAGGGAAATGGCTAGTACGGGGGCTTTGAAATGTGTGACCTGGAACGTGCGGGATATGCAGACTATGACACGTAGACACAAGGTTCAGGCGTACCTCAAGCGTAGGGGTGTGCATATAGCGTTCTTGCAAGAGACACATCTAAACAAACAAGAAGGGATCGCGCTGCAGAGGCGGTGGAGGGGGCAGTTATTCAATACGACGTATTCAGCCTTTGCAAGGGGGACGCTGATTTGGATACGAGCGGGGGGTCCCCTTCCAAGTCACTAAAACGCTAGTGGACCCCGAGGGCAGGTATGTAGCGGTAGAGGGGAGACTGAGGGGCAGGGTGGTGTCCCTCTGCAGCGTGTACGCTCCCAATGTGGATTTACCCGCATTCTTATCCACACTCTCGGGCAAACTGGCGAGTTATCTAGCAGGGCCGATGCTCATGGGGGGAGATTTCAACTCGGTGGTAGATGTCGTTTTGGACAGGTCCCATCCCCCGCTGCCCGCGTCCCCAGCACATAGGGTGGCCAAGCGCAGGCTAGAGTGGCAGGAGAGTTGGGCTCTCAGAGATGCTTGGAGGACGCTGCACCCCACCACTAGGGACTACTCCTTTCACTCGCATTTGCATGATCTGCATGTTAGGTTGGACGCTTTTCTGTGCTCATCACATATGCTTTCCACGGTGGGTGGGGCGGAATATTTGGCTCAGACGATGTCGGACCACAATCCTTTGTTGTTGTCCCTGAACTGGGTGGTGGAAGTGAACTGTGTGCCAACATGGCGACTGCAACCTGACACCTTGGATGACTTGCTTTTCAGGGAGGCCCTTGGGGAACACATAGAGCGTTACTTTGAGGAGAATAGTGGCTCCGCCTCCACTAGGGCGTTGGAGTGGGACGCGTTTAAAGTGGTGGTCCGAGGGCACTGTATTGGGAACGTTGCGGGGGCCCGCAGGACTTTGCTGGATGATCTTGAGAAGGCGGAAAAGCGGTTGAGGGAGATGGAGAGGGGTCGCCCGAATCACCCTGAGCTACAGGAGGGGCTTAGTGGAGCCAGGGAAGCGCTAGCGGTGGAGCTGGAATGGCTGCGTAGCTTCGACCATAAAACATACATGACGAAGGCGCATGCGGAAGGTGATAAGGCGGGGGCAATGCAGGCGTGGCTTGCCAACCCAGTCAGGCGGGGCATGCCGATCATGATGATCCAGGCGGCGGGGGAGGAGCCCTGCCACACCCAAGCCGGGATACTGGACAGGTTCCGAGCGTACTATGAATGTCTGTACGAGAGCGGGGAGACGGGCGGGGCAGATGAGCTGGGCGTCTTTCTAGAGGGGCTACAGCTACCGCAATTGGAGGAATCGGAGGCAGAGGAGTTGGGTCGACCCATCACGGTCGGGGAGATAGGATGTGCAGTGAAGCAGATGGCCAGAAATAAAACTCCGGGTCTTGACGGTCTCCCGATTGAGTTTTATAGTAAATATTTGGAGTACCTTGCCCCGCAACTGCAATCAGTTTATAACGAAGCGCAATCGCGAGGTCGGCTCCCGGGTTCCATGTGTGAAGCCCTCATGATCCCGTTGTTAAAACCAGGCAGGGAGGGCGCGGCACTATCCTCCTATCGTCCGTTGTCCATGCTCACGACGGACTATAAGATCCTGAGTAAAATCCTAGCGAATAGACTACTGGTCCACATGACTGGCCTTGTTCATAGGGATCAGTGCGGCTTTATCCCTGCACGTAACACCACTCACAATATCCGCAGGCTTACAAGATTGATGGGGGCCCAATGGCCGGATACCATCACTCCATTTGTACTCTCCATTGACATCGAGAAGGCCTTCGACAGTCTTGAATGGGGCTATTTGTATGAGGTGATGCGGCGTTTCGGGCTGGGGGACGGATACATAAACTGGACTAAAGTCCTGTATACTGATGCAGTAGCTAGAGTCCGGGTTGGCTCACTGATCTCGAAGCAGTACCCCGTGCGACGAGGTACTAGGCAGGGGTGCTCCCTCTCTCCCCTCCTATTTGCCCTGGCAATGGAACCCTTTGCTGTGGAGGCCAGATCGAGCCGCCACTACGCCGGACTGATGTATAGGGACAGGCCGCACCTCATTTCATTGTATGCGGATGACCTACTGATGTTCTTAGCAGACGCGAACGCAGAGCTTCTAGGGGCGAGACAGCTGCTGGAGCGGTTTGGGCGATTGTCGGGCCTGAAGGTTAACTGGCCTAAATCCTGTTTATTCCCCCTGAGACAAGGCGAACCTTGCCCGCTCACGGCGCAGGAACTCCGGTGGGAACCGCAGTGTTTGCATTATCTAGGAGTCTATGTCTACCATACCCCGGCGGATATGCTGGATGGCAATATCACCCCTTGCATTACCACCCTGAGAGGGAGTATGGATTTTTGGTCCACTCTTCCGCTATCTCTGGCTGGCCGGATCTCCCTACTTAAGATGGTGGCTCTGCCCAGGCTGTTGTATTACTTCAGGACGTTGCCGGTGTGGATCCCGGGCTCTGTTTTCCGGCGTCTGAGGTCACTAGTCATAGCGTTTCTCTGGGGCACAGGGAGGCGGCGCATCGCGCTGGACACCCTCTTGCGGCCCAAGGATGAGGGAGGCATGGCGGTGCCTGATTTTGAAGGGTACTATCTAGCAGCACAATTGCAGGTTTTCACCCAGGAGGTCGCGAGGGTATACAGAGGCCCGGAGCATGCTAGAGATGAGGGTACTCCGCGGCATGTGCTGGCGTATATTACACTGCACCAGAAGCTCGTGGTCAGGGACCTGACGGTGGAGGAACAGACGCTCCGACTCTGCTGGAATCGGGCGCGCAAACGAGCGGGGGTCCGCCTAATGTATGCTCCTGAAATCCCGTTGGGGATGGTTACGGCCCTCCCTCATGGAGGGGACTGGACACGGCTGCTGGGCTGGGAAGAGGCGGGGGTGCAGATGCTGGGCGACCTGTACGAGGATGGGGTGCTACTCCCGTTTCAGGAACTGCAAGAGCGGTTCGACCTGCCGCGAGGCGACTACCTGTTGCATGCGGCAGTCACAGGCTCTATGCAGGATCATTGGGGAGAAGGATTGCAGGAACCGGGGACCTCCATGGCATGTCAATATACGATGATGGCAGCCGGAACCTTTAAGGCTGTCACCTGTCTATACTGTTGCGAGAAGCTTTGCAGCCGCTCGCAGCTTTGAAGGCCAAGTGGGAGCTGGACCTTCAAATGGAGATCCCTGATGCGACCTGGGGTCAGCTGCTGCGACGGGCGCAGAAAAGTTCGAGAAACGCCAGGTTTCCGCTTATCCATTTCTACGTCATCCATAGGGCGTACCTCACACCGGGGAAAATACGGCAATACTTTGGGGTGGAACAGGCTGCCTGACCCAGATGCAATACAGTTGGAGCAGACTTGGGTCACATGCTGTGGGATTGCCCTGCCCTGGGAGATTACTGGCAAGAGATTGGGAGGGCCCTCAACAGTGCAACAGATAGAGACATTCAGTACACCAAGGCAGTGGGGGTCTTACATTGGTTTCCGCACACGGCTAAGAATAAAAATACCAGCAAATTCATAGATTTGGGGCTGATCCTTGCTAAACGGGAGATCACGAGAAATTGGAAGTCGAGGACGGGACTCACGTATAAAAGATGGTATGGGGAATGTCTGCGGTGGGCGGCGTGTGAAAGCACCTTGAGGTACCAGGTAGCTTGGAGAACAAATGATGAGAAGGCCATGGAGAGGGCGACTGCATGGGAAATGATGGTACAGGCGCTCCAAGATGATGCTGACGAGGAGCATGAGGAAATGGAGGAATTGGGTACAGCCAACCCCGCCACCTTACCGGGGGACACACCTTAGTGAATGTATAAAACCTTCCTATAACGCACCAGACTTTCTTTTCAGTAGTAATTCTGTATAGCGCGGCCACGGGGGGGGATGTTTGGAACTGTTGGGGTGTTGGGGGAAGATGTTTGTTAGGGGTGGGGGAGGGGCGAAAATCACAAAAGCAACCCACTTTTTCTTGCAACAATGCCATCAGACAGTGTAAGACACAGCAGGGAATGTTCTACGGGGGAAGGCTGAACTGTCTTCTGTATGGGGACATGCCACTCAGTACGGGGGACAACAATGAATGTACTTTCTTGCTATGATTTCTGATTGCACTATGACCTCACTGTCTGTACATTTATTTTGGTGATGCAATAAAAACGATGTTACAAAAAAAATGATCTGTGCAACTATTTCAGGCTATAGCAGAATTAGGAAAAAACATATGAAGCAAATAATTTTGTAATTCTGACGTGTGGAGGAAACAAATACTTTAGTATGATTTAAACAAATCAGTACACTAGGTGATCCCATTTCCACATTCTGTGCACTGTATAGTTTTAGCAGGAAAACTGCATATGCAAATGTAACGGTCATTTAATTGAAAATGTGTCGTCTGTAATGGCAATGCATTAACACAGCATGCAGGCTCCACTTGAAGCCACCCCACTCCAAGCCACTCCACTCTAAGTAACTCCACTCTATGCCACCCCACTCTACAACACTCTGCTCCACTTCAGCACACTCTACTCCACTTGATGACATGATACTGCACGCCACAATACTCCACTCCATGCCACTCTACCCCACTCCACTCTACGTTGTTCTAAGCCTCTTCATTCTAGGCCACTCTATGACACTCCACTCCAATCTACAACATTTGACTCTATGCTACTTCATGCCACTCTACGTCACTCCCGTCTACGCCAGTCCTCTCTTTGACACTCCATGCCAATTTATTTCACTGTACACCACTCAATGCTACACTCTACTCCACTCTACGCTATGCCACACCACTCTACATCACTGCACGGCATTCCACTCTACGCCACTACCCTCTAATCTACTCTAGGCTCCTACACTCTAAGCCTCTCCACTCAATGGAGCTCAACTTTACTCCACTCTACAACACTCCACTCTACGACACTTAACTCCCCTCTATACATCTTTACTCTACGCGCCTCTACTCTACACCCTTCCATGTCACGACACTCCATGACTCTCCATAACACTCGACTCCACAACACCCCACTCCACAACACCTACTCCACTCTTTGCCACTCTACTCCACTCTCCGCCACTCCACTCTGACACTCCATACCACTCTCCTCTACACCACAAAATTTTAGCCACGGTGAAAAGAGGCCACACTGCTGTACAATATGGCTTAAACACATTGGCAAAGCCAATAGCTCTTGTATAAGACTGACCGCTTGGCTTTGCCAAATGCTTGTTTCCAGTTCAAATGCTAAAATCCCAACCCTAGCCGGTGCCTTATTTTCAATGGGATTAGTTTCAAACTAGCACACATTCATTACCCCACTCCCAATGAAGCCAACTGAAGACCCTCCAATCTTGTCAAACATGCGCCCAATTTCAAATCTACTATTTCTCAACAAAAATTTGGGAAAAGAAGTAACAAGGCAGTTACAACAATAAATACATAGCATTATTGTTCTACCAGACCAGCAGTCTAGTATCAGGCTAAAAAAAGAGAAAAAACCCTTATAACTCTGTAAGAAGGCAAACAAACCACCCTCGTCCTCTGCACTTCGCAATATAGGACATCGTGGTCCATGCTGTTCTTATCAAAAGGATTAAAGAATGGGCATTAATGATGGCCTCGAAATAAACCCAGTCCTTCCTCATCGATCTTAGCCATTAGGGCAGAATTGCACTTTAGTTTCATCAGACCATTGTAGTCCACTGTCTATATGCCTCCTTTAACTCAAGTGCTGGGAATTACCAGGTTAATTTCCAAATCTATGCTGATAACATCCAAATTGTTATCCGCTGAGAAATGACTTAGGGGGTTATTATAGATTAACCAAATGTCTCCAGCACACATATCATCAGATGAAAGAAAGCTCCCTGTGCTGGAACACATGTAAAACTGATATTGTAATGACTGGTGGATTCACTTTTCAATCTTGCTTGTGCACCTGGCCAACAAGTCATTGTGCATCTCTGAAAATATTTTTGCAAGTAAAAAACTTGTTACCTTTGATACAAATGTGTCCTTTGACCCACAGATCACTAAGGACTTGATTACGAGTTGGTCGGTGTATTCCGACCCATGCATAAACCCCTCGTCCGCAATACGAATTGGCAGGTATTTAACACATCTGATAATTCAACCTTTGCTAAAAAACAAGGGAAAGCATACAGTATTTACTGGATCGTGTGAATCATGTGTTAAACACCAAAATCCACATGTCATTCCTCAAAAACTCATAATAGGTGTTACTTTGCGCACCCGATAAATAATATACCCCGTGATTTAGCTATTAATCAGGTGCAATAAATAGCACCTATGCTCATAATGAGGGCCTAAGTGGCATAATGAGTTAAGATTCCAACAATGTATCCTGTTAAAGGCCCTCCATTTCCTTTATTCCCAACAAAGCATTGAGTTACCTTCAGCCATGGTAATGAAAACATTGACAGCTGTAATTCAGAGACACTGGACTTCCCAAGAGGCTGACGCACAGATTAAAAATAACAATTCACCATATACAATACAATGTTAAAAACAATTTAAAACATTTATCCCTCCATGCTATTTCTAAATTTTAGTGCTAGTTTTAAAAATCCAGTTACAAATAAAGTGCAATCGTGGGTTAGCAGCTGTAAATAACAAAGCGCAGGCCTCATTCACAAAGGACGGCATCCGGAGAACGCTGGGTGCGGGGTCCTCTCGCATCCGGTTAGAATGCAGCTCCATAACACAGCTTCAATTATCTATGTTTTTAACTATATTTTCCAGTAATACGAAGTAACATTGTAGGCTTTACGAAAATCAGTAAATAAATAAAATAGATATGGTTGGTATCAAAAATAGTGCTTTATCTGTGTTAGTAACCCTTAATTGTATTAATCATATGTATTAGTTAAGAAAGAGCCATTCCTGTGATGTGATGTAGCATCACTTGTTGTAATGTCACCAGGATTAAAGGTCATATGACAGCACTTCTGGTAATGTTTCCATGAGGGATTTCCATGGAGGAACTCAGCCTTGTCATACGTGGAATGACGGTATGACCATCTACCAGAGCCAGCGGGTAGGTAAGGTACCACTGGGAAGGGTGTAGTAACCTACTGAGACCCTTCTCTCCATGACACAACATCACATGAATCTCCAGAGTCACAGGAGGACATCAAAGAGCCCTTGAACTCTTGATAGTAGGTAAACCTCCAACCTGTCAAGGGTGGACGTTGCAACATAATGCCTATCTTGCAAACCAAGATTCAAAATGCAACATCCCTAAGGCCCCCCCTGCCAGAAGCCGGTCAGGTAAGTAGGGCTTAATTTGTACAACTTAACAGTGCATGACATACTGATTGAATGAGTTATGGAAGTGTGTGGCGGTTCAGACTGGCAGGAAGAGGCATCTTACAGATCTATCTGCATGTCAATCGCCTTCATGAAGGCTTCAATGCGGTGCTATGTATCCAGGAGAAGATCATTGACTGGTGATGCAGAAATGTCCTAAAACTCAGTGCTGCAACTGGACCACCAGCTTCAGTGGCTGCAACCGCAGCAGAAGACCACAGTGGATATAACTGATCTCACATAGTACGGAGGAGTACTCCCCCTGGTCCACACAATGGAGTCCCAGCCCAAAAGGCATCTCCAACCTTTCCCTTTTATTGAGAGGGATGGTGGGGATGTGGGGACACCAGTCCAGGAAGTGAGTGTTCTCCCACGGTCCACCCAGCGGAATAGCACTGATTCTGTTCTGACCCATCCAACGTTGCTGCAATCTTTGTCTGTTGTGCACGTCCATGCCCAAAAATGAGTGCCGATGGGCCCCACCCCCAACTACTGGCTAAAATTAGGCACTGCATATAGATGTTATTCAGCCCAATATGAAAAGGAGCGAAGGACCCAGTTGCAGGTGACTGCGGACCAATGTAAAAGCTCAGGCGAGGCTGACAGGCAACAAGTAAACAGACCAGTGCCTCGGTGGTAGCCTGTTGCTGGCACCACTGCGAGTCCTTGTAGTGTTGGAACATTAGTCCTTCCACCATCTCTACCCCAGGCTCTCTTCAGTCGAATCTGGGAACCGCTAGAGAGAGACCTTGAGGACGTGGGCTCCTTTATATGAAATAAACAAGACTATTTATAATCCTGGATGGCTTCAGACTCTTTATTGAATGTGAATGCTTTATTTATTTATTTATTTATTTTTGAGTTTTATAGAGCGCGAACTTGACCCGTTAGGGTATCAGAGCGCTTTACAGGATCAGCAGTAGTATACCAACATGACTTTCATGAACCCTGATGGGAACTTTGTAAGGACACAAGAAATCAGTCTTCTACAGTCTGATATGTTGGAGGGAGTTACTCTCTGGGAGGAGGGATGTGTGTGTGGGGGGGGGTGCACATGGCGTGCCCCTCCAGACCACTGAGTCCTGCCCTGGGTCTCATTCCACGTCACAGAGTCCACCAGCACACATGCATGGTTGTCGTGTGTGCTGAGGTAAATGTCCAAAAACCTATTGAAGTTGATGGGGGGACAATAGGCCGGGACGCCGAGCTCCAGAGTCAGGCAGGGGGCTTTTTCCATCCTAAATGTATTCACCTGTTGTGCAGTATAAAAAATAAACAAACGGATAATTTATGAGTAACTGCAGAATGCCTTCATTATCCACCCCAGGGCAGTGTGCTGGCCCGTGAATTGAGAAGCTGGGGAAGCCGAAGAGGATGATTCATTTTGCTCTGATGAACCTGTCTGCAGGAAAGGGAAATATTTTGTCAGGTTATGAATTGTGCTTTTCTGAGGACATATCAAGCTGAGGACTCCAGACAGGATGATATATTGTGTGACTTCAGATGAAAAGTCCCCGCTCACTTCCTCGCTGTCTGCATCTAAAAGGCTCTGTATAAATGTATTTATTTATTTTGAAGTGTGAAAAGTGGTACGAGTAGCCTCTGTCGATGGAAAGCTGAGCCTGCGAGCTGAGTCAGAACATGTGGGTGAGTTCTCACTGCCAGCCTGAGCTAAACTCTCACTGACATTGTGGGCTGAACTCTCACTGCCATTCTATGGCTGAGCTCTCACTGACTCACTGACAGTCTGGACTGAGCTCTCACTGACAGACTGGGCTGAGCTCTCACTGACAGACTGGGCTGAGCTCTCACTGACAGGCTGGGTGGAGCTCTCACTGACAGACTGGGCTGAGCTCTCACTGACAGGCTGGGCGGAGCTCTCACTGACGGGCTGGGCTGAACTGGCATTCTGAGGTTGAGCTCTCACTGACACTCTAGCACTGAACTCTCACTGACGGGCTGGGCTGAACTGGCATTCTGGGGTTGAGCTCTCACTGACAATCTCCGCTGAGCTCTCTCTGATAGTCTATGGTGAGCTCTCATTGACTGTCTGAACTGATATCTCATTGAGAGTGCTACATTGTATCTGAAAGTGTTACACTAAGCTCTGAATGTCAGCCGGACCTGTAACTACTTGAGAGCAAATTTGCTCGCAGGCGTGTGAATGGGCGTTCCCATATGTGAGTGCCTTGTAAAATAGGTGAACATCCACACACTTTTCAGTCTGTGTATATTCATAAATCTCCGCGAGACATATTTCCACCCTTGAAAGCGTCAAAGGGAGGAATAATCTTCAGCACAGCAGCCTTGAATGTTACTGGTGAGGTCTACAAGAGGTCGGATAAAATGAGCAGGCAGCCAAGTGGTTGCATGGAATGTGCTTCTAAGAGGTTGAGGGGGGGGAAATTGTTCTATGTGGACCCACGCAAAATAAATAAATAAAGCAGTATTTCTAGAATTTCTTATAAATGTGTGGGGTGCCATTCTGGCCTGTTTGCGGTGTCTTCCTAATTTCTAACACTTACATTTAAATATTCAAACAGAGTGCCCCAAAACTGAACTGAACCCAGGGCCCCATAAACCCTTAAAAAGGCCCGAACTCCTTCTCCACAACTCTCACCTATTCTGGAGGCGAGGGGGGGAGGGGTTCCGTTTCCATTACCATCTTAAATACAGATTCCTCCTCAAAGATCGGTAAAACTAAAGGTAAAACCTTTTAGCGGAACCAAATACCAGCGTGTAGCCAGCAGCTGTCACTCCCGGGTCGGCAACTGAAGGTTCCCATGGGCTGATTAAAACCCAACGGAGAACACTGTCATTTGTGTGCATTTGCCGAAAACATCAAATGTTTTTTTCCAATGCTGCCTTTTGATAAGTTTTTGTTTTCTTTAAAAATGTGGATCTTCGTTTTTATGACATTTTAAATAAACTTTTGCTTTTTGACTTCTCAGATTTGGACATTTTAAGTTCTTTAATGGATATGAGTATATTAGCTAAGCTAGTTGTTGCATCGATGCAACATACATTTTCTTTTGGAAGAAGGTCTTGTTACAAAAGGTGTACCTGGATTCTTCATAGAAACCAATTCACCTTTATGAGTCAGGATATAGTGGCCTTGTGGGTACTATGCTATTATTCTTATTCTTAATTGTATTTTGTTTACAATTACAGACAGTAGAAACTGCCTTGTTAACGCATACCATGACTGAATCTAACAATTTACTATTTAAACAGTTATAACAAACCATCAAATCTAAGCACAAGATCATTATGATTAATATTCATGCTCAGTTATTTCTTTATCAAGCTTGTGCCCTCTTACTCTATTAGCTTAACTCTCTAATTCTTCACACTCCGGTTGCACATTTAGACGGCATAGATTAGAGTCATTTCTTAGGTTAACTAGTTTTTAATATGGGATCAGGCTTCACAATGGAAAGCGATCCTTCAGATTACACCTACTTAGAGGCCATATGTATCATAGTTCAGTTTTGCGATTCCTAAATAGCTATTTTTAGTTCTTTCAAGAAAGTATTTTCAGACTCATTGGGAAAACTCAAAGACTATTCTCATCAGATTAAATTAAAAAACCAAGTTACACCTGTGAGACAAACAATTAGACCAGTACCTATTAATGTAAGAGATGAGCTGAAGGAAATGCTATCTGAGCTTGTTGCAGAAGGCATCATTGAACCTATTAATTGATCCGAATGGGTTTCACCCATAGTTTTAGTCCAGAAACCGGATAAAAAATTGAGGTTATGTGTGGATTTAAGAGCTTTAAACACAGGAATAATAGTAGACTGTCACTGTTGGACAGGCCTCGTGGAAGGCCCGCTCCCTCCCCGCCTGATAGAGCCCGGACACCGGCTCTCCCTGTATTCCCAGAAAGAACCATCCCGGCAACCCTTCGAGGCAACCCGCAACCCGTCCCCCACGGGACGCCTGCTCCCGAACACCCCGACATCGGCTGGCCCGGGCCTCCATCAGCAGCATTACCCCGGCCCAGCCGCCATCTTGGACACTGCACCACGAGGCCGCGTGGCCTCGGCTCGACCCCAACCCTGGGCCTGGCCAGGCCCCGACATCGGGGCACCACCATCCACCCAGGAGGTGAAGAGACCACTTGGCAGGTCAATGGGAGAAAGGAGTGTCGATGGCTCTCCCCCGCCAGGTGCCGATCGCCCCCAGCCTCCCCGGGCGCTGGCTCCACCCCCCTGCTGGATGTTTGGACTCCCTCATCCCGGACCTCCCGACCTCCAAGCGCGAGAGTCCGGACATCAAAGGAGACCAGATCTATAACTGGGGCAGCTCCAGAGCAGGAGGGCAGTTGTATCCTGGAGTCGAGAGACACCTTGAAGAACTCATCCCTGACGGACTGCTGGCGCTGCCGCAGCCCTGCCTTGTGAACATCTCCGAAGCCTGCTGGCTCTGCCGCGGCCCTCTACATCATGAACCTTCGTCCAAGCCTGCTGGCGCTGCCGCGGCCCTCCTTCGAGAACCTTCGTCCCAGCCTGCTGGCGCTGCCGCGGCCCTCCTTCGAGAACCATCACCCAAGCCTGCTGGCGCTGCCGCCGCCCTCCTTCGAGAACTATCATCCAAGCCTGCTGGCGCTGCCGCGGCCCTCCTTCGAGAACTATCATCCAAGCCTGCTGGCGCTGCCGCGGCCCTCCTTCGAGAACCACCATCCAAGCCTGCTGGCGCTGCCGCGGCCCGACCTTGCAGACCCCTAGGCTCGAGGATTGTGAGCTTCCCTTTTGCTACCCCGGTACCGGACCGGTACCAAGACTGTCCCGCTACCTCTTCCCCTACAGAGACTAGAATTGAGAGGACCCTCGTGTCCCGACCTCACTGTATCGCTGATAACCTTGCTTCAAGAACCGTATATAAAGTGTGTTGACCTCATCCTTGTGTGGTGTCCATCTGTGGGGGGGAAGTTACTCGCCTGTACGATCGCTGGAGACGGCCCTCACTGGAGGCCTCTCCCCCTGTCCTCGGCCGACCCTCCGGGTCCCCGTCTAACATTGGTGGCCAGCGGCGCGATCCGAACCAACGCGTAATCGTACAGAGAGTAACTCACCCCACGACTCAACCACAATGACAACAAAAGAGAGCGGAACCACAGAAAACTTCCAAATGGAGAAACTAGAAGAGTACAACCACAGAGAACTAAAACAATTCTGCATAGAACTAGACATTGCTACCACAGGACTGAGCACGAAAGAAGACTTCAAAAAGGCCCTGGAATCTTGGGCAGAAACGGGTACGGCCGTACCCCAAAACCAAAGCCGCGAGGCACCGGAAACGAGCACCTACTCCGACGGAAGAAAGAAGATCGGGTTTCTCCCCAGAGAAGATCCGAGAACGGGAAAAAAGCAGGCTCCACGAATTGGAACTAGCTCGACTTCGTTTAGATGGAGAACTGAATTTGGCGGAACAAAAAATAACGTTGGAACACCTGTGACTCCGAGAGGAGCGGGAAGAGAAACAAAGACAGAGAGAGTTAGAAGAGAAAAAGCTTGCCTACGAACATGAGCGCAACCTAAAAGAAATAGAGCTTCGGAAACAGAACAAAGATCTCGGGGTTCCCGAACGCCCGAACACTCCTGCCACTACAGACCCTAAAGTCCACATCCCCAAGGATGTCGTCAGAGAGTATTACCGGAACGATGACATCCAGCAATGGTTCAAAGCCTATGAGGTAGCCATGACCTCCCACCGGATTCCCCGGAGCGACTGGGGAGCCGGGTTATGGGGGAGGTTCGTCAACGAGGGGCGAGACGCCCTGCTGCAACTCCCGGACCATCAGATGACCTCCTACGACCACATGAAAGCCGCACTCCTCACTCGATACGGACTCACGCCCGAGATGTACCGCCAGCGGTTCCGCGACTGCAAACGGATCCCAGGTACGACTTGGGTGGAGTACGTGAACTTCTTCAGCCGAGCCTTCGAGGGGTGGATCATGGGCAGCAAGGTGACCACTTACGAGCAACTCTTTGACCTTATTGTGTGGGAGCACCTTTCTAACAATTGTTTCGTCGAGCTCAGGCAGCACCTCCTCGACAGTAAACCGACTGAACCTCGGCAACTCGCCGCCGAAGCTGACCGATGGGAAAGCACCCGAGTTGCCCGAAGCGGGCCCAGCGAGCCGAACAGAACAACCCAAGGACCTCATCGCCCCTGAGGGGGAGGAGGAGGCCAGGGTCGGGGCAGAGACGCCGTCCCTGTGGCTCCCGCCTGCAACGCCCCGCCCCCGGCTGGCAGGGGAAACCCCCCGATGCGTCCAGGTTTCCGAGCCAACGTTACCTGCCACCGATGCCAGCGACCTGGCCACTACGCCAATGATCCTAATTGCCCGAAGAACCAGAACCCGATGCCCCGCCAGGTCGCTGCCGCCGCCCTGGGGGAAGAGCAAACTCCAGAAGACCCTGAGGAGTACGAGGCCGACCAGCCCGAGTGGGAACCAGCCGCCATGTCCCTGGTCTGCCTAGGGGAAAGAGACATGATCCCGCGGGCCCCCCTACCCGCCAACACGCAGAAATACAGCCAGTGGGTCAACATTAATGGGCGCCGGGCTGAAGCCTTACGCGACACCGGGGCAAGTGTGACAGCAGTCCGCTGTCATCTGGTGACCCCGGATCAGATCTTGCCAAACATCCTTTGCCCCGTCCGGTAAGCAGACAACTCAGAAAGCCTGTGTCGGATGGCCTGCGTCCCCTTCGAGTGGGGAGGAGTGTCCGGAATGCTGAAAGTGACTGTCCGTGATGATGCCCCTGTGGACTGCCTCCTGGGGAACGACCTCGAAAGTTCCCCCTGGGCCGCCGTCGAAAGAAGAGAGCACCTGGGGATGTTGGGCCTCCCTGAATGGGCCTGCATAACGACCCGGTCCATGGCCGCCCGCGCCATCCCCAGTCCCGAAGAACCGGAGTGGCCAGAGCCTCCTCCCCCGATCATCCCAGAGGGAGCCGCCCTAGGAGCCAATCCCCCAGAGCAAGATGAAGACGGGCCCGTTCAACTCCAGGACCTTCACAAACTGGCCCAGTGGCGTCAAGAGGGTGGTCCCACCCCGGAACAATTCCGCCAGGAACAGAGAGCCTGTCCCTCCCTCGAGGGACTCCGGCAGCAAGCCCTCGCCCAGAGCGCAGGAGACACCTCAGGGGCCCACTGGATTTATTGGGACAATGACCTGCTCTACAGTGAGCAAAGAATCGCTGAGCTGGGGGCCAGTCGGGTACTGGTGGTACCCCTCCGCTTCAGAGACTTCCTTTTGAACTTGGCACACGATGTCCCCCTCGCTGGGTACCTGGGGCAAGACAAAACGTACAACCGCTTGGTAACTCACTTCTACTGGCCCAAAATGCGAAACGATGTCTCCAACCACTGCCGGGCCTGCCCCACCTGCCAGGCCAGCGGGAAGAGCAGCCGAAAGATCAAAGCACCCCTGCAACCCTTTCCCGTCGTCACCACCCCGTTCGAACGGGTGGGAATAGACATTGTGGGGCCCCTGGACCCCTGCACGGCCCAGGGGCACCGATTCATCCTGGTCCTGGTGGACCACGCCACCCGCTACCCCGAGGCCATTCCTCTTCGGACCGTGACAGCACCTGTGGTAGGCCGAGCCCTGATGGGGATCTTCTCTCGAGTGGGCTTCCCCCGGGAAGTCGTCAGCGACAGGGGCACGAACTTTATCTCGAAGTACATGAGGTCGCTCTGGCAACAGTGCGGGGTCACCTACAAATTCACGACCCCTTATCACCCGCAAGGAAATGGACTGGTCGAGCGGTTTAACCGCACTCTTAAAGGAATGATCATGGGCCTGGAAGAGCCCCTACGTCGACAATGGGACGTGCTGCTCCCGTGCCTCCTATTCGCCTTACGAGAAGTCCCCCAGAAATCCCTCGGCTTCAGTCCCTTTGAGCTCCTGTACGGACACCCGGTCCGGGGTCCCCTCAGCCTGGTCAAGGAAGGATGGGAGATGACCCCCCAAAAGACTCCTCCAGATGTGTATAAGTATCTCCTGACCCTCCGCAACCAGACCCGGAGATTCAGGGAGCTCGCCAAAGTCAACCTTGAGGCCAGCCAGGAGGACATGAAGAAATGGTACGATCAGCATGCCTCCTCCATCGAGTTCGAACCGGGACAGCAAGTCTGGGTAATGTCGCCGGTCGAACCCTGTGCCCTGCAGGACAAATGGACAGGACCCTTCAAGGTGATAGAACGCAAGGGCCCCGTCACCTACCTGATCGACATGGAATCTCCCCGGAACCCTCTACGAGTCCTCCACGCCAACAGACTCAAACCCCACTTCGTACGCTCGGAACTCAGTCTACTGATGGCAACAGACAGTGGGACGGAAGAAGACTCCGAGCCCCTCCCTGACCTACTGAGAACCCGTGAACAGGATGGCTCAGTGGAAGGGGTCAGACTCTCTGACGCTTTGACCCCAGAGCAACGCCAAGACTGTCGAGCTCTCCTGCTACAATTTGCAAACTTGTTCTCCCTCACTCCTGGGGTCACCCCCTGGTGCCTTCACGACGTGGACACCGGGGATAGTCCACCTATTCGACACAGGGCGTACCGGGTGCCAGATCGGGTGCGCGCCTGCATCCAGAACGAAGTCACCAAGATGATGGCGCTAGGAGTGATCTAACCATCCGACAGCCCCTGGGCCAGCCCAGTCGTCCTGGTCCCCAAGGCTGCCGCCCCGGGCGTTGCTCCCGAGCTCCGGTTCTGTGTGGACTATCGGGGCCTGAACGCCGTTACCAGAACCGACGCTCACCCCATCCCCCGGGCAGATGAGCTAGTTGACCGCATGGTTGCTGCCCGCTACTTGAGCATCTTCGATCTAACATCGGGCTACTGGCAAATTGGCCTCACTCCCAGGGCCCAAGAACGATCCGCCTTCTCTACCCCGGATGGCCACTACCACTTCAAAGTAATGCCATTCGGCATGAAAAACGCTCCAGCTACCTTCCAACGACTCGTGAACCAGGTACTAGCGTGCCTCGAAGATTTCAGCGCCGCCTACCTGGACGATATTGCTGTGTACAGTCGCCACTGGGCAGACCACCTCCACCACCTCCGAGAAGTCCTGCACGCCCTCCAGCAGGCCGGCCTCACCATAAAAGCCAGCAAATGCCAGGTTGGCCAAGGGTCCGTGACCTACCTCGGACACCAAGTGGGGAGCGGCCTGGTGGCACCCCTTCAGCTCAAGATCGCTGCCATCCAGTCCTGGCAACCCCCTTTCACCCAAACCGAGGTCCGAGCCTTCCTGGGGCTCACCGGATACTACCGGCGGTTTGTAAAGGACTATGGCAGCATTGTGGGGCCCCTCACGGAACTCACATCCAAGAAAAGCCCCAAAACAGTCAACTGGACTTCAGACTGTCAAGCGGCCTTCGAGAAGTTGAAGACCGCCATGTGCACCGCCCACGTGCTCCAGGCCCCCGACTACAGTCGGGAATTCATAGTCCAGACGGACGCCTCAGATCATGGCGTTGGGGCAGTTCTCTCTCAACTCAACACCGAGGGAATCGATCAGCCAGTGGCCTTCATCAGCCGACGCCTGCTGGCTCGAGAACAGCGCTGGAGCACCAGCGAGCGGGAGGCCTTCGAAAGGTATGGGCCCTCAAGAAACTCCGGCCCTACCTCTTCGGTACTCACTTCAGGGTACAGACAGACCACCGACCCCTGCAGTGGCTGATGCAAATGCGGGGGGAAAACCCAAAACAGTTACGATGGTCCATCTCCTTACAGGGGATGGACTTCACTGTGGAGCATCGTCCTGGCCAAGATCACGCCAACTCGGACGGCCTGTCACGCTTTTTCCGCCTTGGCGAGGAGAGTACCCAAGAAGATGGGTGACTCTCCCTGCCTTCAGCTGGGGGGGGACGCATGTTGGACAGGCCTCGTGGAAGGCCCGCTCCCTCCCCGCCTGATAGAGCCCGGACACCGGCTCTCCCTGTATTCCCAGAAAGAACCATCCAGGCAACCCTCCAAGGCAACTCGCAACCCGTCCCCGACGGGACGCCTGCTCCCGAACACCCCGACATCGGCTGGCCCGGGCCTCCATCAGCAGCATTTCCCCGGCCCATTCGCCATCTTGGACACTGCACCACGAGGCCGCGTGGCCTCGGCTCGACCCCAACCCTGGGCCTGGCCAGGCCCCGACATCGAGGCACCACCATCCACCCAGGAGGTGAAGAGACCACTTGGCAGGTCAATGGGAGAAAGGAGTGTCGATGGCTCTCCCCCGCCAGGTGCTGATCGCCCCCAGCCTCCCCGGGCGCTGGCTCCACCCCCCTGCTGGGTGTCTGGACTCCCTCATCCCGGACCTCCCGACCTCCAAGCGCGAGGGTCCGGACATCAAAGGAGACCAGACCTATAACTGGGGCAGCTCCAGAGCAGGAGGGCAGTTGTATCCTGGAGTCGAGAGACACCTTGAAGAACTCATCCCTGACGGACTGCTGGCGCTGCCGCAGCCCTGCCTTGTGAACATCTCCGAAGCCTGCCGGCGCTGCCGCGGCCCTCTACATCGTGAACCTTCGTCCCAGCCTGCTGGCGCTGCCGCGGCCCTCCTTCGAGAACCTTCGTCCCAGCCTGCTGGCGCTGCCGCGGGCCTCCTTCGAGAACCATCACCCAAGCCTGCTGGCGCTGCCGCGGCCCTCCTTCGAGAACTATCATCCAAGCCTGCTGGCGCTGCCGCGGCCCTCCTTCGAGAACTATCATCCAAGCCTGCTGGCGCTGCCACGGCCCTCCTTCGAGAACCACCATCCAAGCCTGCTGGCGCTGCCGTGGCCCGACCTTGCAGACCCCTAAGCTCGAGGATTGTGAGCTTCCCTTTTGCTACCCCGGTACCGGACCGGTACCAAGACTGTCCCGCTACCTCTTCCCCTACAGAGACTAGAATTGAGAGGACCCTCGTGTCCCGACCTCACTGTATCGCTGATAACCTTGCTTCAAGAACCGTATATAAAGTGTGTTGACCTCATCCTTGTGTGGTGTCCATCTGTGGGGGGGAAGTTACTCGCCTGTACGATCGCTGGAGACGGCCCTCACTGGAGGCCTCTCCCCCTGTCCTCGGCCGACCCTCCGGGTCCCCGTCTAACAGTCACCCATTACCGAACATAAATGAAGTGGTTTCTATGCTAGAAGGTGCAAAGGTGTTCTCTACACTGGACTTTAGATCAGCATATCATTAAGTTTCATTAACGGAAGATTAAAAAATGTTAACCGCATTTATTACTCCACAGGGTCTATATCAATACACAAGAATGCCGTTTGCATTGGCCTCGGCGGCTTCAGTTTTTCAAAGAATTATGTTTAATATTTTCAGAGACATAAAGACTTTTGTAAATGCTTTCAAGATGATATTTAAATTTTTTCAGCTAATGATCAAGATCATCTTAAATATTTGACGGAAGTGTCTCATAGGTTAGAGAAGAGTGGTTTGACTTTGAAAGGTAACAAATGTAAAATGTTTCAGAGGAGTGTAGAGTATTTGGGACACATTCTCACAGGGGATGGTGTTGTTCCAAAGAGATCTAATGTTGATGGTATTCTAAATGCTCCTGCTCCAAAAAACAAAGAGCAATTGTTATCATTTGCAGGTATGTGCGAATACTATTCTAAGTTTGTGACAAATTTTGCTACAAAGATGGAGCCTTTAAGGAAATTATTAAGATATGGCGTAGAATTTGAGTGGAAAGAAGTGCAACAACATGCATTTACAGATATCAAACAGGATATTCTGAATGCACCAACATTAAGACCTTTTTGTTTAAAAAAACATTGTATCATCACAGTAGATGCCAGTCTATATGGTATTGGAGGGGTGTTTTCACAAAGTTGTGGTAAAACGGAATGGAACGTGTGTTTTGCATCAAGAACGTTAAATGAAACAGAGAGACGTTACGCTGTGATAGAAAGAGAGTTACTGGCGTGTATGTGGGCCTTAGAACATTATAGAAATTACATATGGGGTACCAAATTTACCTTAAGAACAGATCACAAATCTTTAGTGAATATACTCTCACCTGGCGGATGTTGGAATTCAACTGCAAGAATTGCGAGACTTACATCAAGATTGCAAGAATATTGTTTCAATACTGAATTTGTTCCTGGGAAAAGTAATGTCACGGCTGATTTTATGTCACGTCATCCGTGTGAATCAATAGCTGAGAAGGGAAGTGATGACTCAGATGTAGTTACTACAATTCAAGATGTGGTGGTTGGAGCATTTGCAGACATCTCAGAGAATAAGTGGAGAGAATCTGAAAAAGATGATTGCTTGTGGCAATTAGTCATGAGGTATATGGTGGAAGGGTGGCCATGGAAGAATAGGATTTCAGAAGAACTAATGCCTATGTTTAAAGTCTCCAAGGAGTTCAAGTTGGATGGTGATTTTATTTACAAGAGTGGTAAATGTATTCCACCATTTGAGGTGAGAGAAAGTATTCTAAAGTTAGCACATGTTTCACATCCAGGTATGTCAGCAATGAAAAGGTTGATCAGGAGTTACTTTTGGTGGCCGGGAAATGAATCGCATGGTAGATCGTGTTGTCAGAGAGTGTGAAGTTTGCTGTGCAAATGATAAAATGCTTAAGGTCAATGTTCCACCACTTAAGCCTGTGGATTGGTCAGAGGAACCTTGGAAGAAATTGGCTTTTGATATTTCAGGCACTTTTCTTAATTTACCCCAGGATTCACAATATGCTTTAGTATTAGTAGATTATCCCTCAAAATGGCCAGAAGTGAATTGGTGCCAATGGCTACTACCAATAAAGTGTTGGATTTTTTTAAGGAAGTGTTTGCTAGGGAAGGTTGACCTTCTGTCATTGTCACTGATAATGGTGTGCAATTAATTTCTAATGAATGATATGGAGGAATATCTTAAGTGTCAAGGTATAAAACACATCACTACATCGTTATATGCACCACATGAGAACGGACAGGTGGAACGCTTCAATAGGGTTTTGAAGGGCTATATTTCTGAGGTATTCAAGGAAAAGGTTGATTGGAAGCAATTGTTGAGAGAAAGATTGTGGATGTATAGAATTACACCACATACAACCACAGAGATTAGTCCTTTTCGCATTTTGAAAGGTAGGGATCCTGCTTCAAAATTTGTCCTTGGTGGCTCAAAGAAAAGTGTAAGAGTAATATTAAGAATGATTATAATAAAAATTATACCACCTTAAGAATAAAGGAAAAACAGAAGAAGTACCAAGAATGGTTTGATAAGAAGTGGAACACTAAACAACATGATTTTAAAGTTGGAGAATGGGTGAGAGTAAAAAAAACAGGTATACAAAGTAAATATTTTAGCAAGTTTTATAGACCTATCAAGATCACCAAAGTTTGCAGAAATTCAATTATATCTCAAGACGGCAAGTTGTGGAATACCAGACGAGTATTTAAGTGCCCTGAAAAGTATTGTACCAGCTTTACATCACATAATGTTGGTTATGATGACTTGGGGGTTGATGGGTACTTGCCGGGTACTTCTCATAATGTTCAAACAAGTAATTTGGATACCACAGGTGTACGTTATGATTCTATTGCTAATAGAGTCAAGGACTCTACACGTTTGAGATCTGTTCCTACAAAATTTCTAGATTATATTAGTTAGTGTGTTTGCGTTTACTGATTATTATATACTGTTAGCTTTTCTTTATATAAGGGAGATATGTTACATTCACAGTATAAACCTTGCTGCCATGTGTTTGTATTTACATGTCATTCTAATTCTATTAGAACCTTGTCTCAGAATACAACCTCCCAGGGATTCATTTGCACTGTTGCTCTGGAGGTCTGAGGTCTGTGTTGCTGTGCTGCGACCTTCATATTAAAATTTATTTTAATATAATTTATTCAACTGGAAATATTTTATCACCCCCACGTAGTACTGACATTTTATTGCTGATTTTTAGACTCTGCTCAAGGAGGCACTGATGTCCACTACACAGTGTATGTGCTCTGATCCCTAAACATGTTGGAATTGGATAATCCCTGTTGGGATATTCAAGTGTCCTATATGGCCATAGTATATGGTGTTGAAACTGCACTCATGGCATGGAAAGTTTAATGTCAACTATGGTCTGCAGTACTCATTGTGCCATTCACTGTGCGACAAGGAAAACATGACTTTAGGCCTACCAGTGTAGCCTGACTGCTGTGCTTTAAACCAGCAGTGTGGCCTGTTAAAATAACCCTTTTTGACAGGTAAAGCTTCCCTTTCAAATATTAGTAAGTCAACACAAGGAGCCCACAAGGAAGGGTGCATGGTATTCAAAAGTTGGACATGTACAAAATCAGTGCTGCTATCTCCCTACAGTGACATGGTCCTAAAGGCTATTTTTTCAGTGCTCGGTCTCTGCCTGACAGCTTATACGCCTCCAAATGCCTCCTCTGAAGTTCTGGGTTCCTTTCAGGTGCTCCCTTCACACAGACTTGTTGAAACCCCCACCCTAAGGCTCGAGTCACCTAGAACAATTAAGGGGTCGAAAAGTTGACTATTACTAACCATTATAATACAAGCCCCGATGACTGAAATTCAATATCAGTGTCTTCTAGTGCTATGTGTTTTTACTTGAACAGTTGACCTGAGATAGGCGGGAAAGGTCTCACTGTGTGAATTTTATGTATATATGTCATGCTACCCCCCCTATCAGGGCACCCAAAATCGCTCACTTTGATCCACCAACACCCCTATGTCAGGATCCTTGCTCTTTGCTCACTTGACTATCAGTCTTTGCTCTTTGACCTATCAGGATCCTTGCTCTGATTATGGCAATGTATGTTCACTATGTTCGTTATGACCTCTTAGACTTTATAGACTTTGACCTCTGTGTTACTTGGGCTTGCCAATGCTTGTTAATGCACTTCGAATCGCCTTTGCCAATGCTTGTTATTGCATATTTGGGCCTCGCCAATGCTGGTTGTCGTATCGCTTTGCCAATGCTTGTTCCCGCAATACTTGTTGTCAAATCGCTTTGCCAATGCTTGTTTTCGCACGTCCTTTTGGCATGTTCTTCTTTGCCAGTGCTTGTTGCCTTTGTGCTTCAGGAGTTCCTATTGCGAGTTTGCTGCCGAGGTCTTTTTTCCCTCTGCAGCCCCTGTACTTCAGTTTTGGACTATAAAAGCTGCCACGCCCAAAACGCCGCGCGGATTATTCCTTCCTGGTTCCTGTGATCGGAGGTCTCCTGCTTCCAGTCCGGTCTTCGTTCCAGACGACGGAGGACTTCGCTGATGTTCCAAGCAGCTCTGTTTCCTGTTCAATGGTAGTAATCTACCACGAAAATCCGCTTGCTGAAAACGCAGGTAGGATTTAACCTATTTCTGTTTGCCGGCTTGTGATACTCTCAAGAGGCTCGTAAGGAGAAACGCGAGGGGCGTTTCCTTTGTAACTTTCTGGACTTTGTTTACCGAACTTTATTACTGGACCCTTGCTTCTAGTTGTGGACTTGCCAAACTGTTCTTTAGCCTCTGATTCTGTTTAAAGGCGTTTAAACAATATTTCTCGGCGGAAAGCTTAAGTCAATGATTCAGTTCTAACTTCTTGTATTTGAAACGTTTAGTAATGAACAATGCTGTGAATCGAACTGTGGTTACTTCATGAGAACATTACTTGCGTGTTTTGCTGTGAAACTGTTTTTAATGCGTACTGAACAACAACAATGCTGGTGTTGAAACCTTTAATGAATCTTTGAGTTTAACAAGTAATACATGTTGTTATTTAATGATTGTGCCAACTTACGCCAACTTGCTTACCAGAATATAAAGATTACATGGTGGAAAGTTACTCTTGTTTTCCTTCTATAGAAAGTGTTTATTATTACGCCAAGGAAAACGGGGAAGTCCCAGTGTTTCAGTACATAGTAGGTTTTAGGGTGATGCTCCTGGGAAACTCAAGGGTGCTTAAGAAACCAAGGCCCTGACACCCTACCCCTCCCCAACACCAGAGCACCTTTGTTACAAAGATAGTTTTGATTCCAAATGCAAGAGCAACTGTGTTACCTAAACTAAAGTGATTAATGCTTTGAAAATAAATCACATTTACTGTAGACTATTCAAGATTGGTATCGTGAATGCCATTATTTCTTTAATTTTGTTAAAGTGTTGCCACGGTGACCAATTGTTTACTGTACTTCACCCTCGGGAGATAGCAGTTTGATTTTACTTTGCAGGAGCTGTGACAGCTCCCGCCAAGTGAGAGCAACCACTCACTCCGCTCCCTGCACGCAGGAGCTGTGAAACTGCTCCCCTACGCTGGGACTAGCAGAGTTTTCATTTGTTTCCCTGCGGGCATGTGGGCAGGGAAACAGATAAAAGATTGCTCACACATACAGGGAGCTGCATATTTAGCAGCTCCCTTCATGTGGGAGTAATGCTGACTCCCGCAGGAGGTGTGGGGGGGAGACCAAGGGGACCTTAAGGCTCTCCCCACAGTCCCCATCAAAGCACACGGAGGAGTGTGGGGGAGACCAAGGGGACCTTAAGGCTCTCCCCGCAGTCCCCATCAAAGCACACTGGGTGCCCTGGGTGCAGTCAGGGCACAAAGGTAGACGTGGACGGGCTACGGGGATGGGGTCCTCTTGGCTGTAATCGGCCCAGCGAGGGGGGCTGCACGGCCCTGATCCCCCATTGCAGAGAAACCATTGCATGACCAAAATGCACCAAAGGTCACTGGTGACATGTCCTCATGCTCCATTACACAGCTGTAGTGTAGAATACACACTGGACATTTACCCAAGGAGGTAGCACTTAGTAATTAACCAATGGAAATGACTGCACATTGATAGATATTTTGGGCAAAACCGTGGACTCTATTTTGGTGCCTATCATCTCAAGTAAATCCAGCGCCAGGCGGTCGAGTCCTTGGTATGACAGTGCCCTCCGTGTCCTAAAGGGCTCATGTAGACGGGCAGAAAGGGAGTGGCGTAAGACGTATGATGTTGCCAAAAAAAACGCGTATTTGGCCTCCGTCAAGCTCTACCATCAAGCTATTTGTAGAGCCCGGGCGGCGTTTTATGCGACGGAATTTCGTAATAGCCACAATCCATCGAAGACCATCTTCAAAGCCCTCAAAGATCTGATGGCTAAGAGAGCGGTTCCGCAAGCAGAGGGTTCTACCTCCCATTGTGAGACTCTGGCCGCTTTCTTCTTGGAGAAAGTTATGACCATCTATCAGTCGTTCCCCAGCATGACGCTGCCACTTATTCCTTTGAACAGCCTTCGCAGCTGCCCGGCATTATACTCTCTCCCTACTCTTTCTTGGGATGGGTTTGTTAAGTTGGCACAACGAGTCAAGTCTGGCTTTCCTGCGGACCCGCTCAGACCTGCCCTCTTTAGAGATTCTTCTTTTCAGGGGCGCACTGTAGTGTGTTCGCTGATCAATCTTTCCTTGACTTCAGGTACGGTTCCTGCTAAGTGGAAGCAGGCGGTGGTTTCCCCGCTCCTGAAAAAACCAACATTGGATCCTTTAAAACCGGAAAACTACCGCCCGATTTCATTGCTTCCCTGGCCGGCCAAAGTCATGGAGGCCCACGTCAACCAGGCTCTATCTGAGCATATGGCCCGGGCCAACGTCCTCGACCCCACGCAGAATGGGTTCCGTGCTGGTCACAGCACGGAGACTGCCCTTCTGGCAATAGTAGAACATCTGCGGAGTGTGTTGGATGCAGGTCAAATGGCAGCGCTTATTTTATTAGACCTCAGCGCTGCCTTTGACACGGTGTCCCATCGCATCCTTCTACACCGCTTGGAGGACATTGGCATCTGTGGCCTTGCTCTGCAGTGGTTCCGCTCCTTCCTTAGCGATCGCTCCTTCTGCGTTGCCACCCCTCCTTTTCAGTCCAAATTCCATCAACTGGACCTGGGGGTCCCTCAGGGCTCCTCGCTGAGTCCCACGCTTTTTAACCTGTACGTGCGGCCGCTGGCTGATGTCGCCAGGCAGTGGGGCCTAACCATGGTCTCATATGCCGACGACACGCAGCTAGCGGTCACGATCAGCGGGGATGCCGAACAGGATGCCCCCAGGTTCCGAGATGGGCTGAGAGAGGTGGCCAGCTGGATGAATAACAACTGTCTCCAGCTGAACGCGAAAAAAACTGAGGTGATGATCGTTGGGAGGGGAGCGGATTGCTGGGGGGACGTCTGGTGGCCTCCGGAGTTAGGGCTGGCCCCTACACCAGTGATGGAACTAAGAAACCTGGGAGTGTGGCTAGATCACACCCTCTGCTTCACTACCCACACCAAGAAAGTGGCGGTTTGCTGTTTCGGTGTCCTGCGTGGGCTAAGGCCGGTGCTCAAATTTTTTGGCGCCCCGACGAGGCAGTTGATCATCCAAGCGACGATTATCTCCCGGTTGGACTATGCCAGCTCGCTCCTGCTGGGAGTTAATCAATCTGAGATCGTCCGCTTACAGCGAGTACAGAACGCGGCCGCGAGAGCAGTGGTGGGTCTGCCGAGGCCCTGTCCTACTTCCAACACCCTGCGGTCCCTGCACTGGTTACCGATTAAAAGTCGGATCCACTTTAAGGCCCTTAGCCTTGCTTTTAAAATTCTAAAAGGATCGGCACCTGAGATCCTCGATAACCTTTTATCCGCCTATGTCCCGACGCGCTCTCTTAGATCACTTGGGCAATCTCTTGCGGTTGTTCCGCGTTTTAGGCTTAGCCGGATGGGCGGTCGTTCCTTTCGTGTGAGAGCTGCAGCTCTCTGGAACTCCCTCCCTTTGGAAATCCGCCTGTTAGAGGATCTATTAGCATTCCGTAGGGCCGTGAAAACTCACTTGTTTTAATTTCCCTCACACTGTTCTCTGCACTTTCTGTTTCCTTTTGCGTTGTGTTATGTTCACCTTTTCCATGTGCCAGGACGCTCCTTAGCTGGAGCATCTGTGCGCAAAATAAATGATAATAACATAACATAACATAACATAAAGGTGCAGGTGCAGTTCAGTTGTGGCCCTGTCACTAACACAGCTACTGACACCCATACAGACACTTAGACACCCACTCACACACTCAGGCACTCACACACCCACTGAAAAACTCACTCAGACACTGATACATCCACTCACAGAATTACTCAGACACTCTCACACACACCCACTCACACACCCACTCACAGACCTGCTCAAATGCTCTCACACGTACTAATAGACCCACACATACACTCATGCACCCACTCACAGGCACACTCAAACACTCTCACACCAAGTCACAAACACTCTCATGCACTCATCCACCCACTCACAGAACCACTTAAACACTCTCACAGCCTCTCACAGACCCATTCAGACACTCATGAACCCACTCACTGGCCCACTCGGACATGTACACCCACTCACAGACCCACTTAGCCAATCATGCACCCACTTACATAACCCCTCACGCTCTCTCACACCCACTCGCAGACCTACTCAGGGATTCATGCAACCACTCACAGACCCACTGAAACACAGGGCTTCACCAGGCATAGGCAAAGTGGACAGATGCCTAGGATGCTTCCCAAGGCACCCCCTTGATAAGTGATCATGATAGTACTGGTCTCCACATTAATAGTTATTGTGTTTTTTTGGTTTTTGTTTCATATAATCTACAAGATGCTTCAACTGCCTTACCGGCGTCCAGCCGTGCAGTGAGTACTGATAGCCCTGGACTTGCGCATTAAGGTGCTGTCAAAACAGGCCCATCAGCCAAGCCCCACTGCACTTTCCTTGATTCTGCAGCTGGGCTCAGTAGGCAACCTGAACTGTGGGGCAGGGAGGCTTGTGTGAATCCGTGTGGGTTCCTACGCATTCCCGGTGCAAGAAGGATTGCCCGTGAAAGTCTTGCACCAGTAGCAGACTAAGGTCTGCCAAAAGGTGAAGTGTTTTGAAGGCTCTAGGCTCAGGCTGGCATAGAGCTTTTCATTGGTTCTAACGCTTGAGCGGTGTTTGCATCATGTAAGGATGCATCTCTGAAGGACCTTTAGAGCTGGGGCAGCCCCAGTTGCATTCAGCTTCTTCTGTGCCACACTTACAGGCCTTTCAGAGACACTGGCCTGTTGACTACAATTCCTTCTCCCTAGATCTAGGCCAGTCATGCCTACCTCTGCTGTCACCAGGGCTGGGATTAGAGTTAGAGGCACCTAGTGAGAATCTTTTTTTGATGCCCCAGTTCCCCCTGCCAAGACCTCCTTTGCCACAGGTTCTCTCACTACCTCTTTCCAACAGTGCCACTACTCATCTCTCCACAGCCCTTCTTCTCACATGCATTTCTTTAGGTTTATAGCGCTACTCATCCCAACCCCAGGCTGTCAGAGCACTTTACATCACACACACGTTATAGAGACACAGTGAATCTTAGGTGCATAAATCCGTCTATAAGAAACCAATGAGGATTGCCCTCTGTGATCCGCAGGTACACGTTCTTTACATCAGGCATATTCACCCTCTGCGCTACTTTATGAGGACTCGAAACTGTCAGCAGACAAAACTTAATTTCTCTCCAGCAGGAACATTAATCACCTGTGTTATCTTGACATTTTTATAGTGCATAAACACTTCTAGACGCGCAAGGAAACAGCAGATGCTTTTAAAGACTAAAGTTATTTCTGAACACATTACCTCTGTGGTTAGATTTGCAGTATAACCTACATACTAATAGGTGACATTGCAAACTGTATTCCCTCTGGTCAAAAAGCAACATGTGCAATGAATAACAATTAGTTAGGTCGGGCAGTTTTGTAACCCCCTGTGATTTGCTGGACAACAAACCTCTATGCATTTGCTTTCCCAAACTAGTATCATTGGGCCATATGCATCAACACATTTTCCCATAGACACACAATGGGCAAAACTCTTTGATGCATCTGGCCCATTGTTTTTAAAAAAGCAACTTATTAAGGGCCTGGTGCTGCTTGGACCATTGCCTGCTTCCACCAAGGCCGCAGTCATGATTCCCAAAAGGGAAGATTTACCAAGGGGACAGCATTCCCTTTACAAATCACATTCCACCACTGGAGGAGTTGGTACCTAAACAATGGTTTGGGAACACAGTTGCAGTCATAAGCCATTGATACATCCCTCTCCGAATCCCAGATAGGAGGTGGCACTTGCCCTCCTGTTTGGGATTCAACACGATCACATCACTTTGACCGACCACCCAACATTCATTTTCTGGTTCAGTTTTAATACTGATGTGCCTATATCGAAGTGCACTAGACACCCACTTTGCAATCACTGCAAAGACAGCCTTCCTCCCCAAACTCTAGAAATCTCTCCTTTCTGAGAGGAGACCACTTGCACGTCCAACAACAGGCAGCTGCGTTTGGCATCCACCAAAAGGATTGAGGTTGGCTAAATAGATTATTGATCACTGCATATATCTGCGAGATAAATCAGATATTACGAACCACTGAATAGAATAGGTCATTGTTTATTATTTGTTGCTTGTTTTTGGGAGAGATTTATCTAGATCACTCTTGGGTGCCATGTTAGAAAAATCCGCAACAGATGATCGATTACTGCACATGGAAAGGTAGTAAACACGAATATTGGTAACTTCAACAAAACAGTGATCATTTGCAAACAGATGCAATAAAGATAGATTAATTGCTTATTTTTTGACATATCTATCTGAATGACTACTCCTAAGAAGCAATCAATATGAAGAATTGGAGAAGGACTGTTAATGGATATATATTTTTGCATCTGAGTGGAATTGTTCTCTTTTGTCAAAATGAAGAACCCTGTTTGTAAAAAAAAAAAAAAAATTAAGTCCCGTTTGAGTTTGGAGGTGGATTCTGAACTGAGAGTGAATCCATTGTGCTTGCAGGTACTCCCAGACTCCACAACACCTTTTACTCTAGTTGAGACAGTAGAAATATTTCTTGTCTAAGACGGGAAGACCCACCATTGTTCTCGGCATAAGGGACAGTGCTAGTATTATTGAGCAGGAATTTCGTATCATTCAATGGGACACTGACACTGGCACTCCCGTGAAGGAAGAATGTACAGTATCTGTTCACCTCATTTTATTTCTATTTCAGCTTGGTTGAAGGACCGAGGCGAGCAATTTACTACCAGCACACGGACGAAGACCAATCGGTTGAAACTAATCCACAGGCTTTCCAATAGAAAACATTTTAAAGCCTTCTCATGCCTACCAGAGAATTCCATATTTTAGAGAGAATGCCCTGATGGATTTTAACTTTGCTTTTGAGATTTATTGATGCTAGGCACTGATGATGTAATTTTCAGAGTTAGCTGCTTTTTCCAATCCGCTGTTCGTTCTCGAGCAACAATGAATATGGTTTGATAAAGTTTGCACTTTTTTGCATAGTTTGCACTTCTGTATATTTGCACTAATGATTGTATTTTTGCACATACTGTGGTTAATTAGTCTGTACACTGCCCCTATCGTAGTGCAAGCTCGGCTAAACATATTATACGTTGCACTTTAAAATAATGTTACTTGAAGCTTATCTTATGAAATTAATTGTATGACTTTTCATCAGCCTTTTAAATGATTCTTTTACTGCTTTTATTAGGATGAATTGTTGTGATGTACTTGTACTTTTATGGATGGTTTTATATCCGAATAAAGATCCTTGAATTGAATTGAATGCCTACCAGAGAAGCGAGATGGCTGGGCTCTCTTACTGAATACCACGGTGAGCCTCAAGTCAAGGGGCCGAGTTTCATCTGGGCTAACACCACCTGATGTTAGATGAAGGCTTTTTCCGGTTAAGCACCCATTGTAGAAGGAGTCACCACAGTAAGTCTCTGTTGGAATGTACAGCACAGATGTAAAAACAGTGGTGAACTTCTATTGTGGTTTAAATACCCAAAACTGGAAAACAGGACCTCGCTGGCAACTATTTCTAACCTGCCTTCCGGGGCTTCCTCTCTATGTGCCTGTTAGATACGGTGTACGACTTGCCACTGGCTAATTATGACTTGAAAATCCTTGTCCACAGAAGGAGTTTGGAATTCAAAATGTGAAACTGTGACATGCACAGCTTTTCAGAAGTTCTTCTAGAAGCCATAATGAATAAAAAAATATAAAACATAGGAGTACACCTAAAGGCCTAAACTTTCCAAGTTTTGTGAAGATTGGTGCCCACTATATATTGGTTTGATAAAGGCGTGTTCCCTTCCTCTCGCCGTCCGCACAATTACATTGAGAAAAGCATCAGGCGCTTGGAAAATGGTGATTACGTTCCGTGCAATGCTCTAAACTCAGAAGTGGAAGGGCCTGAGCTTGGAGCAGGGATGAAACTGTCAGACGAGAATGACCGGGTCTCTTTCTTCTGTAAATCGTTCATTTCCAGGTAACTATGGGGCGCCTTACGGAATATCAAGTTAGAAGAAAGGGCTGTACCTGCGAGGATAGAATCTCATTTCTAAAGTCTCCGTTTCATTTTTAAACCTCTCATTGTATTCAGGATCTGAACCCAAGTCCTGCATAATTCCCGCAACTAAGCGAGTTCTGGGGGCCTTATCAGTCTCATAAAACCCAATCATGGCGGAATGGGCTTCTGTGCTGAAAGGGCTCCCTTGGTTTTGTTCAGGTGAATATGAAATTTGACAGCTGATCGGTCCACGCGATGAAGGGCGAGATAAGGTGGGGGTGTATAAAAGAAATGAGGGAAGAATAAGGAGGGAATTAACAGAGAGGAAGTGAGACAGAGAGAGAGCAGGCAGGCAGGGGGTAGGAGAGAAGAGAAAATAACTGGAGAAAGGGGTAAAGAAAACTGTGTAAAGAGGTGGCAGGGCAGGTCTGAAGGCAGGACTGAGAGTCACTGAGCTCCATTCAGAGGTACTCAGAAGGTACTCAGGGGGTCCTGCTATACTTTACTATCTATTCATTCTCCCAAAAAGAAACAGCTGGCCACAAAGGACCAAAGAGTACTTAGGGGTACCCGTGCCTTTTCATTGATACTCAAAAGTTCACTGTGGTGCAGTGGTGTATACAGCGGTGCTCCCACAGGTATATGCAGTTACTAAGATATATTCAGGGGAACTATCTGTTCATTCTCCTAAAAAACTAACAGGTGGTCACAGAGGACGAAAGAGTACTCAGGGCTACTTGCGCCTTTTCACTGATACTCAAAAGTGCTTTAGGGTGGTGTATAAAAGGGTGCTCCCAATAATGGATGCAGTTACTATGAGATACTCACACCACTACAATATAAGATACTAAAGTATACTCAGGAGTAATGAGGATGTTCATGGATACTCAGACGTATCTCATGAAGATTTCACAGGCAATCACATATACTCTTAAATGCTCAGCCATATCCAGGGTTTCTCAAAATTACACAATGGTAAAACAAATATCTGGGCCAACCAGTTACTCCAAAATGTCCTATTCCCTGCCCCTCCTGTCATCCTTAGCCTTAAACTACACCTCGCCAGCATTTTCATCAATGCAAGATTTATGAACCATAGCTCTTGAACATTCAGAACCAGGTATCGACTTCCACCTTTACTACCGCAACCTGCACTACCTCAACATAACAGAAACCTCACTAGGTAACGATGCAGACCCCAAACTACATGAGGCCACCCATGCAGGCTATCAAACCCAGGTGAGAAAATGTCCTACCAAGAAGGCCAGTGGAGGAAAAGTGGTCGCTTTCAAGATCTTCTTCCATCTTCAAGTCTTCCCTTACTCATTCCTACAAAATCCACACACTACTCGGAACACGCCGTCCTTGACTCTTTCCCTGCCAATGTCATTGACCACTACAAACTATATGTACTGGGCAACTTCAACACCTGGTTTGTTAAATCAGAACATCCGCAGACGAGGTATCTGCTTTAAAGCCTAGTAGCCCTGAATGTCTACCAGCTGGTTTCCGGCCCCATACACTCAGCTACTCCTTCTCGATGCAAGTGTCACATCTTGAGGATACATCTCCATGACTGCAAATCATCAACTGCATGATGCAACCACATCATCATCCTCTTTGACCTTAGGCTCCACTTCCTGAACACCAATCTCCTCGTTCACCATAGTCATTTCCAGACGATAGAAACAACCTGAGGTTAAAATTCTTACATCATGGCCTATTAACTCCATGATTATATTTCAGGAGTTCAACCTGTGTCTCTGCGCCGCCTTTGGCAGCTTGATTCCTTAAGCCCACAACACAGGCGGAAAGCATACTGGTTTGATTCACATTCAGCTAGAAGCTGATATCCTGGGAACACAATGGAAGGAAGGAAGCTTAATGACAGATTCCTCCTCCAGCACTGCTCCAGAATGTAGGAACCTTCAATCAAAAAGGCAGAGACTCCTTGTATGTGCTTGTTAATACAGCACATCAAACCCTGAATATAGGTTGATGGAGTGCTTTACACCATATCTCCATCCCTGCCAGGCAATTACCAACTACCTGACCCCAAGATCTGCTGCACCAAACCCACACTAACAAAACAAGGCTTAGTCCCAACATACCCAATAAGCGACCTGTCTGTACCCAGAGAAAACCTATGGAAAGATCAGCCTTCACCAAGATCTCTGTCTTCCATATATAACACCTTCCCCTCTGACTACAAAACAGCATTGGCCTTGATAGAGTTATGGAATTCATCCTGACAACCACCTTGGATCGTCTTAACAGTAACACTAATGTCAACACAAACTGCACTGCCGCTTTCATGCAACTGGGACTGTCTTCTGCCTTTGACAAAGTACATCAGACCTCTTTACTGCAGAGACTAAACAGCACGAATATTCAAAGTCCTGTCCATGTTTGGAGCTATTTGTACCTTGTTGATAGATCACACATTATTTTCCTGCCTTGTTTCTCTTCTGAACCTTTCTACGCTATTGCTGGTGATCCACAAGGTTCCACCATCACGTCTCTCCTCTAGAAAACTTTTTTGGAGGTCATCAATTTATTTATTTATTAATGAAATTTGTTAAGCGCAAGGCAAATGCCCGAAGGCGTCTCGGCGCTAGATAATGACAGCTCAAAACGGGAAGATAACAAAATTTACTGGTTAAAAAGCCAGGTCTTTATTTTTCTTCGGAAGAGGGTAAGAGTCGGGCAGGATCTGATGTCCGCATCAAGTGAGTTCCATAGTTTGGATGTGGCAACAATGAAACGGCGGTCCCCCCATGAAGCTGTTTTAGTTCGGGGGACAGTCATCAACAGGGCATTCATGGAGCGTAAGGTTCTGTTAGGGGCATAGAATGCCAGGGAATTGATGAGGAAGCGAGGCCCTAGCTTACGGGAGGCTTTATAGGCTATACAAAGTGCCTTAAATTTAATTCGATTGTTTACTGCCAACCAGTGATAATTTTTAATCACTTGGGAGATAGATTTAAATTTTGGGGTCCCAGAGAGCATTCTAGCAGCTGCGTTTTGCACAGACTGTAGTTTGCGAATAACTTTCTGTTGAGTATTAATGAAAAGTCCATTACAATAATCCAGGGTTGACATAACAAAAGCCGTGGCTAATGTCTTACCTGAGTCGGGAGGTAGAAAAGGAAGAATCTTTTTGATAGATTTAAGTTTATAGAAGGCAGTTGAAACTATAGAATTTGCATGAGCAGCAAAAGTTAATTTGTCATCTAGTAGTACCCCCAGGTTTTTAACTTTGGAGGAAGGTATGGGCGGGAGCCTAATTCATTGGGCCACCATGCTCCTGGCCAAAAGGGGGACAAATTTCCAAAGATCATTACCTCCGTCTTATTAGAGTTTAACTTAAGACAGTTGGTCGTCATCCAGTTGCTAATGGTCTTCATTCCTTGTTGAAAATTAGCCGCAATTTTATCTCCGTTATTTTTTATGGCTAGTATCAGTTGGGTATCATCTGCGTAGGATGTTAGGCTCATCCCAAAGTCCTTGATGACCCTAGCTAGATCTGTCACGTAGACATTAAATAGCATTGGACTTAGGGATGAGCCTTGGGGGACGCCACAAGGAAGTGTCATCCGGGCAGAGCTGAAGTTTCCCAATTGTACCGTTTGTGTGCGGTTGGAGAGAAAGGAGGTAAGAAGATCCTTGGCCTTATTCCGAACACCTATAGCATTGACACGGTCGATCAAAATGTTATGATCGACCGTGTCAAAGGCCGCAGACAGATCGAGCAGGATAAGTACTGCCGCCCCTCGTTGGTCTAGGATTGTTCTTATCTCGTCTGTGGCCTTAATAAGTGCTGTCTCAGTGCTGTGGTGTTTACGGAAGCCAAACTGGGTATCGTCTAATAGGAGGTGGTCTTCAATGTACTGTGATAGTTGAATTTTCATCAGTTTTTCTACTAGTTTTGCTGCATAAGGCAAGCTGGCGATAGGCCTATAGTTGTTAGGGTCTTCAGCGTCGAGGTGAGATTTTTTCAGAAGAGGTTTGAGGATAGTGTCTTTCCAGGTAGCAGGATAGACCCCTGTGGAGAACATGAGATAAAAAATTCCTGTGAGTTGGGGAGCTACTTTGTTGGCCGCTGAAAGCAGAATTGGGGGGGGCAGGGGTCATAGGGAGAGTCTGATTTAATAGTAGTCATGATCCTAGAAACCTCATCTGTATTGGTGGCTAGAAACTGATCTAAAGTGGGATGAACAGGTTTAGGGGGGATCATTTGAGAGGAGCTTGAATGGTCTGTCTTCTCGTTGGAAAAATTAACATAGATGTTGTTAACTTTGTCGTAAAATAAATTTGCAAGACTGTTGCAAAATGATTGAGAGGGAATGGGCAGGGATTGAGGGGGTAACTTTGAAAGTTTGGTTACAACCTGGTGCAGTTGTTTGTTAGAATGTTTCGCTTGCTCGATTTGAGCAGAATAGTAGGTGCTCTTTTCTTGCAAGATCATTTTTTTATAGTTAGTAAGTTCTTTTTTATAAAGAAGTTTGTCCTCAGTAGTGTAGGCCTTTCTCCAGTGTCGTTCTCGGTTACGACAGTTCTGTTTTTGGAGTCTGAGGGCATTAGTAAACCAGGGAGCTGTGGGACGGGTACGGTTTTTGGAAATGGATTTTATAGGGACTAGTTTATCCAGGGCTGTAGTAAGCCAGTGGGTATAGTCGTTGACAGCCGTGTTAGTGTCATTGGAGGTCACTGGTTGGGTGGTTGACAGAGTTTCAACAAGTAATTTGTTATCTATATATTTCCATGATTTAAACGTGCCGGAACGAGTTGTGAGGTTTGTATGCATGGGAGAATTTAGTGATAATTCAAATATCACAGCATGGTGATCGGTCCAGACTAGTGGTATGATCTCTTGTATTTTGATATTTTTGTCGTTTGTGAACAGGCCATCCAGTGTGTGACCGGCGTCGTGGGTGCTGTGAGAGATTAATTGTATCAGATTCAGGGATTCTAAGTCCGATAAAAGTCGACTGGTATCTTTATCTTCTAAATTTTCTAACGCTAAATTAAAATCGCCTAGGATAATGGTTGTATTGTCCGTGGCAAGAGAGTCAAGTATGTCCGTAAGGGAGGATAGAAATTCCGATTTGTTTCCTGGAGGGCGATAAAGCAAAATGCCTTTAAGGCGTTGGGAAGGAGTAAGTGCAATAGAAAAATGAAATGCTTCACAGCTAGTGAGTGGCACTGGGCTTATGGTGGTTTTAAAATGGCTGCGATATATTACAGCGATTCCACCCCCTATTTTTCGAATCCTGTCCTGCTTAAGAATGTTGTAACCTTCCGGGACCGCGACTAGAAGGTCAGGTTCTGATGAGGGCTGGTCCATGTTTCAGTAATAAAGAGCAGATCCAACTTTCGGGAAGTTATCAAGTCAGCAATTTCATCTTTGTGTCTGCATAGGGACCTGGCATTGATGAGGGCTGCTGAGATATGAGGTATTTTTGGTTTAATATTGGGGGATGGAGGATAAGTGAATCAATGGCTTCAACTTTACCGACTACAACTATACTGACGACCCTCAGGTCATCCCAAAATCTGAAAATCTGGACTGGATAGCTATGTCATAGCTAATGTCTCCATGCATTGAACCTTTGGATGCTGTGCCATTTTACTGAGTGCCATTGGCTCACTGAACTGCCTCACTTAATTACTGTTTAATGGAGGAGAGTCACACAACACCACTCAGGCAGAGGTATTTGTTTGCATTGAAGAATGTGGTAAGGAGGTAAGGAGACTTACAGGAGTCGTTTTTGGAAGGAGTATAAGGGCAAGGCACAGATTCTCCAATGAACATCTCAGTCCAGGGTTGCTCACCACTGATACACCATAAGTTTGAGCTGTTGGTTCTTGGGTTAGTTTCCTTTGTCACTGGTGTGGTCAAGGTGAACCTGCAATGTTTGATCATCTCCCTTTGGCTCTCCAGCATTTTACTTATACTTTCACTTATGCAGCTGGTTAATCTTCAATGTCATTGAAGACGATGAAGTCAATCTATTCCGGGGCCCCCACGGACCCTTGCCCCCACCACATTTTCAACAGAGCCACCAACACCATCGCACCCATGCTCAGCCACACCATCAACCGCTCCCTGGCAACCACCTCGTTTCCTGATGACTGGAAACATGCTGAGATCAACCCCCTCCTGAAGAAACTCTCGGCGAAACGTACCAACCTAAAAAAACTACAGACCCATCTCCCTGCTCCCGTTCCTAGCGAAAGTCATCAAGAAATCTATCAACAACCAACTCTCCACATTCATCGAAGAGCACAACATCCTCGACTCCTCCCAATCCGACTTCAGTAAAAATCACAGTACGGAAACCGCCCTCCTCGCCGCAACAGACGACATCCGTACCTTACTGGACAAAGGAGAAACAGCAGCCCTCATCCTCCTCGACCTCTCAGCGGCGTTCGACACAGTCTCTCACCGCACCCTAATACGCAGACACCACAACGCAGGGATCCAAGACAAGGCCCTCGACTGGATCCACTCCTTCCTCTCCGGCAGAATGCAGCGGGTCAAACTCCTCCCTTTCCTCTACCACCTGTGGAGTCCCCCAGGGGTCCTCCCTCAGCCCTACGCTCTTCAAAGTCTACATGGATCCACTCGCCCCCATCGTCAGAACCTACGGACCCAACATTGTGTCATACGCAGGCGACACCCAACTCATCCTCTCCCTATCCAACGAACTCAACACCGCCAGACACAACTTTCGAGAAGGCATGGAATTCGGCTCCAAATGGATGAAAAACAGCGGGCCACAACTAAACACCAACAAAATGGAAGTACTCATCATGGGCCCAAACCCCGATGCCTGGAACGACATCTGGTGCCCCCCTGCCCTCGGAAGCCTTCCCACCCCCACGGACCACACACGCAATCTGGGAATCATCCTGGACTCAGAGCTCAAAATGGACCACCAGATCAACTCTGTCTCATCCTCCTGCTTCCACACACTCCTCCTCCTATGTAAGACCTTCAAATGGATCCCCCTCGAAGACAGAAAGACCGTCACTCATGCCCTGGTCACCAGCAGGCTCGACTACGGCAACGCACTCTATGCCGGAATAAACAAAAACTTCACCCTCAAGCTACAGAACATCCAAAACACTGCCGCAAGACTGGTCCTCAACCTGCCAAGACACTGCCACATCTCCCAGCACCTGCGCACACTCCACTGGTTCCCCATCGAAGCTAGAGTCACCTTCAAGATCCTAACCCATGCTCACAAGGCCCGCCATAACACCGGACCAGCATACCTAAACAGCTGACTTAAATTCCACGTAGCCCAAAGGACCCTACCATCAGCCCAGTTCTCCGTGGTCCCCTGCACCGGAAAGACCAGATCCTTCTCCTTCTGCGCGGCCAGAGCCGGGAACGACCTTCCGCTCCACCGCAGACAGATAACATCGCTCCCCATCTTCGCAAGAAACCTCAAAACCTGGCTCTTTGACAGACCCTCTCCTTGATGGAATGAAACCTGCAACCCCCCCCCCCCTCTCTACTCCCTAGCACCTTGAGACCTTTACAGGTGAGTAGGTGCACTTAACAAACACCTAATTGATTCATTCATTCATTCATTTGTCTGGTGTGCCACACAGCTCCACGGCTCTTGGGCCAAATGTGAAGGTTAGCCCTGGGTGTCTGTCCCCCATTTTGTTTTACTTATGCAAGTTGGTGACCATATCAGCAGAGAGGACAGATTCTGGAGCCAATAGAAGGTGGAGTTAGCTTAGCCTAGCTCGCCCCACTGGGAGGGGAATGAGCACCTACTCATCCACATTCTGGAATGTTTTTTATTTGGGTTGTACCATCTACCATGCGGTAATCTCAGGGCAATTTGAGGTGGGCATGGGTAACCAATGGTGGAGAGCCAGTCAATCAACTCTTATGGTTGGACAGAGCCAGGAGAAACCCACCCTCTGTACGATTATCTGGTTTTAGGCATCTGACATGGCAAGGGGATATGATTATGAAACTGTTCTGATTAAGAGATGGATCTTTAGAGGTCATTCTTGATTTCATGTGGTTGATTTCTAATCTCAGATGTAGAAGTAGAAAATGCTGTAGCATGAAACCCTGAACAAAGAGAGACTGTGTCATGATTTGTTGTTAAATAATGTCAACAGGACTTCCTTCATGTGCTACGAGGTTGGATATTGTGAAATATTTGGTCCACAGTGTACTCTTTTGTGAACATTCACTCACTGGTGTCAGGCACAGCTAAAATAGGACAGAAATCCAACAACACACGCTTGCCCCCTGTCCTTGGTCCCCGCTATAGATCAGGGCACGGCATTGCAACCAGATGTGTTGTCTTTTGCATGCTCCAGAGGATTCTTCAGCTCCTGCATCACTTCCAGGTGCTTAATTTAGCAGTTCTTTAATTCTTTGGTGGATATTGTTTGGACCTCTGGATGAAACCCTTTGAAGCTCAGAAGGTACTGACTCTTGTTTACTTATGTGAACTCAGATTAGTTCAATATTGAACGCACAATGCATTTTGGACACAGAAGTTGGATTTTGGGGGAGGTTGAGTTTGTAAGTGGGCAAGACTTTAAAGTGGAGAATGATTAACTGTATTTGTTTCTTCTAGAGATGTCTAGGACTAGTTTAAATATTAATACAAGGAACTATTGTCCATTTTCTCACCTAGAGGGTATTCAGGTAGGATGAGGACAAAAAAGTGGTAAACAGTGTCTAAAGAGGACATCATGTTGCATTTTGTGACTGTATGTATTTCCTTGTACTCATTTTAATTTAATCCTTTTTTATAGGAATTCCCAGAACCCTTTTGTCATGATTTGAGTTTTAGGTACCTTAATAACTTGAATATATATGTGCATACATGCATCATAGTTGAAAATAGTACTTAATTACACAGTCTTTTCAATTTCAATATTATTATAAATTCAGTCTGATGATTTCTGGACTTCCCCAAAGAAAAAGCCTAAGAAGACCTCTGTGTCCGGTGCACCTGCTTCTTTTTTCTATTGCCCCTTTCCCCCTCACCACCCCCTTGCATTTGCACACTCCTCAAGGTCAGCTTTAGATATGGGTTCAGACAGTGCTGGGCAAGCAAGTTTTTCTATAAGTTTTACATTCTTGTCTTCTCTCCAGAAATTCATAAAGGGATTGTATTTCTCATGAAATCCAACCAGGTCCTTCACAGTGTGGTCACTAGATCTTTTTTATCTAAACATTTGGGTCAATGGTAGGCATCAGCTGGAAGATCCGAGGCTTCTCCTAGGTTGATAAATGCCAAACAAGCATGATAGTCCAGAGAGGACTATTTTATGATGTATGTATGAGGCAAAGTGTTTTACATAATGCTTTTTCTTTTATTGGTAAACACAGGGCATACTTAAGAGCATTTGTAAGATGGTCTTGCGTCTTAAACCCAACAAGTGAGCTGCATACGTCTGCACTTTCTGGGGCTGTGTTTGCAAGATGGCGACCAGACTAGCCGCATAACTG
Organism: Lissotriton vulgaris; assembly: GCF_964263255.1. Classification (NCBI taxonomy): domain Eukaryota; kingdom Metazoa; phylum Chordata; class Amphibia; order Caudata; family Salamandridae; genus Lissotriton; species Lissotriton vulgaris. Next base: position 249,386,474 of record NC_141693.1, on the reverse strand, counting down.
AGAACTGTTGGTGTAACATCAGCCATCAAGCGCTATAAAGCCACTACACCAAAATCACTGTCCCCAGTTATAGAAATGGGCATGGCCAAGGTGCAGTCTGCTGCTCTATTTGGAGCAGAAGTATGGGGGTTGGAGAATCTCAAAGGGCTCGTCATCGAAGAAAATTGCCTCATAAAATCTTTGTTCAATCTCCCGAGAAGTACCCCGACAGTCCCTCTGCTCTATGATACTGGACATAAAAGGATAAAGGACTTAGCAAGGCTGAGACCATTACTTTTTAGGGGCAGATTGTGGCCCACCCCAGAAACTGCAATATACAGTTCAGCACTTGAGGAGGTAGAATGGGAAATAGTATTACTATCCCATGGATTAGCTGCATCAAAACCCAGTCTAATCTCTTGGGCCTGGGTATGTATTGGTCCAATCCACACCAAATCATTATAACTCCAAGCTAATTGTTGAGGAGTAATTCTGGACCTATACAATCGATTAATACTACCATAATGTAAAGACAGGTGAAATGATAGGTGGGTTCATGGCTCTCAAATCTGTACTAACATTAGAGCAATATATGGACGCTTTTGTGCCACTGCTAGCCCACGCCTTCCTAATCAAATTTAGAATTTGTACTTTGCTGGTGAATAAATGTATCTACAAATGGGGTCCTGATGGTTTGAAATCACAGAATTGTTCATTTTGCACCAACAGTTATAAGGATGTAGAACATTCATTGTTCTTCTGCCCTACTTATCCCAAACCCAGGAGGTCTTGGATCAGGCCAATTTGCATTGCATTGAGTACAAGACACTAACTGTCAGACACGTGAGAAAATCCTCAATAATTCTGCTGTGGCAATTTAATGTGTCCCTTATAGATCTGTGCTTGCAGGGCATAGTATGTGTATCTACCACCTGGTTGATCAGTTGCCATAACATACAAAAGCTGGAATGAAAGCTAATGATCACATCTGTTGTAATTTTACTTTGTTTAGATTTGCATACATACCATGATCTAAGTACCTCTAAAGTTATTGCAAGTTTTTTATCTCTTGGTTACCTTGATGCTCCGTTTTGTATTGTGATGAATGAATTAAAATGATTCCATTTGCTGCTATGCACTTGTCTAATATTCTGTACGAGCTACGATTTTTTACTGGTATTTGTAAGAAAGTTTTCATCGTTTTACTGTATGTTTTATGGACTAGTTCCCGAAAGAAAAATTTTGAACTGACTGAAGTGCGAGCTCTGTCCCACCGCCAGGAATTATCGTGCTCCATCAGCACATAATCCCCCCAGAGGCCCACCTGAGAAACTGATCTGGGAGCAGTTTTGGGCCTGTGGGAGGCTTTTCTGGTCTGGTGCTGTGCACCCTGCAGCCTCGGGACAGTGTGGCGGTGTGTGAGCTGCAGACAAGCCTGGCGCAAGGAACTAGCCGCCGTTCCTCTCTCGCCCCTGAAGAGGGCTTCAGCGAGGGGTGAGCATTCCCAAGCGGGGCTCTCAAAGGGCTGAGGGCATTGGTCAGTGGACCCAAAAATGCAGGAGACCATCAGTTGGGACTGCCGCAGAGCACTGGCCGCCACTCGACTGCTAAGGTGGGTCGAGCTGGAGTTGTGCACAACTGTGTGGGTCCACCTGTGGACCGTGACTGCTTGGGCTGGCATCCCTGAGACAAGAGCGGCCCACTGAGGTGTTGGAGGAGCCGACCCGGCCACCTGCGGAAGTGGCCAATGTGGCGAGGCCCCGCCCATCTACTTGGTTGATCAGGTGCGCTATGGTAAGAGGTCTTCCGAGAAGGTGGAAAGCCCTGGGGGAGCAGGAGCTGCGTGCAATTCGTTAGAGCCTCCTGCAGACCGTGGCTGCTTTGCCCGCAGCCCCGCTGAGACATAAGCGGCCCAGTGAGGTGTTGGTGGAGCTAACACAGACCATTGGCAATAGTGTAAATGGCCTATGTGGTGAGGTACCACAGAGTACGCTTAATTGATGAGGAGGCACCAGGGGCGGAGAGTGGCAAAATAAAGTAATGGAGCGAGGATTTTTTTTTTAAAGCACTTTACCTGCCTCTCCCACTGCCAGCTGTCTTAGTACTCCTCTCTTCCTGAAAGACGTCCAAGGGCCATCACAGGCTCCCAGACTCCCCGCCCACTCCAGACGCTTCTCTCATACTATGACAACAGCACCAGATTAGCCTAAGAGGCCTGGTTAGGCACTCACTAAGAGACTGAGAGCCTGTGCCATTTTTCCACTCTGCTGTACAATACAGCTAGGTTGGAGAAATCTAAATATGCATACCGGTTCGGCTTTCCTAAGATAGCCGGCCAAACCAACATGCGCACTTACAGTGCGGCTTTTGGTCCACAGAGGACAGCCCAGCCCCACCCTAGACTTGGCAGCATCGGCTGTCAGTCAAAAAGAAAACAATAATAGCATTGTTTTATCATCGTTTTATTTTTCATCTGCAGTGGGGCGACGCTGAGAGATACAATGGGATCTGATGCACCGAGATGAGCGGTCCTCCCCGAAAGTGGACAACCCTGGGAGATAGCAAGGTTTCTCAATTTCTTGGACAGGATCATGATCCTACTGGCCAGCACATCTAATTCCCATCAATGACTGGGTACACGCAACACAGGACCACCCCACGTATAGACTGAAGTGGGCTCTTGTGGAGACGCGCTCCCACCTACATTATCTATATGGCATTAAAGTATTGAGGAGATAACTTCCAGTGACCCAGTTGACTATTCCAGTATGGGAGAGGGCAACAAGAGCAATTGACTGGAACCGTAGAATTACCAGGGAGACTATGTTATGGAGGGTACATGGCTTAAAGAGATAGAAAATCTACGAGGATTTGGGGCATTGGATTTGATTGGAATCTCCACTATTGGAGACATCCTGGAACATGGAGAGCTTAAGCCCCTGTTGACCTTTCATAGAGAATACCACCTACAGCTGTCCCAGTTTCTTAAATAGACACAACTGAGACACACCTGGCTAGCAGAAGGGCGGATGGGCACTGAGGTACCTGAATAGGTACCACTAGAAGGGAGATTGTTACAAGAAGAGTTGACAAGGGGTACAATTTCTCTTACGTATAAGACATTGAACAATAATATGACTGATAACTTGGTCAAGCTTCATGAGCTCTGGGAGCGAGATGTGGGTGAACTAAAAAACATTGATTGGGAAGCTGCACTGATGCACCCCTGGGAGGTGGCTATTAAATACTGACTATAATTAATTCAGTTTAAAGTCCTGCACAGGGTATATTATGATAGATATAGAATACATACTATGGGTAAGGCTGCAATCCGGACCTATCTTCAATGCCATGCCGCAAAGGGTGACTTTCTACATACATTGTGGGGGTATTCTCGCCTTCAGGTCTATTGGACTGAGATAATAAAAGAGCTTAGCTCCATTCTGGATGTCACTTTCCCAATGGACCTTAAATACATACTATTGGGAATCCCAAATGATGTAGATGCTTCATGTCCCCAACTTCTCTTTAGTGCCTTGGGTCTGGTTGTTGCCAAGAGAGATATGGCCAGGAGATGGGGCGTGAGGGCAGTAGAGGTTCCCACTGTTCAAGAATGGAGGAGAGGGATGGCCCTCCACATGGCAGCAGAGACGGTCACATATCACAGTAGAGGCTACCCTCACCAATTTCGTAGAGGTTGGGACCCTTAGATATAGCAGAACTCCACACAACTGGCGGGCGGGATGGTTAGCTGGCATGTATAGGACACACTATATGCCGGGATATGATGGTGTTTTTACATCTATTGTGGAACTTTGTCAAGATTGTAGTGAATTTTTCCCCTGGACTTGCCATGGCCTGGGAAGTTATGCACTGTTTAACTGTCTTCTCTACAGCTGTTATTTAATTGATCATTTGGCTGTTACAGAAAACAAAATAAAAAGAAATTTCGCAAAATAAAGAACTAACTTGGGGGGTGTCACATCTCAAACTTCTCTCTGAAGATACACCCTGGCCTCATCTTGTTGCTCCTGTGTTTATTGGAGAGAATCTATGGACAGTGGACCGCTCCTTGTGATGCTTCCCGCCATCTTGACTTTAAAGTGATGGTGCTTTCTTGACCCTATGCTGCCCTCTTACCCATTTGAAATTTAAACCCACCCTTCCCCCATACACTTTGTCAGCTACGCCACTTCAACTCTGTGCTGCTCTCACCCTCTCCCCCACTCTACACACATGCAATAGACCTTGCCGGGTGAAGCAAGAACATGTGAACAAATTCATGTGCATTGCACACAGTGCCACCCATGAGCCACTCTTTAAGAAAACCTACACCTACTGCCAAACTAGGCCCATCACTTTAGACTGGGGACCATTGTCTTGCACTGGTGGGAGGGACCTCCTCTGTAGAATCAGCCAAGCACTGAAAAATAAACATGAACATTATTATTGTGCACATTTAAATCAGAGAGTTACATGTCAGCAAGTTAGTTTCTCGTTAGTCACATGTAAAAGCGAACATTAAACTTCATCATGTAGAACACAATTACAAGGTTACTTTCTCCACGTTGCCCAAAATGTCTCTATCACTTCACTTTACACGTTATTACATTGCACGTTCTAAAAACCAAATGTTAACATCACAAAAGATTACGTATAGGTGCAAACTACTCATGATTATAATGCACCCCATACAAATTAAAGAGCACAGTCGCGCTCTATCACTGCTAAAAAACACAGGCTGTTTCCATTCACTTGGTGGCTAGCGGCCACACATTAGGAAATGGTGTATACCAGTTTGTGAGCTGCCTCAGTTCGCAAACAGTTCCTGTAAAACTCATGCTTGAGCGCAGGCTACGAAGCGCTATATAAAGTGCAGCACTGTAGCACAATACACACTTGTCCCTGATGTACCCCAGATCCTCACATCCCTCAAAAAACACCCCACTGATGCAAATCGATATGATCCTTTGTATCCAGAAAATGTATTCACCAGACTTCACAATCGTGCAAAGCAGTCTACAAAAGCCAAATCCATTCTCCTTGTCACGCTTCTTTTCAATGGTGCTGCCCCCTCGCTCCCGCCCTTGCCTGCAGCCTCTAGCAAGTGCATCGATTTATTTTCATCGAACAGCAAAATAATGTGAATACCCGCGTTGAAACGGAAAATCGATGCTAATGCATTTGATGCAAAGTATTTGATGAAATGTGAGACATTCTTTGATCAGACGGGTATACGCCGAAAAGGGATGTTTCTGCCTCAGAGAGCAAAACATTTCACACCCACCTGGCAGGGTAGGAAAGGGCGAGGGTTGGGCCACGATTCTTCATGTACATGAAGGCCCATATGTGGCCCACGTCCTGTTTCTAATCTCCCACCTTAAGCGATCCAGTTTGTAAATTAGCCCCTGGACTTCCACAGCAGATCACACACTGAGCAATTAAGGCAAATGTTTTCCTTTACAATTAAATGGCAGGGACAACATTTCGTGAGAGCCGTTAAAAGCAGCAGGTGGTCAAAAATGAGTCATCTTCGGAATTCACGACAGCTTTTCATGCCTCATTTCTGTGGAACGTTTGCCGCCTAAATGCAAAACAGGGAACGCAGCATGAGAAATACAGTGACAGCGAGGGCTGATATGGAGTTTCTGCAGACTCCCGCTCCTTCATGCGCCTCTCCTTTCTATATTTGAAGATTTTTCCATACCCCCAGGACTTTATGTGGGCCGGGTCATGCCGGTGCTCAGCACCTGCTGCAGTTCTAAAAAGCAAGTACTGAGACGGGTCCCTATCGACCACTCCGTTTTTTGCCCTCACCCTAAGGGTGGAAAAGAAACTTCCCTCTGCAGCAGTTCCCCCCTTCACTGACTTTGATTTAACTTCAAAGAGACTCGTTATAGTTCTTTCACCTTCATCATTTCAGAACTGAAGAAGTTTCATTATTATATTCATCGAAGCCATAGTTGTTGCTTATTTATCTTATGCAACTAACACCAATTGACAAAGCCAGTAATTCTGCCTTGTGGTAGGTGTATTGTTACTTCTTGCATTATTAATTTGGATGCAATGACAGAAGTGGCAAAATACCAGTCGGCTCGGACGCTAAACTAAGTACAGATTTTTAGCTTGCTTGTTTTAAGTCACGCCCTTAATTAGATCGGACACACCCTGTTGTGGGGATTCTGCTCATACACAGAACTGTACACAGAGACCCAGGACCTCAGTGAATTGTGGTGTACCAAAAAACTCACCTCAGTACCTAGAACCCCTAACAGACTAGCATCAGTGTCACATTAGCTCTCCGTCCTATAGCGATACTACCAATGATTAGACAACCCAGAACATGCGACTTAAGTTACTCTCAGGAATGGTGGGAATCAAGAACACTCTTTTGTTTGTTATTCTCATACCAGTCCACAACATGAGTAAATAGAGATACGGAAACGTTTAAAATGTTTATTTTAACGACGTGCTCTAAGATGCAGTATTTTTGCTAACATAAGCAGGCATATGATTACAAATAATACAATCAGCATTGTTAAAATTCCATAAAACACAAAGGGAGAAATCATATTATAATGATAGTGGAAACAGGTCCTACAGCGCCTTGTGTATCAACCTCCCCAGCTAGGAACTAGGTTTTATAGCAATTGAAGGTCTTTTAGGCTTGAATGGGGAACCCCATACCTTCAAGATCAGTAGAGATGAATCACATCAGGATCTGCAAAAGCTCTCTCTCTCTGGAAACGGATTTTCTCCAAGTGCCCTCATCATGCATGCAGTGTAATATTAAAGGTGCTAGAATTTCAATTAGCTGCAGCTATGTGCATGTTGTGTCTAGAGCGTAGGCCGATCAGCCCGAATAACAGCTAACATTTTCATGATAACCTTGGAGGCTTCTGCACAACACTGTACAGACTGAGGTCACAATGTAAGTTTAGGGATGTTGAAAACAAGCCTTTCTCATGTGAAGATTTTCAAGCAGCCTAACTTACAACAACAGTTACACGCAGTGTCGTGTGCAAAAGCTGCAAAATAGCAAAATGGCGTTTAAGTGTCTAATCAATCATCAATCATAGCATTTGTAAAGCGCGCTACTCACATGTGAGGGTCTCAAGGCGCTGGGGGGGGGAGGGAGGTTTTGCTACTGCTCGAACAGCCAGGTCTTGAGGTGTCTCCTGAAGGTGAGGTGGCCCTGGGTCAGTCGAAGTTGGACGGGGAAGGAGTTCCAGGTCTTGGCGGTCAGGTAGGAGAATGATCTTCCTCCGGTGGTGGTTCCGCAAATCAGTGGGAGGGTGGTGCGGACGAGGCTGGCGGAGTGGAGCTGGCGGGATGGAGTGTAGAACGTGAGGCGTCTGTTGAGGTAGTTGGGGCCTATGTCGTGGAGAGCCATGTGTGCGTGGGTGAGGAGCCTGAACGTGATTCTCTTGCTGACTGGAAGCCAGTGCAGGTCTCTCAGGTGGGCGGATATGTGGCTGTGGCGAGGGATGTCGAGGATGAGGCGAGGGGAGGCGTTCTGTATGCGCTGGAGTCTTTTCTGAAGTTTTGCTGTGGTTCCTGCGTAGAGGGTGTTTCCGTAGTCCAACCGGCTGGTGACGAGGGTTTGGGTGACGGTTCTTCTTGTTTCGGTGGGGATTCATCTGAATATCTTTCGGAGCATGCGCAGGGTGTTGAAGCATGAGGATGAGATGGCGTTGACTTGTTTGGACAGTGTGAGCATGAAGTCCAAGATGAATCCCAGGTTGCGTGCATGGTCTGTGGGTGTCGGTGCAGTGCCCAGTGCAGTGGGCCACCAGGAGTCGTTCCAGGCGGATGGGGATGGTCCCAGGATGAGGACTTCCGTCTTGTCCAAGTTCAGTTTCAGGCGGCTGAGCTTCATCCAGTTTGCAAAGTCCCTCATTCCTTCCTGGAGGTTGGTCTTGGCGGTGGCTGGGTCTTTGGTGAGGGAGAGGATCAGCTGGGGGTCGTCGGTGGAGGAGAGGATGTTGAGGTGTGTGCGCGGACGATGGCGGCGAGGGGGCTCATGTAGATATTGAATAGAGTCGGCTGAGCGAGGAGCCTTGGGGCACACCGCAGATGATCTCGGTGGATGCGGAGTGGAAACGAGGGAGGCGGACTCTCTGGGTTCTGCCAGAGAGGAATGATGCGATCCAGTCCAGGGCTCTTCCTTGGATCCCTGTGTTGTGGAGGCAAGATCTTGGGGTGCGGTGGCAGATGGTGTCGAAGGTGACTGAGAGGTGAAGGAGGATGAGGGCGGCTGTTTCCCCGTTGTTGAGCAGGGTCCTGATGTCGTCAGTGGCTGCGATGAGGGCGGTCTCAGTGGTGTGGTTGGCACGGAATCCGGACTGGGATGGGTCGAGGGAGCCATTTGCCTCAAGGAAGGCGGTCAGCTGTTTGTTGACGGTCTTCTCGATGACTTTCGCCGGGAAGGGAAGAAGGGAGATGGGCCGGAAGTTCTTGAGGTCCTTAGGGTCCGCTGTGGGTTTCTTCAGTAGAGCGTTGATCTCTGCGTGTTTTCAGCTCTCTGGGAAGGTGGCAGTCGAGAAGGAGTTGTTGATGATGTCCCGGAGGTGGGATGCGATGACGGCGTCTGCTCTGTTGACGATGTGATGGGGGCATGGATCGGACTGTGAGCCAGAGTGGATGGTGTTCATGATGTGGGTGGTGTCTTCAATGCTGATGGGGTTCCGGGTGTTGAGGGTGGTGGTGGGGGTGATGGATCTGTGGCTGATGGCAGAGTCTGGGCGCCGAAGCTGCCGTGTATGTCAGCGATCTTGCGGTGAAAGAAGGTGGCGAGGGCGTCGCAGAGGTCTTGCGAGGGTGGGATGTCATTGGAGTTGGCACTGGGGTTGGAGAGTTCTTTCACAATGCTGAAGAGCTCCTTAGTGTTGTGTACGTTGTTGTTTAGGCGCTCCTTGAAAGAAGTCCTCTTGGTGGTGCGGATCAGTTGGTGGTGTATGCGGGTGGCGTTCTTGAGAGCTGCATGGTTTTCTGCTGTCTGTTCGCGGTGCCAGGTCTTCTCGAGGGTTCGGCAAGATTTCTTAGAGTCCTTGAGTTCGTCAGTGAACCAGGTGGTTATTCTGCTGCCAGGCTTGCCAAGAGGGTTCTTCAGTGGTGCGAGGGTGTTGGTGCAGTTGCTGATCCACTGTGTGAGGTTGCGTGCGGCGGCGTTGGGGTCAGTGGTGTCGGATGGCGAGTTCTGGTTTAGTGATGTTGTGAGCTGGTCGGTGTTGATTTTTCTATAGCTTCTGCGGGGGATCTGCTGCGGGTGGTGGTGGGATGTAGTCTTCTTGAAAGTTAAGTGGATGCCGCTGTGGTCGGTCTAGTGGAGGCCGGTGGTGTGGCTATAGGTGACTTGGTTGCTGGCGGAGAAGATGGGGTCAAGCGTGTGTCCGGCGTAGTGGGTGGGGGTGGTCACCAGTTGTTTGAGTCTGAGGTTGACGAGGTTGTCGAGCAGGGTGGTGGTGTTGTTATTGTTGAAGTTCTCCAGGTGGAAGTTGAGGTCCCCTAAGGAGGATGTAGTCTGCGGAGGCAAGGGCGTGCGGGCTGATGAAGTCGGCGATGGCTTCGCTGAATTGTGTACGTGAGCCCGGGGGTCTGTAGATGAGAATTCCTCTGAGGGTGGTCTTTGGGTCGGTGTGGATCTGGAAGTGTAGGTATTCGGCGGTGGTGAGGGTGTCCTCAGTGTTGGTTGAGACGCTGATGGTGTTCCTGTGGATGATGGTGATTTCTCTTCCGGTTTTGTTGGTGCGGTCTTTCCGGGTGATCTTGTAGCCGTCCGGGATGACTATGGCGATGTCGGGGGCTGAGGAGGCGTTCATCCAGGTCTCTGTGAGGAAGGCGATGTCCGGAGCTGTAGTGTTGAGGAGGTCCCAGAGTTCAACAGCGTGCTTGTGGAGGGAGCGGGTGTTGAGTAGGATGTACTTGAGGTGGTTGTTGTTGCCTGGTGCTGAGGGAGGGATGAAGGTCCAGAGGCAGGTGAAGTTGCATTCTAGACAGGAGAATGGTCCGTGGGTGCGCTTCGGGGTGGCTCGGTCGCAGGTGGATGATCGGCCGGTGTTGAGGGCGTGGAGGGTGGCGGTGTCGTATCTCAATCTGGTTTCTTGGCTCCGGCGGGGACCAGGGGTTCTGGTGCTGGGAGTGATCCAGGTGTGGACGGGCGCAGACGGGCTTGCCTCAGGTGCGACAGCGGCACGGCCGCGCAGCGGCCTGCATTATGAGGGGACGAGGAAGGGAGAAGCAGCTGGGAGGGGGGAGCGGGGACGAATAAGGTCACGGGGGGGCTCGGGCCGTAGGGGACGCAGCGGCAGGAAACGTGGGGCGGTGGGAGGGGGGATCGGTACAGAACAACGGTGTGGAAAAAACAAGAACTGGGCACAGAAGGCAAACAAAAACACAGTGGCAACTACGGAGTGGCACAGAAGGCAGACAAAAACAGTGGCAAACACAGGCAGCAGATAACGGAGACAGGGTCAAACTAAAGGGCAGAGACTACGAAGAAGGACAAGTACAGACAGTAACAGTAACAGATAAAGACCAACAAAAAAGATAAACGACAGTGAAGACACACAAAATATTTACAGGCCCAACACTGGGCCACCAAGGATGAGGCGCAGGCAGGAGCCTACGGGTGGAAGAGGGCCTCGAACTCGCAGCAGCAGCGAGGTTCGGGGACACAGCGCCAGTGGGGTGTGGTAACGCAGTGGGGGAGCGGCCCGGCCTGAACCAGGGACTTGGGTAGCTTTCATCTCATAGGGGTTCAGCTAACATAGCAATGTGTGCACGCAGGGCCCTGCCTTAACTACAGCCCCTTTGAGAGAGCCCCGCTCCCCCCCCCCCAGTTTTTCATCCCACTTAAAGCCCTGAGCCCATCGTTACATTTTAGCTACACCTGGGGGATATGTTCAGTGAAAACTTACCTCACTCCATACCCAAGTATGTTTACATTGTCCATTACAGCGTCTAGTCTGTTTTTCATGTCTGTTGTTTACTGCTAATCACTTCTCTGTCTCCACGCTTGTCTTCACAATGTGTAAAACTGTCCAGAGCCAGTGCACTCTATTTACATATACCTTTTTCGATGGCAACCTGACTCAGGATGTTAGGAACTCACATCTCCCAGTGCACCTCATCTCTCTGGCTTCGCAGTCATTCTGCAGCTATTAAATCCCCATCTACTTCTGTCTCACTTTCACATGAGTTGGACCATTTATTTAGTCGAATTTTTCTGTTTTGTTAAGATTTCTAAAGTATGTTCCCTTTCATGGAACACATATACTTCGAAGTAAGTAAATGCTTATGGTGATTCTGCTGCTTCATCATGGATGAACAGGACAAAGGGATGAAATTAAAACTCAGACATTTAGGTGGTGGCACATCGGCCTACTATACCATCTTAGGATTCCTGGTGACCACCCTTAGACTTCCTCTGAAACTATGGATGTATGTCTGCTGTTTCAGAAAAACTCTCCAAAAACCCTCTCTTTCCTAGATTCACTCTTAAAACTTCAAAGTAGACCTGGCCATGTCCTTGTTTGGCAAACCTGGACAGCTGGTGATTTCTCACTTTATTACCACAGAAAAAGCTCCTTTGCCTTAATATATTCACAGCCTATTTCAAGAACAGAAATAACCTTAATTCCCTAGGTAAACCTGCAGCCAACATGCTTCATCTCTCTCCATCTTTAGACTGGTTATACTGCTTGCAGCTCACACTGAGGGCCAAGACACTGAATTTAGAGCTAGAGAGTATGATAGGTAAAATGTACCTATTCTACGGAAGATCATAGTAGATGTTTTCCCTACCATCGGGATGTGTTTACATTAGCCATTACTTACGCTTTGCCTCTTATAAAGCATGCATAGTAGGGTGCCCCAAATAGGTTGAAAAACACTTTTTATTGATTTTAATTGATTTTGATAGAAAATTAGAGAGAGACATGGTGCATCTATATCACATCATCAGTCTGGGCGGTTGCAGCCGTTAATAGTGCATTACATCATAGTCACAGTGACAAAACCACACCAGGGCCCATCAATGGATAATTCCTGTCAAGCTAGCAAATGAAACTCACACCATCCACCCCATATCTTGGTGAACTTCCATGGGCATCCTCTACTCCTGTATATCTCCCCCTCAACCACCATACACTGTCTGCACTGCAAAGCATGTTATTGTATTTTCGTACTCAATGGTTGACCCCGATGCAAGCAGCACAGCCTCTACATCTGGATCAAGTGTGATAGCGCAGAGTTGGAGAAAAATTTAAATTAGTATGGTTCAATCTTTTCTTACTATCACTCACAGGGTTAAGCCCTATTCTTGCACTGGCTTCCGAGTATAACTCACTTCAAGTGACAGACCTTTGCCACCATTTTTGAGTCAGGAGCTATTTCATCGTAAAAAGTAAAGTCACAATTATAGTTCTAAGTTCAGTCAATGATGGGAGTTTGAATTAGTTTTAAAAGCTTTATTTCTCATTAAGAGATTAGTCAAATGCTTTTCATTCTTTTTATTAAGATTAGTTGATAAATTAAAGTAAGTTTACAGAATCTCATCAAGTATTATGGCTATAACAAGTCATCAAATAATGCATCAAGTGCGTTCCATAAATGAAGTATACCCTTTTCTAAAGAACAGGACCAGAAGGGGTATTAGCAGAACTCATAAAGAGTTCTAGTTCAAAGGAAAAGACTGAGATAAAGAGAGCATAAAGCTCAAAATTAAACCAAAGCAGCAGAACTTCAGATTAAGAGTAGTTAATGAAACTCAGCCAAGTCTCAGTGATTCGGGCAAATAAGCATACATCTGCAGTAGCAACCTGTATATCGAGCAACAAAAGTAAGGCAAGGGATGATCAACAGCAGCAGTAGCCACAGCAGTCTATAGAAGACAAGGAATGGGTCTCTGGGAGAAGTGATCACGAAAAAGCATTCTGAACCTTACTAGGAACACGCATTAATATAAAAGGCAAAAAGTATTTTGTAGGCATTATATCAGGCTTCTCCTCTTCAGATCCAATCAGGCTACAGCCTTCTTCTGAGAGGGAGTTCAGCTCTTCCTTTCCCACGAAATAACATGCAGTTTGGAAAGTTTTATCACAACATTTGTTACAGACATCTTACATATGTGGTTTCTTATTCATGAACCTCCATTCCTTTAGGCATCAAACACAGTTTAACCTTCCAATGTGAAATGTTTCATTGTAAACAATGAACTATGCTAAATAACAGAAACATCAACTTGATAAATACTGTTTAGTGTTGCATTTCATTTACACGAAGAAGAAATACTGTTTTAAAATGAACAACTACTCTATTCAAACATTATGTGATATATGTGGAAAAATATGAAGTTTAGACATCTTGGTAAATGTTTCTTAGCACATCTAATACATTTGTTAAAGGATCAGTCTGCAGTAATGACAAATACTTCTAAGCATGTCACATTATGGAAAGGGCTCTGAAATATATTGTGTAAATTTTCTAGCATGTCAAGTTAATCTCCAGTTGAAAGAATACGTGCATTTAAGCGTTTCTGCAACCTATATGAATAGCTATGACTGTGCAATGTGGTTTGCACATTAAACATGTGTGCCATTTCATCTTTAAATTGTATGTTAATTATTGCGCACACGGCTGTTCTATTTTTTCAATTGCACCTTTCTTAATTAGTTTCTTCGATTGTAATATCCAGTACTTTCAATAGATGGCTTCCCTCCCTGTGCCAGAACCCCCTAATCCTTGGGCACTTCCACCACATGTGAATGAATTCGCCCCTCGCCCAGTCTAACTGTGCGAGTAGCCTAAGGATAATGGATTATTATATAATGGTATTTATTTGGTGTGGGCTTTGCCACAAGGCCAGTGTTTCAATAAGCATAGTTTAACCATTGTATCATTACACCACTAAACAGATGTAGTAAATTGGGAGAACAGTAGAAGAGGGATTTAAATCAGTAAATTTGGAAACTTGTTTCTTGTGCACAGGTATGGTGAGGAGCGGAAATTTATGATGTCTTTGATGTCAGGAGAAGTTTGGGTAGAGCTTGACAAATGCTTACTGACAGCAAGTAAAACTGTGTGAATGAGTTTTCTTTGCACAATGCACACCTGAACTCACATGAAAGAGTACAGGGGAGGTGGAGTGCGAACTGTGTACTCCTGGAAGTGGTAGATTAGGCAGACTTGGCCTGGAACTCTTCTCAGCAGCATGAGCTTCTCAGTATGCAGTTGAGCATGCAGAGTGATGTACAATGTTTGGGGTTGGAAGCTTAAAGGACAGCAGTAGATAATTACTGTAATCTTCTAATTACACCTAATGCATTTTGCCAGGTAGTAGTCACATCTGAGCAGTGGTTTTAGTCTCAGCCGTGCTCCTAAATGATCATATAGGCAGTCCTTGGCCAGTACTGCATAAGAATATCAGTCTGACCACAATTGGGAATACATGATTAGGCTTTCACAAAGACTTACAACCTATTTCCCTCTCAGTATCAGTACCCGATCTGACCCCATCCAATACCAACATCTGCCCTCCCTTTACCCCATGGAGCTATTGACATAGTGCCGCCAGCACCCTTGGGTTCCGAGATATCCAACAGTGAAAAGTTCACCCTCATCACATTTTCCATCACAATTTTATTGGCGATCATGACCAACAAGTGGCAGTCAATACCACTCTAGAAGTCATAATTTCTGAGAGATGATCATCAGCCAAATCCCTTCCCATGGGATAATATAGGTCTTGGTTTCTCATAACACACTGGGTTGTGATCCTTGTATTTCTAAACACTTGATTGCGAACAGCACAGTGATCACTATCATTGTAGTGAACACAAACTATATATTTGAATGCAACTTGGGGACCCAGTTTTGCTACACTGTATTCGCTATTGACTTTTTGTTTATCTATTGTATTTCCTTATATTTTGCAGTTTGGTTTACTGTGTATATATTTAAAGATTTATTAACATTTTTAATCAAGTAACTATGTTCAGTGAAAAATAAGCACTTGTAAGATGGCCACAATGTGTATTATGTCAGTGAGCACATGTGCTCAGGGGAGGGATATGGAAGAGTAAGACATTGTTCTGATGAGACACCTCGGTGCGTAGATAACAGACACATAATGCCTGAAGGTAGGTGGGGGGCATATGATGGGCACAGTAAGGCCTAGAGATTCTTCTTTCAGGTACACTGAACTGGCATTGCTTTTCCAGTACATTTCTTTTCAACTTGCTAACTCTATTCCATTCCCTTTCCACTCCCCTTATTTTTCTATATCTGACCCATTTCAGGCCTATTGACTGTGTAGTTTGCTAATGGGAGGTATTTTGTGTGTGCATGTTTATTCTTGATTGTGCACCATTTTACCTGGTGCAATTACAAGGCCCCACCGGTTTCAAATTTTATCGGTTGCCAATGGGAATGCCACAGGTTAGAGCAGGGACAAACACAAGATGGACAAAGTGCTCTCTGTAGCGCGGGCAGGAAACTCACCTGGACACTTTGCTGCTGTTGGCCCTTGAATTGTTGGAGGCATTTGTTGGTACCGCTGAGGCGTGGGGACACTCAACGCCGGTCTCCCCGCTGCAGCTGCCTTTCATGACCTTAGTGCGCGGCCGCCGAGGGGGGAGACTACATCCCCCAGGAGTCCTTGCGGCCAGACGCCGCATACGCCCATTTTGCGCCAGGTCGCGCCTAAAAGGAATCTATGACAAAATATCGACTACAAAAATATCTACCTACCAAAATATCGCTACAAAAATATTGATTACATTAATATCGAGATTCTATCTCTAACAAGGTAAGTACAAAAATATCGAAAAAATAATATCGATGTCAAAAATATTGTTTTTTAAAAAATATTGTTTTTTAAATTAAAAAACATGGAATATTAACAAAATATTACTTATAAATGTAATAAACATAGTTAAAAATATATTATAATATTTAAAATTAATAAATAATGTAATAAAAACTGATAATAATAATGATATAATACATAGTATATACTTCATTAATATTACCTCTAATAAATTATTTTAATAACTTATAAATAAATGAAAATATAATAAATTACAAATACATTTATATACATCAAATAATAATATAAATAACAATTAATAAAAATGTAAAACAAATAAAAAAAATTAAATATATTTTGGATAGCGTACAGGTAAAAAATACCATTCCCACTCCAGAGAGTGCAACAGCAGGGAAAGTGTTGGATAGCGTTCGGGTAACAATTACTATTCCAACCCCAGAGAGTGCAACAGTAGGGAAAGTGTTGGATAGCGTAGGGGTAAAAATTACTATTTCCACTCCAGAGAGTGCAACAGTAGGGAAAGTGTTGGATAGCGTAGGGGTAACAATTACTATTCCCACTCCAGAGAGTGCAACAGTAGGGAAAGTGTTGGATAGCATAGGGGTAAAAATTACTATTCCAACTCCAGAGAGTGCAACAGTAGGGAAAGAGTTGGATAGCGTAGGGGTAACAATTACTATTCCCACTCCAGAGAGTGCAACAGTAGGAAAAGTGTTGGATAGCGTAGGGGTAAAAATTACTATTCCAACTCAAGAGAGTGCAACAGTAGGGAAAGTATTGGATAACATAGGGGTAGCAAATACTATTCCCACTCCAGAGAGTGCAACAGTAGGGAAAGTGTTGGATAGCGTAGGGGTAACAAATACCATTCCAACTCCAGAGAGTGCAACAGTAGGGAAAGTGTTGGATAGCGTAAGGGTAACATTTACTATTCCCACTCCAGAGAGTGCAACAGTAGGGAAAGTGTTGGATAGCGTAGGGGTAACAATTACTATTCCCACTCCAGAGAGTGCAACAGTAGGGAAAGTGTTGGATAGCGTATGGGTAACAATTACTATTCCAACTCCAGAGAGTGCAACAGTAGGGAAAGTGTTGGATAGCGTAGGGGTAAAAATTACTATTTCCACTCCAGAGAGTGCAACAGTAGGGAAAGTGTTGGATAGCGTAGGGGTAACAATTACTATTCCCACTCCAGAGAGTGCAACAGTAGGGAAAGTGTTGGATAGCGTAGGGGTAAAAATTACTATTCCAACTCCAGAGAGTGCAACAGTAGGGAAAGAGTTGGATAGCGTAGGGGTAACAATTACTATTCCCACTCCAGAGAGTGCAACAGTAGGAAAAGTGTTGGATAGCGTAGGGGTAAAAATTACTATTCCAACTCAAGAGAGTGCAACAGTAGGGAAAGTATTGGATAACGTAGGGGTAACAAATACTATTCCCACTCCAGAGAGTGCAACAGTAGGGAAAGTGTTGGATAGCGTAGGGGTAACAAATACCATTCCAACTCCAGAGAGTGCAACAGTAGGGAAAATGTTGGATAGCGTAAGGGTAACATTTACTATTCCCACTCCAGAGAGTGCAACAGTAGGAAAAGTGTTGGATAGCGTACGGGTAACAATTACTATTCCCACTCCAGAGAGTGCAACAGTAGGGAAAGTGTTGGATAGCGTAGGGGTAACAATTACTATTCCAACTCCAGAAAGTGCAACAGTAGGGAAAGTGTTGGATAGCGTAGGGGTAAAAATAACATACTTATAAATACATTTATTTTTTTAAATAATAAAAAACTTAACTATTAAATAAATATAAACCATTTACAAGTACCAATACATAATTATTAAAAACATGATTAGCAAAATATATTTAACTAAAAAATTAATAAAAAATACCATTTAATAATATTTAATTACCAATTAATAATTAATTAACAATTATATAATTAACAAAACAATTAATTAAAAAACATTTTTACTTAATTACATTTAAATTACTTCCCACCCTATTCCCCTATAAACCCACAACCCGCTACAGAACATAATTATCAATTAATCAATTAATTACATTTTTTTATCAATTAATTAAAATTAATTTATATTCCTACTAATTAATAATTAATTTAACATAATTGAATTACTTCCCACCCTATTCCCCTATAAACCCACAACCCGCTACAGAACATAATGATCAATTAATCAATTAATTAAAATTAATTACCAATGAATTAAAAATAATTACCAATTAATTAAAATTAATTTATAATTCCTACTAATTAATAATTAAGTTAACATAATTAAATTACTTCCCACCCTATTCCCCTATAAACCCACAACCCGCTACAGTACTAAAATACAAAATTACATAAAAATAAATTAAAAACATAATAAATACATAATAATATATACAAAAATAATTTAAAAATTGATATTAGTAACATCGAAACTATTAACATCGATATTACTAACATCGATATTTAACACTTTGATATTACTAATATCGATATTAAATCTATCGATATTACTTACCTTCTATATTATGTCCCTTCGATATTTAAACTTCGATATTATTGTATATTGATATTTAAATATCGATATTTTGTCTGCATACCGCCTAAAAGACCGTAAGAGCTCCCGCGTCGCGGGACACGTGCGGGCAGCGCCGGGCTAAGCCCGGGCAAAGGGCGGGCCGTCTGTGGCCGTCCGGGGCAGAAAGGGGCAGGGCAGGGCCACCAATCTTGCATTTGAACAACGGCCCTCCTGCCTATGAACCCGAATATGGTTAGTGACTCTTGACTTTTTAATTAACAAGGTGTGCACCCTATTGCCCTAAGTTTTGTTTACATTGTTTGTCACTAACATGAGTGTGGGTACTCGTAAAGGTAGAAATGACCAAATAGGAATGGCAGGGGATGCACAGCAAAGTTCATAGAATTTATATTAATTTGAAAGTAGGTTAGTTAATAGTTAGGGTGCTCCACTACAGGTGGCGTTTCCGTCCTTGTAACGTCTGTGAGTAAGTTCAATTGAGTGTCACCATGAACACATTGGTGACATCCCTGTGACTGTGGGCACACCTTTGGTTCTTGTACAAAGCAAGATTCCACTGAAAGTTGATTTCAAAAGTTTTAATACAATATCATCATTAGATTCATGATAACATTCTGTCTTTCAATACTTTTTTCTTTTCAACACTTCAAATCTTCTAATTACTCCAATGCATTTCGGGCTGACCACCCATCATCTGGGAGTTCTACAAACGATAGAGGATACAGCACTAAGTGTTTACACAAACTGCAAGGTAACAAAACGAATTTCATAAAGTGCGTAACATGCGGGTTCGTGCTGGTGAGGAGTGTTCGCGAAGTGACTAACACGAGCATATAATGGTGGGTGGATGTGAACATGGCTAAGTGTTCGCAAAGTGATTGGGCGTGTTAGGTAAGTGATCAACATTATTAGACAGTAATCGGCATCTTACATATTAACGGGGTAATGATAGTGACTAACACCAATGTGAACACTGAACGTCCGGAGCACTCACGTGTCATCCGACGTTTGGAGCATATAAACCTGTGGGAATACGGAGAAAACGGAATTCGTCAAGCGAATACCCGTAGCAATATATCGCGTTACAATAAAAACTATTAAATTATCGTGGCAATGTATTGCCGACTTACAAGATTGATGATGTGGTGTCTTCAGAAAAGTAGATGCGGTTTTCGGCATTCGCGATATGAACCCGGAAGGGGAAGGTGTAAATAGGGAAGTGCAATGGTGGATAAAGAAAGAGGACTGTGGAGGAGTGAATATAGATAAAGGACTAGGTGGTGTAGTCCTCAAGCTGTCATATTGGGTGAATCATAACAGTCTAACTAAGGATCGAAAAGCAGTCAATCCATAGGTTGAAAACAATGATAGAAAAAATGATATCAGTGTACAATAATAGAAAACTAAGCATAACAAAATTACAAAAGAATGTAAACATGACAAAATCACAATTTTAGTCGCACTAGGTAGGAATCATGTATGCGATAAACTACACCCATATAAGGGTGCTTCATAAGTAACAAGAGAATTCCAGGCGATCATTAAGTCCCAACGGTTTTGTAGATTGCATTCTTAAAATCCATGCAATTTCTCTCCTTAACAATTGTTTGTTGTTGTCAATACCCTCGCATTTGTTGACAACCTCAAGAATCAGAAACTTTAGTTGTGAGATGTTGTGTCTGGCTTCATTGAAATGTATTGCTACATTAGATTTGTTATTCTGCATCCTTATGTTAGATTTGTGCTCGTTGATACGAGTTTTGATATTTCTTTCAGTCTTTCCAATGTAAATCATACCACATGGACATTTGATTAGATATATGACATTCTGAGTATCACAAGTAGCATTAACGTGCAGTTTTATCTCATTCCCTTTCATTGGGTGGTTAATGGAATTGCCTCTGATAATGTTATTGCAATTTCCGCAATTCATGCAGGGTCTGGTGCCTTTACAATTCGTTTGGGTGAATGTCTTTCTGGTTAGGATCTCTTTAAAATTGGCACTGCGAGTGTAAGCAAAGATGGGTGGATTTTCAAAAGTAGTTACAAATTCTGGTTCAGCAGTCAAAATAGGCCAGTGGCGTTTGATGATTTTCTTATAGGCTGTGCTTAAAGTGGAAAATTTGGAGACTAGGACCATTCTGGTATCCTTGTTCTTCATGGTTCTAGATAAAAGTTTCTCTCTAGGAGTTTCTCGAGCTCTTCTTTTAGCTTGTTCAATAAGCATTTCAGCATAACCTCTGTTATGAAATCTTTTACCCATTTCATTCAAGTGGAGTTCCATTAGTATGGGGTTAGAAGCAATTCTCTTCACTCATACCATTTGTGATGTGGGTAAATGTTCTTTAAGAGACCCTTGGTGGAAGCTTGCATACTGTAGTGTATTATTCCTATCTGCATTTTTCTGTAAAGATCCGTTTCAAATCCAGAATCCGTAATAGTAATTTTAACATCCAAAAATGGTATTGATTTGTCATTTGTTTCCCATGTGAATTGTATGCAGTTTGTCCATATTATGAATATATCATCGATGTATCTAGCGTACATTTTGATGTTTTCAGTCCAGATTGGGTTGCCGTAGATATTTTCTTCCTCAAAGTACTTCATGTAGATATTGGCATATGTTGGTGCGGCACAATTGCCCATCATGGTGACACTCAATTGAAGGTACTCATAAAGGGACATGGGGCCAAGGGGTTGTGGGCACTCTTGACGCTTTCCTTATTAGGGCAGAGTCGGTCTTGATCCATGAAATAGAGCTTACACAAAGAAGACTCTCCCTGGATACACGTAGAGTTTCCATGGAAGCCATTACAGGGGGGTCTATCTTTAATGAAGCCAGCCCGGTTGAATGCAACTTGGCCAGTATACCACAATCGGTCCCAGAACCCTTGGTAGTAATTCTAGAAGACTCACCCATGTTAGCTACTGAATCAATTGTTATTGCACCACCACCAGTACTATCACCACCCCCATTGAGACCCGGTTGACACGACAATCACAGTCCAAAGTAAAGGGGGGCATGATCCCAGTGATCACAAGGAAAATAAAGGCGAATGGTGTACCACTTACTGTACAACAAACTAGCAAGGTAGCAAAAACAAAAGGTACTGCTTGTGGCAAGAAAGGCTTGCAGAAGAAGTAGCTGCTGGCAGCCCTTTTTGTCCGTGTATATCCCGAAGTCAAAATTCCATTGTGCACTCTCAAGCCGAGTTGGAAGATGGTATATTGGCGAAAATTGAGGGAAAGTTAATAGTGTTGCTAAAACAGCTGTTACATAAACTTGTAGACATCAACACCCGCTTAAATAACATAGAACAAAAACTCTTCTCACCAATTAGCCAAATACCAAATGGGGGCTCAACAGCTCAGGGTGATCAAGGACCACGCCCAGCTGCCGACTCAAATAGGCCCCCAGTAGTCAATGATGTTGTCACTAATGCGGGCGCACAGGCCGCCACATTAAACAGTGTTAATACCCAACCAGCACAAACTAATCCTGCATGGGCAGGAGTAAAACCCGGGGGAATTCACAAGGGTTTGAATAGGGGGGCTCGGTTGTTATTCATGGTAAGAGACATCTCAACTTACCTCCTGAGTCCACACCTTACACAGTTGTGCTTTCAAATGTACCACCAATACCACCTAACTCTGAGGAACATTGGACCACCTTAAAAAATAGGGCACGCCACTTGTTAGACACTAAAACTGGATTGGGTAGGCACTTGTTCCAGGAGTTCAAAATGATTCGTAGGGTCCCCTAGATAGGGAAATCGAATAAAACTAGTGGGGGTGATTGCATAGTTTTGAACTTTGGGTCTCCTGACCTAGTCAGAACAATCTTAGAAAGAGCAGGGACAATGCAAATGGGAAGGGAGGGGATTCATATTCTTTCCCTTGGGTTTTTTCTATCGTAACGCCCCGACCCTACCTATATATAGATGCAACACCCAACTATTTCCGAAACCCAGGAGAGGTATGAATACAATGTCCCGACCTATAACCGTTTTGATCAGGCCTTCTCAGATCAAGACGCACAAGATTGACAATTGGATAGGTTGGTTAGTGCTAATGGTCATGAGGGAAAATTACCAAGGGAGATATCAGCTCAACAATCAACTATCGCAGTGAAGGAGCAAGGAGTACAGGAACCTACAACTACATACCCAGCTACTTTAGCTGATCACCACTCTCAGGTACAGGGTGCCATGGGACTAGTATCAGCCATTAATGTTGGAACCCCTAAGAGTTCACGTAATCCAAAAAGAAGTAAAAATGATTCCGACCTCAATATTTTGAGCTGGAACGTTGTAGGCCTTGAGTCGAGATTAGCTGATACAGACTGGATGCACATAATATCCGGCCAAGACATTATAATGTTCCAGGAAACATGGGCCACACATGATCTGCATATAGAGGGGTATCATTGCTTTAGTCTGACAGCACCCAAACCAGATTTTGGGCGTGCATCTGGAGGTGTATTTGTTGGGATCAGGATAGCCTCTGGGGGGAGTATTAAGGTGATACCAACTAATAGTCCCAACATACAAATATTGGACTATAAAAGACGGGTCCCCTTCTACCTAAATAATTTTTACAACAATGATTTTTACTCTGTTCAAAATAGGAATTTCATTGACCTTTTTAAAATTATATGTTTATGTTTATGTTTATTGATTTATATAGCGCTGAATCACCCATGAGGGAATCTCGGCGCTTAGACTAAACATTGTAACCGGACCCTAATATAATTAAAAGAGATATGTTTTTAGCATTTTCCTAAAATGGGTCAAATTTGTGTAGGCTCTTAAATGTAGAGGTAGGTGTTTATCAAATTTAGATAAACACCAAGGCGCAGATGATTGTATTGGGATCCTCTTAGGGGGGGACTTTAATGCTAAATCCCAGACAGAATATCAGGATATGGACAAATCTCATGCAGATCCAGCAGTGCGAAGGGGATCGGAACTAGATATTTTTATTAGTGAACAGATCCTCAGTAATGTAATGGTTTTGGTTCAAACCCCTAGAAATTAGCGGGCACCGACTTTTAGAGGTAGGGACTGTTTTTCGTCTCTTCTTGCCTTGCAGACCGCTTAATAACCGCTGAGGTCCATGCAACGGATGTAGGGGATCACAACCCTCTGACAGTGGTATTAGGATTATCATCCCGCCCCGTGTATACCACCTTTCATGGGGCTAGGGACGTCACCCCTTCAACAGATAATCTAAGGTTAAAGTGGAGGGGAGTAGATAGTGGTGTAATAGTTGAGATTGTGATAGAAGGGCACCGCACCTAATTACCTCATGTCTATCAACTAAAAGTAACCACCTAAGAACAATCGAGGATTTTACCAAAATCTGCTCTGTAATTAGATCCCTCCTGTTAGTGTCATTGCCCATGGTTGACAAAGAGGCAAATAAGAACCTATGCAAGGCTCTAACCTCCAAACCTAGGTGTCCTACGGACGTAAGGACAGCAAGGAAGATGTATAAAATAGCAACTAGAGAGCGGAAGGATACTCTCCTGGTGGAGCACTGGGAGGTACTAGCTGATTCAGCTGGGGGAAAGAATGGTAATTCATTCTGGTCCGCTGTTAGGGACCTGCGTAACATGGGCCAACAATTAACACCAGTCAGCTGTACTATCTCCAGCGACTCATGGGAGACTCACTTCTCTAGAATATATGCTACACCAACACTAGGCACAGATCACTATGTGCAGGGACATCTTTGCTGTCTACAGATCACGCTGCTGGAGGTAGAAGAGGCGATTGCACAGAGCCTTGGCAACAAGGCCCCAGGCCCCGATGGGTTACCCTTAGATATAATAAAGTGGAAACCGGAATTTTGGCCTCCAATTCTCTTGAATATTTTTAATAGTTTACCCCAAGCTCCGATGCCGGATACCTGGGCAACGAGCATCATTGTCCCAATATATAAAAAGGGGGACAGATCTGATCCAATTAACTCCAGACCAATTTCGCTGCTCGATAATACATTGAAGATATTGGGCCGAGTAATATATAATATGGTTTTGGAATGGACAGAGGAAAGTGGAATGTTAGACCCATGTCAACTGGGTTTCAGAAGCAAGGTCGGTACGATAGAACAGTGCTTGAACCTTAATCAGTCATCAGCAAATATAATATTGCCCGATCCTCCCCTGTCTACCTAGGGTTTATGGACCTATCGTGTGCTTTTGATTTAGTCAATAGTCCCAAACGTTGGTCTATTTTGTTGGATTATGGACTAGATAAACCCCTGGTACATTTCCTGGCATTTTTACACATTTTGAGCGCCGGGACGCCCCTTAGCTGGGGCAGCTGAGCGCTATATAAGCTTTACTAACATAACATAACACACAGATCTTAAAGCACAACAGGATTGGCATGGGTAGGGAGGTTTCTGGTGCCATTAGGGTGGGAAGAGGAGTTAGACAGGGGTGCGTTTTATCACCCCTGCTTTTCATTATTTATATTAACGGGCTGAGCAATTCCCTGAAACAATCGACCCCAGACGTCCTGAAAATCAATGGAAAATGACTACCGGTACTGCTTTACGCAGATGATGCGGTCCTTATGGGCCGCACCCCAAATTCTCTGCGTATTTTGGTTAAAAATGTTGTACAGTATATGGATGGTCTGGACCTACGCGTGAACTTTAAAAAAATCGTTCATTATGTCATGCGGGCCAGGGAAACGCCAGCTCAATTCTATATTAGTGGGGAATGACAGATTAACTTCCACCCATACCTTCCCATATTTAGGGATGGTATTTGCTGCAAACGGCTCATGGACTGGGCATATGGCCAACTCCACGAGCAAGTTCTCAAAGGCCATCAACTCAATACTCAGTCTCCCCCGTCCGAAGCAAACAGGTGCTAATGAAGTTATTTAAAAAAAATTACAAAAAAATGTAAACTGCAATGCGTTCCAGTGGCCACATAAGGGGCTGAGATATGGGGTTTGGAGAGAAATCGGGGCATCCAACAGGAAGAAAATCTTTTTGTAAGAAGCTTCTGGGTAATTGGACAGAGGAAAGTGTACCGATCTCTACTTCTGAGTACATTTGCCATAGGGAATTAAACTTGCATTTCATTTGTGATTTCATTAGGGCAAGACCAGCGTTATTTTGGCTTTCAGTTTGGAGGAACAAATCAGCCACTCAGCCACTCTGACTAAAGAAATCATAAGTGACTGCCTTAAGTGCGAGAAAGGAATGGATATTCCTTGGCTCTCAGGAGTTTATAAGAGTTTATGCATTGTGGATAAAGGTTACCTCTTCTCAGAACCAACTAGAGTTGACCTATCACATAAGAATGACTTTAAAAAAGCACTCTACGCACTTTATAACTCAGATAGGATCAATAAGGAATCTAAGAAATCTACAGTCTCTAACTATATGGGCAAAGAGCTGTACAGGTATCCCTTACCTCTATATCTCACTTTGCCAATGGCAAATTGGAAAAGAAGCCTCTGACTTTGATTAAGGGCGGGAACCGTAAGATGCCTATTGAGTTTTCCCTTGGGATATTGTTAAAACCTAGAATATATGCCATGCCCTTGTGATGGAGTGAGCGCTCAAAATGACTTGCACTTTTTCTTTTTCTGTAAATATTATCTAAAATATGTAAAATGGTTTTTAACTCTGTTTTTTAAAAAACATAGACCCCTTTCTTTGGGGGAATCTTATCAGATGCTGCTTTCCTTGGACACCGAATAAATAGTATTTCTCACCAACACTTTCTTGAGACTTGTTATTCGAGCCCGTAAAATGATGGATAATCTTTGATTTCCTGCTGTATATTGATTCTTACAATCGTCTGATGCCTATTTTGTAAAGTTTTAATAAGGATTTTAGAATATCAAATGTGACATGCTTTTATGAATTCTTGAAACTCGAATAAAGATTTTTTAATTGAATTGAATTGAGATGGACAAAGTAAACTATCGAATAAGAAGCAAGCAAATGAGAGTGACAATAAAGCCAGCCAATGGTAAGCAATGTGCATGCTTTAAGCCCACTGTAAATTCTTAATGAGCTGACAACATGTCTTTTGTGAACAGGCAGTTTGCACTGTCTGGTAGGTGCGACCAAAAAGGCATTTTCATAAACATTATAAGAAGTAATAAGACATTACGGATCTCTTGCTGTATTGAGACAGGATAACAGATCGAAGAGATTGACTGAAAGCGACGTGTTTGGGGAGGCAAAGAGAGTCTATCTTTTAATGATTCACTAGATGCCAATGTTGTCTTGCCTATTGAGCCACCAGTAGGGGGTGAGGAAATTCATGGCTGACAAGACTGTTTCAAAATTAAAAGATGTCTATGGGTGTTTGAGATGGTAAGAACAATGAAGAGGTAACAGCATTGCTTAATTTCTTTACTTTACGTATTAAGAAAAGTGTAGTGGCCCAAATATTTAATGAGGAGCTCAACGGAGGGGCTGCCAAATGCTGGGCTTGCTGCATCCCACGACAACCCAGTCTGCATCCACCACCCACCAACAGCAGCATGATAGTGGAAGTTTCAAGACTGGTGATAGAGAATGGATGCAATCGGGGCTGGGGAAGGGGATCTCAGGGCTGGTGAGTCAATTGTGGATGAGCTCAGCGTGTCTTGTGTGTGTTGAGCCAGCCATGGTTGGTTGAAAAGTGCCTCTCGATAAATACAAAAAGAACAATTGAACAGAATGCTGAACAATGTCAAACATTCCCACAGTACAGAGATCTGGTCCAAAATCCATCGTTTTTTGCTACCCCATTGCCATTCCAGTTAAACCCAGATATATGCAAATAATTCTTGACCCTGCTCCCATGGGAACAGTTCAGCCCAAACTGCCTGGCCAGGCCCTCCCTGGACCGGAAACAAGCTGCCTGGGACCGGTTTCGGGGTATCACCCTTCATCAGCCAGGCTAGTTTGACTCCAGTGGCATGGAGAGCACAGTACCCACGTCTGGGCCTGGCCTGGCAGTTCGGGCTGGCCTGCTCCCATCTTTTGGCTGGGGGTGAGTGAATGAAAAGTTTCATTAGTCCGTCCGTTGCTCTTTGATAAACATACAGCAGGACTTTTTGAAGAAGCATGGAACCCACTGAATTAGGGTCATTGTCGATATCTGATTGTGCTTTAGGAGCAATATTATTTTTGATTGAAACTGAGAAACTGTTATCAACCACATATTTCCAGTGTGCATCCCCTCCTGGCCCTTCCAGTGTAGGTACCTTCCAACCCGTGTTATTGTGCCACGTCTCATTGATTCTGGATGGACAAGGGACAGGTTTTTAACTTAGCTTGTTAGTCTTCTTTAGCTCTTTTAATTGCACATGCAGGTCCCACCCCTGTCTTTCATGTGTTAGGCCTCCACGGTGTATTCTGCACCAACCTTCACTAATCACCTTGTTAGCACTGCCTCCTGCTGTGTTCCTCAGGTCCACTATTAGGCTATAAGTAGTACGCCATGTTGATTCATTTGACTTTCTCAGCCTCTGCGTTTAAGGCGTCTTGCTTCTCGTTTATAGTCTGTTTTTAGATGGCCCTCCTGCCGGGTATGATTAATTCAACCATCCTTTAGAAGCAACAGTACCTGCAAATTAGAGCGAATTCTGACACCCTGAAATGGAGAATCCACCGCAAGATACACTCAAAAGCTCCACTAAAGCGAGCGATTATGAAAGACCTATAACATGGCAGAGAGCCACCACTCTGATTTGTTGACTGTTGCGAGATGAACAGACGTGGTGCAATTGCATGGACTAGTAGATGCATTTATATAGTGCTTCGTATTCATGCTGAGGGGCTGAAGCACTTACAGTGGACAGACAATATGAGGCTCTCTTGGTCGCGCATAGTTGAAAGTGTGCCTGTTTGTAGTGTGTGGCCTATGTAGGAAGTGTTTGAGTGCTGTGCCTGATGACCACAGGGATGCTCTTAGCATGTCACACACATCTGCAATTGAGCATAGACTCTATTATTGGCACACCTGGCAGCCTGTTCTCTGCTTTTTTGCTCTTTTGTCAATGGTGGTGTCCGTAAACGGTTGAAGCCAGGTTTTGTGGAGGAGGTGACCCTTGCTAAGCAGATGTCCTATTCTGGAAGAGTTCTGCAGTCCACAAACAGATGTCCTGCAGGCACTGCAGTGCCCTGGAGCAGTACTTTCTCTCTAGTGCAGTTTCCCATCAATGTTTTGGAACTTACATGTCATGGAGGCCCAGGATTGAGGCGTTGTTCATTACAGTGCTGGCCACAGTGTTCCTACATTTATTCTGGTTCCAAAGGAGAAGAATGTAGGCTGAACTCCAATCACAGTAGACGCACGGTTCAAACATCCGGGCCCGATTCACAGAATGAACTTAAGACTCAATCCTAAACTTACTACTATTTTGGTATTCACAGAATGCACTTACTACGTTTGGCATTCACAGAATGAACTTACTACTTTTGGTATTCACAGAAGTTAGGATTTTGTCTTAAGGTTGTCTTAAGACAAACTTAAGACAGACTTAAGACAGACTTAAGACAGACTTAAGACAAACTTAAGACAGACTTAAGACAGACTTAAGACAGACTTAAGACAAAATCCTAACTTAAGTCTGTCTTAAGCCTGTCTTAAATCTGTCTTAAGTTTGTCTTAAGACAAACTTTAGACAGAATCCTAACTTCTGTGAATGCCAAAAGTAGTAAGTGCATTCTGTGAATACCAAAATAGCAGTAAGTTTAGGATCGAGTCTTAAGTTCATTCTGTGAATGCCAAAAGTAGTAAGTGCATTCTGTGAATACCAAAATAGTAGTAAGTTTAGGATTGAGTCTTAAGTTCATTCTGTGAATCGGGCCCCTGGTGTCCATGCAACTAGATTTGAGGAATGATTTGCAGGATTGTGTTGGACAGGCACAAGAGGAATAGGTTTGGGCTGGAAAGCCAGCTATCTGAATTTGATTGGGACTGTTACTGATGCAATAGTAGTTTTTGCAAGACAGATAGCGCAAACCGTTTAGGATGGAAGTTTCAAAGAAGTTGTAAACGTTTTAAGTAATTATTTTCTACCTATTCGGGATCTGTATATTTTAGAAAACAGATAATAGTTTTCCCAGTGACAATATTGGTTTCATATTTCCATATTTCACACATTGAAGCCTATGTACTGATACAATAAAAATAATGGATTGAATTAATAAACTTCCACTTTCTAAGGAGACCCTACTGGGGTCACAGGAAATGTTTTCCCTCTGCATAAAAAAACCATTGCATATCACTTGAAGATTGGTTACAGGCATGCTAAAACCATGAATAGTGCACAGATTAGAGTAATAGTGCTGTAAAGGGGAATATATATTATTGAGGTCGGGGTTGAACAAACTTTAAACCTACAAATAAACTGTCAGTAACGGCAACAGTAACCCAGAGACAGGTCACAGAGGTTACGACTTTATAGAAGAAAGTGTTCCCGAAGCACCAAAGTCTAGAACTCTGCCGAGAGAAACCTAAGAGCTGGTACCAGGATGGTATCTGGGAACGGAGAAAATCAAAATCATTGTAGGGTGAGACATGTGCAAAAGGCTACACCAGACTTCCAATCTCACTGCATATAATAGGAAGCTGGAAGCTCAATTTTGTTCGCCAATATTTTTGTTTCTTTGAGCATTAGACATGGAACAAGGCAACCTCTGTTGGAACATACATGTACATTGTTATAGGTATTATTTCTTTGCAGTGCTAGTTTTTGGAGACTAAAATCATCCTGGAAGTTGGCATGGGCACTACCCAGGACAGCCGGGTGCTGGGCTGTGTGGCTTTGGCAGTATTATTTCAGAAACCGAGTATGGCCTCCATGTCTGGATTCAAATGAGGCACAGTGTGTGATCTTTGACAGGTGAGGTGGTGCATCTGACTCAGTGCGGAATGGTTGCTTGTAGATCCAAGTAAGACACTACTTGTGGGTCAACTAAGGGGAGTGTGGTTGTGTTTAAGGTCTTCGAGGACAATTATTGACACCCTGGAATTTACTGGGGTCTATGGTGAAGAGGGTGCAAACAGGAGACCTCAATAACAAGGACTAATGCACAAATGTAGGTTGGTTGCATCCTGTTTTATGTCCAAGCTAATAAATAGCAATTGTTGTGTATTAATATCCGAGTTATATATGGTGCCTCCAAATTTGTGTGTTTATGTAATGTGGTGCTACCTGGTCAAAAACTATTGGTAATAGTTTAATTTATGTTTCTTTGTGCTATTTTACATATCTCATCTTTCACAAAGTCATTGGTGAGTTATGCACTGTGCTATAACTGTGCTTAAGGAACACTTAAGAGTAACTATATATAGCAATTCTGCTAGGACTTTACTATTGTGGGACATAATACTGGGTATATGAATATCATGTTGCATGTGTAGTATCTTTTTCTTTTTAAAATGTAATTACATTGTAAGTGGTTACATTATTTAATCAATATTTTATTTTCAATTATACATTTTTTCACTTAGTTAATTCAATTATTAGTCATGTACATTTTTTATGGATTAGTTATTTAATGAGTTTTTGAATTGCTTTTTGGTATTTTATTTGGATAATTACATTATTAGTCATGTAAATTATTTGATTGTTTAAATTAGTGTAATGTCTTTATTTTAAGGCATGATATTTTTTTATTTACTATATTGTGTGATTTATTGATTTTTTGTATCATTTTTTGCAGCTTCTTGGGATGTTAGTGAATAGGATGGGAATTAATTTTTTATTGTAATTTGTTAGTGTTTTTAATGTTTACATAATGTTCAAATTGGTATTTTATGTAATGCATACATTTTAAATGTAAGCACGTTTTAAGAGTTCTTGGCACTGTATATACATTTGCACTTGTTTTAAAAAACTAAATCTAATATTCTATGACTCTTCTATTTAATATTTTTATATACATTTTTAATGTGGCCTTTAAAAAATATACCGCATAATAATAATTTTATTTTTTTCTAACCCTTTCCCCATAGTTGCTTACTTTGGAGTGGAAATACCCAATTTGACCCCCCCAAAGCCCAGCGTTTCCCCTACTATTGCTTAAGTTGAAGTGTGAATGTAAATCTGACCCCTCCTAAGTCCAACGCTTATCCTACCGTTGCTTAGGCTGGAAGGGAAATTGTAAATTTCACCCTTCCCACGTCCAGCTTTCCCTGCTGTTGCTTCCTTTGGAGTGGGCCAACTAAATCTGACCTCTTAAAAGTCTAACGCTTCCCCTGCTGTTGCTTAGGTTGGAATGTGAATGCAAAATCTAATCTTTCCAAAGTCCAGTACTTTCTCTAATGTTGCTTAGATTGGAGTGGGAATAGTAAATCTAACCGTCAAAATTCCAATGCTTTCTGTACTTTAGCTTAGTATAGAGTGGGAATAGTAGTTTAGAGCCCCTTCAAAATCCAGTGCTTTCCCTACTGCTTCTTAGGTTGGAGTGGGGATAGTAATTCCGACCCTCCAAAGTCCAGCACTTTTCCTATTGTTGCTTAGGATGAAGAGGGCGTGGTAAATCTAACCCCTTCACCACCCGGTGCTTTCTTTAATGTTACTTAGGGTGAAGTGCAAATTAAATCTGACTCCTTAGAAGTCTCAAGTTTTCCCTACGGTTGCTTAAATCGGAGAGGGAATATTAAATCTGACCCATGGTTTCTCTATTGCTGCTCAAACTCGTGTGGGAGTAGTAAATCGGACCCCTCCAAAGTCTGACATATTCCTTTCTATTGCTTAGGTTGAAGTGGGAATAGTAAAGTGTATCCTTCCAAAGGACATCACGTTCCTTACTATTTCTTAGGCTTAAGTGTGAGTGGAAACTTTTAGTTCTCCAAATTATTATTTTTTTACATTTATTTTGATGAATTTGGAATATTAATTTTGTTTTATTTATGTTTTCAGTTTATTTGTATTGTATTGAACTTTGTTTGATATTTCATTTATTTGTTGAAGTTATATCAATTTTTGTTAATTATAGTATTTTTATATTAGTATTTTTGAATTTTAATTATGCTTTTATTTTAACTTTAGTTATTTTTTTGCAGTTTTATTTTAGATAATAAAATTCTAATGGTATATGTTTCTTTTTAGTGACTTTTTTGAAGAATATGAATTTTACTATTGTGATATTAAAATTAATTTTAATTATCATATAATTATATTGTAAACAAAAATCCAAACTGGAGCCCACGACCCTTCAGGGCGGCCTCTTAAAACAATAGGCACGGAGCAGCCCACCAATTTCACAAACATGAAGCAGCAGCCAGAGGCCCAATACTGGAGAAGTGTGCATTTATTCAAGACACAGCAGCACAAGAAAGTTTCTGTCTCCTTACGCGTTTCAGCGATCAATGCCGCCTTGCTCACAGGTGGAAGCAATATCAAATGCGAAGTGCAGGCGTGCATGCTCAAAAACACATTGAGTCCCATGACCAGTTTGTTAGAAATAACTTTCCCATAATGCAGGTTAAGTTCTATTTTGAGTACAGGTAAGGAAATCCAATTCTCATTTTATCTGCACGTTGTTAATGTGGAAAATCAAGATGCAACTGGTCCTGTGCGTACATAGTTGTTGCGTAGTGCCCAATTGTTCATAAGTGCCCCAAAAATGCCCGTCTATATACAATAATCTAATTATAATTATGTGATTACCTTCAAATAGTAAAGATATTATGAAAACATTTGGACTGAGCAAGCTAGTCTTCATTTTCTCATCTTGGGAACCAAGAGATCACGCCCTGTGGACAAAGTTAACATAAGCAAGAAAGCGTGACTGAAGTGGGTTATGGTCATGCTTACACAAATTTACATTTCCACATCACCTTGGGCATGAGTTAAAGTTTGGTGACTGCAGAACATCTGCAAAAAAAGTCCACCCTATTTAGAGAGCATAGACATCAACCCGCTATAAACTGGGTGGATAGAACATTCGTCACTTTTAGGCAGATGTTGTGCATCCACCAAACTCTTAACCCGCACCTTAATCTACCAGTAGCTAAGAATGTAAATATGGATTTTTAAATGATCGACGTGTATTATAACTGTGTAATTCAAACATGTTAATACCCACTTGATGCACTAGAGCGATTCAAGCTATATAAATACCAATACATATATATTTATGAATTCAGACCCAAGAAGGTGGCTAGCAATAGGCTCTTTAGGCTTGTTTTGATCTCTTTTAGGGAGGCAGCAGTCAGGTGTACATTGGTTGATTTGTTTCAGTTTTTTAGAGAGTTGCCTCAGAAAGTGTGTTTCAATATAGAACTCTTCTTGCAGTTAGGCATCTCAAGAGACGTTGCCAGGTAAAAGAAGATGCTCGAGCAAGAGGGAGGCACACTGCTTCAGTACCAACAATGTAGTTAAAACACACAAACAGGATAGCGACATGGATGATGATGAAGGTGCTGTATTCAAGAAAGGGACAGTGATGCAATCTCAATGACACTTACCACAATGTCAGATACAGGTGGGAGTACACCCACTGCTAGCCACCACAGACACTGAAGCATCTATCAACCTACTATCTGCCGAAGCCTATCAGATGCTACAACCTCCGCCGGCCCTCCGAAAATGACGATCAAACCAAAGAGACAGAGGAATATGTACAGTACATAGCTGACTGTTCCTGCCCATTGCTAATCTCAATGGAACAAATACGATAAGCAACCGCCCATGACGAATGCCTGCAAAGAGCGCTAGAAGCAGTCGGGAATAACCTGTGGTTTTGGTGCAAAGAGAAGTGGTACAGCTGCACATTAGAGGCCTAATGCATCTTGGAGATTCTCTACAATATGCGTCACAAGCTAGTTGCTGACCCAGATGGCTGTCTACTGTGTGGGCATCAGCTTGTAATCCCCGCCAGCCTCATGAATCAAGTTGTGCAACTCACTCTTACTGGCCACCAGGGGATGGTCAAGACCAAGAATCGACTGTGTGCATGAAGGTATGGTTCCCGCTCATGGATGAGCAAGTGGAGACCATGGTGTGATCCTGCCCCTTTTTCCAGGCCACCGCACAACACCTATCCCCAGCCCCAGTGATAACAGAGAAAGGCCTTCAACAGATGTTGGTGTGCACCAGCTTTGACTTTGGAAATCTGCCAGATGGAAGATATGTGAGGGTGATTATTGATGATTACTATAAATACCCGAAATTGAAAACAATAGAGTCTCAAGGAGCCCATGAGGTACAGAAGCAAGAGAAAACCATGGCTCCCACTGGTCTGCTACGAAAACTGAGAACTGACAATGGTCTGCAATTTCATGGACAAGAAGTAGTGGATTATTTCAAGTCCTTGAACATCATCCATTGTTAGGTCATCCCTTACTAGCTGCAAGCTATGAGAACTTTAAACAAAGTCATTTGAATCGCACATGTCAATCAACAGCCCTATGAAATGGCCATATATTCCGTCCTTCGTGAGTACCACCAGATGTCTTACTCCGCCACATAAAGGACTGAGCTAATTTAAGGCCCAGCGGTGCCAAGGGACAACACCTGAAACCTTCGTGGGATACCTGTTCCGGCGTACAAATTACAAAGACACGGGACACTTCCTTCGGCGTCAAAGATCAGCGTTTATTTACTGCAGGGACACAGAAATCGCTAGAAGTACAACATAGTGCAGGTTCAGAGAGTCTGCTTCGAATTGCAAAAGTGGATCGCTCCTTTTATACACATTTTCGCCATTGCACAACATAACGAACAAAAGGTTACAACTCAGTTCCCACAGTAAACTTCAAAAGGATCGCATTCATGTTTTTCAGAAGCCCGGAACATAATTACAGTAACATGTCGGTTCCCAACAGTAAAAGCACAATATCCCACCATTAGGCACATTCCATTCTAGTCGTAAACGACCTAAGAGAAGGGACAGAAACAGGTGCAGGAAAACAAAGTCAGACAGCAGATTGAAAAGAGTGTGGGGGCAATATCGCAAGCGTGATCACAGGATCAAAGGATTCGAGCCTAACGTATGCAAGGCTGAAACAATTGACCGGCACGGCAAGATGAGCCTCGAGCGGAGGCATCTGCTTCTGCCGTGTCAATCCCCTAGTCATAAAGGCACACTCAAAGGAATATGCATCTTTCGCAAGAGCTTGGGAATCCCAGGGTCATCAAGCGGACATTGTCCGTTCGCCGGCTACGTGAGGGCAAGAAACAAAATGGATGCCATATCTAAAATGGAACCCGAAGGTTCAGATGAAAAATCCGTAAATAAGACGAACCCTTCCAAGTAGTGTAGCGAAAAGACGTACATCTACTAATCTCGTCATTTACGGTTCGTAGATACCAAACTCATCCATCTACGAACAAGCCCAAAACGTCGTTCCGATTCTTACCGAACCTCAGACGCTCCTTTTGCCCTCATGTAGGCAAGCACTAGTCGATATAAGAATCAATATCGATATTCATCAGATCGTTTAGATGTTGCTGGAACATTATTCTATCCATCAATGTCTCTCTGGTAACAGATGGCCTTCTTATACACGTTGTAGCACAAAGGCTACATAAGGTAGGACCACACTGTACACAAAGACAACACGTGAACAGAAACGTCACAACAACCCCTACAATCATCAGAATCTTCCAACCCCAAGTCGACATCAGACCCCAAAACCATCCTAGAAGCGTCCAATCACCTTCGTCCACGTGCATGGACTTGGAGATTTTATGCAACTTCGAGATGGCTTGATAAACAGTTGGAGCATTATCAGGTATGAAAATACAGCAGCTCGAATGGATCACCTTGCACACACCACCTCTATCTGCGAGAACAACATCTAGAACCATACGGTTCTGTAATGTCATCAGTCTATCCGCTTGAAGCTCTGCTGTCAGGTTACCAAGAGCACTTGCAGTTATATTAGCAGTTGATTCTACCACACGAGTCAACTGTCTCAGGTTCCTACTATTGACCATAGGTCCCCAAAACGGTAGGAAACCCTTAAAGAAGTCTCCTGCTTCTTGACCGGCAGTGTCCTCTTTGCTAATAACGTCTCTCACAACTCTTGTCTTGTGATAGTCTGAGGCAACTATGAAAGTCGGTGGCAAGAGATTTGCGATATAACAGGTGCCCGAGAAGTCACGGGGCAACCACGTATAAGCGCGATCATAGCACACAAAATAGGTACCCTTGGCAGTCAGAAATACAGGGGAAGAGAGCATCGGTAAAACGTATGTCTCAGTACAAGCACACTTCCCAAGCTGAGCTCTCGGATTTCGACCAAGACCTTGCAGACAAAAATTACCAAGGTGGGGTACAATCCAGATTGGAGACGAGCTCTTAAGCTGTCTATCACCTACTGAAGTACTGTACTCAGCCTCACTCAGATTCTTGTAAGCTCGCACCTCTTCCTCTGGAATAAGCGATGCATCAAAAATATCTCTATCCAGATCAGCAATCGCTATCGCCAAAGACTTGTGGTACGGCCCAGAACCAGGGTCTGTGGAACGTGGCTCTCGACGGGGGAAGGAATCTAGTGCACTACGGAACATGGTTTGGAACGCCCGAGCTGACCCCTGGGAGCTATAAGGCAGAACCAAATACGGAATACCCTTATCCATGGTATGTGGCATTAACCCACACACCTAACAGTTGGTAGTGTTCATCACCAACTGATGCTGATGCAAAAGTTGGACAGAGGAATTGTTCATGAATTCCGCACGTCTAACCTGTTCATGTTGGGGCAGAAGATGAAAAGAATGTGGAGAGATAGTGGGAACAAGAACAGAATTCAGATCATGAGAAGGAGAAGGAGGAGTAGAGGAAGTGGAAGGCAATAGTGACTGAATCCCAACATACACTCCACCCACCAATATCAAAGACACAGTTAGGAACAACATGAAAATATGAAACAAAAAACACTTTGTTTGTAAAATCTTATGCAAATTAGATCTTTGCGCCGACCTCATCTCTATTTCTGACAGCTTAGAGAACTCCATCCTCTAAAGACCGTCCGTAACGTTCTTGACGCACCTGATTCTGAGTAGCAATTGTCAATTCCCAGGAATTCCCAGAAACCGACAAAAGTAACCGACCTAGTGTCAGAAACCTGCCAAACAGAAGTAGGTACCCGTACGGCCCTACGGCCAACCCAGATGGTAGGTTTAATCAATTAATCATTCAATTTCATATAAGTCTCCTAGCTGCACAGAAAAGGAACACATGTGATATGCCAAACAAAATGAAAGAACTCAAGATCAGGAAAAATGCAAATATTTACAATGTTCATAGCAACAGAAAGGGGATAATGTAGATTCAAAAATAGAAAGTAATTTTTTATTTGTCCTTAATCACGCGATCGAAGAAAATATCGACATTTTCCAGGTCGAGTTTGTTCTTCAAACAATGGTTCAGGTGGCAAGACAGAACTTGAATTCTCCAATGCTGAGGACAAAGGTACAGTTCCAGATGATTCAACAGACGTATCTGGCTGAGCTAGATAGATCTCTACAGGTTGAGCATCACTAAATGGCACATACTTTGGGATGACATCGGTTTCAGTCGGGGCAAACCCTTTCCTTATCCAATTATTTGCTGGCAATGGAAGCATCACTCTCCTCGTGTGCGTGGCGTGCACCCAATGCTTCCTGCCGTCCAACCGAACTGCAGTCCTCGTTGCCAACAAGACTTGGTAGGGTCCCACGAACCTTGGCTCGAGATTTCGTTTTCTCCCAAAATTGCGGACTAGCACCCACTCTCCAGGTTGGAGTCGATGTCCAGTTCCTTCTGTTTGTGCCGGCAGAGCTTCAAAAACCTGTTGATGAATCAAACTCAATTTAGCAGTGAGATCGTAAAGATAGTCAATTAACATTGGATATTCAATTCTGCTAAATTCCTTAGGCCTTGGAACTCCCCAAATATTCGCAGGACGGCCGAACACAATCTCATATGGGCTAAGCCCTACTCGAGAATGCACAGTCGCCCTGGTCGACAGGAGAGCTAGAGGCAATGCATCAGGCCATGATAACCCAGTCGTTGCTTGGATTTTGGCATGTTTCAGTTTCAGAGTACCATTTTACCCTTCCACCAAACCCGCCGATTGAGGATGGTTAGCGCTATGAAATTTTTGGCGAATACCCAAACCCGCACACACACTCTTCATCACACTTCCCACAAACTCACTACCATTATCCGACCATACAATCCGTGGCATTCCATATCTTGGGAAATATTCTTTGAGTAGAACTTTTGCTGTGGACAGGGCAGTATTATCCTTAAGAGGGTAGGCCTCAATCCATCTGGAGAACGCACAAACCACAACCAATACATATTTCAAATTATTGCATCTCTCCATGTGGATGAAGTCCAATTGGATAACTTCAAAGGGGCATGTAGAAGGAGCAAAATGACCAGGTGGAGTGTAAGTGCCCTTGCCAGGATTATGCATCAAACATACCATACAGTTCTTGACCACTCTCTCAGCACACTTAGCAATCCCATCATTCTTCCATACAGAAGACAACAATTTACATATACCTTTCGCGCTAATATGTGACATGCCATGGGCCATAGTAACAACGGCAAGCACATACGCATCCGGTAACATCCATCTCCGATACTCTGACAAATCAACCCAACATCCATTCATGTCTAACTTCCCCATGCTTTCTTTCCACTTAGCCTTTTCAGTTCCGGTGGCCTCATTCTGAATCGCTTTCACACTCTCAACTGTGTCCTCACACATACCAGTTTCCGCCGGCCATCTCACTGAACTCGTAACATACATTCGATTTGTCAGATTCTTGTCCGTTTCCTTAGCAATCTCATCTGCAAACGCGTTACCACGACCAACATCATCTGTAACCTTTCGATGCGCGCTGCATTTAATGATTGCCATCTGCTTAGGCAATGTAAGTGCATCCAAAAGATCATTCACGAGCTGTCCGTGTTGAATTTTCGTGCCATGAGACGTCATGAATCCTCTCTCTCTCCACAATCGACCAAAACTATGCGCTACGCCAAACGCATATTGACTGTCAGTAAACACATTCACTCGCTTTCCTTTAGACAAAACACACGCTCTCGTTAAAGCAATCAACTCTGCCGCTTGTGCCGAATTCTGACTCAATCTCGCAGTTTCCACAACCGTACTCAACGTCACTACAGCATACGCAGTCGTCACATCACCATTCGGCAACTTGAAGCATGAACCATCAACATACAAAGTACCATCGGGATCTACCAATGGAGTGTTTTTCAGGTTAATACGACCCTTCGTCTCTTCTTCAGTTCTTAAGTAACAGTCATGTGGTGCTACATCACCTGATTACATATGAATCGGCAACAATGTCGCTGGATTCAACACATTACAACGTTTTATCTGTATATGACTTGCCAAAAGTGTCAACTCATAGCCGGACAACCTTGCACTCGTCAAGTGTTGAGTCTTCGTTCGATTCAAGAGAGTGTCAACTGCATGCGGAACCATCACTGTAAGCATATTATCCATGACCAGACCTGCGGACTGTCGAATGGACACCGTAGCTGCCGCTGTCGCCCTTAGACAACTCTGCAATGCTCTAGCTACGGGGTCTAAAGTCGAAGAAAAATATGCGCATGGACGCTGTTTGCCGCCAAATCGTTGCGTCAAAACACTTAACGCACAACCTTCTCTCTCGTGAACGTATAGTGTAAACAGCTTACTGTAATCAGGATTACCTAACACAGGAGCCGAACACAACGCATCACGCAATTCAGAAAAACTTTTCTGACAATCTTCAGTCCATGGCAAAGGAGTCAGAACATCCTTGCACGTGAGGGCTAACAATGGCTTCGCTAACAATGAGAAGTTTGGAATCCATTGTCTGCAGTATGACGTGATACCTAGAAAGGCACGTACGTCTCTCTGAGTTGTTGGCACAGTCATTCAAGCAATCGCTGCAATTCTTTCTGGGGTCAACCTTCTTCCCTCCTTTGACAATAAGTGACCTAAATAGGTTACTTCTTGACAGCAATACTGTAGCTTAGAAGGTGACACCTTGTGATGTAAGTCACATAAATGCTTTAACAACGATACCGTAGCAGTTTTACAAATCTGCTCAGTGTCGGCAGCCACTAACAGATCATCTACATACTGAATCAAGGCCGCACCAGCAGGTAACACAAATGCATCAAGTTGACTCTTAAGGGCCTGACTGTAGATCGATGGACTCTCGCAGTCGCCCTGTGGTGCGCGTTTAAACCTAAAACTGCGACCACCTAATGAGAAGCCGAATAGATCTCTGCTTTCCTCAGCAATCGGAATACTAAAGAAAGCATTCTTTAGATCTATCACCGAAAACCAAGAGGCAGAGGCTGGAATCAGGGTCAGCAAAGCTGTAATGTCAGGCACCCCTGGAAACTGTGGTATCACAATTTTATTCACTTCTCTCAAATCAATCACAAAACGGTACACAGGAGGCTTAGATGGGTCAATTCATTTCAAAATAGGTAACACCGGACTATCACACATTTCCCCGAGTTTCTTCGATAACATCCTTTTTGATCAAGTCATAAATGATCGCTAATAGCGCTCGCTCGCCATCAAGAGAGATACGATACTGGGGGATACGTGGTAATCTCACATTTGATTTTAATTGGACTACATAAGGTGGTATGTCTAGTAGGCCCACATCATTGGGACCTGTTGCCCATAAAGATTCAGGAAGGGAACTCAATTCCGGCGGGAGCTTATCAGTTGACAAGTACATAGGAGAGATCACTCTCTGACCTAAGGTAAGCTCCACTCCCGAAGGAGAGCAATACAAAGTCGCATATAACCGCTTTAACAAATCCAGACCCAAGAGATTCTCACCACAACCAGTAGTTAAAATCAAAGAAGCCTCTAGCTCACGTGTCCCGATCGTAAGGGACAAAGGGCTAGAAACTGGAT
This sequence comes from Lissotriton vulgaris, assembly GCF_964263255.1. Classification (NCBI taxonomy): domain Eukaryota; kingdom Metazoa; phylum Chordata; class Amphibia; order Caudata; family Salamandridae; genus Lissotriton; species Lissotriton vulgaris. Next base: position 249,345,247 of record NC_141693.1, on the reverse strand, counting down.
TGCTAACCGGGGCGCCAGAGAATCCAACAGAAACGTTCGTTAAGCCAGACAAAGGTGCGCCAGGGAGTTTCGAATGCATGATGGAACTTTTTGCTGCACCAGTGTCCAACAGAAAAGGCTCAACTACGCCCGATGTGGCAACTGCAACGTAAGGCCCTCTCTGATCAACCGGAACTGATACTACTCCCTCTCTTTGTCTATGGCTGTCCTAATAATCATTGTCTGCACCAATCTCATGCTCAACATAATAGTCATCCACATGATACTGTGCAGATCTATCAGGCGATGTATTTCGCTGATCAAAACAATTGTTCGTGTTCGATGGAGGAGCAGAACGCTCATTTTGATTTTGAAAGGTGCCACGACCTCTACCCCGAGAGGCTTGCTGATAACCACCACGACCTCCTTGAACCGAGACACCATTCGTTCGGTCACGTAAGACAGGGCAATTAAATTTATAATGGCCCTCGCCCTTACAATATGCACACTGATTATTCCCAATCATAGATCTAGATGCAGAGTATTCAGAGCGCGACCACATCCTAGAAGACTGTGCCTGTGGTCGATACTGCACATGCTGCTGTTGCGAATCATTCTGATCCGAACGCGGAGGATACGCTTGCTGCAGCAAGACCTTCGTTTTTAGCTCCTTCATTTTCTTTTCTGCACGATCATTCTCCTCTTTTTCTCTATTCTCATAATATTGAGCCGTTGCTAATATTTGAGCTGTGGTTGAAACAGCCCAAGCACTTTCAGAATTTTTCAATTTATTGCATAGTTCAGGCAACAGATTGAACACAAACTTATCGACAAACAATCGCTGACCTCCCTCAGTGCTCATGTCCTGACCACTATGATCGATAAATGCCTCCTCAAACCTAGTAAATAAATCGGAGACACTCTCATCTTTCTTTTGTTTACAAGCAGACAATTTATCCCAGTTCACCCTCATCGCTGGCATGAGTGTTTTCATGAGCGTAATGATTCTTTGGGGCAGATCCGTAATTAACTGTTCAGGCTTGGCCCCACCAACTTGCTGTCCATTGACCGCTACAATTGCAGCCCTATCACCACCGAACTCAGCGACACGATTCTCGTGACGAATCTTCGCCCAAATCGGTTGCGGTACGACATTACCAAACAACATATCAATATCAGCAAGGTTCATAATAGAAGCATCCACTAATTGGGATAACTCCTTGTAATAACCTGCCGGATTCTTCCGTGGGTCAGGCAAGGATTGTTTCACCTGCGAGACTTCTGATCGCTTCCATGGGAGGTGTATCCAAACTCTCTGGAAGTGTGGCAAAATTGGAGGATTGACAGTAGCATCACCTGGCATCCACACTGGGGGAACCTCTCGCATGGGATACTGACCAGATTTCGTTTTTGGATCATCGGAGTCGTCGTCAAATGGCACTCGTGAAGGCACTGTAGACCTAAAAGCTAACAATCGCCGTACATCACCTCCTACAATCATACCGTTCGAAAACTGACTCTGAAGTTCAGTCATATCGGGCGGTACGATATCTAACTCATCATTATCCCACTCTTCTCTCAATAATTTGCACATCTCTTCGAACACGAATCTCTGTGTGGGCTCATTAAACTGAGAGAACGTATCGAAAACTATGTGTGAAGTGTACTTAGCAGGGTGTCTAATCCATCTACGTGCCATAGTTACTAACGTCTCACTCTCTCTTACACCAGGCATTTGACTTCGTCTCTGAGAGATTTCAGAGGCATCAGATTCAAATAACGATCCTAAAAGTGGAGAATAGAGATTAGCAACAGAATTTGGTATACGTTTTCGAACAGAAGGAGAAGAGGAGAGAAGAACAGGAGCAACAATATTAGGACTAAACGTAGGAGCAGTGGGAGTAGCCAAGATAACAGGAGTAGTAGTAACAATAGACTGAGAAGTTACGGGCAGAGGAGCAGTAGGAAGAAGAGGTGGTAAAGGAGCAGGGCCCACTTGAGGAACAAGGGGATTCGGAGGAACAGGACCAACTACAGGCTGACCAGCAGCCCCCGGAACAACAGGCGGAAGAACAGGAGGAACTATAGGGGCTATAGCACCCTGTACATAAGGGGTGGTGACTTTAGTAAATAAGATAACAAAGGATCCTCTTTCGATTCTTCTCCCTCCTTTTCAGAACCCGACGGTAAAACCGGATAACATTTATCCACCGCCATGCTATGCTGTCTGATAGAAACTTCCCTCTCCTTCTCTGCCTTGTCTCGCTGATGCTGTTCTGCACCTTGCATTATCGAAATGATACCCTCTCTCTTATTTTTCTTAATCAGCTTGATTTCTTTCTGTCTGGCCTCTTTGCGCCATAACCGAAAGGAATCAAACATTGCTGGCCTAGCTTTCTTTTTAAACAATTTTGCTTCGAGATTATCTAAAATCTCAGTTTCAAAGCTACCATGGGGTGGCCAACTAAGGACACCATCTTTTCTCGTATAACAGATCCAAAATTCATTATATACAATGGGGCCCACTCTATGTTGACTATAGAGCTCATAAATCGGAGTTCCAACTGGGGGTATCGGACACGAGTCCTCCAACCGGGAATCCGTGCTGCAACATCTAAAGAAACCAAACAAAATACTATGGCCAGGCATCATGCACACTAACCGAGTTTCAAACTTCAAGGGTTATCGAATTTACGATATCTTCGCAAAAATACGAGACCCTCGGTTTTTGGCAATTGCAATTGTCAAAGAAAAACCCAACAACTAAGAATCAAAAATTGCAATGGAACCATGCAATCAACCAAGTTTCAACAACAACAACCAAGTTTCAAAGTACGAAGCAAATGTCAAGCAAATGTCAAGTTTTCAAATTTGAAACAAATGTTCCGAAAAGGAACCAAAGAGCTAACCGCAGAACTGGGAGCGACCCACAAATACTTAACTGAAAGAACAATGGCGTCATCAGGAAGGCCCGTCTATCGTCTCGCCGTACAAAGGACTACGCCAGGCGCCAAAACAGGTCGACAGTCAGGGCATCAGTCCGTCGCAGCCGTCTGGAAGCTGGAATCTTCGTGGGAAAAATCTTCGGACCACTTATTTCGACAACAGGATCGATGAAGCGGGGTGCACCTTCCCTCGGAGATTTCACACGAAGTTCCTCGCGATCGTCAGGCTTTGGACCGGTACCGCATGATGTCGCCCTACGTTGGGCGCCAACTGAAGGACTGAGCTAATTTAAGGCCCAGCGGTGCCAAGGGACAACACCTGAAACCTTCGTGGGATACCTGTTCCGGCGTACAAATTACAAAGACACGGGACACTTCCTTCGGCGTCAAAGATCAGCGTTTATTTACTGCAGGGACACAGAAATCGCTAGAAGTACAACATAGTGTAGGTTCAGAGAGTCTGCTTCGAATTGCAAAAGTGGATCGCTCCTTTTATACACATTTTCGCCATTGCACAACATAACGAACAAAAGGTTACAACTCAGTTCCCACAGTAAACTTCAAAAGGATCGCATTCATGTTTTTCAGAAGCCCGGAACATAATTACAGTAACATGTCGGTTCCCAACTGTAAAAGCACAATATCCCACCATTAGGCACATTCCATTCTAGTCGTAAACGACCTAAGAGAAGGGACAGAAACAGGTGCAGGAAAACATGGTCAGACAACAGATTGAAAAGAGTGTGGGGGCAATATCGGAAGCGTGATCACAGGATCAAAGGATTCGAGCCTAACGTATGCAAGGCTGAAACAATTGACCGGCACGGCAAGATGAGCCTCGAGCGGAGCCATCTGCTTCTGCCGTGTCATTCCCCTAGTCATAAAGGTACACTCAAAGGAATATGCATCTTTCGCAAGAGCTTGGGAATCCCAGGGTCATCAAGCGGACATTGTCCGTTCGCCGGGTACGTGAGGGCAAGAAACAAAATGGATGCCATATCTAAAATGGAACCCGAAGGTTCAGATGAAAAACCCGTAAATAAGACGAACCCTTCCAAGTAGTGTAGCGAAAACACGTACATCTACTAATCTCGTCATTTACGGTTCGTAGATACCAAACTCATCCATCTACGAACAAGCCCAAAACGTCGTTCCGATTCTTACCGAACCTCACACAGGGTAGGCTCCGGGGCACTTGCTCTTCGGGTGGGTGGTGTAAGTTTTGATTCCCCATTATCCTGAGTGGCTCTCTAGCTCAGTGGACAATCAGCGTGTCCTGGCCAAATGTTGTGTTTCCAATACCAGAGCCAGTCGGTGCCGCCATACCAAACAGTCCCTTCTCAAAGTAGGTGATTTAGTCTTAGTGAAAGACCGATCCACTGCCAGCAAATCCAGATTGCCCTTTGAACACTCTCCGTGGACTATTACCCAAGTTCATGCACCAAAGTACCAGCTCAACGAGGGGATGAGGAAGTGTCAAGGACCATTTTGCAGTTCAAGCAATTCTACTTGCCAAGCTCTTCAATTACAGGTGTGGATGTAGTGTAAACTGACACATGTGCGGTTGAAGAAGCTTCCGTGACAGATGTGCAATTCAGTGGCCCTTCCGAGTCAGTGAGGGCAGGGATAGACGTGAACACCCCAGGTGGCAGTGCTTCAGAGCGGCTGAGTGGTAAGCCCCCTGGCACACCAGTGGGTCATGACACTCGCATGAGGTACAGCCTGAGGAGGAATCCAACACTGTCCTCTCATTCAATCAATCAATCAATCAAAGCATTTATATAGTGCACTACTCACCCGGAGGGTCTCAAGGCGCTAGGGGAGGGGGGTCTGCTACTGCTCGAACAGCCAGGTCTTGAGCTGCTTCCTGAAGGCGAGGTGGTCCTGGGTCAGGCGGAGGTGAGTCGGGAGGGAGTTCCAAATCTTGGCGGCGAGGTAGGAGAAGGATCTTCCCCCTGTGGTGGCTCTTCGGATGCGGGGGACGGCGGCGAGGGCGTGGCCGGCCGATCGAAGCTGGCGTTTGGGAGCGTAGAAGTTGAGGCGGCTGTTGAGGTATCCTGGGCCTTGGTTGTGTAGGGCTTTGTGTGCGTGGGTGAGGAGACGGAAGGTGATTCTCTTGTTGACCGGGAGCCAGTGCAGGTCTCTCAGGTGTCCCGAGATGTGGTCGCAACGGGGGATGTCCAGGATGAGACGTGCTGAGGCGTTCTGGATCCGCTGGAGTCTCTTCTGGAGTTTGGCCGTGGTTCCGGCGTAGAGGGAGTTGCCGTAGTCCAGACGGCTGGTGACGAGGGCCTGGGTGACCGTCTTCCTGATCTCGGTGGGGATCCACCGGAAGATCTTACGTAGCATGCGCAGGATGTTGAAGCACGACGAGGAGACGACGTTCACTTGTCTGTTCATGGAGAGGGAGGAGTCCAAGATGAAGCCCAGGTTGCGTGCGTGGTCCGTTGGCTTGGGGGTGGTGCCCAGGGCGGGGGGCCACCAGGAGTCGTCCCAGGCGGAGGGTGAGGATCCCAGGATGAGGACTTCCGTCTTGTCCGAGTTCAGTTTCAGGCGGCTGTTCTTCATCCATTCGGCTACCTCTTTCATCCCTTCGTGTAGGTTGGCTCTGGCGGTGGCGGGGTCGTTGGTGAGGGAGAGGATCAGCTGGGTGTCGTCGGCATAGGAGAAGATGTTGAGGTTGTTCTGGCGTGCGATGGCTGCGAGGGGGCTCATGTAGACGTTGAAGAGGGATGGGCTGAGCGAGGAGCCTTGAGGAACGCCGCAGATGACTTTGGTGGCTTCTGATATGAACGGGGGAGGCGGACTCTCTGTGTCCTTCCGGCGAGGAAGGAGATGATCCACTCCAGTGCCTTCTCCTGGAATCCGACGTTGCTGAGTCGCTGCACTAGGGTACGGTGGCAGACAGTGTTGAAGGCTGCGGAGAGGTCTAGGAGGATGAGGGCCGCTGTTTCTCCGTTGTCGAGAAGGGCTCGGATGTCATCGGTTGCTGCGATCAGGGCAGTCTCGGTGCTGTGGTTGGCCCGGAAGCCAGACTGAGAGAGGGCGAGGGATCCGTTCGTCTCGAGGAAGGCGGCCAGCTGCTTGTTGACGGTCTTCTCGATGACTTTTGCAGGAAACGGGAGCAGCGAGATGGGGCGGTAGTTCTTGAGGTCGGTGGGGTCGGCTGATGGCTTCTTTAGTAGAGCGCTGAGTTCGGCGTGCCTACAGCTCTCCGGGAAGGTAGCGGTGTCGAAGGAGGTGTTGATTATGTCCCGCCGGTGGGGTGCGATGACCGCGTCGGCCTTGTTGAAGACGTGGTGGGGGCAGGGGTCCGTCGGAGATCCGGAGTGGATGGAGTTCATCGTGCGGACGGTGTCTTCGGTGCTGATCGGGGTCCAGGCGTGGAGGGTGGTGGTGGGGGGCTGTGGTTCAGTCTTGGCATGCGTCGGTTGAGTACTGAAGCTGTTGTGTATTGCCATCATTTGAAAGCCCATGCTGTATAAGCGCTTGTCCTTGGGCTCCAGGTAACTTTAAACTTTCCATACTGGGTCATTGCCAGACTGGTGTTGTGTTGAATGCGATTTTATGACCTAGACATCAGAACATGGTGACTGTAATACTGATAATGTGTAGAATTTCTGATTTTGCAGTTACTTTAAAATAAGAGATGAATGTAGTGTTGCTCCAGTGACTCAACTGGTGCACGGAAGGAGATACCGCAGAATGTCCCATGGGGTGGTACTAGTGGTTCCCCACTATACAGGTTTATGTGCTACGGCCCCGGGTCATGTGGGCATTGGAATGAAGTTATGTCCTGGCATGCAGGGTCGGTAGAGACCACCTACACCAGGACGAGTTCACATCTGCTGCAGCTTGTGTGTGTGCCCCCTTCATTCTAGGCCTCAACACGTGGTCAACGAAACAAGCAGTGAGGTACATCAATGACCGGGTGCAGGAGGGTTTATAGAGCACCCCCTGCCATAACAGCCCCAACCCCAAAGTTTTAGTCAGGCCTATTGTTTACACCAAAATGAGCATGTGCCCTTTCATGGTAGCCAATGAAGACTTTGAATAACATAGAAGACAATCACAAGTTTCTCGATATCAGTGGCCAAGATGGGGAGGATCTGAGGGGCACGACGTGCCCATAGTTTTATAAATTTTGGGAAAATAGTTCACCTACTTTTGGTCCAAAGTCAACCGTCCCAGGTCGGTTAATTCCGACAGATGACCTGCATCAGCTGAAGTGTCATTCAGGGAGCCTCCTGTGCTGTGAAACCGAAGAAGGGGCAAACAGCTAAACAAGCCTTCTGGCCAGGGAGCCTGCTTTCCTAGAAGAAGTGTAAATGTGCACAACATGTCAATTTGCAAATGTAAAGCGTGCTAGGAATGCAGTATTGGCTTTAATTGATGGAATCACTTGCCACACATGTATTCTTTTTGAGAGGGATTGTGAGGGAGCTACTAGCTGAGATGTTAAGTGTGTGCTTTGAAAATACAGTACTCCCAAAAAAATCTTCCTGCTGACACACCTTCATTCTTTTTGAGGGGCATTTTACCACCTAGGTTGTAAAATATGTGCTTTTACAAAACAGTTATGAAAAAAAATACTTCACTATGTACAGCCAGCAAAAAATATATATTTTGGAAACACTTTTTATTTTAAGCCTTGCTTGCATTCTGTAGCAGCCTAACTTACACTGTGTGTAATGCAAGTTTAAAATAATTCCATACATGTTCACAGTGCTTTGTGTCACTGAGCGGGAACCTGTAGCACTAAACGTGCACAAGTCACTATTCTCCACTGCACCAACCAGGATTTGGTGCGGTGCATTAATCAATAGAGGTTTCATTATGTACAATAGTGCACTTTCCACTGATTAATATATTCATTTTCATGTAAACTGTGTTTTTCTATATGTGGTTACCAGAAAGTGAGTGTTATGGCGACCGTACGTGGAGAGAGCAGCAGGATTGTACTTAGAACAATCGCTTGGTGACCTCATCCGAGGGAGTGAGTGAAGACCATTTTTGTGGAACAAATCAATTGCAGTAACGTTAGCAGAGTTCCCAATCAAATGGGAGACTGGACTACACATTGTGGAAGCTATTCCCCCCCAATTGGGGAACCAGTTGTAGGATAAGACACCAGAGCCTGTTATCCTAGTGGAGGCTTTGTTGTTTACCTTTACCCTTGTCCTGATGAAGCCCGTAAGGAATGCGGGCTGAAACCCGTCAACAGTTTTGATGGGAGGAATCCACTCTAAATCAAGACTTAGAATTGTATTTTGAGGCACATTCAGTAAATGTATTCTAGAGTTGTAAAAACCTCAAGTTCATATAGGATTACCTTACAGTGTATTGCCTTGATTGAGGTTGCTAACACCGACTTTGAGAATGTGGGTATATGCAACAAGATATATGTTAATGTATGTGTAATTATATGAGTTATTTGTCATTGGTATTGTTTATGCTCAGTGCAATGATTTTTTAGACATCAAAAATAATTGAAACATTTTTCTAACAAAAAAAGCTACAGTAGTACGAGTATTTTTGGATATTTGAGGCACTAAATGGGACAATGTATCATTTATAGGGTAATTTGATGTTCCTTATGTTTAGTGAATAGATATCATTTCCTCCATACAACCATTTGGTACAGTGTGTTGTTACCAGAAAGTGAAAGACTGAAAAAAGTTACAGAATATTTATTTTTTTAGCACCAACCCCGCCCCTTGTGGGCAGCATCAAAGTTCACATACTTTTTTGAATGCACTTCAACAACCACACATGCCAACCTTCCCGATTTAGGTGAGAGACACCCGATTCCAAGGCTAGCCTCCCACCTTCCAATTCCTGCATGCAGAAACCTGGTGCTTCATTTATGAGCCCTTGCGTCACTTTTACGCCGCCGGTGCGTCACTTTTTGTGACGCACCAGTGGCATAAAAAATGTGCCTTGGTGCGCCATATTTACAAAGTGACGCCTCTAGGTAGATGCGTCACTTTGTAAACCCCTGCGCCACATTATACCTGCGCCAGGTATAATGTATGCAAGGGGGGCGTATTGACGCAAGAAAGGGCCGTAGAAGTGACGCAGTGAAATCTATGAGATTTCACTGCGTCACTTCTAGGACGCTGTTGCGTCAAAATCTTGTGCCTGCCTCACAGCAGGCGTAAGACTGACGCAGGCCCTTTCACATGGGGCTTGCCCCATGTGAAAGGACGCATTGCTGGAGTTGCGTCACTTTTGTGACACACTCCAGCAATGCGTCACTTTTGCGCTTACAGATATCTCAGAAATACTGACGTATCTGTAACTCCTTGCGACATGATGCGTCATAATATAAATATGACGCATCTTTGGTGTCGTAAGGAGGGCGCAATGAAAAGTGACGCATCGCTGTTTTCACGCAGCGATGCGTCACTTTTCATAAATGAGGCCCGATCCCTCAGCAGTCTTCAGGTGGCAGGGCCTGGTCTTGTGTGACTTGGATTATGCTCTGCCAGTAACCTGCTCCTGCAAGCGAGTGCACAACATTTTCGTCCCGCTTTCTTTACCTGCTATAGCGATTTCTCTGTGCTCCTGACAGGTAAAGAAAACAATTACATTTTAATTTCTGACATCCGATCCTGCAGCAGCACACTTGCAAGTCCCATACTTGCCAATAGACCCGCAAAATAGGCCGTAAAATGGGAGGAATACATTCTCATGATTATTTTTTATCAAATCTCATACTTTTCTCTTCCAAAATGTTGGCATGTATGTATGGACCACTGCTTCATACAGATTCTTTTTTCACGTTAACGCATGGGTTTCCAGACTTTCGCGGCCAGCTCTTTGCGCTATTAGCAGTGCCCTCAACACCCGCCACCAGACCACTCTCTCACACTCTCCGCCGCGCGAGCTTCACCCACGGTTTCTGCTCGCTTCCCCGCTCATCATTAATGCCTGCTGCTATTCCCCTCGGGCGCTCGGCTCAGAGTTGAAGCTCCCGGGCTCTTCCGGGGCACGCGCAGCGAGGAGGGAGCGTGAAAGGAAGGTTCAAGGGGGCGCCGAGCTCGCAACGGCACGCGGGTAAGAATAGCGCCCCGTAGTTTAATAGCAGGTTCAAGGTTGTTATGAGGCCGCGGGTTTGATGGCAAAGGGCTGGGATTATGTTTGTCAGATGCATTCATCAAACTCTGCTGACACTAATGGAGGCAGCGGGAAGACCATTAATCAATTAAAGTGTAATGAAGCGAATCACTGTCTGCATCCCAGAGCAAACTAGGGTTCGCATCCATGCGTCAGTAAAACAAGGAGGAGATTCGATGAAAGAGGTTAAGATGGTTTGAAGAAGAAGTTCCTCAGCCTGGTGATCCAAAAGCTGCACACCAAATTGCAGAAATTTTGCACACGTCCAAAAAGAAAAAAATAGGGACAACCCCAGACATATTCATCGGCCCTTATTTATGAGGCCTTACGTCAGTTTTGCGCCGCCGGTGCGTCACTTTTTGTGGCGCACCAGCGGCGTAAAATATGTGCCTTGTTGCGCCATATTTAAAAAGTGACGCATCTAGGTAGATACGTCACTTTTTAAACCCCTGCGCCACATTATACCTGCGTCAGGTATAATGTATGCAGAGGGGGCGTTCCCCCGCAAAAAGCCTCGTAATAGTGACGCAGTGAGATCTGTGAGATTTCACTGCGTCACTTTTAGGATGCTGTTGCGTCAAAATCTTGCGCCTGCCTCACAGCAGGCGTAAGACCTATGCAAGCCCTTTCACATGGGGCTTTCCCCATGTGAAAGGACGCATTGCTGGAGCTGCTTCACTTTTGTGACACACTCCAGCAATGCGTCACTGTTGCGCTTACAGATACGTCAGAAATACTGACGTATCTGTAAGTCCTTGCGACATGATGCATCATACATTAAATATGACGCATCATTGGTGTCGCAAGCAGTGCGCAGTGAAAAGTGACGCATCGCTATTTTCACGCAGCGATGCGTCACTTTTCATAAATGAGGCCCATCACTTTTTGCTGCTTATGTCATGCGGAAATGTGCAAACAGATATTTTCGCACTATTACAGAAATGGAACAGAATTTGCAAGGATGTGTAACAAATGCATTGTCTACAACAACAAATAAACATTCAAATTGATTATAGAACTGTAACTAAAACTCAGAGTGATGATTTGGCACAGTTTAGTACTGTTTTATGCCATAGGGAGCAAACGCAAACATGATTTCATTTTCCACGTTTAAAAAGTGGATCCATGCATGTTCCTCTTCCTGGTAAATAATACGCAAAAAGAGCAAGAGATCAGTGTGTGGCAAGTTCGCAGTGGGGCATCTAACCATTTTCTCCATTGAAGTTTTTTTTTTGCGCTAGTGCATAGTTTATGTAATATGGCCACATCAGCCAAACACATGCCACGTTTTAGCAGGCAGTGTAATTGTAGCACAAGAAGAGAGTGCACAGGTGTCCATGATCAGCACAGGCCATGGGTAAATAACCTTGCTCTGCTTTCTGGCCTCTTCTCTTTTGTGAAACCATAAATCCACACTTCTGTGAATTTCAGGCTGGCTCTTCATGTCAACATCAGACACCATCTGATTGAACCTGGCTGGGGTTTGGCCTATTGCAGATGATTCACTTGTAGGGTTTCCACCTGGCCACATTTCATCAGTATGTGTTTTAATGTCTCAGGTGGAACAAAAATTAGGAAAATACCTTAAAGCTGGTATTTTTACCTTTTATCATTAAAACCTTAAAAATGTAACTATGAGAAGAAAGCACTTTAAAATTTGTTCTACCGTTCCTTGAACATCCCAGAGTGACAATTAAAGTAAACAAAGAAAGACCCAATTAAAACTGAATACAGGTGAATTTCCATAAAGTTGTTTTTAAATATCATGTCCTGGCCCGTGCCGGTTCTTAAAAAGTTAACAAATGACTAGTATTTTTCTGTGGGAAACGTGGCTACCCTCTTCACAGGGCTGCTCCATGTGTGTTTCTCACACTCTCCTCCTTCCTTGTCAGGGCTCAAGGACTGCTCCCTTGAATCAGTTTATTAAGTGAGATATTTTGTAGTTTGATACCTGGTTTGATAACTGGATCTCCAGTACCCTTGATCAAGTTCTACCGAGGAACCCCCTGAAATCAATAACAAGACCCAAAGTCGCTCCTTGGTACACACCCGCCCTCAGAACAATGAAGCAAGCCTGCCGCAAACTCGAGAGAGCTTGGAGGCAAGACCGCTCACAACTTAGGAAGACTGAGTACAGAGCCGCAATAAAGCTCTACAAAAATGAAATAAAAGCAGCACAAATCCACTTTTATGACTCGAAAATTAATTTGGCCGCTAACGCTCCTAAGGAAATCTTCAAAATAGTTAAATCCTTAATCTCTCCCTCCTCTGAGCGTCCGTCATCTGACGGCACACAAATCCGCTGTAACGACCTTGCCACTTTTTTCTCACAGAAAATTCAGGTTATTTATTCCTCATTCAGCACTGTCAAGGATAACACAGAACCCACCATTCCCATAACTTCCGACTCCCCTGTCCCATGTATGTTGGACAAATTTCCACTCCTCGACCCCACTACATTAGATAGGTTGATTCCTAAGATCACCTCTGGATCTCCCAATGATCAAGCACTACCTCAGACTCTCATTAAGGTCATTGACGTTATTCGTCCGGTCATCTTGGATGCCCTTAATGCTTCCATCACTTCTAATTCCGTCCCATCTCCATGGAAGTGTGCGATGGTTAAAGCTTTGCTGAAAAAGCCCACATTGGACCAGAACAACTTGGCTAACTATCGCCCTATTTCTTTACTTCCATGGATGAGTAAACTGCTTGAGAGGCACGTCAACAACATCTTAGTGGACTATTTAGAGTCCAACAGTCTACTCCGTGCCTCTCAGACAGGGTTCCGCCCACAGCACGGAACTGAAACCACTCTCTTAGCGGTGACGGAAGAAGCCAGAGCTGTGCTGTACCGGGGAGGAAAAGCCGCCATAATTTTACTTGACCTCAGTGCCACGTTCGACACGGTCAATCATGCCACATTATTACAACGATTGAGTGGCTTGGGCGTGTCGGGCGCGGCCCTGGAATGGCTGAGCTCCTTCCTGGATGAACAATTCTTCCAGGTGTTTGAGGGCAAGGCAGTCTCCCCCAAGCATCCACTCAGGTGTGGGGTTCCCCAGGGCTCCTCCCTGAGCCCCACTCTTTTTAATGCGTATATGGAACCCCTAGACAGGATAGTCCATCCCTTTGGTGTGCGTATCGTTACCTACGCCGACGATACCCAACTGGTGGTCTCTTTGGACCATTCTGAGGGATCGTCTACCACCCTAGGTCCCTGTCTAGAGGCTGTTGCCAGGTGGATGCAATCTTCCTGTCTTAAACTCAACGGGGAGAAGACAGACATTATGCTGTTGGGCAACCCCCCGTCTGCCCTTGCATCCATCTGGCCTCCATGTCTTGGCCTGCCCCCCACCCCCAAACCTCAGATAAAGAGCCTCGGAATCTGGCTTGACAAAGCGCTTGATTTCTCGGTCCAAGCCACCAAGACTGCCTCTACATGTATCGGGCTGATGAAAATGCTGCGCAAAGTGCTCCCTTTGCTCCCTTTCCAGGCGAGGAGGATCATGGTCCAGGCCCTGATACTCTCCGGCCTGGATTATGGAAATGCCCTATACATAGGAGCTCCGGCAGCAGTGACCCATAGGCTTCAAGTTACACAAAACTGTGCCGCACGACTATTGTATAACATCCCCCGCTGGCAGTCAGCCAAGAAAGCTCTAAAGGAACTTCACTGGCTCCCAGTAGCGGCCAGAGTGCAGTTCAAGGCCATGTGCATTTTGCACAAATCTTTTCACCGCACTGGCCTGGCAATCCTACACCCCATAGCTCCGCCCTATTCCCCGTCCAGAGCCCTCCGTTCTAGCTCTCTACAGCTAGCAACTACAACTAAAATCAACAAAGCTCGTTGGGGCGGTCGCTCCTTTTCCCACACTGCTGCCAAGCTTTGGAACTCCCTCCCGCTCTCCCTTCGAGAGAACAATAACCGCATGTCCTTCAGAAAGGCCCTGAAAACTCACTTGTTCGCAAAAACTTGTTGATCAACCTTGAGCTCGCCACAAGCATTCAGTCAAAAGCGCTGCGAGGCCTCCGGGTAGTTATGCGCTATACAAGTGTAATTTTTCATTTGATTTCATACAGCATGTATCAGACCTGGTACGGATAATAGAACATGTTACAATAAGGTGAGAGAGCAAAAAAACCAAATACAAGACTGGGATGTATGCACACCATTATGACCTGATAGGTGGGAAATGATGAAGTGTAATGAACAAGATGATAGTATACCAAGTAAATTAGCAATGAAAGTCAACACAAACAAGTCATCCGGAGGCTGTTAGCTACGTTTGTTAGCGTGATCTGAGGCATCACCTTGAACAGTGCTGGTAGGTTTGTTGGAGGAGTTAGAGGGATCAGTGCTGCTGAAATAGAAGGTTCTTCAACCCACTTTGAAATACATCTTAGTCCAGGTTGGTTCTGATAGGGGTGGAGTTCCTTACCTCAAAAGATTTGTTTGAAAAAAAAAAATTTTCTTGATCTAAGGGGGCTTGCAGACCAGTTTAAAAAGGCTTCTGGCTACTTAGGAGAGCAGGTTGAGGGAGATCGGAACTACATGACGTTCTCAAACCTCCCAGATCCTGAAACACATCTTTCAGCAGCATGGAGGGGCGCTTCAGGGGATCAAGGTGGAGTTTGGATATACCAAACAGTAGGCAGTTGCCATAGATATAGGGTTGCCACCGTTTCCAGGAAAAATGCCACCCATTTGCTCATGTTTTAAAATTCTGTAAGGATGGGGATGTGATATCAAATATGAATTTATAAAAAATCTCTGTATTTATTGCTAACATGGCTTTTCTGTCTCTGTTTAGTTTAATGATCAATCAGAAACCTTTAGTCATCTCTGGCACACCTTTTAAAGTGTTTTTTTCTTTCATTTGCTGTTTAAAAAAAATAATTTTTATTGGAGCAAATGATAAGTACATGAAAGATAAGCATAGCCCCTCAAATGATGACAAAAATAGGGAGAGATAAAGAAGCCCGGGGATACATTAACATCCGGAAGCAATGAAGACAATGCAATACAATGCAGGGTGCAACTGATCATTAAGTACTGCAACAAAATTGGAAGAAGGAAAAAACTCTATAATTAGATGAACCGTTACAGATAGTCATGACCAACCCTGGTCAGTCCGAAAACCGTTCAACATCCCCCTCAATGGGTCTCAGATGCTCCTCAGCCTGCCCCTATGCTCATTATTGTCAATTCAGGATATTTCCAGGAAGCCAGAATTAACAGATTCATGCCACCAAAGCATTGGATTAGGAGCCTCCTTCAACAGCCAGTGCCCGGCCAGCACTAATCTTGCCAGAGATAGCACAAAAAATATATCACTATTAAGTGTGAAGGCATAACTTGAGCACGTCCTAATACTATTAAACTAGAATCCCAGGACACGTTAATCTGAAAGGTTCGGTTCAGTTTCACCATGACCGACTCCCAGAAAGGCTTAATTGACGGGCAAGAAGGAAAGATGTGGACCACTTCTGCTGGCTTGGCCATACAACAAAAGACATTAACATCTTGTCTAACCATCATAATCTGAAGAGGATGGGGTGTAAAATAAAAGTCAATAATAAACCTGAAAGTTATGAACTTTGACTCTTGACACATTTAAGACACATTAGTGTACCTGAGATTGTCTACAGTGATCTCTGAACCAAGGTGCCGGGTCCACTTGTCCACTACAAACTGAAAAGAATCCACCCTACCTCCCACCACAGCCTCAGCTGAGAAAATCCTCCGGTACACCAGAGTCATATTCTTAAGGGTAATTTTGTATTATAATAGAGAAAAATACTCTGAGTACAGCGTAAATGTTCTGGATTAATACTACCCAGGGAATGTCGTAGCTGTCAATACTGAACAAAATCCGTCAGGGGAAAGAGAGAACCTTTGTTGCAAACTCTCATAGGAGAGAAAAATACCTTCCTAAAAAAATTGCCCTAGTATAAAAAGTTGAGAGCCTTCCCAGCATGCCAGGAAGCTCGCAAGCACTTGCTGGGGCCAGTTAGGATTATGACCCACGTATGTGTATGCATTATAAAGGGTAATTTCTAGTAATATTTATTTGAGATAAGACTAGATAAGGTGATAGACCTGTAAAATCTTAAACCTAGTCTTTTTGAAGTAGATCGCTTCAACAATGCCCATACTGGGCACAATGGTCTCACCCCATGGGAGATACTCTGGGAACATATGCTCCAAAGGCAATGATTCCCTACTGAGCACCAGCATTACTCTGGACATAAATGCAGTGAAATAATAAACCAGCAGACCCGATAAGGAGAGACCCTTACACCTGTGGTAGTTGAATCAACTGTATGTTAGATCTAGGTTCCTGCTTACCCCATATACATTCCTGCCAGAATGCCTCCACCCTTGAAAAGACAATTTTAAGGGAGATAAGGAGGTGTACATCTCAACAAATAAAGATAACAAGGTAAAATAATCATTTTAATGAGGTTACACCTCCCAATTATCCCCAGATGGAGTCTGTTCCACTTATCAAGCGTCTAGCCCATCCTCGTGTACTATTGGCCATAGTTCAATTAAATTATCTCCTCCATTTCTAGTGACAACTCAACCCCCAGATATGGTTCAGAGCTTACCCAGCATCAATCCTGTCCCATAACGTTAGATAAAACTTGAGTCTTATCAATTTGGAGTGTATACCTTGAGACAGAACCATAAGTGCTGGTAATTATATCTATTGCCTTCAGGACAATAGTCGGGGCAGACGTCAAGATGTCAACGCCGTCCGCGTAGGCTAAAACCTTAATCTATTGCCGGTGTAGCTGCAGTGGAGAGATAACCTTGCCCTTCCTCAAAGCTTGGAGATAGGGTTTGATGTATATCACTAATATCTGGGGCGAGAGAGGGAAGGCCTTGTGACTCTGGTGATACTTAAAGGATCCAGCAGAATACTTGACCACAAAATCTAAGCCTTTAGGCCCTTGTAGCTGTTGAACCCAATTGCTAAACTGCGGACCAAAGTGAGCTGCTCCCCTCACCAACCACAGAAATTGCCAGGAAACACAGTAAAATGCTTTTTCAGCATCAAGCCTTCCAACCGGACACTCATAAGCCGACCCAACTTCTATAGCATAGATGGCTGTATTCACATGGGCTGTGGTATCTCGTCCAGGTGTGAACCCATGTTGGTTCTCATCGAGCAGATCAACAATTACAGAAGATAGTCTGTTTGCAGGAATCCAAGTGTAGATTTAGAAATCTCCATTGATCAGTATAATCGCTCGATATGACCCACACACCTTCCCCTTTTTAGGAAAAATTACAATATAAGTTTCTGACAAAGTAATGGGGGACCTGCTCAGACAACTCAAATGAGTTGAAAAGATCAGAGAGGAGGGACACAAGGACCTCAGAGAAGTTGCATAAATTTAAAGTGGAATTTGACCCGGGCCAGATGCTTTCCCCCTGGCTAGCTGTCTTACTGCATTCTAAACTTCCAGCAGGGTAATTGGGTCCTCCAAGCAAGACTGCTGTGGATCAGTCAAGGTACGATGAAAGTGCTGGGAAATAAACTGGTTAATGATATCTATTGGCATTGCTCCATCCTCGTGATAGGGCTTTTGAAAGTACGTACAGATTTGTGTGTGAATATGATTTGATCGTTAATCAACTCACGCCTTTAGTTTATGAGTGCCTGGATACTATTCGTGCTCATTCTATCTTTGACCCGAAAAGACAATATACGACCAATCTCTTCATTATTTTCAAAGGTATTTATTTGCTTAGCTCAGATCATCTTTACCAACCTATCCCAAAGCCTTTCCCATAGTGTGGCCTGAGCAATTGTGAATTGATACAAGATAGAGGTGAAAATCCCAGCAATCTTGGGTTAGTATTCTACATGCTAAATGACATTCTGTGGCACTGAGAGAAGACCTTATGAAAACCTCCTCCTTAATCTGCTCCTTTCTTTGCTAATCTGAATGTTTCAAAGTATAACCTCTACAAAAGACCGTAAGCTTGTCCCACACCACTGTAGCACTTGTCTATTGAAAGTCCAGTAACAAAACAGGCCGAGTGGGTTGATCCATTAAAAGGAATAAAGATAGACAATTGTGATAAGAGATCACCCTGGAGTTCAGCTGGACACTGAGATTGGAAAATTATTAATAGCTCACAAAAACATATACATTTGGGAGAGTAATGTATTAGGGGTGGAATAATAGGTATATCCAAGTTCATTGGGATGACAACATCACCATACATCCACCAGTGCATAGGATACCATTACCTGTCTCAAAACGTCCCTAAGATGTTGTTTGGTTCTAGGGACTCCGCTCAGCCTGCCAAAGCGCATGGAGTCCAGACCAGGGTACAGAGTTACATTAAAATCCCCGCAAAGTGTCATTAGCTCAGGCAAGAAATGCAGTAGGATCATCCTTGTTAAGTCTGTATACTACACACACTGTAAGTATTACTTTCGTACGGGTAATAGTCTCTTTTGCTTTTTTCACCACATACTGATAATGGTAAAAAATACAGGCTTTAGGAAATTTCTCTCTTTATTTACTTGACTGTACAGAAAAATACTGGTCATGCCGGTAAACAAATGGCCAAGTGGCAACCCTATGTAGATAGCATTAGGGTTTGTGCCATGGATTTAAACTCAGCCTCCGTAATGTAGAGTTTAACTCACCCTGTATTGTACTTGGCTAGGGCCTTAATGTGAGCATGAAGGTTACGATTTTTGCCAAGCGCCAGTCTAAAAGATTTGGCACACTCAATCATTGAGGACTTGCTGTCTTCCGTTGATGAAATTGAACCACGTTTCAACTTGAATGGGGCTGTTGGAAACCAAGCATCTCCTTCAAGGATTTAGACTGCATGGAAACTCACACTATGGGCCTCATTACAATGTCGGTCGGAAAGGGTCCGAATGGCATTCAGATTCACCTAACCCATGTTGGAAGCCATGTTTAAGTTAAAATTGTATTGTACTTAGTTGTTAGTGCATGTGGAAAATTCATTTGATACGGGTACATGACACTGGATTTGTCATTTCAGATACCCTGTAGCCACACCATAAAAAGACAAACCTTTAATCTGTTGGTCCTGAGGAAGGTGGTGCAAGTCCACCGAAACGCTTGTCGACCTGGCGTGGAGAGTCATCTATATTGTCTGTGTCATCTCGGCTTCAGAAAAAAGAGCTTGTCCTGATTTTTCAAAAGATGTGTGTGTAGTTGTATGAATGAGTAGTGTATGTATGGAGACTAGTGTGTGGTTCCCGGGGTATCTTGGTTGTTTTTTTAAGAGAAAATTGATTTCATGCTAGATTTCTAAATTATGCACACAATGAGAAAAATGTTTTTATATACAAAAAATCTTATGTAAATGAAATAAATAATATATTGAAGATTGCTAATGAATTAGAAAAGTAATTTTGACACGTGTTAAAAAATGAATAAAAATATGAAATATACATTGATCTAAGTGTACCTGTATTGATCCAAAGGAACAATTTCTTGAAAGTATTTGAGTAATACCAACTAAAAAACTATGGTAAGGTCACGTGGGAATGTCTTGGATTATTACAAACAACTCAGAGACATTTCCAACAGATCAATTACGATATAAGGTAACCGTTCTGTCTTTCCGACTCAAAGACTCTGCGTCAGTTGGAGCTGAATCGTACAGCTCTATGGACCGTGCTTCAGACCGACGTATTACAATATTGGATTCTGACAGCCTTTCTGAATTGGTCTGCCTGACTTGAAACAGCTGTCGGAATATGACTTTGGGGCCTGTAGCAGCCCCCTTCACCCTGAGGCCACCGGTTAGGGCCCATGGTGGAACCCAAGGGACACACCTTTTAAACCATGCACAGTGTGGGGTACCTGCAACAGGGTGCAAGGTTTGCCGCAACCACCCCTTTTTTCAATTGGGCCCTGTGTTGTCGGTCGGAACCCAGGCTCCCATTGAAGTCAATGAGAGTCCGACCGAACGGTGTTCGGAAACATCGTAAACGGTCGGTTGGACTCGCCCAACCAAGGTTGGTCGGAACCCATCAGTAGCAGCTCTTGGAGGGAGAGCTGCGGGTGGCGGGGAGGGGGAGGGGCAGGCTGGGGGTAGTAAACTCCAGCTGAAGGCCGAACGTAAATAAAGAAAATGAAATTTGTTTTATTTATTTATTTATTAACTGAACTCCATTCGGCTTTAAGCTGGAGTTTACTACCCCCCCACCCTCCCCTCCCCCGCCGCCCCGCAGCACTCCCTCCAGGAGCCGCTACTGGAACCAATTCCAAAAAGGAGTCAGTGGTAATGCTTTCTGACCGACATCATAGTGAGGCCCTATGTCTCTGCAAGCTTTTGATTTTCACTCCAAAGAACATGACAATCATGTGTGTTTACCTAGAGTTTCCCACGTAATGGTTTGAGACTTCAGGGCATGGATCTAAAGTAAAGAGGGGTACACAAAGAGCACTCCATTTGGAGAGTGACAACTTTCCTCTTAATAGATTGATGGAGATTGACAGTGTTCACAGTGAAATATTATTGTACGAAGGATAGTCCCTCTTTTGCCTGCCACCTTCACAGGACAGATACCTACTGCCCTTTTCTAATCAAAGGTCTACCCAGTGCTGTCAGCAAGGTCCTTTGCTCCATCTTGGTATGTAGAGTGCATGTATAAATTACATTGAGCATTAGGTGTGTGTGATGCTTTCGGAGATACCCAAAGATTTCTGGCATTTTTGCCTGAAAAAACAGAATTTCAGTGATTACTGAGTGCATCTTGGGACAATCCAGCCTAGTGTGGATTGGCATTCCAGATTACGCATGGTCTTGAGCTTCTGGAAACTTCACCCTCAAGATTTCCGCATAGTCCAAAATCTTCTAGGGCCTCTTTGCTTCCTGCTTGAGCACCCACCTGGTGATTTCTACAGTTGGGGGCCAGAGCCAGCGGCTAAGGCCATGTATACATTTCTCCAGGACCAGTCAGTAGGACTGAATTACGCTTTTCCTCTCTTCTCCATAGAAGGTAACTTTGGTGCTGATAACCCCAATCTAGAAGACTCAACCTTGTTTTCTGGCTCATCTGGAAATGGCTGTGGATTTCCTGATAGTCCTCCTTGTGTTGTCAGATTTTCTCCATGATCCCTTGGGGTTTTTCATCCCCTTCTACTTCAGCAAGCAACTGATGATCTGGAAAATATCAAGAGATGTTACCAAGTGCCTGGCATTTTGGATGCAGCTGCGAAACTCATTCAGCAGGCATGGGCTCCATCCAACTGCAAAATGTACTCTTCAGCTTGGAGGAGCTGTTTGGGTTGGTGCCTTGAACAACATTTGGATCCTGTGGAGGTCGAATTGATAGATGTCCTTAATTTCCTTCCGGAAATGGCTAATGCTAATTTGTGTTACAGGTTAGTTATGACTTTCGGTCAGCTTTTTCGGCAGGTCATGCACATGTAACAGGTAAGCCTGTGGGTATGAATCCTTTGGTCTTTAGATTGCTAACAGGTATCATGGCTTCCAATCCTCCTAACCCTAGATATTCTCATTTATGTGATGTGGCAGTTGTTTTGCTTTATTGGAGAGTTGGATGGACGTCTCTCTTTAGTCACACAAGTAGGTGTCAGCTAAATTAACCATGGTTCTATGTTTTGGTGTGTTGACGAAATCTCTCGGACACAACAACATTTGATTTAGCAGGTAGAGTATTCACTCTGGAAGGAGTAACTTTCTCTATCTCTAGACATACAAAACCTTTATCTAGATGCATTTATTATCCTTCTTTTCCACATAATGACAAGCTGTGTGTGGTTAAATGTCATCCTAGAAGTTTTATTCAACTCATTAAATGTTGGACCTGTATTGGAAAGAAAGAAGCAGAAAGATGGTGTCTCTTGGTTTTAATGGTGTAAGGTGTTAGTGACTGGGGGATGATGACAAGAGGGGGTGGTCTTAGGGCTAATATGTTCTTGGGGTTTGTAACTTTTTTGTGCTAATACTGTGTTTTTGGCTGTTGTTTGAGTCAGTAAAGAAAGAGGCAGCATAATCCTTACCTCCATGTCCTCAATAGAAGCAAAAGATGTTGTTGTGAACGCGAAAACCTTTTTTATTGTTGTGGTCATGGTTTTGACATATGGAGTGGCCAAGTAGGAGTAATTCTAGATTTCCTTCTGCTTGCTCTACAGCAAGAGCTTTTAAATCCATAAGTTATTTCTAAAAAAGGAGCTCCATTCTACCTGCTCCGTGTCAGGTGCAGATGCACTGGTCAGACCACCCTAAAGCCAGCCCTGTTGGTGTGCCTAGCATGGAACCCACAGTGCTATATTACCCACAATGCACTGCAAACCTCAAACTTTGAAAAAAAACATGCATTTTCCTCACATTTCTCTGAATGAAAGTTACTGAATCTGTGGGGATTGCAGATTTTCTACCATCTAGCTTTCCACCAATTTGTCAAGATAAAAAAGTACACCATTTGTGTGACCGACCCTATCACTCACAACACAAAAGGCCTCAAAACGAAACATGGAGAAATCAGCAATAGGGGTATTTGGGCCCGGGCTGGACGGCCACCCAAGGAAACCTACCAAACTCAGATATTTCTGAGAACTAGACACCCGTTGGATTCCATGGTGGTGTGTTCTCAGTTTAGGAGTCTTAATGTTAGGAGTCCTAACTTTACTACTCCTAAACTGAGAAAAATCCTAACTTTAAGACTTTCGGTATTCACAGAAAGCATTTAGGAGTCCTAAAGTTAGGACTCCTAACTTCTGTGAATACCGAAATGAGTAAGTGCCTTCTGTGAATACCAAAATGAGTAAGTGCCTTCTGTGAATACCAAAATGGTAGTAAGTTTAGGATTTTGTTTTAAGTTAGTTCTGTGAATTGGGCCCATAGATTTTCTTCATATCAAATTTTCACCCTTTATATTTTACCATATGATTTGCTCTATTCTCAGTACACAGTGAAACGCCATTGCAAGGTGCAGCTCAACTCTTAGCTCTGTGTAGCTCAGTTTCTTGGCGAACCTGCGAACCCTACATATCCTCATGGCCAGAAGGGTGTAGAGGACTCAACGGCATATTATTTTTGTAAACTGGCCATTGTGACAAGATGTTACAGATGAAAATGTCACAAATGGTTGTTTTTTCCTACTCATTATCAATATGTTATTGTATCAGCAGTTAGTTTATTAGGGAAAACCTTAAGAGATGTACACCAATGAGCCATTGGTGAATTTTAAATGTTGCCTTTTTTTCTGGAAATACATTGCTTTATGGTATTACCACTTTCCCCGCAAACTGGAAGTAGGTTGAAAGCACAAAAATTAAGAAAAATGGACTACCTCTTAGAAAAATGCCAAAACTGTGGTAAAAAAAAAAGATTTTTGATATAACTCTGCATGTTCCTGAAAGCTGGGAAGATACTGAATTAACCACAGGAAACCGTTTGTTGATGCCACTGAAGGAAAGAAAAACAGACACTTTATTGAGGAGTACTTATTCCCCATTTGTTCCCCAAAAATTTAGCTATATTTTGTCAATTTTCTCGATCCTCTCCAGTGGAATCGTCCAATTCAGGGTACCTTTAGTATTTCCATGATGTTGGAAAAATAGATGCAACTCTGGCATGGATACCTTATGGAAAAAAAGTTAAGGAAGTAGAAGTGTGAAGTGACCCAAACAGCCAAAAAAATGCTCAGCACTGACGTGGGAAAGCCTCAACACTTAAGGTGTTAATCGTTTTCCCTGTACCTTTCCACAATGAGGTCTCTCGCACGTGTCAGAGATCTTCACCTATACGTGAAAGGTTTTATGTAAGTCTACCCTTAGGTGTAAGTCTACATTTGGAAATGGTGAATAGCACAAAAGTATAGATTTACACCCATGTGCAGAGCAACTTTATAGATAAGTACATTTCCATAGGTAAATTTACTATTGTGAATAGGCCTGACACTTCTACTGCTGACACAGTGGTGTCAATGGGGGGACAGTACTGATGTTTAAAGCAACCACAAGTAAAAGTGTAAGTTATAGAGTACTTTAACTGCATTTACCATAATGCATCGGAGAGGACTGGGACAGACCTGTGGCCAATGTGCAACCCTTTCCCTTAGCAAAGTATGCAGTAGCTGCTGACCCCATTGGAGGAGCTGGTGATTGCTTTCCCAGGTCCAAGAGCCTGCACCTGGGAGCTGTTCTTACATTCACGGTCACTAAGCAGCAGTTCATGTTACTGCCAACATACTTTTTGCCCTTCTGAAAAGTTCAGAAGAACGAAACACTGATGTGAGCTCAGGCTGCATTTCTACTCTCAAGCAACCACAAGAAAAACTCTCAGTTGTGGACTACCTTGTAATGCATTTTACCATAAAGCTATGGGGACAGACCTGTGATCAGTGTGCGACCCCCCCCCCCCCCTCCCCAGCAGCCTATATATAAGCTCCTGCTCCTTGGGGGAGATAATGGCTTCTGAGCTAAGAGTCTGCACCTGGGAGCTATTTAGTACTTTTACTGATCTAAACAGCATTGGTTAAATTCCAAAACACACATGATATGAGGCTAAAATTGATCTCTTTCTAGTTACTTATCTCACATAACTCAACCATGCACCACAAATAGACATTAATACAACCCACTAACTGCAATGTTGCTTGTTAAATTAGAGTCCTTATTAAAATAGAGTCCATAAATGCAAGTGAGTGCAGGCTACATCCCCCCCATACCATAGATTTCACAAATGCAGAGAAATTAAAGTTGATACACACTAAGTAAATTACATGCTCAATGTGAGCCCCCAACTCTGAAGCTCTATCCCTAATTCATCACCCAAATAACAATGTTAAATAAAGCTATTCACACCCCCATTCTGTATGTCACATACACTATCCCCTCACAATATCTCTCCCTATAACACACATGGTAAAGAGAATGAACTACATCTCCAACAATGCATTTTGCACATTTCGGATCAGAAAAAAGAAGATGGTGATGCTGCTTCTGCTAAAAAACAGCGGAAGTTTCACATTGCGTTGTGCAACCACGCTGCCACTTTTGTTTAATGCCTGCTCCTACTTAACCATCCCCTAATGCTCCCTCTCTCGTAGGCTCTATCTAACACAGTCCACCCCATTCTGCTCCACCTGTTACCTTTTTTTATTAATCTTTTACTTTTTTATTTGTTTCCTACACCCCTGTGTGTTTATTAAATTTTTTAACCTGAGTTTGTCTTTTTTTTGTACCCCTCCCACCAAACCCCTAGTTAAGGTGAAGGCAGGCTCCACTGCCAGCTCCAGCAGCCCCTGTGGTAGACAGCGGCGCGAGGAGATGATGCCCGCCACTTGCTCATGAAGAGAGAAGTGGATGCTTTAGTTTTTATGTGCAGCTCACTAACAAATTAATAACGTTTTTTCTGCCATTTTAAACTTTGAAAACACCTGTGTCACATGTAAACTACAATGTAATAGAGCACAACGACAGATTTGTAGTTTTCCAAACATCCTACACTGTTGTAATTCATATATTGCGGGTGTTTTCAAAGTTTAAAATGGCGGAAAAAACTTTATTTATTTGTTATTGAGCAAGCCTGCTGGGCAGGCGAATCGTGTCTAACATTAACAGCTGACAATAAATAATATTTTGTCGCAAAGACACGTCGTTGACTCTCCTGTTTTGGGATATGTGGTGACTATATATACATATATATATTCACTGAAAAAACCATAGGTTTCACACCAGTTATAGTTAGGAATTAGCATTTAAAAACCCTATTAAATTCACTGAAAAAACCATAGGTTTCACACCAGTTATAGTTACCTGGAAATTTTACTGACATAAAACCATTGAAATTCCCACGTTATAGTTAGTTGGACTCACTATAACCTGCGTGTGTAATGCACTGCTGATTACATCACATATTACATCACTCATGACATGGTCAGTGACATCACTCATGACATCACTGATGACACCATCCTTGTGACAGAGTGACTGACTTCCTTTCACTGTAAAGTAACCCTTGAAACACATATTCAAAAATAGAAACCAACATTTACAAAAAAGTGGAGATACCTATACCAGTTACAACAACCAATTCAGTAATTCCACCATTTATATACACATCCACTCATTCAACAACAGTTCTAAATAGTCATTCATACATATACTCACTTATCATATGTAGTGAGACACCTTTACATCCGTTAACACACCGACAGTCTTCCAAAAGTTGCTCATACACATACTCACACATGCAAATAAACTATTGAACATCCATTTTTTTGCATATACAGCTATACACACACTACCACCTTACTTCTAAGGAAACTTACACATACTTAGTCTCTTAAACAATCACTTATAGAAACACATACTTATTAAAACAAGAACTCTTTCAATCTCTCTCTCTCACATATACTCACTTATATACATCAATACTCACATATACTAGATTAAAACATATGTAGTTATTGATAAAGACACTAGTGAAACAGTCATTCACTTACTAACACATACATATACACACTCATTCACACATACAGTCCGGCACATATGCTGTCTTCAAAACACATACAAACAGTGAGTCAGTCATTGATGCATCTATGTGCTAAGTAACACCCCCACCAAATCAAACAGACAATTATAAAGATACAAAAAAAACATCTAATAACCCATATACACACACATGTGGGAAGGTGTGCTTCCAAAACTAGCACACCTCCCCCTGACCCAAACACCCCTCCACAAGGCCTGAAGAGCTTTCTCCTAAATGTGCGATCACTACCCAAACACCAACATCAGCTCTGGGATTTAATCCACACCACTCAACCGGACATATGTTTCCTCGTCGAAACATGGTTAAAACCCCACACTATTACAGCCATAGCAATGGGGATCCCATCCGGATATAAGATCAGACACCTAGATAGAGAAATCAAAACAGGAGGCGGCCTGGCAATTATACATAAGGACTATATAAAAATTACTATCACAGAGCAACGTTTAGACTCACAGCTAGAAATTATGATTTTTAAAATCATCCTAACCAACCACATAACCTGGAAAGGTGCACTGGTTTACCGGCCTCCGGGACCTAACCCCAACTTCGCACTTACCCTCCAAGAAATTTTAGCCCCCCATCTTAAATCCAAAGAAAACTTTCTTCTCTTGGGTGATTTCAACATACATGTAGACTTGCCAACACTGTATGAATCCACTGCCCTGATTACAGACCTTTCTAATCTAGGTCTAGAACTACAAAATCAAGGACCCACTCATAAAGGAGGACATATGCTCGATCTACTTTTCTGCAACTGCGCCAAAGTAATCTGTTCCCCAGCAAAAGAAATATTATGGACAGATCACTCCATGTTAGATTTTGTATTATTGACTCCTACAAGACCTGTTAAAAGTGCCCCTCGTTCCCCTATCTGGCGACGACAATGGCACAAAGTTACTGCTAACAAAATCCAGGAAATCTGGACAAGTCCTGATTTTCTCGCAACAGACTCAGCAGATATGGCCTTAGCCAAACTCAATGTCTCCATTAAGCAAGCCATCGACATCTTAGCTCCTCTAAAACGGCATAAGCAGTACCCTGTGTCTAAACAAGAAAGGTGGTACACCCCTGAATTGAGAGCAGAAAAACAAAAATGCAGACGAGCTGAAAAAGCATGGAGGAAAAAGAAAACCGAGACTAGCCGAGTTGTCTTCCTAGATGCCCAAACAGAGTATTACAAAAACATAAAGCTAGCTAGGACAGAACACCTAACGCAACAGATAGCAGGCAATTATCCCAAGGAGCTCTTCAACATTCTGCAGAATTTTATAAAACCAACTGCATGTGAGAGCTCCGACGACTTCTCGCAAGATCTATGCGATGAAGTCTCTCTATTCTTTGAGGACAAAATTAACACTATTTATGAAAGAATAGTAGCAGCAAACAAAACCATTAATAAGACCAACAAATGCCCCCCTCAGACCCTGGCAATATACAATAAACTTCCTCTGACTCACTTCCCTCCGATTGACAATACAGAGTTCCTCTCCCTCTGCAGTCATATTAAATCAGGGTCTCCCAACGACCTCATTCCCGCCAAAATGGTTGGCCCCATGATTTCTCTTCTGGGACCCACCATACTGGAAGTGATTAATATCTCCCTTATGAAAGGCCAGGTCCCAGCAGACTGGAAAAAGGCGGTGGTGAACCCGATAAGAAAAAAAGCATCATCCCCATGGACGGACTTCTCCAACCTACGACCTATCTCTCTCCTGCCTTACTTGGGCAAGGTTGATGAGAGGCACGTGAACACCCTTCTCTCCCAACATCTTGAAGCGACGGAAGGCCTGGACTATTCACAATCTGGGTTCAGGCCAAACCACAGCACAGAATCAGCCCTTCAAACAGTGACCAATAACATCAAAATGGCACTGGATGACGGCAGCTCTATGATTCTGGTGCTGCTGGATCTTTCTGCCGCTTTTGATACGGTGTCTCACACGATGCTTCTCAGCCGCCTAAGAGAGGTAGGCGTGGAGGGAGTGGCTCTGGCATGGATGGAGAGTAAGCATGGGCGGAAAATCCGTTACGCTCGCGGATTTTGCGGATTTTCGGGAAATCCGCAAACCGCGAGATTTGCGAATTTCCCGCAAAATCCGCAAATCCGCGAGCAGCGGATTTTGCTCGCGCTGCTCGCACTGTTCGCGTGAGTTCGCGCCCCGCGAATAAGTGCAAAATTGCAGAAATACGATCTTAGCAAAACTGAAAGTAACTACTTACCAGGTTCAAAAGTTCAGGCACATCATTAGTAGCCATTTCCTGTAGTGCTTCCTGAGGGGCCCCTCCAGAGTTCAGTTGCCAGTTGAAACTATTATGTGACCCTGCTCTGAACCTCAGAATAGTTACACATATGCCACAAAGGTCCTGAATTACAGCTAAGGGAGACAAGCAGGAGCCAGGCTGGAAGTTAAAATCCATTAATCAGCCCCTAATTCATTATTGTCAGTTGGGGCAGGGCAGGTGTTGTAACTAATTTTGCAACAATGAAGCACTTAGCAAGTGCAAAAGATCACTAATCAGGGCGCACTAAGGAAGCAGGTGCCAGCTAAAAAAATATTCTGTGACACATTAATCAGCCCCAAATTAATTCAGGTCACTTGAGGCAGGGAAGGTGTGCTTTGCTTTGCCGAAAATAATGTACACTGGACAACCAGAGGGTGTGGTGATGAAACAGAGGGTGGCATGGGTGGGCCAGAGGGTGGCATGAGTAGTCAGAGAGTGGCAGTGGTGACAGAGAGTGGCAGTGATGAAGAAGAGTGTCCCAAACAGGCTGGACACGTAGAAACAACAAGTTCGCAAAACTTGCGACCCGACAGGTAAGTTCGCAAATTGCGAAATTGTAAAAACCCTCGCGAACTGGCAGAAACACGGGCGAACACAAAAAAAAAAAAATCCGCAAATTCGCGGGAATTCGCAGATTTTGCGGATTGCGAATCCGCAAATCCGCAAAATTCGCGGATTGCCAATCCGCAAAATCCGCTCATGCTTAATGGAGAGCTTCTTGTCTGGTCGATCTCAAGAAGTTAGGCTGGGCTCCCATAAATCCATCCATAGGGAGCTCAATAAGGGAGTGCCACAAGGCTCTTGCCTTAGCCCTACACTCTTCAACGTGTATGTGGCCCCCCTAGCCAACTTGGCAAGATCTTTCGGGTTCACCCCGGTGTCGTACGCAGACGACACACAACTCCTTTTTCCCTACAAAAACCTCACACCTGCAATAAAAAGATCTTTTGCAGATGGCATGAGAGCCATTGCAGAATGGATGTCATCAAATTGTCTGCAGTGTAATGTAGGGAAAACTGAGGTCATGTTGTTCGGCCAAGCGGCAACACACTGGTCATCTGACTGGTGGCCCCTAGAGCTAGGCCCTGTCCCCATTCCGAAGAGCACGGTCAGGAACCTGGGAGTGCTACTTGATCAGCAACTTACACTTAAAGATCATGTGAATCAAGTTGCCGGTACCTGCTTTCGGGCCATTGGGATGTTAAGACGAATCTTCCCCTACCTACCGGACCATCATAGGAAAACGCTTGTACAGGCTCTTGTCATCAGCAGGGTGGATTACTGTAACGGCTTGCTCCTTGGAGCAAACGAGGAACAGCTTAACAAATTACAGGTAATCCAAAACACAGCAGCAAGGATTGTCCTGAATGCTCCACCTAGGACTCCCTCCTGTCCCCTGCTGGCCAGACTCCACTGGCTTCCTGTGAGGAAACGAGTCCAGTTTAAAACTCTATGCACCATCCACAAGAGCATGATAGGGGAGGGCCCTAAATATCTAACTGAAATCTTGCACCCCTATTCCCCCGGGCATTCTTTGTGCTCCAGTAACCAGCAGTTACTGCAGGTACCCAGAGTGAAGAAGACCAGACAAGGCGGCCGTGCGTTGGCCCATGCCGGACCAGTACTCTGGAACTCTCTGCCCTTAGATTTAAGATCACTTACCAGCCACCTGACTTTTCGAAAAGTCTTAAAAACACATCTGTTTCCCAGCACCTAATGTCTCACCTGCTTACAAACTACCATTGCACTTATCAGTACAGTTCACTCCCTTTGTAGCAACAGCTAAATAAATAAACATGTAGCTACTCACCAACCCATGCAGCCACTTATACATACACAAAGTGAAACACTGATACATATATTTAAATATTTAAACATTACTCGCTAATATATGTATTCACTAAGATACACTTAATAAGCCAGTTATTCAATCAATAATTTTTTTTAAAAACATCCATTTAGACACTTATTTAAACATTTATTCTTCCATCGACCTTTACATATACATATATAAAACATATTTATTTTTCAGAAAGACACACATTCACTGGATGGTGTCATCAGTGATGTCATGAGTGATGTCACTGACCATGTCATGAGTGATGTAATATGTGATGTCATCAGCAGTGCATTACATGCGCAAGTTATAGTGAGTCCAACTAACTATAACGTGGGAATTTCAATGGTTTTATGTCAGTAAAATTTCCAGGTAACTATAACTGGTGTGAAACCTATGGTTTTTTCAGTGAATTTAATAGGTTTTTTAAATGCTAATTCCTAATTATAACTGGTGTAAAACCTATGTTTTTTTCAGTGAATATATATATATATATATATATATATATATATATATATATATATATATATTCACTGAAAAAACCAAACGAAACGATAATCCATAAACTGCACTCAATATAGCCAGAGGCAGCGCTCCGGAATAACTAAGCATTCGGTTGCGGACCAGCAACGACAGGGACATATTCTTGTCTGCTGCAAGATGTGCATCCATATTTAAGTAAACTAATTAATACAAGCACACCGGCAACTAATGTGAGAATTAAGAAGAATCCACCAAAGATGCTGGAAAAAATCGAATGAAAAAACACTGACAAGACACCAAATATACTTTCTACAGAAGTCACACGGCCACTGCTTCTAACTTTAAAAAAGTAAGGTAACCCCATAGTCAAGGACACATTAAATATACTCTAAATGAACTCCCCAAAATTCAAGAGCATGTCTGTATTTATTAAATCATGCACTTCTGTGCGGGTGTTTGCTACATGAAGGACAAATGTTTCTGTAGCAGATATAACAGCGACCTCTTTTTGAGACAATAGCGCTCTAATACGACTCATTTGGTTGACTCTGCTTTCAAGGTCGAAATCGACAGCCAGATGGAAACATGCAGCTTCCCATGCAGAGAAGTTAACACAACGTTTTTTTTTTATGAAACCACACACTCAGTTACCGTAGTCATGTAAGCGATGCCTGCTAACATTGCACAACAATCTCCATTATTTCAAAGTAAATAACTCCAGTTTTTCAGTAAACTGAACGTTGTTATGATAGCCGGTGTCGGACTACCTTTCCAAACTCAGTCCAAATTAGGCGCATCTTGTTTACAAGAGCCATGCAATTGTATGAGCCTACAAATTAAGGAATGATCTGCTGCTATGGTGCATTCCTCGCTATTCAGATAGACTTCTTTTCCCTCCTTCAGGCACCTATATGTAAATGGTCGTAACCAAGATTCATGGACATAACCGCTGCCTAAACATCCATATGTGCCTATAGCATAGTATTTCATGCAAACCTCAAACTTAAACAGGTTAAAAAATAACGTTATGATACTGTGGATAAGCCACACACCTGAATTGGATCTCCAATGACTGACCACTTCTAACCATTCTCATAGCGCGCCCTGTGCTCTGATTTGACATTGTGAGAGTGATAGCACCATAGTTTGACTGCTAATCATTCTCAGCATACGCGACGAATACGCTTTGACGTTAAGCGTCGCATCAAAGTTTCTGTGTGACGTCATGTGTGGCGCCCCGTACGTGAAACACGCAAATGTTTTTAAAAATATACAGCTAAGCGGGTTTTTAGGGTGTTCCAGAAAGACTAGGCGCACAACCTGGGTAACCGCAAAGTGTAAAGTAACATAAAGTAATCGGTATAGGCAAAGGGGCGAGCGGTAATCCCTCACAACCGCTCAAGGTTGGACCAAGGAGATCCACACAAATTGCAAAAAAACAACACAGCCCCTGCACTATATAAAGTCAATCATTTCTTGGTAATGTTGGTCTCAGTTGAGGTGGTTGATTGAGCACATCAACACTTGCAGCGTATGAGTTCAAGATTTAGAAAACATTAGTGGAAATGTAAAAGTTCAAGAGACGTAATGTTCTTGGTGTAGTCCACCAGTTTAATGTTCCTCTGTACAGGCCAACACGTGTTTCATCGCAGGGAACAAACTGCGAATCTTCAGGGCCTCATAGATTGTGGGCGAAATTATATAGGTCAGAAACACCCGGTTCGGGTGAAGTATAAAGTCCTATGTTTTTAGGATTCCCATAACATGCGTAAAAGTTGCTTGCGTAGTTTGTTGTATCTTTTTTTACTCTCAAATGAAGCTTTAACCGGGAGGAGAAGAGATGAGAATGGTGATCGAGATTTGTTTAAGGCGGTAGCGCTCAATAACAAAAAGGCTGGTACACCTCATTGATTACGTTCCCCCTCCTATAGTTCCCGGCGCCGTTTGACGAGGACGGTCCTCGTCAATTTGAGACGAGGACCGTCTGTTCCCTGCGATGAAACACGTGTTGGCCTGTACAGAGGAACATTCAACTGGTGGACTACACCAAGAACATTACGTCTCTTGAACTTTTACATTTCCACTAATGTTTTCTTAATCTTGAACTCATACGCTGCAAGTGTTGATGTGCTCAATCAACCACCTCAACTGAGACCAACATTACCAAGAAATGATTGACTTTATATAGTGCAGGGGCTGTGTTGTTTTTTTTCACACAAATGTTTTTAATTGTTTAAAACATATATTCATGTATTTAATGAACATACTAACAAAAGACTTAATCTAGGATAATTATGAAATCATTTTTTTTAAAACTTTAAAAAATCCTATATTATTTTTATATTGTATGAGTGGAGCTGCGAGGCTCTCCGCCTGCTGCCCTAGACTCCACCAGGCCCATACCCGGTTCATAAGCACGCGTGATCGTCACCACAAAACCATTAGCACGCATATCGCTTTACCACACATGCTTTTACAACTAGTATGGATTTAACACTCATAATAAACGCATAATCTTAATAATATTTTTTTCTTGACGAACACGCGTTCTAGTGGCTGTGGCCTACGTCCTTCAAATTAGTTTCTAGGTATACGTGTGACCAAGTTCGATAAGATCAGAGGCCAAGGACAAACACCATGGTGTCTGTGGCAAGAAATCTCATCGATCACAGAGAAAATATGCGCAGGGTAAAATGAAAGTAACAGGTATAATAAAAAGAATGGAGGAAAACTACTAAAATGGCGGTTGAACGGAGTATGTAATCAACATTTGGCGCCTCTACACTACATTTCAAATAAATGTACATACAATATGTTTATTAATATATGTTACAAAAGTATTGCACCGGATGACACACACGACCCGGGAAAACAAAGCGATAAATTTAATACCTAAAATCAGGACACAATTGCTTAGCGAACTTGAAGAAAAAGAAAAAAAAAGCACTTGCAAACAAGGCTGCGCATGCTTAGAGAGTACAACTGATGCAGGGAAAATAAAACGGAAAGTTTTACATACTGTCATAAAAATATAGCTCTAAAAATTGCCCCCAGAATTTGCACCCCCTGACACCTAATGAATAAAACAGACTTCTAGTTTTTTCCCTTTTCCACCGCGTACGAGTACCATACGCGAACGCCGCAATTTTTTATTTAAAAAAAATTAAAATTGACCCTAAAATTCCATGTACAACCCCCTGAGCAAGCCTATAGGGTCAGAATGTTTCTACCCTGCCCCCTTTCCTTATTTCTCAACTTTG
This sequence comes from Lissotriton vulgaris, assembly GCF_964263255.1. Taxonomy (NCBI): domain Eukaryota; kingdom Metazoa; phylum Chordata; class Amphibia; order Caudata; family Salamandridae; genus Lissotriton; species Lissotriton vulgaris. The sequence continues at coordinate 249,310,795 of NC_141693.1, read as the reverse complement.
TTTTACTGTTTTCTTGTGACTCGGTTCTACCGAGGCACAATATGGCCGCCAACACTTCCTGGTTTCGAGTTTTGACAGACTGTTGACAGCCAATCAGCATGCAGCTCGCACTTGTAATTGAACGGATCTCCGTCCACGTGTAGAACTCTGTCTCTAGATATCGCTATGATTTTACTTGTGATTTTCTCAGAAACTACTGAATGGATATACACCATTTAACAAAAAAGCACAATCTGCGAACCAAACTCTACCTCTCTGCCAAATTTGGTGTAATTCCGTTCAGCCGTTCGGGCTGTAGCCCTGGCTAAAGGTCCCTATAGAAAATTGCATGGTGAAAACACGTTTTGGGAACCCCCTTTTTTCTCCGCCCCCACTTGACGAATCACCCCCAAACTTTCAGGAAAGGACCGGAATCAAGCAGGCCATTTTCTTGGAGAAATTTGCGAAGATTAGTCCACCGGCGCCAAAGTTATTCCGAATAGAATGTTGTGGATTTCCCATGGAAAGTAGGTCCTAACTATAACTACCTACTGGCAACCGTCAGTAGGTAATATATATATATAAATAGAATTGCTGCCCCATGAGGAAGGAGCCTGTGGCTCTGAAACGCATCGGGGAATGGTGAAAAACAGCCGTGAAAGGCAGCTTCTTGAAAATTAAGAGTTTTGCAACTTACGTTCCTGGTGGAGTGGCGTCCTTTAAACAGAGGCATCCTGGGTTAATATATATTCACTGAAAAAAACAGAGGTTTCACACCAGTTATAGTTAGGAATTAGCATTTAAAAAACCTATTAAATTCACTGAAAAAAACCATAGGTTTCACACCAGTTATAGTTACCTGGAAATTTTACTGACATAAAACCATTGAAATTCCCACGTTATAGTTAGTTGGACTCACTATAACTTGCTCGTGCAATGCACTGCTGATGACATCACATATTACATCACTCATGACATGGTCAGTGACATCACTCATGACATCACTGATGACACCATCCAGTGAATGTGTGTCTTTCTGAAAAAATAAATATGTTTTATATATGTATATGCAAAGGTCGATGGAAGAATAAATGTTTAAATAAGTGTCTAAAAGGATGTTTTTTTAAATAAAAATTGATCGGTTAACTGGCTTATTAAGTGTATCTTAGTGAATACATATATTAGCGAGTAATGTTTAAATATTTAAGTATATGTATCAGTGTTTCACTTTGTATATAAGTGGCTGCATGGGCTGGTAAGTAGCTACATGTGTGTGTATATGGGTTATTAGATGTTTTTATAGTAACAGTATGAGTGTCTGTATGGTTTGGTGGGGGTATTACTTAGCACATAGATGCATCAATGACTGACTCTCTGTTTGTATGTGTTTTGAAGACAGCATATGTGCAGGACTGTATGGGTGGATGAGTGTGTATATGTGTGTGTTAGTGAGTGAATGACACTAGTGTATTTATCAGTAATGACATATGTTTTAATCTAGTATATGTGAGTATTGATGTATATAAGTGAGTATATGTGAGAGTGAGAGATTGTAAGAGTTCCTGTTTAAATATGTATGTGTTTCTATAAGTGATTGTTTAAGAGAGTAAGTATGTGTAAGTTTCCTTAGAAGTAAGGTGGTAGTGTGTGTATAGTTGTATATGCAAATAAATGGATGTTCAATTGTATATTTGCATGTGTTAGTATGTGTAAGTAACTTTTGGATCACTGTTGGTGTGTAACAGGATGTATAGGTGTATCACTACATATGATGAGTGATTATATGTATGAGTGACTATATAGAACTGTTGGTGAATGAGTGGATGTGTATATCAATGCTGGAATTATAGATTTGGTTGTTGTAACTGGTATGGGTATCTGCATTGTTTTGAAAATTTTAGTTTGTATTTTTGAATATGTGTTTCAAGGGTTACATTACAGTGAAAGGAGGCCTGTCACTGTGTCACAAGGATGGTATCATCAGTGATGTCATGTGTGATGTCACTGACCATGTCATGAGTGATGTAATATGTGACGTCATCAGCAGTGCATTGCACGCGCAAGTTATAGTGAGTCCAACTACCTATAACGTGGGAATTTCAATGGTTTTATGTCAGTAAAATTTCCAGGTAACTATAACTGGTGTGAAACCTATGGTTTTTTCAGTGAATTTAATAGGTTTTTTAAATGCTAATTCCTAACTATAACTGGTGTGAAACCTCTGTTTTTTTCAGTGAATTTCATAGGTTTTTTTAATGCTAATTCCTAACTATAACTGGTGTGAAACCTATGGTTTTTACATTGAATTTAATAGATTTTTTAAATGCTAATTCCTAACTATAAGTCTCACTTTATAAGTACATTGGTCTACATTGGGCTACATTGGGCTACATTTGGGCTACATTTGGGCTCTAACATATATATAGCCCAATGTATCCCAATATATATTTTTTTTAAGTTAATTTTCTTAAAAACCACTTGAGCATATATCTTGAGACATAGCAAAGGCACATCAGGCTACCAGTCCCTTCAATTTTGCAAATTATTTTTTTGTAAAAATTTTTTTGCATCGGAGCGCTCCCGGTGCACGCCCCGGGGAGCGCAACGGAAAGCGTACTATTATGAAGCGCCCCGGAGCGCGCCCCGGGGAGTGTCCCGTAAGCGCCATTTTCGCGAACGAAAACATGATCGTAACGTATCGCGTAGCCGCGTCCGCGTGATACGCACAGCGTAAGCGCACCCGGAAGCACTCGAGCGAATACGATCGCGCAACGTAATCTTCCGATGCGCTTACGTGACGCGACCCATGACCCCCTGTGGTTTATTTAAACAATACCTTAGAAATTCACAGAAAAAAAATAAAGGTTAAAGTGACATTATATTTAGGCAAAAATGTCTGTGCCTTTAAACCTGGCAATCCACAACTAAAATAAATCAAAATTACATAATGTACATAATGAATTATCAATTAAATAATTAGTAAATAATTAATTGTTATGGAAGTATTACTTAACTTCCCACCCTATATCCCTACAAACCCAACAGCCCACACCTACAATATGACTAAAATATAAAGTTATTACACAAATCACATAACTAATAATCGATTAAATAATTAATAATACATTACCATTTCATTTTTAATTTATTATAAATTAATTAACTTCCCACCCTATACCCCTACAAACCCAGCAGCCCTCAACTAAAATAAAACTAAAAATATAATTATTACACAGTTTACATAATTAGTAATCAATTACATAATGAAAAATACATTAAGAAATACTTGTTATATGTTACTTAATTAACTTCCCACCCTATACCCCTACAAACTCAGCAGCCCACATCCAAAAAATAGCCAAAAATGTAATTATTACACAATTTACATGATTAATAGTCAATTAAACTATTAATAATACAATAATAATTAATTATTAATTAAGTTCCCACTCTACACCCTGACAAATCTAGCTACCCACTATAAATTACTATTAGCAATTAAATAAAAACATTAAAATCACCTAAAATTACAAACTATATTTACAAATATTATCAACAAATATACAAAGAATAATAATACATAAAATTAATATATGAACTAAAACACATTAAGATAATTTATAAACCATATTTTTTACAACCATATTGTTAGAAACGATATTAACAGCAACATTATTCTTAATAATGATATTACCTGAAAAAACAAAATTCTTGACAAGGGTATTTCTGCATAAACATTTTTTTGTATCGCTATATATTTTTCTTATATTTCTGACTCCCAATATTTATAACTTGATATTTTATCCAAATACCCACAAAACGCTTAAATCATGTAAAAGAGATAGGATGTTTATAAACATAAAAAAAACAACATGGAATCTTTAGTGAAAGATCAAAGATTAAACACAACAAAAAGCAGTTAGATATTTGCTGCAAAAAGATATTAGAATCAGGTTAATGCAAGTCATATTTAAAAAACACGGTAGCCCAGAATGTGTTGAAACATGCAGAGACATTTTTTTTAGGTCGAGCCTAGGCAAAGGGCGTGCAATTGATGCAGCACTTCTCCAGAAATAATTTCTAAAACCATATCACCTTTCCCTGAAGTATCAAATCATACATCTACTCATCAGTGGGGCCCATAACACTGTGAGTTACTCGCAATACACTTTCATCCTACTTCATGGATCAGCCAAATTCAAAGGAGTATTGCTGTATCATAGTGGAGTGTCTATACTAAAACTAAATATTTATACTAATTACACCTGCAGTTTAAATGAGTTTACCATGGTTTTTATTATCAAGACATTTTATTCAGACACACCACCATTATGGTCGACGAATCTGCTAGTAAAAAATTAGGCGTAGGAAAATACAAGATCAGCTTAATTTTCCATTTATCTAATTTTTATTAAAAGCAAAGTTTAACAGTTTATTCGCTTTAATTATTTCTTTATTCAAAGTAACTTTTAAAAGGAAATTTTTTATTTCAAATAGTCATTTTCATTTATTTTAAAGATTCAGAAATAGACATTATTATTTAGATTTCAGAATACAAGTTTTAGCAAAAGACAGATAGTTCCCAAAATTCATTTTCTCCTAACTTCCCTAACTAATAACCTCATCTAAAGCTCAGTCTCACTCAAAGAAATAATACATTTATTCAAGGAAATCTTACATCTCAGGAAAACTCAGCGTTCCGACAGCCTCTCAGGAGGAAATCGAAGAGAAGTTTTTTCTTAAGTAAAGTCAGGGGTTTTTATACACTATTTCACTAACTTTATCTATCTAAAAAGTAACTATCAACACAAACTCGGATTTTGATTGGACACATTTGGGATGAATGAGCATCGCCTCATCATTCTAACATTCTATTCCGTTGTGTCAGCTAAATTTTAAAGGGTCCTTTGTTTAAGAAAGTCTTTGGCCTAGTCGCATCATCAACTGGCAACTCCATGTACTTTTCCCACGTTCAGTAACTCAAACGTCCATCCTCTTGGCAGTCATCAGGACTTCCAGGGCATATTGGTCTTGAACTGGCTTCGTTCATGCACAAGCAGCTCAAACAAGCGACATAGATGCAATTTATACTCACATATCCTTCGGTTTCTGCCACAAATACATGTACAAAAAGCACATTTATGCTGCTTCTGTTTATTTCGAAGCTTTTGCATTAATTCACATCACGACAACAACATTAATTAGTTAGTTATATTTATTCATGCAAGCAAATTAGTATTTCCACGTGTTTATCTGTTTACATTCTATACTACGTTGGTTAATATTTTCCACACTACACAATTAATGAAGGTTACTGTTATGAGAAAATGATTTCACGAGGGGTATACAAACTTTTGTTTTCCCACCTCGCTCCATCACAATGTCTGCAAGACCTGCTGTACTCAAAAAGGACTTTGCTTCCACCTGCTGGCTTCCCATTTGTTTGGTGCAGTGTTGCTCTTTTTAGCTGCTTCCTAAATGGCTAATTTCACGACATGTCACTTCTGTTTTCCCGCACAGAAGCATCATCCAAGAAACATTTCCTTCCAGTTCCATTGGTCTTGTGTTATTTGAACTTTTTTGTACATGCTGAGATGTATCTTTGAGTATGGCGGCCCCACCTTTCTTTTATTTTGCATGGCGCAGCTCACATACCTCCCTTTTTTAACCTCCCACTCCATTACTTCCACCTCCTCCTCGGCCTCCCTTCCACCCTTACAGTTACTTCGCTTTTCTGCCCGTTACTTTCCTCCATCATTGCTCTGCAAGAGGAAGCGAAAGTAAGTGCGGGCGCATTGGTTGAACAAAGAGCTGCACCCCATGGTACTGTGGTCCCGGCGGTGGCTGACCCAAAGTGTGCCAGCCCCTCACCACAGCTCAGCTGACTCTCAGCGGTTTTTTGGCCGTTGCTACAAATTGTAATAAGTGTGTGCCCCAAGCAAGTCCTGGACACATAAACTAATGTGTTAAAGTTGTGGGGTCAAATGTTGTGCTTGCCTTAATTTGGAGCCACTGCCTGCCAGCAGTGCCCTTCGTTAGTTTTCACAGCCTTGGGGCCTCATTTATGAGAAATTACGCATCGCTGCGTGAAAGCAGCTATGAGTCACTTCTCAGTGCGCACTCCTTGCGACATTCCTGATGCGTCATATTTAATGTATGACACATTATGTCGCAAGGAGTTACAGATACGTCAGTATTTCTGACGTATCTGTAAGCGCAAAAGTGACGCATTGCTGGAGTGTGTCACAAAAGTGACGCAACTCCAGCAATGGGTCCAGCAATGGGTCCTTTCACATGGGGCAAGCCCCATGTGAAAGGCCTGCATTTTGACGCAACGGTGTCCTAAAAGTGACGCAGTGAAATCTCATAGATTTCACTGCGTCACTTCTACGACCTTTCTTGCGTCAATACGCCCCACTTGCATACATTATACCTGGCGCAGGTATAATGTGGTGCAGGGGTTTACAAAGTGACGCATCTACCTAGATGCGTCACTTTGTAATATGGCGCAACAAGGCGCATTTTTTACGCTACTGGTGCGTCACAAAAAGTGACGCACCGGCAGCGTAAAAGTGACGCACAGCCTCATAAATGAGGCCCATGGTTCTGTTTCTTATGTGCTGCAATGCTTGTAGTCGGAATTGTTTCATGTACCGCAGCTAAAGTATTCATCATTTAGTACTTCAGGACTTCTTTGCAATCTAGATGGCAATCAGCAAATGAATAGTTGATCATGAACAGCTTCATTGTTTACCTTTTTCTTGGCACTCCCACTATTCGAAAGCTGTTGAGTGCTGCTACACAGGGCGGGGAAGTATTTTTGTGGAGACCGCAGAGTGTGATTAAAGTGAGAAGTTGACAGACATTTCTGGATGTAAAGTGAACAATTTAACTCTGTGATCTGTCTTTCCGTGCGGTGGCTGGGTCTGGCGGCAGGCATTGTGACCTCAGAACTCAACTGTAATAAGTTATTGTAGTTGAGTGGGTACATCATTTCTTTAGTGGTTCACAAGTCACCTGTAATAAAGAAATTAGACACAGGCTTTTATACAGGTATTGCACTGTCCTATGTATTTTATAATTAAATATATAGATATATATTTTAACAATTATAAATACATATATGTATATTAACAAATTTACAATTAATTAAATGTATTGGAACGAGGTGATTGATGGATGACCTCTTATGACTGAGGAAGCGTGCAAATAGGTCAGACAACATGAGCCTTGGGAGTTTGACTCTTGACTTCCACTAAATCAGTGGAGATGGCTGCCTTCTCAAGATTTTTGAAAAGTAAACCTCAATCAGAAATCCATCTAACCAGGTTACTGTTAAGGAGGAGCCAATAGAAATAGAGAATTGAAGGAGATAGCTATGTCTTCAGTTTCTTGGACAATTAATGAACTGCGGAGGCGACTCTGATCTGCAGGGGTATGGCATTGCAGGCTTTCGGAGCAAGGTAGGAGAAGTTCTGGCTGCTGGATCTGGTTCTGCATATGCAGGGAGTCAGTTCAAGTAGGAGTCCGACTGAGCGAAGGTGTCAGGTAGGTGTGTGTATGTAATGTGATTGTTGAAGTAGGTGGGACCGGTGTTGTGCAAGGCTCTGTATGTGTGTGTGAGGAGTTTGAAAAGTGCCTGTTTGTGGATAGGGAGGGATCCAATCAGGATGAATGATGAGAATATGAGATTAGAGTGTGGCCAGCTGGATGAGCAGCAATTCATATGCATTAAGAGCATCCATAGATGTCAAGGTTAAAGATTTATGACATTGTGGCCCTAAGGATGGTAGACATCTTTATTGACTACGTTGTGAGATTTGATTCGATCCAGGAAGTCTGTCCGCCATGATAGAAATAAAAAAGAGCGCCATATCAAAGTTCCAGCAAATGGTGGCTTGTATTTTAGGCTATTGGTGCTCTGCCTCCTAATTTTAAGCATGTTAACATGTTTTAACGAAGCCTGCATACACCCCTCAGTGTCATGAGTGTCATTCAGTACAATCGGAGGCTAGCCCTGCCTGTGGGTCCATGGGTGAATAGCCTGTTTTTTTTCCCCAGTACTGCTGGACTTGCAGTATTAGTGTTGCCCATACATGACATGGAGCCTGGGTCCCCAACTCCTGCTCTGCTACACTTCCTGCATCCCCAGCCCCTAAGACTGGATTGATTCCAAACAGTGGCATTGTGTGAACCCCCACTTTTGCAGCTGAAGCTGGGTGATGTTAACACTCACAGTTATTTATGAGCATTTCCTCTCTGCAGCTCTGCAGACTAAAGCTCTTAGAAATACCAGACTCTGATAACAGAGGTCAAGCAGAAGGGAGAAGATGGAAGGAAGAGTGAAACGAAGGGCATATGAAATATGAAAATAAGGAAGAAACTGTGACAAGAAAGAAGGGTAAAAAGGAGGAAAGGGTGGATTCATGGGCGAATGGGCTGATGGATGTAAGAATACAACTATATTTGCATGAGTGAGAAAGAAAGTGGCTGTAATGATAAAAGTCTTGATTAATGTGTGAATGGATGAATGGTCGCCTGGGTGTAGGTGTGGAAGGATGGATTGCTGGATTTATAAAAGGAAGGTGGATGGATGAAGAAGAATGGATCGGTGAAAGATTGGATGGGTATAAGGATGTATGAATATTTGGAAGTGTGAGCAGAATGAAAGGACAGATGGATGCTATGGCGAAAGAATGGATGAAGGTATGAAGAGACAAATAGATGGATGTATACATGAAGGGGTTAATAAAGGACGTCATCTATAGTCAGCGGTGCTTACGCTGTGCTCACCCAATGGCATTCGAGGTATGGATCAAAGGGGGGGGGGGTTAATTTGCTGGCTATTCCCTTGATTCCAGAGTCTTGCTAGTGGTAGTTAAAACATTGCATTTGATAAAAATGTAGAGAGAAAATAATATAGAACTATTTGGTGCTCCATCGAGGCAGCGGTAAGCGCTGCTTTTTGGATAATAAACTTAATTTACATGTTATAAGGTGTTCTCATTAAGAGTGAGATTCAATGCATATGCGGGCGTCTCTCTACACAACGCATCCATAAATGTATCGCCGGGCAGGGGCTTGCAGCTGTAAACAAGGCATACGCAGTTTAAATGTGTAAATAAATGTGACCTCTGCGCCCAAACCCAAAACACAGATCCCCGTGCAGGGCACAACTGTGCTTGTCACTGACCAAAGAAGACCAGCGCTTCTGTGCCAGGTGACCCACTATTGTACTTCTCACCCACCTCCTCATTGGACCACCATGTACAATAATCCCCTGATCCATGCTTTCCGGAATACAGTGTCGTTCTGTTTCGCTTCCGTCCTGGGTCAGAGTACAGCTGCACATCGCAGCCTCTTCAGAGACAGACACACTTACAGCACAGATATACTAAGAAGCCCATCTCCCTACCATGTTTGAAAGAATGCCCCTCCCCCCCATCGTGGAGCTGCAGGGGTGCCGCTTACGGAACTGGAATACTTTGTAATACAGCTCCCGGTAAATGCTGCATGTCATGCCTCATCCGGATCTGTGGAGTGTTTAATCTGTCGGTAATACCGCACTAGTGTTAAATACCGCTACCTCCGCTATAGATATTTACTGGGATGCGTTATTACTGCACCATATACCATGGCACTGAAAACGAGGCCCTAAGGGCCAGTTGTATTAAGATTAGGAATAGCGATTTTGCAAATCGCAATTAGGAAATCGCTATTGTATGTACAAAACTCTTTTGAGTTTCATTAGCAATTCCTAATGGGTCGTGAATAAACCTAACTCATGCATATTAATTAGGTAGGCCGCGATTTGTGACTGACTAGAATTCGCTTCTATCACAGGGATGGTGGGGCGTGGCTTGGGCGCCGATGGGAATGGCGGGGTGAGCTCGGAGCTCCGCGCCCGATCCCATAATTATCCTGAATTTACGGACGATTAGACCCGTAGTTCCGGCCACACGAGTGTCGGAATAATAGAGGAAGGCAGCGCTGTGCCGGCGAGTGACCGTGGACCTTCCAGAAGTGGTGCGGAGGTAAAAGTAGAACAGCGGAGCTCCGGCCGAGAAGCGAGCTAAGATGGCGGCCGTCTCTGGCTCCAGGGGACAATGAAGCCGAGCATCGTGGGGCTCCATCCTGCCAACAATAACAGCGGCAGAAGACAGATCCGCTAACTCGGACTCGCTGTTGCTGCAGTGAAGAGAGATGCCCCTGCTGGGCCCCAGCTTGCGGGACAGGGAGAGGAGCTGCGACACCAATATGACGGCGATACAGCCGGCGACACATTGAACGGTGGAGAGTAAGGCGGCCGACTGCTGTATAGTACAACTACCCAGGACGGAAACGTGCATTGCCGAGTCCTGGTGACCGCTGCATACGTGGAGGGCGGCGGTGAGCGCAAACCCCGGAGTAGGATATGCGGAAGTGACCACGCAGCAGGGAGCAGTGACCTTTCCCATAGTGGCCCGCGGCAGCAGAATAACGGGACACTGAGAGGACCCTGCGGCTGAGGTAGCAAACATAGCGTCAGCCGCGGTTCCTGATGGCGAAAACCCGGGTGAGTGGGGCGCAGGGCGCCCGAGGTCCCGCACCGCGGAGGTAGTTGCAGAGCACAGGAGGAGCATGGCCTGCAGGCTGGGGGGCATGGACTATTAGGAGGCTGTGTGGCTGCTGTCTACGACTTTAGAGGAGTGGAGCAGTATTGGTGAATATTGAATGACGGCCTGTGACTGCGCGACACCAACGTCACCCGTGGGGTACAGCCATAGAACGCGGGAGAGTTCGCAGACCATCATGGCAGTGGAGCACGGCTAGAGCGGTGCACGCCATTGCTACAAGTGCGGGCAGCGAAGTGCATTGGAGCTGAGGCTGTGTGACGTGAAAACGGCAGAAGCGAGTTACTGGAGGGGACCGGACTGTCCTACGATAGGAGCACGATGTTAGATAGGGGACTGTAAAGGCGCTGTATCTCTGGAAGTGGGACTGCGCGGAGGGAGCATGCGAACTGCTACTAGAGGCACTGGGCTAGTACATACGTGGGTGAGAACAAGGAGAACAGCACTGTAATTACTCCTTACCTCGCGGGGCCCTACGTGCTTCCGGCGCACTGGCACATCCACCTGAGCAGTTTGGAGCCTACATAGCTGAGCAGCGGAGTTAGGAAGCGGTTTGAGGAAAAAACTCATGTGGCTGGTGATTGCAAATGGGGCGTCAGCGACGGATATGATTTAAGGACACTTTCAACCTGCCTCCTTGCCGTACGTTCCTGCTGAATTGGGGGCCTACAGCTGACGACCAGTGTACAAGAGCGTGTGTTGTGCGCTGCCACTTAGAGGTTACCGGGGGGTTGCCTTGGTGTTGGGGCTCTCCAGTGGACTGCGCAGATCTCAACTCTGGTCTGTAATTTGGGAGAATTGGCGTGGGCCTTGCCGAGCTGGACGAGGTTGGCTAGCGAAGAGGGGTACCATGTGTCCACAAGGAATGAAAGCTAAAGGCAGAAAAGACAAGGCGATGGATCCTGCGGGAGGAAACGGAGAGGCCGGGGATGGCGCGACTGACTCCTCGGAACAAACACTGAACAAGCACCTTGACCAAATCCTGGATGCTATAGCAGCGACAAAAGAGTCCCTTCATCAGGCTATTACTCAAGTGGTGACAGGGCTGGGGCTCTTGAGAGCTGATCACTCGAAGTTAGCGGACAGGGTCAAAGATAAAGAGTCGCGTCTCCAGGACCTCAAAACAGCGGTGGTCACGGTTGAACGCAAACTGGAGGACGCCTTAAGGAGATTGGAGACACTGGAAAAGAAGGCAGAGGATGCTGAAAGTCGTAACCGACGAAACAACGTTCGGGTCGTAGGCCTGCCCGAAAATATTGAAGGGACGGACATGGTTGCGTACATGGAAAATTGGTTCAGGACTGTGGTTGCCCCTTAGGGCCTCTCTCCTTTTTTTACATTTGAGCGGGCTCATAGGGTCCTGGCCAAGCCGCCTGCACCGGGTCGACCCCCCACCCTGTGGTGGCCAGAGTCCTTCACTATAAAGACAGGGATTTATTGATCCAAAACGCACGCTCAACGGGCCCCTTCCAGATAGATAATAGCGCTGTAACAATTTTCCCGGATTACACTCAGGACATACAACGGCGTAGGGCCTCATACCTGTCTGTCAAGAAAGAACTCAGGGAGGAAGGCATACAATATTCCTTACTGTTCCCGGGCAAACTGAGAGTGATACTGGACGGGTCGACGCAGTTTTTCCTGACACCTGAAGATGCATGGTCTTGGCTCGAAAGATATAGGGCAGGTACTGATCGCAGGGGCAGAGGTGAGGGGGGCGCACTCAAGCCGGTGAGGATGCGCTAATCACAGCGCCTCCGCAAGAAGAACAAAGCACAACGGGCGTTGCAACGGGCGCAGATGGAGGCTGACAAACAGGGGGCCCTGGCGGCTACAGCGGCGATCACTGGTTCACAACGAGAGGGCTCGCCCAAAGGGACTGACTCCGAGGAGGACGGGAGACACTCTGGTACAGAGGTATCGAAGGACGGGAGTACCAAAGGCCCAGAGTTGACACCTAGATTAGCTGATGATCTATAACTGACTTACCTCTGACTAGGACTCACTGCTGGCGAACTGAGGGTGGTGACACCAGAGAATCCGGTAACGGTTGTGGATTCCGTACATGTGACTTATTATTGCGGGATGTGGAGGGCGGGGGACTGGCGCGAGCGCTGCCGCCTGTCGGAGCACGACCACCAACCCCATTGCCCTTAAGGCGACCTGTGGTGGCTACTACAGGATAGTATTGTGTGAGTTGTTAGGGTAGTTTGGATGGGGACTGATAATGCGTTATTGGGAGCTGTTCTGGGGGGGAGGGTAATGGAAGTATGGGGGGTGTTTTGTGTTTAGGGGTTGGCAACGCTGGTGTGGGCAAACGAACTATGCAGGAGGGGAAAGATTGGGAGTGCTGCAATGGGGACATTACCTGATTTGAAGTGTATCACATGGAACGTACGTGGATTACATACCATGTCGAGTCGCCACAAGGTGCATGCATATCTGATAAGAAGAGGTGTCCAGATAGCGTTGCTGCAAGAGACCCATCTCACTAAATAAGAGTGTACTGCACTGCAGAGAAGGTGTAGAGGTCAGGTGTTTGGTACTGCTTATTCTGCGTTTGCTAGGGGAGTGTTAATATGGGTGAGGGCGGGGACCCCGTTCCAAGCAGCACACACTGTGATAGACTCTGAAGGTAGATATGTGGCGGTGGCAGGAAGATTGTATGACACTGAAGTAGTGATGTGTAGCATATATGCACCAAACACAGACCAGCCTAGATTTTTGGATGTCATCTCTGGAAAACTGGCTCATCTTTTATCGGGCCAAGTGATAATGGGAGGAGACTTTAATTCGCTTACAGATGTGGCTCTGGATATGTCACATCCCCCGTTGGCAGAATCCCAGGTCCGCAAGATTGCGAGGAAGAGGGCAGAATGGCAGAGCGGATGGGGGTTGTTTTGCGTGTGGAGAGTGCATCACCCTGAAGACAGGGACTATTCCTTCTTTTCTGCTATCCACGAACTGCATGTTAGAATTGACACTATTCTATGCACCCAGGCGCTAGCGCCCTCAGCAGTACACTCGGAATACCTAGCTAGGACCATTTCAGATCATAACCCACAGGTAGTCTCCTTCAAATGGCAGCGCGTTAGAGAACAGAGGTGCCCACCTGGCGTTTGCGCCCAGATACCCTGGAGGATCTAGTTTTTAGGACCACAATCAAAGAGGGTATTGAGGACTACTTTGCTACCAATAAGAAATCAACCTCTACTAGGGGAATGGAATGGAACGCGTTTAAAGTGGTGGTGAGAGGGCTCTGCATCAGTAAGCACTCAGGTGAAAGGGCAGTGGTTGTAAAGGAGGTCGCAAAAGTGGAAGAGGCGTTACGGGAGGTGGAAAAACAGAGGCCAGAAAAGAGGGAATTGCAGGACCGGCTATTGGCTGCTAGAGAGCTCGTGGCAACTGAGACAGAAAGGCTGCGTAGTTACGACTATAAGCGATATAGGGTAAAGGTACATGCTGAGGGGGATAAGGTGGGCACGCTCCTGGCTAGAATGGCGAATCCGAGGCAGGGGGGTTGCCCGGTACTGAGTATTCGTCAGGAGTCTCGGAGTGTGGTCTACTCTCAAGCTGAGATCATCTCGCGCTTCCTACGATACTATACAACACTGTATCAAAACTACTTGGAGGCGAATGCGATGGAGATCGAAGGTTACTTATCAGGGATACAGCTACCGCAACTAGAGGTAGAGGACGCAAAAAGCTTGGGTCAAGCGATCACTGTTGCTGAAATTAGGGGAGCAATTAGGAGTATGGCCAAGAACAAGACTCCGGGGGTGGATGGACCTCCTATAGAGTTCTATCTGACATACATTGACCCGTTGGCGCCCCAGCTGCAGGAGGTCTATAACGAGGCACTGGAGCTGGGATACCTATCCGAATCCATGAGGGTGGCGCTGATAGTCCCCCTGTTGAAACCTGGGAGGGAGGGTGATAACGTGACCTTGTTACAGACCGCTGTCTATGCTGACGGTGGACTACAAGATACTGAGTCGTATACTGGCCACAAGACTAATGTCCCATATGACTACCTTGGTCCACGAGGACCAAGCAGGGTTCATACCAACTAGGAACACCTCGACCAATATCCGCCGTCTTATTAGAGTATTGGATAGTGATCTGGTGGAAGAGGCGACATCAGCGGATATAGAGAAGGCGTTTGACAGCCTCGAGTGGGAATATCTAGATAAGGTACTGGAAAGATTTGGCTTAGGCACGCGTTTTAGGCGCTGGACGAAGGTCTTGTACTCCCACGCAACGGCTCGGGTGCGATTGGGCTTGGTCATATCATCAGAATACCCGGTGCAGAGAGGTACGAGACAGGGGCGCTCGCTCTCGCCCCTGCTGTTTGTGCTCGCAATAGAACCACTAGCGGTTTACGCCAGATCGGGAGTAGCGTATGATGGCCTGGTATGTGGTGGACTTCCGCACTACATCTCGTTGTATGCGGATGATTTACTACTGTTCTTAGCAGACACGACGTTGGCACTGGAAGGGGCGATGACCATGCTGTCGGACTTTGAGAGGCTGTCGGGCCTTCGTGTGAACTGGACTAAAATGTGTGTCTTTCCTCTGAGGATGGATTCACCCCAACCGCACCTACCCGCTGATTTACTGTGGGAACGGTCGTGCTTTACCTACCTGGGAGTCCGGATTTATCATAAGGTGGAGGATATGCTGGAGGGGAATATTGGATGTTGCATAAGGGCACTAAGGGGCAGTATGGCGTTTTGGGCAACCTTACCTCTCTCGGTATTGGGGAGAGTTGCACTGCTCAAGATGGTGGTTTTGCCGCGCCTCCTCTATTTTTTTCGTACACTTCCCCTCTGGGTGCCTCCTCGGTACTTTCGGGAACTGCGGACGCTCACTATTGACTTTTTGTGGGGAACAGGAAGGAGGCGGGTAGGATTGGACACGCTGTTGAGGCCCAAAGTGGAGGGGGGACTGGCAGTTCAGAACTTCGAACTTTACTACTTGGCTGCACAGTTGCAGATCCTTACACAGAATGTGGCTAGAGAATTTAGGGGTCCGGAAGAGGCTCGTGGATCTGGAATACAGAGGCATATCCTCTCCTACATTGTAATGCAACAACACCTAGTGGTCCGGAATTTGACTTTGGAGGAAGGGACGCTGAGGCTGTGCTGGAATAGAAGCCGAAAGAGGGTGAAAGTGGAACATCCCTACGCACCCGAGATCCCTCTGGGTATGCTGACGGCACTCCCACATGGAGGGGATTGGTCCCAGCTACTGGAATGGGAGGAACTGGGGTTACAAGTAGTGGGTGACTCGTATGCTGAAGGCGAGTTGCTGCCCTTCCGGGCGTTGCAAGACCAATTTGGCATTCCGGACGGAGATTTCCTATTACATATGGCGGTTACCACTGCTATGCGGAAACACTGGAAAACAGGGCAGTTGGAACCGCAAACCACGATGGCGTGCCAATATGTGGTAATGGCGGCTGGTACTATCAAGGCGGTCACCTGCCTACATTCACGAATGCTGTGTGAAGGACTGGAACCCCCGATAACTCTCAAACAAAAATGGGAGGCAAGCATAGGGAAACCCATCCCGGATACCGTTTGAGGTCATATTCTGACAAGGACATGGAAAGGATGTAGGAATGCGCGGTTTCAACAAGTACACTTTTTTATACTACATAGAGCCTACCTAACACCGGGGAAGATCCGAAAATATTTTCATGTGCAGGATGCAGCGTGACCTAGGTGCCTGGCTCCTGATGTGGCGCTCGACCACTTGATGTGGGAATGTCCGAAATTGGGGCTATTTTGGTCCGAGGTAGGGCAGCTTCTTAATGAAGTGATGGAGCGGCAAGTGGAATATGACATGGCAACCTGTTTGTTGCTTTGGTTTCCTCACACTAGGACAACTAAGATCACTAGTAAATTCATTGACTTGGGCCTCATATTGGCCCAGAGGGAAATCACATGGCACTGGAAGTCGAGGGAGGGCCCTTCTGGTAGGCGATGGGCGAACGAACTTCATAAATGGGCCCATAGTGAGAGCACGATCAGATTACACCAGGCAGCCCGCACCGCTAATGAGAGGAGCCTAGAGGCAGCACGTGCGTGGGCAGAACTAGTGAGTGCGCTCAGTGACAACCTCTTACCAGCAGAAGAATAGTAGTTGAGTGTTCTGTGTGATGTTCCTTGTGGGATACGGATGGTTGCATGCGACCCTATAGATTTTCTCCCTTCAGATGCTAAGAAGTTGGCAGTAGGCCCACACCAGCCACAGCGGTTTTAGGGGGGGTTGGGATTTGTTGAGACAGGGAAGGCATTTATTGTTTGTACAGGATAGACGGCCCTATTAGCATTTAATGGTTGGTTTCTGGGAGGGTATAGCCAGACTGGCGACCCCCAGTGGAGCAGCCGAAGGGTATAGGCCCTATACTAAGGACGACTATGGAACTAGGGGGTTGACACTAAGCTGGGGCCTCATGATTATAGCACACTCAGTACACACCATTCAGGTCTTAGTCCGGTTAGTGATAGGGTTGCACGTCTGGGATCACAAGAAAAGCAGAAACTAGATGATCCGTGGGGCGGAGATTGGGTGCCACCACAGGAATCATTAATTATGACACTGATCTGCTATTGCCGCCCGACCTCTGGGATGTGGGCTAAATAGCTGTGTTATACCAGAGTTATAATGATGATAAAGCATTGATTTATGTCACTGGCGCGGTACCCAGAACAGTTGGATGCCTTCTGTATATTTCTGCAATAAAAATAAAGTAAAAAAAAAAAAATCACAGGGATGGTGGCCTACTGGGGTGTGCCGACAATCCTGTCTGTGATTGCTTTTAATTAACGCAATTTTTTTCTGCAACCCATTTTCCTTTAAAGAGAAACGGGACGCGTTTAAAGTAGACAGAGGTCTGTAGGACCATTGCCTGGTCTTTAAAAAAAAATCAACATTCTCAAAGGGGAATGGATTCAAACGGACCCCTTGCCATTTGCAAATGGGTTACCACCATTTTTAAAATGATGGTAAAGTATTACTATTTTACAACCGGAATTTGTTTGCAAAACAGTAATACATACTATACAGATTTGGTATTTGGAAGGGACGCCCAAAACATGCCCCTTCCAAATGACAAATCGCAAATCCAAATTGCGATTCAGTAACAAGTTACCGAATTGCATTTAGCATTTTGTAGATAAAAAAGCATTTTTCCGGTCTGCAAATCTAGACATTTGCAACAGGAAAAATGCTATGTACATTCGGTAAAAGGAACACCTTTTATTTACAGTGCTTAGCAGTGTGGTCTGAAGCGCTATATAAAAAGAAGTGTTTCTCATTACTATATTCGCGGTTCAGGAGGGCCCCCCCACCTCCAGTGGGTTGCAGCCTGCTTGGTCTGCAAGGGAAGGGCATGTGCTCAATCCCTTGTCAGCAGCAGCAGATTAGGCCGTAGTACTTGAGAAGGGACACTTCTGGAAGCAGATAGAGCGCCCTGCCGGTGGGCCTGGAGTCTGTGCTCTACACACAGATTAGGCCAGCTGTCAGCTGCCTTGTTCACACCTCTCCTGATCCAAAAACCACTGCAGCAAGGGATGGACCACTTCACATTCTCTGAAATCATTAGCTGCCCAGTCCTGACCCACACCTCGCACACATTCCGTGCCCTTGTCAGCCACCACCTGCCTGAGAAAGAGCCTTCAGTCACGAAGCTGTATTGAGGGCGGTGCATTGGGCACCAGAGGCTAACAAGGGTGATAGCGACAACAATTCTGTTACTTTGTTTATTTTTATGTTGCGCTTCACACCACACTTGCCGTTTCTAAGTACTGTATATATAGCAGCCTTTACTAATACTCAGTTTAAAAATACTCGAATAAACAACCTCAGAAAGATGATAGACTGATTTATTCTTCTCAGGATTCAGTCATTACCTGACGATCACTGAGGAAAATTAGACCTAATTGCGAGTGTCATGACCACACGCCCCTTTACTGTGTGGATATTACAACGCATTGTAATCCTGCACATAGGTACGCGACGCACACCTTTACCACTTATTTCACTGGTGCCATCTAGTTAACTCTTTCAGCACAAAAATAAAAGCACTTCTGGAATAGCTCTCGGAGTGACAGTCTCTTTCTTTCTAACAAGGAAAGGGAGTGAGGTGCTCAAATATATATATATATATATATATATATCGATTGATGAAGGTTTCCTGAAAGCCGAACCGCGTATCTTTTTGCCTCTGGACTTGAAGGCAACCTGGCTGAATAAATGAATGCTGAATTTTAACACCTCCAGTCCGTGCCTTCTGCCACAGATTTTCTGTGGAAGCTCGACTTTGTTGTTCATTTATATAAATATATATATCCTAGGTAGTTATAGTTAGGACCCATAAGACACATGGAGGAGTCTCTGAGGGACCCCACATGGGCAAAAAATTGCCCCATTCTTTTTTTATAGGTGAATCCGCAGAGCCATCGCAGTGCACAGCAAGCGCGACACCCACTGTAAATCCAGAGCCCAATGAAAAAAAAACCTTACCCACTCAGGACAAAACCTGTGCATGCAGGTGGGGGGGAGAGAGGCGGGGGTTGGCCACAGGGCCTGGCCATTCAGTTGAAGGTACAGTACTTATATATTACTTTAGGTAAAACAAAAAATCAAAATTCACTGAAAAAAAAGGTTTCCGGAATGTTATAGTTAGGATTGAGTTTTACCCACACAAAACCGTAGGAATTCAGCAGTTATAGTTATACTTATCTGAAGAAACTATAACTTGTGGCCTAAAGTTACTTAACGATTTACAAAAGGGGGGTGGTGATGAACAGAGTGTCTGAATTGAGCAGACCACTCTTACCCAGTCCAAAGATCAGGGCTTGATCCACCACCGTTATTTATCTCACTGCCCCATCCCAGCTCAGAACCTGGCTATATGCAAATCAGTCTGTCCCTGGCCCAGTGCATCATGGGAACAGGGCAGACTAAACTACCAAGCCAATTCTTTACCAGAAAGGAGACAAGCTACCGGGGACCGGTTTCTGGCATTTCAGCCGTCTTCGGCCCGGCTTGCTTGAATCCTGATGGAGCAGTGAGAAAGGGACTCATGTCTGAGTATACCCTGCCACACCTATAGTGGCCAAAATCGATTTACAAAAGGGGGTGGTGATGAACAGAGTGTCTGAATTGAGCAGACCACTCTTACCCAGTCCAAAGATCAGGGCTTGATCCATCACCGTTATTTATCTCACTGCCCCATCCCAGGTCAGAACCTGGCTATATGCAAATCAGTCTGTCCCTGGCCCAGTGCATCATGGGAACAGGGCAGACTAAACTACCAAGCCAATTCTTTACCAGAAAGGAGACAAGCTACCGGGGACCGGTTTCTGGCATTTCAGCCGTCTTCGGCCCGGCTTGCTTGAATCCTGATGGAGCAGTGAGAAAGGGACTCATGTCTGAGTATACCCTGCCACACCTATAGTGGCCAAAATCGATTTACAAAAGGGGGTGGTGATGAACAGATTGTCTGAATTGAGCAGACCACTCTTACCCAGTCCAAAGATCAGGGCTTGATCCATCACCGTTATTTATCTCACTGCCCCATCCCAGCTCAGAACCTGGCTATATGCAAATCAGTCTGTCCCTGGCCCAGTGCATCATGGGAACAGGGCAGACTAAACTACCAAGCCAATTCTTTACCAGAAAGGAGACAAGCTACCGGGGACCGGTTTCTGGCATTTCAGCCGTCTTCGGCCCGGCTTGCTTGAATCCTGATGGAGCAGTGAGAACGAAACGAACCTCTGTTCCTATAATCAGAGACTTGAGATTTGTGATTGAAAAGTTAAATGTAAAAAACATTTACGTGTTTGAACATTCAAATCTAAAAAACGAAGGAATGTAAAGAACAAAGGAATGTAAAAAACGAAGGAATGTGAAAAAAACAAAAAGCGCAATCGAGCGCGTAAAAAATCTAGATTATGTGATGAATCAGTGTATGTGTCTGATGAAAGTGACAATGTTTGTGCATAGGTGAAAAAATGTGTATGAATTTGCTTAGAATGTAAGAAGATTTAAATACCCATGATAAATACAGTATACACCAAATTGAAACAAGGTTACAGGCAACAGGCATAGCCATATGTCAGCTATAGTTTGTTATTACAGATAACATGCCAGTTCTATGTGGTCATTGAGACCATGCGGTCTGCTTGAACCTAGTCTTTATATCCAAACATTCTCACATTGTAATAAGTGTTTGTTATTGTCTCTCCCTTCCTTCTTTACAATGCATTCCAATACCATGAACTTTAATTGAGATATATTTTGATGTTCTTCCAGAAAATGGGTCGCAACAGATGATTTTGTGTTGCCAGTACGAATGTTAGACTTATGATCCATGATCGTGTTTTGATTTTCTTTTCCCTCTTACCCACGTACACTTTTCCACATGGGCATTTCAGTAAATAAATGACATTAGATGTGTCGCAGGTGGCTGAGACCCATAGTTTGATGTTATGTCCCTTCATGGGATGGGTTATCATGTGACCTTTTATTATGTTATTACAATTTCTACAGTTTAAGCAGGGTCGTGTGCCTTTGTATGGCGTTGTTGTTATTGGCTTCTGTTTGAGGATTTCCCCCAAATTTCTTCCCCTGGTGTGGGCAAATAACGGGGGTATTACGAAGATTGAATTGAAGTCTTCTTCCAGGTCAAGAATTGACCAATACTTCTTTATTATCTTTTTGAAGCTCATACTGAGAGTTGAAAATGTTGATACTGCTACCACCCTGTTACTATCCACCTTTTTGTGTTCCTGTAATAAATCTGTTCTCCTTATGTTCTGAACGCGTTCCTTTGCCTCATCAATCACTTTCTGTGGATAACCTCTGGTCAAGAATCTTGTGCCCATTTCATCTATCCTTTGTAATGCTTTGCCAGGATCTGAAGTGATTCTTTTCACTCTTGTCATTTGAGAAAAACGTAAGGTGTTGCTTCAATGACATTTGATGAAAGCTTGTGTAGTGTAGCATGTTGTTCCTGTCAGAGGGCTTAAGGTATATGTCAGTTTCCATTCCCATTTCTGTTAAGGTGACTTCCAGGTCTAAAAATTACTTTTTATTTGGAGATATCCCAGGTCAATTGGATGCATTCATCAAGATGAGTTGAGTTCTGTTAATGCTGCCTCTAGCATTTCAGTTGAGTTTTTCCAAAGTATAAAAATGTCATCAATATATCTGACAATTAGCTTGGTGTTATCACGCCATTTCGATTTTGAGAGCATGTGTCTTTCTTCATATTGTTTCATGAATATATTTGCATATACCGGTGCGGCGCAATTGCCCATGGATGTACGCACAAGCTGCTGGTTCCAATCTTCCTTATACTTGAAGTAACTCTGATAGAGAGTAAACAACATCAGTTCCATAAGAAAAGTCTGCATAGGTAACTCCAAGTCAGTGTTAACTAAGGCTTGTTCCACAGCTTCTATCCCTGAAGAATGTGGAATTGAGGTGTATAGCGACTTGATGTCAGCTGTACACAAGACTAGGCTCTCTCCTTGTTCAAAAACAACTGATTGTAGTTTTAACAGAAAGTCAGTCGTGTCCTTTACGTAAGTCTGCATATTCCTCACTGTAGGTTGCAAGTATTTGTCCAAAAGTTGCCCTATTGGTTCATGCAAACTGCCACGTGTAGAGACTATGGGTCTCAAAGGGGAATCTCTTAAGTTTTTATGGATCTTTGGGATCATATACAATACCGGGCTTTTTGGATTCTGTTTAGTTAGAAAATTCTTTGTTTTTTCATTGATGGTCCCTATGTCATAAGCCTTGTCAATGATTTCTTTCAGAGCCTTCATGTAACTTCCGGTAGGATTCTCATCCAACTTCATGTAAGTGTTGAAATCTGATATGTGATCCATAACTTTGGTTTCATACATAGTGGTATTCATGATTACTAGGGCTCCTCCCTTGTCTGCCTTCACACAAATAATCTTTCCATTGTTTGCCAGTTTCCCCAAAGTGTCTAGATCCTTTTGTATGGTGTTTTATGTGGCGTTCCACTTGTAATTGAGTTTGACCAGATCTTGTTTAAACAACTTTTCAAGAAGGTCTTGCGTTTTATGGCTGACTGGAGCTTGGAATGTGCTACTTGGTCTCAATCCCATCAATTGGTCAGGTTCCCGTGTTTGTTGATTGGGTAAAACGTTGTAAAAAAATGCCTTGATTTTAGTTTCCTCATAAGCTTGAAAAAGCTTACTTACAATTCAAGAGGATCTGTGTTAGTTCTAGGAACAAAAGAAGTTCCCTTCTGCAGCAATTTAATCTCATTGGTAGATACATTGTAATCCTAGATGTTGATTACTAGTTGTCCTTCACCATCGTTTTCTTTTTCTCTTTGTCCTTCTTTGGTATTGTTGTACTTCTTGTATTGGGATGCTCTTTTTTCTTTTCCTTTTCCCCTCCTGGGTCTCCTTTTTAGGTTTCGCCTCGTCGAAAGCTGCGCCGCGCAGCTTTTCGGCGCAGGCGAAATCTAATGTTTACAGTATGTGTGTGTTGTCCCGCCCTCTCTTTCCATTGTCTAGCTCCATAAATGGAGGCTAGCCATTGGAAGAGAGATCTGCTCGTCATTCTGCGAGCAGATTCGTGGGCGCTCCCGCGATTTTTACTCATCCCGCCCCTTTCCGCCACGTCATGCGGCGGTGAGCGGATGTAAGTTTGTTTTCCAGGCCGGCATCCTTCGTCACACCAGCCTGCTCTCTCTCCCTGGTAGGACACAGACCCGACCCGCTCCCTACTCCGAGCAGGGGTGGGCTGCGCCATTTCACTTTTCTTGCAGGTAATCGCCATTTTTTCGTTTTGTTTCTTATCCCGTTCCCGCCCCCCCTCCCGCTGTCCGTGTGCCCGTTAACCTGCCCCCCTCCTGCTGTCTGTGTGCCCGTTCCCGCCCCCTCCCTCCTCCCGCTGTCCGTGTGCCCATGAAGCCGCTTGGGGACCCAGAAATAGCTCCCTGGATCTTACGCCGAATGTGGTTTCTGTAACTGAAGAAATTTTCTTGCACTTGTTTTTAAATGAGGCCGTTCCAGTTTGTCTCTAACTTTGAGGCGGTTCCGGCACGTCACGCCATGTGGTGCTGCTGCCACTTAGGGAGGCCACTGCAGCTTTTCCCTTGCTACGGGCCTTGGCGGTGATTCTTCTCTTAAGTTGTTTTATTGTCTCTGTGGGACATGCCGATGAAGGCTTCTCTGAATGGTGTTATGGCCTTGGGCTGGTTTGCCGGTCACCATACCCCTTCACTGCGGTTCGTTCTAAACTGCGGGTAGGTGAGTCATAGCAGTTTTCAGCACAGGGCTGTGGATGCGCCACAGGCCTTCTTCTTCCTAGCAGCGGGACCAGCCTGAATTTAGGAGGAGGTTTTTTCTTCGTCTTTGCAAGCGATTACTTGAAGCGAATCTCCGGGCGCTACAGATGCCTCGTGTTAGCCTGCACGAGTATCTCTTCAGACCTCAGGCCTTGACACTTATTGGAGTTTCTGATGCGGGGTTTGCGTGGTTATCTGTGGTGGAAGATCGTGCTGGGGCCCAAGCTGGAGACTCGCTGCGGAGGTATGCTCCGGGCCTTTTGTGTGGGGGCATAAACTGCCAGAAGGCTAGCCCTGAGCGGGTGGGGCCGCCACACACAGCCTCAGTTAGCTGTGCGTAGGAAGGGCATCTTTCATATTCCTGAGCAGATATGTGACATATAGACTATCAGAGCACTGCTTAGAATTTGCTTTGCCAACCGGCACCTCAGTTTGTGACACTGCTCCGGGTTTTTGCTCAAACCTATCACACCACCCCTTTACAGCCGTACTTTGGAACATACTGGGGTGCACAACAGGCTGGCAGGCAACATGCAGGGGCTCTTGCTGTCTAGATGAACTCTCTTCTCACTTGCGGGCCCTTCGCCCCATGTACTGGCAGCATAGTTCTTCTGTCTGCCCTTGTAGGTTCTACCAAGAACTGGGGAAGTCTCTCACCACTTGCAGAACTGTCGGCAGCAGGTGCTAGCTGCGACGGCTACCCCTTTACACAGATGTGTCTGTCTCTGACCGTGTGGTCTTGCTTGATGTGATCACACTGGTCAACGGACTGGGTTACTGCAGGTGGCGGCTGCTGAGGCATTATCATTGGGGGCCAATGTACACGGCAAGTGCAGTCTTCTTGCTCTGTGCCCTCTTTCACCTGCACACTGGCAGCAGGCGGGGGGGTATAGTAGCAGGCTGCACTACCTTCATGACAAACCGTGAAAACAGCTGCCACGTTACACACGGGGGTGAACCCCCTTCATCGCCATTTTTGAGTTGCTTGCCCTAGGCCCAAATACTGATAAAAGTAGCACACTGACACGGAGTATGGTGGTCAATTGGCATGTGCACCCGGCCCCTTTTATTAGCAGGGTCCGGTGACGCCAGTGATTGGTGGGTGTAAAGTGTGTAACATCCATCTCCTGGACACTAGAACGTGTCCCACCGGACACTACAGCCCCCCCCCCTGCGTCGCCGGTTGCTTCGTCGCTGTTGCTTCCCCCTCCCACATCGTTGCTTGCTGATTTTTGCTTTTCACGCCCCCTCACCGTGTCTTTG
Organism: Lissotriton vulgaris; assembly: GCF_964263255.1. Taxonomy (NCBI): domain Eukaryota; kingdom Metazoa; phylum Chordata; class Amphibia; order Caudata; family Salamandridae; genus Lissotriton; species Lissotriton vulgaris. The sequence goes on along the minus strand of NC_141693.1, from coordinate 249,285,592 downwards.
CTTGCCCCTTTGTTGCTTGCTAATTGTTGCTTGCACTTTTATTGTTGCTTCCCCCTGCACACACCTCTCTCAGCTATTGCTTGTCCCTCGACATCCACCACCACCCGTTGTTGCTTGCCCCAACACACCCAAACCCCTCCCGCTACAAGATAAATGTTGAGAAAGCCAAACCGCTCTCAGATATGCAAGAGCGATTTTGCTTTATCAATGTGTATTAGAGCCATGTTGTACAGCAGTGCGGTGGCTGCGCAGCATGGTTGAAAGTTAAAAATACTATCAGCTATGCTTCACAACAGCAGCGCTGCTGTACAACATGGCAATTTTTTTTAATTGACAGTCATTATATCTCGCATGGGGAAGACAAACGGACTTTGCCAATGCTTGTTCTTATTCAGGCTGCCAGAGAGAACCATCTAGAGCGTGTAATAAAATCAAAGTTTGACCTTTGAACACTTAGACCATTCTATGTTTGTAATAGACATGAAACACTTATTTTACTAATTTTGTAATTATGTAAATTACTATTGTAAAAAGTTGTCTTTTTATTTCCAGTCTTCTCTGCAGACCTTCTTTCCCAATAATAATTTGTTATTCGAGATATGAGATCTGAACTCATAAGGATCAACTTCTGGTCCATCATTGTTTGGATTGAAGGATTATTCCAGTTGTCAGTTGAGAATTACCCTCCATCTCCGGAGTCATTCTCCTTTATGGATGAACCAGTCGATATATGTGCTCCAGCTGCTGTTACTATCCTAATAGTTATTGCTCGTCTAGAGGATGGCTTCCTGTTTCTCCCTTGTAATCTAGAACCTGGGCAAATGTTTGTAGGGTGGTGCTGGCATTCTGTGTCTGTACAATTTGTATTTTGTTCCTGCCAACTCAAGATAGTTGAATCCTACCTGAAGAGTTTTGCACTTTTACCCACCCGGTTTTACTGCACAGGTGAATTTAACTGTGTTGGACATTACCAAGGTGAAGCTAGTTGTAAATAATTGTTGCATAACTTGGAACTGAGAGACTACTACCAACACATAAATACAAAATTTGTCATTTACAATACCAATAGCTCTAACTTTTCCAAAGGCGAAACCATTGCATTGTAAATGCTTGTTGCAACTGGCATTGATCTAAAAAAGCACTGGTTATAGTTGTTGGAACTGTTGCTACATCCCTTGAAAGTCAGGGCCATTAAGTGCACCATACCACCTGCCACAAGAGGAGATCAGTATTGTTAAGAGGAGCGCTTCATTTTTTTAAAAAGAAAATCAGATTGCCTACCATTTTGCAGCTGAGTTACAAATAATTGTTATAGAGTGGACAACAATTACTCCCCTAAGACCTATATTGCTTTACCAAATATTCAATCTTGTATGGGTTAAGATATAGGTCTAATTTTAGATAGTTTTAACATTCAATTACACATGTACATGTTCTTTTTCTTATTTATTTGTATCTGTTATTAATCAGTACATATTACTCTGTATTTTTTGTAATGTTCACTAGACAAACACATTTTTTATCCATTTAATAGTACAATAATAGATACACCTTAATAAATATAGTGTAAAACAACTGTGACAACCTCCAATAGATAAATCAATCAGATTTCAAATACATGCATTCCTCACTCTCATTCCCAGTCATACAAGACACTTATACACTTTTGGGTATAAGGAACACATAGATGCAAAACCTTTTCGATGGACAATATTCGATGAAAAAAGCCAGAAGGTCTGGGCGCATGTGGTCTACGCACTTTTCGGTGGAGTAACACAACCGTTAACCACCTTCATCAGGACCTTGCCTAAAATAGAATACAGTGTCACCACAACAGTTCAAAATGGGGGTACTAGTTTAAATTAGGTACTGTAACCATTATCCAGAATAACCAGATCTAAGAAGTCTGGACAACGAAGTCTATGTCGTCTGCGGCTGACCGTCCCCTAGTAGCTCAGAATGGGAGTTTGCTACTAGTATTTTCAATATATTAAAACTCCTCAACACCGATGTATCAAATTTTCTATGAATGTATGTACTAGGTTGGTTGTTCTTATTCACTCAAACTCGGGGTGAGCCACCCTATGAGCCATTACAGAGTGGAGTCCTTGTACAATTTCCTGATGTGCCCACTGGTCCAGGACCTCCGTAGACGTACGAGCTGTTTCGTAGCACACGGTACTCACTGTCTGCTCTCAGACAACCCAGCTGCGGCTGCTGACGGGATACTTGACCTCCCCCGGCTGCTCCTCCTAAGCTTGGCTCAGCTGGTGTCTCTGGAAAGAGAAATATCAGTCCTGCTCCTGAATCAACCTGTGGACGTGGCATCATCTACCTCTAAAATGGAAGTGATACTAAAGCTTCACTGATTCTGCTAGTCTTGGACACTTTCAAAGTTGAACGGATGCCTTGTCCATCCTTCAAGGGAACCCGAGAACCTGTGAGAAAGGGTTATGGATCAGGTCCTAAAATTCATGCACCACTCAAGAATACACATGGCTGTGGACCCATTTCAGATGCTGACATTTTGAGCTCATCACAAACAAGCAGTTCATAAAGACTACCAGCCTTATTCATCATTCTCCCGTTTTGCGAGCCCCTAATAGCGATTTATAGCGAATCGCTATTAAGGACTCGCAAAACGGGATTCATGTAGGAATTGCATAAAGAAATGCGATTCCTACATAATCCTTTTTTGCGATTAGCAAATTGCTAATCGCAAATAAGGAATAACTCGCCATTCATTCCTATGGGCCAAAAGGCCCATAGGAATGAATGGGGAGTATTGCTTATTTGCGATTAGCAATTTGCTAATCGCAAATGAGATAGCGATTTGAAGGGTGCCAGGGGTGTCCAAAGGACACCCTGTAGCACCCCTCAAATGAAATTTTACACAGGTGTTGCACACACACATGTCCAAAGGACATGTGTGTGTGTAACATGCAACTCAGAAAAATGCATTTAAATGCATTCTTCTGAGTTTTCGCAATTTACCACGAGGTCTGGCCTCACGGTAAATTGCGGCCAGAAATTGCGAATTCGCAAAACAAAATTGGATGATGAATTGCATTTAAGGAATCTCAAATAGAGATTCCTTAAATGTAATTCCTCGCAAAATTGCGAGATCGCAATTAGCGATTTTTGCATTTGGGATGCTGAATCCCAAATGCAAAAATCGCACTCGCAAAGGGCCAGATTCTCAAAATCTGGCCCTTTGCGAGCGCCAAATAGCTTGATGAATCAGGCTGCATATCTATGCCTTTTTGAATGGATGCAATTATAGCTGAGTACTTCGTCGATGAGATGTAGTCTCCTTAGGGAACCATGTCCCAGTCACCGCTACACACACATGAACATGCCTGGTGATGTCTGTAACGTTCACCATGCTAATCAATGTGGAGGGTCCCACGCTCGTGGGAGCGTACTGCGCCTTGTGGTTCCCGAGCTAAGTTGCTCTTAGTGCCTGAACTCCTCACTTAGTACACAACTAGGTTCATCATCCACAGCCTGTGGGAACCTCTCAATAGTCGATGGCAGCGATTATCAATTGGGTCTTGTATTTTCCTCTGGCGTAGCTTTCATTAATGCAGCAGGTGCAGTAGCACCAACTTCTAGGGTATAAGGAAGTTATGTTATGTTATTGTAACTTATTAGGCGCGCGAATACCCTGCGGGCGTTGAAGCTCAGAAGAACACGACTGGAGGGGGAGTCACTGCACCCAAGGTGTGGTTGTCATTTATTAAACACCAGGGGGAGAGGGCCCCTTTTACTTGCTCTCATTGAGGACCGTTGCTACTTGTGGGACATATCCCAAAATCAACAAGCATTTGTAAAGCCAATGGGGCTGGCAGTCATTTTCTGTCCTGGCTAAAACAATATAGGTCTGCTGCAGTGGAAAAAGAACAATAAATAACTGTTTTCTATATACAATGCATCGATAAGATAAATAATTGAATGCGTGCTTTTGAGATGTAAAGTAGTTCGTGCATGCACTCCATAAGAGGTGGAATGATACACCGAACAGCTAATAGCATGAGGTGAGAGAGGCATGTACTCTTCGGGCTGCAGCCAAAGTCACTCTTTGTATGTTTTATATTCATAAAAGGATTGGTAGCAGTAGGTCCTGAAGACAGCTGCACTATCACGCCAGTCCTAAAATTCAAGTAAGGACTGACTAGTGGAAATTGGACATCGAGGGATGGGGAGCCTGTTCTAGAGTCGATGTGAGGTGGGAACAAGACAAGAACAAAATGTTAAACTTGAAGAGGGCGCAGACCTGATTATTTTGCACGTGGTCGAACCCTGGCCGTGACCAATTAAAACAGCTAACTGCTTGGTGGTCCTGATGGTCACTGACGTCACAGCTGTAGTGACCGGGGGACACACAGCTGTCAAGGGAACCTTTTGACAGAAACTAGTCCTTGACTGTTCTCCCTTTGTTTGTTTGAGGCGCAGATGGGACTCAGAGAGATGTCTCGCTCCCAGTTTTTCCTTTCAACTCTTGAACTGGGAAGAGTTCCATCGCTGGCCCTGTTCTGCCTTCCCATGTGCCCCTGAACCCAACAAAGAGGCCCTTCTCCGTCCCCCCTGCCAGGCCAAGGGATCTGTCTTGGGCAGGCTAAGGTCAGGTCTTTCATTACCATATCCAACCAACAGATGTTTCCACCAAGAGCTAAGGCTTCTGATAAAGTCAGCAGAGATAAGGCTGCTGGCAAAATGGAGATTGTTTGCACTCAGACAGAGAGAGCTTCCGAGAAGTGGCGTGGGGAGGGGGAGGGGGTCCTTTCCCTTGTGGAACTTGGGGCACACTGGAAATCCCAAATATGTCACATGTGCCCTACACACAGACATCCCAACCAAACATATACAGGAAATTATCATTTTCTTTTAACACAATATGTAATGCATGAGAATCAAAGGTTCTCCCCAGAGCAGTTTTTATGTGCATCTTTGGTGCTGTTACATGTCACCTGCATCCCCAAATCTGCATATAGAGACCAGTGAGACACAGCTGGAGCTGCTGCAGGAAGTATTGAGGAGCACTGGCAGAGCTGTGTGTGGGCCCCATTTAAGGAAAATAACAAACTGTCACAGATAGTATTTAGGGTGCATTGACAAAGCTGTGTGTGGACCCCAGTAAGGGTAAAGAAGGAGCAGCTGTAAGTAGCATTTGAGGTGCATTGGCAGAGCTGTGTGTGGGTCTCAATGTGACAACAGACGAAACTGCCGCAGATAGCAAATGGGGTGCATTGACAGAGATGTGTGTGGGCCTCAGTAAGAGGACAGAAGTAACTGCTCCAGTGACGACTGAGGTGTATTGACAGAGCTGTGTGTGAGTCCCCATAATAGAATAGCAGATGGTGGTGCAAGAGATCGCCCTGAATTGACCGGCTGTGCGTATCGGTCAGTTCCTAGCAGTAGAGCAGCATTTTGGTGCTCCAGGATGGATGGAGGAGCATTCACACAAGGTGTGCCAATCCCAGCAAGAGAAAAGCAGGTCATGTGCATGGACGGAGCTGTGTGTGTGTTGGGTCATGTGCATGGACAGAGCTGTGTGTGTGTTGGGTCATGTGCATGGACAGAGCTGTGTGTGTGTTGGGTCATGTGCATGGACAGAACTGTGTGTGTGATGGGTAATGTCCATGGACAGAGCTGTGTGTGTTGGGTAATGTCCATGGACAGAGCTGTGTGTGTTGGGTAATGTCCATGGACAGAGCTGTGTGTGTGATGGGTAATGTCCATGGACAGAGCTGTGTGTGTCGGCTCCCAGTAGTAGAACGGCATGTGGTGTTGCGGAAGAGATTGAGGCGCGATGACATAGCCGCGGGAAGGACTCAGTAGTAGAAAAGCAGGCAATGGTAAGGGACGTGCTATGGTGTAATGACAGTGGTCTGATCTAAGTAATAGAACAGCTGGTGATGCTGGAGGAAGGCTTGACGTGTACTGACAGAGCTCTTGATATGATATGATATGATATAAAATGGCTTTTATAGAGCGCAACTTACACTCCACGGAGCATCTTGGCGCTAGTAATATCGTGTCGCAGTCGCAGAGGAAGAAAAAAGGGAAGTGCAAAGAGCACTAGGAGAGAGGGAAAAATTGGTGGACCTGAAAGTAAATTGTGCCGGAGGGGGTTAAGTTGAATTAGATTAGTGCTAAACAAAGGGTGTCAGAGGCATTAAAGATCCAGGTCTTGAGGGCCTTACGAAACAGGTTTTCTGAGGGGATCAGACGTAAGAGGGCAGGGAGCCTGTTCCAGGCTTTAGCTCCCAACACTCCTAAGGATTTTCCTCCTTTAGTTGAGAGTCTGAATCTGGGGACCACAAGTAGGTTCAGGTTGGAGGATCTGAGTGAGCGGGAGGGAGTGTATCTTCCAAACCTTTGAGACAGATAAGTGGGACCCGACTGGTGGTAGGCTCTGAACATGATAAGTAAGATTTTGAATAGCACCCTCTTGTGGATAGGCAGCCAGTGTAGGGTCCTGAGCGCTGCTGAGGCAGAAGACTTCCTAGGAAGTCTCAACACTAGGCGGGCGGCAGCGTTCTGCACCATCTGCAGTTTGTGCAGAACACTTTTATTGGAGCCTGCGTAGATGCTGTTACAATAATCCAGACGGGATGTGATGAGGGCCACTGCTACCGTCTTTCTAGCTGCCAGGGGGAGGAGGTCGAAGAACCTTCTGAGGCCCTTGATAATGTTGAAGCAGGACCCTGCCACAGTACCTGCTTGTTGCTTGAAGGATAGTGCTTCATCAAACCTGATCCCAAGGTTGCGGGCTGATTTGATGGTATTTGGCGGGACTTCGGCATCTTGGGGCCACCAGTGTTTAGGGGAGAAGAGGTTGTCCTGGCCAAAAGGGAGGATTTCAGTTTTCCCTGAATTGCACTTGAGGTGGTGTATTCTCATCCATTCAAAAGTTGCGGTGAGACAGTTTCTCAGGTTCTCTTCTGCTGTAGTTGTGTTGTTGTCTAGGACAAGGATGAGCTGAGTGTCATCAGCGTATGATATCGTGCTGATGTTGAAGGAGGTGATGAGCTCTATCAGAGGGGTCATATAAAGATTAAAAAGAATTGGGCTCAAGCTGGAGCCCTGTGGCACCCCTGTGTTTAGTACTTTTTCGTCTGACCGGTAATTTCCTAATATGGTGACTTGTTTCCTATGACTGAGGAAGTTTTTCAGCCAATTTAAGGCAGTTCCTGTAAGTCCCGAGTCTGCCAGGCGGCCAATTAATACGGGGTGTGAGACCGTATCAAAGGCCGCCGACAGGTCGAGCAGGATCAGGACGGCTTTTTTTCCTTGATCCATTGCTATCTTGAGAGTCTCCACTGTGTGTAAAAGGGCTGACTCCGTGGAGTGTTTTGCTCTGAAACCTGCCTGGCTGGGGTGTAGTAGGTGATTGTCCTCCAGAAATCTGGTCAGCTGTTTGTTTACTGCTGCTTCTGCGAGTTTGAGCAGTAGCGGAAGCAGTGATATTGGACGGAGGTTAGAGAGTGTGGTAGGGTCAGCTAGGTAAGTTTCCATTCAGATGGGATGGCGGCAGTGGCTAGAGAGGAGTTGATGATAGTATTTATAGTAGGATTAACTGTGTCCACTAGAGTGCGGAGCAGCAGGGGGGGGGCATGGATCAAAAGGGGAGCCTGATTTGATGGAGAGGATAGCTTGACGAGTTTCGTCAAGGCTGACCGGAGCAAATGTTTCTTGGTTCGGACCAGAAACAAAGCAGCAGTTGCTTCAGGAGGACTGAGCTACATTTAGAGATGTGTGAGGGTCCCTGCCACAGACTGGCAGGAAGAACCTTGTAAAGCCCAGGGTGCACCATTAAGCCGCGTGAAATTGCATTATTAGGATTATGAGCATGGGCCGGGGGCTGACACGTTGTCGCACCGCATACGGGTGATTGTGTGAGGATTAGAATAAGACTTTTTCCAAGTGTGCATATTATCTATATCCGATCAACTTGAAGTTGGCCTAGTACTGCTAGTAAGATTGCCGAGTGTGAATTTATGCCCCAGATTCCATGATATTCATGTTGCATTGTTTAACGTGTGTGTTGAATATAAACAGTATGTCTTGATGTCTTGATGTCAAGTGTGAAATCCCTCTTTTGTGTCGTGTAGAACATTTATTGTGTGTGGGTGCTGTGCTCTTGCTTTACACATTAATTCTGCGGGATGCCTTACTGCTCAGTGCCAGGCTACCCAAGGGTGAGCACAGGTTGTGCAGTGTGTATAATCGCCTGACCTTGACGGGAGCCTGACCTGGCTGGGGCATCCCTTTGGCCATCCAGATAGTATCGGTTCCAACAGCCCATGACTGGACTGCAGGCATCTGTGCTGCCCCCAGTATGAGGACTAGCAGGATCCTTCCACTTTTGACATGTCCTCTGCTCCTTTACCTTTCAAGCCCAAGGTTCTGATTCTGGGGTCTGCAGGAAATGGGAATCCATGTGTCTTTTTAAGTGACTTTGAACCTCTTTCCTAAATAAGGTTATGCTGTCACACTCCCACCATATGTGAATGATTTACCCTTTTTGCATCTCCATCGCATTGCAGATGCATTGGGATTCATCAGTCATAGCCGGTGTGACATGAGATACCAGTGAAGTATTCATGTATATGCTGATTTCCTTTGTAATACAATTTGGAGAATTTTGTAAATGCCTGTCATCAAGTTTTTTTAAATCTTCATCCCTATCACCCTTCCCTGTTACTGCAGCCATTCACCACCAACTAGAAGAAGCCTTTCCTGCCCCATCAAGCTACCACTAGAGATTCAAGTAACAAGCATTTGCAATGCAATAGGTCTCGCATTTATGCAAGTTTGAGCTATTAGCATTGTAAATGACAATGCCTTTTATTTAAGTTTTGTTTTTTAAAACCTAAATAAAAGGCACTGTCATTTACAATGCTAACACAGCTCAAACTTTCGCAAATGCGAGACCTATTGCGTTGCAAATGCTTGTTATACCAAGTTTGCTACTACCGTAACCCATCATAACCTATTATGTAATCTTCCATTCTTCCCTTGCCATTATATTTCTAATGCTTGCAGTATAAAATCTCAATTTGAACAAATGCATGACTACAATCCCCAGACAACAAAAAAATAAACTGGAGCAGGTGAACATGGGTCAACTTGAGAGGTCTGAAGAGGGCATTGCCTGTCCCAGCATAGAACGGTAAAGATAGAAAGCTCATTCTAGTGAGAGTGCCCTCCTATTCCCAGCATAGAACAGTAAAGATAGAAAGCTCATTCTAGTGAGAGTGCCCGCCTATTCCCATGTTTCCTATGTTCGTGCTTGAGAAGCTCAGTCAGTCCAGGTTTCTCTCTGCATTCCTTGATATGTAGTCATTAATCACATGATAAACTCCGAACTTCAGGTCCAGAATGCAAGTGTAGAAAACTGGACTAATTATGCTACTTACGCTTGGACTTGGAAATTTTACGAGCTTTGCGTTCCCAATGTAAGGGTAACATTTGAACGTACTATACCACGCAGAAAGCGGCGAAAGGCGCTGTGGGTTTGTGTGCCCCACTGAAGAACAGGACTTTGCAGCTGAGTGAGCCGGTGCTGCTCATTTGTGGCGCTTCTTGATTCAACGCTGTCCCAGCTAGTTAACAGTATTGTCCCAAAGCGCTGGTCTGACAATAGGCTCACGACTAAGCCGTCAACAGGACCTGGAGATACTTGGCTGGTGCAACCCCTCGTGCCTAACCAGAAATTCCGCTGATGCACCCCTACACGTGCCCGTCACATCTTCAGCAGTTGTATTACTACAGAGGCCGGTCGCAACTTAGGCAGTTGTGATCAGCCTGCAAGCGGCCACAACTTTCGTAGCTGCAGTCCTGCACCGAGTGATCACTGCTAAAGCAGTTGTAGCCCCGTACCTGCAATTACAGCCCGACCAGACTTCGGCATTTGCACTGTTGCAGAGTCTCGGTTCCTTCCTGGTACCAAAAGGAGAGTCTGTGGGCTCTCTGACGCCCAGGTCCTCCAGATCGCTCTACAGCAGTCTATTCTTTGCGGAGTCGCAAAACCACCATAGACACTGCCACGCAGCTGAATTTCTATTCACCACCGCAGCCCAGGGAGTTTCATCAAGTTCCCGCCGGGCCGCCGCGCTGCCTGCGGCGACCCGGAAGCGGTTGGGCAGCCGGCCAATCACAGCGCTGCCCCAACCGGAAGTCCCGCCCCCATCGCGGCGTGAGACGAGAGAGAAGCCACTGTCCGAGGAGCCCTCGGGCTCCTGATCGAGTCCCGGTCCGCCAGAACAGGTGAGTGTGTTGCGGAGGAGGAGGGGTGAGTGGGGGTGGGGTGTGCGCGTGTGTGCGCGTGTGTCTGTGGTAGGCTCCTGATCGAGTCCCGGTCCGCCAGAACAGGTGAGTGTGTTGTGGAGGAGGAGGGGTGAGTGGGGGTGGGGTGTGCGCGTGTGTCTGTTGTAGTGTGTCTGTGCGTGCGTGTGTCTGTCTGTGCGTGTGTCTGTTAAAGGGGGGTGCGTATGTGTGTATGCAGCGTGTGTATGTGCGCATGCGTGCGGGAGCCTTTGTGTGAATGCGAATAGCAGGCAGGGCGACGCGACGTGCGCGCTCACGAGCTGCAATCTCCAGGACAGGCTCGTCACAGTCTGATGTCCACACCATTCCCAGAAAAGTGGCAACATAAGTTGTCTCGCATAGACAGCAAAAGCTTCGCTTTTGCTTTCGTCTAGGCGAGACCTAAAAAAGGGAGCCAGGGCCATCTTTTTTCAGTGCAAATACATCTACAGCCCTGGGACACTGGTGACAAATGCCAATACCCCAAAGGGTGGTGGGCAGTAGTAAGTAACTGCCACAGGATCTGAAGAAAAGTCCTGACACTAAGTAGGTGCACAACATTTAATGCCAAGAAGAGCTCAAGTATCAGTGTTTGCAGATACACTCCAGTCAACCAGTGTTTTACAAGGAGGTCAAAAAGTCTCTTTGAGATAGAACGGATAGCAGGTAGCAGGTTCTCAATAGAATTGCCCTCTGTTGTCCTGTTACTTTTTTGGAGTCAGATATTCAAGGCAATCACCTCTTTATACAAAGTAATTTGTTTGAAACATTAGGTGTGCCTAAGACAGCAAAAGTTAGTGATTAATTACTCTTATTGAAGTATACCAAAGAAATGGATGGACAGAATGAGCAATGCTGTTGTATTGGAGCAGGGTCAATACTGACTTGCAAATGCCTGGGTCCAAGTTGAGGTGTGCAAAATTACAATGAACTGGGATGTGGCCCAAGTGCTTACCAGTGGATGAGAATAATGCGCACATCCCACCTATCACCTTTTTTGTATATTTTAATGTGTGGCGCTAAGTGGGGTGGGTATGCCAGATGTTGGTCATGTGCACACCATGTTACTAGAACCAAGCTATACCTAGCTGATGAAGCCTACATAGGTACTAGGTTATTTGTGTACCAGTTCAGAGAGGACCTGGCCTGGCATTTTGGGCTGGACTGATCCCATTAGAGAGGGTCATGACTGATTTGCATACTGTTGGGTCCTAGCTGAAGTGGCATTGTGTGCAAACAAATGATGGACTGGGATGGGGACTGAGTGATTACTTGTGGCTAAAATTAAGCTAAGCATTCTACTCATCACTTTTCTATACTTTAGTGTATCACCCTATGTGGGACAGGTATGCCCAGACATGACTCCCCTGCACACTGTGTCACTGGAACCAAGCTATACCTGGCTGATGAGTCCAAAGATTCTTGTTTATGCGCACTTCACATGTTCTCCATGCAGCCTACCTGGAGAACATGCGAAGTGTGCATGACTGTTTGGCCGGCCCTAGAGGGCCGGCCAAACAGTCATTGTGCACTTAGGAGGGTGCTACCTCTCCTCCCCTGCCCTGCTCTGTGATCAGAGCAGCCCCACCCCATCACACACAGTTGTCCCAGCAGGACAAAATAAAATGGTAATATAATTATGTTATTATCCTCTTATTTTTCCTTTCTTTCACTGCTTCAAAGAAGTGTGGTGATGCTCCTCCGCCTTAGAGCCGCCACTGGTAAGAGGTATATGTAGCACATTGTGGGTAGATTATGTTTTCCATTTATATGTGTGACCTGGTGAATTGAATCACAGATTTATATTGTGAATGAGAAAGGTGTCTGGCTTCCAAATGGGTCACCTGATCAACCTGTTCTCATGAGCAATGGAGGCCTGGATCAATTGCTGGAGCTTCACCAAGATTCATCCCTTGTCGAACAAACAGATCTTTAGCTTGGTCTGGCTTGGTATTCAATGCTATTGCTGGAGTGATATGGTGGATAGGGTCTTGGGTCAGGCAGGGTCGCGACCCAAATCCTGGAGTCTAGGGTTTAGCATCAGGCAGGATCTGAGATCTAGGATTTGAGGTCTGGGATCATGCACAGTCTGCAGTCGTGGGTCTGGGTATTGTCAGGGTCTGGGACCTAGGGCCAGGCACATGCTAAGGTCTAGGCCTGGGTGAGGCAGGGTCTGAGGACAGACACAGTCTGGGCCTAGGATCAGGAAAAGTCTTTGCTCTAGGGTCTGAGTCCATGGATTAGGCACTGTTTGCAGTTTGGGTCTAGGATATGACAGGGTCTGGGGCTTGAGGTCTGGGATTAGGCATGCTCTCGGGTCTAGGCCTGGCTCCTGTGAGGTTTGGGGACTGAGAACAGGTGCAGCCCAGTAGCTAGGATCAGACAGGGTTTGGGGCCTGAGGCTTGGGGTAAAGCAGGGTCTGGATTCTTGAATCTGGGTTCATATATGGTCTTGGGCTGGAGGCCTACGGGGATCTGGAATCTAGGGCCTGAGATCTGAGATCAGGCCCGTTATGTGGTATGGGTGTCTGGAAGGTTCTAGGCCGGAATCCCTGGGACTGGCAGGGCCTGGGACCTAGAGTCTTTGTCCTACGTCTTGGTGTAAGGAAGGGGCTGGAGTCTGAGGCCTGAGCCCGGGGATCAGGCCCGTTCTGTGGTATGGGTGTCTGGAAGGTTCTAGGCCGGAATCCCTGGGACTGGCAGGGCCTGGGACCTAGAGTCTTTGTCCTACGTCTTGGTGTAAGGAAGGGGCTGGAGTCTGAGGCCTGAGCCCGGGGATCAGGCACGGTCGGTGGCCTGGGTACTGAGGTGGTGTGGGCTGGAAGCCTGGGGAGGTCTGGGATCCAGGGCCTGCTGCCAGAGGCATGAATTCAAGCACGGTCTGTGGTCTCGGTCTAGGTTTTGGCAGCAACAGGGCCGGACTCCTGGGGACTGGCAAGGTCTGGGACCTAGGGCCTGGGACCATGGGTTTGGAGTCAGTTAGGTTCTAGGTAATTAGGCCTGAAGCCTGGGATCAGGCATGGTTTGTGGTCTTGGGTCTGGGCACAGGTGGTGTCTGGGCCTGAGGCCTGTGGTTTGACAGGGTCTGAGGTCTAAGGGCCTGGGGCCTGAGGCCTTGGATCAGGCATGTCCTGGGATCTATACCCTGGGGCTGGTGTCATGCAGGATTAGGGGCCTGAGGCTTGGGTCATGCAGTGTCTGGGTCAAGGACCCGAAGTCCAGCATGAACTGGGTTGTGAGTCTAGAAGTCACTCACACTGAGGTGTAGAGTCTGAAACGGTTCAGGGTGAATAAAGTCAGGAGCTTGCTAATTCATAGGTGCTGGATGTTGGGGTGGGTGGAGTGCTACAGCGCCCCCAAAATAACCATGATGGAGTTCCCAAGGCGAAGGAGCAATAAAGAGGCCTTTGAAGTTTGGTTTTATCATGTCACATCTGCTGTGCGTTTAAATGCAGAGTTCAAATGTTAGGTTGTGTCTTTAGACAAATTGCTGCTTGTTCTTTTAACATGGAGACTGGCGTTTACTTTTTTACTTCTCCGGCAAAGTGAGAGGATTTTGTAAAGTAAGACTATGGGAGAATCTTGCTGGTGTGAAAGGAAAAGCTGTAAAATGTCATATTTTAATCGGAAAATAAAATGTAAATACTATAAATGAACTGTAGAAATATACAAAAAAAATTAGGAAAGAACTTTTTTGTAAATCTGAAGTTTGATGGGAACAAAGATTTACTAGGATATAAACAAATGAATACACCTTACTTGGTGATGCTCAAATGACAAATATACAATGAAACTTGATTCTCACACATGAGCGTTTGTGCGCAATACAGTTTTATCAGTAAAACAGCAAGCCTGTGCAAAATTAGTGGCGAAAACAATGTGCTGATGATTATAAATGATCGTGCCTACTCCCACACCATGTTAGTATTTGTGACAGTGCGCTTCTACATACTGCACCCTTGCCGCTCTCTTCTGTGATGGGCATGGCTCATGTGCTACACATACACTGTGTGATGATTGGATTTTTCACAGCCTCAATGAATTCACTGATGTAACATTGATGGCATCCGGCGCCACTGCGCTATTTTATTCACAAAGACAGCAAGAAGGGACACTCTGCACTCTCGACGCATCCACATCTGATTTGCACTTGAAAAACTCCTATTTATTCTGGTTCGCCTTTCATCTGTGGGTCCAGAGGAAATGCTTCTCTCCATGTACCAAGAGCAGCTCGCATATTCTCTCTCGCCACTCTGCGGGGAGGCTGGGGGCGCAGACCCCTGGGGCGACGGGCGCTCCTCTCATCTGAAAGACGAGCCCCCAGAGGCTAAAGAGACCCCCCAACAGAGAGGACTGACTCACAGGGGGGGGGGGGGGGAGACAGACCAAGCACGAGAGATGACGTGCATCTCCCAAATCATAGCCCCCCTTCCTTCCATGAAGAGTTCAACCCCCTCCCTACCCTACAGGACATGGTAACTCCGCGAGGAAGAGGACGGATACCACTCCCCAGTCTCAGAGGACAGAGATCACCTGGCGGTACGGATCACAATCTGAGGTTGGCATCTCCCCTTCCCCCATTACAAACGATAAACTATGGGTACTCGCACACATTTTCCCAGGGGCCATAATGTTTGGCCTGTGGTGTGACGCTGTCAGCAGGCTGATCATGGGGTGTTGGGGTTGTAAGGTAGGTGGGTGTAGGGGAAGTGAAGCATGTACATCTAGTAGGTAAATTGAATTGCACAATGTAGACGGAGAAAACCTGGGATCAATCCTGGCTTCCCCACTTGACCATTTGTGTGATCCTAAGGCACAACAACCCGAGCTGAGGGGGCTAAGCCGGACAGAGTGGCAATAAGCAGGGGGCAGGGGAAGAGGAAGAGGAGGAGGGCAAGGACATTTGGAAAAGGCTCATAGGTCAGTTAAGTTTAACTGATTGTACTATTGATTACAGTGTTATGATAAAGTGAATGAGGCGCCACTGTCAGCCGATTGTTTTAGTTTAGGTTCTATGTTGCTCTTTGAGGGCTTTAAGGGAAAACAGTTGGGCAGAAACTTTGAGGTCAGTGAATGCACATGAAGTGGTGCAGGCAAAGATGCTGAAAGAAGTGATGGAAGGGAGGATGGCGGGCCATTTTACAAAGTTCCCTCTGATCTTTGATGATATCCCCAATTGGGCTTGTGTCAAAGAAGGAAGAGGGTGAGGT
The DNA here is from genome assembly GCF_964263255.1 of Lissotriton vulgaris. Classification (NCBI taxonomy): domain Eukaryota; kingdom Metazoa; phylum Chordata; class Amphibia; order Caudata; family Salamandridae; genus Lissotriton; species Lissotriton vulgaris. The sequence continues at coordinate 249,270,068 of NC_141693.1, read as the reverse complement.
TTTCCTCATTCAGCATTTGTCTTGGCTGGAAGGTCTTCCAGTAAATTATTATCTTGCTGAAGATGCAGCATCAGTCAAATACTCAACCGTTTTGGGATGCTTGAAGTTCAATATTGTGTTTCAGCCCCGGCATGTTCCCAGGTGGCCAATGACACTGAGGAGATGCTATCTCGTTCGCAGTAACAGAGGTTCCGTAGGCTTGCACCGGCGACAGAACACAAGAAGACAGCGATGCCGGAGGAATTATGACAGCTAGGAAAATGAGTATGTTTCAGTAATTGGATCAGTTATTAGCACCATCCACTAGAAAGCCATACACATAAGCCTAGACAGCTTTTTTAGCTTCAGGAGCTCAACACAGATCGTTCGCATGTTTTCAGTGGCGGCAAGAGGATGTGCTGAAGTTCATCATGTTACAATCCGAGAGCGATTTATCACTGGTTATGATATGGTTAAGCTAGCTAGAACAACAGTTGTTTGGAAGTTCTGGTGGGCTTCTGAGCCGCTAGATAAACAGAGTATGGAATCCTGAAATGGGGAAGAGTGTTGGAGTGAGGCAGCCAATACAATTTTCGCTGCTATGCAGAGTATTGTCTAGTTTTCTTTTTTTAGGGGAGTGTGTCACAGTGCGAAAGAAGCATATGTTTTTTCACTCCTTATGGTGTGGTTATTTTTTGGAGCGTTTTGGGTTTCAGAGCTACGGAGAGTCGAGAAATCTGGTGACTTGCGGAGAATAGATGTGAAGGCGTTGAGCACGAGCATTGAGATCTGGTTGAGTAAGTCGAAGACAGACCTAATGGGGAGAGGGAAGATGGAAGTGCTGTAGGAGTGCAGATTCCCTGTCCAGTGGTGGACAAAAATTGTTGGCAGCTGTCTGGGGGAGCAGCAGTGGGTTTTTGAGCATGTCAAGGTTTATTTATAATAGTGGGGAAAAGGAGGATGAGGTGGGTGGAACTACTGAGGTGTTTAAAGTGCTGGGTTGTGGAGAGGCCTGTGAGGAGCTGTGGTGACAGAACCAGTAGGGTGTTTTTGTTCTGAGGAGGTTACTGAGACAAGCTGTTGTGGCAGGTTTGACAGTTTGTTGCTGAGTGCGGTTGGGCTGAGGCGAGACATAGGGTCGGCTGTGAGCCGACCCTATGCCTCTGTGAGCATGTCCCTGTGAGCAGCTGTAGTAACAGAACTGCTAAGGTGTTTTTGGGAAAAAGAATGCCCTGTGATGAGCTGTGCTAGTAGGGCTTCCAGAGTGCTGTTGGGCTGGGGATAACCATGGGATAGGCTGCCAAAGTATTAATTGGCCCGTGTCAGACTGGTCTATAGGGCAATCTGGTAAGTGCCACAAAGGCTGGTCTGACAAGTCTGCGTTTCTGGGCTGTTTGTGGGCCATTTTATGGTCTAGTGTGCCAGTTTAACTGTTGATTTCCCTGATATTAAAACAAACATTGCCTGCAACAAGCACAAATGCATGCAGCCCCCTGTACTTTGCAAGCACCTATACAACTTGTCTTCACAAGTTCAAAAACTGTCCCAATTTGCAAATTTGAGTCACGTTTATGACTATCTGATTCACTGATGGGGCCGATTTCATTTTGGTGCCTGCCCCAGTCTGACCCTGTCCTGAGCTGAGAAGACTCATATGACGTTCAGTGGTAGCAGGGCTGTTAGGGTGATGCGGGGAAGGTAATAGCCATGTGACAAGGCTTTCAGAGGGCTGCTGGGCAGGAGAGCCCTAAAAAAGGCTCTTCGACTGCTGCTCTGAGGAGAGAGAGCCTGGTCATGGAGTAGGACTCTGTAATGGTTCTGCTGCTGCTTAGCTCCAAAGAGCACTGTAACAGGCTGTAGTAGTGGTGTTGGTAGGATGCTGCAGGGCAGTGACAAGCACTGTAACAGGCTGTGGCGGGGATGCTAATGTGAAGGAAGGCTGTGAAGATCACTGTAATAGGTTGTGGTGGGATGCTAGAGTGCAGCAGGGCAGTGACAAGCGCTGTAACAGGCTGCGGCCTGGCTGCTAGCATTGAGCAGGGCTGCGAAGATCACTGTAAAAGACTGTGGTAGGGCTGCTAGGGTGCTGAGGGGCAGTGACGACTACTGTAATAGGGTGTGACAGGGCAGCTAGGATATTGCAGCGCTGAGGAGAGCTGTGGTGGAGCTGTTAGGGTGCTGCAGGACAGTGAAGAGCCCTGAACTTAATTAGGCTGGTTTATAAGCGCAGGGCAGGACTGGCCTTAGCCGGCACCTGGTTTTTCTCCGGGCTGGCGGGGAGTGGCTGGTTTTCTGCCCGTGGAGGCCGGTTTTGTCACTGGGGACCAGTTTTGCAGTAATGCTGCAATATCAGACCCCCATAACAAAAGTGGGAGCGGTGATGTTTAACTGCACCCCTCCACGCCATGCTCACAGGGCCGGTTGAGCAGGAATCTGCCAAGTCTGGTTGCTGTTCCCAGTCCAGCCCTGTATAAGCGAAGGGCTTCGAAGTTTACCTGCTATCGTGGAGAACGATCTGTTTCCATATGAAACTGTTGTGACACAAAGGGATTAATCATGAACCTGGCGGTCCACGGACCACCACACTCACGGTGGTATGGCAATCCAGCCACCTCCGCACCGGCAGTTCGACCACCCCATTACAAGTTGCCCGGTCGGATCGCCACTGCACCACAGCACCCACCAGGGATCAGACGGCGGTCTTGAGGCAGCAATATGCTTGGTTGGACCGCTGTGGTCCTGCCAAGCATATTACAAGTTTCCTCTACGCCACGGTTTTCATGGCAGTTCATACTCCATGTAAACTGTGGCTGAGAGGAAACAAATGGGGCCTTACAGGGCCCCCTGTTGCCTCTGGGCTTCTGGGTGCATGCAGGGGAGTACATGTTGTGCCCCCCTGTGTACATGCACCCCACTACCTTCATGGCATGGGCTGCACCAGTCCATGCAGGTATTGTCTTTGACGTTCGAATTGTAGTGCCTAATTCATAGTCACCACTGTGAAAACTTCAAAGAACCGCCAGTGACTGAAAAAAAAATCATCATCTGGCAGCCGGTGCGCACACAGCTTTAGCGGTGCTGGAGCGCAGCTGTGGCATACCGCCTATGCCACAAAAAGTCATATTGGGCCCACAGTATTGTCAATAGAAGCTGGTTAGAGGAACTTTGGGCCATATAACGACTTTTGAGCCACTGTTTTTCTCGTCCCATTCTTTCTTAACCCAGACCCAGACACATCACCACTATCTGTCTCACCCTATCCCCTCTAACAGGGTCTCTCTGACTCGGACGCCTCGCCACAGTCTATCTCACTCCATTCACCCTCACCATAGTCTCTCTAAATCCAGTCAACGTGCAACTGTCTGTCTCATTCTATCCTGTCTAACAGGGTCTCTGTGACCCAGGCACCTCAATGCAGAGAATCTCACTCCAACCACTCTCACCAAAGCCTCTCTAACCCAGGCACCTCACCACTGTCAACGGAGAATATTTGCCCCTTCTCTCTTACCTCAGCCTGACTGACCAGCCACCTCAAGAGAGTCTGTCCCCCTCCATCCTCTCTCACAAGTGTCTCTGTGACCCAGGCCTCTCACTAGTGCCACCTTCACTCTCACCACACTCTGTCTGACCAGGCACCTAAAGACAGTCTGTCCTCCACCACCCTCTCTCACAGGTGCCTCTCTGACCCACACACCTCACCACAGTCACCTGCGTGTATCTGCCCCTTCCCTCTCACCACAGTCTGTCTTGCCAGGCATGTCACAAGATTCTGCCCCCTTCCACCCTCTCTCACAGGTGCCGCACTGACCCAGCTCCTCACCACAGTATTACTCTCTCATACCTATCTCATGAGGGCCCCCCAACCCAGGCGCCTCACCACAGTGGCTCTCGGTCTATCCTCTCTCACTGTGGTCTCTCTGGCCCAGGCGCCTCACCATGGTGCATCTCACTTTATCCCCTCTCACTGTGGTCTCTCTGACCCAGGCGCCTCACCACAATGCATCTCACTCTATCCCCTCTCACTGTGGTCTCTCTGGCCCAGGCGCCTCACCACTGTGGCTCTCACTCTATCCTCTCTCACTGTGGTCTCTCTGGCCCAGGCGCCTCACCACAATGCATCTCACTCTATCCCCTCTCACTGTGGTCTCTCTGGCCCAGGCGCCTCACCCCTGTGGCTCTCAGTCTATCCTCTCTCACTCTTGTCTCTCTGGCCCAGGCGCCTCACCACTGTGGCTCTCACTCTATCCTCTCTCACCGTGGACTCTCTGGCCCAGGCACCTCACCACTGTGGCTCTCACTCTATCCCCTATCACTGTGGTCCCTGTCCCAGGCGCCTCACCACAGTGGCTCTCACTCTATCCTCTCTCACTGTGGTCTCTCTGGCCCAGGCGCCTCACCACTGTGGCTCTCACTCTATCCTCTCTCACTGTGGTCTCTCTTGCCCAGGCGCCTCACCACAATGCATCTAACTCTATCCCCTCTCACTGTGGTCTCTCTGGCCCAGGAGCCTCGCCACTGTGGCTCTCACTCTATCCTCTCTCACTGTGGTCTCTCTGGCCCAGGCGCCTCTCCACAATGCATCTCACTCCCACCCATCTTACCAGGATATTGCATTGTAATTGCATTAATATAGCGCTTACTACCCCAGACAAGGCGCCAAAGTCCATTTTCGGTGAGTAGCACGCTACACCGGAACCCATGAAGGATTAGTGTTGAATTAGTATAGCGAAATATGAAAGTAATTTGAGTGGTAGATAGGTTAGTCAGTTATTTGGATTGAGATGGATAGTGGAGGGATAGAAGAGGGAAAAGAGGTTTGTATTTATATAGCGCTTGTAACATCTAATAGGGTGTTGTAGCGCTTTTTTGGCAAGTAGCACGCTACTCCGGAAACCCATAAAGGATTGGTGGTCAATTAGTATAGTGATATATGAAAGTAACTTGAGTGGTGGATATTGGTCTGTTATTTGAAGTGAGAAGGATAGCGGAGGGAAAGAAGAGGGAAAAAGGTTTGCATTTATATATAGCGCCTGATAACCCTGATGGGGTGTTGAAGTGCTTTTTTGGCGAGCAGCGCGCTACTCCTGAACTCATAAAGTATTAGTTTTGAATTAGTATATTGAAATATGTAAGTAAGTTGAGTGGTGGATATGTTAGTCAGTTATTTGGGTTGAGAAGAGATGGGGTAGAAGACGGAAAAGGTTATATCTCTGACCCAGGGACCTCACCGCTGTCTGACTCCCCCAACCCAACTCACTGCGGTCTCCCCGACCCAGGGACCTACTGCAGCAGTCTTCCTCACTCCGGCCTCTCTCTCCCTCTTTCTCTGTAGTGTCTGTCACCCCGGCACCTTACCACAGTCTGTCACACCCCAACCCCGCCCCCTATGGCCTCCTTGACCCTGCCTCTCCCACCAGGGTCTCCCTCATCCTGCACCTCAGCACAGTGTATCATAATCTCTCCCTCCCCCCTCACCCCTCTTCCTTTCCCAGCCCCTGTCCGTCTCCCTCTTTCCACCCCCAGCTTCCCTGGTCCTTATTCTATCAGGACTGATAGCTGCGCGAGCTGCGCCTCTGCGCCGGAGTCACGTGCAGTGAGTGAAGTGTGGAAGGCCTGGCATGTCCCTGCTCGGAAATTCCTGGCATGACTGGGCCCTTATTCACTGAAGACAGGGTTCTTCGCTGTGAAGTACATTTTTCTCTCTGGTGTTGAAGTGTGAAGCTAAGTGGAAGACGTAACACGGCGTTGTAGCCTGTTGTGGGAAGTGATGGGGAGTGGGACGGGGGCCCGGCCGATAAATGCGCTCCCCCCCCAGCGCTCTGAGGAAAGCGGATAAAGGCGCTGCTGCCCTGAATGCCCAGTAGAACCACAGCTCCGATGAAAGGGCAAAGAGCACCTCTAGCCCTCAGACAAGGGAAATGACAGCATCCGCGCCGAATAAAATGAGGAGCGGAACTCGAGCTCGGAATGAGGTGGACAACGGAGTAGAACGGGCTGCGAATAATGCAACTGGTGCTCATGTACAACCAGTGGTCGAAGTGGGGAAAAAAAAGTAGGGGAACTGTGGGTGGAGAATCAGGGGGCGGGAACAACCGAAGATTGAATCAGTGGGCGGAGTCAGGGGTGTGGCTAGAAATAGCAAAACATACCAATTTTTAGTACGTTTAGCATTTCACTGACCAGTTACAGCTTATAACGTTATTTAATTAAAAGAATGGATATGTTTATTTGAGGTTTAATTCAGGAAAAAGCAAACACTCATAGGGAATACAGGTTTATGTAAAGCATGTGAAATATAAGCAGGAACAGCATGTTACCCTAATGCTTTTACTCTCATTGTTCAGAAATACATGATTAATTTCTGTATCAAACATTGAGGTCATGAATGCAGGGCTCCTCCTATACACATGTGTTAAGCAGGGCTCAGAAGAGAAAGGGACTCTTCAGGAGAATCTAGACTCACAGAAACCCACAAAGGCTCCTTCATATTCATGTCAGCCAGCTGGCTGCTCAATCATAATATAGTAAAAAGAACAACTGGTGGACAGAATGCAGAGCAATATCATACATTCACCCCAGTGCAGAGAGATGGGCCTAAATCCATTGTTTATTTGCTCACATGCGATTTCAGTTTAGACCCAGCCATATGCAAATCAGTCTTGATCCTGTGCCCAATAAGAACAGTGTAGCCCGAACTGCCAGGCCAGGTCCTCCCTGCACTGGAAACAAGCATCCTAGGACCGGTTTCGGGCTTTCAGCCCTCATCAGCCAGGATAGCTTGATTCCATTGGCATGGAGAGCACAGGACTCATGTCTGAGCATACCTGTCCCACTCGGGGTGACAAATGCAAAAAGAACAATTGATGGACAGAATGCAGAACAAGGTCATACATTCACCCCAGTTCAGAGATCGGGGCTTAAATCCATCGTTTTTTGCTCACCATGCCATTCCAGTTTGGACCCAGCCATATGCAAATCAGTCTTGATCCTGCGCCAAATGGGAACAGTCCAGACCAAACTGCCAGGCTATATGTATTCAAGTGTCCTTTCATTCGGGAGATGAACACAAAGCAGTACCCACTGAACTATGCACATAACATATTGCTCTTTGATATGCCTGGCACATGTTCTTTGCAGCAGGCATATTACCCCTCTGCACTACCTTAGATGAGTAAAATAGCCACTAGACAAAACATGCTCCCATCTCCCTCCAGCAGGTACATTGATCACCAAAGTTATCTTGGCACTTGTATTGTTGACCGAAACCTGCTGAATATACAAATAACTTTGCAGTGTTTTTAAAACTCCTGCACTTGTACAAAACCGGTCCCCCCAAACTAAACTGGCCCCCTACCCTTCCAGTCGCCCTGGGAAACGCCTACTCCTGCCCTTTCACTGCTCCTGTCCAGTCAGTACTCCTGCTCATGCTCGATCCACACTCCTGCTTCGTCAATTCCCCCGACCCCTCCCTTCTCCTGGCCCGTCACTTCTACTGGCCCGTCACTTCTCCTGCCCGTCACTGCTCCTGCCCTGTTCACCGCTCCTGCCCTGTTCACCGCTCCTGCCCTGTTAACCGCTCCTGCCCCGCTCACCGCTCCTGCCCTGTTCACCGCTCCTGCCCCGCTCACCGCTCCTGCCCCGCTCACCGCTCCTGCCCCGTTCACTGCTCCTGCCCCGTTCACTGCTCCTGTCCTGTTCACTGCTCCTGTCCTGTTCACTGCTCCTGTCCTGTTCACTGCTCCTGTCCTGTTCACTGCTCCTGCTCCGTCACCTCTCCTGCCCGTCACCTCTCCTGCTCCGTCACCTCTCCTGCCCCGTGACCTCTCCTGCCCCGTCACCTCTCCTGCCCCGTCATCTCTCTTGCCCATCACCTCACCTGCCCGTCACATCACCCGCCCGTCACATCACCTGCCTGTCATGTCACCTGCCCGTCACTTCTTCTGCCCGGTCACCTCTCCTGCCCTGTTGCCTCTCCTTCCACGTTTCCTCTCCTGCCCTGTTGCTTCTCCTGCCCTGTCGCTGCTCCTGCCCTATCACTGCTCCTGCGCCGTTCACTGCTCCTGCCCCGTTTACTGCTCCTGGCCCGTTCACTGCTCCTGCCCCGTTCATTTCTGCTGCCCCGTTCATTTCTGCTGCCCCGTTCACTGCTCCTGCCCCGTTCACTGCTCCTGCCCCGTTCACTTCTCCTGTCCTTTCACCGCTGCTGTCCTTTCACCGCTCACACCCGGTTACTGCTCTAGCTCAAGCCCCATCACCTCTCCTACCCCGTCACCTCTCCTGCCCCGTCACCTCTCCTGCCCATCACCTCTCCTGCCCATCACCTCACCTGCCCGTCACCTCACCTGCCCGTCACATCACCTGCCTGTCATGTCACCTGCCCGTCACTTCTTGTGCCCGGTCACCTCTCCTGCCCTATTGCCTCTCCTTCCACGTCTCCTCTCCTGCCCTGTCGCCTCTCCTGCCCCATCACTGCTCCTGCCCCATCACTGCTCCTGCCCTTCATCATCCCCATAAGGTCACCAATCATAGACTTCAGAACATTGGAATATTTTCTTAAATCACTAACAGACTCCTAAATACTGGGGTCAAACGCCGGGGCTGTCATTTCTTGAGTTGGAAAAGATTTGTCTGCACAGATGGCGTCATTATCAATGGGGCTTTGCAGGGGGGCGAATCTGTTAGTACATGCAATTATTAAATCTGCCAAATCATGTGCACATGGGTCAGGAGGTGGTGTAAATACTGCTTCCAAATATGAGCTTACTCGTTTGGTTATGGGTGCAAAACCACTCTTGCCCTTGGGTTTCTCAAACATCTTTGGAATGGTGTGTGTTACACCGGGGCATGTATGGGGAGGATAACTGTCAACAGAACTAGAAGTGGCGTGAAAACGGCCCCGGTTCACCTCCGGGCCGAGATTGCCGGGAAACAGTCTGGTAGGCATTGATGAACGTTGCTTCAGCAGGTAAACACTGTGAATATCACTGCCACAAAACCCAACTAATAGCAGCTTTAAATTGGCATGTAAATTTGCTGGCAGCGTCCTCACAAATGAGGTGTGATCACTAGCTCACAGCAGCCGCAGGGCCATCAGAGTAGCCGTTTTCGCACTATGCTACACTGATGGCCCTTTCAGTCTCACTTTGCAGGCCCATTAGACCCAGCGGGGAAGGGGAGGAGGCCGGGCGCAGTGCAGAGGCCTTCTGAATATTCACGTTGCACCACTCATGCGTGAAAAAGAAAAAAAGGTGTACGTTAAAGTATGGCAATTTTACAGTCCCCGGTACGCTCTTTCAAAACTAAGAAGTAGGGGAACGGACTAACATAATTTTAAGAAGTAAGGGCACGCCGTGCCCTTCCGTCCCCGCCCACTTCTAACGTTGTGTACAGCGCTCTGATACCTGGCTTCAAGTCGAGTTCACCCTATACAAATCCGCAAAAAAAAAAAGAGAAACATTATAAACTCAGATATGAAAAGAAGGTGGAGTTGAGCGCGAGCTCTAAACCACGAGACCGTCGAGCCCTCCCTGGGTGTAACTAAGGGGGATTCATGGGTTCTAGCTCTGGTTAGAGGGTATACTAAAACCCATCTCTGAATCAAAGGACAGTGGAACCTAAACTCGAATATTGTTAATGGAGCCCTAGGTCTGAATACAGGGCAACATGACGTCATGTCTGAGGAGAAGAGATGGTGGAACCCAATGCCCGAATAAAGGGGCGATTGATTCCTAGTTTTGACTAAAGAAGGAATAAAGGAAAGCCCCAATTCTGAATACAAGTGCCCTGAGGCTACCCTAGGGCAATATAAAGTACTTAAATAAGCACTGGCAAAGCCAGTAGTTCTACTGTTTGGCTGCGGAGCGTTTGGCTTAGACCGTGATTGTTTTCTTTAAAAAAAAAATAACTGTTCATGCATGTGCACACGTCAGCCATTTTGAAAAAAAAATGTATTGTACAGTTTTATGAAAACACCCAAAGATGAGCACGCATCACACATGCACAGGGATGAGTGGCTTTTTTCAATGTTCTTTGGAAAAGTCAAAAGCATTCCAATACTTGCAAAAGTCTAAACATGTGCACGCCCTGGTTGTCTTTTTGAATGTTTTCAAACCCTATTAACAAGCATTTACAATGCAATTGTCTCTGCATTATTAAAGGTAGAGCTATTGGCATTGCTCATGACTTTTTTTTTTAAATCATAAATAAATGGCATTGTCATTTACATTGCCAATAGCTTAATCGTTAAATAAATGTAATTGTCATTTACAATGCCAATAGCTTAATCGCTCGCAAATGTATGGCCTATTGCATTTACACCCACACAGAGCCACCCACACAATGCCACCCACACACACATACAGAGCCACCCACACAGAGCCACAGACACACACACAGAGCCACACACACACACACACACACACACACACACACACAAACATAGACCCCCCCCACAAACACACACACACACAGCCCCACACACATACACAGAGCCCCCCCCACACACACAGAGCCCCACACAAAAACCTTAAAGTAGTTAGAGCTAAATGTTATATACGTTGAGGCGTTTTCATATTTAGGTCCTGTTAATGCATACTTCAGGTAGCTCCATGAGTATTAGTGTTACATTCTTTGAGATACAGCTGCAAACACTAGATAATCTCGTGGCATTCACATGCTCAGCACCAGGATGCCCGTTGGGTGACAGAATGCGCTCTATAAGTGTGTTATACATACATACATACATACATACATACTCTTCCACCCTCACCCTTCCATCCACGTTAAGTGACTGTGGGTTAAATCGTTTCATTCAAACTGACGAGGTTTCCTTTTTCTGCAACGTTTGATGAAGTGGAGTCAGAATAATACACCCTTCTGTTTCAAGTCCAAAGGCAGGGCGGGGTGTTACTGTGTGAATGTCTACCACTCTCTAGGACAGATGTCAGCCAGTTCCATATGACAGAACAACCGGAGATTCCGAGACAGGCATTAATCAACTTCATGTTCCGCCAGCATCCCAAGCACTCCCTAGTTGAGAACCCTTTTACCACATGCCCAAAACAGTTCCCTACAAGAAGACGCCCATGTCTAACGCATTGTGGTCAGTAACACTAGGGTGCAGTTGTCATTTACAATGGCAATAGGTGAGCATTAGAGGGTAGAAGAGAGTATTCGCGGACACAGAGCCACACACACAGCGAGCCCCACACACACAGCGAGCCCCACACATACACAGCCAGCCACACACACACAGCCAGCCACACACACACATCCAGCCACACACACACAGCCAGCCACACACACACACAGCCAGCCACACACACAAACACAGCCAGCCACACACACAGCCAGCCACACACACACAGCCAGCCACACACACACAGCCAGCCAGCCACACACACAGCCAGCCAGCCACACACACACATCCAGCCACACACACAGCCAGCCACACACACACAGCCAGCCACACACACACATCCAGCCACACACAGCCACACACACACAGCCACACGCACACAGCCACACGAACACAGCCACACACACACAGCCACACACACACACAGCCACACACACACAGCCACAGTATACAACCGTTACCACGCATCTTTTACCACGCACTACCATTACAACAAAACCTTTACAACGCAAGTGTATTTACAACGCATGTTTTTACAACGCATGACATTACATCGCAGATGCTATTACAACGCATGCCATTACAACGTAAGTATAGGTAAGTTTATCTTTTTTTTAAACATTTATTTAATTTAAAAAAAATTAAATGTATTTAATTAATTTAATAAATATTAAAAATAAATTAAATAAATTAGGGTTTAGGGATAGGTATGGGTTTTGGGGTATAGGGGTATTTTTAGGGTTCAGGGCTAGGTTTGGGTTGTGGGGTACAGGGGTATTTTTAGGGTTCAGGGCTAGGTTTGGGTTATGGGGTACAGGGGTATTTTTAGGGTTCAGGGCTAGGTTTGGGTTATGGGGTACAGGGGTATTTTTAGGGTTCAGGGCTAGGTTTGGGTTTTGGGGTACAGGGGTATTTTTAGGGTTCAGGGCTATGTTTGGGTTATGGGGTACAGGGGTATTTTTAGGGTTCAGGACTAGGTTTGGGTTTTGGGGTACAGGGGTATTTTTAGGTTTCAGGGCTAGGTTTGGGTTATGGGGTAAAGGGGTATTTTTAAGGTTCAGGGCTAGGTTTGGGTTATGGGGTACAGGGGTATTTTTAGGGTTCAGGGCTAGGTTTGGGTTTTGGGGTACAGGGGTATTTTTAGGGTTTAGGGCTAGGTTTGGGTTTTGGGGTACAGGGGTATTTTTAGGGTTTAGGGCTAGGTTTGGGTTTTGGGGTACAGGGGTATTTTTAGGTTTCAGGGCTAGGTTTGGGTTATGGGGTACAGAGGTATTTTTAGGGTTCAGGGCTAGGTTTGGGTTTTGGGGTACAGGGGTATTTTAAGGGTTTAGTTTTAAAAATAGTACTTTAAAAAAATTAAAAAAATTAATTTAAGTAATTTTAATATTAATTAGGTAAATATTATTTAATTACATTTAAAAAAAAATAATATACTTACCTATACTTACGTTGTAATGGCTTGCGTTGTAATAGTATCTGCTATGTAATGTCATGCGTTGTAAAAGTATTCGTTGTAATGGATCCTGCGTTGTAAAAGTTGCGTTGTAATGGTATGCGTTGTGAAAGTATGCGTGGTAACGTCATACATCCCACAGCCACACACACAGAGCCACACACACAGAGCCACAGCCACACAGACAGAGCCACACACACACAGACAGAGCCACACACACACAGACAGAGCCACAAACGGTACACTTAGGGGGGATACAAATACCCATAAATCATTGTAGGGAGAAGTAATTTCTTTTTGTGACACAAAATGTGTAATTACTTTGGTCTGCACATGCTGAATCAATAAAGTGGTTGGGGTGGAGAGGGATGCCTACTCTGGTTGTATGTCCTTTTGCTTGCTTTTTGAAGTGACTGCGTTCTCGCATACAGCTGACGAGGAATTACATTACGGGTAAAATGTACTGAGACGTGTTAAATCCATTGTAAAAGGGACCTTTCAATCATTCTTGAGATCAGAATCGTGGAACACATCCTGAAGTTTGGTAGCTGCCAAAACAGCAGCAGAGTACTGATTCAGGTTACAAAGAGCAAACCCCAGGGCTGAAGTCATCAAAAGACCTTTCAATCCATTTAAGACAACTGCATTAGACCATCTATTAAAGCTTGAGACTTTTTGAGTAAACGGTAATTTAACTTATTCTCCCATAGTATTTAAAGCCCACCTGGAGAAATATTCATTGATTTTCTGTGGTTTCAATAATAATATTAATCAATCTATGTTTATGCTAAAATAAAGCCGAACCTAACAGGCGTTATGCAGAACTTACTCCACAAGTGTATATGGTTAACCTCTAATGTTCCCGGTCAGAGAAGCTTTTATCAGATTTTACATTCGAGAACTGTTGACAATACTTTCACCTTGGTTGTTTTCAACTACCTAGCACAAAAATTATGCATACCATGCAAGACAGACCAAGATTCTGTATCCCCAAATTAATTGGTTGTCCTCATTTACCAATCATTCGTTTAAATAACTTCGAACAATTGTAGTAATTCAAAGGGGAAGAACAGCAGAATGGCCTCAGCCGTTGCAAACTATTTGGCGATTCCTTCAAAGATACTAGCTGAATGCATTTAAAGAACCATTCATGTGGTGAATAGAACAGGAATAAGCAAGTGGCGCATGGTATGGTGACTAACATATATTCGGTTGTGAGGACCAATTAGCACTTGACTGTTAGTTTGTAAAGCGGCTGCTAATTGAGGCTTACCTAAATACCATCTGATAACATGCTATGACAATTATACTGATAGAAGGGTAAAGTTAGCAACACAACCGAGACAACGTTCGGCTTTTGTAAAGAAGGTCCAATACGTCAGGTTTTTCAAAGAATTACCAAATGTTTCCCTAAATACTACAAGCTGCTGGAATATCCAATTTCTGGTAGAGGCGGCCATTAATAACCCATTCAATGTTACAATGAACATCTGGCTTATCCTGCTCAAATGTGGGTTTAATAGGCAGGGAAACAAAACGCATACCCTATCTGTTGCGCTTATATACATATTTGCTACCCTCTCTCATGGCACAAAGGCATACATTGATGCAAAAGACGGAAAAGGTCCCCGGAGAGGAGCGTGAGTTAACGTATATATTTTTCCAAAGCTGTAAACATGCGGTGCCTTATGACGATCTGTGAGGCGCAGAGCATTGCTCGCCGCTCCTTTGTCCCGACAATGCCAAAACTGCCCACTTCTATGCCCGGTGAAACAGAACATTAAAGGTGCGATACATCCCTTTACCACACGTCCCCCATTCCCAGATCCCTCTCCCGTTCTTACATGATTTCTCCTTTCACTGGCGATCTCCTTTCTCAAGCACACTACAGCTTCACGTCTTCTCAACGGTGGCGCTTACAGAACAACTTCCGCTTCTGTTTCGTACGGCGCAAACGATCATAAGACTTGTTTCAGATTATGGCTTGCCTCGCTACAATGTTGGAATGTCCTTGTAGGAACGGGCTCGTACTTCTGAGAAGCAGTAGCATATTATATATTTGTTGTATTACAGCAGATTACTTTTTAAATTCTTCACAGTTCATATTGTCATTCATATTTTTGTTGGACAAATATTCATTGTTGTTTAATATCAACAGAAGAAAATTTGTTAATGTTGAAGGATACCACAAACCTGTTTTAAGTAATAAAATAATGTCATCTTAAAATGGAAAATCTTTTGGACAACATTCATCTGCCAGGTCTCAGTAGTTTCATTAGCCTTGTCGCCTCACATCTCATATTAGACCACATACATTATTAGTCTGTCATTGTGTTCTGTTTGCCTCTGAGAAAGGGGGTGACGTGTTTCCGAAATGTGACGTAGGGGTAAAGGAGGGTAGATTTCAGTAATGAAGGTAGAAAAGGGGCGGCATACGACCGCTGCCATGAAATTATAATAGACATCAATATTATTTAAATAAAAAAAGTAAACGAAAGATGGCTAACCTGAGCTTTTTGCAAACATTTATGGATTCCATGATCTCTTTTCACGTAAGGGAGTAGCCAGAAGGGTACCCACCCGTAACCCTACTTGATCATGTCACGAATATCTCTGAGCGAACGGGTAAGCAAGAGACCCCACACAGGAGTTTGGGCGATTATTCTACAGCCTGACCGGAGGCATCGGATCGTACTTCTCTTTCTTTATCTACTGAATACAGCAGCAGAGTAACATAAGACAAGGGATAGTTACCTCATGTCCGACGCTGCTCTCCTGGTTTTACCGAGCAGCAAAATGGCGGCCGCAACTCCGAAAATTTCAGGATCGGGGGCGTGTTTTTTGCGTTCCGAGTGACGGATGACGTCACAGGTAAAAAGAACGTAAAAAACACGCCCCGAATCCGAAAGAGACGGGGCTTGAACGGAGTGACGCCCCTCTCCTCCAATGGCTGGCCTCCGTTTAGGAAGCCAGCCAATGGAGGAGAGAGGCGGGTTCAAGCCCCCATACATAAAAACATTAAATCTCCCACCGGAGACTGCGCAAGCGCAGCCTTCGGTCCTCGACCTAAAAATGGGCTCCACTTGCAGTGCTCGGCAGGATGCTGTGCGTTGCATGGAGTGTCGAGGCCGGCATCAATGCCTGGGGGACATCCAGGCCTCACTAATTAAAAAAAAGTTTTAAAAACAAAAAATGGGAAACAGACTCCTTGGCCCACAAGTCCATATCTCTTGTGGATACAATTTTGTGTGTGGGCCATAATATTGTGCTTCTCGTAGAAATGAAATAGCGGCTGCAGTGGGCTGCCTCATTGCTCCTTGCAGTAGGATGGAGTGGTTGGAATAAAAATGTGAAAGACACAATAACAGACCAGTGGATATACAGGGCAGGGAGACTGAAAGCCCCAGTATTTGAGTGTACATAATATATATTTTACTAATTTCAGAAAGTATTGGTAAATCTTTAAATAATATTTGTGGTACAGATTTTAAATATTGTGTGATGTGAAAAAAAAAACTTTGCTTGGAGGCTCATTAATGCCCTCCACAGGAGAGCCAAGCTCACATGCATTACTTGCTTGTTTTTAAAACTATAATTGTATATAATGTCATTTACGTTAATATAGTTGCAGAACATATTGTTTTTTAAATTAATGTAATATGTATTAGTTATCTTAATTCTAGGTGTTAGTGTTAATATTACAAATGGTATAATTTCATAGTATAGTTTGTTATTTTCAATGTCTAAATATATTTTTTTAGATTTAATTAGCAATTTATAATTTAGTAGCGGGTTGATAAGGTCTTGGGAGACTAGGGTGGAAAGCTAAATTATAAATTATTCTTTTTTTATTTTTAATCACTTTTTTACATTGATTAAATACTTAATTGGTAATTACTTATGTATCTTGCTTAGTTGATTACTTGTGATTTTAATTATGTGACCACCTTTGTGATTTTTAGCATACATTTTATTTCTCCATACTTTAATTTATAATTTATGATTTAGTAGTGAGTTGTTTGTTTGTAGATGAATGAGATTGAAAGTTATTTATATTATAAATGTTTTCATACATTATTTTTTGTGGTAATTAAATATTCAATTGGTAAATAATTATCTAAATTATGCAATTGATCATTTGTTGTTTTTAATTCTTAATTTATTGAAAAGTGTTTTGTTAATAAACTTTGTAAAATGCAATTTATATTTTTTACTGGTTTTTATTAAATTTATTGTATTTAATTACTATTTTAATGTTAAGATTTCTGTATGTAAAGTATATTTATTGTTTTTTTTTTCAGGGGTAGGGAGGGATGTGTATTTATTTTAAATGTATTTATTTTGTTTTCTGTTTGTTCAATTATTTTGCAATGTATACAAACAAAGGCTAACAGCGGAGGACCGTCAATGTTGAAGCTCAATCAAAGATATCAAAGCTAAGTGTCCTGTACACAATGCTTCCGGCACTTGCCGCCGTTGAGAGTCACTGGAAACCAGAGACAGAATTTTCTTCAAAAGTTGGAAGGTGCACCAGGAAAGAAGTCCATATTCAAGTAGATAAACCTATCATCTTCGTTTATTTGTCATTTATAATATACAGGCTCAAATCCAGCCAACGCGTTTTGTTCCATTTTACAAAGGAACTTCATCAGGGTTTGAAGAAGTTGTATGTCGCAATCACATATATTATTTGTAGCGTAGTATCACCACATTAGGAAAACAATCTCCTCATAGTCGTCAAAATCCTTTCTGTCCATAGATGGTGATAAGGGATCATATCATGTCCCAATTAAAAACCAGCTTCCAAATCGCGGCAATAGTAACGCGCGGTCTGTTTTTAAAAAACAGACTTTGGTAAAATGGAACGAAAAACGTTGGCTGGATTTTAACCTGTATATTATAAATGACTAATAAATGAAGATGATGGATTTAGCCACACCCCCACCCAAATGGCAGAAACAAGTTTTTTTGCCCACCCACCCCCCAGGGTGTTTGCCTTCAATTTGTTGGCAAGGGCTCTCATTAACCTAAGTTTTGTCTGCTCGTTTCACGGGCACTAGACCCAGCATTATTAGCGGCACAATTGGGGTAACGCTGGGTGGTAAGCAGTTTGTCGATTCCTTCAAATTCCAGAAGTTTCCATCACAGAACTGTAAGAAAATGTGTGATATCAGACACAGTTTGAGGCTTGCAAGGCATTGTGGGTTAAACAAAACATGGGATGCATGCAAGGCACACCACTCTGAACTCCCTGGTAGTCAAGTTTTAAAAAATTTCTTTGGTTTGTAGGTTTGCATGGGTGGAGCTACAGCACAGCCCAAATAACTCAGCTAACTCTATTGCTTATCTATTAATGAAGCGTTTTAGGACCTTCGAAGTTGTGGTCTCTTGACCCACCCACAAATGTAAGGTACCATTCTTATTGGAGAACACGTGGGAACTCATGATGGTAGGTAACTTGTGGCCTCCCACAGATTCCAGAACTTTCAGTCAAAGAATTGTGAGGAAAATGTGTTTTTTAATCAAAGTTTGACGTTTGCAAGGGCTTCTGGGTAAAATTACGTAGTGAGATCCTTTCACGTCATGCCCCACTGGACTCCTCTAGTTGTGTAATTTAAAAAAAGTTGCAGATTTGCTAGGTTTCCCTAGGTGCTAACTGAGCTAGGGCCCAAAACCCACAGCTATCCTCATTACAAAAAAGGCATGTCTTCAGAGGAAAAATTATTTGATGTGTCTATGTTGCATTTTGGGCCTTCCTGCTGTGGGTGCTAGGCTTACCCACACAAGTGATTTACTATTTTTATCAGGAGACTTAGGAAAATGATGGGTGGAAGCAAGTTTGTGGCTCCCAACAGATTCCAGAACTTTACATCACAGCAATGTAAAGAAAATGTGTTAGTTTAGTCAATGTTTATTTATTTATTTATTTATTTTTTACATTTGTACAGCGCTCTGTTACCCGTAGGTGTCCTGACGCTAAGTGTTTCTCCTGAGATAGAGGCAGATCGGGAATCAGTTGGTAAACAGCCATGTCTTTAAAGGCCATGAGGTCCATCATTTTTCTGAGGGCGTGAGTTTGAGGTTTGCATGGGTTTCTGGGTAAAAAAAAACCTGGTTAGAGCCACACACGTCACACGTCCTGGATTCTCCATGTAATTAGGTTTAAAAAATGTGCAGGTTTGCTAAGTTTCCATAGGTGCCGGCCAAGCTGGTGACCAAAATCCACATCTAAACTTTGAGTAGAAAAATGTGTTGCATCCACATTTCATTTTGGGACATTTCTAGGTGCAGGCCCTAGCCCTACTCACACAAGTGAGGTACCATCTTTACTGGAAGACTTGGGGAAATACTAGTTGGAAGGACGTTTGTGGCTTCCTGCAGATTCCAGAACTTTCAATCACTGAAATGTGAGGAAAATGTGCTTTTTTTAGTCCTGGTTTGAGGTTTGCAAGGGGATCTGGGGAAAGGAATCTTATGAGAGTCACGCAAGTTGCCCCACCTCAATTGCCCTACGTGTCTAGTTTTAATAAATGTACAGGTTTGCTACGTTTCTGTAGGTGCCGCCTCAGCTAGGGCCCAAAATCCAGGGCTACCCACATTGGGAAAAAAGGGTCCATTTTAAGCAGAAAAATGTGATGTGTCCGTGTTGCGTTTTGGGCCGTTTCCTATCGTGGGCACCAGACTGCCCCCATTCAAGTGAAGTACCATTTTTATCATAAGACATGTGGGAACATAGAATAGTAGAACACTTGTTATTACCAATTGTTTTTTGCTACATTTGTGCCTTCCAAATGTAAGCCAATGTGTAAGAAAGAACACATTTTTAAAAATGCCCTCTGAATCACTTGCTAGGATGACTACCCACAAATTCAGAGATGGACAAATACCCACTACTCTTAAACTTCACATCTTGTTTTCATTTTAGGAACACAAAGGTTTCCTCGATACCCAATTCTCACTCTACATATTACACCATCTGAATTGGTCTATACGTGGTACACAATGAAAACCATTGTAAGGTGCAGCTCACTTGTTGGCTCTGGGTTCCTCAGGTTCTTCGAGAACGTACCCACCCTATAGATCTCCACAACCAATTGCGTCTAGCATATGTAATGGTATATTCCTTTTGTAAATTGGCCATTGTGACAAAAAGTTACAGATGAAAATGTTGTCATAAATGGCAGTTTTTTCGTATCCATTCTCAAATTTTCTTTATTTCAACAGTTAGTTTCTCTGAGAAAACCTTGAGAGATCTACTCGTATGACCCATTGCAAAATTCAGAATTGTCTCTATTTTTCAGAAATCTATAACTTTTCTAAATCACACATGGGTTATGTTATGTTATGTTATCCCGGAGTTTTATATAGCGTACGGCTACTCAGAAGAGTGTCCCGACGCTTTGAATTGCACACAATCTCATAACACAACAAGGAGAGAAAATGAAACAGAGAGAAGGAAACCTAATAGGGCCAGGAACTAAGAGGTAAAAAGCCAAGTTTTAAGCCCCTTCCTAAATGCCAACAGGTTAGGGGAGCTGCGCAGGGACACAGGCAGTTTATTCCACAACTGAGGCGCTAGTAGTTTAAAAGAGCGGCCTCCGATGCGGGCTCTCTTGACACGAGGAACCGTAGCAAGAAACAAGGCTCCTGACCTGAGCGGCCTAGCAGGGTGGTAAAATGTTAGCCTTTTCTGAAGGTATTTTGCTCCGGAGGAATGCAAGGCTTTGTATGCCAGAGTAAGAGTCTTAAAAATTATCCGCTTCCGGACAGGAAGCCAGTGAAGAGCCTCCAGGAGACCCGAGGCTCTAGCACGGCGAGAAAGTCCATAAAGGCGCGTGCTGCCGAGTTCTGGACAACCTGTAACCGTTGGAGCAGGTATTCTGGCAGGCCGAGATAGAGGACGTTGGAATAGTCAATTCTCGAACCTATAAACGCCTGAACCGTGATCTTCCTGTGTTCCTCCGATAACAGGGGAAGAAACTTGCGTAGCATCCGGAGCAGTCCAAAGCAGGTGCCAGTGAGACCGATTACCTGTGAGCGTAGTGTGAGGCCATTGTCGATCTTGATCCCAAGGTTTTTTGCCACCTGGGACGAACTTGCTGGTGGAAACATGTTCTCAGGCCACCACACTTTCCAGTTCGGGTCCGAACTGCACCCAAAAAAGAGGACCTCGGATTTATCCGAGTTGCACTTGAGGCTGTTATGTTGGAACCACTGAAACACAGCCTCAGGGCAACCCTGGATCCTACCTCCATCGAAGTCTGCACCCTTCTCACAGGTGAAGAGGAGCTGGGTGTCATCGGCATAGGAAACAATCTGAGCCCCGAAAGACTCCGCCAGTGCCGCCAGAGGGGTCATGAAGATGTTAAAAAGAGTTGGACTCAGTACTGAGCCCTGAGGAACTCCGACACCCAATGGCAACATCTCGGCGGAGCAAGCAGAAGCCCAGACCGTTTGTCGACGGCCTGCCAGAAAAGATCGAAACCACTGGAGCACCGTCCCCCGGAGACCGATCTCTGAGAGTCTTTCAAGAAGACCCTCATGGGGGACGGTGTCAAAGGCCGCCGACAGATCTAACATCACCAGCATCGCTCTCCCCCCCGAATCCAGCACCTCCTTTATCGCCTCCGAGACTTCCAGGAGAGCTGTTTCGGTGCTAAGATTGGCACGGAAACCTGACTGGGTGGGGTGCAGTAGGTCGTGGGACTCCAAGTAATCGGCAAGCACTTTATGCACATGCTTTTCAATGACCTTCGCGAAGGCCGGCAGAAGCGAGATAGGTCTATAATTCGCCAACACCTCCGCATCCAGACCAGGCTTTTTAAGCAGGGGAATAATCATTGCCTGCTTCCAGGCCTGGGGAACCACGCCCTGTGCAAGAGAACAGTTCAGCAGGGGGTTCACAAGTGGATTAATGACAGCTGCCATTTTAGCCAGAAATTTAGCGGGGCAGGCATCCCGAGGGGAACCGGATTTAAGCCCAGCCATCAGGTCAAATGACGCGGCCATCGAGAGAGGCGGGAAAGCTGCCAGGGCCACACCTGTGTTAGGCAGGGTAACAGCGGTATTCCTCACCCGATCGGGCATCTCAGGCTCCAGCACAAGGAAGGAGTCCTGGATCCGTTGGATCTTAGATGTGAAAAAGTCTGCAATCGCCCTGACCCACGGCGCAGGAGGGGGGGCCTGAGTTGGTGCCTCGCGTGAGGTTGTAAACTCCCGCACAATGGCGAAAAGCTCCTTACAGGAATTGGAGGCAGCTTCAATTTTTCTCGCGAAATAAGCCTTCTTCTCCGAGAGGATGTTCCGATGATAGGCTTTCGCCAAAGACCTGTAGGCGAGTTTCGCCGCTGCGTCGTATTTCACGCGCCATGCTCTTTCCGCTACCTTGCATTGCCGACGTGAAGCCGCCAATGCTGCCGTAAACCAAGGGGCAGATGCACCTTTTTCAGGTTTGCGGAGGGGTCTCAGAGGCGCAAGGTCATTAAGTCTCTCTGAAAGCCAGGCCTGCACTCGCTCCACATCCTCCTCTAAGACCCCCGTTAGCGCACAGGGATGGTCCACGCAAGACTGAGCCAGCAGTTCCGGAGTAACCCGGTGAAGTGCCCTGAATCCCACGGGAGTCTGCCGGGGGGCAGCGGAAGGCTTCCTAACTTCCGGGAAATAAAATTTCACCAGCCTATGATCAGACCAAAGCACCTGGATAGGAGCCAGCATCTCTATGGGAGTCGTAGAAAAGGTCAAATCTAGGGTATGTCCCTTCTCATGGGTCGGTCCAACATGATAGGGAACCAGGCCCAGAGGGGCTGTGACATCCAACATTTTAATCGCGTCAGCATCCGTTTCCACGTCCATGTGGACATTAAAGTCCCCGGCAACAATACAATGCTCTGACGTGAGTAGCAAGGAAGAGGTCACCGACTGAAACTCTTCAAAGAAAGAGCCCGTGGGCCCTGGCGGCCGATAAACTAGAAGACCCTTCAGCGATTGGTGTGGAGAAAGGGTAATGGCAAAGGCAAGGGATTCGCAATCCTTAATAGCGTCCGAGGGGATGATGGTACAGGTAGCCATTTTGTTCACTATTAGTGCAACCCCACCTCCACGCCCCTTTGGCCTATCCTGCCTGAAGATATTATACTCGGGCGGAATAGCAGTGGCAATATCTGGGTTGGACGCCTCGCCGAGCCACGTCTCGGTGAGCATCAGAAATAGAGGTTTTTCTGACTCTAACAGATCGAATATATCCAGAGCATGCCGACCAAGAGATCTCGTATTAAGCAGTAGGCCCAGATGTTTAACGCAGACCGCCGCCTTCTGCGGCGCACCGACCAGATGTTTCTGCGGGCGCCAGCCACACTCAGGGCAGCAATGCTTGCCCTTGTGGCGAGCAGGAAACACCGTACGGCAGGAGCCATTAATATGCTGCCAGGAGCGGAGTTCAGATCCCGAGTAGTGGAGCATAATGCTCACAAACAGAAGAAAAAATACAAAATAGATGGCCCAGTCCTGCCCGTCGCCTCGTACGCCTCCGGGACGCTGACGGGCGCAGACGGGCAGGACTCTGGCACGACTCCGGCTAAGCGACGGCGTCCCGCTGCGCGATCCCGCTGCGCGGGAAAGGACGACTTTAAATAGGCGTCTCCCACATCCACTCGAGCGTCGGGACGCTCCAAGATGGCGCCCGCGCACACACACACTCACCCCAACCAAAGATGGCGCCCGCAAATGAATCAGCCCCGGAACCCGGACCCGCCAAATGGCGGTGTGTTTTCCAAAATTAAATGCGGGTGAGGGGACAGAAGCCCAGTGGAGCGGCGATTAAAAACAGGGGTTAAAGAACCTAAACAACGAAAATAGGCAAAGGGAGTTTTAAAAATAGCAGTTGTCCGAGCTAGGTGTCAGCGCGACCTGCGCTCGTGTAGCAATTCACAGGAAGCCTGAAAAAGTCAAGTCCGCCTTAAATAGGCGTCTCCCACATCCACTCGAGCGTCGGGACGCTCCAAGATGGCGCCCGCGCACACACACACTCACCCCAACCAAAGATGGCGCCCGCAAATGAATCAGCCCCGGAACCCGGACCCGCCAAATGGCGGTGTGTTTTCCAAAATTAAATGCGGGTGAGGGGACAGAAGCCCAGTGGAGCGGCGATTAAAAACAGGGGTTAAAGAACCTAAACAACGAAAATAGGCAAAGGGAGTTTTAAAAATAGCAGTTGTCCGAGCTGGTGCACACTGGTGTTCACTACAAACTGGAAGTAGGTTTAAAGCACACAAAATAGAAAAAATAGGCTACCTCTTTAAAAATGCCAAAACTGTGGTAAAAAATGTGGTTTTTCATTCACCTCTGCATGTTGCTGAAAGCTGGGAAGATCAAGATGGTGACTTTAGCACAGTTACACTTCCGTTTATGCCATTTATTTTGAAAAAACAGACACTTTTTAGTGGTGCACATTTTTCCAATTTTGCCCCAAAAACTCAGAATGTAGCTATATTTTGGCCATTTTCTCTATAACCTCCAGGGGAATCCAGAAACCCTCGGTACCTTTAGAATACCCAGGCTGTTGGAAAAAAGAAATGTGGTGTGGAAACCTTATGTGGAAAAAACACTATGGAGCCCTAAGCGTGAACTACCACAAATAGCCAAAAAAGTGCTCCCCATACGGAGGTGAATGGGGAGTGGGTAGGGGATCCAGAAGTTAAGGAGTTAACGTAAATGTTATTTAATTGCTATACAAATTATAAGTAAGTGCAATATATATTTTGTTAATATATGTTCATTTTAATTTTGTTATTGTTAATATTCATGTAATTGTTAAATTGCTAAAATATATGTTTATATTTTTAAAGTATATATATATATATATATTTATAAATATATATATGTCCAACGCTCATTTACCACGAATGACTCGAGCACTCTGGAGCGGGTGCTGTCAGCGGGCCGTGGACGCCCGCAACATATGACGCTCAAAATCCTCTCCATCGGAAAGGAACACAGCACTCCGGGGGTAGCAGTGAAAACTTTTTAATTACAATTTTTAATTACAAAGTTTTCACTGCTACCCCCGGAGTGCTGTGTTCCTTTCAGACGGAGAGGATTTTGAGCGTCATATATATATATGTATATACATTTTCTATATATTTAGTTCACAGTAATGATTAAAACTTTTTTATATTAATTTTACTATTTAATTTAGATTATGTATATGTTTTGGCAGCGACGGTTCCTCCATAGGAGTGGAGGAGCGTCGCCCCCCCACACTGCTTCAGAAAGAGTGAAAAATACAATGGAAATGAATGATTTTATCATCATTTTATTTTTCACTCTCTGGCCATCAGAGTGTTGGGTCGGGCCAGTGTCATTATTGCTTATTGGTAACAACGCGGAGTCGCCCCTTCAGTTTGAAGTGTGCATGACGGTTTGACTGGCAATCTTACTATGGCCAGCCAAACATGTGTAATTCAAACCTCTCCAACCCAGCAGTCTTAGACACCTGGGTTGGAAATAAGGCACGGGCCTCCAGTGTGGCTTTTGGAGTGCTGAGGCAGCCTGCTCCAGCCAATCTAGATGCTTTACTCATGCTGCTTAACAGCATGAGAGCAGCGTCTGGATTGGATAAGGTACTTACGCCCAGAGGTGTCTGGAGCCAGGGACATGAGAAGATTGAGGACGTGTTGAAGGACAAGGTAGGTGAAACTTCGTTTTTCTTTCTTTATTGTTTGTTTATAATGTAGGCACGTATCGGCTCACCATTTTTTCATGCCACCAACCGCCACTTTGTTTTAGTTACATATGTTTGTTAATGTTTGCTTGTAAGTTATGGTTAATATTGATTATTTTTAACTTGATGTCTTGTAAAAATTGTTTAATAATTGTTTTTATATTTATTAAAGAGTATACAAATATGTATGTATATATATTTATATAATTTACATTACTTATTAAAAGTATTTATTTTTCTTTATATTATTGTTTTGTAGTTTCATATTTTCAACAAATTTCTTATAATGCTTCAATATTTCAATTTGCATACCTTTTTTTAGAATTATATTCTGTTCCACGATTTCTTTGATACAATACTTTAGCAGATTAGATACAAGGTACGTAAACTCAATATTTTTGTAGACAGTATTTTTGACATGATATTCTGATATAGTAATATGGTTGCTCTCGATATTCTGCCATAGAACTACCCCAAACCATAGCTCTGAAGAAATGTGACAGCAAAGCTTTAGTTCCAAATAAAGGAGGCACTAGGGGCCAAATGTAAGAAGCAATTTAGCAGTTACAAATACTGCGATTTGCTAATCACAGAATTTGCGGCCTTTGAGAAGCTATTTGATATGTACTAAACCCATTTTGCGATTCAGTAACAGATTCGCAAAATGGGTTTAGAAAGGCATAAAAAATAGCTATTTGAAAGGGATCTGTATCGGGCATCCATTCTAAATAGCGATTCGTTATGATATGCAGCAATGTTTTGCATCTGAAATCCAGTGATAAAACATTGAAAAAAATACAGACTCCCAAGTTGGGGTGGTAACACATTTGCAAATTAGGGAAGTGAATGCATAAAAACGTTTGTTGGGAAGTAGGCAGTGGTCCAAGGGACCTCTTCCAACTTTCAAACAAACTTTAAAAAAAAACACCTTTTTAGGTTTTGCCTAGCGAAAGCTGCGCTCTGCGCAGCTTTTTCGCGCAGGCGAAAACCTGTTGAGAACTGTAGGGTGCTTTGGGTCGGCCCTCGTCATTGATTGGCTGGCTCCGTAAACGGAGCCTTGCCATTGGACGAGGGGCCTGTCCGTCAATGCCGGACCAGACACGGGGGCGTTCCTGACATTCTTTGGCTTTCGCCGACGTCACGCGACGCCGGGAACGCCCCCGAGTCTGGTCCGGCATTGCCTGCCGGGACCTGCCTTTGGTGACGTGTCGGGTTTCTGTGTCTGTGGCGGAACAAATTGCAGGTAAGCGATGATGTCTTTTCTAATCTAAATGAGTGTCTCTTTTGAATGCCCCAGCCGAAATGTTTAATGACGTATTTTTTTGTTTTTCTCTGCAGGTTGCCGGGACCTGCCTTTGCTGACGTGTCGGGTTTCTTTGTCTGTGGCGGAACAAATTGCAGGTAAGCGATGGTGTCTTTTGTAATATAAATGACTGTATTTTTTGAATGCCCCATCCGAAATGTTTAATCGCGTATTTTTTTTGTTGTTTTTCTCTGCAGGTTGCGACGGCCCGGTGGGGGGAACAATTTCCGGTCGGGATCCTTGGCTCGCTGTCTGTCTCCGTCTCCGTGCTCCAAGGGATTTCTTGCAGGTAAGCGATGGTGTCTTTTGTTTTCTCTGCAGGTTGCGACGGCCCGTTGGGGGGAACAATTTCTGGTCGGGATCCTTGGCTCGCTGTCTGTCTCCGTCTCCGTGCTCCAAGGGATTTCTTGCAGGTAAGCGATGGTGTCTTTTGTAATATAAATGACTGTATTTTTTTGAATGCCTCATCCGAAATGTTTAATCGCGTATTTTTTGTTTGTTTTTCTCTGCAGGTTGCGACGGCCCGTTGGGGGGAACAATTTCCGGTCGGGATCCTTGGCTCGCTGTCTGTCTCCGTCTCCGTGCTCCAAGGGATTTCTTGCAGGTAAGCGATGGAGTCTTTTGTAATATAAATGACTGTATTTTTTGAATGCCCCATCCGAAATGTTTAATCGCGTTTTTTTTTTTGTTTTTCTCTGCAGGTTGCGACGGCCCGGCGGGGGGAACAATTTCCGGTCGGGATCCTTGGCTCGCTGTCTGTCTCTGTCTCCGTGCTCCAAGGGATTTCTTGCAGGTAAGCGATGGTGTCTTTTGTAATATAAATGACTGTATTTTTTGAATGCCCCATCCGAAATGTTTAATCGCGTATTTTTTGTTTGTTTTTCTCTGCAGGTTGCGACGGCCCGTTGGGGGGAACAATTTCCGGTCGGGATCCTTGGCTCGCTGTCTGTCTCCGTCTCCGTGCTCCAAGGGATTTCTTGCAGGTAAGCGATGGTGTCTTTTGTAATATAAATGACTGTATTTTTTGAATGCCCCATCCGAAATGTTTAATCGCGTTTTTTTTTTGTTTTTCTCTGCAGGTTGCGACGGCCCGGTGGGGGGAACAATTTCCGGTCGGGATCCTTGGCTCGCTGTTTGTCTCCTGGTCTCCTCCG
This sequence comes from Lissotriton vulgaris, assembly GCF_964263255.1. Lineage (NCBI taxonomy): Eukaryota > Metazoa > Chordata > Amphibia > Caudata > Salamandridae > Lissotriton > Lissotriton vulgaris. The sequence continues at coordinate 249,242,324 of NC_141693.1, read as the reverse complement.
TGGCGTGACGACTTGCAGGTAAGCGATGGTGTGTTTTCTAATAGTGTTTTCGTGTCGGGTACCCAATTTAGATTTTTATGTCATACTTATTTTAGAAATTAATTTATCTCACTTTCGTTGCAGGTTTTTTTCGCCGTCGCTGCGTGTTCCCGGGATCTGGGCGTGGTCGCGGTTTCCGGTCGCCATTTTGCGCTCGGTGTCTGGCTTCGTGGTACGATGGATTTCAGGTACGCGATTTAAATTTGTATGTAATTGTAATTTGTTTTATATGTATTCTGTCTTTTTGGTTTATATTGTAATGTATTTATTTTTGGGGCCTGTTCTCTCGAATGTTTCCGTGTCGGGTCTCCTTCGTGACGTGACGACTTGCAGGTAAGCGATGGTGTGTTTTTTAATTTACATTTTTATGTCGATGTAATTTCTTTTATGTGTTCAGCCTATTCTCTTTTTATTGTAATGTATTTATATTTTGCGCCTGTTCTCTCGAATGTTTCCGTGTCGGGTCTCCTTCGTGACGTGACGACTTGCAGGTAAGCGATGGTGTGTTTTATAATTTATAAATGACTGTCTCTTTTCAATGACTGTGAGTTTTTGTAACTTTGAAAAGCGTTTTTTCGAATTAATTTATCTAACTTTTTTTGCAGGTATTTTTCAACGTCGCTGCGTGGTCCCGGGATCTGGGCGTGGTCGCGGTTTCCGGTCGCCATTTTGCGCTCGGTGTCTGGCTTCGTGGTACGATGGATTTCAGGTACGCGATTTAAATTTGTATGTAATTGTAATTTGTTTTATATGTATTCTGTCTTTTTGGTTTATATTGTAATGTATATTTATTTTTGGGGCCTGTTCTCTCTAATGTTTCTGTGTCGGGTCTCCTTCGTGGCGTGACGACTTGCAGGTAAGCGATGGTGTGTTTTTTAATTTACATTTTTATGTCGCTGTAATTTCTTTTATGTGTTCAGCCTATTCTCTTTTTATTGTAATGTATTTATTTTTTGGGCCTGTTCTCTCTACTGTTTCCGTGTCGGGTCGCCTTCGTGGCGTGACGACTTGCAGGTAAGCGATGGTGTGTGTTGTAATTAATAAATGACTGTGACTTTTTGTAACTTTGTAAAGCTTTTTTTAGAATTAATTTGTCTCACTTCTTTTGCAGGTTTTTTTCGCCGTCGCTGCGTGGTCCCGGGATCTGGGCGTGGTCGCGGTTTCCGGTCGCCATTTTGCGCTCGGTGTCTGGCTTCGTGGGACGATGGATTTCAGGTACGCGATTTAAATTTGTATGTAATTGTAATTTGTTTTATATGTATTCTGTCTTTTTGGTTTATATTGTAATGTATTTATTTTTGGGGCCTGTTCTCTCTAATGTTTCTGTGTCGGGTCTCCTTCGTGGCGTGACGACTTGCAGGTAAGCGATGGTGTGTGTTGTAATTAATAAATGACTGTCTCTTTTTAATGACTGTGAGTTTTTGTAACTTTGTAAAGCTTTTTTTAGAATTAATTTATCTCACTTCTTTTGCAGGTTTTTTTCGGCGTCTCTGCGTGGTCCCGGGATCTGGGCGTGGTCGCGGTTTCCGGTCGCCATTTTGCGCTCGGTGTCTGGCTTCGTGGGACGATGGATTTCAGGTACGCGATTTAAATTTGTATGTAATTGTAATTTGTTTTATATGTATTCTGTCTTTTTGGTTTATATTGTAATGTATATTTATTTTTGGGGCCTGTTCTCTCTAATGTTTCTGTGTCGGGTCTCCTTCGTTGCGTGACGACTTGCAGGTAAGCGATGGTGTGTGTTGTAATTAATAAATGACTGTCTCTTTTTAATGACTGTGACTTTTTGTAACTTTGTAAAGCTTTTTTTAGAATTAATTTATCTCACTTCTTTTGCAGGTTTTTTTCGCCGTCGCTGCGTGGTCCCGGGATCTGGGCGTGGTCGCGGTTTCCGGTCGCCATTTTGCGCAAGGTGTCTGGCTTCGTGGGACGATGGATTTCAGGTACGCAATTTAAATTTGTATGTTATTGTAATTTGTTTTATATGTATTCTGTCTTTTTGGTTTATATTGTAATGTATATTTATTTTTGGGGCCTGTTCTCTCTAATGTTTCTGTGTCGGGTCTCCTTCGTGGCGTGACGACTTGCAGGTAAGCGATGGTGTGTGTTGTAATTAATAAATGACTGTCTCTTTTTAATGACTGTGACTTTTTGTAACTTTGTAAAGCTTTTTTTAGAATTAATTTATCTCACTTCTTTTGCAGGTTTTTTTTTGCGTCGCTGCGTGGTCCCGGGATCTGGGCGTGGTCGCGGTTTCCGGTCGCCATTTTGCGCTCGGTGTCTGGCTTCGTGGGACGATGGATTTCAGGTACGCGATTTAAATTTGTATGTAATTGTAATTTGTTTTATATGTATTCTGTCTTTTTGGTTTATATTGTAATGTATATTTATTTTTGGGGCCTGTTCTCTCTAATGTTTCTGTGTCGGGTCTCCTTCGTTGCGTGACGACTTGCAGGTAAGCGATGGTGTGTGTTGTAATTAATAAATGACTGTCTCTTTTTAATGACTGTGACTTTTTGTAACTTTGTAAAGCTTTTTTTAGAATTAATTTATCTCACTTCTTTTGCAGGTTTTTTTCGCCGTCGCTGCGTGGTCCCGGGATCTGGGCGTGGTCGCGGTTTCCGGTCGCCATTTTGCGCAAGGTGTCTGGCTTCGTGGGACGATGGATTTCAGGTACGCGATTTAAATTTGTATGTAATTGTAATTTCTTTTATGTGTTCTACTTTTTATAACTTTGCAGAGTGTTTTAGAAATTAATTTATCTCACTTCTTTTGCAGGTTTTTTTTCGCCGTCGCTGCGTGGTCCCGGGATCTGGGCGTGGTCGCGGTTTCCGGTCGCCATTTTGCGCTCGGTGTCTGGCTTCGTGGGACGATGGATTTCAGGTACGCGATTTAAATTTGTATGGAATTGTAATTTGTTTTATATGTATTCTGTCTTTTTGCTTTATATTGTAATGTATTTATTTTTGGGGCCTGTTCTCTCTAATGTTTCTGTGTCGGGTCTCCTTCGTGGCGTGGCGACTTGCAGGTAAGCGATGGTGTGTTTTGTAATATTGTGTTTTCGTGTCGGGTACGCAATTTACATTTTCATGTAATACTTTTTTTGTTTACAAGTGTTGTGCCTATTGCTTTTATATATTTTGCGCCTGTTCTCTCGAATGTTTCCGTGTCGGGTCTCCTCCATGGCGTGACGACTTGCACGTAAGCGATGGTGTGTTGTGTAATTTACTTTTTTATTTCATTGTAATTTCTTTTATGTGTTCAGCTTGTTTTGTTTATATTGTAATGTATTTCTTTTTTGGGACTGTTCTCTTTTGTGTTTTTGTGTAGGGTTTCATTCGTGGCGTGACGACTTGCAGGTAAGCCATGTTGTGTTTTGTAACAAATGACTGTCCCTTTTCAATGCCCGGGAGTTTTTTAACATGGAAAAGGTATTTTTGACTTTATGTATCTTCCTTTCTTTGCAGGAATTGAACGGCGGCGGCGTGGGAACGATTTCCGGTCGCCATTTTGTCATGGGATCTTTGGCTGTCTGTCTCCGTCTCCTTGGTCCAAGGGATTTCAGGTACGCGATTTAAATTGTAATGTAATTAGTATTTCTTTTACAGGTGTTCAGCCTTTTTTGTTTATATTCATTTAATGTTTCTTTTTTGGGCTGTTCTCTCTAGTGTTTCCGTGTAGCCTGCCGTGACGTGTCGGGTTTCCTTCCCCGTGGACGAACGACTTTAAGGTAAGCGCTGTGGTCATGTCTTAGTGCGACTCGGTGTAGATAGATTCAAATGGAATTTGTTTTTTTTTACACGTGTTGTAGATTTAACGTAACAGGTGTTCGGGCTATTTGGTTTATGTTCTTCTGATGTTTCTTTTTTGGCCTGTTCTCTCTAGTATTTCCGTGTCGGGTCTCATCCGTGGCGTGACGACTTGCAGGTAAGCAATGTGTTTTGTAACTAAACAATTACTGTCACTTTCGAATACCCGGAGTGCTTTTTTTACGTTTTTAAAAGTAATTTCTAACTTCATTTCTTTTCCTTTATTTGCAGGAATCTGTCGGCGGCGTGGTGTCGTAATTCTATTATGCTTACTTTAATAGTTATTTTATATCGTGTGCTTTCTGTGTAGGGAATTATTGCAAAGAGCTATCGTGTTTTTCTACTTTAACAAAATGATATTCACCAGCACTTCTTTTTTGTATTTGCAGGCAGCGTGGCGCCAACTCGTCTACCACTAAGCTTTGATATTCAAGATCGGCAAAAGTCGCACATAGCCACTAAGTACTCTAACGAGTCACAGCATCCACGACCTTTTCATTCGGCCAGACAGCCTCCTATCGGCAATTTACATATGTCGAGACAGCAACATCCTAAAGAACATCTCACCTACATGTTCTTAACAACAAACTTTGCAAGTCTTTTGTTATTTAATGAACTAACTGCGTTTTTTTTGTCTTCCACAGTATGTAAAGGACTACAGCCACGGAAAGAAACATTTCTTCGAGCGAGCTCAGAAGGTATACTTCGTGACAGTGGACTGGAGCCTCTCGATTTCTCGACCGATCTCAGGAGGTATACTTCGAGACAGCGGACTGGAGCCTTTCGATATAAACTGTAAGTTCCTTCCTGTCTGTGAAATTAATTTGTCCTTTTGAGCAGCGGTATTACGACCACAATTTTCAGTTTTACACGCGCAAACAAAGCAGTAATAATATGAATCACTTTAGAATTACATTGTGTTGCCTATACGTTTGTCCAATTTCACCATGTTTTTGTTTAATGCGTTTGAGTTCTTTTTGGTACATCGCCAATAGGTACATTTACGATATAAATGTTGTCGCATGTCTCCTTTATTCATGAAGTTTTCAAATTCAAACAAATGCTTACATTGTAAGGACCTCTGTTTATTCTAATTCGCCATTATGTACATTTTGGATGCCTTGTTTGTGCGATGCCAGATTTTATTTCATATGCTCAAATCGTAGAGCTGAGAGTTAACTGAACACAAGCATGTGTTTGTCGCAACACTCGATTTAGTCAGAGCATGAAGGCCCGTTACATTTACTGAGAGCATAAAGAACAGTTAGGATAAGGTGAGACACGACGACTTTCAGGGCTAAGTTATACATCGGCAAACTGCATTTAGGAGGAAAATGTTTGCGCATGTAGGTTTAGCCCTTTCTGTGAAAGTAATTTGTCCCCTTTTTTAGTTAATATGCTCAAATCGTAGGGCTGACAGTTAGATGAGTACAAGCATGTGTTTGTCGCAACACTAGATTTAGTTAGAGCATGAAGGCCCGTTACATTTACTGAGAGCATAAAGAACAGTTAGGATAAGGTGAGACACGACGACTTTCAGTGCAAAGTTATACATCGGCAAACTGCATTTAGGAGGAAAATGTTTGCGCATGTAAGTTTCGCCCTTTCTGTGAAAGTCATTTGTCCCCGATTTTATACTGAGAGCATTAAGAACAGTTAGGATAAGGTGAGACCGACGAGTTTCAGTGCAAAGTTATACATCGGAAAACTGCATTTAGGAGAAAAAGGTAGGTAGATTTACGATTTAAATGTTTGCGCATGTCTACTTTATTCATGGCCTTTGAAAATTCGAACACATGCTTACTTTGTAAGGCCTTGCTGTTTAATGCAATTCGTCATTATGTACATTTTGGATGCCTTGTTTGTGCGATGCCAGATTTTATTTCATATGCTCAAATCGTAGGGCTGAGAGTTAGATGAGCACAAGCATGTGTTTGTCGCAACACTAAATTTAGTCATTGCATGAAGGCCCGTTACATTTACTGAGAGCATAAAGAACAGTTAGGATAAGGTGAGACACGACGACTTTCACTGCAAAGTTATACATCGGCAAACTGCATAAAGGAGGAAAATGTTTGCGCATGTAAGTTTAGCCCTTTCTGTGAAAGTAATTTGTCCCCTTTTTTATTTAATATGCTCAAATCGTAGGGCTGATGCAATTCGTCATTATGTACATTTTGGATGCCTTGTTTGTGCGATGGCAGATTTTATTTCATATGCTCAAATCGTAGGGCTGAGAGTTAGATGAGCACAAGCATGTGTTTGTCGCAACACTAAATTTAGTCATTGCATGAAGGCCCGTTACATTTACTGAGAGCATAAAGAACAGTTAGGATAAGGTGAGACACGACGACTTTCAGTGCAAAGTTATACATCGGCAAACTGCATAAAGGAGGAAAATGTTTGCGCATGTAAGTTTAGCCCTTTCTGTGAAAGTAATTTGTCCCCTTTTTTATTTAATATGCTCAAATCGTAGGGCTGAGAGTTAGATGAGCACAAGCATGTGTTTGTCGCAACACTAGATTTAGTCAGAGCATGAAGGCCCGTTACATTTACTGAGAGCATAAAGAACAGTTAGGATAAGGTGAGACACGACGACTTTCAGTGCAAAGTTATACATGGGCAAACTGCATTTAGGATGAAAATGTTTGCGCATGTAAGTTCAGGCCTTTCTGTGAAAGTAATCTGTTCTTTTGAGCAGCGGTATTACGAGCACATTTTTCAGTTTTTATACGCGCAAACAAATCAGTAATAATACGTATCACTTTAGATTTAAATTGTCTTGCATATACATTTGTCCAATTTACCCATGTTTTTGTTTAATGCCTTTGAGTTCTTTTTCATACATCGCCAATAGGTACATTTACGATATAAATGTTTTCAAACTGTGCATTTAGGATGAAAATGTTTGCGCATGTAAGTATGCCTTTCTGTGAAACTAATTTGCAGTAAGAATACGTATCACTTTACAATTCAATTGTGTTGTATCATTTGGCCAATTTCACCATGTTTTTTGTTAATCCATTTCAGTGATTTAGGTAAGACTAATCTTTCACACACACATATATATATATATATATATATATATATATATATATATATATATATATATGTTCAGTTACAACTTTAGTTCACAAACTGCTTTGCACGATGCGAGAAATTAAATAAAACACTGACAACATTCCTTCTTTTATTTTCACTACGTGCATGCGCGGATTTCTGTATTTTTAAAGGCACATACAAACCAGTAACGTGACGCAAATAATTGCCATACTATTACATTAGAACGCATTAATCGCTAATACGCAAAGCTTTAGCTAAGATTCAATTTGCACAGTTTGAATGAGAAAATCACTGCTTTTTTTGCCTGCACTCATAATATTTTGCTAATGCTATTTTTGTTTTGTAGGGTAAAAAAGTACACGTTTGTTGCAACTGACCCATCGACTACACAATTTGAAATTCGTTATATAAACACGGTATGTTAATACTTTATTTATTTTACTTAATACATTTCTTTTTTTAATAATTGCTGTTTGTACTGAGCATTCTTTGCTGTATACTTATACACAAAATTTCGCTCATAAAGCACATCTTATGCTTTTGTACAAGAGCGCCACTGGTAAAGTTGTAGTCAACAGAGAAGGAAAACTTATAACAAACCCTTTTTTTACAGGTCCCTGTAGGGAATGCTTTGACTCATTTACCACACGCAATATACATAGATCTCTTTATTTCCTGCCTTCCCTTTCAATTTCTTTCTTGCCTTTCCTTATGTCTCTCTTCTGCATTTACTCTGCATCTCCTTCACAATTTTACATTCAATGTCCTTTCTTTCACTCTCGCATTATTCTTCTCTCCTTTTCTCCGACTTTCTCTTTCTTTTGCTCTCCTTCTCTCTCCTGCATCCTCACTCTTCTGCCCTCACCCTATATATTCATCCCCACCTTCTTTACAGGTCCCGGCAGCAAATGCTTACATACTAAGCTAGCACATGCAACATACATACATTTCACTCTCTTGACTTCCATTTCAATTTTGCATTTTTGCCTTTATCTCTTTTGCATTTACTCTGCATCTCCTTTCCCATTTTGCCATCAGTCTTTCTCTTTTATTTACTCCTGCTCTATTCTTCCCTCACTATTACACCTACTTTCTTTCTTCTTCTCTTCCCACTCTTTTTTTCATGCCCTCTCTTATACCTTCTCTCTCCTGTTTTAATCTTCTTTCCTTCTATCATGCACACTTTCTTTTACTCCATCTCTATTCAGCTCTCACTTTTACCCATCCTTTTCTTCTCTCTCCTGCTCTCTATTTTTTGCGTCCTCCCCCTTCTGCTTGCTATCTCCCGACTTATCTATTATGCTTATCTCTTTTACCTTCTCTTTTCCTATTCCTTCTATCTTTATTTCTCTCACTCTCTTGATATCTTAACCTTTTGCCCCTCTCTTCTTCCAGACACTTTCCACAACTCCTTCTTTCTCTCCTTATATCTCGCTCTTTTGTATTCCTTCTTTATTTCTCTCAATTTTGCACATTCTTCCCTCACTATTACACCTACTTTCTTTCTTCTTCTCTTCTCTCTCTTTTTTTCATGCCCTCTCTTATACCTTCTCTCTCCTGTTTTAATCTTCTTTCCTTCTATCATGCACACTTTCTTTTACTCCCTCTCTATTCAGCTCTCACTTTTACCCATCTTTTTCTTCTCTCTCCTGCTCTCTATTTTTTGCGTCCTTCCCCTTCTGCTTGCTATCTCCCGACTTATCTATTATGCTTATCTCTTTTACCTTCTCTTTTCCTATTCCTTCTATCTTTATTTTTCTCACTCTCTTGATATCTTAACCTTTTGCCCCTCTCTTCTTCCAGACACTTTCCACCACTCCTTCTTTCTCTCCTCCTTATATCTCGCTCTTTTGTATTCCTTCTTTATTTCTCTCAATTTTGCACACTCTACCCATCTTACTTTCACACTCTTGTGCTTTTCTTCTTTATATACCCTTTTTCACATTCTTTTGTCAAAAACAAGTTCCTCCCGTTCTCTCTTGCACTCTCTTCCTTTTTTCAATTACCAGCTGCTCTCTCCTTCCTTCTTGCTCCCTCTCTATTATGCTTCACTCTTTAACTATCATACTTCGATTTCCTGCACTCTCTTACTTCTTTATTTTTGTCTTTATCTTTGTCGTCTTTTCACTTCTTTGCGTTCTCTCCATATCAAGCTTCTTTTTAACTTGCACTGTTCATCATCCTTCTCCTTTTTTATTTTCACTCCTTTTCTTTTTGCCTATTCTCCCCTCTTTCTATCCATCTCTCTCTTCTTCCTGACCTCTATCTCTTTCCACCTTGCTACTTTATAGTCTTTACTACTATACTAGTTACTCTATAATACATAGTGCTTCTAATTCTCTATTTACAACTTCTAATATACTTCACACAAATGTCCTCACTCTTTTCAAACTTTTGCTAACAGTATATTTTACTTTTACAGGACAAAAAATTTGCCATTTGGTGCAACTGCCCCATCGAGGACACATCTTTCAAATTCGTTCATTCAACACGGTACGTTCATACTTAAAACTTATTTTACTTTAGACATTTTTGGGTAGTACTTCCTGTCTGTACTGGGCATTCTTTGCTAGATAGTTATACACAAAAGTTTGCCTCAAACAACATTTAATTTAGTTTGGACATGAAAGCAGCACTGGTGAGGTCGGAATCAGGAGAGAGGTCAAAGGTAAAGGAAAACTTATAACTAAGACTTTGTTCTTTCTGTCTGTACTGGGCATTCTTTGCTGGATATACACAAAAGTTTGCCTTATAAACAACATTTGATTTAGTTTGGAGATGAGCAAATGATTAGATACTGAGACAGCACATGCAACATATATACATCTCCTTCTCTTGCCTTCCCTTTCAATTTTGCATTCTTGCCTTTCCTCTCTCTTGCATTTACTCTGCATCTCCTTCATGATTTTGCCAGCAGTCTTTCTATTTTATTTACTCCTGCTCTATTCTTTCCTCACTTTCTCCTACTTTCCTTCTTTTTTTTCCTCTCCCTCTTTTGCATCCTTTCTCTTCTACACTCTCTCCTGTATTCCCCTCTTCTCTTTCTTTGTATCATGCACTTTCTTTTACTCACTCTATTCTGCTCTCACTTTTACTCCTCCTTACCTTCTCTCTGATGCTCTTTCTAGCTTGCGTCTCAGCTTGCTCTCTCTACTTATGCTTGCTCTCTCCCTACTTATCTATTATGCTTATCTCTCCTTCCCTCTCTTTTCCTATTCCTTCTATCTTTATCTCTCTCCCTCTTGCTCTCTTACCTTTTGCCCCTCTTCTTCTTGCATACCCTTTCCATCTCTCTCCTTTCTTTCTCTACTTCCTAAATGTAGCTGTCTCTTGAATTCATTCTTTATCTCTCTATTTCCTGCGTCCTTTCTCCTTTCTGCTTCCTCTCTCCCTTTTCTATCATGCTTATCTCTCCTGCCATCTCTTTTCCTATTCCTATCTTTATCTCTCTCCCGCATGCTCTTACCTTTTGCCCCTCTCTTCTTCTTGCATACTCTTTCCATCTCTCTCCTTTCTTTCTCTCCTCCTTATGTTGCTATCTTGTATTCCTTCTTTATTTCTCTTTATTTTGCCCACTCCATCTTACATTCACAATCTTGTGCTTTTTTTCATCTATACTCACCTTCTTTCTTCCATCACAATCTGTTCCCTCCTGCTCTCTTTATTGCTCTCCTATATATATCTCTCCTTTCTGCTCTCTCCTTCTCCCTACTACCCCCTATTTCAACTGCTCTCTCTTTCCTTCTAGCTCCCACTCGATTATGCTTCTCTTTTTATCTCCCTCCTTTCTGCTCTTTTCTCTTTGTCATCAATATCCCTCTTGCACCCTCTTCCAACTGCTCCATTCTTACTTATTTCTTGCTCATGCCCTCCTTCCCACCCTCTCTTTACCTCATGCATTTTCTCTCTCCTTTGCTCTCCCTTTTGCCCTCTCTTTTACTTTCACTTTCTATCTCCTTCCCTATGTTGTTCTCCATTTCCATCTTGCACTCCTTCTCTTTCTTGTCCTCTGACTCCATTCTGCACTCTCTTCTCTCTCCTTTTTGCTCTTTTTTCTCTCTCCTGCACCCTATTCCATCTCCTCTCTCTCCTTCCTTCTTCCTCCCTCTCTATCATGATTATTTTTGTATCTCCCTTCTGCTATTTTCCCTTTGCCATCACTCTCCCTCTTGCCCCCTCTTCCAACTGCTCCCTTCTTAATTCTTTCTTGCTCATGCACCTCCCTTTAACTCCTGCTTTCTCTCTTCCTTGCTCTTCCTTTTGCACTCTGTGACTTTCACTTTCTATCTCCTTCCCTATCTTGTTCTGGCTTTCCATCTTGCACTCCTTCTATTTTTTGCCCTATGCCTCCATTCTGCAGTCTTTTCCCCTTTCTACGTTCTCTCTCATGATCTCCATTATCTTGCGTCCTCTTTACTTCCTTATCAATCATACTTCTATCTCCTGCACCCTCTTCCTCTTTCTCTATCTTCTTTTTACCTCCTCTCTGCGTACTCCGTTCTTTTTTTGCACTCTCTCTTCTTTTTTTAAATTACTTCTTTATTCTTTCTTCTCTATATATCTCTCCTTTCTGCTCTCTTCCTTCTTCTTCCTGCCCCCTATTCCATCTGCTCTCTCCTTTCTTCTTGCTCCTTTTCTATCTATCATGCTTCTCTGTCCTGCACTCTCCTTCTTTTCTAATACTCTCCGTGTTCCTCTTCCTCCCTATCTTTCATTCTTCTCTCTATCTCTTTTATGCTTTCTTTTCTCTCTACCATACCTCTCTCCTGCACCCTCTTCCATCTGCTCTCTCTCCCTCCCTCCTTGCTCATGCCCTACTTCTTACTCTTCCTTTACCTTCTGCCTTTCTTCTTACTCCTGCGTATTATCTCCTTCCTGCCTTCACTCTCCATCTCTGTCCTTAAAAGATACCATCTCTTACCTGCAAGAAATCCCTTGTACCATGGAGACGGAGACAGACAGCGAGCCAAGGATCCCGCCCGGAAATTGTTCCCCCCACCGGGCCGTCGCAAAATACCTGCAGAGAACAAAAAAAAATACGTGATTAAACATTTCGGATGGGGCATTCAAAAAATACAGTCATTTATATTACAAAAGACATCATCGCTTACCTGCAATTTGTTCCGCCACAGACAAAGAAACCTGATACGTCATCAAAGGCAGGTCCCGGCAATGCCGGGCTAGAATCGGGGGCGTTCCCGGCGTCGTTTTGTCGGCAAAAGCCAAACAATCTTGAACGCCCCTGAGTCTGCTTTAAATTGACGGACAGGCCCCTCGTCCAATGGCTAGGCTCAATTTATGGAGCCAGACAATGAATGACGAGGGCCGACCCAAACTCACACTACAGTTCTCATTATGTTTTCGCCTGCGCAAAAAAGCTGCTCCCTTTGCGCCCTGCGTCCTTTCTCCTTTCTGCTTGCTCTCTCCATCCTTTTCTATCATGCTTATCTCTCCTGCCCTCTCTTCCTATTCCTTCGATCTTTATCTCTCTCCCTGTTGCTCTCTTACCTTTTGCCCCACTCTTCTTCTTGCATACCCTTTCCATCTCTCTCCTTTCTTTCTCTGCTCCTTATGTCGCTATCTTGTATTCCTTCTTTATTTCTCTTTATTTTGCCCACTCCATCTTATATTCACACTCTTGTGCTTTTCTTCATCTACCCTCTCACCTTCTTTCTTCCATCCCTCTCTTTACATCATGCTTTTTCTCTCTCTCCCTTGCTCTCCCTTTTGCCCTCTCTCTTACTTTAACTTTCTATCTCCTTCCCCATATTGTGCTACATTTCCATCTTGCACTCCTTCTCTTTCTTGCCCTCTGACTCCATTCTGCACTCTCTTCTCTTTTCTCTCTCCTTTTTGCTCTCTTTCTTCTTACTCTTGACCCCTATTCCATCTGCTCTCTCTCCTTCCTTCTTCCTCCCTCTCTATCATCATTCTTTTTTTATCTCCCTTCTGCTATTTTCCCTTTGCCATCACTCTCCCTCTTGCCCCCTCTTCCAACTGCTCCCTTCTTAATTCTTTCTTGCTCATGCACACCCTCCCTTTAACTCCTGCTTTCTCTCTTTCTTGCTCTTCCTTTTGCACTCTGTGACTTTCACTCTCTATATCCTTCCCTATGTTGTTCTGCCTTTCCATCTTGCACTCCTTATATTTTTGGACCTCTGCCTCCATTCTGCAGTCTTTTCCCCCTTTTACGTTCTCTCTCATGATCTCCATTTATCTTGCATCCTCTCTACTTTCTTATCTATCATACTTCTATCTCCGGCACTCTCTTCCTCTTTCTTACTTATCTTTCTCTAACTTCTTTTCACCTCCTCTCTGCATACTCCGTTCTTTCTTGGCACTCTCTCTTCCTTTTTTTAATTACTTCTTTATTCATTCTTCTCTATATATCTCTCCGTTATGCTCTCTTCCTTCTTCCTGCCCCCTATTACATCTGCTCTCTCCTTTCTTCTAGCTCCTTTTCTATCTATCATGCTTCTCTGTCCTGCACTCTCCTTTTTCTTTTCTTTTTCTCTTTCTAATACTCTCCGTGTTCCTCTTCCTCCCTATCTATCATTCTTCTCTCTATCTCCTTTATGCTTTCTTTTCGCTCTACCATCCCTCTCTCCTGCACCCTCTTCCATCTGCTCTCTCTCCCTCCCTCTTGCTCATGCCCTACTTCTTACTCTTACTTAACATTCTGTCTTTCTTCTTACTCCTGCGTTTTATCTCCTTCCTGCCTTCACTCTCCATCTCTGTCCTCATCTTGTATTCTCTTTCTATTTTGCACTCTTTGGCTCACTGTCTCATTCTCCATGGTGCAAGGACCCCCATAGAGGGAGATGTAGATGGAGGGCAGTAAGAAGAGAGCAGTTGGAAGAGGGGGCAAGAGGAAGAGTGACGGCAAAGGGAAAAAAAAGCAAAAAGGAGAGGGAGATAAAGAATAAGGATAGATAAGGCAAGAGAGAGAGTATGCAGAGAGTGAGCAATAGAAAAAACAGATAAAAAAGAGAAAGTTAAAAGGATAAAAGAGGGAGCAAGTGCAAGAGAAAAATAGTACATAGGGAGGAAGAGAAAAAAAAGACAAAAAGAAACGTAAGGGTAGAATGAAGTCAAAAAATCCTTTTCAAACTTAAAAAAAAAACCGGTCATTCAAAAGAGACAGTCATTTATTTGTTACAAAACACATCGCTTACCTGAAAGTTGTTACGCCAAGGAGGAGACCCAACACGGAAACACTAGAGAGAACAGCCCAAAAAAAAACATATTATAAGAATATAAACAAAATAGTTAAACACCTGTAAGAGAAATACTAATTACATTACAATTTAAAACGCATACCTGAAATCCCTTGTGCCATGGAGACAGCAAGCCATGGATCCCAAGACAAAATGCCGACCGGAAATAGTTACTATCTTGCACTCTTTGTTTCCTATCTTCTCACACAATTGTACACTTACTTTTCGTCTTCCCTCTCTCTTCCTCCCTCTCTTCCTCCCTAACTACTATTCTTCTCTCTTGCACATTCTCCCTGTTTTGCCTTTAACTTTCTCTCTTTTCTATCTTTTATCTCTTTTTTCCTCTTGCTCACTCTCTGCATCCACTCTTTCTCTCCTTCCTTATCTATCATTATTCTCTTTATCTCCCTCTCCGCTTTTTCCCCCTTTGCTATCACTCTTCCTCTTGTTTCCCCTTTGCTATCACTCTTCCTCTTGCCCACTCTTCCAACTGCTCTCTTCTTTACTGCCCTACATCTACATCTATCTCTATGGGGGTCCTTGCACCATGGACACTGACAGCAAGCCAAAGATCTCAAGACAAAATGGCAACAAGAAATACTTGCCCAACCCTGCTGTCAAATACTGCAACAAAAGAAAAATAAATTTAGTCACATTCGGCGCATTCAAAGTGACAGTATTATCAGCTTTACAAAACACAACATTGCTTACCTGAAAGTCTTTACACCACTGAGCTGGCCCTCTTGCTCCTGCACTTTCTTCCATCCATTCCTCCTTCTTGCTCATGCCCTACATCCTACCCTCCCTTTTTCTCTCTCTCTCATGTCCTCTATCCTTCCTGCCTTCACTCTCAATCTACGTCTCCATCTTGTCTTCACTTTCTATCTTGCACTTTTTTTACTTGCTATCTTCTCACTCCATTCTGCACTTACTTCTCTTCTTGCTTTCTAGCTCTCTTGATCTCTTATGTGTCTCCTCTCTTCATCAACACTTTCTAGCTACTTTGTGTGCTTTACACACATTTTTCCACTTCACTTTACTAAGTTAGTGTGAGCATCCCTATAAGGCTATATAGATGATGTTAACTATAGTGTTTATTTAGGAACACTATGCAACAACTATAGAACACCCTGGACAAACGCAATGGCTTATATTTACAACTAATTGTGTGAAAGTTTTATATGTTTGTCTGTTATTTCTTTTACAGGTGCACAAACACTCCGCAATTAGGAGTATTTTTGGAATGAGCAATTGCTCTTCCCCCTTTTTTTTATGCACTAAATCATTTTTTTTGATATTTTCACTTTCACGCCCCCAGGTCAGGGTGGGCGATTAGAGAGTCCATACCGCCGGGGTATAATTCTGTCATTATAAATGCCTAAGTAAATGTAAACAACTGTAAAACATGAAACATGTTGACTGACTAATTAGTATTTTAAATTAACAAATCCATTACCTTGGGCATTAAATTCAAACACATAACTCTTTCATTTGTGTACTAAGCATCAAGAATTATAGATTTTTACTTACACATTAGGCAGTTTTAATTATAAAACTCACAACATGCCTTTTTCACAAAACCTGCTCCGCAGTCTTCTGGCGTCGTAGCACACCAAAGAGGCATTCGGCCTCTTTGGTGGGGCCCAATGATGAAGCATGACACTGACTAGGTCGGTGTGTGAGGGCTTTCTTTTCCACCTAAAGTGAGTGTGCAATTCCCCAGTTGCATCACTCAGTCTCTGTGGCAAATTCAGATGTATTTAACGTCTCTTCTATTGTTTATTTAGATTTAACAAGGGATTAAGTGTTCCTTAATCTCACTACCTCTCCTATTCCTTTGTACTTGCTTAAAATTACAAACAATGCATCTAATACACTCTTTACAACTTCTCAGAAAAATCACTTCATGTAATTTACATTTCTATTTTTTTGTAGCTTACATTCTACACCTCTATATCCTCTCTTCCTTATCAGACTTCTCTCTTTTCCTTATCTTTCTCTTCATCTTTCCACTACTCTCAATATTGCCTAACCACCCCTCTTTACTAACATCTCTTCTTCCTGCCCTCCATCTCTCTCTATCTTGCTCACTTTATCCTCCTTACTACTATACATTACTAGTTACTCTATACTACATACACTTCTAATACTCGATTTACGACTACTATGCTTCACTCAGTCCACACACATACTACACATACAACTTCTACACATAGTCTTGAGTATCGAGCCGCTTTTATTATATTAATATGTCAACTCAATATTAATGCTTGTTTCATTCTTCCTTAGATTGCCAATTGATTGAATAACATCAGACGTTCATAATTGTTTGACACAACATCAGTGAAAACATCATCACGGTAAAAGTATCTATTTTGCTTCTGTATTGACTTGTAAGTATAGAAATAGCAAGGGAAAAAGCAAGACACATATCAACACACACCCATATATATATATATATATATATATATATATATATATATATATATATATATATATATATATATATATATATATATATATAGTATATACTTAGAATTCGAAAAGATCATATAGAAGATTTCCATAGGTAACATTAATCTTAAGAAAAAAAAATAGTTAACAAAAAAGTAAAAGTAATTGCTTTTTATTTTGCTACCAGCTCCAACTATAAAACAAGGCCAAAACAATAGAGTGGATTTAGTGAAAAAAAAAACTAGACAAAATCAGATATATAATTAGTTATTAAAAAAATTATATATATATTTATATACTTAACATTGAAAATTATTTCTTTTATAAAGACAATTGCTAATTGTTTGGAAATATATACAATTAGAAGTATGTTTTTTAAATAAGCTATCAACCTGTAACTTGGAATATATTTAACAGTAAAATAACTATATATATATACATATAAATATATCCAAATATATATATATCCAAATATATATATATATATATATATATATATATATATATATATATATATATATGCAAATAGTATAACTTATAGCTAGTACATCACTAAAATTGTAAACAAAATACATCTAAATCTGCTACCTAAAATACAAAGCAAAAAAATAGTGTTCAATTAATTGCCTTGCATTATAGTTAACTACAAAAGAAAATATAAATTAGCAATAGATATATAGATATATATATATATATATATATAGAGATTAAATAAGAGAACGAAAGTAGACTCGCGTATAACAAAAAAATCTAGCAATACTGTAGCGATATCAAATTATTTCATAAATTAGATTAGCTAAGATGCAAATACTAGCAGCAGATTATCATCAAGGTCATGACAAATTTACATGCAATTCTAGAGGTTATCAATGCTTGCCAAATAGTACTTTTGCAATTATACACAACTATTACAAAGATGCACATACATGGACTAAAGAAGACTTGCATTACATTATGAAATTAGGTGATGCTTTATATATAGATATGCATTTACTTAATAGCGAACAACTTAGGCATCCAGATGAGTTACCAAATTTTATTGAACACAATACTACTATCTATTCTCTTAAACTTAAAGAACCTTATTATGGAGACATATTACAACAATGTGACCCTTCGTTTCCAAATCTCAACAAAATATTAAAACCTGCACTTGATTCCAACTCCGGTGTTATACTTTGCATGGAAATTTATGTTATTTCCATTTTTAAGAAAAATGATTCGTACTTTGTATTTGACTCACATAGTCGTGATAAGACTGGAATGCCTCATCCAAATGGAACATGTATTACTATACAGTTCACATTTGAAAAACTTCTAGAGTACATCACTAATCTGGCACACTATCTTAAGAAACCAAACCTGAATTGTGTGCCGTATGAATTAACTCCAATACAAATAAGTACGGTTACAAAAGAATCACTTCAAAAAGCAATGGTGCGTCATGAAAAAAATAAGAATGCAGTAGCACCGAAAAAATTTTATGTGTATTCTACTAAAGGTAGTGAAAAAATTTTCACACAAGCATTTGAAATGCGTATAGAAAATGCCAAAAAAATCATTCAGAGATGTCAATCTAAAAAAAATACTTTTGGGAATAAGGAACAGCCATTAGCATTTTTAGATAATACTCCTAGTACTAGTACGTATTCCTGTGCAATTCTCACTACAACAGGGCCTAATAATCAATCTAAAAAGAACAGCAAGCAGATCAGCACAACACAATATACTAATACACCAGAAGAGACTACTCCTACTGACACATATGCAAGTATACTTAAGAAAACACTTAAGAGCAACACAGAAAGACAACATATTAATAGCACACACATAAATGTACAACAAACAATACCAGCAAGTAATTTAAATACCAACACATATTCTACTAATGTAATTAATAACACACACATAAATGTACAACAAACAATAAACACAAGTAATGTACATACAAACACATATTCAAGTGATTACTATAATACATATAAACTTATTACTGGAAGTAATGACAGTTTACTTCCTGATAATATACACAATAGCACATTGCAGAACAAGGAAAGTAGCACAAATAATACCAATATAGATTCACATATTTTAACACAAACACCACAAGAAATTCCCTTTTTACATAACACACATCCACAGGAAAAAAATACACATAGTGATAAAACTATTCACTATACACATTGTCTTCAAAATAATATATTTGCTATTCTAAAGAACTACTGTAAACCAGCATATATTTGGGATAGTGTAGACTTGCACTGCATTATGAATCTTGGAGATGCTTTGTACACTGAAATGCACTCTGTCGATGAACAAGATTGTATGCAACCTCTAAAGTTACCAAATTACATAGTTAGCAATGACATAATCTATTCTACAAAGCTCAAAAAATGCTTTAGCGAAGAACTAACAAAATCAGCACAAACTTTACATAGTAAATTTATATCTGCACTAACTTCTACAATTAATTCACAAACTGGTATATTGATCTCTATAGGTAGATATATAATTTCAGTCTTCAAAACTCTACATACATACTCTCTATTTGATTCACATAGCCAAAATGAAAATGCAATACAACATCCTAATGGAACATGTATTGCTATCAACATTGACTCTATTAATCTTATTATAGAATACATCCTAAAGTTAGGCAATAGAGAACAAATTACTAATTCTGAGAGTATTACTTTAGATTTAACTACAGTGAACATAACAACAATTAGCAAAAAAGGATTACACCAAACACTACGGAATCATAAACAAGGAAATGTAAAGTCTAGAAAAAGCATATATGTTCATACGACACATATATCTATAAATGCATTAGGGGAAATTCCTTCGAATAACTTACAAGTAGAAAATACAATAATAAACACACAAAACAGCAATAGTCAGGACAATAGACTGCATGTAACAGAAGACAGTTATTTAGCTTCACACATAGCTCTTAACAATACTGAGATAATAAACACATTAACAGCTAATGTTGAATCACTAATTCAACCAACCAATATAGAAATTCTAGAAATAAACAGTAATAGAAAAAGAAAACGGACACAAAACAAAGAGAATGAACTTAATCATAGACATATAGCAGGTCAAACAACAAATGAGATAATTAGGATATTTCAGGAAGAAATACGATATGGACCCGAGTACACTTGCACTATTTGCAATCAACTATGGCATAAGCAAAGTCTTCAAAATACACACAGTATTAGTAAGAGAGCTAAATTCATAGAATGTAATATTAGCAAATACAGAACAAATGAGATATGCAGAACATGTTACACATATATATCTAAAGACAAAATACCTCCATGTTCAGTATATAATGGGATGACATTTCCTGATATCCCAGCAGTCTTACAGTTGCATAACTTAGAAGAAAGATTAGTATCGCCAAGAATACCTTTTTTACAAATTAGAACATTACCACGTGGATTCCAAAAATCTCTATCAGGTGCAGTAGTAAATGTCCCTGCAGACGTTATGACAACAGTAACTGTTTTACCAAGGCAAATTAATGATAACATGACAATTCCAATAAAATTAAAAAGGAAATTAAGTTATAAATCTTATACCCATTATGAAAATGTTAGACCAAACAAAGTTAAACGTGCAGCTTTATATTTAGCCACTACAAGCACTTTGTTTCAAGAATATGGAATCACTATTAATAAAGATTGGGATTATACAACACAAGATATACATTCTTGTGATGAGACTTCAGATACAAGTAATACGTCAGATTCCTCAGACAACATTCCAGCAGGAAATTTAGATACTATGTTAGATAATGAAACTATTACTACAGAAACAAATAATATTTTAAGTTTAGCACCTGCAGAATATAACACACCAAGAGGCCTGTATGAAGACAAAGATTCTGAATATTTGGCATTCCCAACTATATTTTGCGGAAAACGAAGGCCGACTAATGAAGAAAGGCATGTCCCAATACATTACAGCACAATCTGTCAATCAGAAGTAAGAAGTAATGATCTAAGAGTAGCAAAGTGTGTTACTAATCTTTTCTTTAAATTAAAAACATTACACATTAAACAATTACAGAGCAAAATATTTATATCTCTTAGGAAATACTTTAATAATGGAAACATTATAACTGCCAAAGACATAAAGAATAAATTAGATACAATTTTGCAGTATAATGAAGGATACAAAATACTTAAAACTATCCGTAGTTCACCACCATATTGGGAGCAATGCAAAAAAGACCTCTTTGCTATGATTAGACAATTAGGATTACCAACATTTTTTTTAACTTTATCTGCTGCAGAAACGAAATGGTATCACTTAATTAACATATTATTACGTACAGAAAAGAGACCAGAATGCACAAAAGAAGAATTTAACAATATGTCATGGGAAACAAAATGCAAATTAATACAGCAGAATCCCATTACATGTGCAAGACATTTTGACTTCCAAGTTCGGAAATTATTTAATTCTGTTTTATTGCATGAAAGTAATCCAATTGGCAAAATTATTGATTACTTTTATAGAGTGGAATTCCAACAACGGGGATCACCACATATACATGCTATAATATGGATAGAAAATGCTCCACTATATGAAACTTCTGATAGAAATGAAGTCACTACTTTCATAAATAAGTATGTTACATGTGCAAAAACAGAAGAACCAGATATAGAGTCTTTACTACCTCTACAAAGACACGGCCATACCAAAAACTGCCGTATCAAACATAAAAGAACATGCAAATATCATTATCCCAGATATCCAATGCCTGAAACTTTTATACTAGAACCAATAGAGCTAGACAAAACAAATAACGAGCTCTTACAGCAAATTGAACTAATACATCTAACTATAAATAGCCAAGAATTTTCAAATTATACTTTTGAACAGTTTTTACATTCAATGAACATAGATCTAAAACAATATACTTTATGTATACAATCTATTATACAAAAAAATACTATTTTCTTGAAAAGGACACCAGCTGAATGCTTTATAAATAACTACAATCCAACTATTTTGAAAGCATGGCAAGCAAACATAGATATACAATACATCTTAGATGCATATGCATGTGCTGTGTATATTGTTTCATACATTAGTAAATCACAGCGAGGAATGAGCAAACTAATTGCCCAAGCTGCTAAAGAAGTACATGCCAATCCAAGTATTAAAGAACAACTTAAGCATATAGGGAACAAATTCTTAAACTGTACAGAAATAAGTGCACAAGAAGCAGCATATCTAATACTACAAATTCCTTTACGGAAAAGTTCAAGATCTTTTGTATTTATCAATACAAGTCCTAATGAAAAGCGTACATACTTATTAAAAGACATCGAAACTATCAATTCTTTACCAGATGAGTCTTGTAAAATACAATATGATAATATTATAGTCAGGTATAGTAAATGCCCTGTAAAATTAGAAACATGTACATTAGCTGACTATGCATCTATGTATAATGAAAAGAAAAAATGTAAAGGAAAAGAAGAAACAGGCCATGACAATTTCCTTATTGAAAATAACTTTCATAGCTCAGATGACGAAGAACTTGAGATAAATTTAGTAGACGAAACAAACTGCATAAAAAGAAAAAAAGCAAGAGTAATTCGCTATTGCAGATTTAACATCAAAAATGACTCAGAAAATTACTATAGAGAATTGCTCATGCTTTTTTACCCATGGCGAAATGAACATAATATAATTAATAACAAGGAAACTTATTATGAACGCTATCTAGAACTTAAAAATGCAGTTGATTCAAACCATAATAAATATAATAAACATAATAAACAACTAACCACTAATAGCAATGAAACTAGTATATTAGATACATTGCTACCACCAATAGATACAGAAGAAGATAACCCCATATGCCATGAAGTGCAAAATAATGAAAACCCATTGTATGACCTATCATTTGATTTAGGGATTAGAAGTACAAGTAGAGAAGAATCAATAAGCAATAACATAATGCCAAAAGAACAATATGATAGTATAATGCAAAATCTAACAGAAGAACAACTTAACTTTATATATCATCATTTGCATTGGGTTAAAACAAAAGAAACACCATGCTACACATTTTGTACAGGTGGTGCAGGAGTAGGCAAAAGTTTCCTTATAACAGCACTTTACCAAACATTAGTACGTTATTACAATACAAAAGCAGGAGAAAACCCAGATAACATATATGTATTGCTTACAGCTCCAACTGGCAAAGCAGCACATAACATTCAAGGACAAACACTACATAGTACTTTTAAAATACCTATTTCACAAACACTAACTCATAGACAGCTAACTCATGAGAATAGAAGCACACTACAAGGTCAGCTAATGCATCTTAAATTGCTAATAATTGATGAAATATCAATGGTAGGGGCTAATGTATTCAACTTTATACATAATAGATTGCAAGAGATAAAAATGTCTGATCTCCCTTTTGGCGGAATATCTATTTTAGCAATTGGAGACTTTTACCAATTGAAGCCAGTTTTTGACCCATACATATTTGACAACCCAAAACATTCATATAGGCCAGTAAGTACTAATTTATGGCAGACACATTTCAAGTTATTTGAGTTGACTAAAATAATGAGACAACAAAATGACTTGCCATTTGCTCAACTACTAAACAGATTAAGAGCAGGGAAACAAACAAATGAGGATATTATACAGATAAAAACACGAGAAATAGAGCCACCTGAAAACATTAGCAAAACGATCCCTTACATTATGGGAACTAACAATGAAGTCAATAGCATAAATAATGCAGTTTTATTAGAACATATAACCCATTACCCAGTTTACACAGCTACAGCAATAGATACAGTTGCAGCAGACTTAAGTGAAGCAGTAAAAAAAAAATACTCAAACAGTTGCCCACAGATTCTACTAAAACAATGAGCCTGCCATCAATATTACATATTGCATTGCAATTAAGATATGATTTAACTAACAATATAAATGTCAATGATGGTTTAACAAATGGTGCAACAGGTATAGTAGAATTTGTGGAAACTATCAATAACAGCCCAAATGTAATTTGGATTAATTTTGATAAAGAAACAGTAGGCAAATTAACAAGACAAGAAAACAAACACATATATCACAGTAATATTTTGCCTCATTGGACACCCATTCATGCTATTACACGGCATTTCCAATATACACAGAAATTTATAACTATTATACGCAAACAATTCCCATTGAGACAATCATCTGCAAGAACTATACATAGAACACAAGGAGAAACAATTGAGCCCATTTACATTCACTTTAACAACAGTAAAGTACATCATCTACATTATGTAGCTTTAAGCAGAGCTAAATCTTTAGACAACATATACATTAGAAACTTTCAGCAAGACAAAATAGCTGTACATCCAAAAGTGCATGAAGAAATGACACGTTTAAGAACACACATGCTATTACAAATATCAGTACCACAATTAGATAGCTATAGACAACAGTGTAATATAATTGTCCATAACATACGGTCCTTGCAAAGAAATTACACTGCTATGAAATCAGACAAAAATATCATGAACAGTGATATTATATGCCTTACTGAAATCAACACAACTAGAAAAGCAGATAAGAATACGTTCTTAATAGAACAATATCACCTAGTATTATTTGATAAATTTCACAACCAGCACACTAAGCATGGTATTGCCATTTACTACAAAAAAAACATGCTTTTATCGCCAATATATCAAACACAACACGAAATTGACTTTTTAATTTTCACTCAGCATCTTAATGATTCAGAATACTTATTTATTATACTGTACAAACCACCACATGTACTTTTGCAGACATTATTACAAGCTTTAAGTAGCATAATTTACTTGTATCCAAATTCAAAATATGTCATCATGGGAGACTTCAATATAGATTTAACACAAATGTCACCAAACAGAACTTTGCTATTAGAATATATGCTGCAGCAATTTCAATGCCAGCAAAAAATACAACAATACACAACAGACTACAATTCTACACTAGATCACATCTATACTAATGACAACATCATGCACTACGGTACATTAGAATCATATTATAGTGATCACAAAGCATTATGGGTGGCAGTTTAAAATGCAACCACTTCATTAACATGCTATTTTATTACAGGTAATAGCAAAAGGGGAAAAATTTATGCTCAGAATGTGTACTAACATTTTCTCTCATTTCAGATGATTTCCATAGAAGACCTCAAAAAAATGAAACATGAAGACAACAAACCTTACCAAAAAACAATCCGAGCCAACGTAATAAAATGTTCGACAAAAACAAACTATACAAATGCTAAACAAGAGCACAAAGTCATGTATCATCTAGCTCTAGCTGATGAAAGTAGTTGCATTAAAGCAACGTGCTACAATGAGCCATTTTACCAGCAAACTAAAGAAGGAAATGCTATTATGATTCGCAATTTCTTAGCCAAAAACAATGTGATTATCATCACGAAACAAACGAAACTATCACGCATGATGCCCTTATCTATACCTCAAGAAATAATACAGGAGGCACAATATATCCTACAACCCCCTGCTCCACCAATATCACCGATAAAAACAGTAAAAGCAGCTTCACTACGCTCATTAATGAGCATTTCTGGGACTATTGCTGAGGTAAGCTTATAAAAAGAAATAAAAAACACCCTTTTACACGCACACTATGTACCAAAAACTCTTGCACACAATACTTACACCTTTGACAAACTCTCACTCTTTGACAGACTCTCTCTCTCTTTGACAGACTCTCTCTCTCTTTGACAGACTCTCTCTCTCTTTGACAGACTCTCTCTTTGACTCTCTCTTTGACTCCCTCTCTCTCTCTTTGACAGACTCTCTCTCTCTTTGACAGACTCTCTCTCTCTTTAACAGACTCTCTCTCTTTGACAGACTCTCTCTCTCTTTGACAGACTCTCTCTCTTTGACTCTCTTTGACTCTCTTTGACTCTCTCTTTGACTCTCTCTTTGACTCTCTCTTTGACTCTCTCTTTGACTCTCTCTTTGACTCTCTCTTTGACTCTCTCTTTGACTCCCTCTTTGACAGACTCTCTCTCTCTTTGACAGACTCTCTCTCTCTTTGACAGACTCTCTCTCTCTTTGACAGACTCTCTCTCTCTTTGACAGACTCTCTCTCTTTGAGCAGACTCTCTCTCTTTGACAGACTCTCTCTCTTTGACTCTCTTTAACTCTCTTTGACTCCCTCTCTTTGACAGACTCTCTCTCTCTTTGACAGACTTTCTCTCTTTGACAGACTCTCTCTCTCTTTGACAGACTCTCTCTTTCTTTGACAGACTCTCTCTTTCTTTGACACTCTCTTTGACTATCTCTCTTTGACTCTCTCTTTGACTCACTCTCTTTGACAGACTCTCTCTCTCTTTGATAGACTCTCTCTTTGACAGACTCTCTTTAATTTTTATTACCAATTTTGTCTTACAGGAAGAAGAAATAAAAACAATTGTTATTGCCGGACAAGATACAAAACTTAAATCAATAACTGTGAAAGATACAACGGACTCAGTAAAAATAACTCTTTGGAGAGATGCCACAGACTTTCCCATTGAAATTGGATCCTACATTAAGATGACGCACCTGACAGTGCATGAATTTAACAACAATAAAATGTTAAACACAACAAGGAATACACAATTTCAAGTGAGTACAAATTATGAAAATATTAATAACTTGCTCTACTACTCAATCTATACTATCTACTTTTTAAAACACCATCAAACTCTATATTCACTAATTACAATTCACTCAAACTCTCACTTCTAATACTCTCTATCTAAATGCATTAAGCTATACTATGTATTATACTAATCACTACTATACAACTAACTTATACTCTCCACTTTATTAAAACGTATTTTTACTAAAGTATCTATAACATTACAAAACAGTCTATAATCCTCTATTATACCTTTTCACTATACGTACTCACAATCTATCCTTTCTTAAACTATCTTCACTACTTATTAACATTATTTAAGACTGCATATAACAATAAATTTTTCCGTAGGTCAACACAAGAAAAGAAATAAAATAACTTCATAAATATGACATTAACTAAATTCTTTTTCCTTCACAGAAAATAGAACCACCAGAAGAAGAAATAAATATGACTATATATGGGCTCGAAACTGCGAATCAGGAACACAGTACACTAAATGTACATATTGATAATGCAGAAAATTTACAATCTGTCGAAATAGATAACAATATTCTACTGGACTTCTTCAATATACCACCGGACATTGACGACATTCAAGAAGCTCTAATGCCAATCTTGCCAAAAAATGTAAATGTAATATAACAAAATGGATACATACGAAAAATACATGAGTTGTAAAAAACAACACAATACTTGACTGTAAATAAACGTACAAAATGGGAGATATTCAAATTATGTTTCAGTAAAAAGGATAAAAATACAGTATTTTAATTAAAGTTTAATTTGCTTGCAAACAATAATACTAAATATATATTTACTTAAATAAAACTTTTTAAAGCTTTTTATCTTGTATTTGCATTATTATTTACAGAGTACATAAGATATGTTAATGTACAATTTTACTTGGAAAAAAAAACAACAAATGTAATTATTCTATAGCAAATTGAAATGTTAATGTGTAAATTTTTTTATACTGAAGCTACACCACATGTGCACTCATTCGATGTTATGTAGCAAATTCATCTGTCTTATACATTGTGAAAAAATGGTAACATAAAAACATATCCAACGTTCATTAAAAATGCTACTCCCATGATAATGCTCATACGCCCACATTTTCATCCATCCACCCATCATTCATCCCACCACCTTTTCATACATCATTCATACATGCAACATTTTCTCCATCCATACATCCATCTAACATTTCAGTCTCCCAAATATACATCCATCCACACACCCTTTCATCATCCATCATTCATCCACTTACCTTTTCACACATCCATCCATGCAACTTTTCATTTAGCCTTTCATCCTCCTATCCATACATCCTTCATCCATCCACGCTATCATCTATACATCCATACGCCCACCCTTTCTCCATCCACACATCATTCATCGCATCCACCCAACATTCACCACAGCACCTTTTCACACATACATCCAGCCATCTTTTCTTCCATCCATACTTCATCCGTCCACCCTTTTATCCTTTCATGCATCCTTTCATCCACACTTTTATTCATCCATCCACACTTGCATCTTTCTATCCATGCATCCATCCTTTTCACATCCACCCTTCAATTCATACACCCACCTACATTTGCACACATCCATCATTCATGCAACATCTTGTGCTTTTTTTCATCTATACTCACCTTCTTTCTTCCATCACAATCTGTTCCCTCCTGCTCTCTTTATTGCTCTCCTATATATATCTCTCCTTTCTGCTCTCTCCTTCTCCCTACTACCCCCTATTTCAACTGCTCTCTCTTTCCTTCTTGCTCCCACTCGATTATGCTTCTCTTTTTATCTCCCTCCTTTCTGCTCTTCTCTTTTTCATCAATCTCCCTCTTGCACCCTCTTCCAACTGCTCCATTCTTACTTATTTCTTGCTCATGCCCTCCTTCCCACCCTCTCTTTACCTCATGCATTTTCTCTCTCCTTTGCTCTCCCTTTTGCCCTCTCTTTTACTTTCACTTTCTATCTCCTTCCCTATGTTGTTCTCCATTTCCATCTTGCACTCCTTCTCTTTCTTGTCCTCTGACTCCATTCTGCACTCTCTTCTCTCTCCTTTTTGCTCTTTTTTCTCTCTCCTACACCCTATTCCATCTCCTCTCTCTCCTTCCTTCTTCCTCCCTCTCTATCATGATTATTTTTGTATCTCCCTTCTGCTATTTTCCCTTTGCCATCACTCTCCCTCTTGCCCCCTCTTCCAACTGCTCCCTTCTTAATTCTTTCTTGCTCATGCACACCCTCCCTTTAACTCCTGCTTTCTCTCTTCCTTGCTCTTCCTTTTGCACTCTGTGACTTTCAATCTCCTTCCCTATCTTGTTCTGGCTTTCCATCTTGCACTCCTTCTATTTTTTGCCCTATGCCTCCATTCTGCAGTCTTTTCCCCTTTCAACGTTCTCTCTCATGATCTCCATTATCTTGCGTCCTCTTTACTTCCTTCTTTCTATCCATACAACCATCCTTTTCACATCCACCCTTCAATTCATACACCCACCTACATTTGCACACATCCATCATTCATGCAACATTTTTATTAATACATCCATCTACCATTTATTAGACTAACAATACATCCATCCACACTTTCAGTTTCCCATCCATACATCCATCTTTGCACATACACACTTCTATCCATCCACTCATCATTTGTCCAACAGCATTTTCACCGATCCATCAATCATTCGTCCATGCAACATTTTTCACATCTATCTTAAACATTAATTCCCCAATCTATACACACATCAACGCATCCATCCAGCCACACAATACTTATCCACCTACATTTTCACTCATACATCATACATCCATGCAACATTTTAACTATCCATCCTTTCATTTTTCCATCCATCCATCCTACATGCTTCATCCATTCAATCTTTCATCTATACATCAATACACACACACTTTCATCCATCCACCCATCATTCATCACACCATCTTTTCACACCTCCATACATAATTCATCCATTCAACATTTTATACATCCATACATCCATCTTTTATTACATCCGTCCTTCTTCCGTCCACCCTTTCATCATTCCACTACATCCTGCATCCAAACACACATTCATCCTTCCATCCATACATCCATCCTTTACACATCCACACACCTTTTCACACATCCATCATTCATCCATGCGACATTTCATACATCAATCTTCAAATTATTCGAAAGTTATGGAATTGTTCAAACTAGTAAAGTCACTATGCAATATAGTTCCTATGCATAGTTCAGTGGCATCCTAAAATGCCTTATTGATGTTTTACAACAAAACGTGAAAACACTTTCTAATACCTTGACTTCATTGTATATGTTGTTTAAAGAAGTTTCGAAGCAACTGCCTGCATCCATCTAACAGTGCCATGCATCCTTTCATACACACTTTTATTCATCCATCCTTCATCCAGCCACACTTCCACATTTCCATACATCCATCCTTTACTCATCCACCCTTCAATCCATACACCCATCATACAGCCACATAAATTTCAACACATCCATCCATCACATTCATCTACCATTTCATTCTACTAACAATACAACCATCCACTTTCAGCTTTCCATCCATACATCATTTACACATCCACCCTTCTATCCATTCACTCATCATTTTTCCAACAACTTTCTCAACTATCAATCATTCATCCATGCAACATTTTCTACATTCATCTTAAAATTTCATTCCACAATCTATACACACATCAACACATCCTCCCAGCCACACATTATTTATCCACCTAGCTTTTCACACATGCATCATACATCCATGCAACTTTAACTATCCATCCTTTCATTCTTCCACCCATCCTTCATACATCCTTCATACATCCATCATTTCATCTATACATCAATTCACCCACACTTTCATCCATCCACCCATCATTCATCACACCACCTTTTCACACATCCATCAATTCACCCACACTTTCATCCATCCACCCATCATTCATCACACCACCTTTTCACACATCCATACATCATTCATCCATGCAACATTTTATACATCCATCCACCTACATTTTCTTTTATCCGTCCTTCCGTCCAACATTTCATCCATCCACACTTTCATCCTTCCATACATCCATCCATCCTTTACACATACACACACGTTTTCACACATCCATCAGTCATCCATGCAACATTTAACATCAATCTTCGGATTCTTCAGAAGTTATGGTTTTTTCAAACTAGTAAAGTCACTGTGCAATATTGTACTTATGCATGGTTCGGTGTGACATCCTCAAGTGCCTTATTGATGTTTTCCAACAATACATGCAATCGCATTCTAAGACCTTCACATCATTGTATATGTTGTTTAAAGAAGTTTCAAAGCAGCTGCCTGCATCCATCTAAAAGTGGCTTGTACAAGATATGTTTCCATAAGTTGAAAAAAAGTACACAACTTTACTGTAAATGGAACTAAAAAAACATAAGTAAATTATGTTTCATACAAAATGTAAACGTATTTTCAGTACAGTTTAATTTGCTTACAATAATAAATATATTTACTTAAATAAAAAAAATAAACCTTATTTTGTCTTTGCATTATTATTTACAAACAACATAAATGTTACTATGCAAATCTAGTTTAACAAAAATACAACAAATGCACTCATTCTATGTTCTATAGCAGAGTGGAGCTTCAGAGTGGAGCTTCAGAGTGCAGAATGTTAAAAGCAATGCCAATAGCTCTAACTTTAACAAAGGCAAAACCATTGCATTGTAAATGCTTGTTAAATACAGTGGGCAATACGGACAGTGTGCGGAGGAGAAAGCTAACTGCTTTACGAAATTGTATACTGCTTCTCAGACTGATAATAAGGTTTGGCAGGAGCACATCCCCAGGCTGGTCTTCCTAGACTGTCAGTGGAGGTCAGTAAGCGGCTAAATCCCCCTATGGTGAAGGAAGACACATTAGTAGCAATGTGAAGACTTCGGAGGTCAAAGGCAGCAGCCAGAAGGCAGCCTTCTGTAAAACGTTCTCCCCAAACTGATAAACCTTTTAACAGATGTTTTAAATGTTATGGTGTATAGTGGGATAGTGTCGCCCTCTGTTGGACATCTACAGTAACACTGGTGCAAAAGCCTAGTATGGACCCCCCTGAATGTGGCTTGTATAACAGATTCCGGTTGAACACCAATGTAAAATTGTTGCTGAAGATCCTGACAACCAGGGCACGAGTCGGGGGTACACACAGGTAAGCAGCATCCACCCACTCTTTTGACAGGGTGGACGTCGTCCCCCCTGCCAAGAAGTTGGGCCCCAAAGAAATATGCTGAACTTGTCCAGCTGTAAGACACCGGGACTCGTTCAGCAGCGCCTGCACGTTGTCTGCTTTCCATTTCCAGCAGCAACGTGCAAGCAGCGAGGGGTGTTGGTTTTTTTTTTTTTTTACCTCCAGCCAGGCCGTAGTTAAGGGGCCGTCAGGCCTCTTTTTGTTTGAATATCTTGACTAGAGGTGTCCTGCAACATAACACAAATGTAAATGCCACAGAGGGAAACAAAGGCACACAGCTTGCTATCTCTTCACAGGTGCATGCTTTTGCCTTTGTTCTATTCCTGTATATAAGTGCAGACACCGTAAGCCTCAGATGGGTAGTCTGTCCCCGTATTTACACAAATAATTTAAATAACACTATTTTGTTTATTTTATAGCGCTACGACGTGACGCCATGTGCCGTGATGGCACGTGTCATGATGTAACTTGCATAGTGCCTAACTTGGTCAGTCCCCCCACTTCTTTTTATAAGACTTGTGCCCTGCTGACAACTAGACTTCAGGTGTTGATGCTCCCTGGTACACACAGACCAGGTGTGATATCTAACTGGGAGCCAGATGGTGGACAGCACAAAGAACTTTCACATTCAATCAACATTGCCACGAGGGGACAGGAGGAGGGAGTTGATGTCACTGGAAACAAAAAAAGCATTTGATGCGGTTAACTATAGGTTCATGGAAGATGTCCTCAGAACAGTGCGGATCGAAGGCAACTTCCTGAGGTGGGTGCTAGATAATTATAGGTGGCCTTCTGAAGGTGTTTGAGTGAATGATATCCTATATATGCGACCACCTCTCATTTGTTCTCTCCATGGAGCCGTTCACTCATGGGGGCATATTTACAAGCTCCTATCGCCACCACAAAGGCACTTTCGGTGACGTTGTGATGGTAATAGGGGCTTCGCCTTATTTACAAATCAGCGTTAAGCCACTTAACGTGACTTAATGCTGCCTTGTAAATATTGCACCCTTTCACGCTGTGCTCAGCATGAAAGGGGAGGAAAATGGGTGTTGCAGTGGGTGTTCCACATCAACACCCATTGATTTAGACGCTGCCCCCTCTTTACAAGGGTGGCGTAAATAGGAGGCAGAACCTAAATTAAGACCAGAAAAACCTGGTCTTACCCGGAAGCAACATGGAGAAATGCTTCAGTTTTCCTCGTTTTTGCTGTTTCCATGTGTGCTGCCTTGTGCAGCACACATACAAACAGCAAATGGCCATTGATTGTGTATGTGCAGGAAGGTGACCCTTCCTGCACATGAACAATATAAAAAAATGACTTTTTGCAACTTCTATGTGTGCTACATTAAGCAGCACACATAGTAGTTTCAAAACGCCATGAATGATTGTTTATGTGCAGGGTGGAAGACCTACCTGCACATAAACAATCATTTCCCCCAACGCAGACACCCTTGCTCTATGGTGCAATGATGTCTGCGTTGGCGCTAGGCAGATGAACTCAGCGCCAGCGCTAGGGGAAATGCAGGGGTGCACTGCATTCTTGTGAATACGGCGCATCTCTTCGTTTTCAGAATGGAGAAGCGTGGCGTTAGCAATGTTAGCTTAACACCACTGTTGTAAACAGAAGGTCCTTGGAGCCAGGTGTATAAAATAGGTTGCATTTATTAAAGCTTAGTTCCAGGTTAAGTTCATTATAAGAAAGTAAAGTAGATGGAATAAAACCCCACCAGGAGCGACCTCCCTGTCGCTCAGCCTGCCTGCCATCAACTGACACTCTACACTCAACCAGGCACCCAAACATTCCATGAGGTCAACAGGTATTCCTAAACTCATACTAGCTGAGCAACAGAGAAGACACAGCTATAGCAAGGAAATGCTTAAGTCAATAATAACATATCGAGAACAAATGCACACCGCTTACAACCTATTTTTAGAATTGTGACCTGGAACATTGCTGGCATTAATGCCAAAGTACAGAATGATATTTGGATTAATTTACTAAAAAATTATGATGTCATAGCATTTCAAGAGACATGGGATCAGGCAAATAGCTTTCCTATAGATGGGTATAGACATTTTAGCATCCCGGCAATTAGTAGTGTTGCAGGTAGAGCTAAGGGAGGCCTATTAAGCTTATTTAAACTTGACATAAAGGGTACACTAACTCAGTGTGATTCAGGATCCCAGAACTGTTTAATTGTGGAATTATCCACTCCTGATAACCCTAAGATTTTATTCATAAATTTTTATAATTCAAGTGCTTGTGAGCGCACGAGTTACAATTTGGATTTCTTGGAGAAATTGTTGTCAGTCTATAGTAACAAGGTGAATACTTTTGAAATAATGTTCCTTGGTGACCTTAACATTCATCCCTGTAACCTACCATGCATTAGCTTAGAGGAAGAAGGCCCCCCTTATTCTTCCCCCCATGCACTTTGAACATTCTAAACAGGGGGAGGCCCTTGAAAACTTCCTTGCAAGATGGAACCTTTATGAGTCAGGATGTGTGGAAGGTGGAGTCAGTTGGCCTCTTTTAAAGGAACATACGATGGTACGATTATTGATTATATCCTTATGTCCTCTTTTTTGTTGAGTAAAGTTTTAACGTATAAGACTGAGGTGTCGGTCTTTAGTGACCACAACCCGGTGCTAATTGAAATAATATCTATGGACCTCTTAACTTTGAAAACAGTGACACATAATGGGGGGCCTAAACGTGGAGGTCAAAGACCAAGGTCGTAGGCTTAAATGGTCAAACATAGTCCCTGAAACTTTTCTGCAAGAAGTTTTGGTTAAAGTTGAGGACGAGGTGGCCATATGCCTAGAGAATCAGGCTCAAAACACGCATGTGGTTATTGCTTTTGATAATATCTGTAGGGTAATAAACCAAAGCCTACTGGCCGGTTCCAAACAGAAGACACATTGTGGTAAGAGATGGTTCAACAAAAAATGCTCTAGGGCCATGGTGAATTACTTAAGGCTCTGAAGGCCACCCCTAAAGATCGAGCCCAAATAGCCAGCCTAAGCCATCCTGGATAGGAAAAAAGAGTTGAAAGATGAGGCCTGGTCACAATTACTTGCCCCTGACATTCTCAAAAATAGTGGACAGTTTTGGAAAATTGTAAATCAACCGTTATTCTCAGGTGAGGAGAATTCGCCACTTGAGGCTAACATACCAGATGAGGGCTGGATAACACTCTTTGGTAAAATATACTCCAACTCAGATCCTGAAACTCAAATGGGCGATATCCTTCTTGGTCCTGTGGGCGCAAATGTAATTTTTGAAGACAAAGAAGTTGAAAGAGCGATTGAACTGTCCTTAAAAAACAATGCTCCAGGCCCTGACGGGGTCCCCGTAGATGTCTTTAAATGTGCACCAAAATTCTGGTCAAAGATTTTGTGTAACGTTTTTAATGTTTTAAATCTAAATAACATCCCGGCCTCTTGGAAAAAATCCATTATCATTCCAGTGTTCAAGAAGGGTGACAGGCAGGACCCCTCTTGTTACAGACCCATTTCCCTCATAGACTCCTCTGTCAAGATTCTGGGTAGGGTCATCCTGTTTAAATTAAACGAATGGGTGTGTGAAAGAGGGATCCTGTCCAACGTGCAATATGGTTTTAGACCGAAAAGGAGCACGTTGGACCAATGTCTCAATTTACATTTGATACTGGATAAATATATTAGGGCCAAGGAGGGGTCCATGTATCTGGGATTCATGGACCTCTCCTCGGATTTTGACCTTGTAAATCGGTCAAAGCTGTGGAAAATCTTACTTGACATGGGTCTCGATAGGGCCTTAGTTAACCTTTTGGCGGATTTGCACTCAGGCTTGGTAGCGTCGGTCAGGGTTAATACCGAGGGGCGTTGTTCCAGCCATTTTAAGTCCGAAAGGGGAGTCAGGCAAGGGTGTATCCTGGCTCCCCTTCTTTTTACAATTTACATTAACGCCCTAGAACCTGCTCTAAAGGAGGCCACCCTTGATATTCCACGTATGGGGGAACTTGGTATCCCTGTTCTCCTATACGTGGATGACGCTGTCCTTCTTTCGCGTACCCGAGTGGGCCTACAGCGTCTGTTAGATGTCTTTGGGAATTTTATGGGCTCCCTGGATCTTAAAATAAACGCTAGGAAGTCCCAGATCATGATCATGGGGAGAAGCTCCAGGAAGAAGCATTCTAAAACTTTTTTCTGTGGTACAGAGGAACTATGCAGAGTGCCAACATTCCCCTATTTGGGGGTTACGTTCGATGAGAGAGGGAATTGGGGCCCGCAGCTAAAAAATAGAAACATTTCCCTCGCAAGGACTAGTTCTGTACTCCAAGTTTTTACAAAAAAATAGGGGGCTAGGCCTATAACAGCATTAATGAAGATTTATAAAGCAAAATGGCTTGCAGTGGCCACATATGGTAGCTCAATATTGGGCTATATTGCCCCGGATTGTTTACAGATTACAGAAAATAAATATTTGAGATCTGTTCTTTCAGTGCCACAGTCTTCTCCCTCATACACCGTTCACTCTGAACTCGGGGTGGGCTATATTACGGACTCGATAAGAATGGCTCCTAAAATATGCAGGTTGAAGACCTGGTTAAACCAGGAAATTCCCTTGAATCATATTATATTGAAAGATTGTCTCCAATTGGATAACAACAACAAGATTCAATGGCTAACATATGTTAAAAACAGTCTTTTTAAACTAGGGAGACCAGAGCTTTTTTTTCTCCAGAGTCAATAACATCAAAAGACATTGCTCTAATAAAGGGCGCAATGGGTCAAATGCTGTGCCTGGAGAGAGAAGAATTGGAATTAAAAAAAAAACACTGTTAGGGCTAATCTTATAATCTCCAGCCCACAAGGTCCTGAATTCTATCTTAACCTGGTGAATCATCCCTATCATAGGTTTCTTTTAACACGTTTTCGTTTTAACTTGATTCATCTGAACCTTGGTCACTTTCCTAACTGGGGTACCCCTGATAATGCTATGCTGTGTTCATGTGACAATTTTTCCGTCCAGAACACCATGCACTTTTTGATGTTCTGTGGTCACTACACGGAATTAAGGATGAAATACTTGGTTCCAATTTTAAAGGAGGCTGGGTTTTTGCAGGTTAAGCCTGCCCTCCTGTATTTGCAATTATTAGAGACTCTGATGATTGTTTTTCATGTTGCTAACTTTTTGGTGGGTGCTGTTAGGATAAGAAATAGGAAAACAAATGATTGCTTGAATATAGATGAATTTGGATGTAACTCTGTATAATGTTTGCACAGTGAAAATTGGCAGCTAGGGTATTTAATCTGATTAATGTTTTTATCTTTTTAATCATGATTTTAGTAGATGAATTATAATTGAACATTTTTAAAGGGCATTAACTCCGCACTTGTACATCACCCTTCATCCGACCGGTGTCCTCAGACTCACATGAAATACCCAGGCGGTCTTCTTTTTGTAAAGGAAACTAATGTTGTGCAGCTTTGACGCCATCTCCAACCTCAATATGGCTGCACGTAGTTGACGCAAAGCCGGATGGCTCACGGCACATCAACGCAGGAGAGCGTCCCTCAGCAGCAACGAGAAGCGAAGAAGGAAAGACATCATGAAGGATTCCAGTGCCTCTACGTACAACATCAATTATCCCCGCAAAGGCACCCAACACCACTGGAAAGGTAAAGTGTGCGAGAGTGCGAGACGTCACTCCGCTTCTCCGATGAACGTATGCTATCTGTGCATGCCTGGTGATGCGCAAAGACAACCACTGCGTCACCCGCTCCGCGCTCAGCAATACCGGAATGCCGCCACTGGTTGTATAATGCAGCCGGAGGCGCACACTCCAACGGTCACCCTGCAATCTCACTTTAGGTAAAACTCACCCCATTCAATGCTAGGGATGCCGCCAAAAGTCCTTCTCTTTCGAGTAAATATGGAACAATTCACTCACGAAAATGTCCTCCAATAATCTTGTGCATCCAATGCACCCCTGTGAATCATGGAGAGCACAAATCTTCTAAAACAGTGCCGGTTTCCCTCGTCGCCAATTTGTAGTGGAGGAGACACACGATAATTATAGTTAAAGTACTTTATTAATTAAAGAATAAAGACATATATATAACAACAGGTGAGCGCCAGGGAAAAGATGTATCCAGTCTTCATGCAGCTCAATAACTGACAGCTTCAGCTAGAATAATACATGTCCTAACATTCCTAAATTCTACACAGAAGCCTTAAAGAGACACAGTAAGCAATACAACAAAAGTAAGGTAGATGGAATAAAACCCCACCAGGGGAGGCCTCCCTGTTGCTCAGCCTGGTTGCCATAAACTGAGACTCTACACTCAACCAGGCACCCAAACATTCCATGAGGTCATCAGGCATTCCAACACTCATACTAGCTAAGCAACAGGGAAGACACAGCTATAGCAAGGAAATACATAAGTTTCAGGTAATCAAGTAGAGTATAGCAATACCCTACTAGAAGCAGCCTCCCTGCTGCTCAGCCAGCCATCAACTGCAACTCCACACACCAGCCAGACACTCAAACATTCCATGAGGTCATCTGGCATTCTATCACTCACACTAGCTGAGCAGCAGGAAAGTCACAGCCAGGGAAAGGAAAGACACAAGTCAAATATACCAGCCACGCATCTCCATTCTGTTGTAAATATGCCACATAGAGTCCAAAATGAAGAATACCATTAGGAGAATAAGGATAGGTACTTAAAAGTCTTGGTCTGGATGTCAGTGCTTCAAGAGTCATCCCGGAGTTGCTGACGGAAACAGCCTAATGTCAACTGGTGTCGCTCTGAAAGTGAATATCAATTAATCAGAGGGGCGCAACCTCTTGTTGTGAAGGGATGAAATACATCAGATGGAACACTCAATTTTTTGAAATTTTTAAGACCATCTCCGTGAATTCACCAGAAATTGAACTGGTGCATAATTTGCAGAATCCACAGAAGCAGAATTACTTCCGGTGGTTAAGGCTGAGTTGACTAACTGGAAAACGTTTGCCGTCCTGGCTGGGAAATAGTGAACTATTGAAGATGATATTCCCCAGAATCATATGTATTTCAGACCTGTTCTTTCGATTTTAAATAGGAAAAAGTTTACAGGTGACATGCATGGATTATATATGGTGAAGAAAATTGCTAGATTACCATGATGTGCACTTGTGCTACCTATTTTAGTGGACGAGGAGGGAGATAGACAAATCATGCATGCTATAGTATACTTTGATAGGACTCCCACTTTGAAAAGTATCATGGTGTTGTGACTTATCATGGTTGATATGCATCCTCTCCATACCCCGTTCCCTGCTGCTCAGCCAGTATTTATTTATTTATAAAGTTTTATATCGCGCAAACGTGACCTACGAGGGTATCAGAGCGCTTTACTGTATACAGTGTAAAACACAAGCAGATGATGTAGTATACAAGCATTTGAAATGTGTTATTATGTACAAAAGAGATATATAATATATAGATAACAAACATAGGTGACCCAGACTCAGCAGGACATTGCACAATATACGGTTATTGAGCATTGGGTGGTTGTGCTAATAAACATACATATAATATACTTCTTCGATTCACCATGGCTATGGAGTATATGGATCATATAGTAGATCCGAGGCCAACTAAGCTTTACGCTAAATACAGTTATTGAGCATTAAGCGGCAGTGGTAATAATCATACATATAATAATCTCATTAATTCCACCGGAGGTAGGCAATATTATGCGGCTCGTATGGGTGACTCAGTGTCAACCTAGATTTAAGACTTAGGAAGCAAATTTGTTCATTAGTAGTATTTTTACTTTTTTGAATGTGGTAAAGGAGGGTATTCCATGCACCACGGAAGATAAGGAGTTCCAAACCTTTGGTGCAATCCCTGAGAAAGCACTGCAACCACTTCTCTTCTTATGGAAGGATTGTGGTATCAGAAGTAAAGTACTCACTCTACGAATATTGTCTGCAACCTCCCGACCTTTCTATCTTTAGAGCTAAGTAACTGGGTGTATTGTTATGTAGAGCTTTATGGTCATGCAGGCAACCTTTAGGTGTATTCTAGCCTCGTAAGGCAGCCAGTTCAGGGCTTTCAGGGTCAGAGAGATGTGGCTGTTTCTTTGAAATCCTGATACGAGTCTAGCCGCAGGATTAAGTGATGCCCTTAGCGGAGCCAGCTTGTATTTGGGGAATACGCAAAGAGTGGTGCTTACATAGTCTAGTCTTTGTAGCACTAGGGCTTGCACTGCCATTTTTAGGTTGGCCTGAGGGAGGGAGGGTTTGAGTTTCCTTAGTATACTCAACTTGTGATTGGGTCCCTTGGTGGCATTAGTGATGTGCGACTGTATATGCAGGTGTTTGTCCATGGTGATTCCTAGGGATTTTGATGAGTTAGTAATGAGGGGAGCACAGTCAAAGGAGGTTAGGTGTTTTAACCACAGGTCAATCTTTGGTGTGTAATTCGGTGGAGAGGTGAGAATGAATTCCGGTTTTTGGTATTTAGCATGAGGTGGCTGTTAGTGAGCCAACTTTGCGTGTTCAATAGAATAGCATTGAGGGAAATGAAGTCTTCTGGAGTGGGGATTTTCAAATACGGATGAGTGTCGTTTGCATACATGTGATATAGAATGTTCGCTGATTTCAGTGCGTTCGCCAAAGGTTCCATTAGTAGGTTGAAAAGAATGGGTGATAAGGCTGATCCCTGAGGGAAAACCAGGGTGACCACGGAGGGTTGCGAGAGTGAGTTCTTCATCTTGATTCTTTGTGTTCTGTTATTTAGGAAGGACGAGAACCATTGCAATGCTGTGCCCGAGAGCCTCATCCTTCGTTCTAGTAGGGACAGAAGGTTTTCATGCTAGACCGTATCGAAGGATAAGTCAAGAAGTATCATTAGGGGGAGGAGCTATGCGGGCATCCAAGATGGTTGCGTGAGCAGAGGGCTCCCGAGACCCACGCCGCACTCTTGCACCTATCCTTCTGATATCCTGATTATTTCGATGGGCTTTTGAAGTTCTACTTCTGATGATCCTGCTACACTTTTCAGGGCTGAGATCGGACTTCGGGAATGATTTCTACGTCGTCATTCACTTTCTGGCCTAACCCCGGATGGGACCGGGGTCTCAGCTGCTCTGGCTGGCCGAGACGTAACTCAACAACAACGGTCGCCGAACATCTGCTCCACCGGTGTCATTGTCACTTTCACTTTCGGTTTCCCTTCTACCTCCTAATTGACTGCCCTGGACGTACTCCTCATCTCGGACCACGGTAGCCTGACCCACAGTGCGTTCTGGCCACAACTACAAGCTACAAGCTACAATTTTGGAGAGAAGTGTTGATTTGGCGATCTACAGATCACTGCCATTTACACCAGGTCCAGAAAGACCCTTCGGGGGGCTGCTTCCAATATGGCAACTAAACCCGATATTGAGAAGCGCAAGACAAAGGTGCCGACTCGTGGGGGCTCGGTTCAGTCCAATGTCATGGACCGCTACACACAACCGAAAGGTTCCCCCAGTGCTGCTGGCCGTAGTCTTGAAGACCCGAAGACGGACCTGGCGGCGACGCCGGAGGTGTCCCTCCAGTATCTCATGGCCGCCATCGTAGGGATCAAAACGGACATGGGGCACCAGTATGAGGCTATCGTCTCGAAGATAGACACGATGGTGGTTGTTGTCACCCTCATAAGAGCGAACTTGGCTAAGACCAATGAGAGGGTCAAAGCCTTGGACCTTAAGGCCTCCAGTCTTGTCACCGACATGGCGGACGCGCAGTCGGAGATCGGCAACCTGCGGTCATCGCATGATCTGATGGCTAGACGTTTGGAGGAGTACGAAAATAGGGCCCGACGGAACAACATTCGCTTAGTCGGGGTAACTGAGAACAGTGGTGATACTACCGTGGATCTACTGGTGGAGGACTTAATTGTGACTCATCTTGCTCCCGCAGGCCTTAGTAAGTTTTTTGCGGTCGAGCATGCGTACCGCTTCCCGGGTGGACAGACCAAGCCGGGGGCTCCCCCGAGGCCTTTCATCGCTAGGCTATTGCACTTTCGGGATAGGGACGCTATCCTCCAGGCCTCTCGTAGACATGGCCCACTGAAATACGAGAACAGCTCCATTTCTATTTACCCTGATTTCACTCCTCAAGTGCAGCGGCAACGGACGGGATTCCAGGGAGTGAAACGTCGATTGCGGGACTTGGGACTTAAGTAAGCTCTGTTCGGAACTTGTCAAGGCTATTGACTGTTATTCTGGGATGTACCATGTTACAACGCATACCATTACAACTACCTACCATTACAACGCTACCATTACAACGCATACCATTACAACGCATAGCGCTTTGGGGTGCTGGATAGTGGTAAGTATAATTTACTATTCCAACTCCAGTCCCCGTGGACACTAGGGAAGGCGTTGGATAGTAAATTAAACGTATTCCCTATCCTAGAGCGCCCCCCAGCGCAATGCGTTGTAATGGTATGCGTTGTAAAAGTTGCGTTGTAATAGTAGGTAGTTGTAAAAGTTGCGTTGTAACGGGTGTATACCGTTATTTTGACGAGAACGAGGGGTCCGTCTCTTCCCCTATTTCCTTGTGGGAGGCCTTCAAGACTGTAATACGGGGCTCTGCACTGTGCTTCATTGCCGCTGACAAGAAGGCCAAGAGGGAAAACTTGTTAGTCCTTGAGGCCGAAATTACCTCGCTTGAAAGTGACTTGGGTGGTGATGATACCCCTGCAATCTTGCACTCCTTAGCGCTGAAACAGGCTGATTATAGGGCCCGGGTGACCGATGCTGCTAAGGTAATGCACACGAATCAACTGGGCAGGCTCTATGATGTGGGAGATAAGGCTAGTAAGCTATTGGCATGGTTGGATAAGTCTGAGAGAATGAACCGTGTGGTGCCCGTGATCACCCGTGAGACTGGGGAATGCGTGTCTTATCCAGGGGAGATTGTCGAATGCTTTGTGGACCATTTCCAAACAGTATACCGATCGGTGAGTGATAGAGACGAATCTGACTCCCGCTTGCTTCTGCGTGATATTGCGCTGCCCTGTGTGTCGGAGGAGGATAGGTCCGCTTTGGACGCGCCCATTACGGTGGATGAGGTTGCAATCGCCATACGATCCTTGCGTTCGGGTAAGGCTATGGGGCCGAATGGTCTACCCATCAAGCTCTATAAGCTTAGGCCTGATAAGATGGGGACCCATCTGCGCAATATGTTCATTGATGACTTTGAGGCTGGCCTCCTTCCCCTTGATCAGCGCTTGGCCACTATAGTTGTCATCTACAAGGACGGTAAGCCTCGTGATCATTGCACTTCTTATCGTCCTATTTCGTTGCTCAACGCTGAGCCTAAGATCCTGGCTAAGGTCCTTGCGAATCGCTTACTAACAGTTATCTGTGACTTGATCCATCCGGATCAGTCCGGTTTCATTCCTCATCGGAATACGGTGCTTAATCTCCGCAGACTTCATGGTGTTCTCACGAGAGCTGGGACGCTTACTGAACCCGCCATCTTGGCCTCGTTGGATGCCACGATGGCCTTCGACACTATTGAGTGGCCTTATTTGTGGGCGGCCCTCTCGAAGTTTGGTGTTGGCCCTAACTTTATCGCGTGGGTAAAGCTCCTGTATGAACGTCCGTTGGCCCAGGTAGTTGTTAATGGCAGAGTCTCTGGATCGTTCCCGCTGGGGCGCGGCACCCGACAGGGCTGCCCGCTCTCCCCCCTCCTTTTTGCTTTGGCATTGGAACCGTTGGCAGCGTGGCTTCGGTGGGAGCCTTCGATTAAAGGGATCCGGTGGGCCCCGGACCTTGAGGATCGCGTCTCTCTCTACGCGGACAATATTCTTCTTTACTTTACCTCCCCTCAGAAGTCCCTTAATGTGCTCTTTGATGTCCTCACCTCATTTGGGAAGAACTCGGGGCTCGTTATTAACTGGACTAAATCGTGTGTATACGTTATAGCGGGGGTGCTGCCTCCACTACCCCGTAGATTTCCGATCCAAGTGGCAGAGACTGGGTTCAAGTATTTGGGAATTTTCATTTCCCTGGATCCCTCTGTACGATACGACCGCAATCTATATGTTCCTCTTCGGCGCCTTAAACGGGACGTTCAACGGTGGCGCGGCTTGCCTTTGTCCCACACTGGGACAAATTTTCAAAATGATGTCCCTCCCTAGATTTTTGTACGCCTTGCAGAATTTCTTTAACCCTGTTCCCTCTAGCTACTTCCGTGAGGTTGAGGGACTCCAAAGGCAATTGATTAGGGACGTACGGGCTCGTATCTCCTTATCTAAACTCACGTTGCCATGGTATAATGGTGGCATAGCCCTTCCGGACATCAATCGTTACTACTGGGCCTCACAGTTGAGTGCGGTCAATCATGTGACGTATTCCCCGGGCCCCGTCCCTGCCTTCGCTATGGACAAATTACTGTTGCCGGGTGGCAACTTCAACAGGGCTTTGTATTCGAAGGAGCCATTCCGACTCCTGACTGGACCAACAAAATGTGCTGTGCGTGCGTGGAGAGATGCGACTGCGGCTACAGGCTGGGGTGATAGGATGACACGGCTGACTCCATTGTATGACTCTGAGCGGTTGGGCAGCCTGTGGCGAACGAAAGGGTTTGATAGATGGGATATGATCGGTATTAGTAAGGTGGAGGATCTTTGGTCCAAAGGCACAGTTAAGTCCTTTTGAAGCCCTTAAGGTGGAGGATCAGCTGGACGACAGGGAGTATTTTCGATACCTTCAGGTGCGCCATGCCCTGGTCTCCGTGTTCCCTCCTGGAACGGAGATCCCCCTGTCGTCGCCGCTTGAGGATCGGATTCTGGACGGCCACGTGCCGGACAGTACGATTTCCTTGATTTATAAAAAGCTTATCAACACCAGAGCTGATCTTTTGGTGCGGCTTCGGGCCTCCTGGACTGCGGAGGGCCTCGAATAGACGGCGAAGGTTGGCAGATAGCGATCGCCTTCCCTAAAGAAGTGGCTATTCCAGCTCGCCTTCGTTTTGTGCAATTGAAGATCCTCCATAGAGTTTACATGACTGGTACGCGTCTGGTTCGTATGGGGTTTTCGACTGACGGACTGTGTAAGCGTGGTTGTGGCATGAATGGCACCTTTCTCCACATCATCTGGGAATGTC
Organism: Lissotriton vulgaris; assembly: GCF_964263255.1. Lineage (NCBI taxonomy): Eukaryota > Metazoa > Chordata > Amphibia > Caudata > Salamandridae > Lissotriton > Lissotriton vulgaris. The sequence continues at coordinate 249,197,633 of NC_141693.1, read as the reverse complement.
CGGTGGTCTCCGCTTTCTGGTCCAGAGTGCATGATATAATGGGGCGGGTCACCGGGGTCTCTCTTCTACCTGAGGCGCGTCGTTGCCTGCTTAATGTCTGGGAGCCTACGGATTGTACGGCCGCTCAGACCTTTTGGGTTACTCTTGGCAACATGGTTGCCAAGAGGGACATAGCGCAACTCTGGGGTTCTCACAGACCGCCTGGGATAACTGCCTGGAAAGAAAACATGGACTGGTGCATGTTTCGGGAGAAGACGGTCTATGAGGCTCGGGCCGTCCCAGGAAGTGAGGCAGGATTTGGTCACAATGGAATGAGTACCTTGGAGATATCTGTGCCCCTCCACTCGAGTACACTGCTGGTATTCCTTCGTCCCCGTAATTGACGTTCCTAAAGACTGACCAATAGCATTTCTTTGTGATCCTTTTCGCCATCCCCCGTCCCTTGATAGTAGTCGCTAAATTCTTAGAAATTGACTTCCTCCTCCTCCCTACCTCACACCCCAGATATTGCTCCTACCATGTGAGTGTTTGTGATGTTGGTTCTTGTTTTCATCAAAATTATAATAACAAAACCTGGTCGATCCTTTCCTTATGATGTTTGATGCCAGTGCACCGATATGTTGCGATTTATGGCTTTACTGTTACATTGTGTTGTCTGGTATCCAGATGTTTGTCATAGCAGCCTGCCCGATTGGGTTGTAGGCAGACGCTGTGTACTGTGCAGTCAGAAACTAAAGGTTTTAAAAAAAAAAAAAAGTATCATTAGGCGTGACTCATTGTGGTCAAGCATTTTTAGAATGTCGTCCATAATGTGAGTGAGTGCAGATTTAGTGCTGGGACCTTGACAGAAACCTGATTAGTAACTGCCTAAGAGTTTGTAATTCTCAATATAGTTGCATAATTGAATTTGCACACATTTCTTTAACAGTTTTGCCAAAGTGGGGATGTTGGATATAGGGTGGTAGTTGTTAAGATCAGATGGGGTGGTGTCAGCTTTCTTTAGTATAGGTGTGACCTGCCCTATTTTAAGACAGTCCAGAAGGGCGCCTAGTCTCAGAGTGCCGTTTACAATTTCAGCCCATAGTGGTAGGATAGTTGTATGTATCTGAAGTCACGGAATGTTGATGAGTGCCTGGTTGGTGTACATTCTGAGTGGGATGAGCAGCAAGAATGCTACTCCTGGTAGGACATTATCTTAAACCTGTAAACTGTAACTAAGTGGTACCTCCTTAAACAAACCTACGTCATTTAACCTTAAAAGGGTCCCCCTTCATTTACAACACTGGCGACGGTTCAGAGATGGAACCATGTGTAATGAAGTGAAACACTACATTTTTTCTATGTAGGCTGCATGCAGCCTACATAGAGAAAATGGCCTCCCTACAGGCGCCCGTCTGGGTCCCGTCCACACTAATCACAACGCTGCCATTGCAACATTGTGATTGGCTTAGGGGAGGTGAGGGAGGATGCCTTCTTCCTGTTCTCCTGAAGCAGTAGGAAAACATGGGACCCAGCCAGCAGCAGAGGCGGCGCGGGACCCGGTGAGGTAAGTTTCTAATTTACTTTTAAATTATTACCCCCACCCCTCCCCGGTGCGAACCCCCACACGATCTCCTTCAACAAGTCATGAGAGCCGCGACTGAGTAGCAACTTTGAATTTAATTGAACTGGCAGCGTTTAATTGGAGTAAATTTGGAGTGAACCTGCAGCATTGGACTGGAGTGCACCAGCAAGGTGTAAAGAAATACTGGTGGATGAAATTGACCCTCTGAGAAAATGTGACAGATGGGTGCATTGAGGGGTGAGTCACCCTGAATTTTGCAGTGGTTGTGAGCACAACATTGGTGAGCCGCACAAGACTGGGGAGCTGCACAAGACTGTTGCGCCCAAGGCAACGGCAATTGACAACAGCAGGCCTGGGGTGGGTTGCTGTGCTCAGTGCAGGGAGTGTATGCATCTCAGCAGCTCGAAGAGGTAGTTACAGTGTTTGGAGGCAAAAGTCTGGAACGCGAGCGGCGGAATATGGGATCTCGGTGCATCAGTGGATTTGTGCATCTTTCTGCTTTCGGGAGTGACTAAGAGCACTGTGAGGTGTTCTTGACTGGTGAAGATTAAGACTTGACAGAGCCCTTACAATAAAAACTGATATGAGGCATAAGGATGTTCGAGTGAGGAGTCGCTCACTGGTGTTGAGGATTTTAGTATTTTCCAGAAAATAATTTTTAGATATACTGTCACTGCGACCATACTGGATTTTAAATATGTTTATGCCAGAGTCTATTGCAGTGTAACTTATGAGCAATACTGGGTCCAGAGGTTATGATTGTGCTTGGTGCAGTAGGGGAGTGAGGGTAGTGTGGTCTATAAGTTGAATTTGGAGAGATGACGTTGGCTCTAAATGTGGGTTGAGCCTGGTGTACTTCCCAGTACCAGGATTGGAAGACACTCATTGTTATTCTCACAAGATGCCCTCTGGTTGAGAATGAACGGGGGGGGGTGAAAGATACCCATTGTTATTTTCAGAAGATGTCCTGAGTGTGGGAATGAGTGAGGGTTGAAAGACAGCCATTGTTATTTTCACAAGATGCCCTGTGTTCTGTTGTTGAGTGTGGGGTGAAAGATACCCTTTCTATGGTGTCTGTCCTAAGGAGTTAAGGACATGCTGTAGTGTCCTCCCCATGGGACTATGGGCATGTTGCTGGGGCATGTGTGTTGCACCCTGATGTGGTTTAGGATGATGTGTTGTAGGGGCATGTGTGTTGCATCCTGATGTTGAGTAATGTCTCTCTTAAGGGTTAAGAGCGTACTGTGTGCAGTAGGCGTAAATTGGATTTACCTGTTGATGTTTTATGAGTCTAATATTCATAGGACTGATTGATCGCTTCTTCCAACTCTTGTCCTTTTGATGTGATTATTAATGACAATGAATATTTATGGGACTGGTTGATTATTTATGTTTTCAATTATTTCTTTATGGGGGAGATGTGTTGTGACTTGTCATGGTTGCTATGCAACCTCTCCATAGTGCACAGCTGCTTACTGCTCAGCCTGTGTGTGTGTGTGAGGTCACGGAATGTTGATGAGTGTCTGATTATTGTAAATGTCAGTTGGTGTGAGTCGGCTGAGCAGCAAGGATGCTACTCCTGGTGGGACATTACCTTGAACCTTTAACCTGTAACTAAGTGGTATCTCCTTAGATAAACCTACATCATATAGCCTAAAAGGATCCATCTTTTTTTACAACACATGGCTTAGACAGAATAATCATCATACTAATTTACAGACCTCGCCAGTGATTAGAGCAACACTTAGGGGCTCATTACGATGTCGGGCGGAGAGCTTCCTCCCGACAGTTGGAATCTCCTCGACCGCATTGAAGCCATCCCGACCGACTCGGACGGTTTACATTCCGACCGCCCGATTACAATGTTTGCAGTTGGAATGTAAACTGCGCAGTCATTCCGAATCAGTTCGAGCGACTCGCGGAGTATTCGTGTCGGTCAGAATTGCATCATGCCCCCCTATGGACAGTAAGTATGGGCGGAAAATTTGTTCCCCTCGCGGAATTTGCAAATTTTGGGCAATTTCGCGATCCGCGAATCGCGCAAAATTGACCAAAAATCTGCAATTCGTGAGTCGGCGGATTTTTTTTTCTTGTTCGCGCTTCAAAAATACAATATTGCGTGCGCGGCATTGACTTACCATGATTCTGCGTTCGCTGATGAGTTTTCCTCCCTGTTCGCGTGCGCTGGGAGATTTTGGTCGCTGGCCGCGCGATGTCGCGATCGCAAACACGTCATTGTGACCCGAAACAGGAAATTGCGAACGCGAACACGTCATTGTGACCCGAAACAGGAAATTGCGAACACGAACACGTCATTGCAACCCGAAACAGGAAAAAGGCATTGCGAGCAGGCTGGTTAAGTGAAAACAACATGTTCGCGACCATTGCGACCGCATGCGCAAGTTCTCGTTCCCGAACTGGTAAAAAAATCTCACGAACTCCCCAAAGAAAAAATTCGCAAGCTTGCGGAATTTGGCAGATTTTTGAAAATCGCGATACAAATTCGCGTGAATTCGCATATCGCGAATTCGCAAATTATGCTCATGCTTAATGGACAGCATTTCCACCCTCTGGTCTACAATGTCGATTTCCAACAGCCTTTCTGTGTCTGCCTGTCCGACATGGAAAGGCTGTCGGAAAGTGACTTTGGGGACCCTTGGCAGGGCCCTCTAGGCCCCGCAGCCTACAGTTGCTGTCCGAGGGGTACCCAAGTGACCCCCTGTAAAACCCTGCACTGTGTTGCAGGCACCATGTGGTGCCTGCAAAAGGGTGCAGGGTTTTCCGCACACACCCCATTTACCCATTAAAGCCTGTGTTAAGGCGGTTACCAGGCGGAACACGAGCTCTAGTAGGGAACAATGGGACTCCGACCGAACAGTGTCCGTTCACATCGTAATCCAGCAGCCAGAACCACTGACCGCAAGCCAGTTTGTCCCGATTCCGATTTGGTGTTGGGCATAGATTTTCCACCTGACATCGTAATGAGCCCCTTACTGTATGGTAACTGACTGGTGTTATGCAGGTTCTGATATCTTATTCCTCTCCTTTTACTGTTTTATTACGGAACTCAGAATTTATGCTGGGGATAGATAGGCTGTCAGTTAAGAGGTGGAGGGAAGGGAACTGTCTCACCATCCCTGATGTATTTGAGGTAGGATGGGTTAAATCTTTTAAAAAGATGAAGGAAGGCTACCACATTCTAGAACAAGAGCAAATTAGACATTTCCAAACTAAGCACTGGATACACAGCCCAGGGGTGAAAGCAGAGGCTACCAGGAAGTTAACTAAATTTGAAAAGATGTTATTTGCCAAAATAGAAGACATGCATGCTATATCTTCGATCTGCAGACTGCTTACCACCTGGCAGGGGGGACCCAGCAAGAAGTTGCAGAAGAGAATATACCTAAAGAACATGGTGCCATTGCCAGCAGCAGGTATCTAGAGGAACTTCATGGTAGGTATGATAGCTCCAAACAGGTGAAGTGGGAGCCCAAGCCAGATAGCGGTAGTTTGCAGGCATAAAGTGGATGAAAGAACCGGGGTGCAATTTAAGGATTGCATGGAGGGCAGAGAAATGAAAGGGCCATGAATTGCATTATTTCTTACATGTAAGAAAGGCAAGACATTACTTTGCTCCTTGGGGAGATGCCTACAATTCAAAGCAGAAGCCAGAATAATAGGCACACTACATGGAAAATGCTAGAAACTTCTTGATTTCATTGTGAGGGGAGGGGGCAGGGTCACTGGGTTTTGTAGGGGTGGAGTCTATGGGTGAAAGAACCAATAGGAACCGGAAGTGACAGACAAGGTGGGGAATATGGAAGGTGGTGACCAATGGTGGCTCCGCTACTATGGCGGAGGAGCTTCACCCCACTGTTTTAAGCAGTGCGAAGTAGAAAAATAAAATATTAACTTTGAATTATTAGCATTTCATGCTTGTGCTGCTTTACGGGTGGGCGGGAGCGTGGGGCTGATCTGCTCTTGGAGCAGGGCAGGGGAGGAGTGGTTTGCCCACTCCTAAGTGCACATGACTCTTTGGCCGCCCCCCTTGGGGCACACAAAACAGTCATGCACACTTTCCCTGTTCTCCATGCAGACTGCATTATAGCCTGCCTGGAGAACATACCTGGGACCCCATTCCCTGGCTGAGCATTGAACCAGGATGCACAGACCAATTGCACTGCTGTGTTGCAGTGTTGTGATTGGTCAGTGGGGCCTGGCTGTGCTTTCTGTTCTATGAATTCGACGAGGACAGCAGGAGCAGAGATGCAGGACCCAGCGACAAGGTACGTTTTTTAGAAATGTTTTATTTATATTTTTCACCCCCCGCGTGTCCCGCCCCCACTGCGCCACCTGCAAGCCATGCTGGCCGCCACTGGTGGTGATCAATCTAGAACTGGGAAGAGGAGAAGTGAATCCATAAAAAAATCCAGGGAAGAATCATTCAGACAAGGATGCAGCATGGGAACACAGCTAGTCCATACCTGGGAAACCTTTATGTTTGAGGTAAAAGAGTTGCCTGATCGAGTGCAACACACCAGTCTAAGTTAACTGAAAATAGAGAGACCAGATAAAATCGAGACCAGAGACTGAAATGGAGAATATGAACCCTTGAAGATAGTGATGTAACCACTTGAAAGACTGAAATAATCTTTGAGACAGAACTCAATTTTTATAATGGACTTTTCTATTAAATACCTTTGTAAGTGTTTTGTTGCTCAAAGAAAAGATTTTGATCATAAAAAACGTACTTAATCTATTGAATAAATCCATATTCTGTTGGAAAAGATACCTTGTGTACTGGTGATTCATTACAAGTGGTGTCAGAAGTGGGATTGGAAGGACCCGGCAAGATGAAATCCCTGTTTCAACAGCTTGTGGAAGGGGCAAACGCAATAAGCCCAAGTCATGAAGCAGTTCCAACACCATGTAGAAGAGGGCTGCCAGGATGTTCAGTGGATAGTCTTGGGCTAGGATGAATGACAGACCTCAGCCCATGAAAAGGATCAAGAGGCCATGACGCAGCTTGAAGATGTCATTGCAGCTGCCTTTGTCTAGTTACTTTTTAGTGTGTTCGAATGGGTTGCCCGGAGCACAACATGACCCACAGAATGTTGGGGACATTATATTGCTCCCTTATTAACTTGAGAGATGCAGGCGGCATATAATTCAGCCAGTTTTGATGGCAAAACCCCCCTTATGATGACATCAAGAAGGCTAACTAGAGAAGATTAGAGTAGGACCGATGAATGTTGGGAAGAGGTCTCATTTTTTGCTATAGATTTAGCGAGCAGTCTACCCAGGGAGAAGAACTCAAAGGGGGAAAAGAGAAGGAATAAGCAAACCTAAGTATTGGCCTCCCAGGCAGCAGATCAGAGCATAAACTGGAATTATGAAAATTGGGGAACATCTCAACAAGAAGAACGCATGGACTCTACCTTTACCTATGTTCTTCAATGAGCTTGAAATAAAACTAATGGGACACTTCCATCCCACCATTATGTCCATACTTCTAGTGGGAAAACGATTTTAGTGTATAGAATAGATATGCAAGCTGAAGGGCCCACTACTAAACAGATACTATTATGTACCTCGTTCACAGGGAAAGGGTATGTATGTTTGGGGTATTTCTATAGTGCAAACCTACCCACGAGGCAGCAGAACACTGTACATACATGATTGGTGTTAATACGGAGTCATAGTCACCTTACAAGAGGGCATCTGAGGGTCACTCTCTGGGTTAACAGGCCAGGGATACACCCTTAAGCCTTGCAGGCAGTGTCACGATTGTCAAAAGGTAAATCCGGGTTATATACCCAAAGCTCCCCTTCAACATATACCAATCATACCAGACTTTTCTAAGGGAATTGGGATGGACCTTATAGGCACATGTAACCATCAAGGAGAGGCATCAGTAGATACTAGCATTAGTTAATTATGTCTAGAGATATCCTGAGGCATTTCCCCTATGGAGCTCCACCGCTGCCTTTATATGTAATGTGTTCATCCTGTACCATTCTCTAGTAGGACTTTCAGATAAGATATTAAAGGGCAAGGGTGTAGATTTCATGTCTAAGCCCATGGCTTAAGTCTGTGAAAGGTTAAAAATCGAGCACATAAAAACTTCAGTTTACCAATCACAGCCCATTGGGTTGGTAGAATAGTTTAATAAGACATTAGGCAGGTGATGAGAAAGGTGATCAATCGATATGGGAAAGATATGGTTAAATGATATCCTCTGTTATTGAAATGAAGAAGTGTTCCCCAGTAATCAACAGAGCTATCCCCATTCAAACCTCTATTTGGACAGCAGCCATGGTCAATATTGAACATGGCCCACATGGAGTTAGTGGAACCTTAGAAGAGGACAGGTCCCTTCATAGATATCTTGCAGCTTTGGCTATTCTGCCAGAGAACTGCAGAACATGTAAGGGATGAAGAGTCAATCGGCACAATTTAGCAGGAGCGCCTTAATGATAACCCTAGACATAGGAGGTGAGATTGTGATATTTTTGTCAACCACCAATAAGATTCTAGTGAATAGACACTTAGTCCCTCCACTCTATGTCCTTCACTCTACACCACTCCTCTCCAAGACACTCCAGGATGCTCAACTCCCCTTTACGACATTCTTCTCCTTTCTACTCTACTCTTTGCCACTCTACTCTACTCTTCATCACTCTACATCACTCTCCTCTACACTGCTGACGTTAAGCCATTCTGAACAGAAGCTACATGTTGACTAAAAACATTGGCAACGCCAGCAGCACTTCCATAGGCGAGACCTATTGGCTTTGTCACTGCTTGTTACTGTTGATTTTCTTGCTATTACAACAAGCATTTCCTACTGCAAGCTCAAATCCATGCAGTCTACCATACATTTCAAAACAGTCTCTTCAAGTTCGAAACTGCGTCACTTTCCAAACACGGGCACTTTTTTTAGCTATCTAATTCACTAACTGGGCCACTTTTATTTTGGTGGCCAGCCTTTTTTTCTGTCCTTACTGACCCTGCACCCTGGCTGTCTTTTGCTGCCCGCAGTCGCACACCCTAGCACAGAGGTCTTCAATCTGTGGGGCGCGACCCCCAGGGGGGTCGTGGAGTCCTTGGAAGGGGGTCGCAGATTCTGTCAGAGCATGCAGTTCCTGACGTTGGGCTGATTGAGGCTGCTCACGGCAGAGGCCTAATTCACACCGAGGGGTGAAAAACATCAAGGCCTCAGTAACAAGTAAAAGGTCTTTTAAAGACCTGTGAAGTACTACTCGGGTGTGGCTGTGTGTGTGTGTCCCTGAAGCTGTTTCAGGCTCACATACACGAGCTGGGGGAGGGGCTGGGGGAGGAGGCTGTAGTGTAGCCCTTTGAGTTCAATGGACGTTGCGCGCCTGGAGCTGTGGGTCCCGTGACACGTCCCATAAATCATTGGTTCAAGTCCCAGGAGCCCTCATACCTGGTACCTGTGCAGGAGAAATGTGCCTGAGAGTCTGTTCTTCATGGTGAGATGTTGTTACAGCCTATCTGCCCCTCTACCCCCCCCCCACCGCCCCCAGTAGGGAGGCACAGAGATGCCCTCCCATGAGCGGGAAAGAAGAAGGAAGAAGACGCAGAGAGATACTGACACCCCCCCCCCCCCCCCCCCATGAGAGAGGCACAGAAATGGTGGGTGGATTAATGATGGGTAGATGGATGGATGAAAGGGTGGACTGATGAAGGATTGATGGATGGATGGATGGATGTAAGGATGAAGGGTGGATGGATGGATGAAAGGATGGATGGATGAAGGATGGTTAGATGGAAGAATGAAAGGGTAAATGGATGGATGGATGGAAGGATGAAAGGGTAAATGGATGAATGATGGATGGGTGGATGTGTGAAAAGATGGGTGGATGAATGATGGGTGAATGGATGGATGAAAGGGTGGATGGATGAAGGATGGATGTGTGGATGGAAGGATGAAAGGGTGGATGGATGAAAGATAGATGTACGTATGGAAGGATGAAAGGGTGGAAGGATGAAGAATGGATGGATGGAAGGATGAAAGGGTGGATGGATGGATGAAGGATGGATGTATGGATGGATAAAAGGTTGCATGGATGAATGATGCATGGATGGATGTGTGAAAAGTTGGGGGGATGAATGATGGGTGGATGGATGGATGAAAGGGTGGGTGGATGTATGGATGTATGGATGAAAGGGTGGATGGATGAAGGATGAAAGGGTAGATGGATGAAGGATAGATGTATGGATGGAAGGGTGAAAGGGTGGACAGATGAAGGATGGATGGAAGGATGAAAGGGTGGCTGGATGGATGGATGGATAAAAGGTTGCATGGATGAATGATGCATGGATGGATGTGTGAAAAGGTGGGGGGATGAATTATGGGTGGATGGATGGATGAAAGGGTGGGTGGATGGATGTATGGATGTATGGATGAAAGGGTGGATGGATGAAGGATGGATGTATGGATGGAAGGATGAAAGGGAGGATGGATGAAAGATGGATGTATGGATGAATAAAAAGGTTGCATGAATGAAGGATGGATGGATGTCTGAAAAGGTGGGTGGATGAATGATGGGTGGATGGGTAAAGGATGGATGTATGGATGGAAGGATGAAAGGGTGGATGGATGAAGGATGCATGTATGGATGAAAGGATGAAAGGGTGGATGGATGAAGGATGGATGGATGTGTGAAAGTGTGGGTGGATGAATGATGGATGGATGGATGTGATGAGGTCTAACAGGCGCATTTATGGTTGTCAAAAGTTGATAACGAGGAGTACCAGTTTCTAGAAACTTTTGTCGGAAGGGGGTCCTTACGCTTCAAAAGGTTTTACAAGGGGGTCTCGGCATCAAAAAGTTTGAAGACCTCTGCCCTAGCATGATCTCCATCAATGGGAGGAGCAACGCCTACTTCGAAAGAAAGTTGCAGAAGCCCGGATGTGGTCAGTGGCTCCACCTTTGCTCCCCTCACTTCTACTGTCCTTCGCTGTTGGCGCAAGCACTTCAATGCACAATTTTATTTCAAGAGTGATTAGCCAGTTTACTATGTGACACTATGTGTTTTGCCCAAGGTCACTCAGTGTAGTCAAGCAGGGCCAGCTTTAGCGCTGGTGGCGTTTGGTGCACCAACCTTTTTTGCACCCCTCCCCCATGACCTTTTCCTCTGACTCCCTCACTACCATCTGGCAAAAGTGCTCCTCATCTCTCCATAGCCCCTCTCTCTCACATACATTTCATTTGTTTTAAAGTACTGGTAAAGGCTGGCTTTACTAATCCACTCAGCTATCCACATAAAATACAGATCTGTTCTTTGCAGCATGCATATTAACTCTCTGCACTGTTATGGTGAGTCAAAACTGCCACAGGACAAAATGTTCTCTCTCTAGAATCTTTGCATATTTACATTTTCATTGCAGCCTGAAAACTGGAGGTTCGAGGAACATAAGTTGTTAATAAACACAGCGCCCCCCCTGTAGGTCAGTGCCCGCTGCGACCGCACCATTCGCACCACCCTGCGACTAGTACGCTCTTTTTCGTCATTTTGTGCGTTGTTTTTTAAATGTAGTAGACCAAATTGTTGATCTATTTTTTGGTCCTGTGTCACACAATGCATTAATTGTTTTGTGGTCTATACAAATGTGTTACTGTGCGATTCCACTGTTGGTTTTAAAGACAAAATGTTTGATATAGCAAATTTATACAGCATATGAGCAAAAATTTATATAATCCATTTGAGTTGTATATTCTAATTTAAAAACGGTAAAACACTAGCATGATGTTATAAGAACCACACAAGCAAGCACGGTTCATTAATCAAACAGATTCGGAGATAACATTAGTAGATCTCCGGCGTTGAAAGATTGTTGATCCATGGTCTTAGAGGCACCTGTTGGTTGCAAAATGCCTTTTAATTAAGCATTTTTAAAGCAACACGTATATAAAAGGCATTGTCATTTTCAATGCCAATAGCTCAAACTCTTGCAAATGCGAGACCACTCTAATAGTGGCCGCACCCATTTCTTTAGACGCTGCTCACATATACACATTACAGCGAGCAGCGTCTAAAGAAAGGGGAGTGGCCAACATTAAAGTGAAAGCACTTATGGCACGCTTTCTCTCAAAGCGGAAAAACATTTTTATTAAAAAAGTTCTGTACCACGGCTGCTAAAGTGAAAGAAGTCAGTGGTGCTAATGAAATAAATAAGTTAGCGCAGCTGCTAAAGTGATAGCAGCCTGTGATGTAAAATGAATTATTTAAATAAGTGTGGCCGCTAAACTGAAAGCGACCCTCATTGTAAATTAAAGGGTAAGTTCATTAAAGAAAATAGTGCTCACCGACTTATTAAGTAGACTGTGTAAGAATATAAGTAAAAAGTCCAGTCGTTATGGGAGGTTACAAATGCAGACAAGGGGGTACCAAGGAGGGACTATTAAGCCTATTCACAAATGAAAAGTGACGATTTTGCAAAGACAGTAATAGGAGCCAATTGAAAAGATAAGCAGGAAATCGGCGGGCCGTTTATGCCGTACCTCGCAGAGCAGCGCATGTGCTGCCCAGAATCGACCTAAAAAGCACTAGGACGGAGTCATCGTTGACAGCGTCTAGCGCTTTTTTCTATATACTTTTAGCCGTGACTAAAAAACATTGTGAAAATCAATAGAGCTTCCTAGGCACAGTTTCTTAGCGTTGCCATTGCTTGTTGAGAATTTTGGTATCCACAGCACCAGCACGTGCTCTGGTTAAGCATGTACTGGTGAATCAGACACCCTAATTCTCATCAAGCAATGACAATGCTAATAAACTGTGCCTATGCGATATTTACAAGCCAATTGCGCTGCTGGTGCGTTACTTTTTTTACGCTCCTGTGACCCTGTGTGTTGGCCCATATTTACAAGGCCACAAAAAGCCAATTTGCATGGCTTTACGCAGTCTTGTAAATATGACCCTCCTCGTCAAAGGGGCATGTCATGGGTGCTGCTGTGGATGTTCCACACAATACCCATGGCTTTTTGACCCTGTTCCAGATTGACAACGATTCGCAAATCTGAGGCAGTGCCAAAAACTAACCCCTTCACAGGGGAGGCATTAAAGTGCTGTAACAAGGAGAAATACTTTTATTTCTGCTCTTTTTTCGTTCTTTCTAAGTGTGCTGCATTCTGCAAAGGACCATTAACGATTGTTTTTGTGCAGGAAGTATTCCTTCCTGCACAAACGCAATCATCCCTGCAAAGTGGGCCCACTTGCACCATGGTTCAAGAAGAGTGCCTGCATTGGCGCACTGCTTCTGTTTGTGCACCCTCACAGGTGAGAGCACAGGGGTGCACCGTATTCTTGTAAATATGGGGCATTCTTGCGTTTTTTAAATGACGCAGCTTGGCTACGTAAAATTGCTTGCAGCACTGCACTATGCCATTTCATTTTTTTTTATATTTATTTTTATTAATACAAGGCATTCTACAGAGTGCATAGAAGAGAGTTTGAAAATTCCCACATAGCATTACAACATAACAATGATACTTGGGGGGATGGGAAAAGAGAGGGGCGATGAAATACTTTTACATACCAGGGTCACGGGGATGTAGGTATTTCCAAAATAGAGACAACCGGTGGAACGTAAATCTCCCCCCTGTATCGATTCCATAATCCCCACACAGTCGCCCATTTACGAGGTCGGCCTCTGGCCAGATAGACGGTCTTCTCCCGGAACATACACCAGTCCATGCTCTCTTTCCATTCCTCAGTCGTGGCCGGTCGCTTGGATACCCACTGCTGTGCTATATTTCGTTTTGCTATCATTGCCCCAAAAGTGGCCCACCTGGTCTGTGCTGTGTTTAAATCTGTAGGTTCCCAAATATTAAGGAGACATCTCCTCGCCTCTGGTAACATCGTCACCCCTAATACCTCTTGCATAACATCATGTATCGAACTCCAATACTCGACCATATATCGACATTCCCAGAGGATATGGAGGAACGTGCCCATCTGCCCACATCCTCGCCTGCACAAACCTTCTTCAGATAGCCCCATCCGGACCAAGCGTGGACCTGTGACATACACCCTATGTAATATTTTCAACTGAACTAGCCTCAATCGCGCTGGAATCGCAACCACCTTCGGGGAGGACACGGGCGATTGCCAATCTTCATCATCCAGTTCAATACCGTCCCTCATCCATTTATCTCTCAACTCGACAAGGAGGTCTGCTCTGTGGTTAATCAGTTTCCTATAAATGAGGGAAATAGTTCTATCTGGAAAATGCCCATCCAATATTCTATCCTCCAATGGCGAGGCCTCGAGTATCTCCTCCTTCGCCGGTACCACCGATTGTAGCGCATGTCGAACTTGCGCATAGCGGAAATACTCCGCTCCATTCAACTCAAATTCGGTTTGTAATTCAGCAAACGTCTTAATCCTGCCCTTGACCCAAATATCGCCAATTGTAGCAATCCCTATCAAGTCCCACTTATAGAAACCCTTTGTGTTCCAAAGCTTGCCCAGTCTGTCCGAGCCAAATAGTGGAGTGGCCAGCGTAAGGCGGCTTCTCCATCCCAAAGAGCTAGTGGCGTCGTGCCATATCCGTACAGCCACCTTCATCGGTCCAGTCAAACTTTTCCCTGCCGACTTGGCATATAAATCTCTACAATAATTTCCACCCGGGAGCAGCCACCTATTCATTGCATACCCGGGGTCCGAACCAGGCCCATACGTACCCTGGTTTATGGCTGTCAATTGAGAGGCCCAATAGTATCTCCTGATGTCAGGGAGGGCAATACCACTGTCGTACCACGGTAACGTCAATTTAGCCAAAGCAATACGAGGTCTATCCTCCCATAATAGGCTACGCTGCACCCCCTCCACCTCTCAGAAATAACTGGCCGGAACTATATCCATTGTATTCTGGAGGGCATACAGAAAACGAGGTAGGGACATCGTCTTAAAGAGGGTCGCCCTTCCCAACAGGCCATTTCATTGTAAATATGCCCCATTGTGTGTTAAACTAGGGTACTAGGTTATTGAGCAGATGGCTTGTCAGTAGAAGTGTGATACTGTGAGTTTCGATGGGGAGGCTGGGTTATTTGGGGAAGGGAGCAAAGGGGGAAGTCAGTGGGGAAAAAACACCTTTATCTTGTAATGGAGGAAATTTAAAAGAGGCTCTGTTGCTTATGATGAAAATAGTGACCAGATGGAATGCGCATCTATACGTTGTAACAATAATCTAATGAAATCATTGAAACATAATATTCCATAAAACATAAACATTAAGTTCCTGAGAAGCGGTTAACAGAGTGCCGCCATATTTAAAAATACATGAATGCATTCAAAAACAAACTCTCCTTCAAGGAACATGCATAATTTCAACCACATTCAATGTTACCTCCAAGGGAGATGAAGGATTTGCGACTTCTGTTTTGTTTACTGGTTACCTAGCAGCTGGTGTCCTCTGCCCCATGACTTTGACATGCAGTCAGCCCCAGCTCCTGGGCACCTGCCTTCCCTCTCCTGGCAGATTTAGAGGAGCCCACTATCTTCCTGCACGGGCTCAACCTGGGGCATTCTGCTGCCATCTTTAAGGCCACACTAAGTACATGGGGTGGGTGTCCAAGTCCCTTGGGGATACCAGTCATGTATTTAAATTTTCTCCTCAAACATACCTCGATTTCTATGTGGTTTAAGGTTATTTTCTATGCATATCAGCCTCTCTCTTAGCGGTTACTGCAAATGGTCAGAGTTGTATGTCTGCACAGTTGCAATCTCCTTTTCCAGACAGCTACCTCTTACAGGGGTACAGTTCAAGCACCCACTGCACAGCAAGCTGGTCAGTTCCCTGGAGGCAGAAGCAGCTCCTCATTAGGGCCAGGACCCAAACCTCTGACCAGACACTAAGGCAGGTGACTCCAAAAGGCACATTTTCCTCTGTGTGACACAGTCCAGCAACCCCCTTCCAGGCACTCTACAGCCCTCCTTGGAGGGGTCTTGTCTAAGTCTGGGAAGGAAGGCTTTGGAGCCCAAGTATTTCCCATCCACACTGCTGTGCATGTGCTGGCATTTGTCATTATGAATCTTGACACACTTATCTGGGCTTCTATTAGGTGGTCTTGCAACTGTATGTGTGGATTCAACTATTTCACTTAAAGATGGTTCCACCCGCTCTAGACATTTCGTTGGCCCCAGGTTGACCAGGCTAAAGTATTTTGTTGTTCAGACAGAGGGGGTGGAGCTGGTTGTGCACTGCCTGAGGGATCTGAGACAAAGGCATGAGGGAGGCCTTACAACTCCTTTACTACAGTAAACTGTCTACACCTTTGAGTAAGAAGGAAGCAGGATGAGGGCAGGAGCTGCCCCTACAATTCAAAGTGGCATATGTCTCTCCTTCTTTTCACTGGAGCTAGGTCTACTACAAAGGACGATGGGAATGTTCCTGCAATTTATGTCCCTGCCTGGCAGACTCTCTTCATTCTCCATCCTGTGTACCAGCCACACACAGATATTCAAAAATTGATCCTTGCCACAAAGATTAAAGCACAAGAGACACACTTCAAGCTCACGTTCATCCTCATACACAGTACATGCACAAACCACACACACACTCTTTAGGTGGCCACTACGTTCAGCCTAGAGCTTCTTAGCTGTCCATAGGCAGCTGGCCTTATAATAAAAGGTTGAAACTATAGGTCGGAGCTCATAATCTAATTTTAACACAATGTACTATATTAGGGAGGCTCATACTTCAGAAGAGGCCTAAATATCGGAGGTTAGAAAGTGAAAATCTGGGAGTTTTCATGGATTGGGAACCATTTTCATACCACAAGTGTACCGTGTTCCCCTGAAGACAAAACATTCGCCAGCTGTTGTTCACATGTTGCTCATTCCATGAATATCCACACTTGTTCAATATTTTAGAGGTTGTACACCTGCCAGACAGAGAGATAAGCATATTCCGCATTTTTATTGTGGAATGTAAGACACTCCTACCATATAAAGAAATTACTAAGTAGGCTTAGATTTTAACTCCCACTTCTGATAAAGAGGTATGAATACAGGGGAACATCTGTAGAGCATGTTAGTTAGCAAAGTAGGTTGGTGGATTTTGCAGCAATAATGACACACAACCTGCAAAATGGACCAGAGCGGCAAGATGTCAGCAGAAGCCTAGGTGTTACTAACTTTAATTAAGGGTATCACAACATATGTTCTTTCGGGGACCCAATCTAAGTCGGGGTAGAGGACAATAATGAGGTGGACACAAACAGAGATAGTCATGAATTGTTGCTGGAGAGGTAAGCAATCAGGGCTGACATTTAAGACTTAGGGGCTAATTACGATATAGTCAGAAACGGCTCCGACCCCCAGTTGGAGCCTTTCCGACCGCAGCATAATATGCCAGTCGGATTCCTTTCCGACTACCTCATTACGATGGAGGTGGTCAGAAAAGAGTCCAAATGGTTATTCCGACTTGCTTCTGACGGCCTCGGAGAGCCCGCCCGCCAGTCAGAATGTGGCCAGTAATCCCAAAGGTGGCTCTTTCCGTCCCTGTATTTATGATGTTGTGTTTCATTAGCCTTTTCGTGCCGGCCTTTCTGACACAGAAAGGCTGTTGGAACTCAACTTTGGGGTCCCCCACCAGGACCCCCTTAGGGGGGTGGTAATCCCTGCACCCGGTGGCAGGCACCTTGACGGGGTGCAGGGATGAACTGCAGCTCCTATTATACAATGGGAGCATGCATTCCTGCCGGAATACATGCTCCCATCGTAAAGTATAGGAATGCGAATGAACCGTGTTCGGACGCATCCTAATTAGTCGGTCGGGACAGCCGACCAGGTGTCGGTCGGTCCCAAGACCAAGACAATGTCAGACGGAGGAAACTCCACCCAACATCATAATAGGCCCCTAAGTCTCAGATTTACATATCAGTGTAAAGGGACTGGAAGACAGGCTTGCCAAAATAAAGAGTATCCATCATGGACTACACATTTTAGAGACATACGTGTGAGAGCCATTGTTAATAGATGAGAAAAAGGAGTCAGAACTTTGCAATAACGTTAGGGATAAAAAGAAGGAAGCAACATTTCAACCTATAAATCTAGGGGTAGAATAGCGAAACCTAGAGAGACAAGACATTTTGGAGGAAGGATTTGTTGAACTTTCAGTTTTCTTATCTTGCTGAAGGCAGTGCTGCTGAGTCTTTATGGGGAGGTGCTTGGAACCAAAGTACAATAGAGCTCTCGCCTTGAGTATGCTCTAGCATAGTGCTTCCTGAGCAACTGAGTATTCTCTAGCATAGTGCTTTCCGAGTAACTGTTCAGTGTTGGTCACGAAGAGACAGATTCTCATTTTATGAATCGCCCCCCCACCCCCCGCTTCCAGTTCAGGGGGGACGATCCTGGGAATCTCCTTAACTTCAAGGGGATATTGTGTATTGCACCACCTTCACAGACACCGCAGCTTATAGCACCAATTAAGGACACACTCATTTGGAAGGATCGTAATTTTCCCCCAGAATCACAGGATGTGGAGCCACGCGGAAACTCGATCCCGGTTCCCCAGATCCGAATCGGTAGTTCTAGCCATTAGGCCAAGTTCTGTCTAGAATATTAATTGCCGGGGCTCTACTCCGGAGGCAGTTTACACCAGCACATTTCTACTGTTAGCGCTGCCTCCTGAAGAGAGCCCCGGCACCTTTTATTTTACAAATTAACCACTGACACCTCATCCACATTGAGAGTGTTAAGAGTCAGACCACCCTGCCACAGAAACTCTTATCCACAGGGCCTGCATGTATACGCGTAAACCTTTATCCAGGCACCTGGAAACAGTAGACACACACAGCTATTGGTATTTTACACTAAGTGGTTATTAAGTACAGTCAGTATATAAATCTTATGGGGCAGAGTGACTACTTCTGGCGCATCTCTGCTAATCAGCAGGGATGCGCCAGAAGAGTTGTGATGCATCTGCCCACCCGTGAGCCACCACTGATGCGCCGCATTTACAATGCGGCACACCTTGACACACGGATGGGCAGATACGTGTCGCATCCCCCGGCGGAAAGACGGCACATTGCTGGAGTTGCGTCGCAAGCGCGACGCAGCTCCAGCAAGGCTCGGGCTGCCCCTATTGGCTAACATGCTGCGTCAATCCTTATGCCTGTTTCAAGCATGCGCAGGATTTTGGCGCAGCATAGCCTTAAAAGTGACTGAGTGAAATCTTGTAGATTTCACTCAGCCACGTTTAGGAGGCTTTCCTGTGCCGGAACGCCCCTCCCCCCCTCCCTGCGCCGGAACGCCTATATGTGGCACAGGGCTTTACAATGTGACGCATCTCCCAGAAGCGTCACGTTGTAAATACCCTGCAGCATGGCGCTGGCTTTGCGCCGCCGCTGCGTCACAAAAGTGTTCAATGGCGGCTTAAAGGAGGCGCAAGGGGCTTGTAAATCTGCCCCATAGTATCAGAATGATTGAAATTATTATACTAATCTCAGAAGTCATTATACATAAAATGAACATTTGTGAAACAGAACGTATTTTACTACAGACAAAGTATGCAACTATTCCCACATACCACAGAAAGCTCTCGGACTGCAGTTGGATAATTGTTCTCTGGAATACCCTCTCACACAATCAGTCTCTGTGTCCTCTCCTTCCCTAAACCCAAGTCTCTTTATCTCATTATGCCTTTCTTCCCAACGATTTTTCTATAGGGAGAGAAGGGGGGAGGGAGTGCGCGCCGCAGTCTCTTATATCTGCAGTGTATATAAGACAAACATTATCTATACCAATGATATCGCAGAGATCTCTGCTCAGATGGTAAAGTATAGGAACAAAAATGTATTTAACTTGAAAAGAAATATTCAAAATATTTTTATGTTAAATATTAATGTAAATTCAATGTATATATTTTTTAGAAATGTTGAACATAATCAAAAATGCTATAGCACAATACACAAAATGTTGAACTAAATCTTTGATTAATTGAAATATATTAAATTAAATGACAATTATTTTTCTGACATTTAAATTTAAAAATGAATTACCACCTAGAGAAAAGCATTTTTTGGACATTAATAATGGTTAAAAGTGATGTAGAGGATAAATAAAGTTCATGTAGTCATATGTTAATACAAAATATTGTTACATTCATTTTTAAATTCAAATTAGGGTATTAAAATATTTTATAATTAAAAAATAAATATAAACTAAATCATTTAGTTTAAATTAACATTATTTTCCTATGGGGATTTATTTTACCTTACCTCTATTATTTTCTGTGGGAGGGTATTGCAGTACCAGTGGTTGGCCGTGTATGATGCTGGACTTGCTTCAGGGGTAACTTACAAAAAGTGGTAAACGTAATTAAAGTGTAAATTAATCAAAAGAGTACGGTACATTTGTGAATCATGTCCTCTGTTTCATTTTAGACCAACCAATGCCTTTCTTTTAATCAAGACATTCCCTGGTATTTGTTCGCAAATCATTGTGTGAGTGCAACAGTCAGAATCCTAACATGATGGACAGAGATGGAGGACGGGCTACCCACTTGTTCCCAAACCATGTTATCTCTCATTACAAGTTCATTCATTCATTGTGTCCCTTTCATATATACTACTCTTCCAGGATGATGGTTACAAATACACACACACAAACCTCTCAGCGACTCATTGCCCAAAACATCAGTTGCTCCCGCTCAGTAACACCTTCAACTTGCTCTTTGCTTTCTGTTGCAGTATTCCTACTGACCCAAACCTGCTCATCATCCACAGCACAAAGCTGCAGTCCAGCACAGTCCTCAACATGTGTAGTCTACGCACTGCCCAAATACTAGTACAGCACACCATCAAAACAAGATCACCTTTACAAAGCATCTGTCTGACCCATTCTCCAACTGCTAGATCCCACAAATCACCCAATACACAGGCAAAAAACTTCCCCAACACCTGATATCCCAACATCTCCAGCCCAACCGGTGCCTAATGCCTTATTGCGACCATCTCCATGATACCTTCACCCTATCAGCTATTCAATGCCTTACTCAAACCCACTCAACCAATTCTTTCAACCCATCTGCTGCCAATGCACCCCAAAACACTTCCAAACATCTCCAACCCACCCCCCGATCAAAGCGTCAGTCCAGCATACTTTCCAAATAAATTCAAGGCTACACTGCTAAATCCCTGATCTAACTGACTCCTCAAATCTTATAGAGACCTACTGCCCAAACCTCACAACATACCACTACCAAACTCCGGACACGGACCAGTCTCGCACCCTGACAGACTCCCTAATTAGAAGATAACTCAGACCTCCCATGTGACACAGATTGCATCACTCCATGAAACACAGAAGAGGTTGCACACTTTCCAACTCATAGCGTGAATGCTTCCCATGGCTCCTCTGACGAGCCACAGGGCAGAGGATAAGGATTCTGTTGACCAATTACATCACTATGTATGGCCATGTTCATCCTTCCTGTCCAAATTCCTGCCTAGTTCAGTTCCTATTATAACTTGATGGTGTTTTTAGAAACAATGCATCTAATTTTAGACCAAGTGTAGCCAACACTTCCATGTGATAGTGACGTTCCCCTGATGTTGTCACTCCTGCTAGTCACATGGTGTTGTCTGATATTGTCTGCCACGTGAGGGGAGTTGACTGATGATAACAGCCTGAACCCAATTACAAATGGCAAATATTTGGAAACACCCACCTCCTGCCTTCAAACTCCAGGTCACGCTAAACATGAACCGGGTGTTCACGCATTTTTCCTCATATAAGCCGTGCTTCCAGAATAGTGTCCTTTGTCATATGGTATATATGTCAAACCTATGACTTGTTCTCTAGACAGCTCCTCCTGTAGAGCTGTTGCCAAAGAAAATCAGTCAGACCCTCTCACTAACACTTCCATCCTACACTGTACTCAACACTCTGGCCTGAACTTTTCTGTGAAATATCTTACGCCATCAAAAGCCTCTGTTGAATACATTTCCCAACTGTTCTAGTTCATGTCTGGTCTATCACCCCATCGCTCAGACGTGCAGCGTGTATGGGGGACCAGTCATCGGGGGACGCCGCACACTGCCTGAAATCTCTTGTCCACTTTTAGTGGCTTACCCTGTCTGTCTGCTTGTAATGAGCTGTAGAGATGAGGTACAAATTTGCGCCCTCCCGCCATAGTGATCATAGTGACTAGTGTATTTGTGGGGTCTGGGGCCTCTGGCAATGTTGGCTATAGTTGTTGTGCCGTAGCGTCAATCTTTGCATATTATAGGAATTGCCCTTTGCCTAGAGCAAACATTTCTATTGCACCTGGTAGTGTGATAAATCTACACTCGGGAACAAATGGGACATCATTAAACAGCCACATTCTTTCCACTGCCCCAATGACCTTGTGCTAGTTGAGGAAAGGGGCAGACAATCCAGAAATCCAGCACTGGAGCACATGGTGCCTTTTTTATTACGGTCTGAACCCTTGGTTCCCAGATCCTAGTCATCAATCGCACCAATGGGGGAATGACAGAGGTAGGCTCCTACCCCTCATCAGTATTGTCCCCAATTGTTGGCCATCACATGTACCTGCGAATTAGTCACGTGTG
This sequence comes from Lissotriton vulgaris, assembly GCF_964263255.1. Classification (NCBI taxonomy): domain Eukaryota; kingdom Metazoa; phylum Chordata; class Amphibia; order Caudata; family Salamandridae; genus Lissotriton; species Lissotriton vulgaris. Next base: position 249,175,482 of record NC_141693.1, on the reverse strand, counting down.
GTCAGATGGCGTGTGATAAGAGTCTCAGCATCGACACACTTCATGGAGATTTGAGAAGAACCACTCAAGCCTTCCAAATCCACATTCGCTTTTAACACAAATAAATACTCTTATTGGCTTCTGCTGTGAGTCACTGATGATGATGATGATAACAGTCATGTGTTACGCACCTAAAATTTTAAAACAAGTTAATTTCATTATCATCAGCAATCTCTCTGTCCAAAGTTTCCCATCAAGCCACTATCTAACACCTCCAGCTCACCTGCAACCAAATGCTACAGCCCCAATCCTCTTACTCAGTTTTTTTCCCAGAGTTTAGTATATCCACTTGTAAACATCTCCAGCCCATCGACTGCCTAAATTGACAGTCAACTGTTCATCAACATGTTCAGACTACCCTAGACTAAAACCTGTAGGCCGACCCACTAGAAACCTCCTCTGACTCACATGCTTCTAAACAGGGTCGGATTGGGATCACAATTAGGCCTGGGCACTCCCAAAAAAAGTGGCCCACATTCCCAAATGTTTACTGTTTTTTTGTAGCTTTATATAGTGTGAACTAAAAGGCATTGGAGCAATAACCATGAGCATAGCTACACTGCACAAAATCATATTTATTTAGATTTTAAGTAGGGAGTAAGTGACTTGCTCAGAATCACTAGATGTTGAACTGACCCCAGAACTCGAAGTACTTCCCCTGTTCCAACTTCAGCTGCTCTGAAACCAGAAGACTACATCCAATGTTTTCTTTCCTCTGGGAAAAATGACCTCACAGCGAGGACTATGCAAACACTCCCCCACCCCTCCGCCAAGGCCTAAAAGGCATTGGGACCCAGGTACTAAACCTGACCCCTAGCAAGGGTATTACTCTTACTAACAATGTCCCCATCCCATTATAGCCTAATGGTATGACCTGACAGGGGAGTGCGGTCAAGAAAAGCACAGGGCTGATGCAGCTACTCCAGAGAGACTTACGTGAGAATGGCCCCGCTGCGAGGTCCCTGTATACTCTCACCCTCCCCACCCCCGCCATGGGCTGAAAGTGATGGCCCAGCAGAGGAATGACACTGCTTCTGGGCTGCTCCGGCCACACGAGGCAGGGGGCCGAGGCAGTGGCGTCATTAGGGGGGTGCGGGGGGTGCGGACCGCACCGGGTGACACCCTCACATGGGGGTGACACCATCTGGTTGCGCCCCCCGCCCCCCCAGCAGGCCTCTGTACATGGCACCCCCTGCACCGCACCCGAAGGCCTCGGAGAGACTCGATCCGCTTTAAAAACAAAAGCGAACCGAGATATTTTCTCACCTATTCGAATTAAAATGTTCTCATTAGATAAAGTTTGAAAAGTGTAGTAATGAGGGGCCCCCGCCATTTATATGGAAAAAGACACAGTGCTAAAGAGGGAGGGGGGGCGGGGAGGGGGGTGGGGGTATTAACCGCTTGGAAATTAGCTTTTACTTTAGCTGTTACATATCGTAACATTCTCACGTCTACAAACTCGCTGGTGCCTTGTACACAGATTTATTTTTGCATCTTGAAAAGCTTTAAAAGAGAAACCACATGAAAGCGGCAGAGAGTGGGTTTAATGTGCGAGAGAGAGGGAGCTAGAGGGGGTAAGAAGACAGAGAGAGAGAGAGTTAGAGTGAGAAAGACAGAGAGAGAGGGAGCTAGAGTGAGAAAGACAGAGAGAGAGGGAGCTAGAGTGAGAAAGACAGAGAGAGAGGGAGCTAGAGGGAGTAAGACAGAGAGAGGGAGACAGAGGTAGCTAGAGGAAGTAAGACAGAGAGAGAGAGAGAGAGAGGGGGGGAGCTAGAGGGAGAAAGATAGAGAGAGAGGGAGCAAGACAGAGAGAGAGGGAGCTAGAGGGAGTAAGACAGAGAGAGAGAGAGAGGGAGCTAGACAGAGACAGAGGGAGCTAGAGGGAGTAAGACAAAGAGAGAGGGAGCTCGAGGGAGCTAGACAGAGAGAGGGAGCTAGAGGGAGTAAGACAAAGAGAGAGAAGGAGCTAGAGGGAGCTAGACAGAGAGAGGGAGCTAGAGGGAGTAAGACAGAGAGAGAGGGAGTCAGAGGGGGCTAGAGGGAGCAAGACAGAGAGAGGGAGCTAGACAGAGAGAGGGAGCTAGAGTGAGAAAGACAGAGAGAGAGGGAGCTAGAGGGAGTAAGACAGAGAGGGAGACAGAGGTAGCTATAGGAAGTAAGACAGAGAGAGAGAGAGGGAGCTAGACAGAGAGAGGGAGCTAGAGGGAGTATGATAGAGAGAGAGGGAGCTAGAGGGAGAAAGATAGAGAGAGAGGGAGCAAGACAGAGAGAGAGGGAGCTAGAGGGAATAAGAGAGATGGAGGTAGAGGGAGCAAGACAGAGAGAGAGGGCGCTAGAGGGAGTAAGACAGAGAGAGAGGGAGCTAGAGGGAGTAAGACAGAGAGAGATGGAGACAGAGGGAGCTAGAGGGAGTAAGACAGAGAGAGAGAGAGAGGGAGCTAGACAGAGACAGAGGGAGCTAGAGGGAGTAAGACAAAGAGAGAGGGAGCTCGAGGGAGCTAGACAGAGAGAGGGAGCTAGAGGGAGTAAGACAGAGAGAGGGAGCTAGAGGGAGCTAGACAGAGAGAGGGAGCTAGAGGGAGTAAGACAGAGAGAGAGGGAGTCAGAGGGGGCTAGAGGGAGCAAGACAGAGAGAGGGAGCTAGACAGAGAGAGGGAGCTAGAGGGAGTAAGAGAGAGAGAGAGAGGGAGCGAAAGGGAGTAAGACAGAGAGAGAGGGAGTAAGAGAGAGAGAGGGAGCTAGAGGGTGGAAGACAGAGCGAGGAGCTAGAGGGAGTACGACAGAGAGAGAGGGAGCTAGAGGGAGTAAGACAGAGAGAGAGGGAGCTAGAGGGAGTAAGACCGAGAGAGAGGGAGACAGAGGGAGCTAGAGGGAGCTAGAGAGAGGGAGCTAGAGGGAGCTAGACAGAGAGAGGGAGCTAGAGGGAGTAAGACAGAGAGAGAGGGAGCTAGAGAGAATAAGACAGCGAGAGAGGGAGCTAGACACGGAGAGGGAGCTAGAGGAAGTAAGATAGAGAGAGAGGGAGCTACAGGGAGTTAGAGGGAGCAAGACAGAGAGAGAGGGAGCTAGAGGGAGTAAGAGAGAGAGAGGGAGTTAGAGGGAGCAAGACAGAGAGAGGGAGCTAGAGGGAGTAAGAGAGAGAGCGGGAGCTAGAGGGAGTAAGAGAGAGAGTGGGAGCTAGAGAGAGTAAGACAGTGAGAGGGAGCTAGAGGGAGTAAGACAGAGAGAGGGAGACAGAGGTAGCTAGAGGAAGTAAGACAGAGAGAGAGAGAGGGAGCTAGACAGAGAGAGGGAGCTAGAGGGAGCAAGACAGAGAGAGGGAGCTAGAGGGAGTAAGACAGAGAGAGAGGGAGCTAGAGAGCGTAAGGCAGAGAGGGAGAGAGCTAGAGGGAGTAAGACAGAGAGAGGGAGCTATACAGAAAGAGGGAGCTAGAGGGAGTAAGACAGTACCTAGCACCGTACATTTCCGACAGAGGTAGTCCATGCGGTAAGTCGTGAGGGGGTGACACCATGAGTTACCCGCACCGGGTGACACCAACCCCAGTGACGCCACTGGGCCGAGGTGAGAATGCCCTCAGAGCCAGAACAACCCCTTCCCCCAGCATCAATTTGACAGCATGGCAGAAAAGTGCCCATAAGGCTGGTGACACTTTACAATGTGACACTTTACAATGGTCTGTCAGGGACCAGGGAAGGCAGTACGTTTCTGTGGACCGGTTTACAGAGACCCTAGAAAAACGGCCTACAGATGACCCTGAGGCACTAGCCCAATTCAAAATGCCCGACTGCCCGCCTTCCCAAACTTCAGTTCAATCCACTATTTAACCCCTTCAGCCATCATGCAGGTGAAAATTCGGGCGCACTTCTCAACTTCTGCAAGCGACTTTTTGAACAAGTACCAGTAGAACCCACTCACTAACACCAACAACTTGGGCCCACCTGCCCAAAACTTTCATTTCCATTCCCCACCTCCTTTTGCCTACAATCTGCCTAATCTTGCAATTGCAACAAACACACGCCCAATGAGAGACGTTCCCATTTCTTAAACACTTTTCTGACATACTTATTCCCAAAGGACAAAGGGGCTATTAGCAACAACTTGCGATAATTATCGCAAACCTCGCTTAGCGCGAATTTATCACCTCCTATCGCTGGATTTTATTGCGGAGATAATGCAGTATTACCAACGTTTATCTCCAATGCGATTTAAAATCCAGCGATAGCGGCGAATCCCATAATTAACATGAGTTTTCCAGCAATAAAATCCTATCGCTAAGGAAAATCTCGCTAATAGGCAGGTGGGGACTTAGCCGTAGAATCTACCTCCCATTGACTTATATGGCTAAGTCAGGTTTTTACCAGGTGTAAAATCCTGGCGCTAATCGCGGTTAGCGCGTGTTTTTTTATCGCGTCGCAAGTATTGCTAATAGGCGATAGCTGTGTTAGCGACTGCTTTCAGTCGCTAACAGGTTGGGTACGCCCACTTTGCTAGCAACAGCTTGCTGATAGGGTGATAAAAATATTGCTGCTTTAGCGGGAAAAAGTCCCGCTAAAGCGGCGATATTGTCTTGCTAATATGCCCCAAAATTCTCCCACTCCATCCCTGGGACGAGTCTACCAATTAGTTCCCCCATTTCTAGAAATCACATTCTCCTGAAGCTTCCAGTTCAGAAACTGTCCAAGAACCATAAGAGCCAGTCCTCTGCTCATTCGAACAAACAACACACCAAGCCATTCCACAGAACCTCCAGCCCACATCCTACCCAGAGCCTTCGGTCGACGTGCTTCTCTGCGGCATCATACTCTTGTTTGCTCCGCCTGACCATCAGAACCCTGAAGACACCTATGAAATAATATTCTGATAAGGGGTTGAAGTATTTGGTGACAGTGCTGAGGCTCCCTGGGCTAAATCCACCTCACTTCCCACACCGTTGTGGCACAAGCACCTCAGTGGTGTGGTAGGGTGGTGGTTTCTGCACAGAAAGGACAATAAGGTTACCTTAATGGACAGGGACAGGAATGGACAGAGGCAGTAGTTGTTACCTGAGCCACCCCTGCGACCATCACTGCCAGTTCCTTCCCTCTTACCATGTCCCTTAAAGTTGGAATAGCCAATTGCCTTTGATTTGCTGTCGAACCCAGGAAGTACAGACCATGCCAGCTGCATCTGCAACCTAGACGCTTACTAAGTGGCACAGCAGAGACCCCTGAGACACACACCATTCATTTGCTCTAAGAAAATCTCCTGTCTCAAGATGTGAAATCTACCCAGCTGTTTCTCACCATTGCTACTAACAATCAGATGCCATGCTCAGTTGTCAGCTTTCTGTCCACCGATTTCAGCAGCCATCGTAGAGCCAGGCCGGTTGTTGATGGCTCCCTCTAAGCTGTGGATAACCCTGAGAATCCAAGAACAGCTTTGGAAATCAAAATTTTCTCCCATGGCTAATTGCCACAATTGTAGATTTCCACTGCATTAATCACAGCAGCATTACAAAAGTGAAGATTGATCTTAGATGTGAGATACAAACACAGACGTGCCCTGATGAGCCTGCAGTTATCACTGCCAGTAGCACCAGGGAAGACTGTTTGCAGTGAGGTGTGGGACCATTGCAGCTCTTGGGGGACAAGGGGCCCCATTCACAAAAGTAATCTGAGGCAAAATCGTAACTTTATGACTTTCGGTATTCACAAACGGCATTTAGGAGTAGTAAAGTTAGGACACTAATTTTACTACTCCTAAATGCCTTTTGTGAATATCAAAAGTTGTAAAGTTAGGATTTTGTCTCAGTTTAGGGTGTAGTAAAGTTAGGAATCTTAACTTTACTACTCCTAAATGCCTTTTGTCAATACCGAAAGTCGTAAAGTTAGATTTTTGTCTCAGATTACTTTTGTGAACCGGCCCATGGGCATTATCGAATTGTGCAGCATCTTCTGCATATGCGTGATGCTATCAGGAGCTGAAAGTAGATCTTGTTCCAAATACAGTGCTCACTGCGATGAGTAGAGTGCAAAAGTCTTTGTGTCAGCAAAACAATAAGGGCACACTCTCCTTATCTTACCTTAACCCCCAGGAATTAATTCATCCCAGAGACCTCCTTCCTTGACCTGATCAACACAACTTACCATACAAACGCAGCTCCTCCCTCCAGACCACTCACCTGATATTGCTTCTGAATGACGGCTCCTGGAAGAGCTAACTAGCCAAGACCCATTAGTCCTGGCCGCCGCGGGACACAGCCACGGACAAGTAGGAATATATTCCCTTGCCATCACTGCCCTTGTGTGTGGGACCTGCAACCTCCTTTCCCCTGCCACCTTTGCCTGAGCCTAGGGTTTTGATCACCTTTCTGGGAGAGGATTGCCCCTTCCCCCTTATCTGATGTCACTTCCTCTGGCTTTCAGGAAGTTATTTTTTCAGATACGGTGATTCGTTCTTTGCAGCCCTCCTCCTCCTCCCAAGAGGAGGCAGATGTGTCTATGTAACCTCATAGTAAAACTTCGGACAGGTCCTGGGAAATGAAGTCGATCAGTATGGGGGTGTCAGAATTTCCTCTAAGAGTGGGCTCTGCTAAGAGGAGGATTGAGGCTGTGGAGATAACCCGTACCCTTGACTAGGGGCAAGTGGTATAGAATCTGCAAAAGAGGAACGCAGAGTTGGAAGACAGATCCCAAAGGAACAGCATGCATTTTTTTGAAGCATGAAGAAGAATGCGACAGTGGAGTTACATGATCATTTCCAGCATTCTATACAGTAAATAAGGTTTAATTTACAGCTTACATTTCAGAGAGCTTGCCAGATTAACTCCTGCAATCCATCCGCAGAGGACTGTTTCCTACATACTAACAAGCCAGGCAGCTCTTGACGACAGATAAAAAACATTGAGTGTACTTTTATAAGTATAACACAATACACAAATCAGCTGACTACTGCCCAGCAAACAAATTCAAGAACAGTAGATTTGCTGTCCAAAGGCAAAAGTTTAGAACGTGAGTTGCTCACGTTGGCCTTCTAGACCCTGTTATAATGATTAAAGGAGCCCCTGGTAATACTAGAGAATGGTGTCATCCAGGTGAACTGGAATAAAACTAAACTCTCGGGAAACCTACTTGGTGGACATGCCTTAGGACTGGAATTATCAACCTCCATCTAGAGGCTACTCTCAGGAATGGAGTGGTGTGGCTCACTGGTTAGAGGCGGCAGACCCGGAAGCAGAGAACGGCCCAGGACCAGGGTTCAATTCCCGACACGGCGGGGTCGTGGACCAGGGTCAGCGGACTCGATAATTCTCGCCTCGGTGCCTACTCTAACCAGGGATCACACTCAGCAACTCTGGGCATTAGCTTGCCTCATCTCTACAACGGCCCCCCACATTCGCTGGGGATGCCTGGTTTCACCTTGGAGATACCCAGTAGGGACCATCTCACAGGGATGGCCAGGACGGGTTACCCAGCGGTCTACAGCGCCACGACACCTCAGGGCAGCAGTGCGCTTTACAAGACCACATACATTACATTACAGGAATGTACAAGCAGCTCAGTAACTGAGAATTACCCAATTGACACAACATAAGAGATTTGTGATACGTGTCCCTTAAAGATTGTGGCAGCCCAGCCTATTGAGGATGGTGCACCAAGACTATTAGCCTGGAAAATGTCAAGGAGTGGGATTTCCAGATCAATTTAGGCACAGACTCTATTTAAATGGCGAATGGCCATAAGGAAGGTGTCTGGTAACTTCCTCATTGCATTGACGCCTTCACTTGCCTTAGCACTTCGACCACCATTGTTCAGTCCCTCGCCTTTCTTGTTCTATCCCCTTGTTCGGTCCATCGCCTTTCTTGTTCTATCCCCTTGTTCAGTCCCTCCCCTTTCTTGTTCTATCCCCTTGTTCGGTCCCTCGACTTTCTTGTTCTATCCCCTTGTTCGGTCTCTGGCCTTTTGTCTGGCTTTGAATTGATTCGGCATTCCATTTTGACTCCCTAAATCAGTATCAATTCCAAGCAACACCAAGATCTTCAAATACAGAGTTGATAACAGGAAGTGTGGCTTCAAAACTGGATTCCATACTAAATCTGTCACTCCAGCTCTGTCCTAGGGAAAGCCTTTAAATTTGCCTTGTCTCCTGTTGCCTGGCCAACACTATAAACTATAACTTTGTGTTGATTGGAGCTGGATGCCTATTCTGATCCTCCTGAGAACTGAATAACTACTGATTTGAAATGATAGACTTTCACAATACCTGCAGGGACAGGACTGCTGCTTCCTGTATGTTTTGAACTGCAGGCTGAGTGTTCACATTGGGATGGACCTGTTGAAAGTTGTTGCAGCTTATCTGTAGACAAGACAAATACCATATGAGATAGACCTTCCATCAAAGCCCTGAGAAGCTGCCTGCAGCCGTTCATTGTGGCTACACCCCACATTGAGGTTGAGATGGTGCGATGCTCAACAAAAAGAGTGTGAAATACAAGTAAGTGAAACCAAGGGTTTTGAGTCAGACCCTGCCAGGGAAGCTCACCCTCTGCATCACAATGAGACTTGTTTATTTTATTTACATGCCCCTTTCTTACACAGCTCGGAATTAATCCCAGACAGGTGCTCTGGGTGCAGGGCTGCAAAAGTGTCCTCGAGCCACACTTTGAGCCCCCATCAACTATTGGTTGTATTTCAGAATAGCAATAATACAATATATCACCTGGCATAAATATTGTGTCCTAAATATTGTTTACAATAATATAGCTCCCTTTGGTGTAGATGTTCTACCATTAACTCCAAAGGGATCATGTTTTCAGGAAACAATATTCTGGTACCATGCACAAGCTCTTACTAGGTTGCGTTAAAGTCCAACAACCACTGGACATTTGCTTGAATCAAGAGTTTGTTGACCACCCACGGCCCCACAGTCATAACTTCATCCCTTACTGCAAATTCTGGGCGAGATGTACCAGGGCAATTAACTGTATAGGTAAAAGTTAGGCACAGGGCTTTATCTGCATGCGGGTACACGAAAAAGAGGTCCCAGACTGATCCGCCCAACCCTTTGTTGGAGCAAGAAAACTTTTCTTCTCCAGCAAAGGGCTCACGAAGCTGTCACTCTATCTGTTAAACCGCGAGAGATTCTACCTTGTGACACTTATAAAGTTAAAAATAAGGCACTTCTGTGACACAACTTCACACACGCCTACTCAGTCAGTACTTAATTTGTAAAAGAAAGAGTTCCAGTGCCTACAGCTCTGCTCAGAAGCCTGCGGTCGGTGCAATTAAAGATTGGTGTGCTGAATATTGGTAGCCTTAAATCCACCTCATGCTTCGCTAATCCACTACCAGGCCTTGCAGGTTCCTGCCATCTCCCTTTGTGACCAGTGCTTAATTTGAGCCCTAGGTTGATAGTGGCGGCCCCTGGATCTCATTTTTGGGGAGCTTTATTGAGAGCAAGAGAGGAAAACACACAAAACGGAAAGACAGAGGAACAGGGACGTCAATTCACCAAAATGCTTTGGGTAGAGGACATGACATCACATACCATTTGACATTTACTTTTACTCACACAGACATGCGTACACATGCACACATAGTTACACACTGTCGCACACATACACACACTCGCACCTGCAATACACATTTAAAATAATTGTTTGCTTTCCTCAGCTGACAGGAAGAGTCGTATTCCAGCTAACTGTACTCCCTTTTTTATTGCACTAATAGTGAATATTCTACTATTCACTATTACTGAAATAAAAAATGGCAGAAACAAGGAAAGTGGAGTCCCAACCGACGTCCATAAAGACGAACTGTCCCTGTATACCTCACACTAGGGGGCCCATTAGGAGTAGGAGGGAACCTGCGGCCTGCGGAGTTCCCTCCTGTGCAATTAGGATGTGACCGCCACCATGGCGGTCACATCCTCTATATTTAACATTGCGGCGGGTGCGGCTTCAAGCTGCACCCGCTGCAATGTTAAAAATGCATACATTGCATTTGTATACAGAAAGCGGCAGGCACCGTGCGGTGCCTGTCGATTACTGCATACAAATGCAGGGGGGTACCATAGGTACCCCCCATGTGCACCCCCCACCCCCCCTTCATCCAGGGGCCCCTGCAGTGAAGTTCCACATGCTTTTCCACGGCGGAAAACCCGCCGCGGAAAAGCATGTTTTGGTACCCATCCTAATATGGCTGGCGGTGTCTGAGAGACACCGCCACCATATTAGAGCTTTCCGCTGCGGTTGTAAGCCAACCGCTGCGGAAAAGCAGCGGACTGAAACCAGGACCCACCAGCCATCCTAATGTGGCGGTGGGTCTTTGGTGGGTCCGCAGCGGATTTTCCCCATCCTCCGGGCCAGCGGTGGCTTCTGCCAGCCCAGAGGATGGGGAAAATCCGCTATCCTAATAAGCCCCTAAGTTTGCCACCTCTGATGCCAGTGGTTCCAAAACAAGTGCCAGGGGTTTTAAAGGGCATGCCAGGGGTCGTAGCTGACCCCTTAGAGACGTCCATGCAGAGAAAAAGAAAGATGCATAAAGCATCATAAACGAAGAAGGCAGAAACCTTCAACAGTGAGATAAAGGAGCAGAAGTGTCTGGCAGTGGATTAAAGAGCCATGAGGTGGTTTCAAGATTATGCGTATTTGGTGTTCAGTGCACCAACGTTTCATTTCTCTTAAAGTTTAGCACTGTTTGTGACAGATTTCCTTAATTCTCTAAATTCATCTTACAGATTTGTGTGATTTTCCATTACTTGCTCTCTGTAAATATCCGATGTGGACAAATAAGTGCCAGTCCCCTAAAAATAATTGCCAGTGGCACCCACCACCAGCCACCGGCTCTAACTAAGCACTGCCCCTACTCCACTCGCTTCAGCCTACTGGATTCCAGCTAGCCTGGCTGATGAGGGGTGTTACCCCGAAACCGGTCCCATGTTGCTTGTTTCTGGTCCAGGGAAGACCTGGCTTAGCAGTTCGGGCTGGACTGTTCCCATGAAGCCCAGGGTCAAGACTGATTTGCATATTGCTGAGTCTGAACTGGGGTGGCAAAGTGAGCAAAAGAATGATGATGGATTAAACCCAGATCTGTGACTCAGGGTAAGTGTCTGAAAAGTTTCAGCACTACGTCCATCATCTCCTTGTGTTTGTTTTTTTGCCCTAATTTAGCAGGGTATGCCCAGAAGTGGGCTCTGTGCTCACTTTGCAACTGGATTCAAGCTAGCCTGGCTGATTAGGGGTGTTAACCCTAAACCGGTCCCAGGATGCTTGTTTCTGGGCTGGACTGTTCCCATGAGGCACAGGGTCAAAACTGATTTACATACAGCGGGGTCTGACCTGGTGTGGCGAAGTGAGCTAAAGAATGATGATGGATTAAACCCAGATCTGTGACTGGGGTGAGTGAAAGAATGCTACAGCAATCATTCAAAACCTAGAAATCTCCCCTTTGCTAGGGTGCACACAGTCACATTAATTGTGTGAGCACAGAAACGTTATGACCACATTCCAGCCAGTCTGGACATACAAGACTATGAAGGAGGAGGGATGTTGTCAACAAGACCTTCAAGGTACCCCAAGGAATTTTCTCTATGACTTTTGATTCCAAATATATTAGAGCTTGAAGAAAATGGAAGTAAATAAACCTTAAACTATGATTCTTAACACAAATTCCTTTGACTGCGAGGTATTACTGGGGTATTTAATAATTTGATAAGTATCAAGAGAGAGGGAGAAAAAAGCGTGTGCTAGTTCACTTCCCCTGTTGAGTATGCCAAAATCAATGGGAACTAGCTACAGAGTAGAAGCTTCATGTGTATGTTTGTAAATGGAAAAACATTTGTTTTTTGTTTAGGAAGACCCTCACCCACCCTAGTTGGTGGCATGCTTTATCATCGTGTCCCATCCAAGGCCCCGAGTGCACCTTTGGTGTGCTTTGACGCCTGATTACAGTGGAGCAGGTTGTGTGCAGTGAGTGTGCTTCAACGCCTGATTACAGTGGAGCAAGTTGTGTGTAGTGAAAGTGCAAACTGTATGAGTTATAAATCTGTCCAAAGGGCCCCAGATGCTCAAAGAACTATTTTAATACTGGGCCCTTGGCAGCCTTAAAAAACTGAGAAGCGGATATTACTGGAGGTAATTTATGGCTACAATATCACGTGCGGTCAACATGTTTCAGCCAGATCTCAGAGCTAAACTTGCTTTCATCAGGACCTATGTGAGTGGTAATTAGTGGTGGTCTAACTGTATGTTTTCAGACCAAAATGTGTTGCACTCACTCAGGTCCGATAATTGGAAGAGAATGGTTTCCTCTAGTAGCTCAATACCTGTTTAGGATAAAAAAGACAGACAAAGACATACAAACATAAACATTCGAAATAAACGGCTTCATTTGCCACACTAATTTATGTGACTGAGTAACATCATGTCCGTGCTCATATGCGGCAAATGAGCGATTGTGAAGGCGGAACTTGACGTTGGGTGAAGATGTCGTCGAATTATGCGCTACTGTGCAGTGGTTCAATAGCGTTAGTTTTTCTTACTCTGAAATTTTTAGAAATTAGCCCCATGAGTTTTGTGGGGGGCTGGACCTATTGTCACACACTGCGTGTTTTGAGGAAAAGAACTGTGCCTGGCACACTGTGCATGGACGTGCACAAAGTGCCCCTTTACACTGCGGCTTGTGCTGTGGCCCTTTTCCTGGGCTGCAGCACAAGCTGCAATGTAAAAGTTCACTTTTCTGACCGCCAGCAAGGCGGTATCATTATGATTCGGTGGTCGGACCCACCGACTGAATGTTGGACGATCTCCTGACCATGACAACAGCGGTCGGCGGTCCAACTGTCGAATATCGTAATAGGCCCCAATGTTCTTTCCGTCTCTCACTGTCCCTGCCAAAGACTCCACATGCTAAGGCATGAGTGCCAGAGCAGAAGCAGAGAAAACAGAGACACAGGAGTCCACAATTCACCTCATCATTTCTGGGGCAGAGGAGGTCCACATGGTGTAGTGATTTTGTACAAGACAAAGAGATGCCTTACATGATTTGTCATTGGGACACTGAATATAACTGTAATTGTGAAGTCATATGCCTCAGTAATATCTCTGTATAACTAGCTCTCTATGCTTAGAGAGGTAGATGGAATTCCTGAAAGCTAAACATAAGAGCACATAAATATCTTGCCTAATTCATATACACTTACACATCTTCCTTTGTTTAGAATGACTACCTGAAGCAATGCCGCAATAGAATGAGTACAATTTCTACATGTCTTCCATATAATTAGAAAATAATGAACACCATTAGCATCCCCAAGTTCCTTACACGTAAAAATATATATATATATATATATATCTATGTTTAAATGGGAGGAGCATGTTACAAGATGAAATGTATTTAATCACATGAGGGGTCACAACATGTCATGTGATCAAGACCCGGTTCCCCGGTCGAAACGTGTCATGTTTGCTAAAGGAGGAATAAAGTACTAAGATATTCACTTATCGTCTGTGGTCCGTTTCCTGATTGGTACCTGTTGGAGAGAGAGAGGTGCTGCGCGGTCAGGGATCGTGTTTATATATATATATATATATATATATATATATATATATATATATATATATATATATATATATATATATATATATATATATATATATATACATATAAATATATGAAAAAACCATAGGTTTCAGGCCCTATATAGTTAGGAATTAGCATTTAAAAAACCTTTGAAATTCACTCAAAAAACTATAAGTTTTAGGGGTGTTATAGTTAGCTGGACATTTCACTCATACAAAACCATTGAAATTGCTCCTATATAGTTAGTTGTACTAACTATATTTCGCGCACCCGCAATGCACTGCTGATGATGTATGAGTGAATCTACAGGTAAGTGATTAGATGTGTGTATACATCTATGAATCACTGAGTAGGTTTTTAGATACTTGTATTGCTGTGACAATGGATTCAAATATGATACTCTGTATTTTACAAAGAGTGATGAAAGATTTTACTAGTGTATGAAAAGGTGTATGTGATTGTCACATGGATGATGTCATCTGTGATGTCATCAGTGATGTCATTTGAGATGTCATCAGTGATGTCACTGACCATGTCATGAATGATCTAATATGTGACATCATCAGCAGTGCATTGCGGGTGCGCGAAATATAGTTAGTACAAGTAACTATATAGGAGCAATTTCAATGGTTTTGTATGAGTGAAATGTCCAACTAACTATAACACCCCTAAAACTTATAGTTTTTTGAGTGAACTTCAAAGGTTTTTTAAATGCTAATTCCTAACTATTTAAGGCCTGAAACCTATGGTTTTTTCGGTGAATTGGCAAGGTTTTTTTAATGCTAATTCCTAACTATATAAGGCCTGAAACCTATGGTTTTTTAAGTGAATTTCCAAGGTTTTTTAAATGCTAATTCCTAACTATATAAGGCCTGAAACCTATGTTTTTTTTCAGTGAATTTCAAAGGTTTTTTATATACTAATTCTTAACTTTATAAGGCATGAAACCTATGGTTTTTTAAGTGAATTTCTAAGGTTTTTTAAATGCTAATTCCTAACTATATAAGGCCTGAAACCTAAGGTTTTTTCAGTGAATTCGCAAGGTTTTTAAAATGCTAATTCTATTAGCGGATAACGTTTAAATATGTTAATATCCTTGTGGGACCACCTGAGCAGCCCTAGGAGGTCAGGTTGTTTCTACCCTGCCCCCTTTTTGCATTCTACACGTTTGTTTTTCTGCTTCATTTGTGCCTCGGTCTACCTAGCACAAGATGAATGCCAACACTTCCAGGTTAGAAGTGTTGACAGCCAATGAGCATGCTGCTTTCCTGCGAAAGGCATGCTGATTGGCTGCCACTGTCTGTCAACACTCCAAACCAGGAAGTGTTGGCAGCCATCTTGTGCCTCGGTAGAACCAAGGAAAGTGTAGTGTGCATTACTTGTGTGTCTAGAACCAAGGCACAAGAAAGCAGTGAAACAAAGGTGCAAAACACGCAAAGGGGGCAGGGTAGACGCACCCTGACCCCCTAGGCCTGCTCAGGGGGCCCAAAAATTATTTTTTGGGGGGTTTTTTCCCATGGTACGCTCATGGTACGCGTACATGGCATCGAACCCAGCACATACTCCGCGAAATAAAAAAAATTAAAAAGTTTTTTGACCTTCGGGGTCCTCCTAGGCCCCCCCTGATAAAACCTAGGGTGTCAGGGGGTCTCTACACTGCCCCATTTTATAGTTTTCCCCTTTTGTTTTTCACCTCTTGTGTCTCGGTTCTACCGAGACACAAGATGGCGGACTCTCCGGACCGTTTGGAATGTTCACAGACACCCGAGAGCCAATCAGCTTTCCGCTCGCGCACTTCCGTGTCGCGCCGGGTGCGCTCCCCGGAACGCGTACCGGTAAGCGCTGGAAGCGCGCATATAGATATATATGTGTTTTTGAACCTAATTTTCGTAAAAACCACTGGAGCAATTTTCACCAAATATATAAAAGGCACTTCTGCGTACCAGTCCCTACAATTTTGCAAAGTTTGGTGTAATTCCGTTCAGCAGTTCGGGCTGTAGCCTTGTCTATTCGTCCTATGGAAATTAACATGGGGAAAACACGTTTTGGGACCCCCCTTTTTTCTTTGCCCCGCTTGACGAATCCCCCCAAAACTTCTAGGGAAGGAGCGGAGCGGAGCTGGCCTAAATTTTGGAAAATTACACGCAAATTCCTCAACCCGCGCCAAAGTTATTCCCAATAGAATGTTGCGGATTTCCTATGGTAGCTAGGTCCTAACTATATATACCTACTGGCTATCGCCAGTAGGTAATATATATATATATATATATATATATATTTATATATATATTCACACAGACATTGGAAATCTAATACCTTGTTAATCGTGTTCATTAATATTTATATACATGTGAAATGTCCTTTTAGGATTTTGTCCTTTTCCATCACAGGAACTCATGGCAGAACATATATCACCTCTCTCTAGATTTTAAACAAATGCCCAAGAAAAAGTTCAGTGCTCCTCTTCAAATCACACACAGCTTTATGATACTTTTCTGTAAACCAGAAGGTCAGTTACCCAATCCTTTAAGAACTAGAGATCATGACGCACGAAAATCAACGTCCGTGTAGAGCTATGGCTGCAGCAACACTGTAGCACAATTGCTTAGCAAGGATGCCGGGCACTGCAAGGAAAGTTATATCTGAAGATCCAAGATGGACACCATCTCTCTAGATATGGGTGAGTCAATTTCCCACTTTGGAAAGTGGTTCACTGTCAGTGTTGTACCGTACGGTGCATTCCCAAACTCAAGTGCAGCTTAAACTCAGTTAGTTCCAACACTCTGTAATGCCAGCCAGTCTTTACTTCACTGATAGGCATTCAGCCTTGATGGCATGGATGGCCTCAAGTCCTGCTCCCTTCAGAAGCTCTACCTGCAGCCCTGCCTCCTGACAAACAGCAGCCTACCACCTGCCAGGCTCTAAATGACCCCATGAGCCGATCTGTAATATTGCACCTGAGAACAGAGTAGCCTCGGGGGGACGGGAAAATCTGACACGTGGGAAGTGGAAAGTGGTAAAAAAACTGGTTTGAGCTATATTTATGGGATTTCTCAAGCAAAATTTAACAAAGTTTTAAAACACAGGGCAAGTATTAATACATGCCCTGGCTAAGACCATCTGACTTGGCCTACATTTGGCCTTCCTTTAACGCACTTTCGCTGCAATTTAATTGATGCTAAATGATTTCAGCTCCAGTGACAGACCTGGAACTATACAGGTCATTAAAGCTCCAGACACTATCATTGACCCAAATAAGGAATGAATCCAAACCACATCTCCATCTGTGATCAGCATAAGCAGGCGCCCTAAGCGCAATACCTCTGGAACACTAATGGCCAGCCTTCTAATGCCGCTGTTCTTCCCAGGCCTTCTGCTACCTTGCTGATCATACATGTATTAGTGATTATGTTTAGGGCTCCCGGTTTTATGGTATTATTTTTTTACATTTCCGTCTGTATTTATCCATATTTATTTTTTGTCAACTTTATGTGTATTTATCCACGTTTATTATGGATTTTGTGAAAAAAATGAAGCTGAAACTGGTATATTTACACATGTATTTAACCAATAAATATGCAGTCATGCTTGAAAGCCTGCCACGTTTCAGTGATATGAACACCTGCAGAAGATAAATCGATGCACTTATGTGAAAATATGCACATTTCAGCATCAGCCTTATGCACATCTACTTAAGCCTTTTTCCTCAAATATCTTTCTTTTTTAACACCATTACCTATCAATCTACACAGTAATTGGCTTGGAAGTCATGGCAAAGTGTATTTAGAATTGCTCAAAAAGCACCCAATTTCTGTTTTTATCCACATTTAAAAATGAATACAGATAATACATAAATGGTTTTCTGTCTGTAAAAATTGTAAAAACGGAAAACAGGGAGCCTTAATTATGTTCTAAGTGCAAATGTAAGTGGATATAGCTCTTCATTCTGCGTGTGACCATTCGAAATTGCTAAAAAATGTGGAATGCAAGGTCTAGGGATGGGCAAAGAGGGTTTTATGGAGTGACAGGAAGAAACAAAATGCACACCAACAAAAGAGTAAAGGCCATATTATCAAGTCATTGCGATAATGATTGCAAAGCGCGCTTAGCTCATTTTTGTCTATCGCCATCTATCGCTGAATTACATCGCTTTGCTAACAGGCGATGTTCAAACCAGCGATTGATGGCGATAAGGATCATTAGCGCTGGGAAATCAAGCGATGATTTCACAGCGCTAATGAAAAGCTTGTAAATATGAGAGTGTGGACTTAATCTGTCAATCCACCTCCCATTAAAATGATAGCTAAATCAGGATTTTACCTGACAGTAGATTCCTGCGATAACGGCTGTTAGCTTGGCTATTTTTATCGCATCGCGTGTCCGGGTCCCTCTTGCTAATAGCGTGATGTTGTCTTTGCAACTATTTTGCTGTGGTTTTCTGAAGGAACACCTACTTTGCATCTAATTAGCGATGCGAGGCGAGTCGTTAGTATAACTGCTGCTCACATGCGCTAATGCATGTTAGCAGTGCATTGATGATATGGAGATAAATATATCGCCGCTTTCTGGCTGAAAACGATGTTGGGCTTGATAATATGCCCCTTAATTCATTGGTAATCACAAACTGTGCTTCAAAAGTTACCACAGCCTACAAGGCTCCAGAACAATCGTAATAGACTCCAGCCCAGCCTTGGTTTTTTAAGTTTAATGATCTTTCATATATTTTTCTATTCTTTACCATAAGGAAATTTCAAACCTGGTGGCGTGGACCTCCGCTTACATGTAAAAAGTTACCAGTTTTAACTTTACACTCCTAAATGCTGTTCTAGGAGGCTACACCAGGTATGGGAGACATGCATGTTTACACCTAGGAATAAATTAAGGCTAGCAAAAAGTGTTAAACTTCTCCTGAGTGTACCAGTAGATTTGCAAGTGTTAGGAGCCCAAAGTGAGGTCCTAGCATATATGTATGTTTAAAATCCCATTTCCCTCTCCCCACTCCTGCTACTGGCCATCATACCTTATTGTATGTGGCAACTGGTGGGGACGGTGAGAGGCAGAAAACAATCTGGCTCTCATTGGATTCTGCACACAAAGTTAATGCAACATGACAGCTTCTTGGTCAAGCTTTCCAGGAGGTTAAAAGAAGCTTTTGAGCCCAAACCTTCCAGCTCAGAATATGTATTCACTTAGAATAAACCAGTCAACATTCAGTTTCAATGGGCATCCTTATTCCTGAATCATGCACTGATATATATGCAAGGTATGGAAGAGTTCTTATCTCATGCTGCTTCAATGGCGGAAACACTGTGGTGAAATAATAGCAATATTTTTTATTTTTTTTTATTTTAATTGTACTTTGGGATATTTTCTCAATTGAGCAGCTGTGTGATCAACATAAACAAGTGACCTTCACCAGCTTTGATGAAATGGTCACTTTATGGCCAATAGACTGGAGGCATCCCCAGCAAATAATTCTGAGATCTTAAGAAGTTCCATAGCTTTGCGGAAAAGATCTGCAAAGTACATACGGGCACCCCATTTTAAAAGGCCCGACACCACTGTTACAATGTGACACAAAGGAGAAGTTAGAAAATTAAAATAACCCCACTTTGAACCAAAGCTCCGACGGCACCATGTGATGCATGTGAGCCTGATCCTCCATAGAAGAGTTCCATTATCCCTTCCATCCAAGCATCAGTACCTCACCATTTCATCCTTCGTCTACCTGCTGATATCAACCATTCTGAAATCCTTCATCCAAAATGTCATCATACAATGTATCCATTGGCCATTACATCCATCTATCTTTCTGTTCACACTTCCATCATCTATGCATGCATCCATCCACCCATACATCCATAATTTGACTTATCCATCCATCAATAATCCCTTTCAGCCATCAATTGCTGCTTTTGTGCATAAGTTCATCCATCTATCCTCTCAGATTTCCATTTACTTTAACAGCCACTCCCCTTCCAATCTTGAAAGGGATACGACCATTTCTGAGGCAGTAAGGGATAAGAGAGGAGTTTGGGAATGCACACAAATGTACGCTTGTGAGCTCTCCAAACATCGCCCTGGAGAGCCCATTTCCCACCCCTTGAGTGGGATGTCCTACTGCATATGTCTCCACACTTCAAGTGGAGAAATCTACACTAGCAAATACATTTACACCTGCCAATATTCCTTCGGTAAAATCCTGCCAAATGTAAAAAACGAAACCTCTGTTAGTAAACCTACTGTGAGGGTTGAATTTACCTTTGTGAATAGAGCCCCTAAAACCTATGTTCCTGAATGACCAGTATGTTTTGTTTTCCATCTCATTCTATACCCATTAAGGACACAAGTTTATGAAGGAACCCTGAACTGCACGTGTTCACCCTCCATTATTACTCTGTCTTCCAAAACAGTTCATAAAAGGCAGATGTTAATTGGATGTGACTGCCTATTTCACACGTCTCTCTAATTAGCACATGCAAGTGTTGCATGATGACACGGGGTTACAGGATGACAACATTATTCTCAAAACATTTTTATTAAAAACCAAATTAAAAAATGGGCACAGAGACATAAATCTACCATGTGGCTAAACCAGCCATCCATGATTTGTGTAAAAGAGAAGGTAATTCTACTGCTGCTCACACGTCTGCACTCTGTATCCATTCCCTGTGTGTAAAGTTTGAAATTCTGTTGCCAATATGTTCCGTGTCTGAGAGAGTATTATACCGTTGCTGTTTTGTGTCAGAGGCAGAAACGTGCACTGCTGTGCCCTATGTTTACTTGTGTTGTGTGTGATTGATTCTTCCGCCCGTGGGAGTACCAGCTTTTTATTTTGGGTAAACCTGCATTGCACCTATACGTACTGTACTTGTGAATGTAATGGGGGGTTTGGGGGGCTACCCAGCGCCGCGAGGTCTGACCCCCGGGCAGATTGGGAGGGGTCTGGGGCGAGACGGGAGCAGCCATTTTGTGGCTTTGGGCTGCCTTGGGAGTAGCCCAAAGGCAGCCCGATTTCGAAAAGTAGCCCAAGGCTATTTGGGGGGTGCAGCGCTGTCCCAGCCACCGTTTTAGGTTCTGGTGACCTGGTGGCTGGGAGCGCTGTAGGATAGGCTTTTTCATCAGGACTGTAAAGGTTTTGCTGTGGTTTCTTTTGCGTGGATTTCGCACGATGGCTTCGGAGGATTGCCGCGTTCTGGAGACCATCCGCCTGCTCAGTGAGGCATGGTGAATGGACTTGTTGGTGGGCCCCTAGGGGTGGGCGTGCTCCGTGAGGAGCGTGTGGGCAGGCATGGTGGCGGACGTTTTGGCCTGCTCGCTACCTCGCAAGAGTGCCCGAGTGCAGGTGAGTGGCCAGGGCTGCGTGCATGCCAGGGGCGTGGCCCTGGAAGCGGGGACGGGAGGCGGTGGGGGTGGTGATGGCCTGTGGGAAAAAATCGCAGCAGGGGAGCGCCGTGTGCGTCTCCTCGCCAAAATCGCTTGCTGTCTCTGACCTCCCTGCTGCATCGGGGGCGGTCTCGGTATGCCGCGTTCTGGGCCTGGGTCCTGTGGTGGGATGGCGTGAGAGGGCCTGGGGAGCATGGGCGGATCGGGCCTGGTATTTGCGATTAAGCGCCGGGGAGGTGAGGGGAGTGTTTTTCCTCACCGGCGCCGAGAGTTTCTGAAGCGAGTGTGTGCGCTTGGCTGACGCCGGGCTGATCGGTTGGGGACAAGCACCGGGGAGGTGCGAGGAGCGTCTCTCCTCCCCGAGCGCCTGAAAGTTACAAAGCGCGCGAAAGCGCTCGGACGGTGTTCGCACGCCAGCGGGGGGGGGGGGAGGGGGACCGCGAACGGTCGTTGGAGGGGGAAGCGGCAGGGAGGACTGCGCACAAGGGGCGGGAAAGGAGCCCCTCCCCGGCCGGTATGCTTTCAGGCAGGGGGCGCACACCAGGCGCAGGGGAGCAGGTTATGCAGGCAGTGGGAGGGTGGGGGTCAGGGGAAGGTGCCCAGGGGCACAGGTGGATGGGAGGGGCTTTGGCGGGGTTACCCTGGGGAGGGCTGGAGGGGGGACGCAAGAGGATGGGAGGGGAAGAGCTGAGGCAGTAGGGTCGGGGGAAAAGGGGGGGGGCAGGAGGATTCCAGGGATTGGTCCCCGCTGCTCTTGTCAGAAGGCAGCGACAGGGACTGGGACGGCCTGGACGTTTTTGACTCCTGGGCGGAGGGGGTCAAGGAGGTCCAGGGAATGAGCAAGGGCGGGGCGCAGCGGGGGTGCAAGGTTTTGGGGTCCCCTGAGTGGGGGGAGATGGGGAGGGTTGGGGGGACGTGAGCAGGGGAGGGTTGGGTGCAGAGGGCTGGGGTGATGAGGGGCTATGTCGCATGAAGGAGCGGTGGAGGTCGGGGTGCAGGCGTGGAGTGAAAATGAGGAGGATGGTAGGGGGGTGGATTGTAGCATGTTTGGTAGGGCGTGGGTGGCGGACGCGCAGGGGGCTGGAAGGCAGTGGGGGGGCAGACGGGGTACAGAGAGAGGGACCCAGCACACCAGTCCGGCCATTTCTTTTGCAGGAGGAGACACGTCATGGGGCTCCAGACTTGGCAGGGCTGGGGATGGCCCATCGGCGCCATGGTGAAGGGAGGGCAGAGCCTCCCGCGGCATGCCCGGCACCGGCGGGGGATCCCGTTGCGGATGGCAGATGAAGGGCCGTGGCGGGTTTGCCGACCCCCACACCCACAGGGCCAATATGGCTTGGGGAGCAACACTGGAAGAGGAGCGACGCCTGTGTTGTTTTTAATGTGTCAGGAAGAGTGTAGTTGTGCCGCTGGCCGGAAGGGGTAATGTGGCTAGCGATGTGCAGTTATTTGAGGATGAGGATAGTATGGAGGAAGGGGAGCTGCGAGATGGTGAGGGTGGCGGGTGGGCCGAGTAATCGTGTTGATAGTGTGTTTCAGGTATCACGGGGCCAGCTGGAGAGGACGGCCCGGGCATCGCGCTGGGAGGCGAGAACATCGTCCCTGGATCGGCGCAGTGGAGAGTGGCGTGTGGCCTCCTTGGCTTCAGGTAAACGAGCAGTGACGGTGTTGTGATCATATCTAGGACCCTAAATAAATAATCCCGATTTATGCCCTTATGTGCTTATAACAAATCATACCCTTATAAAGGCATAAGAATCAAATCCATATTTAGTAATAGCCAATGCAAACCAAATACGGCAAGGCTACTTCCTTAGACTCCTAGAAAGTACAACGAGTTCTTTCAACAAACCAAACCTCCAGCAACATGGGAATTCCCCATGCTTTTGTTTTGATTTGTCCTAGAACTCCTGTGAGCACTGAAAGAACGGCCAGTTCTTAGCGACGTCTTTTATTGACGTCTTATGTCCAACCTTACGTCAAATACGGCACCTTCCAGGTATAAATATAACAGCCTTTGCCTTAAGCAACACACGGTGGTGTGGAGCAGAGCGGCTATCTACTTATCTGAAGCCCAGCTGATGCGAGTGCCGAAGGAAGCCGTCCCTCCCATTTGACGCACTGAGAAGGATGCTGCCTTTTTCTCCTGCCGAGAAAATCCAGCTCCAGTGTTTCCAGTCACCCTTGCGGCTTACTGGGAGATCGAGTCCTGAGAGCGAGATACAAGACCTCCTTCATTCTAAAACCAAGGTACGGAGCTGATTAGATCCTTAGAGAATTCTTGAGTCAGATTCTTGGCAAAAACTAACTTAACTTAAACTGCAGCTCATTTACTCCTACCCACGTACTAGGCTTAGGTTAGGTACACCGGGGTAGGCGTATTTAGAAGCACCAGTTGAGTACGTTTAGTCACACTTTTATCATTGTACGTAACTGTATATATTTTATACCTTTTAAGTAACATATGGCTCAGAAAGCATATCAATGCTTTTACAGTATTATTTCATAATACTCCTTTTACTGTACGCACTTTACTTCATAACAAGTATTGCAATTGTGGCAACTCATTTCTCTTGCATGAGAAAGAAGACTGCTCAATAAATAACAACTTTTTATTGAAAATGCCTGTCTCACTATTTCTCTGCACTCTGGTGAAACTAAGTATGCATGATTGACTGAGTGAAATAGCTATCTATTGTTTTCACACAACTCTGGAGATATACTCCTTATTCTGGGGGAGCAAAGTTGTCATGTTTATGCGGTTGTCAGAAGATGAATCCCTTCTTGTCTAATCAGGGAAGTTCACTCCTCCCTGTTCATTCAAGAACGTTTCTAGTGACCTCTGAGCTAGCTGGCAAACCTAAATTAAGTCTAACATATTCAATAGAGACCTAGTCGACCTCAGTCCTACGTCTAAACTATCGTTTATGTTATTCCAATGCGCAGAGCCTATTGGGAAAATAGGAACTACACTACATGGCGCCCAGCGTTTGTTAAGGCGATAATCTAACGCAAGATACTAGAGTAACTCAGTCGTGCTTTTTCACACAGACCCCTTTTCCCGTAAAAACTCCAATAGACGTCTGGAGTGGGTGAAAGGTTAATATCCGCCGAAACTAAGTAGGATGAGAATCCTATGTATTAGTTTACGGTATAGTCAACGTTGAAGCATACTGTGTTCCAAAATATTGTGCACCTAATCTTTGTTTCCTCAAAACTTGCTCTGCAAACTTTCTGTCAGTAAAAATGTCAGACAGTGAGGATGAAAGGGAGAGAGCTAGACTAGCAGCTCAACTCGTAGTGGACGACACACTTGTCCGAGATAACGACCATGATGCAATAATCATCCCGGTCAATATAAGAAAAACCATAACTATAAAACTTATAGAAAATGGAGTACCATCAAGAGGTGGTACAGTCATATTTGTGGTAGAGGCACATGAATTTCGGCAGACAGAGGTATTCGATTCCTGGATACATTTTCCAGCAGCAAATGATGCTATAACACATGAGTTCCACTACTACAAAATAGCGGAATCTCCAGAGGAATACTCTCCTTTCGAGGAAGTTGAAATTCCACTAACATACCAAGAGCACCTGCTCTTGTTTAATGGCGCCCTAAAACATCAAAATCACATTACCAGGCTCGGTCCACTAGGTAGACCAGGAGCCACATGGCCGGTTCTAGCCAGCTACACACCACATCCAGACATTGAAACAATGTCATACAGAGAACTTTTAGTTCAGATAAAACAACTAATTAAAATTCATAGACAATTGGTCCAATATGTCATGAGGACTTCAACAGTCCAACCTGCAATTAGAATTCCACAAAACACCCCTCAACAGGGGAACCCAAAAAGATTACACCACAAAATATACAATCATGTCTTGGTAAAACACCCGCAAAACGGGAACAAATTCCATTCTGGTTAGCTCAAAAAATCACTCAGATAGAGGCAGTATTTCCTGATACCACCCCTCACAAAAAACACAGAATTCTGACTATCTGTCTCCCAATGGGGATCGCACCACATGTGGAAGACTGTGACACTTGGGGCACAGTCTTTGCTTCTATCTACACAAAAAGCACATGGTGTTCCGTCTATGGCGGTTATACCAGATGTACTAAGACAGATTCAAAATGAATACGGTCCAGAACCTGCTTTAACTCTGGGTATGAAATTACTGAAGGACTTTAAGCAGGTCTCGGCTATATTATTAGCCAACATAAAAGGAGAAGCAGCATGTGTGGCAATCCGCCCAAAAAATTGAAGGAGACAGATATAACAGACCAACCTTTTGAGCTTGCTAAAATAATTGAAAAATCTTATGAAGAATTAGGCAGAGATAGTTTGGGTGGTAAACCAGTAAAACCCCAACTAATTGAAAATCCTGAAAAAACTTTTATTAAAAATAATCTAAATTCTCAAAAGAAGAAGTGGGAGGGTAACAAACAAACCACTCCCAGAGAAAAACTATTTCAGTCTAGAGGAAGGTCTCCCCAACGGAGAAATAGATCTCCAGAAGGGGGGGGGGGGCAAGTCTCCCCAAAGGGAGCCCTCTGAAAAAAGATACAACCTTAGAAATAGGGACCATTTGAGAAAACCTGACAGATATCAAGATATTGATACACGTCCCTCTCGATCTTTTCAGACTTCATCAAAGAAATCGGAAAGAAGAGGACGGTCAGAACATAAAGAAAAGCACGTCAAGTCCACAGACAAGGAACCTGCTCATCAAAGTAATAAATTGCAATTTCTCAGAAAGAAGGTAGCCAGTATTAAAATAAAACATGCCGAGAATCCTGAGGACACAACTGAAAAACGGAGAGTGGGCCCAGACAATGCTAGACAGCGCAGCAGAAGTGATCATAGCTCGCAAGATCCTGATGAATCTTCTGGAGACAGTGGACACGAATGAATACATTCAAGTGGAAACTGCAGACACCGGAGTGAGCGTGCCTAATAAACTATATGAAATAACATTACGTATAGAGGGAGATAAAACTAGGAAAATAAAAGGTCTCTTTTGAGAGAATCTATCTAAAGGCTATGATATCCTTCTAGCAGAGAAAGACTGGCCACCAGAGTTTGTCAGGGAGTGCCCATATGGCGAAGAAATGATTATGCCTGCCTTCTCAAATCACATTCCAATTCATAAAAATACACACTTGCTAGAAAATGGGCAGTGGCCCAAGCCCCTGCATTATATAAAAATCATGTAGGATGGGATGAGGAGTCTCCTCACCATAAAATCCAGTTAAAAAAATCAACCTACTGCACAGAGGCAGTATCCTGTTAAGCAAGAAGCTAAAAAACAAGTAAAAGACATTTTAGAGCAACTTGAATATCAGGGTGTGATTGAAACATGCACCTCACAAATGAACAATCCTTTGTTTCCTGTCTCCAAGCCAGACGATTCATATTGTCTAGTTTTGGACTACAGGCATCTAAACTCCTGCTGTAAAACTTTTGCAGTGCAAAAATCACACAGTGCAGCACTAATGAATAACATTTTGCGCAAAAATTATAAAACGACATTAGATATTTCAAATGGTTTCTTCTGTCAAAACATAGCACCTGAAAGCAGATATTTGACCGCTTTCTCCAGCATGGGGATCCAAAAACAATTTTGTCGTCTCCCACAGGGATTCAAGAACAGCCCAGGATTATTTTCAGCCAGGGTAACAGAGTTAATTAATTAATTAATTGCAGGTTTTTATATAGCGCTAGGATCGACTCCCGGAGGAGTATCTCCGCGCTTCGACCGCTGCGAAACCCTTCCTGGCTTCCCTGAGAGATGGTCCCTTAATGGGTACCTCCAGGGTGAGACCAGGCATCCCCGGCGGTCTGGTGGGGCCGTTAGTGAAGATGAGGCAAGCTAATGCCCAGAGTTGCCGAGTGTGATCGCTGATCAGAGTGGGCACCGAGGCGAGAGAATTATCGAGTCCGCTGACCCTGGTCCAGAAACCTGCCGCGTCGGGAATCGAACCCTGGTCCCGGGCCGTCCTCTGCTCTCGGGTCTGCCGCCTCTAACCAGTGAGCCACACTACAAATGTATGATGATGAGGCATTATCCTATGTCGATGACATCTATCTTACAGACAATGACCTGGAGACTCACTTGAAAAGAGTGAACACCATAATACTTGGGTTCGCAGCTGAAGGGTACAAATTTAACTTCAATAAATCACGAATTGCCCATCTAACTGTCCTATTTTTAGGATATGAATTATCAAGTGAAGGCAAAAGCCTGGCAAACAACTTCTTAGAGAAGTGTGCAGTACTCCAAGCACCAAAAATGCTGAAAAGCTTACAATCAATACTAGGTTTCCTGAATTTCGGAAGAACATACATTCTATATTATGCAGAGAGGGTTAAACCTCTCTACGAACTAATAAAACCTGATTTTAAACCAATTAATTGGACTCAAAAACACACAGAAATTTTAAGATCATTACAGACAGATACGTTAACTAAAACAAAACTGCAAACACGCGCAAATGAACGTAATCTTGTAATCCGAGTCATCAAGATGCGGATTCACATACCTGACCTCTAATGAGGGAGAAACGGTACCAATAGCTTACAAATCACATTTGTACACACAAGCTGAAATGAAATTCAGTTCAACTGAAAAAATTCTAACTGCGGTTCAAACTTCTGTAGCAAAAGAAAGAGTCCTAGCCCAGGAAAAAGGATATCTGTTTTAACAGCTGTATCAGCCCTTGAGTCAGTACCAATACCAGGCAATCCTAATGCTAAAGCTCTAGAGCCAAAATGTATAAAATGGGAAACTTCTCTTGCAACAGAAGACGTGACACATGCATTTGATCCGAAAATGAAAAAACTAGAATATCTGGAATACGAAAATGAATGTCTTATGCCGATCGAAATTCTGCCCCTCGAACAGTACACCTGTGTAATCTACACGGACAGATTTGCACAACACTACGTTGTGGAAAAACAGATTTACAATGCAGCATGCGTGATTGTTAAAGGTCGCTGGCGCTTAGGTAAATTCAGACCGATGGTTACTAAAACTGAATCTCTCAGAAACTGTACAGCTCAGCGAGCTGAAATAAGATCTCTAAAGATGGCGCTTGAAAATGCCGATTGCGAATTCCCGACACTAATAGTGTGCGATTCGCATTACTGCATCCGATCTTACAATAATTCCATGCAGACCTGGATAAAAAATAGTTACAAAGATGAGACAGGTGCCACAATAAAGCATAAAAAACTATGGGAACAGGTAGTTATTTTGCAGAAAGAACTACAAAAGACTCACGTGATACATACGCAGAGTCTTCAACGTGATGGCGTTCACGTTGCAGGGAATTCATTGGCTGACAGAGCCATGGCGGCAGCTGATCACTCTGCTTCCGTAGCTACAAAAAAGCGTACGAAAAAACAAATAGATGGTGAAACGCTGCTTGCTGTAAAAGCCTCAATGGAAGGCAATTATGCTGCGTTACCTCTAAACTATCCAATCGGCAATACATACATAATTGATGCGAACTCTGTTCCGTTTGCTCAAATCCCTGGAGTGGGGGATAGAGTAATTCCAAACAAGAACCAGAGAGTCTTCTTGATATAAGAAGCACACATGGGATTGGGTGTGAGGCACCAAGAGATCCTGAAATCTGTAATAGAATTACAATCACAATACTGGTGGCCGGGGATGAGCATAGAAATTTATAACTTTGCAATGAATTGTGAGGACTGCAACAGAGATCGCAGTTGTGAACCGGACCAGACACCAGCCCAGACACCACTATTAGACAGCATCAGGCTATTTATGCGCAGACGTCCGACCGGACAAATGCGGTCCCATAAATATTAAGACGAGATTCATTTGGATGTGGCCCCGGCGCTCGGCTGACTCCAGAACTGTTATAAAAGATTTGCGAGTCTTTATCGGCACATACTCAATTGGCATGCTACATTCTGACCAGGGTCCTGCGTTTTGCTCTCGGGCTTACAAGGAGGCCATGGCCAGCATGGGCATTGCATTGCGGTATTCTAGTCCATTCCATCCCGAGGGAAATGCGGTAGTTGAGAGAAAAAAACCGGCGCATAAAGCAATCTATAACAGCAAGGGTATTAGGTTAGGGTGATGGGTGGGTCAAACATCTATTAAGTGTCCAACATAGTCTTAATAATATGCCAAGAAATTCTCTAGGAGGTATCAGTCCATATGAACTTTTATTTGGTACCAGAATGATTATTCAGGACTTGGATTGTCAGACTTCAGTGGTACAACAAAAAGCCTTTGATATCAAAGATCGTTTGGCTGTTTTACAGGACTTAAATGAAACAAGGAAAAGTTTGAGTAACGAAAAGCTAAAGCCAACTACCACTGAAGAAAAACCACCTGTCCCAGCAAGACCTGTCTGTATTCCAAAGATTGGGGATCTGGTCAGAGAAAAGATCGCGGTGAAGAAGGAATTTGGGCCTTCTTACAGAAAAGCAGTACCTGTCTTAGCTGTCAACGGAACAAGATCAGTTGTATTACCGCCCCTTGCTGGAAAAAAGGAGAACCGAGTTGTATCAATCGACCTGGTGAAACCACAATCATGTGGCCAATAAGTAGTAGTAGGCCCAGTGGACTCCCAAGAAATAGTAGAAAACCAAATCTTGTTACAATCCAAGAGGTTCAAACTGAGAGACTAATCACATTTGATAAACCTGCAGTGATTAAAAAAGGACTATGCGGAGGAGGAGCCAAGATGGCGACCTGAGCGGACGCGCAGCCTTCGGCTCCGCCGGCCCCGGAATCCCGCACCTAGATCCTGCTTGCCTCGTTCGCCAGTTTTTATCCAGAAAGGTGCGGGCAACGGAGTTGATGCCACCGGTGTTCCGCCGGCCTCTCCACCCGCCCGGATTCCGAAGTTGTGGGCAGACGCGCCTTGGCCCGGGACCCAGCTTGCTCCACGACGCTCTGCGGACCTCGCGTCCCCTCCCGCAGTTGCCCTGCTGCCGGAGTGGTGCGACTAGACGGCGCTTTCTTGTGGGGACACGACTTGAGGGCTGCCTGCCGACGGGGACCGTTGTACACTCCCTGGACTACACGGTGACGGAGGGCAGAGGCGCCCGACCAGCGAGTCCTTTGTGTTTTGGCCGCCATACTTTTGCTTTGTTCCACGAGCCCCTCTGGACTAGGACGGCGAACTCTGCCCGGATCTGTATGCCTCATCACGCAATTGTCGGCCTCTAAGCAGCCGTTAGAGTCGGGCGGAATACTACTGGCCAGGGATTGCCGACAGCTGCCTGGTCGCGTCCCGCTACTCCCCCCCTGTCTCCCCCCGCACTACCGCGTTGGGTAGAAGACAAGATGGCGACACCAGCGGCTGGCCATTGAAAGGCGATCCGACGGAGTGGCGAGCACCTCGGAGTGAAGGAGATCGGAGCAAATTCTCCCCAAGGGACTGTGACAATGGGGACCCTACAGCCTGAATTTACGCTTGCAGATGTGTTGGCAGCCCTGGGTGAGTTGCGATCGGTGATGCAGAACAGCTGTAGCGCGCTGGGGGCACGACTAGATGCCTGTGCCCGAGCTTCCAGTCAGGAGCAGGGGAATTGTCTCCTACAACATTCCGGACGGGAGTTGTCGCAGCCTGCCGCCGCAACATTGTCTCGAGGAGACGCAGTGGACGATACTGTAACCTTCGTCATGGCTGGTAGCGGTCTGTTGCCATTTACTAATGCAGTCACCGATACATTGTTTCTCCCCTGCTCCGTGCTCGCTTGTGTACAGCCACTTGAGGTGTCGAGGAACTGGTTACCAGAGCTTTGCCCCCCTGTTTCATTACCAGCATGCTCGCCTTGGACTTCGATCGCTTCGCTCTGTGCCTTTCACGGCTGGACCATGCCAGAGGGAACTGTGATTGAGGGGGAATCCTTTTTTGGGACCGGACGCCATTCGTTCTTTGTCTGTGCACCTCCCTCCTCCCCCGGGCGGCCATTTTCTCTTCTTCTCCTGCAATTCACTGGACTGCCGTGCGGAGGGGGTGAGAGACTGAGTCCCAGATCGGGCCAGGGATAGGAGACTTTCTTTGTTTAGCGTCCGGGCGGGTGGGTGGAGGTAGGGTGGACCTCGAATTTGGCCTGTTTTGTCCCCGACTGCGCATTGACTCTCCCCACATGATTGCTTGCTGTTGCTCTATCTGATGTTGCTATTGGGGCGGGAAATGCTTATTGGGCCGGCGGAGTTCGCATGTATGTTTAACTGACCCTCCTCCCGGACCTTGCCTGCAACAGTGTTACTGCCTCACGCCTCACGGACTTGCAGCAGCTGGCCCCCTTGGTGGATTTCCCATTGTTGCCTTCATCCTGCGCTCTGGAGACCCCGTATTTCCCCGATGGCCCATGGAACTTAATTGTTAAGGACAAAGGATTTACTGGTGACGTTCAATGGCCATTTTGTGTGACTGGTTTACTCTCCTTCGATATGCGGCCATGTTGGTTCTTTGTCTTGGTGGGGGCGGGCCTTCTTCATGCGCTTCATTTTGGGGTCTGTCCGAGGTCGGGTCAGGGCTAGGTTCTTCTTATGCTGTCGGTTGTTTGGCTGGTTGGACCGGGATTGGAAGTGGTACACACTTGTTTAAGTCACACACGTTATAATGTCTTTCCCTAACTGCTTTTGTATTAATATCTAATTCTCAGTAATCGCAAATTGTGTGGGGATTGTGTTTCTGACTGGGGGGCCGGGAATGTTTGGATTGGCTCCTCCTCCCGCTTCACTTGTAGTTTTTGAGAGTCGCAGATTAGAATGGCCTATTCTCACTCTCTATATTTCAAAGTTATATTTTTATTATTTTCTTCTCTTTTCCTTCTTCTCTTCCTTTACTTGAACTACATTTCGGGTTCTTTATGGGGCGACAGGCACATTGTCGGGGGGGGTAGGCCGTAGCCTCCGCATTGGTTTAGGGTGGGGGGGTAGATTTTATTTTCCTTATTTAGTTTCTATGGGCCTTTTCCCTCACTTTCCTGCGCTTTCTCGTACTGTTTTCCTTTCTGGGTCTGTGATGGAGGATGGTTGGGAGTGGGTGGCGCTGGGAGTGGCACGAGCGTGGTTCCTGTTGTCCGCTTTATTTTTCTACTGTATTGCCACTCTGATTGGGTGCTTCACGTAACTGCTGCTATTATTCCTGCTGCCTACTCATGTGGAACTAATGTACGGACTCGGATCTCCTTTACACCTATCCTTCATTGACTTTCTATTTAATCGAAAAAAAAACTTTAAAATTTAACCTTTACTGCTCCTTCTCCCTGGCGGCATGTCTTTTCCAGCGTAACTGTTATTAATTGTTGCTATATCACCTGATGCCGTTGGGGAACCGTATTGCTAGCACCTGTGCTCAAAAGTACTGTGGCCGGCCGGATGGTTGTAGGCCCGTATTTGTTTTTCTGCAACATGCGCAATAAAGGTTTTCAAAAATTAAAAAAAAAAAAAAAAAGGACTATGCAACAAAGCCATGGAACTTGTGCCTCTTGAAACCCGAATTGCAACAGTTCATCAAGAAACACCAGTCTACAACGATGTAGCCTCGGACTATACAAATGTAACAAAAGAAAATGCAAAGATCAACAGAAATCCGGAAGCAATCCCACCAAATGACAGAACTGCATCTGGCTACTATCAACTTTGATGACTTTTCCGATGATCCAAGTGAACATGGAGACAAGCCAGCAACAAAAACTTTTAAAAAGGAAATCACAGAGCTCTTTCATCAACTGAGAGAAACATATCTAAACCCACAATGGATTAAATTATGGATTGTGTTAGGTGTACTTTTCCTCCTTCTATGGCTCATCTTGGTTTTAAGTTTGGGTAGATTTATTGATGGAAAATATAGTACAATGGACACAGCAAGCCAGAACATCAACTTGGTCCTGAAACCACACAGATCATCGCACATCGAAAAAAGAGAACTGTCATCAGTGAACATCACAGCCATCCCTATACCTGGTGGCATAGCATGGGACAAAACTGACTATGAAATTTATGGCCCGGTTGAGCTCTTGAAATATCCACACCAATTTAAAATTTCTTTAAGTTACTTTGTATCACCTAGTAGTTTCTCTGATGATTGGGACTTCGAAAACATTAATAATATGATGTCAGATTTAGAAATGTCAGCGAAAATTTACAGCACATGATTATTTACAGGGTTCGTCGAATTGTGAGGAAATGTACTGTTTCAACCACTTTGGGCATCATTATCTGCATAAATCTGGAAATCCTAGAAATATTTTCAGTTATAAACAAAGGAGAACATTGTCCAACCCCGCCAAAAGGAAGCTCAAAAACATTTTATGAGAAATTTCCATACTTCTCGGGGTTTAATGTCACTGATCCTGAAACATTCTATTTTAAAATGTTAAATAAGACAGGAGTGAAAAACATGTTGACAAACACTAAACTGATTTATTCTGAAAACTTTTATGAAAAAATGTGTACATTTGGTTTTGAATTTTGGGAAAACAACATTGAGACAAAAACCATCTGGGGTACAAAAGAATGGCAGGTACAAGGTGTAGAAGCATTGTTCAGAGCCTGGATGATCCCAGAACAAATAATGTTCCTGAATGACACAATTTAGCAAACAACCTGTCTTGGTTTGGCCAAGATAAAAGATTTAAACAACCCGTCTATACCAAAGCCAATGCCTGATAGAAATACCACTACAGATGAACGGTTAGACGTGGCCTATATTTTAAAACAAAACAGAACACTTCCTGACTGGAACAAATTGTTGATCTGGCCCACAGACACTAATAACTGTCATGATAGATTCCTGAACAAAATACAGGAGTTCAAACAGAACAGGCCAGACCCAAGATATTCCCAGAGACAACATCCAGGGACAGTTACAACATACAGTGTAGGAAAACTATGCCTCGACTGGCTACAGCGATCCACACTTCCCGAAATTAAGCAACACTTAACTTTACTTAAAGAAGGTGCTGACTTGCGAGATTTCATAGTGGTACCTCGCAAACAGGGTAAAAAACGGTTCATATACGCCGGTATATACGCAGCTTACAATGAAGCTTGGAAATTAAATCAAATTGAAACTGCAGAAAAGATACGAGAAATTGATCGTATTAATTTGGAAAAAACACTTTCTGTAGTGGACAATGGGTTAACGACTCTGTCCTCCAGAATCTATTCACTGGACAGCATTGTATCATCTGCTATTGATATATTATAACAGGATATGATAATGTTACAACATGGTAGGTCCCAATTGCGTTCTATTGTACAGCTAGGCTGGACGTTACAAAACCTCCATTCAGGTCAAGTGCCATGGCGTCTATTCAACATAACGTCATTATTTTCTATCTTTAACCTTACTGATAGACAAATCTCGTTGGCACAGAAAGGAGTAGACTATACAGTGCTGAGCATTGAAAAACTTGAGAGATTACAATTGACAATGTCAGAAAGACCTGTCCTTGAATGGATAATACATGGCACCATTACAATCCCGATAACGACTTTTCAGTTTCAATACTGCCAAAAGTATATACCAGCAGGCCTGTATGAAAGGTTGGGTAAAGGATACATCAAATCAACCAGGAATTTACCATTTACACATAGATGTTGGAGTGGGGGCAAGAAAGAGGTATTTCTCAGTGGTACTAATTGTAAAACATCACTGAGCGGTACACTCCTATGCGAAGGTATAAACTTGCATGGATCTGGCAAAGGTTCATCAAACAACCTTTCATGTCATCTGCACGGTACCCTGGCTACACAGATAGAGCCATTTTTCAGACATCTTTCCAGCGGTAGCTACATTATATTAAGTGACCACAGCTGCTGTGGCATGATGCCAGGAAACCCCTATCTCGTGAGCGTTACTTCCAGGGTCATTTGTTGTATGCAAGTATTGTATCCAAACAGCAATCCAGACATGGAGTCGGCATTGTGGCCTTCTGTGAATATCTCTTCTATTCGAATTGTTACTTTAAGCAGAATGAAGTCTTTTCTTTTACAGGCAACTGGGCCTTTAACCTCGTCCAAAGAGACGTATGACCTGCAGGCTGCAAGGACAGCAGCAGAGATACATACCCTATTATCGACAAACTGCCCCGTGCATTTTGTAGAAATGTTAAGCTAAATTTTAAACCTGTCAGATACCAGTGGCATCGCACATGTATTTAAGACAATATTTTCAGGACTGTTAACACCTTTTGAAATGGTTCTGGGCATCTTCCCAAATTTTGTGCACTCTCTTTTCGGTGGCCTGCCTCTTATTTTGGGACTCGTAGCAGGAATTTTATTTTTGTTCCTTCTGCTCCAATATGGCAAGCCAAGTCACAGACAAAACTCAGGCTACGATGAAAGAAACGATCCTAGCAAATACGATACCGAGACCGTATCACTAAGGTCCTCGGATTGGCCCGGCTAAGAGATCTGAATACTACCTGGTTTCTTTCATTCAGAACGATCTGGAAAAATTGCATCTTACCTGTGCTTCGATGTCTGCTATGCGGAGAAGAATGCTTGTTGGACGTCTGTCTTGCACTACCATCAACAGTACCAATGGATGTCGACGCTTTGCTTTGTCCGGTAACGACTCACACAACATGTTCTCCCCAGCGGCTACCGATTCTGATGACGGCATTCGTTGAGACTTCACCATTATGATCAAGTGGCGGTGAAGTACGAGATGAAAGCCGCAGCACACAGGTACAACCCTCTGTGAACATTGCTGATCTAGACACCGATGATGGCAATGCATCTCATATATGCACTATTTCAACTTTTTCAGAGTTGGCCCAACTTTCACCTACTGTGGTAGACGCGCTTTTTGCTGGTCTATCTGAGGTAATGTTCTCTCCTAACAACGAGAATAACAATTAAAATAGCGAGCACACAGCGTTCCCTGAACTCTGAATTCGACCTTCAGTTTTTCTAAACAAAACTGCTGAAAACACTTGGAACAATTTTTTCCCCTGAAAGAAAATTTATTTTCGCAACTTCCAAAATATTTACCTTTTTTTGGCACAAGGTACTCTGCTTAAAGTAGAACTATTCTTAGAGAACAGAGCTTCTATTCCTAGCGACTTTAGAGACAATATTTTGAATCAGCCTCTAGCACACTTACAATCTTGTATAAATATGTGATGAAATGGTCTCGATCTTCTCTTCTGTATTAAGAGCCATTTCATAAATGTAATTTTCGCAATCCATTCAGCTGATATTTATATTTGCATTATCTGAATGATACCACTGCTTGAATGCGTACAGTATAATACTCATTTTTTCGTGTATCTATACCATTTCAAATGCATTTGATGTATTTTGGGGTGGGCTGGAAAACACATGCATACCTATATGTTTATATATTGCATAGTATTTAGTAATGATGGACATTATACGTGGAGTGGGTGTTGTGATCATATCTAGGACCCTAATTAAATAATCCTGATTTATGCCCTTATGTGGTTATAACAAATCATACCCTTATAAAGGCCTAAGAATCAAATCCATATTTAGTAATAGCCAATGCAAACCAAATACGGCAAGGCTACTTCCTTAGACTCCTAGAAAGTACAACGAGTTCCTACTTAGCAGCCAAAACCTGGAACTCTCTCCCCACCCACCTCCGCCTTACACAGAACCACCTCTCATTCAGAAAACAACTCAAAACTTGGCTATTTGATAAGTAACGACCCCCCCCCCCCTCAAGCGCCTTGAGCCTCTCCGGGTGAGTAGGGTGCTATACAAATCTTGACTTGACTTGACTTGACTTGACTTGACAAACCAAACCTCCAGCAACCTGGGAATTCCCCATGCTTTTGTTTTGATTTGTCTTAGAACTCCTGCAAGCACTGAAAGAACGACCAGTTCTTAGTGACATCTTTTATTGACGTCTTATGTCCAACCTTACGTCAAACACAGCACCTTCCAGGTATAAATATAACAGTGTTTGCCTTAAGCAACACACAGTGGTGTGGAGCAGAGCGGCTATCTACTTATCCGAAGCCCAGCTGATGTGAGTGCCGAAGGAAGCCGTCCCTCCCATTTGACGCACTGAGAAAGACGCTGTCTTTTTCTCCTGCCGAGAAAATCCAGCTCCAGTGTTTCCAGTCACCCTTGCGGGTTACTGGGAGATCGAGTCCTGAGAGCGAGATACAAGACCTCCTTCATTCTAAAACCAAGGTACGGAGCTGATTAGATCCTTAGAGAATTCTTGAGTCAGATTCTTGGCAAAAACGAACTTAAACTGCAGCTCATTTACTCCTTCCCACGTACTAGGCTTAGGTTAGGTACACCGGAGTAGGCGTATTAAGAAGCACCAGTTGAGTACATTTAGTCAAACTTTTATCATTGTATGTAACTGTATATATTTTATACCTTTCAAGTATCATATGGCTCAGAAACCGTATCAATGCTTTTACAGTATTATTTCATAATACTCCTTTTACTGTACGCACTTTACTTCATAACAAGTATTGCAATTGTGGCAATTCATTTCTCTTGCATGAGAAAGAAGACTGCTCAATAAATAACACCTTTTTATTGAAAACGCCCGTCTCTCTATTTCTCTGCACTCTGGTGAAACTAAGTATGCACGATTGACTGAGTGAAATAGCTATCTATTGTTTTCACACAACTCTGGAGATATACTCCTTATTCTGGGGGAGCAAAGTTGTCATGTTTATATCAGGGAAGTTCACTCCTCCCTGTTCATTCGAGAAAGTTTCTAGTGACCTCTGAGCTAGCCGACAAACTTAAATTAAGTCTAACATATTCAATAGAGACCTAGTCGACCTTAGTCCTACGTTTAAACTATCGTTTATGTTATTCCAATGCACAGAGCCTATTGGGGAAATAGGAACTACACTACAATGGCAACGGCGCGCTTGGTCTCGTGGGGGTGAGGGAGGAGGTGGGGGTGGGGGTGGGGGTGGGGGACATGCTGCGGAAGGGAAAGTATGTGTCTGACAAAGGAGTGGGTCCAGACGAGGAGATGGCGGGGTCCCTGGGGAAGGCACCGGGGGACAACAAAAATGCAGGTCTGGGGCCCTCGGGGTCGGGGGTTGACGGGGCTAAAGGAAGTGGGGCAGCGAGCGGGACTGGCGCAGCGGGGCTAGCACGATCGGGAAGGAGGTGGTAAAACCAGTGAGTAAGGAATTGAAAATCAAGCGACTGCCGTACATGGGGGTAACAAAGCCGTTGGGAGCGCATCTGATGTTGACTACTAAAGAGCGCATTTGGAAGGGGGAGTACGTGGAGATATTAAAACTCCTACACCGGGAAGTGCGGGCAAAGGAGGGTTCTAAGGAGTAGGAGTATGAACTCCAGAAGAGGCCGAAGGTGCCTCGTACAATCGAAAATTGGACGGCAGCCTTCTTAATATTCGCCAGCGTGTATTGTGAGAAGTTTCCCGAGCGGTCGGTGTCCATGTTTAACTACATGGACATCATCAGGAAGGCCCAGATTATGGGGGGGGGGGTACGAATGGGCACAGTACGATGAGGAGTTCAGGGCATGCATGGCATGGGACCCTGAGGCTAAATGTGGGGAGCTGGACACTGATTTGTGGCAGCACACCATGCGGCTGGCTGGGTCGGGTAAGACCATATTTACTGCGAGCGGGCTGCCTATTATTTACCAGCCCTTTCAGGGCCGCCCACCCGAGGAGGGTGGGGCAGGGGCCAAGGGCCAGTCAAGCTCCCCAGGAACATGTTGGGATCACAATAAAGGGGCGTGCGTGAGGGAACGTTGCCAGTTCCGACATGAATGTTCTGGCTGCGGGAAGTATGGACATCCCCTGGTCAAGTGCTGGGGAGCCTCGGGGCAGCAGCAGGGGGGAAAACTAAGCATGGGCGGAAAATCCGTTCCGCTCGCGGATTTTGCGGATTTTTGGTAAATTTGCAATCCACAAACGCTCGCGAATTTACCGAAAATCCGCAAATTCGCACGCAGCGGATTTTTTTTTCTTGGTGATACAATTTTACGGCGTGCAGTGTAAGTTCGCAATTGCGAACATGCAGGTGCGGCATGCAGCAACAATCTCGCATTCGGGAAATTACAAAAATTGCAATTCTGCACAAGAAATCCACTAGCGAAGCAGCATAGACCTTCTGAAAATGATGATTTTTATGAGAATAACTCCTCAGGTTGACATTTGCCTGCACTTTTTTGGATTTGAGGCCTTTTGACTATCTTTGGATCACTTTTGGATTAGAAATCAACTTTCACAAGTAAGCTTGTTTGGGGCATTACAGTTGCTGTAATGCTGTTCTGCAGAAAAACGAGTTTTGCAAAAGTGAAAGCATTCAGCAGGTGCAAAAGTTCAAACTCATCATTAGCAACCATTCCCTGTAGTGCTTCCTGACTGGGGCCCCTCCAGAGTTCAGTTGCTAGTTGCAACAATTGTATGACCCTGCACTGACCCTCACAGCAGGCTCATAGAATAGCTACAAGTAGGCCACAAAGGTCCTGGAAAAAAAAATTGCACTGCAACAGAAAGCAAATTACAGATAAGGAAGCAGGTGCCAGACTGGAATTTTAAAACAGTGACACATTAATAAATCAACCCCAAATTAATTCATGTCAGTTGAAGCAGGGCAGGTGTGCTTTCTTTTTCCCCCCATAATCTACAGTGATGATGAACCAGAGGGTGGCATTGATGTACCAGAGGGTGGCATGGGTGAAACAGAGGGTGGCAGGGGTGAAACAGAGGGTGCTGGGA
Organism: Lissotriton vulgaris; assembly: GCF_964263255.1. Lineage (NCBI taxonomy): Eukaryota > Metazoa > Chordata > Amphibia > Caudata > Salamandridae > Lissotriton > Lissotriton vulgaris. The sequence continues at coordinate 249,135,776 of NC_141693.1, read as the reverse complement.
ACCTGTGATGATGAACCAGACGTAGAAACAACATAATCGCGACCGTTGCGAGCCGACATGTAAGTTCGCAATTACAAACTGGTACAAAACCCTCGCGAACTGGCAGAAATCCTTGCGAACACAGAAAAAAAAAATCCGCAAATTCGCGAGAATTTGCGGATTTTGCGGATTGCGAGTTCGCAAATTCGCAAAATTCACGAACGCCAGATTTGCAAAATTCGCCCATGCTTAGGGAAAACAGGGGCAGGCAGGAGGGGTTCAGTCTGGGACACATCAGCAAGCAGGGGGTGGTAGAGGGACCAAGGGGTCTGGGTCCACTGGCTCATACTCCCGTTAGGATAGACCATTTGGTGGCAGCTCTACAGGACTATCCAGATACAGGAGCTTCTGAGCGTTTGAGGACAGGGTTTCTGGAGGGGTTTCAACTGGGCTATGAGGGGCAGCGGCTTCGGAGGTGGGCTGACAATTTGAGGTCTGCCAAGGAGCACCCAGAGGTGGTGCCGGGCAAGCTGAATAAGGAGGTGAGTGAGGGCCGCATGGTCGGACCCTTTGGAGATTGGCCGTTGGTGGATTTGATTGTGTCCCCCATTGGGGTAGTGCCAAAGAAAGAAAAGAGGCAGTTTCACCTCATTCAACATTTGTTGTAGCCCGAAGGTGGCTCTGTAAATGATTACATTAATGAGCGGGAGACCAGGTTGTCTTATTCCTCTGTTGACGCAGCCATGTCCTTGGTGGTGACCGCGGGCACAACAGCAAGGATGACAAAGTGCGACATCAAGCCGGCTTTCCCGCTGCTTCCAGTTCACCCAGACAATTGGAGCCCACTGGGGATCCAGTTTGATGGCCGCTGGTAGTGGACAAAGCGTTGCCGATGGGCTTCTCGATGTCATGTGCACTGTTCGAATGTTTCAGTACGTTCCTACAATGGTTGTTCACGGCACGGACGGGTCACCAAGGAGTAACGCACTACCTGGATGACTTTTTCTTGGTTGGCACCCCAGGCTCCACGGACTGCCAGGTTGAGCTGGACAGGTTTCAGGAGATCATGGGGGAATTGGGGGTGCCATTGGCACCGGAGAAGACAGTGGGGCCATGCACGGCGCTGTCATTTTTGGGAATTGAGCTGGACTCGGAGGCAATGGAGGCCCGTTTACCAGCGGAGAAGAAGCAGCAAATGTTGGAGCTGCTGGAGGTTATGTTGGCACAACACAAAGTCATGGTTTTGGGAATACAGGTGCTGTTGGGTCACCTCAATTTTGCTTGAAGAGTGGTGGTTGTGGGGAGGACTTTTTGCAGGAGACTGGGCAGGGCCTTGGCTGGACGGAGGCCACCGCATCATCACATTCGGCTGTCTGTGGGTATTCGAGAGGACTTGAGGATGTGGCAGTTCTTCTTGCAGAATCTTAACGGGATCCCCATGCAGAGGGGGGATGACCTGGTCTGGGATGTCCAAATCTTTTCAGATGCGGCAGGGAGCGACGGATTCGGGCTGTACTGGTAGGGGAGGTGGTGTCCGTAGAAGTGACCTCCGAGTGGGCGGGGGGTGGTAGGAGCATCGCGTTTCTGAAGCTCTTCCCCCTGGTGGTGGCAGTCTCGCTTTGGGGGGACTTGTTGGCCCACAGACGAGTGACATTTCATGTAGATAATATGGCTGTGGTTGAGGTGGTAAATCGGCAGTCGGCCAGGGATGTGCAGGTGCTGAAGCTGCTGCGAATGTTTGTGCTGGGCTGCTAGTGCCATGATATTGCTTTTCGCATGGTGCACATGCCTGGGGTCGACAATGACATAGAGGATGCTTTGTTTCGTTCGCAGTGGGGGAGATTCCGTGGGTTAGCCAAGGACGCGGATCGGGACCCAACCGGCATGCCGCCGCAACTCCGGGACGTAGGCAACACAGGATGTTGCAGCTGGTTTTAGGGTCCTTGGCGGAATCGACGAAGGTGACCCATATGACAGTTTGGGAGGAGTTCATAGCGTCTGGGGCGAGATGGCAGCCTTTGAGGAACGGGAGGCGGGAGGATGTTATACAGTTTATCCTGTTGCTAATTGAGAAGAAGCTCACGCGTATTACGATAGCGGGGAAGCTGGCGGGGATTGCTTTTATGGGTAAACTCCTGTGGGGTTACGCACCATCGGCGGGGAGCTCGGTTCTCGTATACTGGAGAGTTGGGTCCTGGAGTGTGGGAAGAGGTGCCAGGTCAGGCAACCATTGCCTTTGGATCTGCTGGAACGGGTGTTCGGGACATTGCCTCAGGTTTGCAACGACGCAGGGAAAAACTGCCTGTTTGCTACATTAATGTTGTGGATGTTTGCGGGGGCTTTTCAGGTGTCTGAGTTGTTGGGAGCCAGAGGAGATGCTGGAATTTTGTGGTCTGAGGTCTCTTTTAGAAGGAACGAGGTGTGCCTTTGGCTGCGAAAGTCTAAAGCGGACCAGAGAGGCATGGGTCAGTGGGTATCTTTGCTGTCGGCGGATTCAGATGGGATATGCCCTGTGCGGTGGGGGTTGAGACTGAGGGCTGGGGCGCCGGCGGACGGGGTGGTTTTCAGGCATGCAGATGGGCGGAAGACTACGGACTCGCAGCTGCTGCCGATATTGCGCAAGGAGTTAGACTGGCTGGGTTTGGATGCAAGGTGCTATGGCACGCATTCCTTTCGGATTGGCGCACAGCCGAGGGTGGGAGCGAGGGCAAATCATGCGCTTGGGCAGGTGGTCGTCTGACTGTTGCAGGAAGGCAGTTAGGATTGTAGGTCTTGGGAGGGTAGGAGTTTTAAATGTTATGTGATATGATTGTGTATTATTTAATGCATTGGAAGTTATGCATTGTATGTTGCAGGGTGTTTTTTTTATCATATTGGGATCATAGGGGTGGGGGGAGGAAAAGTCAAGGGGTCAGGTAAATAGATGTTTAGAGAGGTTATAGTTTTGTAAGGTAAAGTGCCAGTTTAAATACAATTGTGATGTGCACTTGTTTCAATAAAGCGGCCTTTTACACACACAAATGGTTGTCGGTGTGGCTTGCCCCCTCATCCCTCCCAATGTATTTATGTAGCGCCTAAGGCACTATGGCAATCATGTGCTGCTGTGTCCGGTGCATACTGTGTGTGAGGAAAGCGTGCAATGCTGCTGCCCCTAATGTATCGCTTCTCTAAAGGATGGAAGCTTTGTGCACTTCTGTACCAGTTTTGTGGATGAGGGAATCTGCACTGCTCTTTGCTTGCTTTATCTGTTCGATTGCATTTCATCGCTACTGCCTGGGATGCCCTGATTTGTTTAGATGTGGAAATCCCACGTGTACGCGTGCGCGCCTCTGCTGTGCATGTGCGCCGGAAGTGTTAATGTTATTTAAGAGACGGTCTCTCCTTTCACTAATGAAAGCCCAGATGCGCACTATCATTCGCTCCTTTCATAGGGCCTCATTGTGGGGTCCTGATAATGGGGCTGGTAATCCCAGGCCCTGAAGTTACCACTGCCAGCAGGCAACTCCAGGAAAATGTACCTTTACAGGTTGCACCCTGAGGGTCCACTAAGAAATGAGGAACAACTGGACGGTTCCTTGGCGAGGGGAGTACATTCAGAGCATCCAGCATGGCACCTCATATATGGTTGGAATAGTTCACAAAACCGCTTCATGTGTACTTTCAGTTTTTTACTCATCAAAGATGTGGGGTATCGATGGTATAAAATATCTTTAGTAAATATACAGGTGCGACACTAATAGCATCTTATAAACTTTTCCTGTTAGCACAGTTCCATTAAACCCCAACTGGGGGAACTGAATTTACTGTAAGTAATACCTCAGGTTATTCCTCATTCACAGCTGCATTTTCATCCAGAGACTTTGGCTGCATTGATTAGCCTCAGTCCTTGGGGGTTCTGTGTAGGTCTGTGGGCTTTCAACGTTACTCGTAATCCCGATGGGAGATAGAGTGACAACCTGGCATGGAGGCAAATTTAGAGACTATAAAAAATCAGCACAAAGGGTCAAAATTCAAGATACAAATTCAGGACAAAAGGGTCAAAATTCAAAACAAATATTCAGGACAAAAGGAGGAGCGGCCATATCCCACTGGTTTATTAATGCATTTGTTTACTTAGTGTTATATTGCACTACTTATTCACTGTGCTCAGTATGAGATAGCCTCTAGGTGTGCTACATTCAGATGGCGCACTATGTCCTTGTCCCATACTAAATTGATGCCCTTGAACAAGGTGCCACGGACATCACTCCTTCCTAAATATACCCAATCTTTCTTGGAGACAAGCAACAGCAACATTTATTTTATGTTTCTAAATATTGCAATAGGCATGGCAAACAGTTTGGGAAATATTAAGGTAAGTGACTTGTTCACCCTCTGCTACTTTAGGCAAATAGAACAAACATATCTGGATCACCTGACCCTCCACTAAACGTCAAACCTAAAAAATGAATAAGGTAGAGAAGATGGTGTGGGGGATGGCCTTACACCAAATGTCAGGATGTGAGGTACTCACAACTTGTCTGTAGTCTCACAGAACCAAGAAGGCCAGACTACTGCATTAGAGTGTGCGCAGGGTCTCTATATTTATGTTGGAACTGGGAACCCAACCACCAGACAAAGAATTAAAGAGTAGGATGAAGTCTAGATCAGATGTGAGAGCGGCAGCAACTGATTCAAAGGGTCATGGATAAGAAAAGGGTAAATAATAATGAGATAAACAAAACTGGACAATTTCTAAAATCAGATCGACCCTCTATGAATACTGGAATGTATTGCATACCTGGAGAGTACCTGGAGAGAGTCTCAGCAGGGAGCCCGGAAACAAAAGAGGCACTGTCAAGAGGGACTGTCAAGTGGTTGAATAAGTAGAACCCACCCATCATGGCAAACTCTGCCAGGGTGATTCTCCATTGGTAGTGCTTCTGCAGGGCGGGTGGGGCCGGGTCCCCTGGAATGTTGGGCTCAGGGTAATTGCCCACTCTGTCCATGTCTTAAAATGGCTCTGCATTCGAGCCAAGCGCAAATCAGTGGTCTGGCTCCTCCCTAAGTGCCAAAGAACATACGGAACCTTCTAAATGTTTGGAATGCAAATTACACAACAAACAAAATATAGGAAATGATAAACACTTTACAATGGAAAATGTGTTTCTTTAACACATGGAAGTGCTTCAATTTAGTATATGGATCACAACCTAGTATATGGATCAGAACCTAATGTCCTTCAGGAAGAAACTGAAAACCTGGCTGTTTAACCTCTGAAAAACATCCTCAGTATCCAACAAGTGAGTAATACAATACAGCGCCGAGACGCCTGCGGGCAATTGTTCGCGCTTAATAAATTCTAAAAATAAATAAATAAATAAACAACATTGCATTAACATTTATTTGAAGTGGAAGTTTCTCAACATGAACTTTAAAACACGTATTAATCCTCTCTCCTGACAAAGCCATGAGTGAACAAATCATACAAATTGTCAGGTGTCCCTTATGTCATGGCTAATACTATTTATATGGATGGAGGAACATTACAGGCTATTGAAGCATATAGTAGTGAATTTTTTACAAAGGATCCATCTTGAACTAAATTACTTGAATGTGCTCTTGAATGCCAATATCAAGTAAACTAGACACTTGAAGTAACTTAATTTGACTCAAAGCACACAATGTTGTCATGCAGGTGAGCTGGGATTGGATCCCAGTTTTCCTGGTCACACATTGTGTAATTAAGCAACTGAGTAGATGACTTTTTTTTTCTCAATCCCCTTAGCACCAGAGCACGAGTCTGTCCGAAGAATAGTACACTGTGTTAAGTAAATACAGATCACAGGTTAATTTGACGCATGTCAAAAAAAAAAGTACATAGTGAAGGTGCGGTACTGCGGGACAACATATGCTAACATCACTGACTTTCTCATAATGAAAGCATGGATACTGTGATCCTGAGTGCGATGGGGAGTGGTCAGTGAACTTGGAGGTGAAATCAAATGCGTAGCTTTAAAGAGCAACATTTTCTGTGACTTTTTTGATCTTTTATCAACAGGCACTGCATATAAAATAATGCAAATTTGACCCACCAGCTATCATAGACCATTAATGTATTTCTGATGATAGCTAGCAGGCTTTTAACATAGGCAAGAGGACTCACTTATTAAAACTTTTTTAGAGTACCTCCTGACTTATGTTAACCTGCACCTTCTTGATACACGTATTTATTATTCACACCAATCTACACTTCTTTAGCCCCACACCAAGCCTTCATAAAACACCAACGGCAAACCGAAAAGATCTCCAGTACAGAGCCCCATTGTAGGTGCCCGTCAGTCATTGCAGTGCCGGCCCGACGTGGAGTTTGCCAGATGATGAAGCTGGGTACCCACCATTCCCTGCTGACTCCCCAGGATTCTACTGACCTGTTCATAAGAGAATTTCTTGTTGGTTGTTATAGAAACTGCACACCCTTGTTCTTATATAAAATAATGCACACCTTAAATGAAAAGTAATACAACTTTAAAAAAATCTGTGGGAAATACACAATTTTTTGCTATGATACCTTTGTTAGTTAATGTGATCACTGAGATATGTGTTTGTGCAACCAGAAGCCCATTGAACTGAATTCTGTTTGGATCAGCAGGGAACAGTGACTTGTGTATTTTTAGTGCTAGGAGTCCCAGTCCCAGTCTGTCACAGAAAGCAATGTAATTGTGCAAGTCATTATTTTAAATTTGCAATGCCCACAGTATAGATAAGGCTGCCGTATAATGCGGACATACATTTTATCTTAAAATCAAGAAAGTGTTTTCAAAGTGTACATTTTACTAGCAGCCTGTCCCGACCTTGTCCGGGAGCATTCAAACTTCCCTTACCCCCGCCTGCCCCGACATTGCCCAGCAGCCCATGCCCCCGCCCGCCCCGTCCCCCGCCTGCCCCGACTCCCGGTTGCCCCGGTGTAAGGTGCGTTCACCTGTCTTCGTGGTGGGGTCTACTACCAAGTAGATTCTGACAGTGAATGGAAAGACAGATGAGGTGGTGATTGTTATGCCCCCGAGACTCTGACTTTCGCCTCTGTGCTCCATAAAGACACACATGCATCTATTCATTATTAAAGCGTGTTGCAGTAACCCCAAATGGTAGCAGGAATATCTGTGCATCCCAACATCTCGTCCCCCGCCTGGCCCGACATACTACAGCATGTTGCAGTAACCCCAAATGGTAGCAGGAGTATATGTGCATCTTGTGAACTTTCCTCAGCCGATCCCCGTCCCCCGTCTGGCCCGACACCCGCCTGCCCCGACATTGTCCCCGGAGGCTTACCTGATCCTCCGCTCCTCAGTTTACTGCTCCTCGCCTCTCTGCTCCTCACCGCGGCCCGACACCAGCCTGCCCCGACATTGTCCCCGGAGGCTTACCTGATCCGCCGCTCCTCAGTTTACCGCTCCTCGCCTCTCTGCAACTCACCGCCTGTCCGCCGCCGCTACTCCCCCGTGCCATGTCCGCCTCTCCGCTGCTCGCACCGCCGCTGGCCTGTCCAATGCTCCTCAGGTCACCGCTCCTCCCACGCGCCATGTCCGACGCTCCTCGGACGCCGCTCCTCCCAGTGCTCCTGACGTGAGCACGCACGTCACGGCCGGCGCTACTTTGGAGGGACTACTTTTTTTTTTAATATAAATTTTGTAAATAACGGTTATTTTTTACATTTATATAGCCTATGTCCATCTGCTTGCCCTGACGTTTTCAAACATGTATTGGGTGTTTGGATTGGTGGTGTACTTTTCGAGTTTACCTGGCTCAAAGGACACAGTTCTCTCTTTATAATAGTAGTATAGATTAACACGGAGAGTGCAAACAGTTTTACTGCTGTCCATTAAAAGCATGCACTCCACAACTCAGCTTGGCCCACCCCCTACAATACCTCTCAAAAAGAATAGAACTTTGTCTTCAGGAAACTAAAGTGTTTCTATCAATTAACGCCTCTTCTTCCAGCTCCCAAGCAGTCTTTACATTTACAGATTAACAAACTACACAGATCTGCACTTCTTTTCAGGCAGACGGCACCCTGGTGAGTAGGCTTGTTTCTTGTTTGTGTGTCTGCCCCACCCTAGGGATCACTCCACAGGAGACCTTCCACTTCAGTCCAGGCATCTAAACTGGGGGGCTTATTTACAAGCCCCTTGCGCATCTTTTGCGTCACTTTTTCCGTGTTAAAAGTGACGCAAAAGTGGCGCAAGGGTCTCGTAAATAAACCCCTGGGTCTTTTAGCACAAAGGCGAAAATTACGGACAAATGCCGTCCGTTGAAACCTTCATCACAGACAATGGACATTAGGGTTAATTCACGGACAGTCTGTGAAAATTACAGACGGTTGGTCAGCCTAATGGGCGATTAACAAAAGGGCCCATTGGAGATTACGAGACACTCAGATTAAGGGTTCTAAAGGTCTGGCACACGTGTGCTCAGGTGAGGAGAAAGTACACAAGGCTATTTATTTACTGAAGCAGACCCTTAGTAAAGCTTGACCTAACCTTCCCAGTTGATGTTCAGTGTAGGCAAATGCTTAAAGAAAGCACTTTTGCTATAAGACGGTTCTGGACCACAGTGTGCAATGGGCACCATGCTCCAACTATTTCAGATCTATCATTCATGCTACTTGCACAGCCCAGGGCTATGGATGATAAGCCCCCTAATTTATTCTGCATCACTGGAGAAATGGATGACACGCCACTGCTGCTGTAATTGGCTGGTGGAGACTTACACACAATTTCAAGTATTTGGTGTACACTTGTGATGATGCCACTTGAAATCCACACCTGCATTGCTCATGATTTCAAGCTTCAGCGAAGAAGTCGGAGGGTCTGTGGTGCGGGAGGTGAGTCAATCCATCCTTGCTTTCTGGGCAAAGTTGTGTGAAATACGGAACAATCAATCAATCGATCAATCAATACATTTTTAGAGCGCGCTACTCACCCGCGAGGGTATCAAGGCGCTGAGAGGAGGGGGGGGGGGGCGCTAATACTAGAATAACCAGGTCTTGAGGTGCTTCCTGAAGGTGAGATGGTCCTGGGTCAGTCGTAGGTGTGCGAGGAGGGAGTTCCATGTCTTGGCTGCCAGGTAGGAGAATGATCTTCCTCTGGTGGTGGCTCTGCGAATCCGTGGGACGGTGGCGAGGGTGGGGCTGGTGGAGCGGTGGGGGTGTATAACGAGAGGCTGTTATTAAGGTATTCGGGGCCAATGTTGTGGAGTGCTTTGTGTGCCTGGGTGTGCAGCCTGAACGTGATCCTCTTGCTGACGGGGAGCCAGTGCAGGTTTCTCAGGTGGGTGGATATGTGGTTGTGGCGAGGGATGTCGAGGATGAGTCGTGCGGAGGCGTTCTGTATGTGCTGAAGCCGTTTCTGAACTTTGGCTGTGGTCCAGCGTAGAAAGAGTTCCCGTAGTCCAGTCGGCTGGTATCGAGGGCTTGGGTGACCGTCTTTCTGGTTTTGGTGGGGATACACTTGAAGATCTTTCGGAGCATACGCAGGGTGTTGAAGCATGAGGACGAGACTGCGTTGACTTGCTTGGTCATCGTGAGTCCATGATGAATCCCAGGTTGCGAGCGTGGTCCGTGGGTGTCGGCGCGGTGCACAGTGTTGTGGCCCACCAGGAGTCATCTCAGGCGGATGGGGATTGTCCGAGGATGAGGACCTCCGTCTTGTCCGAGTTGAGCTTCAGACTGCTGTTCTTCATCCATTCTGTGACATCTTTAATTCCGTCCTGGAAGTTGGCTTTGGCGGTGCGAGGGTCTTTGGTGAGGGAGAGTATTAGTTGGGTGTCGTCGGCGTAGGGGATGGTGTTGATGTGTTTGCTTGCGATGGTGGCGAGGGGGCTCATGTAGATATTGAAGGGTTGGGCTGAGTGAGGAGCCCTGGGGTACGCCGCAGATGATCTTGGTACTGGGATGGGTCAAGCGAGTTGTTTGCTTCGAGGAAAGCAGTCAGCTGTTTGTTGACGGTATTCTCGATGACTTTAGCCGGGAAGGGGAGAAGAGAGATGAGGCGAAAGTTCTTGAGGTCTTTGGGGTCCACTGTTGGTTTCTTCAGAAGGGCGTTGATTTCTGCGTGTTTCCAGCTTCCAGGGAAGGTGGCTGATGTGAAGGAGCTGTTATTGATGTTTCAGAGGTGGGGTGCGATGATGGTGTCGGCTTTGTTGAAGATATGATGAGGGCAAGGGTCGGAGGGGGAGCCGGAGTGGATGGTGTTCATGATGTGGGTGGTGTCTTCCGTGCTGATGGGGGTCCAGGCGCTGAGGATGGTGGTGGGGGTCGTAGGTTCGATGACTGGAGGCGGGGTCTGGGGTCCGAAGCTGCCGTGTATGTCTGTGATCTTGCAGTGGAAGTACGTGGCGAGGGAGTTGCAGAGGTCTTGTGACGGTGTGATGTCGTTGTTGCTGGCGCTGGGGTTGGAGAGCTCTTTTACGATGCTGAAGAGTTCCTTGCTGTTGTGGGAGTTGTCCAGCCGCTCTTTGAACGATGTCCTTTTGGTGGTGCGGATCATCTGGTGGTATTCACGGGTGGCGCTCTTGAGGGCTATCATGTTTTCTGATGTCCGCTTGTGGTGACAAGCTTTTTTGAGTGTTCGGCATGCTTTCTTAGCGATTTTGAGGGTGTCTGTGAACCAAGAGGTTTTTCTGTTGCTAGTCTTGCCTGGGGGTTTCTTCGGTGGAGCGAGGTCGTCGGCGCAGTTGGTGATCCACTGTGCGAGATTGTCTGCTGCGTCGTTGGTGTCAGGGGTGTTGGCAGGTGGGTTCTGGCTCAGCGATGTGGTCAGCTGGTCTGTGGTGACTTTTCTCCAGCATCTGCGGGGGATCTGTAGTGTGTGGTGGTGGGATGTGGTCTTCTTGAAGGTGAGGTGGATGCAGCTGTGGTCAGTCCAGTGTAGTTGGTGGAGTGGCTGAAGGCAATGTGGCTGCTGGCAGAGAAGATGGGGTCGAGCATATGGCTGGCGTAGTGGGTGGGGGTGTTCACCAGCTGCTTGAGTCCGAGGTTAGCGAGGTTGTCCAGCAGGGTGGTGGTGTTGTAGTCGTTGTATTTCTCCCGGTGGAAGTTAAGGTCCCCTAGGAGGATGTACTCTGGTGAGGCTAGGGCGTGCGGGCTGATGAAGTCGGCGATGGTTTCGCTGAATTGTGTCCGTGGGCCCGGGGGTCTGTAGATGAGCGTACCTCTGGGGGTCGGTGTGGATCTGGAAGTGTAGGTGTTCGGCGGCGGTGAGTGTGTCTTCGACGTTGGTCAGGACGCTGATGGTGTTCCTGTAGATGATGGCGAGTCCTCCTCCAGTTTTGTTGATGCGGTCCTTCCGGGTGATTTTATAGCTGTCCGGGATGGCTATGGTGATATCGGGGGCCGAGGAGGCGTTCATCCAGGTTTCCGTGAGGAAGGCGACGTCTGGTGCTGTTGTATCAAGGAGTTCCCAGAGTTCGAAGGCGTGTTTGTGGAAGGAGCGGGTGTTGAGGAGGAAGTACTTGAGGTGGTTGTTGTTGTCGTTGCTGTGTTCGGTGGGCGCGGCGCGGGTTTGGAGGCAGGAGAATTTGCATGCTTGGCAGGTGAAGCATCCGTGGGTGCGCTTCGGGGAGGCTCGGTGGCAGGCGGCAGGTCGTCCTGTGTTGAGTGCGATGAGGGTGGCGGTGTCATACCTCAGTTGGGTTCCCTGGAGACGGCGGGGGCCAGGGGCTGTGGCGCTGGGTGCCATACAAGCGCAGACGAGCTTGCCTTTGACGCGCCCGCTGGCACGTCCGCCGCGCAGCCTCCATAAGAGGCGAAGTGGGAGGGAGGAGCAGCTGGGAAGCAGGAGCGGGGCAGCCAAAGGGCGAGGGCAGGGGGAACAAAGGAGAAAGGGGGCAGGGCCGTGGGGAAGCAGCGGCGGGAAGCGGGGAGCGGGGGGTCACAGAGGGCTTGGGTTGAAGAAGGAGTGCCACAAATACAGTACAGCGAAAATATAGAGCACAGCTGGTACAGATATAGATAATGACCAAGTTGACAGAACAAATTGCTGGGAAAATGAAGGCATTCAGGACATAGGGACATTGGCTCACATGTATGCAACTCACATGGATGTTCCAGTATCTCTGCCCTCATCATCAGCATTCACGGATCCACCTCCTATAACAAACTTCCTGAAACAGCACACTCACTCCTCTCTCTCCCTCCTACAGAACAGCACAGCACAATCAATCACAAAGTCACTCACCTATCATCAATCATAGGCTTTTGAGGTCTAAAATCAGACTATCATACTCTTCCCCCACTCCGATTCTAAATCCATTCACCATCAACAAATGTAAAACAAAGACAAAAACTGCTTCAGTGGCAATATATGAATCCACCTACTTAAAACACAACTGATGTAAACGCAACCCCAATACAACAACAAACCTCAATTTCCTAGTAAGAACTTTCTCCTAGACACACAACTTTCTTTCCCACTCACAGTGATCCTGCAAATCTTTATTAAATGTCCTTGAACTGGAGAGTGACTGCCCTAAGTGCAGCCAACCAATTTCATGCCCCTCAACAGCACAGGGACATTACCCAATCGACCTTAACAGTTTTATAGTAACCACAAAGCAATATGCAAATGCTAATTTGGATTCAACACATTCTACCCTTTAATCCTCTCCATGGCATCTTAGTTGTATGCTGATTAGCATTAGATCAATTAGCAAAAACAAATACATTACTCTTCACCTACTGATTGACTCAAAACTGGACCTACTAATAAATACTGAAGCTTGGTTGGGAGAGGATGTGGCTCCAACACGTCATGTAGCAACTCACCAAGATATGAAGCTTTACTCAAAATTGCTAAGGAAAGAAAGGTGGAGGACTGGCAGCTATATTTAAGGAAAACATACATCATGCATGAGCAGATATGCCCATACAATATTTAAGTCTATTCTTAAAAAGTGCCAGTGATGCCATAGAGAGTACATGGGCTGGAAACATGACAACTCAAGTTCCCCAGCACCATGATGGTTTTACTGAATCTGGGAGTGTTTGGTACCAAACATATCCTCTCAATAAACCCAAACTGATGCCAGTGTGGGATTTATTGAAACATGTACCCCGAGGGCACCTCAGAGGTGCCCCTAGAAACCTACCAACCCTGTTGTGGTCGCTGACTGGCGTTAGGCAGCCTGCCACCACCAGACATGTTTCTGGACGCCTGGGTTGGGAGCCACTGATCTCTGAGGCCAGAAACAAAGCACATACTGGGCAGAGTTGTCACCCCTCCTCCCCCAGGATAAGCACAGTCCTTGAGAGGTGTACTTTAATGGCCTTGCCATCTTTGTAATGCAACCCCAGTCTCTGCTTCTAGCAGAGGAGGGCAGCCCCCGGTTCAAACCCCCACTTTTAGCTGGAGAACCAGCGGGAAAACCAAAATAGAATAGGAGGTGTGCCCCCCTTTGCCAACGGTACCCCTCAGGTGCTGTAGGTGAAGTTAAGCACATTTTTCAGTGCCCACCATCTTGAAGATGGTGAGACTTCTCTTATCCAATCAGGGCTAGGGCTATGCCCCCTCACAGCAGGGTTTCATAATAGTGGGTGTAGACACCCTAGATAAGGTACCCATTGGCCCCTACTAGTTACTCCCCTGTAACACAAATAAATCTAGTATTTAGGTGGTTCCCCCAGACCCTGAAATCAGTTCTGCGTTGACCTAGGAATCCCAGATACTGAAGAGACACACCAGCACAAGAGAAGAAGGACCAGTGACTGACTCTGCATCAGTCTTACCGGCCTGACTGCTGCCTTTCATCTCTACTACAAAAAGGCAACTCGTCCTCCAGGCCCAGTGACCTCCCAAGCCCTGGAAGAACTGCCTGCCTTCGATAAAGACTCTAAATCTTGCATGGGACGTGGACCGTCCAGAACAAAACCATCAACAAAGAAAAGAACTGTGCCCTGAGGAAAAACCAACTCACCGCTGGATCCACCTCTGCACCCGAGTCCCACAGCCCGAGTGCCCCACCAGTCCTGTGAAAGTACCCCAGTGCTTCTGAGCACGGTCCACTGTGTGCTGACCCCTGCCAAACTCCACCTCGATGCCTCTAACCTGAATTCTAAGGCTCCCCATGACAGCGACTCGCTCGGTATGCTGTTTTCTGATGCCTGAGGACACTGCTGCAAGCAAGGCTCCTGGGCCTTGGAGATCCTGATCGATTGTGTCACTACATCCCCTAGCATCTCTACTTACCTGGACAGCTGTGGGTTTTCCTTGTCCGACCTCCTGGCCTGAGCCTGCAGCCTTTCTTCAACCTCCCTCTCCCTCATTGAATTACATTGGGCGCCCGACTCTCTGTTTGCACTCTGCACCAGGCCATCCTTGAGCCGCTAAGGGTGTAAGTCTGGTTTTGCCTTGTGGCCCCCCGTGTACCTACCTTAACTCCACAAGATCGACCACTGACATCGCTACAGTCACCTGTGAGCAGCACATTTTTGCAAACCCCCAGACTCCACAAGTTAACATTTGGCACACACCTCGAATGTGACCTCTGCACCCGGTCGCACCGGTGCCACTTGTGGTGCAGTTTTGGTGCCAATCTGAACCTTGCCTGGTGTTGACCTGAAACCCCAAAGACTGGAACTGTAAGTTGAGTACTTACCTAAAAAAACACATTCTTGTTTTCCTTCATAGGTTAACACTGCAAAGCTCGAAAATTGCACTGTGTCCACTTTTTAAGGTATAAAAGTATTTTTTCCTGAAAAACATACTTTTTGTGAACATCTTGGTTTTAAAATAAATCTTGACAAGATGCTTATTTTTTCTAAAATTTGTATGGATCTCCTTTTTGAATTGTGTATCATTTATTAGTCAATGTATGCATAATAATGTCTTACGCTCCTCTGTTTTAGGCTAAGACTGCTTGTGCACCCACCCACAAATAGAGCACTTTGGGTTAACACTGAGCCCTGCACATGTCTGGGGAAATCTCTGGACTCTGTGCATGGTAAAATCACTTAGTGGTATACCATATACAGAGCCAGCTTCCTACATTGGTGGTGTAGTGGTGGGGTACCAACCCGAAATTTGTTGTACCATGTGATTAATAAGTGATTTAAAAGACGAAATCTAAAATTGAAGCCTGGAACTTAGCTCCTTCACCTGCCAGTGAAGAGCTAAAGGTGTGATTCTAGGCACTGGCAGCTGTCAGTGGCCTCTGCTGGGTGTTAGCCTTCATGACCACACTGTCCTTGGCATGGTAGTCTGATCCCATGCCAAATTACAAGTTAGGCCCCCTGACCCTGTTGGTCATGGTGGGGTTGCTCAAGTTGTGGGTGTCCTCTTTGGGTATGCTGGGTGTTCTTCTAGCTGAGTTTGAATTTGAAGAAGAGGACACCTCTGACCTCAAAATAAAAAGACTGGGTAAAGATACTAAAGAGTTAGAAAAGTAGAACATTGGCAGTTAGGTCCTGAAACTGTTGAGGTAGGTCAGCTCCCCATTGCGATTTGACCTGGACAGAAGGATGTAAGGCAGAGTAGGCCCTGCAATATTCAAACCCCTTCCACTACTTTTCCGCACCTGACAGACTAGTAAGACTCTCCCCGGTTTGGCTGATTGTCTTGGTCTGTGGGCTGGGCTGACGGGGGTGCTCTCATGTGAGAAAGTGAGTTTCTGTTGCAGTCAGTTCACTTTTTGCCTGCCTTTGATGCAACTTTGACTGTGGAGTACTGGGTCCCTGCTGTTCGGGTTCCAAGTACCAGTATTATTTCGCTAAAACTGCCAAGATTGGCAGTTCAGACGCCCCGTAAGCCCCTAGTAAATGGTGCCCTGGTACCTAGGGCATTGCGACTGAAGAAGGTCCCGTAGGGACCCCTCACCAAGGCTATGCAAACTGCCACTGCAGCCTGCCTGCCTTGGTGCCTCAAAAAACGACAAAGTCAACATGCTGTCTGAGCTATAGATAAGTCACCCCTCTGGCAGGCCTCACAGCCCAAAGACAGGATGCACTATACCACAGGTGTGGGCATATCTGCATGAGGAGATCAGCCCCTACAATATTTAAACCTATTCTTAATATTGCAATTGTTAGTCACCCCTCTAGCAGCAGATGGCAGCTCATGGTTCAATCCCCCACTTTTGGTGGGAGAACCAACGAGACAACTAAGATAGAATGGGAGATGTGCCCCCACCCACCTCCAACTCCATCCCTCAGGTGCTGAAGGCGAAGTCAAGCACATTTTTCAGTGCCCACCATCTTGAAGATGGTGGGGTTTGTCCAATCAGGGCTAGGTCTATGCCTCCCCCACAGGAGGCTGGCATAATAGTGGGTGTAAACACTCCAGGTAAGGAACCCATTGGTCCCTTGCTTTTACTCCCCTGTGATGCTCTTAAATCTAGTATTTAGGTGGCTATACCGAACCATGAAATCAGCGCCTGTTACAAGAAGATGACTAGTCCTGCAGGCCTAGTGACCTCCGAAGCCCTGGGAGGACTGCCTGCCTTTGATAAAGACTCTAAAGCTTCTGTGGACAGCAGACCAGTTGAGAAGAAGCCATTTGCAAAGAAAATAACTCTGCCCTGAGGAACTGTAAACTCACTTCCAGATCCACCACTGCACCCGATGCCCATGGCCCGAGTCCAAGTGGCCCACGGTCCTTGGATGGTTCCCCAGTGATTCTGAGCATGAGCCCAACATGGGCTGACCCCTGCCGGACTACACCTTGACACCTGTAGCCTCAACTCGAAGACTACCCCTGACCGCGACCTGCCCTGTAAGCTGTTTTCTTTTCCCTGGGCCTTGGGGATCCTGACCAACAGTGTCTCCGTGTCCACTAGCATCTCTACTTACCTGGGCACCTGTGGGTTTCAAAGCTCAAAAATCTTTATTTCGGTAAAAGTTTACCATAAAAGACAATTTTATAAAACAGTTCATTTAAATGATTTATACAGTGATTTTTAAAATTCATAAAAACATTGCTAGAAAGAAGACCATATGTACTAGAAGCAGATCCGTGCTCAAGTCTATGTTTTGAGGCATTTTCTTCTGATGGACCAGAGGGCGCCCAAGTACTTGGCCATAGCGAACACGATATGGTCTGACAAATCAGTTTTTAAGACTCTAAAAGCATGCAAACACTTCTTGAATCCCAGATTCCTACATAAGGGGAGAATCCAGTGCCTGCGAATCCCATGGTAAGCTGGACAGAAAAAAAGGATGTGGAGCTCACTTTCTTCCGAATTTCTGCATGCTGGACAGGTGCCACTTGGATCGTGACTCCATTTGGTTGTGAAAGTTCTGATGGGGAGAGATCCATGTCTCCACTGGAGATATAATTTCCTCAGTAAGGAGGGATAGATTTTATCTAGAGTGGGTTCCATATTATAATTCACCTTGTGGGACAGAAAGGAAGCTGTCAATGACCCCAAGTGTTGGTGGCTGAGGATCAGGGAAAGTTTGCTTTCACGGTATAACCTGGCTAGATCCTTCTTAGAAATGATGTAGCACGTATTCTGGGGGTCAGACCACATAGTTGGGAGACCTAAGGCCTCCAGTTCTAATTTGATGGAATTGAGCCATTTAATTTTTCCGGCACCTGGAGTGGCCAGAACCTCCCGGAGTCCTTCCCTGTAACTGGCCAGTTCTGGAGTTGTCCATATTCTACGCCAGAAGGCCAATGGGCGTAGGGCCAGGTCCTCATCAAGCGGGCATAGGCCTAGGTCCATCCTGAGGGGGACAAGGGGGGTGCTCGGTGGTAGTCCAACAAGGTTACGAATAAATTTGTTTTCCACCTTCAACAGTTTTGATGTGTTTTCATGGCCCCAGAGTTCAGAACCATAGATGGCAGCCCCCTCGGCCTGGGATTTGTAAATCTGTAATGGGGGGCCGATCGGCCTGATTGAGGATTTGTTGTTTGCCAGGAGCTTCATTATACCTCCTGAATGCTGGGTCAGTTTCAGTGCAGCTTTCTCCAAATGGGAGCTCCAGGTAAATTTATCATTTAATACGATTCCCAAGTATTCGAAGGTTTTTACCCTTTCCAGCTTAATATGTGCAATGCTTGGGCTGAAGTGAAATTTCTGTGGGGGGTTGAGGACCATGAATTTCGTCTTAGCGGCGTTGATTTCCAACCCATGGGCCTCGCAGAAATCCACAAAGCCATCAAGGATGCGCTGGATGCCTTTTGCCGACTTGGATAAAAGCAGTGTGTCGTCGGCAAACATGATGGCTGACACCCTCTCAGCAGCCAATTTTGGGGCGTCAGAGTTGGATACGCCCGCTAAGTGAGAGATTACCCCGTTGACATAGAGGCAGAACAGGGTTGGTGCAAGCACACAACCCTGCCTTACCCCCCTGCCAACGGGGAACTTCTCAGACAATTCCCCCATTCTGCCGCATCTAACCTGGGCAAAATTGCTAGTGTGGAGGCGGATTATCAATTTCAATAGACCTTCGGGGACCCCCAGTTTGTCAAGGACCTCCCACAGCTTGTTCCTCGGGACCAGGTCGAACGCTGCCCTCAGGTCCACAAATACAGTGTAGAGGCTGCCACCCTCCAACTGTACTGTTTTCCAGTGAATGAGGGCGAGACGGAAGACCTGATCCACTGTGGAGACCTTCTCCCTAAAGCCTGCTTGGAAAGGGCTAAGGATGTTGAAGTCCCTAATCCACTCGTGTAAGCGATTTAACAGGAGCTTAGAGAACAGTTTCTGGGAAACGTCAATTAGGCTTATAGGCCTATAGTTTGCAGGGAGGAGGGGGGACCCCTTTTTGAAAATTGGCACTATTTCTGCCCCTGACCAGGTGGAAGGGATTGGCAGACCTTTCAGAATGGAATTGAATAGTACCCCAAGATAGGGAGCCCAGACTTTGGGTTCGTGCTTATAAAGATCGCCTGGGAGCCTGTCTAGCCCCGGCGCCTTACCTGCAGACAGGGAGGAAATTGCCAGGGTGACTTCTTCTGTGCTGAAGCCATCAATGTCAATTAAACCGTTTATGATTTTGGGGGACTCTCCAGCGAGTTCAGTTCTTCCACTATCACTGCTATGTGGTTGATATAGGTTTTTAAAATGATCCTCCCAGACAGATGGTGCTATACAGGCCTCGACTGCTGCAAGTGGTTCGGCCGAGCCGTGCCTGACAATTTGCCAAAAGGTCCGTGAGTCCTGACAAGCGAGGGCAGCTGTTATTTTTGTCCAATTGTCCTCGTCCCAGTCTATTTTTGCAGTGTGGAGGGCAGATTTGTAGGCTGCTCGTCTCTCCCTAATTATGTTTGGAGCATCTCGTGCTTTCAGTGATTCCAAAAATAGGGTTTTTGCTTCCCTGCAAGAGGCATTGAACCAGGTCGCTCTTCTCTGTTTGGGCTTGCGAGGCCTGGCAACTGGGTTCAGTACCTCTGCAAGATTAGTGCATAGCTCCGAATGGATGTTGCCAAGAATAGCCAATTGTGCCTGTGTACCCAAGCTACCCGTGGTTTTGGTCTCGGATTCGCTAGCTGGATGGTTCAAGCAGCACTCTACCTTTTCCAGGACGGGGGCGACCAGTGCGTAGAGTCTCTTAATATTGTTGTGATTTTCCAGCAATTTGGTCCATTTTATTCTACGCCTATTGCTGGATAGCACTAGGTCGGGCTGTGAGGGTGCATTATGGTCTACCTTTTCTAATTTTCGATCAGGGATCTGGAATTTTAGTGAAAGGAGATTGTGGTCACTATCGTTTCTGGTGATAATTTTAAAATCTTTCACCCTCCTCCAATCCCTGGTTGGGACCATTATATAGTCGATCCGTGACTCATGGCCCGGCCTATTAAAGGTGTTTTTAGGGGGTATATCACCCACAGTCCGGCCGTTACACGCCCTCATAGAGTGACTGAGAGTGAGGGACATTATCTGAATGGCAAGGGGGGAACATGCCTTGGTCTTCGTGTGGCCTCCTGGCCTGAGCCTGCAGCCTTTCTTCAAACTTGATCCCCCCCGTTGAATAATATTGGTGACCCGACGCTGTGTTGGCACTGTGCACCTGAATGCCCCATAGCTGCTGAGGGTGTATGTTTGGTGCTGCTTTGTGAACCCCGCTGTACTTACCTTAAGTCCACAAGAACGACCCATGACACCACTTCAGTCACCTGTGAGCTGCACATCTTCTAGAACCCCCAGTCTTCTTTGGTTAACATTGGGTACCGTCCCCGAATCTGACCTCTGCATCCGGCCGCCCCTGTGCCACTGGTGGTACAGATTTGGTGTCAATCTGAACCTTGCCTGGTGTTGACCTGAAACCCAGAAGACTGGAACTGTAAGCTGTGTACTTACCTTAAAAAATGCATTCTTGTATTCCTCCATGGGTGAACATTGAAAAGCTTGAAAATTGTGTTGGGCCCGATTCACAGAACTAACTTAAGACAAAATCCTAACTTCTGTGAATATCAAAAGTAGTAAGTTTAGGATTTTGTCTTAAGTTAGTTCTGTGAATCGGGTTCCCTGGGTCCACTTTTTAAAGTATTAAATATATTTTTCCTGAAAAACGTACTTACCTTTTTGTGAACATCTTGGTTTTAAAATAAATCTTGAAAGATGCTTATTTTTTCTAAAATTTGTGTGGATCTCCTTGTTGAGTTGTGTGTCATTTATTAGTCACTGTGTGTAACAAACGTCTTACACTCCTCTCTGTTAGGCCAAAGGCTGCTTGCCCACACTACCACAAATAGAGCATTTTGGATTTACATTGAGCCCTGTACACTTGTGGGGGAATCTCTGGCCTCTACATACGGTATAACATATATGGACCTAGCTTCCTACAGCCACCCATGTTGGCAAGCGCTTTAGCACCCCACAAAGAGAGAGCAAGCTCTATATAAATGCTTCCATATAATACAATCGCCGGGGGTAACTGGGCGCATGTCCCGTTACTTATGAGTAATCTTCATGACCAAAATGGAGATTTTCTTCCTCCAAGTCATGTCCCCTCCCTCCCCCTCTTTTGTGATAGTGGTCATGCTACTGGCAAGCATGAAGGCGGGTGGGAGGGGCCTTTATTCTATGGAAATAAAATAAAAAATACTAGCATGCATGGGCGTCCGCAGGGAGGGGCAAGGGGGGGCACTTGCCCCCCCCTGGATGATGACCCGGCCTACAATGTCTGGTGCTGAGTCAGTGAAATTTTTATTTTCCATTTTTATTTCCACGCATTGTTTGTTATATATTAGAATGGATGATGATCGGAGATCGGAACTTTTAATTTTGTGAGCAGGCAGGCCTCTTTTTTGTATCATTTTAGGCCAGCAGGCAGCAGCACCATGGAAATCCCTTTGACATCATGGCAGCAGACGGAGAGTGCTGCGCGCAGCGCCACCTATCTTACGCTGCATGCACCAGTGCGCCACCTATCTTACGCTGCAAAGTACCGCGCACCCACCCCCACAGTGGAGTGCAGTCAGTGGTGTTTGTTTCCAGGCCAGGGCCGTGACACCGTAGGAGCAGGAATTCGGGAAAACGGCCGGCAAGATTACAGCACGATTGAAGGCCCGGACTTGCCTTCTCCCACCCACAGCTTGAAGTTGAAAGTGAGTGAGCATGTCCTAAACTGCACAAGAGATATCCTTGTGCAAGGCGCGTGGAGCTATACACGCCCTCATATGCATGTTCCAAGGTAGCTCAGTAGACTGATGTACCTGCAGCATAGATCTGTTTGTAAACTTCTGGAGATAGTACAGTGAGTGGGTGGGTTAATGCACCTGCCGGAAAGTTCTGCTTATTACTTGGGAAAGATTGCTCAGCTCTGTATGTTACTCCACCTGCTGTGGATGTCAGTCCGTAACTGGGACGTAACAGGAACCACGTATGAAGTAATAGTAATGCAGCGATAGCCACTGTATCAAGTGCATGCCTCACTCGCCCAGCCCCAGTGTTACTGCCCCGCCCCCACACTTTCGTACCCCAGATCACAGTTCTCTATACTTCACTATTTTGCACTTTGGCAATCGATTATCTGGTTACTCATGGGTGAATGAGCGACAGTCTAGATGATGTAAAAACTTGAAATTGTTACAACGTATTGCGCCTTTTAAATACGCATGTTAAGAATGACTTAGTCAAGAACAGAAAGCACGTATCTTCCTCATTCTGTCTTTGTATGTACTCGAAGGCATTCGATGGTTGAGTGCATTCCACCGTGCACTCAAGACACAAATGGAGAGTGGGGTTAAGCAAGATCCGATGTTATTCACAATATCCTTGCTGGGAGTTTACCTGCTGGTAGCGCGCTAGTGGAATAAAAAAAAATCCTCCGGAATTCCACGACACTAAAGCAATGGGGGACTCAATAACCATTGTGTATCGTAGTCGGAAAAAAAAAGTGTTTTCTGTAATACACCTTGCGTGTGTTAGATGGATAGTAGGCTCGCCCGGACCGTATTCCTCTTGAGACGCCCCGCTGTTTGCGTAAACCTCGGGAGTGCGACACACGATGTTAATGAATAGCAACAGATCCCCCGGAGTAAATTACAGGAATGTGTCCTTTCTGGGGCGAGCTTTTGGGAATATGCAGCGTGTGTGGAGTGAATAAACAACAGGAAGGCACGTTGGTATTTGCTTCATTATCGTTAATGTTAGAGGTGAAAAGGCGTCAGCAGCGGTCGCGCGTTCTCGCGTGCACTGGGCGGGAAACGTGCAGCGCACAACGCTTCTTTCACCCTCCTCGCCGCTCATTCCTATGAAAATCACCTTTAGTAACGCGTCTTGGTATTAGAAAGTGACTCGAAAAACATTGTAATTAGCGCGAAAATATTTCGATTTTTCTTTTCTCGGAATAGAAAGGGTGTGGAAACCACAGGCGAGAAATAGAAGAACCCTGCATGGGTTCCCTGGAGCAGTAGGGGATTTGAAAAAGTAACACACCACAAGGCAGAATATGTGACTCATGAGTGCATAAGTACTCATGTCGCGAGTTTTCATTCAGGACTGACTGATTTATTTATTTATTGGTTTTAGAGTGTGCTGTTGAACGATTTTCTGTTATTATGGTGTATGAGATCATATGCAGCCTGCTTCCTGCTCCTCCTGCGCCCCAGTTTTTCTTGTGCCCCCCTGGCACACATCATGTCGGAGGATGGTAATGACGTAAACATTTTGCCCCCCCTTGGAAAAAATTCTGCGGACGCCCATGCTAGCATGTTAGATTGCCTGTCCCGCCTCATATTGTAATGACTGGGACGAGTAGGATTAAAGGCCCTGAGGTCCACTAAGCTGACCTTGGTATTTGCTTTCACAATCACGTATTCCTACAAGTGCCTGGAAGATGAATTATGTTGAATGTTGGAACTGTGTTAGCATCAACCTTTGAACCGTAGAGTGGGTGTTCTGTGACATAGATCAGGGTACATTCTTAGCACATTGACTAGCACCTATAAGCACAGGCCTGGCCCCGGAATAGTCCTCTCCTGAGCCATGCACGGAGAGCAGACGCACCTCTCCCAGTGGCTTTCACGTCGAAAGAATGGGCTAATTAGACCAAACCGGGGTGTCAGCGCCAGGCGTGCACTAACGAGACAGCAGAGCCTGTTAGGGGAGCTAAGTAACAAGGGCCTCCCACTCCGAAGGCACTCAATTAACATAAAATCCCCCAGCAGCCTGACAAGGTATGAGGCACCTAACTCCCCATCACCCGCCCCAACCTAGCTCTATTCAAATGCAGTCACATTCGCTGCATTAATTAAAAACACTTCTCTCTTTTGGAACTTTGGATGAATCCTGTTTAAAATCCCTGGTAGAGTACAGAGGTGGGTGGTGATGACTTCGGTATCTTTTGCTGCATCCCTGCATCGCAATGATTTGCTGAATATTTGTAGGTTTGATGTTGGGAAAGCGTTCGACATGATGCACACAAGGCAAAGCAATATGACTTAGGACTTAAGTTATAGTTTGACAGACACGGACAGTACTGCGCCCCCCACCCTGATGGACTACCATCTGTCAAATTTAGAGATTACTTCTGGCCCAGTAGTCATGTTTGTCATTATTTTTCAAATAAATATAAGGGAAACAAGCCAACTGCACACAAAGCGCACGTGGAGAACATTTCAAAGCAAACACTGCACTGTGCCAACAAGACACGAGCACAGATTCATAGATAAACATAGCGCCCCACAATCAAACCACGAGCGCATACACAGCAGGCGCTGCATGCATAATGAGTGCTATTGACAGATCAAAAGATTCATAATAAAAACCTTTGGGGCAGGCAAAAAATGTTCCTATCACAAAAATACCACGCGATCACTACTGGAGACTCTGACCAGTCACTTTCTGTGACCTGGAAGAAATGTCCAGCAGAGCTGCACCTCGGAATAGGACGGTGTCTGGTGCCAGAGAGGGTATTTCGAAATCTGAAAACTGCTCTCTGTGGCATCGGACAGCCTCGATTCCTAAGGGACACAAGGCAGCAGGGAGCGAAAGGAGTGGCAGGTACTCTAGAGACTCGGGCGTGGGGGGCAATGGGGGTGATGAGTATCCTGGGGTTATTAAGGGGAGGGGGTTGTTACCACAGGAAAGCAGAGACACAGGACGGGGTGACTCTTTTCTGTGTTAATCTGAGAGAATGTGGCGTTACTTGCAGAACTGCAGACTAAGGGGCATATTAGCAAGGGCATTATCGACGCTTTAGCTGGACTTTTTCCCGCTAAAGCAGCGATAATTTTATCGCACTATTAGCAAGCTGTCGCTAACCAAAGTTAGCAACAGCTTTTAGGCGATAGCGACCGGTTTGGGGCCCGCTTTGCATGTCTGCGATATTTATCTCTAATGACATGCAAAGTGGGCGTACCCAACCTTTTAGCAACTGAAAGCAGTCGCTTCAAAGCCCATAGGAATGAATGGGCATTACCGATTCGTATTTACCGAATCGGTAAATACCGAATTCTTCCGATTCGGTATTCCAGCACATCTGGAATACCTACATATCCACCCCTTAGATTTACCGATTTTTAATTACTGAATCGGTAAAATTCGGTAATTAAAAATCGGTAAATCTATTTTACCTACATCTGGCCCTAGGTAGCTTAGTCCGTTACCACTCCAATGAACTGAGCACAACTGACTCAGCAAAGTGCCTCAGTGTTGGACATGGCCTTCTTAGGGGAAATTACACCAAAACTCTTCACTTTTTCCTCCTAGTCTTTGTGGACTCTCTCCTCCTAGCCTCTGGAAACTAGGCACATTCCCACTGTACTGCAGGGGGAAGGTGCGCATGCTCGCCTTGCCCACATTGGGCTTGGGGTGTTGTATGTAATGGGTTTAGGTGCTGTACCATCCTTCACCCCAGGAAAAGGTACACCACATACCCGGGGCAGGGACAGCACTGGCTAGCAGTGAGACATAGCACTGATTGTGCCTCCCACCGGATAGCCTGTCAGCCCTGTATCAGGTCTGCCAATGCAAGCCTGTGGGAGCACCATTGAGCTCCTGCCTAGGTTGACATCACATGCACCTCAACCAACCCTGAGTGGGTTGTCCCATGCTATGAAGGCACCCCCCAGGGAAGCCCTGATGAGCTCCGGGGGGGTTGGTAGGCTGAAGACTAGGTAGGTCCAAATGGATGTGCCCAGGTCCAAATGGATGTTCCCTGCCCAGGTAGAGAGAAACTCCCCCCCCCCAAATGGGGATTCCCCTGCCTTGGAGTTCGGCTCTTTCATGGGATACTCCGGGGGGGTTGCTGATTCTCTTGTGGGGCCTCCAGGCCCTGAGCACATCCTCTCTGTCAAGGCAGTGTTGAAGTGCATGCGCCTTCCTACACAGATTAGGAAGAGGCGCTGACACCATTTTCCGAAACATGGGGGGCTGGTCTGCCAATGCAAATCAGCTTGTGCGCACCGGCCCTGATGTTGTTTTGAATATGTGTCCTGCCTGCCATTGCAGGGTGGATGATGCCCCTGGCACCTATGGCATTTTGAATAGGTGCCCGGCCCGATTTTATGAGCTGGTGAGCATGTACTTGCATCCCCGGTGTTCTAACCTATGGGTTGCGCCTTCCGATGCAGGCCTGGTTCTACATGCTTACATTCAAGGTGCTAGGGCCTGGGTGAGCCATGTGCCCAACCTGTACACGTCACGTGCAGGTGCAGGCACCCTTTCTATCCATGGTGGAAAGTGGAGCTGATTCAATGTTCTGAAACACTGGCCGATCTGTCATTGCAGACCGGTAGGTGAGCATTGGCATCTATTGTGAATATACTCATGAGCAGCTTCCCATTGTAGGCCTCTGTAAGTGCGCACCCGCACCTATGGTGCCCATGATTGCATGTGCTGCCTGCCAACACAGGCTTGTGCATGCGCACAGGCGCACGCATTAGTGAAACCCATGTCTAGCCTCATGTGCAGACTCGGGCGGACGAATTTGCAACCCTGGTGCTGGGAACTATGTGTCCCATGTGCCATCGCAGGTCGGTGTGCACACTAGCACACGGGTGCCCAGGTAGTGAGGAATATTTATGTGTGTTTTCACTGCCTGTAAGACTTGCTGTTCCCACAGGTTAACATGGGGAAGTGGCTGACATTACTTCAGACTGCAATAGTGGATTGCAGTGGAGCAGCCTCATGATGTTTCATATCCATGGATTCGTAGTGCTAAACCCTTTCCATTGGTAAAAGGGGTTTCTTTCATCATAGCTCGCGTAGAAATGCCACTTATAGAATACTAGCAGCCCGCCATAGCGTTGCCTGGGGCAGAAGGGGGCTGGGGGCAGCATTTCAGGCGTGCGTGCACTCCCGCCCCAGCCCCCGCCCGCCACAACATTGTCTGTGTCCCGGACAATGTCGTGGGGGGCGGGGGCCGGGCCAGGAGTGCACGCAAGCCTGAAATGCTGCCCCCAGACCCTGAGCCTTACCGCAGTTGTTCCGGCCCAACCTCGAACACCGGCTCCACCCCGTCCTGTGTCCCAGAGCCTTACCCGAGCCGCCCTCCCCCCGAGCTCCTCACTTCACCGCCGCTCCTCCTCGCAAGCCTGAAATGCTGCCCCCAGACCCTGAGCCTTACGGCAGTT
Organism: Lissotriton vulgaris; assembly: GCF_964263255.1. Lineage (NCBI taxonomy): Eukaryota > Metazoa > Chordata > Amphibia > Caudata > Salamandridae > Lissotriton > Lissotriton vulgaris. The sequence goes on along the minus strand of NC_141693.1, from coordinate 249,108,798 downwards.
GTTCCGGACCAACCTCCCGCACCGGCTTCCTCCCGTCCCGTGTCCCAGAGCCTTACCTGAACCGCCGCTCCTCCCCGAGCTCCTCACTTCACCACCGCTCCTCCTCGCAAGCCTGAAATGCTGCCCCCAGACCCTGAGCCTTGCGCAAGTTGTTCCGGGCCAACCTCCCGTACCGGCTCCCTCCCGTCCCGTGTCCCAGAGCCTTACCTGAACCGCCGCTCCTCCCCGAGCTCCTCACTTCACCGCCGCTCCTCCTTATCATCACATACGTTGCGGCCAGCGCTACGTCGTGGCCGTCAGCGTCGCGGCCGGCGCTACTTTCAGGGCACTACTTTTTTTTTTTTAATTATATATTTAAATGTACGTTTTTTTTAATTTTCTATAGCCTATGTCCATCTGCACACCCTGAGGATTACAACAATGTATTGGGTGTGTGGATTGGCAGTGTGGTTCCCGAGTTTACCTTGCCAAAAGGTTTGTGTTCTCTCTTTATAATAGTAGTATAGATAGACATTTCTATGCTCCAGGAGTCTCGGGAACAATGGTGCCTGGCTCCAATGGATGCCAGGGGTCAGGGGAGCACATCAGTGCATTCCCCAAGCAACAGACCTAAACCATGAGCATCCCACGGGAACAGAAGACCTCTGCATTTGAGGGCTGAATGGGATAGATTGAAGATAGAGGTTGTGACACTTAGCCTCTATGGCCCCACTAAAGATTAAGATCTGAATTCCACAGCCCCAAGGCAGACAGGCCTACAATTTAGGGGAGACGTCTGTAGTTCAAAGGGAAACCCCCTAAATCACTCCAAACTTCAAAGGCACAGAACACTATAACTACAGGTGCCATTTTTCGGCAAGAGGTGAGTTGCGCTTGTGGGGACGTGAGACTGTAGACCCAGAGTGCGTGTTGTACATTTCCAGAGGACACTGTTGTGCACATGGAGGATAACTGTCCGAATAGTGGCTGGCCTGTCCGAGGACCTTCTGAAGTGTGGCACCCTGAAGTGTGCTATCCCAGGGCCCGACCATGGGGCTCCTGTTCTACTGGAGATCTTACGGACATCAAAGATCTCCCACGAGGAGCATACACCATCTACCTGTAACATTTGGAGATCTCTGCCCTCTTAAGTGCCCACCTTGGCTACTGAATCCCAACTGGACGTGTGGTGTGAGTGTGGAATTAAGACTTGTGTCTGGAGATCAGATTGCTAAGTGCAGAGCCCCAGAAATCTTGCCCTCTCCACACCTGGCCCCTCCCAAAGACATCTTGGCACCAGGTGGTAGCAAGAGAGATTGACTGGTTGAAGGAACGCTTCCGAGGCAGTTCAGAGGCGAGTCAAGAGACTGCGTGCATCCTTTATGTTTTGAGACCAGTGGGTGAACTTCCCAAGTTGTTGCTAACCTTCCCTTGTTTACATCTGTGTTCTAATTGAAACTCAAACATGTGCTTCTAAACACTGGCCGACAGTGACACTTTATACGTTGATTTGGTGCCAAAAGCACAACATATTGGACATTGGGTTTGGCCCACATAGCTCTGGCCCATGGAGCTGCTCAAAAGTGTTTATGCACAATTTTGATATCAGGCACCCCATAAGGGTACTGTCTCTCAAGTGGGAGGGTTTGATTAGGAATTGTCCACACTGTGCATCATACTGATATCAAAACAAAATGAGTGGGTTTTACTGCTAGTAATGTTTCTGAATGTGATTTATGCCCAAATGTATATGAAGTTAATGTTATAAGGATTGAATACGTGTTGAAAATAAAAAAAAATTACATAATCCTATGTGAAGTCTCTTTTGTGATGCTCAGTGTATTTATCACATGTGGCTGCTGTGCCTTTGCTTTACACATTGCCTCTGATATAAACCTGATTGCTCAGTGCCAAGCTATCCCCGGGTGAGCATGGGTTGTCCTGTGAGTGTAATCACCTGCCCTTGATGGGAGCGTTAGGTTCTGCCTGGCTGGGGGCATCCCTTCATCCGACTTGGCACTGCCAGTTCCAACACTCAATGTTTCTGTGGGGTCTTGAAAGAGAATAACCGCTTACATAGTCCGGATGAACACTCAAAGTCACTAAACTAATCTGAACTCAGCCCCATTGTAGCGATGGAACAGAGCACACAGTCTTAAATTATGGTAATGTGTAAAGTATTTATGCAGTGCCAAAACAGTAATAAAGTTAAAAACAAAAACAAAAAAAATCCCAAATTGAATTAGAAAGTTAGGGTAGCATTTAATAAAGATAATGACACCAATATGACAAAAATCCGCTAAGGAGAATCTGAGATAATGTTTTTTAAAGTTTTTTGTGGAAATAGTGCCAAAAAACACAGATCACCAATGACAGTCAATGGTTGCTGTAAACTGGAATATAGGCACAATTTGAGACTGACCGTGATAAAGCACGGTTCTGATACACAAACCGTGTTCATCCTTGTCAAATAATTTACCTTCTGACGTAGTCCTTTAAGTTCCAATCCATCACAGGAGTACACCTCTAAAGCCAGGACCTCAGAGTAGGTACTTACAGACTCACAGGGTGTCAGACAGAGGTGTCCAGTCCAGGTCCACTTAACAGTTGCAGTAAATCCCTGCTGTAGCTTGTTGTATCCCTGTAGCTTGAAAGAGAGGTCAGCCTTATGACCCTTGAAGTCTACTTCTTTGTCTTGGGTACAGGAGGGAGCAGGTCCAGTCCTTCCGGGCTCCAATCAGGTCACAGATAGCAGGTCCAATTCTCTTCTGTTCTCACTCAGGTCCAAAGGTGTTCTAAAGTAGGCTCCAGGAAATGTCACATTTATGCCAGGCTTGAACTAGTGAGTGTGAACGACTCATAGGCACATCCCTAACTAACGGGGAAGAAGTAAATGAGGTCAACCCTACCCTCTTTGGGCATTTTCAAAATGACAAAAGCCTTCGGCCACAGTAAAATTAGACTCTGAGTGCTTGTGTGTGTGGGGAGAGTGTACATAATAACCCTAGTGCCTTCCACATCTAACACCAGACCCCAGTTTTAATCAGTCACTGTACCACCAATAAACTCAGAGACAGAAGTATGTTGAAGCAAAAGCAGAGGATTCCAGTAGCTTAACAGAGGATACATAAGAATTGTCGTGCCAGCCTGTTCCTGCACTCTCAATTGTGCCCCCAGAGGGATAAAAAAATCCCAGAAACAGAAACCTAGTAGGCCAAATCAGTGTCCTTCAACAACCAGGTGGTGGATACATAAGAATCACCTAGGCATCCTGTCCACTGCTTTTCAAGTGCATCCTAGAATGTTTTATGATAACCCGGCAAACCTGTCAATCGGGAATTAACACTCAAGAGGACTGAACACTGTATTGTCCAAAAAGATATTCACAGTCCCTACCTTGCCTATTCTGTGAGATAAAAAGGATTCATCTCGGCACATTCAGCTCAGACTATTATTTGCTCCTGGGAGGCATTTCATACCTTTTTTACACTTATTAAAATGCTAATCCATGGCTGGGAGAAGTCTAAGAGTAAATGGAAATTAGTCTCCAGGAATGTCAGGCAGGGAAAAGGTAACGTTCTAAAAGTTACTTTTTCTTAAAATGTGTTAAAAATCTACTTTTACTATTTATTTGGATTTTTGATAAGCTATTAAAAGTAGTTGTTTATATATTTTTCTAGCTGTATGAAGCTGGCGTTCTATATAGTGCAATAAAATGAAGTACACTGTGTTGAGACTCCTTACTGGTTTACAGGTGCCAGCTTTAACAATCCCAAAGTGCTCTATTAGTGGTATTGTGTGCAGAATGTTGAGCATTTGTTGTACACACACTGTCAATAAATGGGACACATACTCAATAAAGATATCTGACACCAATATATAAAAATAACACAGATTGTTATATTGTTTTAGACAGGTCAGTACTTTTTAAGATAGGTTTTTAAAATGTAAATAGACAATACTGTATTTATGGTAATGCTAACCTATGGGAGAAAACATATACTGCATAGGGCCTCTTGCAGGGCTGTTCTTCTGGGCTTAAGATAAGTAGGGGCCAAGGTCCAATGCAGCACCAACAGGTCACCTCGGTTGTCTCTGGGGCGTCCATGGTGCAGAGGTGCTTTCCGGTGTTGGGTGCCACATTTAAGCCAATGGGAAAAGTACTGGTAAGAAGATGCTACAAGCGGGGGCTGGGGTCCCAGTACGGTTGAACCCAAAGGAGGCCAAGGTCTTGAGTGTCTCTGTGTCCCAGGGACACCATCAGTTTACCTGTACTTTGGCTCGGGGGGCTCATGTGCAGTGTTGCTTTGTCCGGCTGGGTCGTGCTCTGGTAGGCTCTCGCGGTTATCAGTCTCCTGCAAAAGAGGCTGCAGGAAGGGACTGGGGGACCAGTCCAGCTAAACCTAAATGGTGCTCAGCTCTTAAGGGTCTCAGGACCCCATAGGCATCATTGGTTCTCTTGGACTCGAGCTCTGGGGCCTGGGTACAGAGGTGCTTCTAGGTGTCGGGTTGCAGTGGTCAGAGACTTTTACTTCAGGGTTCAACCTGGAGATGAGGTCAAAACAGGACAGCTGGGCCACTGTTGGTGCTGGCCTATGTGGTACTGATGTCCCTCATCGGCTGGTTGGTCTTTGAGGGGTTGGTGTTTGTGGATTGGACCACCAACAAGTCTTGGCTGCTGCAAGGGGTCTGGTACCCCGGGTATTGGTCCTGGAGGGTGCCTGGAGGTTCTTGTTGTATGGCGTTTTAAATTCCGAATGAATTTTCCCGATTCATGCCCTTATATAGGTACAATTCGCGTTGCCCTTCTATAGGCATAGAAATCAAGCCATTATTTAGGCATAGCCCATGCAACCCAAATACAGGCATGGCTACTTCCATCCGCTCATCTACGTCACAACGATTTCTTGGAAAACCAGACTCTTAAGCAGAAGGGACTTCCCCTAGCCTGGATATTGATTTCTCAAATAAACTCATTATTATGCATGAACAACTATTCCTTAGGGGCTCATTCGTGACGTTCATATGCCCGACTTTACGTCAAAGCTGGCATTTCTAAACACCTTCAAGGTATAAATATACCTTCACTTGCTATGGTAAAGCAAGGTGTGGTTCGGTGCAGTTCGACGACCTACTTGCCCGATGCAGCTCGCTACAGCAGGTGCCGAAGGAAGCCGACTCTCCAGCTGACACACTGATCAGAAGCTGTCCTCCAGTGCCGAGATTCCAGCTCCAGTGTTTCTGACTCCCCTTGCGGGGTGTTGGGAAATCGAGTCTGAGACAAAGATAGCAAACCTCCTTCATTCTAAGGTATGGAGCAGATTAGAACCCAGAGAAACCTTTGGCAATTCTTGGCAAAAACTAAACCTATGCTAAAGACCATACTTACTTCTTCCCTCGTACTAAACCTAGGTTAGGTACATTGGGTAGGTATATTTTAGAAGCACCAGTTGAGTATTTTAGCCTGTGTTATTTATGTATGTATTTTTATACATAAATAGACAATGCTATTACAGTATTATTTTATAATACTGTTTACGCTGTACGCATTATTCTTTGCATTCTGATTAACGATTGTAGCAGTTCACCTCTCTTACATGAGAAAGAAGACTGTTGAATAAACAGTTTTATTGAAATGCCTGTTTCTCTATTTTCTCTGCAACTCTGTAAAAATGAAGCATGCACGAGTGACTGGGGTAAAATAGTTATCTATTGTTTCCACGACTCTGAAGATATTTGTTCCAGTCCTAGGGAAACAAAGTTGTCACGTTTATGCAGTTGTCAGAAACTAATCCCTTCTTGTGTATTGGAGAAAGTTTCTAGTGACCTCTGAGCTAGCTGGCATTCACAATTAGGTTTAGTATATTTGATAGAGACATACTGACCTAAGTCCTATGTCATATCTATAGGATATATTATTCTAATGCGCAGAGCCTATTGGGAATATAGGAACTACACACGTTTGGTGAGGCACTAATTTAACACTAGATACTAGAGTAACTCAGTTGGGCTTTTCTCAGAGACCCCTAAACACTAAACAAACTTCTAAAGAGAAGCATTCGCATTCCAGAGGTAGGGCTCCTCAAAAGGAGCCCTCTGAAAGGAGGTATAATCTCAGGAATAGGGATAATTTGAGAAAACCTGATAGATATCAAGATACTGATACACGTTCCTCTCATACCTTTCAGACTTCGTCACAGAAATCCGAAAGAAGAGGACGGTCAGAAAACAAGGAAGAACGTGTGAAGTCCAAAGACGATCAACACGTTCAGAAAAGCAAGAAACCTCAATTCACCAAAAAGAAGGCAGCTTGTCTAAAAACCAGACATGCCGAGGATCTTGAGGACACAACTCAAGAACGGGGAATTGGCTCAGACAATGTTGGACAGCGCAGCAGAAGTCACCCTAGCTCGCAAGAACTTGAAGGATCATCTGGAAACAGTGGATTTGAATGAATTTATTCAAGTTGAAACTGCAGATACCAGGGTTAGTTGTCCACATACGTTATATGAAATAACACTCCGAATGGAGGGAGACATACCAAGAAAAGCGAGATCACTCTTTTGGGAGCGACTTTCAAGGGTTATGACATTCTTCTAGCTGAACAAGACTGGCCACCACAATTTGTCGGGGAGTGCCCACATGGCGAAGACATCATTATGCCAGCCTTCTCCAACCACGTTCCAATTCATTTAAAATATACCTATGCCAGGAAATGGGCAGTCGCCCAAGCTCCTGCATTATACAAAAATCATGGACGATGGGATGAGGATTCTCCTCACCACATAATCCAGTAAAAAAATCAACCAACTGCACAAAGGCAGTACCCAGTTAAGCAAGAAGCTAAAAAACAGGTCAGGGAGATCTTAAATCAACTTGAATACCAGGGGGTGATTGAAACTTGCACCACGTCAATGAACAATCCTTTGTTTCCTTTCTCCAAACCAGACAATACATATCATCTAGTATTGGATTGCAGACATCTAAACTCCTGTTGCAAAACATTTGAAGTGCAAAATGCACACAGTACAGCATTAATGAATAACATTGTGTGTAAAAAGTAAAAAACCACATTAGGGGCCCGATGTAGGTAAACTCCAATTTACCACTTCTTAAATACCGAATCATACCGATTCGGTATTTAAGAAGTGGTAAATTGGAGGGGGGGAAATGTGGGTATTTCAGAATCGGTAAATACCGAATCTGTAAGATTCGGTATTTACCGATTCTGTAAATACCGAATCGGTATCCCCCATTGATTCCTATGGGCCTTGAGCCCATAGGAATCAATGTACATTACCGAATCAGTATTTACCGATTCGGTAATTACCGATTTCTGCAAGGGTGCAGGGAGTGTCACTTTGACACCCTCTAGCACCCCCAATACTGGCTTGTGTGCCATGTGGCACACAGACATGCCCTAAGGGCATGTCTGTCTGTCACATGGCATAGGTGTGCATGCACACCTGGATTCGGTATTTTAACACCCAATTGGATTGGGTGTTAAAATACCGAATTTGAAGGGCCTGTGGGACTGAAAGTAGTCCCACCTACATCCTGAATTTTAAAACTCGGTAAACTTACCGATTCAGTATTTTTCAAATTCGGTAATTTTACCGAATTGGTAAAATACCGATTCGGACAAAAAAAGGTCCCCTACATCTCAAAAGGCCAAATACCGGTAGGAAACGGCCGAATTCGGCCATTTCCGACCGGTATTGGCCACCTACATCGGGCCCTTGATATTTCTAACGGTTTCTTCCGTCAAAACATTGCACCAGAAAGTAGGTATTTGACCGCGAACTCAATTATGGGGACACAGCCTCACTTCTGTCGTCTCCCTCAGGGATTCAAGAATAGTCCTGGGTTATTTTCAGCGAGGGTAACAGAGTTACTACAAACCTATGATGATGAAGCATTGGCATATGTAGATGACATCTATCTAACAGACGATGACTTGGATAGGCACTTGAACAGGGTGAACACCATTATATTGGGCTTCGCCTCTGAAGGGTACAAATTCAATTTTAAGAAATCAAGAATTGCCCACCTCAACGTCCTATTCTTAGGATATGAATTATCAAGTGAAGGCAAAAGCCTGGCAGCAAACTTTGTAGAGAAATGTGCGCTGCTCCAACCTCTAAAAATGCTGAAAAACTTACAGTCGATTCTCAAATTCAAATTCAAATTCAAAATTAGCTTTATTCGGTATTTTACCAAAAAAACCATAAAAGCATACAAAATATAGACATAAGCAGACTAAGTAGCTTTTCTCATTAAAAAACTTCTTACAAAGATACATATCATGAATACAAAACAGGTAAAGTTCATTAAAATGCATACAAAATTACTAAAATTCATTCGTTAAGGACTCATGGAGTTCGTACAGTCTCCTGTATTACGTATTATCTGATGTGATAAGGTACAATATAATACGATATCCATGCAGTCCTAATCATTACCCATGGTCCCTCTGCACTTTACAGTGAAGGTCAGAAATTTTATTGCTGTCACTATGGTGATTTCATCTTGCATCATGTACAATCTGACCAGTGCAGTTTTACAGGTTCTCAATCCCCATGTCTTTAGCAATGGTAGCAGATATCTTTTTCTCCCCCACTGATAAAATTTGCAAAAGAAAATGCAATGTAGGTTTGTCTGTTTGGATAGGTCGTCGCACGGGCATTTTGCCAAGTTAGCCGACCAATCGTTCGGGGCAGGAAATGATATTAACCTATAGTTCGAGTCAGGAGCATTCTATGATAGCAAGAATAGGTTGGGGCTAGGTAAGCGTGAAGGCCTGTACCATGTAGGATGTTACGATGGGCTACTATTGTAGACTTGTGCCCGTCTAAATACCATCTCCGTTCCTCCAGTAAGTCAAGACATGCCACTTTTAGGGCTTTTTTTGTTATTTGTGAGCATGATGTAGGATTTAGGTAGAGATCTGGTTTGCCAATGGAGAACAAAAACTTTTTCACATAGGCTAACCAGGGCTGCTTACTGGAAGCGGGATGATTCAAGCAGTCTTGGATTACTTCCCTGTTGAAACCTGTGTCATCGCATGTCCAGATCTTAAACCACAACATCACTGGGGCTATTTTTATCAGGTCGGTGATATGGACTCTATCCAGTTCATTGTGGCAGATTGTAGTAGACGTGGAGCGGGGGACTGATAATAAGTGTCTCAGGAAAGCATTTTCCACTGTTTGGATTTGTGTACAGTCTGCCAGTCCCCAAATACCCGCCCCGTAAACAGCAGTGGAGACACATTTCGCTGCATAAATCTTAAGTAAAATGTCTACAGGTTTCCTGCCCAGTCTTTTAGCAAATTGTTTGAGGGCACCTATCGTGCGAGAGAAGGCCAGATTCCGGGAGGTTATTGCTGTTGACCATGTACATGTACCCCTGTTGTTAAATATGATACCTAGGTAGGAAAAGGTTTTGGTCATAGCAATCTTAGTATTATTGACGAAGGTTTTACATTCTGGTATAATTTTCCTTGTTGTACATGACATTGTGAATGTTTTTCCCTCGTTTATTTTTAAGCCTCTCATGGTCATAAAGGTTGAGAATCCTGTTAACGCTTTCTGAAGGCCCAATTGGGTACGAGCCATAATCACGGCATCATCAGCATATAGTAATAGTGGTACTGAGGTGCCGTTTATTTTAGGGTAGTCCACATCAAGATCTTTTAAAAAGTCTGCTATCTCGTTGATATATAAATTAAAAAGGAATGGTGCAAGGATGCAGCCCTGTCGCACACCCTTTGCTATAGGGAATTTTCTGGTTCGCTCGCCATTTTTACCATATCTGACCATGGCGCCAGCGTCTCTATACAGTTCCTGAATAAAGTGTAGAATATTTTTATCTATCCCCAATTTAACCAGGGTTTTCCATAACATACTATGGTCTAAAACTCTAAACAATCAAAAGCCGAGGTTAAGTCGACGAATGTTAAAAACAAATTCCCTTTTTTACTTCCAATATATTTGCTTGTTATTAAGGCCAGATTTAAACCCTGCTCTACAGTGCCTACACCAGTTTTAAAGCCGTACTGTAAATTTGATAAAATCCCTTTGCTCTTAGACCAAGTTTGCAATTTAGTTAACAATACTCTGCCTGCGACTTTCATCAGGGTGTCTAGCAAGGAAATAGGGCAGTAGCATTTTGGGTCCTGTCTATCCCCTTTTTTGAATATTGGGATTACTATGGCTTCGTGCCATGTATCAGGAAAACCCCTTTTGTTATACGCATTTAATACATTTGCTAGTAAAGGAGCCCACAGATCTACGTTTTCTTTAAATATATCGATGGGAACTCCATCTGGGCCGGGGGCCTTTAAATTAGCACTCTGCGAAATTGCTAGCTCGAGCTCTAGGGAAGTAAAAACTATATTTAAAGGGAAGCTCTCTTGCATCACTGCCTGTTCCACCTGCCTATTATTAAAATCATCTTGTGGGGTCATAGTTATTTGGTCTTTTTTGTATAGGGAGGTAAAATAATCAACCCAGACGTCTTCCGTTATGGCTATCTCCATCGAATCAGCCTTACTGTCCGTAGAGAAGAAGGGGGCATTAATTTCTTTCCAGAAAGAAATATTATCCCTTAAGGCACTTGCCTTTACTAGGGCTTCCCAGGCCTGATTTTTCAATTCATCCTGTCTCTGACGTAGGGTCTGTTTGTAGGCTCGCCTGGCACCTTTAATCAAACTAGAGTCTTTAGGGACTGTCTTTAATGCCTGTAACAGGTCTTTATGGGCTTTGGAACAGGCGGAATTAAACCAGCTGTGTAATCTCTTTACTGCCCCTTTCTTTAGTTTTTTGGTCAACTTATCATTTATAGTGGCAGTTATTCTTTCATAAGCCTCTATAATTAACTGGGGGTTAGTATTAAGTTGTAGGCAGGTCGTGAATTGTTCCAGTTCTTTCTGGACTAGCTCCTTCACGAACTTTGTGGAATCAATTCTTGCCCATTTTATGGCATATCCATTCTTTCTTGCCAAAGATATTGAGTGACCATGGAGAATACTAGGTATGCTTGTTACAAGGCTCTCTGACTTCTCAACAGCAATAGTGGTGCTAATCGGAAAGTGATCACTTATTGCCAGGTCTTCCGTGTTAAACTTCTCCAGACAGCCCTGGTTCCTATTAGACACTAGGATATAGTCAATTACAGTGCCTGACCCTCGACCAAAGAAGGTTGTTTTGAAAGCTACAGAGGGCTCACATAATTCATTAGCAAACCCCAGGTCCCAGTCATGCATTAGTTGGTTTAACATGTTACCCATAATAGAATGTTCAAAGTGTGTAGTGGGGTCCCCTCTTAGGTTATAAATGCCACAGTTTTTTGTGGCACTATAGGGACACAGATGACAATTATAATCACCTACTATTAGGGTACAATCTGCATCTTGCCCACCTCTTGTGAGCATTGTAATAAGCTCAGCTATTAGGGCTTTGGGATCTACTTTTGGCACATTGATATATATGTTAATCACAAAAATGGACCACCCCTTTGCTTTGACCATAAGTCCTTGCATTGATCTGGCCACCCCTACTTTAGATCCGCCTGCCATGTATGGGGTCAGTTTTATATTACACAAATTAGAGGCAAAGATACACAAACCCCCTGACCCTCTACCTCGATTACCCTGTATTGACGGGATGTAAAAGGTACTAAAGCCCTCAATGTGAGTCTCCTCCTGATCCCAACATTCTTGTAGACATATTATGTCCTGTTTTCCCATAAAGGATAGAAATGACTGGGCCCTTGATTTATTATTTAGCCCTGCGATGTTCCAGGAAGTTATTTTTAGGCTGGATTTTTGTTGTTTGGCTTCTAATGCCAGTAACTGATTAGTTGGCCTCTCCGCACCCTCTACACTGTGTTCTACCTCCCTTTTGGTTTGTGTGGTGTCCCGCGGGATTGTAGGTATAACCCCGCCATTGAATTGCTCTTGGGCTACGAAACCTTCCCCATTTGGGGTCTCATTTAGTTGGTATGATGGATGCTGAGGTGTTAGCGATGTTTCCCCTGTTGGGGGATCGAATATGTTCCCTGTTGGCCCAGTACTAGCATTGAGAATCTGGTGATCATTTATGCTGGACTCATCTGGGATGGCTAAATTATTTCCTTTCTGTTTTGTTGCCATTATTGGTCAATCGACCATATCTAGGCAGTCGAACCTGTTCCTTGTCGGGGCCCCCCTCCAGTAATCGGGATTTATGTTTTCTCTTCTCGGTGGCCAGGGGCGATTATCCCACCCTCTGTTCCAGTGGTTGCTACTATTCCTATTTCTGTTTCTGTTATAGTGCCCCACCTGTGTCCAGGGCCAATCCTGGACTTCTTCCCAGCTATTCGGGTCACCATAATTAAAAGTGTTTAGGGGTGGATAAAAGAAGGAGAGACGCTGAACGTCAACCCCCCCCCCTTTTCTCCAAGGCTGGCCATGAGGAGATGTAATCAGCTGTGGCGGGGTCCTCACAATTAAGTACAATACAATCACCCTGTAAACTTTTTTTGGTATCGCCGATCCAGAACACTCTTCTCATTGAGATAATTCTACTATGATTAGATGGATGAAGAGGTCTGTTTTGGCTCAACCACTGCAGTACCTTGTTACGCAAGGACCAGGGGGGTTCGTCTGTACCATCTGCCAGCTCGGTGACCCCGGTAAGTATGACAGTGTATGGGGTCGCCTCGGGTGGCAGATGTATCGGACGCCTATACCTATGGCCTTTCCTCACATTGGCCTGTGGCTGGGGTGGTTGGGCTTTTTGTGAAGTCTGTGGGGTATCCTTCTGCTTCACTACCTGGCTATTTGACTCGACGGGAGCCGGGGTTTTTTGAGGGTTATCAATGGGGCCTTTTTGTTTTCCAATCCCTTCTATTGGGGCAGGTTTTGAGGTGGTTTGTTTATTTTTTGGAGCTTCAGTGTTTACAACTCTTTCGAGCGGCGAGGGCTTGGGTCGGGTAGCTGGTAAAGACTGGGGTTGGGCCGGGTTGTTTGTGTCTTTCACGTTCCCCAAAGCCTTGGCAGGTGTTCCTAATGATTTTTGCTTGAAAGCTGGGGTATTTAATTTAGCTAATTGCTTCTCAATGGTCATGATGCTCTTTTCCAAAGGTTGCAGATGGTGTTTTAGCAACAGACCCATGCTTTTAGTGATAAAATCGTGTAGTGTTACACATGCGGTACATGGTTTCTGTATCCCACCCCCGCGGGCTTGATTCTCTGGCAGCTCTCGGACAGTCGATTCTAGGTTTCCTGAACTTCGGAAGAACTTACATTCTAAATTATGCAGAAAGGGTTAAACCTCTCTACGAATTAATCAAACCTGATTTTAAAACAGTTAATTGGACACAAAAACACACAGAAATTGTGCGTTCACTGCAAGCAGACATGTTAGCAACTAAACATTTGCAAATACGCGTAAACGTATGCAACTTAGTGACCTGAATAATTCCAGGACAATGCGGAGTCACATACTTAACTTTTAATGAGGGTGAAAAAAATAACCAATAGCTTACAAATCACATTTGTAAACACAAGCAGAAATGAAGTTTACTTCAACAGAGAAAATTCTAACAGCGGTTCAAACTGCAGTAGCAAAAGAGAGAGCCCTCGCACAGGGTAAACACATTATGGTCGTTACACCTTTACCTGCCTTAGAAGCAGTGACGAAAGCGAGCATTCCAAATGCAAGACATTGAATACGTTTTTGATCCTTATTTGAAACCACTAGCATTTCTACAATATGAACAAGAATGTCCTCTGCCTACTGAAATTCTGCCTCTAGAGCAGTATGAATGTATAATTTATACTGACGGATCAGCTCAATCCGCTATGGGGAAAACAAGCCTATAGTGCGGCATGCGCGATCGTTAAAGGTCATTGGCACAATGGCAAATTCCGACCAAAGGTCACTAAAACTCAATCTCTAGGAGATTACACAGCTCAGCAAGCTGAGCTACAAGCATTCAAAATGGCGCTTGAAAATACGGACCGCTAATTCCCCACACTCATAGTGTGTGATTCGTATTATTGTATTCAACCTTACAATGAATATTTGCAGAACTGGATTCAAAACGGCTACAAAGATGCAAAAGGTGGCACAATCAAGCATAAAATGCTTTGGGAACAAGTATTTCAATTATGACAAGGACTACAAAACACTCTTGTGATACATACACTGAGTCATCAATGTGATGGTGTTCAGGTTGAAGGGAATTCATTGGCTGATGAAGCCACGAAGGCAGCTGTGCAAACGGCTTCCGTAGCTGCAATCACTCATTCAAAAACGAAAACAGACGGTGAAATAATGCTAGCTGTCAATGCTTCAAGCAAAGATAGTGGTAAAACGTTACCTAAAGGATTTCCACTCAAAAACTCATATATAACTGATGCGAACAATGTTCCGTTTGCTTGAATCCCTGGAGTGGGGGATAGAATAATTCCAACATTAGGATTAATCTTAGCAGCACATGAAGGGCTAGCTTCTACACATGCAGGTGTTTCCGCCACAGTGTCATTATTAAAACAGAGATACTGGTGACCGCGCATTTGTAAACAAACCAGAAACTGTGTTTTGGAATGTGAAATATGCCAAAAGATGAAAGTCTCTACTGTGAAACGTCCTGCACAGATGCCCCTGTTAATTTCAGATAAACCATTAGCTTGTGTTTACCTGGACCACTGCGGTCCCCTACAGAGGGATGGTAACTATAAATATAACATGGTTGCAGTGGATTCGTGTTCAAGATTCATTTTGATGTGGCCTCAGCGCTCAGCTGACGCTCAAACTGTTATAAAAGATTTACGAGTCTTTATCGGCACATACGCAGTCGGCACGCTACATTCTGACCAGTGTCCTGCGTTTAGCTCTCGAGCTTACAAGGAGGCCATGGCCAAATTGCGCCTTGCATTGCGGTACTCTAGTCCATTCCATCCTGAGGGAAATTTGGTTCTGGAGAGAAAAAACGGGACATAAAGCAATCTATAACAGCTAGGGCATTAGGTTCAGGTGACGGGTGGGTCAAACATCTAATAGGTGTCCAACTTAGTCTGAACAATCTGCCAAGAAGTTCTCTGGGGGTATCACTCCATATGAAGTCCTTTTTGGGACCAGAATGTAAGTAGCGGACCTCGATTGTCAGACTTCAGTGGTAGACCAAAAACCATTTGACTGTCCCAGCAAGGCCTGTCTGGATCCCAAAGCTTGGTGATCTGGTCAGAGAAAAGATCGAGGACAAGTAGGAATTTGGGCCTTTTTACAGACAACCAGTACCTGTCCTAGCAATCCACAGATCAAGAACAGTATTACTGCTGCCCCTTGCTGGTAAAAAGGAGAACAGGTTTGTGTCAATCGACCTGGTCAAACCACATCATGTGGCCGATAATAAGCAGTAGGCCTAGTGGACTCCAACAAAGTAGCAGACACCCAGCTCTGGCTACTATCCAAGAGGTTCAAACTGAGAGACTCATCACCTTTGAAGAATCTGCAGTGCGAAATGAAAGACTAAGCAACAAAGCTATGGAACTTGTACCTCTTGGAACCCAAATAACAGTTCTTCAAGAAACGCCTGTCTACAATGAAGTAGCATTTGACTACACAAAAGTAACAAGAGATCCTGTGGTTCCAGCGATTTCAACGAATCCTGATGCAATCCCAACAATTGACATAACTGCCTCTGGCTATTTCATTAACTTTGATATGTTTTCTGAGGATCCGAGCGAGCCTGAAACGACGCCAGTAAAAAGAACTTTGGAAGAACAAGCAACAGACCTTTTTCATCACCTGGAAAAGACTTATCTGGTTTCACCCTGGATTGAACTGTGGATTGTGTTGGGTGTACTTTTTCTTCTACTTTGGTTGACTCTGATAATTACTTTGCGAATGCTGATAAATGGAAGATATGTCAAAATGGACACAGCAAGTAAGAACACCAACTTACTCCTCAATCCACACAAATCATCCCATCCTGAACAAAGAGACTTGTCAGCAGTGAACATCACAGCCGTTCCTATACCGGTTGGTATAGCTTGGGACAGAACTGATTATGAAATTTTTGGCCCGTCGGAGCTGTTGAAGATTCTACACTTATTCAAGATTTCATTTAGTGACTTTGTTTCATCAAGTACCTTGTCTGATGATTGGGACTTCGAGACTGTTAATAACATGATGTCAGACTTAGAAATGTCTGCAGTATTTACAAATCATGAATATTTAGAAGGTTCATCAGACTATGAACAAATGTATAGTTATAATCATTATGGTCATCATTTCTTGCACAGATCTGCAAATCCTAGATATGTATTAATGTATAACCAATGGGAACATTGTCCTACGCCACCAAAGGCGTAGGACAATTTGCTAGAATATTTCTGTATTTTTCAGGGTTCATTGTATCCAATCCAAAATCGTTTTACTTTAAAAATGTGAACAAAACAGGAATGAAAAGTATGTTAAAAAATACCAAACAAATTTATTCTGCGGCCTTTTAAGCCCAACTGTCTAAACTAGGTTTTGACTTTTGGAAAGACAACATTGAGACGAAAACTCTCTCGGGCACAGGGGATAGAAGCTATGCTTAGAGCCTATATCATCCCTGACCCACTTATGTTTTTGAATGACACTAACCAACAGACGTCTTGTCTTGGGTTAGCCAAGATAAAAAGACGTGAACAACCTGTCTATACCTACACCTACACCTGATAATGATAACACTTCAGAGGGGGAGGTCGACGTACATACTATTATTTTACATCACAACAGAAAAGATCCAGATTGAAATCAATCAATCAATCAATCAAAGACATTTATAGAGCGCACTACCTACCCGTAGGGTCTCAAGGCGCTTGGGGGGGGGGGCGCTACTGCTCGAACAGCCAGGTCTTGAGCTTCTTCCTGAAGGAGAGGTGGTCTTGGGTCAGGCGCAGGTCGGCCGGGAGGGAGTTCCAGGTCTAGGCGGCCAGGTAGGAGAAGGACCTTCCTCCTGTAGTGGCTCTACGGATGCGTGGGACGGCGGCGAGGGCGTGGCTGGCAGATCGGAGGTGGCGTTTGGGAGCATAGAAGTTGATGCGGTTGTTGAGGTAGCTCGGGCCTTGATCGTGGAGAGCTTTGTGTGCGTGGGTAAGGAGACGGAAGGTGATTCTCTTGTTGACGGGGAGCCAGTGCAGGTCTCTTAGGTGTCCGGAGATGTGGCTGTGTCGTGGGATGTCGAGGATGAGTCTAGCTGAGGCGTTCTGGATGCGCTGGAGTCTCTTCTGGATCTTGGCGGTGGTTCCGGCGTAGAGTGCGTTGCCGTAGTCCAGTCGGCTGGTGACGAGGGCCTGGGTGACGGTCTTCCTGGTCTCCGTGGGGATCCACCAGAAGATCTTCCGAAGCATGCGCAGGATGTTGAAGCACGACGAGGAGACGGCGTTGACTTGCCTGGTCATGGAGAGGGAGGAGTCCAGGATGAAGCCCAGGTTGCGTGCGTGGTTCGTTGGTTTGGGTGCGATGCCCAGGGCGGGGGCCACCAGGAGTCGTCCCAGGCAGAGGGCGAGGAGCCCAGGATGAGGACCTCCGTCTTGTCTGAGTTCAGTTTCAGGCGGCTCGTCGTCATCCACTCGGCTACCTCTTTCATTCCTTCGTGCAGGTTGGCTCTGGCGGTGGCGGGGTCGTTGGTCAGGGAGAGGATCAGCTGGGTGTCGTCGGCGTAGGAGATTATGTTGAGGTTGTGTTGGCGTGCGATGGCCGCGAGGGGGCTCATGTAGACGTTGAAGAGAGTAGGGCTCAGCGAGGATCCTTGAGGGACGCCGCAGATGACTTCGGTGGCCTCTGACTTGTACGGTGGTAGGCGGACTCTCTGTGTTCTTCCGTCGAGGAAGGAGACGATCCATTCCAGTGCCTTCTCCTGGATTCCGATGTTGCTGAGGCGCTGCACTAGGGTGCGGTGGCAGACCGTGTCGAAAGCCGCGGAGAGGTCTAGGAGGATGAGGGCCGCTGTTTCTCCATTGTCCATCAGGGCTCGGATGTCGTCGGTGGCGGCGATGAGGGCGGTCTCGGTGCTGTGGTTGGCACGGAATCCGGACTGCGATGGGTCGAGGGATCCATTCGTCTCGAGGAAGGCGGCCAGCTGTTTGTTGACGGTCTTCTCGATGACTTTGGCTGGAAACGGGAGTAGAGAGATGGGGCGGTAATTCTTGAGTTCGGTGGGGTCTGCTGTAGGTTTCTTGAGTAGAGCGCTGAGTTCGGCGTGCTTCCAGCTCTCGGGGAAGGTGGCGGTGTCGAATGAGGTGTTGATAATGTCCCGCAGGTGGGGTGCGATGACAGCGTCGGCTTTGTTGAAGACGTGGTGAGGGCAGGGGTCGGTCGGAGATCCGGAGTGGACGGAGTTCATCATGCGGACGGTGTCTTCGGTGTTGACCGGGGTCCAGGCGCGGAGGGTGGTGGTGGGCGGCTTTGTTGCGGTCGTGGCGTGAGTCGATTGAGTGCTGAAGCTGTTGTGTATGTCCGCGATCTTGTTGTGGAAGTAGGAGGCGAGGGAGTTGCAGAGGTCTTGCGATGGGGTGATGTCGTTGTTTCCGGCGTTGGGGTTGGAGAGCTCTTTCACGATGTTGAAGAGTTCCTTGCAGTTGTGTGCGTTGTTGTCCAGTCGGTTCTTGAAAGCCGTTTTCTTGGCGGTGCGGATCAGTTGGTGGTGTTTCCGGGTGGCGAGCTTGAGGGTGGTCCTGTTGTCTGGCGTGGGTTCCTTTCTCCAGGCTTTCTCGAGGGCTTGGCAGTTTTTCTTGGAGCTCTTGAGTTCGTCGGTGAACCATGGGGCTCTCTTACTGCCGGGTCTGCTGGGCGGGATCCTCAGAGGGGCGAGTTCGTCTGCGCATTTGCTGATCCACTTCGAGAGGTTGTCGGCGGCCTGGCTGGGGTTCGCTGAGCTGGCCGGAGGGTGCTGGCTCAGGGAAGCGGCGAGCTGGTCGGCTGTGATCTTGTTCCAGCTTCTTCGGGCAACCTGTTGCTGGTGGTGGTGGATCGTCGTTCTTCTGAAGGTGAAGTGGATGCATCTGTGGTCCGTCCAGTGGAGTTCTGTGGCGTGGCTGAAGGCGATGTCTTTGCTGGATGAGAAGATGGCGTTGAGTGTGTGTCCGGCGAGGTGGGTGGGGGTGGACACCAGCTGCTTGAGTCCAAGGTTGGCGAGTTTGTCGAGCAGGGTGCTGGTGTTGCAGTCGTTGTTGTTCTCCAGGTGGAAGTTGAAGTCTCCCAGGAGGATGTAGTCAGCGGAGGGGAGGGCGTGCGGGCTGACGAAGTCGGCGATGTCCTCGCTGAATTGAGTGCGTGGTCCCGGAGGTCGGTAGATCAGGGTGCCTCTGAGGGTGGTCTTCGGGTCGGTGTGGATCTGGAAATGTAGGTGTTCGGCAGAGGGTGGGGTGTTGTCGGTGCTGGTCGTGATGCGGATGGTGTTCCTGTGGATGATGGCGATGCCTCCTCCCACTTGGTTGGCGTTGCGGTCCCTCCGGGTGATCTTGTAGCCTTCTGGGATGGCGATGGCGATGTCGGGTGCTGAGGAGGCGTTCATCCAGGTCTCCGTGATGAAGGCAACGTCAGGGGCTGTGGCGTCTAGGAGGTTCCAGAGTTCGATGGCGTGTCTGTGGACGGAGCGGGTGTTGAGCAGGATGCACTTGAGGTGGTTGCTGCTGGTGTTCGGCTTGGCAGGTGCTGGTGTCGGGCAGGTCCGGATGCAGGTGAACTTGCAGGTGTTGCAGCTGAAGGGTCCGTGGACGCGTCGTGGGGTGGCTCGGTAGCATCCCGGGACTCGGCCGGTGTTGAGTGCGATGAGGGTGGCGGCGGTGTACGTCAGGCGGGTCGGTCGGGGTCCTCGAGGGCCAGGGGTCCTGGCACTGGGAGCGGTCCAGGCGCGGACGGGCGTAGACGGGCTTACCTTTGGCGTGCCTTCGGCGCACAATCGGCGCGCCCGCTGCGCGTGACCGCTGCGCGTTCGCACGGTCGCCATATATGGCGAAGTGCGCGGGGGGTCGGAGCAGCTGGGAGGCGGGAGCGGGGAGGGTACAGAAGGGAAAAAGGGGCAGGGTTAGCGGCGGTGGCGGGAAGCGGGGAGGGAGTACGAAGGGTGGCGAGACAAGGGGCAAACAGGAAGGAAAACGCAAATACGATCAGAAAATTACTAAACAGGCACTAAGGAACGACAAAAACAAAACAATAAAGACAATCACAGAGTTACACCAGCAGGCGAGCACGGACCACGCCGCTCGAAGGAGGGGGCGTGGTCACGCGGCGGCAGCGAGGCAGGCAACGAGGCAGGCAAGGCAAGGGGGCACACGCAGCAGCTGGTGGCCGTGCGGCGCAGGGGTGTCCTACAACTAGGTCACACTCACCTGCGTCGCACGGTCGCCATATATGGCCAAATGCGCGGGGGGCGGAGCAGCTGGGAGGCGGGAGCGGGGAGGGTACAGTAGGGAAAAAGGGGCGGGGTTAGCGGCTGTGGCGGGAAGCGGGGAGGGAGTACGAAGGGCGGCGAGACAAGGGGCAAACAGGAAGGAAAACGCAAATACGATCAGAAAATTACTAAACAGGCACTAAGGAACGACAAAAACAAAACAATAAAGACAATCACAGAGTTACACCAGCAGGCGAGCACGGACCACGCCGCTCGAAGGAGGGGGCGTGGTCACGCGGCGGCAGCGAGGCAGGCAACGAGGCAGGCAAGGCAAGGGGGCACACGCAGCAGCTGGTGGCCGTGCGGCGCGGGGGTGTCCTACAACTAGGTCACACTCACCTGCGTCGCACGGTTGCCATATATGGCCAAGTGCGCGGGGGGCGGAGCAGCTGGGAGGCGGGAGCGGGGAGGGTACAGAGGGGAAAAAGAGGCGGGGTTAGCGGCGGTGGCGGGAAGCGGGGAGGGAGTACGAAGGGCGGCGAGACAAGGGGCAAACAGGAAGGAAAACGCAAATACGATCAGAAAATTACTAAACAGGCACTAAGGAACGACAAAAACAAAACAATAAAGACAATCACAGAGTTACACCAGCAGGCGAGCACGGACCACGCCGCTCGAAGGAGGGGGCGTGGTCACGCGGCGGCAGCAAGGCAGGCAATGAGGCAGGCAAGGCAAGGGGGCACACGCAGCAGCTGGTGGCCGTGCGGTGCGGGGGTGTCCTACAACTAGGTCACACTCACCTGCGTCGCACGGTCGCCATATATGGCCAAGTGCGTGGGGGGGCGGAGCAGCTGGGAGGCGGGAGCGAGGAGGGTACAGAAGGGAAAAAGGGGCGGGGTTAGCGGCGGTGGCGGGAAGCAGGGAGGGAGTACGAAGGGCGGCGAGACAAGGGGAAAACAGGAAGGAAAACGCAAATACGATCAGAAAATTACTAAACAGGCACTAAGGAACGACAAAAACAAAACAATAAAGACAATCACAGAGTTACACCAGCAGGCGAGCACGGACCACGCCGCTCGAAGGAGGGGGCGTGGTCACGCGGCGGCAGCGAGGCAGGCAACGAGGCAGGCAAGGCAAGGGGGCACACGCAGCAGCTGGTGGCCGTGCGGCGCGGGGGTGTCCTACAACTAGGTCACACTCACCTGCGTCGCACGGTCGCCATATATGGCCAAGTGCGCGAGGGGCGGAGCAGCTGGGAGGCGGGAGCGGGGAGGGTACAGAAGGGAAAAAGGGGCGGGGTTAGCGGCGGTGGCGGGAAGCGGGGAGGGAGTACGAAGGGCGGCGAGACAAGGGGCAAACAGGAAGGAAAACGCAAATACGATCAGAAAATTACTAAACAGGCACTAAGGAACGACAAAAACAAAACAATAAAGACAATCACAGAGTTACACCAGCAGGCGAGCACGGACCACGCCGCTCGAAGGAGGGGGCGTGGTCACGCGGCGGCAGCGAGGCAGGCAACGAGGCAGGCAAGGCAATGGGGCACACGCAGCAGCTGGTGGCCGTGCGGCGCGGGGGTGTCCTACAACTAGGTCACACTCACCTGCGTCGCACGGTCGCCATATATGGCCAAGTGCGCGGGGGGCGGAGCAGCTGGGAGGCGGGAGCGGGGAGGGTACAGAAGGGAAAAAGGGGCGGGGTTAGCGGCGGTGGCGGGAAGCGGGGAGGGAGTACGAAGGGCGGCGAGACAAGGGGCAAACAGGAAGGAAAACGCAAATACGATCAGAAAATTACTAAACAGGCACTAAGGAACGACAAAAACAAAACAATAAAGACAATCACAGAGTTACACCAGCAGGCGAGCACGGACCACGCCGCTCGAAGGAGGGGGCGTGGTCACGCGGCGGCAGCGAGGCAGGCAACGAGGCAGGCAAGGCAAGGGGGCACACGCAGCAGCTGGGGGCCGTGCGGCGCGGGGGTGTCCTACAACTAGGTCACACTCACCTGCGTCGCACGGTCGCCATATATGGCCAAGTGCGCGGGGGGGCGGAGCAGCTGGGAGGCGGGAGCGGGGAGGGTACAGAAGGGAAAAAGGGGTGGGGTTAGCGGCGGTGGCGGGAAGCGGGGAGGGAGTACGAAGGGCGGCGAGACAAGGGGCAAACAGGAAGGAAAACGCAAATACGATCAGAAAATTACTAAACAGGCACTAAGGAACGACAAAAACAAAACAATAAAGACAATCACAGAGTTACACCAGCAGGCGAGCACGGACCACACCGCTCGAAGGAGGGGGCGTGGTCACGCGGCGGCAGCGAGGCAGGCAACGAGGCAGGCAAGGCAAGGGGGCACACGCAGCAGCTGGTGGCCGTGCGGCGCGGGGGTGTCCTACAACTAGGGTTAATCTGGCCCACAGACACAAACAACTGTCAAGATAGATTCCTGAACAAAACATGGGGATTTACATTCAATAGGCCAGATCCAAGATATGTTCAGAGACAGCATCCAGGAATAGTAACAACATACAATGTAAGGAAACTGTGCCTTGAATGGTTACATAGATCTACACTTAAGGATGTAAAACAACATGTATCTTTACTTAAAGATGGCGCTGATCTTAGGGAATTCTTGCTAGGACCAAGAACACCGCGTCATAAACGTTCTATATATGCTGGTATCTATGCTGCTTATAAAGAAGCATGGAAGATTACGCAAGCAGACACTGCAGAAAGAATACGAGAAATTGATTGTATTAATTTAGAGAAAACTCTCTCTGTGGATGACAACGGATTAACGACTCTGTCGTCCTGAATATATTAATTGGACAGCATAGTGTCTTCTGCCATAGACATCATGGAACAGGACTTGGTCATGTTGCAACATGGTCAGTCGCAATTATGTTCTATCATGCTACTAGGCTGGACGTTGCAAAACCTTCGTTTAGGCTATGTGCCTTGGCGTTTAATCAATACTACGTCACTGTTTTCAGAATTCAATCTCACTGATAAACAGATCAAATTGGTACAAAGGGGAGCAGACTATACGGTGCTGAGCATTGAAAAACTGGAAAGATTGCCATTAACAGTAGCAGAAAAACCAGCTATTGAATGGATTATACATGGAACAATCACTATGCCTGTTACAATTTTCCATTTTCAATATTGTCCAAAACACATACCAGCAGGCACATATGAAAGGTTGGGTAAAGAATACATCAAGACATCCTGGGATTTACCGTACACGCATAGATGTTGGAGTGGGGGACGTGAAGTGTTTATTAGCGGGAAAAACTGTGAAAACGCACTAAGCCGTTCTCTCCTTAGTCAGGGTATAAACTTACACGGGTCTGTGATGGTTCCTCTAACAATTTATCCTACCACCTGCAAGGTTCACCAGCCTCAGTGATTGACCCAATTTTTGGACCACTCTCGAATGGGAGTTACCTTATGTTGAATGATCACAGCTGCTGTGGCATGTTGCCAGGAATACCATATCTAGTAACTGTGTCAGCCAGGGTCACTTGCTGTATGCAAGTATTGTTTCCTAAAACCAAGACAAACAGGGAGTCGCCTTTATGGCCTTCACTGATCATCTCTTCTATACGAAATGATACTTTAAGCAGAATGAAAGCCATTCTTTTGCAAAAGACTGTGCCACTGACCTCAGCCAAATAAACTTATGATCTACAAGTCGCAAGGACTTCTGCCAAGATACATGCCCTCTTAACTACAAACTGCCCTATACATTTCTCAGGAATGTTAAGTCGTATCTTAAACATGTCTGATACAAGCGGTGTTGTACATGTATTTAAAATCGTATTTTCTGGACTGTTAGCACCTTTTGAAGCAGTCCTAGGAATTTTTCCAAACTTCTTGCACTCTGTGTTTGGCAGACTGACTCTCATTTTGGGTCTCGCTGCAGGGATACTATTTTTGCTCCTACTGCTGCGATATGGCAAGCCAATTCACAAGCGACACCCAGTTTTCCATGGAGACAACTATACTGGTGATGAAGTGTCGTGAGGGCATCGTCCACATTTTGGGACTTCCTCGTCTAAGAGAATTAAATACCACATGGTTTCTATCATTCAGACCAATTTGGCAACATTGCATCTTACCTGTTCTGCGCTGCCTGCTATGGGGAGAAGAATGTGTGCTAGATACATGTCTCACACTCCCGTCAGTCATGCCAATGGATGTTGATACTTTGCTTGAACCAGTAACGGCCCATGCACTGTATTGTCCCCAGTGGCTACCAATTCTGATGACCGCATTCATTGAGATCTCGCAGACGCAAAATGCTACTGCTGAGGTAACAGAGGAAACAACAGGCGCACAGGTACCATCGATTCAAACATTGCTAATGCGACCAATGCTGACGGCGACGCTTCCCATCTATGTGCGATTAATCTTCTATACGAGGTAATCCAACTTTCACCTACAATGGTAGACACATTTTTTACAGACTTAGAAGATTTGATGTTTTCTCCAAATGCAAACAGTGACTTTTGATATGGCACACAGTGTTCTGAGAGACAGTGAATTCGACCTTCAATTTTTCAAAACAAAGTTCTAACTTTGGAACTCTTTTTTCCTATGATTACATTTTTTTTTCTCCCAAATTTGTATTTTTCGTTTTTGGCACAAAGTAATCTGCTTAAAGTAGAACTATTCATAGAGATCAAGAATTCTTTGAAAAACTTCCAGAGACAATATTGGACCTTGTCCACATACAAACAATTTTATGTAATATGACATGGAATGGTTTCAGCATTTTTTTCTTCTGTATTTACGAGCCATTTCATAAATGTATATTTTCGTGATTCATTCAGATAGCATTTTCAAATGTCATCTATATGCTTAGAATGAAACATTGCTTTCAATGCGTACAGCACCAATGCTCGTTTGTGTACAACCAGTACCAATGCATTTTTATGTATTTTGGGAGGGTTTTAAACACTTGCTGTGTAGATATATTTTAGATATGTTCCAAAATGTTTAGGACTTAGTATTTTAGTAAAAGTTTAAAAGTCGTAAATAAGAAAGTGGAGTGGGTGTTGTATGGCGCTTTAGATTACGAATGAATTTTCCTGATTCATGCCCTTATATAGGCACAATTCGCGTTGCCCTTATATTGGCATAGAAATCAAGCCCTTATTTAGGCATAGCCCATGCAACCCAAATACAGGCATGGCTACTTCCATCCGTTCATCTATGACACAACGATTTCTTGGAAAACCAGACTCTTAAGCAGAAGAGACTTCCCCTAGTCTAGATATTTATTTCTCCAAGAAACTCATTATTACGAATGAACAACTATTCCTTAGGGGTTCATTCATGACGTTCATATGCCCGACTTTACGTCAAAGCTAGTATTCCTAAACACCTTCAAGGTATATATATACCTTACCATACTATGGCAAAGCACAGTGTGGTTCGATGCAGTTCGACGACCTACTTGCCCGACGCAGCTCACTACAGCAAGTGCCGAAGGAAGTCGACTCTCCAGCTGACGCACTGATCAGAAGCTGTCCTCCTCTGCCGCGATTCCAGCTGCAGTGTTTCTCACTCACCTTGCGGGGTGTTGGGAAATCGAGTCCGAGACAGAGATACCAAACCTCCTTCATTCTAAGGTATGGAGCTGATTAGAACCTAGAGAAACCTTTGACAATTCTTGGCAAAAACTATACCTATGCTAAAGACCATACTTACTTCTTCCCTCGTACTAAACCTAGGTTAGGTGCATTGGGGTAGGCATATTTTAGAAGCACTGGTTGAATATTTTAGCCTGTGTTATTTATGTATGTATTTTATGTCATAGCACTAGACAATGCTATTACAGTATTATTTCATAGTAGTGTTTACGCTGTGCGCATTATACTTTGCATTCTGTCTTAATATAGCAGTTCACCTCTCTTGCATGAGAAAGAAGACTGTTCAATAAACCTTTTTATTGAAATGTCCGTCTCTCTATTTTCTCTGTAGAATTGAAGCATGCACGAGTGACTGAGTAAAATAGTTATCTATTGTTTCCACAACTCTGAAGATATTTGTTCCAGTCCTAGGGAAACAAAGTTGTCATGTTTATGCGGTTGTCAGAAACTAATCCCTTCTTGTGCATTCGAGAAAGTTGCTGGTGACCTCATAGCTAGCTGGCACTCACCTTGCCACTAGCAGGGAGGGGGTTGTGGTACTGAAAATTCTGGAACCTGCTATTATGTGGTACCGAAGCTCTACACTTGTGTCAAAAATATCCCCGTATCATGACGATTTTAGTATCAGCAGACCGGTAATGATTGGGATACCATACCTAAGCATTTGTGTCACGATCAAGTGACGAAATCACCCTGAACTCGTAGTTTCTGTCTTGAACCCTCGGGTTCCATTTTGTGAGCGGCATCCATTTTGTGATTGCCCTTACATAGTCAAAACGACCAAGGCAGAATTCGATCTGAAAGGGCACGTACACCTTTGCTGACTCCTCTGTGACCTGGGCAAGCTGGCTCCACTGCCTCAAGCCAAACCTGTTCGGGCAGTCCCCATCCCAGTGGCCGAACAAGATTAGTATCAAGGCACAACATGTCATAAACCGTTCATCGCATACAAGCTATGGCTAATCACACACACACCTGTCCCTGTTTCTTCTTTATGACTTGTTTTACAAGGAGGAGGTGCCCGATTTTATTAGGGGTCCGTCGATATCTGATGAAAGTTCTGGGCCTTGCCGGGTAATCTATCACGAACTGGACAAACTGAAATGTGGACTTGTCATCATGACTCTGCTTTTTATTTGTAGTAGAAATATTTGTATGACCAACTGTAAAACCAGGAATTCTTGCCTGAAGCTCAATATTTTGTATAAAGAGAAGAGGCTGGTTCTGTAAAAACGAGCAGTCTCCTGAGTTCCTACATGCTGTTGTACTTCTAGAATGCCTGTTACTGGTTGCAGCCAATAAACTCGATCCTTGACATCACCTAGAAGACTCTGTGTTTCTGTGGTCCGAAACAGGAAGGACTCAAGAGGTCTTTAACACCTTCAAGGTATATATATACCTTACCATGCTATGGCAAAGCATGGTGTGGTTCGATGCAGTTTGACGACCTACTTGCCCGACGCAGCTCACTACAGCAAGTGCCGAAGGAAGTCGACTCTCCAGCTGACGTACTGATCAGAAGCTGTCCTCCTCTGCTGAGATTCCAGCTGCAGTGTTTCTCACTCACCTTGCGGGGTGTTGGGAAATCGAGTCCGAGACAGAGATACCAAACCTCCTTCATTCTAAGGTAAGGAGCTGATTAGAACCTAGAGAAACCTTTGGCAATTCTTGGCAAAAACTATACCTGTGCTAAAGACCATACTTACTTCTTCCCTCGTACTAAACCTAGGTTAGGTGCATTGGGGTAGGCATATTTTAGAAGCACTGGTTGAATATTTTAGCTTGTGTTATTTATGTATGTATTGTTATGTCACAGCACTAGACAATGCTATTACAGTATTATTTCATAGTAGTGTTTACGCTGTGCGCATTATACTTTGCATTCTGTCTTATTGTAGCAGTTCACCTCTCTTGCATGAGAAAGAAGACTGTTCAATAAACCTTTTTATTGAAACGTCCGTCTCTCTATTTTCTCTGCAACTCTGTAGTATTGAAGCATGCATGAGTGACTGAGTAAAATAGTTATCTATTGTTTCCACAACTCTGAAGATATTTGTTCCAGTCCTAGGGAAACAAAGTTGTCATGTTTATGCGGTTGTCAGAAACTAATCCCTTCTTGTGTATTCAAGAAAGTTGCTAGTGACCTCTTAGCTAGCTGGCACTCACCTTGCCACTAGCAGGGAGGGGGTCCGACACCAGGGGCACCTGTATGCTGGTGGGCTTTGGTCCTTGATACTCACCTTGCCACTAGCAGGGTTGGGGGCTGACACCAGGGGCACCTGTGTGGCCCCTGTATGCTGGTGGGCTTTGGTCCCTAATACTCACCTTGCCACTAGCAGGGAGGGGGGCTGACACCAGGGGCACCTGTGTAGCAAGTCAATACAGGTGTTATTTTGCCACATTACACCTATGACCTGGTTGCCAGACATTCCTTTCCCTGATTGTCAGATGGGCACACATTTGTATATGGTGCAGGTTGTGATGGTAGTATCTGTGATTGTACTACCAAGGGGGGCACGTTATTTACTTTGGGCCCAGGTCACACTCAATCCTTACCCCCTCACTGACATAGCGCATGCGTGGTACTGGCCATGCCTACTGGGTTGTGCGGATGTTTTCCTGTGTCCTCACCGCTGCAATGATGTCACGGGGAGATGGCGGTGCTTACTTTGTTGATGGATGGTACCGGTGCGTAGCAGTGTGTTCACAACTAGCGCGCCTTGCAATGACACTGGTGGATATGGTCCTGTGCCCACCAGGAGGTCTGGAGTGGACAGGAATACATTTGCAGGTCAGGTGTTGTGTGTTGATGTTGTGTGCGGATGTGTGTCATTGACGTACCTGCGGCGTTGTGCACAGCGGCGGCGTCTTTGTTGATGGCGGATCAGTAACAGCAGCGGTAGGGCCTTTAGGGCAGGATCCATTGTGGTAACGACCGCTTGGAGCACTCTGGGATTCCCGTTTTGCTCCACTGTGTTGCTTCCGCCATGTTTCGATGGGTGGTTACTCCGTTGCAGTCGGTGACCTATTTGATGCATTGTAATTGGTACGGCGTTCTCACGTCATTCCACCTGGCGGTCTCTCGCCATTGGCTATGTCCGCCCTTGTCGCGGAACCAAACTACTGGCAGAACTGGATTTACTACGGCGGACGGAAATTGGGCTGTGTCTGCCCATCGTAATGTGGTGGTCGGAGATTCGCGGCCGTGGTTGGCAAAACTACACCCGCCAGGCCGGCGGTGGCAGACCGCCCGCCATCGTAATCGGACCCTTGGTTTTTAGATGAGGGGAAAAGGCAAGGCCCAGTATGACACTGGCTCGAGCTTGGTGTAGGATACTCAAGACGGTTACGGAGCACACATAGGACTTAGGCAGGATTTATGCCCAGCTGGGAGGACCTCAAGATGATGGGAATGGAGCAATAGCCCTCATCCTACCAGACCTGGCTGCAGCTTTTTCCTCTGTTTATTATCATAACCTACTCCTTTGCCTCAACAATAAAAGTTCCCACAACAAGACCAGGGCTTCCTTGCCTTTTATTTTACAAACGGGGTCCAGATTGTCTCCTTTGCCTCTTTTGTCTTTTCACCTCACCCTGAGCTTTTCAACGTCCCTGAAGTATCAAAATTGCACCTACCCAGCTCAATGTGTATCCTGGCAACAAGCAAAGAGCCCGCGCCCCTTGACCTTCGACAAAGGAGCAGTCAGGAGAGCCACAGCAGATGAGCAGTACAACCATATTTTTTTCAGGGATTTCTAGATTGATTTCATTTAACAAGTGACTCTGTGCTCTATGAGCATTTTTCAGAGTTATGTGGACCCTGTTTGAGGCATGAAGGATTTCTTTACCTTTTTAACACCTAAATTGGTTTCATTAGTTTAAGGTATATGTGCAGGAAGCTAGACTTCTTTGTAGATGTTGTCCCACTTTTTGCCCCCATTTGAACTACATGATGCTTTTTTTTAATCTGACAGTGCACTGAAGCCTACTAACCAGGCTTGAGTGCCAGTGTTCTTTCCCCTAAACTGACATGCCCAATTGTCAATTAGCAAGGCCTTTAGCACCCCTGTAAGTCCCTAGTAAGTGGTACCCCTGGTACATAAGGCATGTGTACTCAAGAGGGTCTAAAGGATGGCAGCATGTATCGTGCCACCTTAAGAGACCCACACACAAATTGCATTCAGACTGCCGTTTCAGGCTTTGTGAAATGGGGCAAACCATTTTGAAAACACAACATGGTACACTCCTGTGTGCCATGACCATACACACTGCATGTACTATATGTTAGTCACCCCTACAGGAGCCTTAGAGCCCTAAGGCAGGGTGCATTATATTACATGTGAGGAAATATCTGCATGAGCATATATGCCCATGTGATGTCTGGTTTCATTGCCGCAACATTGCAAGTGTTCAGGAAGCCATTTTAAGTATATGTACTGGGGACTGGTCATTACGAGTTACCCAGCTACATAATGGTTTCACTGAAAATAATGGCACCTCGTCTTGAGAACTCCATTCTGATGCCAGTATCGGATTATTTTGACACACACCCAGAGGGCACCTAAGAGGTACCCCCTGAAACCTACTAGTCTCTTAGCATGCTGGCTGACTGGTATTGTCCAGCCTGCCACCACAGACAAGTTTCTGACACCCTGCCGGTGAGAGTCCGTGCACTTTGTGAGGTTAGAAAGAATGCCTGCTCTGGAGATAGGTGTTTGCACTCCTTTTACCATATCAAGACCAGAGGCTTCAAAGCCTCTATCACCTTTGACATGCGACCCAGCTTCCTTCAGACCTGGGAGATGCCACCCACTGCCCTCAGGCCCATTTGGCACCGGGACGGGCGAGAAATTAGATAGTTAAGAGGCTTGTTCAGTCTCAGGCTAGTCACACCCCGAAGGTGGGCTACCTGTAGTGAACAACTAAAGAAATGTTCCACCATCTTGTTTTCAGTGGGACTACGAATGGAACTCTGGGTCAGATTTATGCCCACTCTCCACTGGAGTGGTCTTGTAGGGAGTGTTGGCATCCCAGGGGTAGGAAACCCATTGGCTACTACCTTACACTCCTCTTAACACCTCAAAATAATTCAGTATTTACATGGCCACCTTACACCAGGAACTTATATACATCTACTGGGAATAGAAGGACCAAGAAGAGCTGAAAAACAAGAAATGTGGACCAGCCCCGGATTTGGTGCAAGACCCTGCCTGCCTACTGATGCCCCCACAATTGCAAATACCTAACTTGTCTTGCAGCTGTGCATCCTCCTAAAGCCTGCCAACAAGTCAGCAGCTCCCTTGAAGTGGAGGAGACACTTCGCTGCAGTCCACAGGCACTGACCGCATCTGCCCTGTACACCTTTCTGATGATCATCGGGTCCACCCAGGAAGCAGAACCCCAGGAGAAGGACATTGCGGTTCTAAGAAGTTGGATCTGACTACCCCGTGAATTTTGAGCCACTACACCCTCCAGGAGCCCTCCAGCACCAATACCCTGGGTACTAGACCCCTTGCAGCAACCGAGGCTTGTTAAATGTCTAGTCTGGACACTAACCCTACCAAGACTGACCAACAGATGAGGGACATCAGCATTAATGAAGCCAACACTGAAAGTGGCCCTGCTGTCCTACTTTCCTCCAATCAGCAGGTCGACCCAAAAAGTGAGTGCCTCCAATTCAAGCGACCCACCAGACAAAACACCTCTGCACTTGAGCCCCACATCCTGAGTCTGAGCCAACCGATTTTGCCCCCTTGCTCCAGAGACCCTCAAGAACAGAGCCCCCCTTTGAGTTCTGCCGGACTTTTCCCCAAGTTGCCACTTGCAGCCTGTTTCTTACCACAGGTTTCTCCATAGACTTTAACAGGTAGTGTTTGAGGCTACCATCGCGACCAGCACCTCTGAACCCAGACATATCCGAGCAGGTAAATCCAACTGCTTGTGGTTCTTTCAACTTTCTAAACACATTAATTCCAGAAGTGTAACCCTGAGAATCGTTTGTAAGTGTACATATACAGTGAATCTGACAACTCTGATTTTCCACTGTTTTACCTGTAAAAATAGTTAACCTCTAAAGAACTTACCAGATTCTGATGGTCTAGTGTCTAACATTATATAAAAATCTATGTTATTTATCTAAATTGGTCTTGAGTTTCTTCTTAAGTGTGTGTCTCATTTATTGACTCGGTGTGTACAACAAATGCTTAGCACTATCCTCTAATTAGTCCAAACTGCTCACCCACACTGCCACATAGAGAACATTTGGGATTATGAATTTAAGACCTGTAAACCAACAAAGGTCGCCTGGACTTTCTCCATAGTGTACCTCATTTTAGTACACTACATAGAAAACAAGCCATAGAAAACATAGCAAACAATCCTTCTACAACTGTCCTGTGTACTTGTCTTAAACTCCTGAGGAGGCACAAAGGAAGGTGGCAAAATGCATGAACTATTTCTTCTTGTGGAGTTCCTCTATTTATTGATGAGAATTTAATTTATTGGGCCAAGATTGTGTTCCCCGGATGGGTCGAGTTTCAGATGTTGGAGTATCTATCACTAGGTGGACTCTCTTTCACAAACAATCAAGAGATACCCCACCAAATTATTCACAAAGACCTTTTTGTTATTTGAAATGTGCTTTGCTAATATATTACATGTTGTGTTTGTCGTGTTTATGTATATTCATGGAAATTACATAAATGTAGTGTACAAAATAGGTAGGATTGGGGTGATACTGTTACTAAATAAAAGCTAATTAATCTGCTTTCACAAATGATTGATCATTCCAATAGTGAGAAACTCCCCTATTGTTGAACCTCCTACAGAGGTATACAGAAAAGTTCCCTATAGAGAAACCCCATCTAATCTGTACGTATCGCACGCCCAGGGTCGCACAGGGTTATTCTGTCTCTCCCCTTCTTCTTTTGAGACTGCTAGATTATTTAGTCCTGTGAGATAGAAAAATTGAATGATAATTCATTACCTCCTGTCCTTATTGTGGCCAGGAGATCTAGAGTCGACAGCTACACCCTCAACATCAGTGAGGACTCTTGGAAGTACTTTGTGTGCTGGCCATATCTTGCCACCATTGGTCAATTAGGGAGACCAATTCTTAATGTGACTTTTCAGAAAATCTTTCTTAAATGTCCTTGTGGTGTACAAGTTACAATTGCGATGGCACTCTCAATACTAGATTATGCCAATGGACTCTACCTAGGCTCTGGTGAATACCTCATCTGCAGACTCTGGTGAATGTCTCCTCTGCAAACTACAAATGGTTCAAACTCACTCAATCAGCCAGCCCAATTTCTCATCTCCATCCATTGTACCACAAATCTCCTGCGCTCAATCTTTTCCATCAGTTTCTAGTAGCCTCAGCACCCTCCACTGGAAGTGACGCCCTGTATGATGTTAGGCCTATGTTCCTTCAAAGAAAACTATACTATTACATCCCCAGATGCAGCCTTTTCACTGAGAACCAGCTCTGTATTGGCATTTCCCATTTTCACGGATGCCGCCTTGGGGTTTACCATTCCCTGTAGAGAATATAACGTTTTATAACTCTGTTGATAAATATATATAGAAGGTGCTTGCAGTTTTGGACTGACTTGCCAGATGAGCCGATTTGAGAGAGCCAGTGTTTGGGCCATTTTTTTAAGTTCCCTCACAGTCCACTGGACCGAAACAAATAACCTAAACACTGGCCGTTTGAAGCCAGCTGATCCCACAGTGCCAGAGGGCCAGACAGGCCAGTCCAACAAAGTGTGCACGCACTGCAGAACACCATGAGCGCCTCTAAAACATGACCTGAACCATCTACTCACCATAAAACCTCTTGATCGCTTTGATTATCAAACCAAACCTCTCGCCCATGAGCAAAATACCTAAAGAAAAGTTCCTTGTAGAGGCCAAACACCCATTCTGCCCTTTCAAAAAGATGCTGTGCCATACTCACTGCACCATGTTCTAAGCATAGCTCTGATCCTTAGGCCCTGCTCCCATTTATCATCCCCTTGTCCACATGCATGTGCTGAAAGTTTTGCAACTCCATCCATCATCTTACTCAGTTTGCTATGTTCGCCCTAAGTGGCCAGGGCAAGTGAGTCCCTTGCTCACTTTGCCACTGGATTCAAGCTAGCCTTGCTGATGAGGGGTAATACCCCGAAACCGGTCCCAGGATGCTAGTTTCCGATCCAGGAAGGACCTGGCCGTTTCAACTAGACTTTCCTCATGAGGAGCAGGGTTAAGACTGATTTGCATATGGCTGGGTCGAAACTGGTGTGGCTAAGTGTGCAGAAGAACGATGATGGATTCAAACCAGATCTGTGACTGAGGGTGAGTTTCTGAAAAGTTTCTGCACTCATATCATCTTATTGTGTTTGCACATGCATGTGCGGCCAGAAACCCCTCAAGGGTGGCATAGCAAACTGCCTAAGCGTACTCTCCTATACACCCTTCCTTCATTCAGACTCACATAAATATCTCATAAAGTTTTCTGCACCACAGTTGGTCTACCCTTTTTGTCCTTGTCCTCTGTTAAACCAGATTTTCACATTCAAGTCACACTAGTTCTTTGTATCCAAATTACACATGCTTCTCAAGCTATCCTAATACAAGCCAATAGCACTCTCAGTCCAATCCAAGTGTGAGGGTACCACATATTTGATGTCACAATATCGGCCACTGCTTAATTTGAGCCGGTGCTTTCCTGTGCTCAGCACCGGCACTTAATTGGTTTCCGGTGCTCGGCACCAGCACCTAATTGTCAACACCATACTTAAAACAGTCCGCCATATTGTGGCACGGTTCATCTAATTTAGAGATGAGCAGAAAAACGGTAGTTTAGGACTACAATATACATTAAAATTGCTAATACCTACCTCTCCGGCCATTCCTTTAGCTTTGGGGACCTGAAATAATCTGAACTGCCGTCTGGACTACGGGAACGCCCTCTACGCTGGTACCACAGCCAAACTACAGAAAAGACTTCAGCGCCTACAGAACGCATCGGCACGACTCATCCTGGATATCCCCCGACATAGCCACATCTCCACCCACCTGACAGACCTACACTGGCTCCCCGTCAACAAGAGGATCAAGTTCAGGCTCCTGACCCACGCACACAAAGCTCTCCACGACATGGGCCCCGAATACCTCAACAACTGCCTCAAGTTCTACACACCCATCCGCCAGCTCCGCTCCGCCAGCCTCGCCCTCGCCACCGTCCCGCGGATCTGCAGAACCACCACCGGAAAAAGATCCTTCTCCTACCTGGCTGCCAAGATGTGGAACTCCCTCCCCACCCACCTACGTCTGACCCAGGACCATCTCTCCTTCAGGAAACAACTCAAGACCTGGCTATTCGAGCAGTAGCAGCACCCCCGCCACCAGCACCCCCCCCCCCCCCCGCGCCTTGAGACCCTCACGGGTGAGTAGCGCGCTCTATAAATGTTCTTGATTGATTGAATGATTGAACTGTCACATTTACATGCAAGAGAGGTGGTTAGTAGTTGTTTTGGCAGCAATGACAAGGGCGATGGATGGTGCAAGCTGCAGTGGCCTCCTGGTCAGAGCCCTGGCACTTAATATTTTACAAATGAGACACTGATATCAGTTGACACAAATATCCTGTCCTAAATAAAGTTTCCAAAACTATTATGCCACTGGATTTAATAATAACACACCTGCTTCCAACGGGATTTTTAAGTGATATTTGGAACACAATATTGTGAGAAACAATATTACAGTATTTGATATTCTGACACATCCACACTGACAGTACACTCGCTAAAGCTGCCTCTGTGATTTATAAACAAGAGAAACCTCTGCTCTGAATACTGATGCTCTACAGGTACATCCAAATATACCACAAATACACCTCTGGACACTTGAGAGAATCCACATAGGCATTTATGAGTTCGCAAATCAGAAGTACAGAAGTATTACTTCATGAACTCATAAATGGCTTTGCGTATCTGCCCAAAATATCTAAAATACAAAGATGGTAAAGTTATTTCTATTAGTACTTATTGTATATGAATATTCCAATTGCATTCCCATTTTGGATTATTTGACCAGTTGACAATGAGTATGTGATTGTGAACTAGAACTAGTCCCATGAGTGGAGATCTCTGGCCAGCAGTGCTTTAAATGGGCCGGTACTCACCGGTACTGAGTACCGGCACTTCCTAAATTTATCACTTTGAGTACCGGCACTTCTGCAGCCCCCTCCCGCCCATCAGAGCCCCAGCTGAGCTATTCAGTAGGGCTCTTTTAAATAATGTACGATGCTCGCCGTCATGCTGTGCTTGACAGAGCTGGGTGGATTTTACCTGCTAGTGTGCGCGCGTGTGATTTTCAAAGCGCAGCACTTCAGGTAGTGAAAAGTGAAAAGTCAGTGCAGGGTAACACTTTGAACATAAGAAATGTTATCAGACAAAAGGGCGGCGGAATTTCACACGTCCTTTCTCTTGATCTGAGGGGTAATGCCCAGACAATGCGATCGAAGAGGCCCCTGGAGCGCTAATCTAACTGTTTTCTGCACTGAGGCACCCACCTTCCTAACGCCAAATGCCTCAAGGTCTGTTTCTTATATGCCCAGGCTGTGGCAGGATGTTGCCTTTCCTGCCTGCCAGCCGGCCCCAGTGCACCCATGAAATTCCCCTGCTGCATCGAGTTGAAGGAGGAGGCCGGTGTTCGAGAATCCATCATCTGCACACCTCCTCCTGACCTCTGCCCCAGACTCACCACGCCAATGTGAGTCTCATGGTGGGAGCAGAGGGCACAGGCAGAGACACTGCAGCAGGGCTCGCTCTCTGACTCCCTGAAGAAGAGACAGGCTAGAGATCCACGCGGTGCCAGGCAGCAGCTCCTCGGTGGATCCTTCTGACAGCTGTAAAGAGATAATTTAATATTCTCCTGCTGCTGACATTTAAAATGTTTGTTACGAAAATGATTAGGGGGCTCCAGCACGGCAGGGGGCCTTGCAAATGGGCACACTAGAGTTGTCTGTCTGCGCTGAATATGCGCTACGTTTTGTCTAAACTAGCAGCTTTGCTGATTTATTAGTAGTGCAACGTGTTTACCATCTCTGCTTGACAGTGACACTACAAAGCAGCACCCTTTATTTTCTCAGCACAGTTAGACTTGATAAATCAGAGATAACTCATGGGATTATTGTTGCCGCTGTCGAGAAGTCAGAGTTTTCTCTACTGACAGTTTTCACTATGACCATTAAGTAGCATAGATGGTTAATGTGCCTTCAAAAAGGCATAATGTATTGTACTGTATTGTATGTAGATAGCTCAGTGAGTTGCTGTTTTTGTCACAGAGATCCCTTTGTTATATGTGGTTTGGCCGCACCTGAAGCTAAGGTTGAGGCGGAGGGGGCTGGTTTTTATTGAAATTAAATAATAGCTTCAAAAGCACCTGCTGCCGAGTTTGACTTCCTTGCTGCTCAAATGAGTGCAATTTCTGATATTTGTCTACTTACATTGACTTCATACCATGGTTATGCTCGCAAGAATGTGCCCCTCTAAGTGTTACACATCTAGTTGTTGCCTGACTCTCGTAAATCCACTGAATCTATGAAATGTCACACATACGCAATCTGAAACATTAGCAGCTCGATTCAAATGTGTCATTTTTTTATATTTATACGATTCCCTCATTTTGCTAGTGAGAAAGTGTCACTCATATCGTTGAAATGTCACTCATAATTACAATGAAAATATGAAAATGTCACACATAGCAATCTGAAACCTTGGCAGCTCTGGGGTCCATTCTGGCCCTGTGCTGTCAACACATTCACACTATCCTCTGCATTTGCGTAAACACAGAAATCCTGGCAATCCCTTGGCAGTGGCAATTAAAAAAGCCATACTGAAGAGTATAACATGGCTTTTAACATACCGAAATCTTTTGTGTGTCTGCTTATGTTTGTCTGTTTGCCTGCATTTGTAAGCCTGTTTTTTTATAAGAAAAAAGTGAGAGAGAAAGAATCAAGAAACTCTCAGGAGGTATTTTAAAGAAAATGGGTGGTCCTTTGTGTGTAAATGTCTGCTCGGCGACAAAGGTTCATAAATAACGTAGTAGGGAGGGTTGGTGAGTGAGTGAGTGGATGGGTGGATGAGTGAGCCAGGATGGATGTGCAGTTGAATGGATGGGTGAATGAGGGTGGATGATTGGATATAAGGGCCGATGATGGGTGGATAAGTTAAATATTGGATGGATGAATGAAAGGTAGAGAGGATGGATGAAAGGGTGGATGATGGATGAGTGAAAGGAGGGATTGAGTGAAAGGGTGGATGGAATGAAAGGGCGGATGGTATTAAGGAGTGAAAGGGCTGATGGATAGATGAGCGAAAGGATTGATGGATGAGTGAAAAGGTGGATAAAGAGATGGATGAGTGAAAAGATTAATGGATAGTTTTAAGGAAGAATGGATAGGTTTGGATATGAAGGGTGGACAGACGGAATGGTGAAAATCATCTGAATGATGGATGAAAAACTGAATAGACAACAGAATGTAAACGGTAAATGGTGAACATCAGCAGGTAAATGGTTGGATGAAAGGATGAATGGATAGATTGATGGAAGAGACAAGAGATATCTTCTGGGGAGGGTCATGATGATTTGCTTGGTGCCATAAGAGCTTTAGTTCGAAGTGGGGATATTTTCAGTTTCTTCCCACTCACTTGCTCAAAAATATATAGTATTGTGCTAAACAACAGTAATTAACAGTATGGCTTTAGGAAGGTGCAACTATTGCAAAAAAATTAAATGTTAACATATTATTGCATTTTTTTTATTTTGTGTTATGAGTTAACCTGCTTTGTTTATATAAACACATTTATCATGTGTTTTGGTGTGTGCTGCAACTATTATAGAAGTCATTAAGTATCATCATGTCCTGCCCTTAGCGCGCCTCTAGCCCCGCCCACTCACTACACCTCTTGCACATTTTAATGAGTGCCTGCACTTATTTTTTCCCATTTAAAGCACTGCCGGCCAGTGTTTTGTGAACAGCATTTGTGATTAATTTATGTAAAGTAGTACTACTGGTGTACTAGTTCAGGTACTCCTAAATGCCTTTGAGAAGGGACCGCGGTGCCTAGATTTACGCCCAGGCTGGACGCTGTTCTCGTGCGCCTCGCCTGTGCTGGAATCAAATACACATAGCTTAGAAGTTGGCAGTTGGTGACGTAACAGCTCATTTAAATGGACGAGCTCGAGGCCTGCTTGTACCCTCTATCCGGACGACGGGATTTCACACTGAAGGATGTGTTAATTCTCCGGGAGATCTCCTGCCAGGACAGCTCAGCTCAGGGACGGGAGGTTTCCCGGAGCAACAGATAAATTGCTGGTTTGTGCGATAAGATTCCGACACCTCGGACTCGTGGGCCTGACGAAAGTGGCAGCAACGGGCGGAAAACAGAGGTTAGCAGGAAGCCATCATAGGAAGCAGCAGTTAAGGACAGGCACTGGCAAAGCCAATAGGTCTCACCTATGCGAGTGCTATTATCTTAGACAATATGGGGCATATTACCAAGCCTGGCGATATTGGATTATTGCCGCTTTAAGTAGCAATAATTATATCACCCTATTAGCAAGCTGTTGTTAACTGATGTTAGCGACAGCTTTTAGCCTTTAGCGAGCGGTTTGGGGCCAGCTTTGCATGTCAGCGATATTTATCGCTAATGACATGCAAAGTGGGCGTACCCAACCAGTTAGCGACTGAAAGCAGTCGCTAACGTCGCTATCGCCTATAAGCAAGGCAGGCGTAGCGATGGAAATATTCGCGCTAAGCGCAAATATCTCCAAAAACTAACGCCTGCTCAGACCAGTTCTTAGCCATTATATCCAATGGGAGTTGGATATTGTGGCTAAGTCCCTGTTAGCGATAATGCGTGAAAATCCAGCGATATTCTCGCATTTCTCCGCTAACGCCTGAAATTTTATTGCATTTGAGATAAACGTTGCTAATAGCACGTTATCTCTGCGATAAAATCAGGCGAAGCACGGCGAAAGAAAAAATGTCGCTAAGCTTAGTTAGCGATCATTTTCGCTAGTTGTTGATACTAAGCCCCTGTATTTTAGCCACAATGTACAGCATGGCCCAAAGTTAGAATTCAATTTGGTATAACGCGGCCAATGCTGAGTGGGCTGTAGCTTCTTATTTTATAGCACTATAACACGCCCTAACAGTTCTTTCTAACTTTCAGCTATGCTACCCGCAGCTGCAGTGCTGTACAACATGGCTAAAAGACAATGACAGTAACTCAGGGAGCTTTGGGGGTTGGGTGCTTGGACTTCCAGATGGCACAAGGAAAAAAAACATCGGCATTCAACTATAACTGAAAGATTGTCACATGGGAAAAACCGTCATTGATGAATTGCTAAAGAGGACCCTTTCATAAACGTACCAAATCGACAAACGAACCACCTCTCCAACAACCACAGAACCAGAAGCAGTAGTAGAATCAAACTGGGGAGCGCAGCACTCTATATCTATATCACAGACTTTAAAACAAATTGGCTGTAAAAGAAACAAGAATAATAGGCATCGGCAAAGCCTGTAGGTCTTGCCTATGTGAGAGCTATTGACAATGTGTTTTAGCTAAAGAGTTCGCAGATTTCTGCTACACGGAACTCCACAAAGTGACAAAAACTCTGCGAGCATCGGAGTGGGTTACCTTGCACAGTTCGTGCTGATTTTTTGTGCCAGGTGTTTGTTCTTTGCTGTAAAATTAGTGCGAACAGCATCTCACTCAGTGCAAGGGGGCCTGCTTCTTTCTGCCGTTCGGATAGAAGTTCTACTCGAGCGGCAGCTTCTTCAACATGAATGGAAGGTTTCTCACCGCGAGCAGTGGCGACCATCTGCGACTGCCCGCATTCAGAAATCTCACTGGGAAGTGATCTAGCGTTGGATTTTCCTCGCTCACAAGCTCTGCGTAGGGAACTTAGCAAACTCTACAGAGCGAGGAGTGCAAAAAACTTAGCAAACTCCGCGAACTGAGCCAAGTTCACCCCCCAGGCTTAGTTTTAGCCATGCTGTACACCAGTGTGGCTGCTATTCAGCATGGCTAAAAGTTAGTGGCGTAGAGTGGGGTGGACTGGGGTAGATTTGAGTGAGGTAGATTGAGGAAGAGTATAATGGGGTAGATTGGAGTAGAGTGGTGAATGGAATGGAGTGGGGTGGGGTAGATATGGGAGGAGTGGGTAGGA
Source organism: Lissotriton vulgaris (assembly GCF_964263255.1). Classification (NCBI taxonomy): domain Eukaryota; kingdom Metazoa; phylum Chordata; class Amphibia; order Caudata; family Salamandridae; genus Lissotriton; species Lissotriton vulgaris. Next base: position 249,067,568 of record NC_141693.1, on the reverse strand, counting down.
TGTTGTAGATTGGAGTAGAGTGTGCGAGATTGGAGTAGAGTGGGGTAGATTAGAGTGGAGTGGGGTTGATTAGGGTGGAGTGGAGGAGGGTAGATTGGAGTGGGGTAGATTGAGGTGAAGTTGAGTGGGGAAGATTGGAGATGGGTATACTGGGTGGGTTAGAGTAGGCTAGATTGGAGTGGAGTGGGGTAGATTAGGGTGGAGTGGAGGGGGGTAGATTGGAGTGGGGTAGATTGAGGTGAAGTTGAGTGGGGAAGATTGGAGATGGGTATACTGGGTGGATTAGAGTAGGGTAGATTGGACTGGAGTGGGGTAGATTGAGGAAGAGTGGGGTGGAATGGAAAAGATTGTAGTGGAGTGGGGTAGATTGGAGTGGGGTGGATTGGGTAGAGTAGGGTAGATTTGGGTACATTGGAGTGGGATAGATTGGAGTGGAGTAGTGTTGATTGGGATAGATTGCAATGGGATAGCTTGTATTGCTGTAGTTTGGAATGGGGCCGTTTGGGGTAGATTGGAGTGGAGTGAGATAAATTGAAGTGGAGTGGGACAGATTGAGATAAATTGGAGTATGGTAGATTGGGGTAGAGTGAAGTGTGGTAGATTGGGGTAGAGGGGAGTGGGGTAGATTGGGGTGTAGTGGAGTGGGGTAGATTGGAGTGAAGTGGGGTAGGCTGGGGTAGAGTGGAAGGGGGTAGCATAGGGTGGAGTGAGGCAGATTGGAATGGAGTGGAGTTGGATAAATTGGAGTGCATTGGAGACTGGAGAGGAGTAGATTGGGGAATACTGGAGTGGGGTAGATTAACAAGGAGTGAGGTAGACCTGGTGGAGTTGACTAGAGTGACGTCAGGTAGATTGGTGTGGAGTGGGTATAATTGGAGTGGAGTGGGGTAGATTGGAGTAGAGTGCAGTGGGGTAGAGTGGAATGCCGTGGGGTAGATTGGATTGAAGTAGGTCCGATTGGAGTGGCGTAGATTGGGGTAAATTGGAGTGGATTAGAGTGAGGTGGGGTAGTTTGGGGTAGACTGGAATGGAGTGGGGTAGATGTGAATGGAGTGCTGTAGATTGGGTTAGAGTAAGTGGGGAAGACTGGAGTTGGGTGGGGTTGATTGAGTTAGGCTCAGTGGATGGGGTCGTTTGGTGAGGAGTTGAGTGGGCTAGATTGGTGTAAATTGGAGTGCAGTGGGGTAGATTGGGGTAGATAGTTGTGGGGTAGATTGAGGTAGATTGGAGTGGAGTCGAATAGATTGGGGTAGGTTGTATCATAGAAAAGTGTTTGGGGTAGAATGGAGTGGGCAAGATTGGAGTTGGAGTGGAGTGGGGTAGATTGGAGTTGGAGTGGAGTAGGGTAGATTGTTGTGGAGTGGGATAGATTGGAGAGGGGTAGATTGGAGTGAAGTGGTTAGATTGGAGTGTGGTGGAGTGGGGTGGGGTAGACTGGAGTGTGGTGGGGTAGATTGGGGTAGGGTGAAGTGAGGGGGTAGATTGGAGTGGGTGGATTTGGTTGGATTGATTGGATCAGGGTGGAGTGGGGTAGATTGAAGTGGGGTGGAGTAGATTGGAATGGATGAAGTGGGGTGGGGGAGATTGGAGTGGAGTAGACTGGCATATTAGAGAGAAGTAGATTGAGGTACACTGGAGTGGTGTGGATTAGAATAGACTGGAGTGGAGGGGGATAGATTGGGGTAGAGTGGAGTTGGATCGATTGGAGTGGTGTAGAGTAAATTGTGTGGATTGGAGGGGCGTAGAGGGGAGTGGCGTAGAGTAGAGTGGCCTGTTGTGTTGCGGAGTGAGTGGCATGGAGTTGAGTGGCTTTTCGTAGAGTGCCTGAGACTGAAGGGGAGTACAGTGGAGTGGTAAGTGGTAGAGTGGAGTAGCATAGAATGGAACGGCGTTTTGTACAGTGGAAGCACATTGAGGGGAGTTGAGAGTTGTAGAGTAGAGTGTTGTAAAGCGGAGTGGCACGGTGTGGAGTATGCATGGTGTGGTAGCGCACTGCCATGGCAGACAACACATTTTTAAACGAAATGACCATTACTTTTGCACTTACATACAGTTTTACTGCAGACAAATGATAATGTGTTTAAATGCCATGGTACTCAAAGTACGGCCTGCGGGCCACCAGCGGCCTGGCAGACCTTCCATGGCGGCTCACAGATCTCTGACTTTTTGCATGAAACCACAGTTGCTCCATTTGTAGCGGCCTCCCCGAGGCTCTCAGTAAACACAAGAGTGTCACTGGAGCAAGCATGATAGCAGCTTCCCTGCGCATGCTCCAGCGGCTCTCTTTTGTGTTAACTCACAGACTCAGTGATGTCACATGCCCGGGGGAAGTTAAGACCCTTTAAAAATCAACTGTTAAGCATTCACAGCTGAATTTTACAGGGCCTTTCAGAGAGCTTCTTGCTGCCTTTGCCGACGATGTCACTGACTGCAGCCTGCTCTTTTCCACGTCGCTCGCAGCCTGATTTCGTCAGAACTATCCTCCACCATTGAGGACTGCAGCAGTCGGTCTCTTGTCGATCGGGCCAGCATACTCCACTGCTCGCCACCCGCAGACCAGCTTCTTTATCATCCTGCTCATTGTCAGCCTGCTCACCGTCAGCATACTCATTGTTAGCCTGCCTTCCTCGCAGTGCCTCCTTCAGGTCAGTGGTGGCCTGTTTTTTGGTTGCTTGGTTGCTTGTAGGCCTGTTTTACGGTCTGCACGGCCAGTTACTGTTGATTTCTCTGATATTAAACCTAGTGTTGCATCAAGCTCAGCTCCATGCGTACTTCCATGCCGTGCAAAAAACGTATACGGCATGTCTTTATAAGATAAAAACTGCCCCAATTTGCTGACAAGGGTCACTTTTTTAGTTTACTAATTTACTAAAAGTGGCCACTTCTATTTTGGTATTGGAACCTCTTTTTTTGTCCCAGTTGGACTCTGTCCCTCACATCCCCCATTTCACAGCACATTTCTTTTTATAAGTTTATAGGTCTTTTTATGGGGCTCCCTGTCTCTGTTCACAGGTGATCAGCAACACTCTATCTTCTGCATGTCTGTTTACAGGTGAATGCTGCACTTGTCTAGTAATGTTTTGAAAAGATGGTGATTTTTTTTTACTGCAGTAGCCACCACCCACAGGCCCATTGGTGCAGCCCTCTGCTACAAACCAGACTGTGCTTTTGGACACAAATAAAATGTTTGTGAGTACCAATAACCTAATGTATTGATGTGTTTTGACCATATTAAAATATTTGTTTCCACCACACTTCAGAATTACAAAAAACAACTTGCTTGATTTGTACTTTTGCAATTCTGATATAATTCAGAAATATCAGCACAGTTCATTTTTGTTGTGTGATCAGCAGGATTGTCATATAAATTCTCTCACTTTGAAAAGTATACACCAAGTTCCCTCACAATACAGAGCGTGGCATTTGACCTCTGCCACAGCAAATGTGACAAGATAAGAACACTATTTAAAGGCTTGTTTACAGGAAAAAAGTACTCGGAAAAATACAGTAAACATAGAATGCTCAGGGAGGGATGAGCTCAAGCTGATCAGCCAAAAACAAATACAGCGAGCAAATAGAAAGAAAGCAAATGTGAGTTACAAACCACAAAGCCAATAGTAAGCAATGGGCGTAATGCTTTCCCAGGCAAGCTTTCCGAATACCCACAAGAAGTTGTAAGCAAACCAGATTACTGCGCTGTCTGGTAGGTGATGTAGCGGAAATCGCATTTTACTTGTGGGGGTTAGAACGCATATAGTCTTTTGTTGTATTAACAGGAAGTGTTCAAATTTTGAAATGTAATAAATTGAAACGTGATGTGTTTAGGTCATTCCAAAATAACATGGAGAAATAACGTAGAAAGTGGATGTACTCAGCACAAAATATTTATATGGAGAACTTGTGTTGTGAAACTGACAATTATTTATGTGCTAAATGTGTTTATTAATTTCATAATTTTACATGTAGGTAAATGCATTAATTGTAAGTGCCTTATTTTTTATGCAGTTATGTTAAGCTCAATGATGTTTTTTTCTGTTAGTTGAATCTTGTAGGCCTAAGATGCAGTTCCCTAGAAACTCTCGCTTTAAAAATAACTAGTCAATTTTTCAATTTCAAAGTGCTTTATTCGGTGTGTATGAAATACAACCATATAGCAACAACATAATTAAAAGAAAACAACATTCATTTGTTTACCATATACCATCATTACATAATACAAGATTAAATGCAGAAACATTTTTTGTACTACGCCAACCGTACAGTCATGTAGTTTACGGCACATTAGTCAACAAATTTCTTAGTCCTAATAAAATTCAATCACTTAGTGCAAACTTATACTGGTGTATGTACAATAGTGGCGAGGTAAAGTGCAAGGTGTTATATAATCCTTCCTTTACATTCTTACATTAGTTTCTCGAGTCTTATGTTTAAGAAAGTGCATATTTAGCACTCATGTGCAAACTGGCATTATAAAGTGCAAAATATTTGTTTCTTTCTTCCCCTGTCGAAATATACAGTTACCCCAGGGGTGCTAACTGGGTATGTGCAAAAATCGCAATATAAAGTGCGCAAGGAAATATAGGCCAAAATACATTTTTTATTTTTTTTTACACAAAAATGTAAAATCAGTTTGAACAATAATAAAAACCTTCTATAAAGTGCATCATAGGGGAATGTATACGATAATTGATTTCCGATGAAAAATACATTTTGAAATATAATTAGCCACATGAAAACATACATCAGGGGTCTTTAAGTTAAATATCAATTGCCTCGCTGATTTCATGCGTGCTGTGGAATGTGTTCTTTCTCAGGTTTTATGTTGCAGGTAAAAGAAGTGGCCTTGCTAGCTAAAATAATGTCTTTGTTTTGTTAGTTAGGCAAGGAGAGAAGAAGTTACAATCGCGTGGCTTGAATAAATAAGGGAAGGTCATTGTGCATCACACAGGAGAAGGCCTGGGAGCCAGGGACAAAATGTTGCAAGGGGAGAACACCGCTGTCTCATGGAAAACTACCTTTCGTATTGTACCGAGAGCAAGGAGAGAAGACGTTACAATTCTGTGTCTTGAGGCTTGAGCCAATAAAGGATGTTTTTTTTGCTTCACACAGGAGAAGGAGTGAGAACCAGGGACAAAATGTTGCAGGGGGAGAACACCGTTGCATCATGGAAAACAACCTTTCGAATTTTACCCAGAGCAGATGGCGTGTTCCGCAATTAATCTTGGGAAGGTTACCTCTGAATAATGTGATGATGGGATTAGGGAGTGGGCCCCACTTCTTCTTTGCCTTCAGAGAGAGAGAGAGCATTTTAGAGTGGGCCCTGTTGTGGTAGCATTATACTACCTGACTCATCGATCTTGGAGAGACTTCTTAGGAGGACTCCACATGCTGACACCTTTTATCTGTTGCTGGGAAACTTGGAGGCATGCTTTCTGACCCTCTGCTTTCTGTTACGTGAGTTAATTGTATTATTCATGCTACATGATCTTAATTGGATATGCAGATTTGGCTTCATGCTAATTTTGATGTATTTCTACACTCTCGTATTGAGGTGTCTTTATGTTCAGTTGTTTTTGGCTTTGTAATAAATCAACAAACTTTATGTAAATACCTGTGATCATTATGTATACCCGAGGATCATTGTTTAATTGATTAGCTTTAATTAACACATTTTCTCCCCTCTTCACTTTCATGCTGCGAAAAAGAACCATCAGGTTGTGACTTTTGAACAGGTCTTGAACGTATGGGCCCGGCCCTTTAATAGGCTTCAAGCTGAAAAGTATTATGAAGGGAGCAACAGACAGGCGGAGTGGGAGGGGGCCAGAAATAGTACCTGAATCAAGTCGGGAGCAGCAGATGGGCATTATTAAATCGAATTAAACTATGTTTATTCCCTGCTCCACAACAAGCTTTGGAAGTGACGTTTTCGCGCACTTTCCTATTAAGACGGCTGCAAAGAAGACTGATGATTGAGTAGGAAAATGGTAAGCAATGGGTTGGCTCTAAGCCCTTTTTTAACACAATAGTGTCTCACAAGCAAGATGCATGCAGTGGTGCATGCACTCACAGGCTCAACCCTAAAAAGGGGGGCTGTGTCAGTGGGTGTGAGTAACAACGAGAAATTATGATGACAGAGGGAGAACTGCCCTGAGATATCAGTGCTGATTGCTGTGAGAACTGATGGCTGGTAACAAGGGGTGTAAAAGAGGCTCCTGCAGCCTCTGTCGCGTGGAGTAGGATCCACACTTTAGGGGGCCCCAAACCTTTAGAGGGGTCCAGTAAGTCCACAACTAATGAATATCTGTGAGAAATGAGAGACATAGGAGCCCTTATCCCTTTCTGCAGGGGGAGGGCTTAATTTTACATTATGCCACTGCTGTGAGTACTGACAAGTATGAGTACTGGTGCATTATATTATAGATGGGTCTGAGTACTGGTGGTTCTGAGGACACATAGATCTTAGTGCAGATTAAAGTAAGTACTGATGAGCATGCATTTTGATTGATATGGGTACTGACTGGTGTGAGAACTGATGAGTGTGATCACTGAGTGGTGTGAGTCCTAATAAGAAAAAGTACTTGTAGGTATGAGTGGTTGCTAATAGGTGTGAGTACTAATGAAGCAGTAATGCTGATGGCACCAGTACTGATATATGTGAATACTAACAGGTGTGAATACTCATGAGGCATGAGTGCTGAAGAGCATGACTACTGGTAAGTATGATCACTGATGGGCGTGAGTACTGTTGCGCATGATTATTGATTAGTGGCTATTGATAGCTGTGAAATTTGATCGTCATGAATAAGAAGGGCACGAGTGTTGATGCACGGCTTATTGATGGGTGTAACTACAGACGTGTTTGAGTGTTCATGGGTGTGAATACTGATGGGCCTGTGCTTTGATGGGTATCAATATTGGTGGATGTGAATACTAATGAAGGTGAGTATTGATGATTATGATTATGAATACTGAAATGAGAGTCTAGTGAATATGGGTACTGCCGCCTGTGAGTAGAGCAGGGTGTGAGTGTAGACTGGTGTGAGTGCTGACGTGTATGGCCACTGCTGAGCACCTGTAACTTATTCCTGCTCATGAGTGCGATGGATGCTAAGCATGAATAGTGTTGGGTGTAAGTACTGATGGGTAGGAGTATTAATGGCTAGAAATACTGCTGGAAGTAGGTACTAAAGGTTGTGAGTACGGATGGCTGTGGCTGTTGAAAGGTATTAGTGCTGGAGTTGTGAGTAGGGCTGGAATGCGTACTCATGGGTGTGAGTGATGATGGCTGTCATTACTGCTGGGGTTGTGTGTGTATGGATACAAGTGCAATGAAGCGGAGTACTTATTGGTGGCAGTGTTGTTGTGTATGAACACTGCAGTGTGCACATACTGATGTAAATAGGCGAGAGTACTGTGAGTACTAGTAGAGGTGAGTATAGTAATGGCTGTGTCTACTAGTATATGTTAGAGGGGAAACTGAGTAAAGTCTGACTACTAGGGTATGTTAGCAGGGGTGACCATAAGTAGTAGTAATATGTGTGAATAGTAGAGGCCTTGAATACTGTGACATGAAGGTGAGTGGTGATGGCTCTGAGTACTCGTGTGAGAGAAGTATGGTGGCAGTGAGTACTGGTGGAAGTGGGTGTAGGACTTTCTGTGCATGTTAGTAGGGTGACAATGAGTAGCAATGGGTGTGATTAGTAGACGCCGTGAGTAGTGGTGCAGGTGAGTAGAGATGGCTCTGAGCTTTCATGAAAGAGAGTAGCGGTGGCTAAGAGTACTGGTGCCAGGGTCGGACTGCCCTATAGACCAGTCAGCCAATGCCTGAGCAGCTGGACTGGCAGAGCAGTGTGTAGGCCAGTTTTGTGGTCTGCTGGGAGGGTTTATACTGTTGATTTCCCTGATATTAAAACTGAAATTGCCTGGAACCAGCTCAAATCCATGCAGTCGTCCATGCCTTGTAAAACACTTATACAGCATGTCCTGATCCAGTCCGACCCAGCCTGGTTGTGAGCACCAAGCTGCAGCCCCAGCGCTGCCACAGAAGTACCCCGCAGTTTGAAAGAGTGGGCCGCTCCCGTGATTTACACACAGCCTTAATATCCTCGAATCTGTCGTGGCAGCAGGTCTGTGTCTGCCGGGCCCCGAGGAGCTCCTGTGTTTATTCCGCTGCATAAATAAAAATATCATTAGCTTGCCTTGTGAGCGGGGGTACATAAATGGGATATTTAATCCACTGCATGAGTTTGGCATTAATTAACTAATGGGGTCAGAACTCCGGGGAGCCCTCCAGACAGGTTGCCTGGTGGGGGTTAAAATGAGGCCGCCTGGACGGAACTCGGCGACCTCCCAGAGGAAGCGGGTAAGGCCAAGGTGATTAAGGAAGGAGAGGCAGGAGCACGGAGACTTCGGCTCCCAGAAGCAGGCGATTTACTTTCAGTTTACCTGGCCCTCCCCATAATTGGAATTCGCACCCTACAGCGGCCGTAGAGTGAAGCTGCATCTAACAAGGTTTAATAACATAACAAAGTTCAGCATTACTCTCAGATTCTTAAACTGTGGAACCCGCAGAGCAGTGCCAAAGGTGTGCTCCGCTCCCCACTGACCAGGATACGTGGGACTGGGTCTGAGACGGAAAGCTGGACCCCCAAGGTGTACTTCAGTCTCCTGTAAGCAGTCAAAGCCTAAATCATGGGAGTGAGGGGAGCAGCCAAGGCCTGGCCCATGGACGTATGAGTGAGCATTCAAGCTGCACCTCATAGTTCATAGTAGTGAGGGTGAAGAGCCAAGGCCTAGTGCAAGGGATTAAGGGGCATATTTACAATAACTGGCGCATCCCTGCAAACCAGCGGGGATTCGCCAATTATTGTGCGCCACAGCTCCGCCATCATGGATGCGCCGCATTTACAATGCGGCGCACCATGGGGCAAAAACGGCACAGATGCGTGACGCATCTGTGCCGTAAAAGTGGCGCAATGCTGGAGTTGCGTCGCAAGCGTGACGCAGCTCCAGCAATGCTCTGAGGGCCCTATCTAGTTAATGCTGCGTTACTCCTTACGCCTGCTTCAGGCAGGCACAGGGGTTTGACGCAGCATGGGCCCAAAAGTGACTGAGTGAAATCTTGTAGATTTCACTCAGCCACTTTTAAGAGGTGTTCCTGCGACGGAACGCCCAACCCTGCACAGTAACGCCTACATGTGGCGCAGGGCTTTACAATCTGACGCATCTACCAGATGCGTCACGTTGTAGGTATTCCCGCACAATGGCGCAGGATTTGCGCCGCCACTGCATCACAAAAGTGACACTACGGTGGCGTAAATGAGGCATAAGGGGCTTGTAAATCTGCCCCTAAGTGTCAGCAGTCAAGGGTTTGTTCATGCAACCAAGAGTTAGACCTATAGTTCATGGGAGAGTGCGCAGTCGAGGCCTGGTCCCTGAAAGTCAAAGTGAATGAACACTCGAGGACTACCTCATGGAATTGAGTATGAGCGGTCCAGGTTAGTTAATGGAAGGAAAAGTAAACATTCAAGGCTTAGTTCATGGCCATAAGAGTGAGTAGTCAAGGCCTACATTAAGGCCTAGCTCAAGGGAGTCTGAGTGAGGAGTAGAGACGTAGCACAGCAGGATGTGTTTGTAATTCGTAAAGACCTAGTTCGTGGCTGTAAGAGTGAGCAGTAAGAGCCTAGCTCATGAGAGTGTGTGTTAGCAGGTAAGACTTAGTACATTAGAATGACAGTGCGTAGTCAAAGTCTAGTTCAAATAAAGTTTATTTGTACCGCGTACAGCTCACCCAGGAAGGTATCCTGGCACCGAATGAGCCCAGCCAGGGCTGGGCTAGGAAAAGAGACAGAACTTTAGTTTCTTACGTAGTTCAAGAACTCAGGAGCCGGCTCTGACATGCAAGGCAGTTTGTTCTAGGATTTGAGAGTGAGGTAGGAAATGGCACAACTGCCGTATCTGGTTCTACACATGAGGGGGGGTGCGAGTAGGAGTCCGACTGACCAGAGGTGTCTAGTAGGGTTGCGGAAGTTTATGCAGTGGGGCCAATGTTGTGTAAGGCATTGTAAGTGTGCGTGAGGAGTTTGAAAAGTTCTCGTTTGTGAGTCAGTAGAGCTCTGTGATGTGCAGGGTGGGAAGTTGAGGATAAGCCTGGCTGCTGACTTTTGTTTTTTGTCTTGAGGTTTCTGCTCAGTTGAGTGTTGATTCCAGCACAGACTTTATTACCTTAGTCCAGATTGCTTGTGATGAGGGCTCGGGTGGCGGTTTTGCAAGTGTTGGTACGGAACCATTTGACAATATTCTTGAGTATCTTGAGTGTGTTGAAACAGGAGATGGAGACTGCAATTACTAAAGCTCTCAACATCTACTCCAGTACAGGTGTTGAGACTGGAATGCAACATTACGAGTGCCTATGCTGTGGCCATAGCTAGTATCATAAGGTGGGCCTATAATCTACTCCATTCTAAGGAAGGCACTCTTCGAAATTTACTAAAAATCGAGACATTTAACACCGGTTCCAGCAACCTCACTTTTTTAAAAAATATGCAAGAGGCTTTTCAGCTAGCTAAAATTAGTCCAGAAATTCTGTCTACGTGGTCTCCAGCCCAACTCAAACTATTTTTAAAAAAATTCACCCCTAAATTGAGTTATGACATTGATTATTCACACTGTGTTAGTTTATCTGTGTGTAAAACCTATGTAAACTCCCATGAATATAAGCAATACTTACCCTACCTAGACTATACCCTTATTCATGGTGCTAGACGCGCAATCATGATGCTGCGTCTAGGAATCCTTCCAGTATTAACTCTTACTTCTACTTGGAGATCAGAAAAGACAGCTTCATGTACCTTTTGTCAGGGGGGCAACCAGAATTTGGAACATCTTCTTTTTATATGTCCTAACACAGAAATTGTGAAGGCAAGGTCACTATGTCTTACACCTATTTATCGATCATGCAGGATCATAAACTCTAAAGACTTTTTATTAATTTGTAAAAACCCCCCAAACGAATATGTTTGCTATAAAATTTTTAAATTTCTGAAAATCGCACTGAAAATGTACTAAATGTGATTGTATAATGTGTATATTTTATTTTTGTGGTCCTCAATTGAGTACCGTAACAAAATAAACTTTTTTGACTTGACTTTGACTACTAAGCTGGTCTCAGTAAGTTGATTGCTAATTACTTTTCCGTGGTTCTTTGCGAGGGTTGCATGGAGTGGTGTAGGTCTGAGTTCAGTAGGCCACCTAGAGAGGTCCCAGAGTAAGGCGTCTTTGATGAAGATGACTATGTCTGTCTTGTCTAAGTTGATTGTGAGGCAGTTGATATTCATCCATATGGGGACTTTGATTCAAGCAGGTGGAGAAACTGGTCCAGCTGTTTGGAGTTTTGTCAGAGAGGGAGAGTATGAGCTGGACATCGTCAGTGTAGGATATGCTGTTGATTCCAGGGGAACGGATGATGCTGGCGAGTGGGGTCATACAGGCGTCAAACATGGTGAGGCTGAGTGTAGATCTTTGTGGTACTTCTCAGATGAGATTGACATATTCTCAGGTGAAGTGGTCTAGGCTGACAGTACCAAAAGAGCATTTCCTAATAGAATACTGACCTTTATGCTTAGAATATTGCTATTTGATTTGCTTTCCTGTTGTTCCATGTTCACAGCTAGCGTTTGGTGGGGCTCTGTTTTCAAGAGTAGTAGTTGGTGAGAGCTTACTCAGAGTTGCCGGCTCTAGAAGTGGGCTCCCATTTTCTTCACAAATAAACTCAAGTTCTTTCCCAGATTTCTATGTGCATCCCTACTTTCACATTTGGCAACAACGAGCATCCATTCTGGGGGCCCACGCTGCTGCTGCCTTCTTTTTCCTCGCCCTCCGCACATTTGGTAGTGCAGGGAGGTTTGTTGCGGTTGCTACTGCTTTCCTGGGGCTTTGTTTGGCTTGGCTGATTTCCTCCTCACTTTGCCTGATGCTGGAAGGTGCTGTACTGTTGTGGGGCCTTGCCATACAGTTTCAGAGAGCCGTGACAGCCCTACTGAGGCTTGAGCTGCTTATTTCCTTTTGATGTCTCTCACCTCGATGTCTATTGGTTGAGGTCTACTCATCATTTGATACATAACGGAGTTGCCATTTTGGATTGGGTTTATTGCCAGGAACAGGCTTTCTTCGTCACACTCTTTGCGGCGGCCATCTTAGTTTGGGCTTCCCTATTGCTTTGCCTCAGTCCACACGAGATACTGCTCATGTTGCCAAAATCGTTATTTAAAGATGGATCAGCGTGTTCTTCAGTAATCTTCCTCCTGGATTTTCAGTTTTCTTCTCAGTTACTGGAAACCTCTGATACTGCTTGTTATTGTTACTTTTGTTTATTTAGATTGTATGACCTTTTTGTGACACTGCTGGGGCACTCAATCTCCTTACATCGCCATGGGTACTCATCAGTATCCTGTTCATATTGCTCCATTTTTACAGAATCAATGTAAACTCCCTATTTCCTGGAAACAGTGGTTCTGCATCTTCAAATATTATTTAGTGGCTATTGCCACAAGGTTTGAACCGGCGAGAAAGGCAGCTTTTTTATTTAGTCATCTGGGTCAACAGGTATTTGATCATGTACCTGTCTTGGCAGCACCTGCAGCTGAGGGTGATACATGGGATGTCTACATTGAAGCGGTGTCACGCCTGTAGGATATATTTTCTAAACAACCTAGTGTACTTCTTGAAAGATTTAAATTATTTAGAAGAAAGCAATCGGCTGATGAAACCTTTGAGCAATATATTTCTGGTCTCAGGTTCTTGGCTGTGGAGATCCCACACTTCTGGAAGTTTTTAATGTCACAGAAGCCATTGAATGATCTATTGTCTACAGCAAACTCATGGCTTTGGAGTATCCAAATAGTCTGCATGTTATTGTCTATCCATGTTCCAAAGAACAAACTGTGAATGCCTTATCTTTGAAAGATAAGCCCACTAAAAATGTGTCTAAAAAAGATCAACCTATTTGCCACAGTAATGGTTCAAACCCACATTTAGGGAACTATGTTAATTGTCTGGCTACGGGTAAATGTTGTAAGAGATGTAAAATTGTTGGTTCTAAGGGACCTAGGTGTGAGGTCACATTGGTAAAATCTCCCCCAACATAATGGCTGATTCCGGTGCCCCATCACAATTGTATCAGATGTTTGATTTTATCAACATTGGAATAAGGATTTACTTCTTCTGAAACCTGATGACCTCCCAAGGCTTTTGGAGAGCAAGACATTGATTTGTTGGTGTACGTTTTGACTCTGTCACACGTCTTTCACTGGTTGACACTTCACTTGAGGGGATCAATGGATCTTTGTCTGCAACTGATTTTAGTTCAGTGAAAGTTATCATTGAAATTCCCCCAAAAGGCTCAGATGTTTCCAGTAACAGCGTTGGTGCCATCAAAAATTGTGAGCTTAAAATTAAGCTGAAATCTAATGCAGTGCCAGTTGTGTATAAAGTCATACCTGTCCTGTTAAGTGTTAGGGATGATCTAAAATAATTGATTCAGAATTTGATGTTTGAAGGAGGCAACAGAATCAGTAGAATGAGCCAGCCCCATTGTTTTTGTGAGAAGGAAATCTGGAGACTTTTATTTGTGTGTGGATCTTCACAGATTGAACAAGAATATTGTGGTGGGCTGCCATCCACTTCCAAAGGTACAAGAATTGTTAGCTAATTTGGAACGAGCCAAATTATTTTCGGTCATTGATTTGAGGCCGGCCTGTCACCAAATTCCCCTTGTGGAGGAGTCTCAGGATCACACTACCTTTGTCAAACGTTCTGATGCATTCAAATTCTTCCAACTCCCTTTTGGCCTAGTGTCTGCTGCCAGGGTGTATCTGGGATGCATGGACATTATCCTGGAGAGTGTGACTCGTGTGCAAGCCTTCCATGATAATGCTTTGATTTTTGGTGAAAATGTACAGAAACACAATGACATTTTGGAAAGAGTCTTGCAAATTTTCAAGGATGCTGAAATTACTTTGAGAAGTGATAAATGTGAGTTCTTGGTACAAGAGTTGGGTTATTTGGGTCATGAAATCACAATTGAGGGGCTCAAACCTGAGTTTTCTCTTATGCAGTTATTCAGGATGCTGTTCCACCAAAGGATAAGGACACCCCTCAATCTTTTTTGGCACTTAGGGACTACTATTCTAGGCTTATAGTAGGATATGCTTTTAGTGTCCAACCGCTACGTGGTTTACTGAAAAACGGTGTGAAGTTCACCTGTAATGAATCGGATAGTTATGCATTTTCAAAAATTAAAACACTGATCACTTCTGCTCCTGCCCTGGCTTTGTTTGATTCAGAAAAAAGTGTTTTGTGATGGTGGATGCAAGTCTGATTGGTTTGAGGGCAGTTCTTTCACAGTGGTTGGAAGGCAAGGAACAGACTGTGGCTTTTTCTTCTCGTTGCTTGAAACAGCCTGAGACCAACTATAGTACGACAGAGTGTGAGGCTCTTGCTTGCTGCTGGGCTGTGAAGAAATTCTGAACTTTTTTGTGGGGTACAGAATTAAACATTTTTACAGATTACAAGCCTTTGATTTACTTATTCAATGATAGTAGCATTGGCAACGCATCATCGAGGTTAGTTAGATTGTTGGCAAGTCTCCAGCAGATTTCGTTTACCATCAAATATATTCCAGGAGGTAGATACAGAAAGGCTGATTGTGTAGGATGCCTTTGGAGTCTGATGTTACAGCTGATCAAGACGAGGATGTCAACTGTATTGTGGCTTTAGTTGATGACATGATGGAGGACAAAGGAGCAGTTTCTAAAGCTGAGTGGTTACAAGCTCTAGAATCAGATCAGGACTTGAAGAAAGTGATGGGGTTTATTAGAAATGGTTGGCCTCATGAGACGAATTTGGATACCTGGGTTAATCCTTTTGCCAAGGTTTCTGAAGAATTGTCAATTGTAAATGAGTGCCTTATACATCAGGCTTTGTGCATCCCCCAACTTCTATTCATGTGATGCTGATTTGTTTAGCGCACAAGGAACATTTACGCATCAGTAGTACATGTAAGAATCTAAAACAGTACTACTGGCGGTCTTTGATGGATGTCATGGTGGTTAAATCTTGTAACATCTGACTTTGTTCTGATAAACACTGTCAGACTTTCAAATCACCTCTGCATGTTGTTCCTTTACCAAAAATTCCCTGGGATAAGGTTGCCCGGGATTTTGTTGGACCCTTTGACATATTGCCTTCAGAGAAAAAAATATTGTTAGTTTTGGTGGATTACTCTTCCAAGTGAGTCTATTTCAAGTTTGCAGCTGCTCCCAACACTATCAATGTAAATACATTTTTTAAGGGAATTTTTTCAGACAGATGGTGTTCCATCAGTTCTTGTCATTGACAATGGGACACATTTTATCTTGGTGTCGATGAAAAAGTTGATTAATTTGCACCACGTCACTCATCTTAGTGTAGTTTTGTATTCTACTCTAATGGTTTGGTGGAAAGAATGGATAGGTTTTTGAAAGAAGGAATTAAGACCGCCTTGATGACTGGTGTTGATGTGGAGGATTTCTTGAGGCAAAAGGTATGGGCTTACTTGATTACACCAAATAGTACTACTAGGAGTTTTTCTTTTTAAGCTATTAAGGAAAAAAATCCAAAATCTTCTCTTTGTCCAGATTGGTTGAAGTGTAATGTGCCTGCTAGTTGGAATGAGGTTGAGTTGTGCAAAAAGTTTTGGACACAGTTCAGTCTCAGCAGTGTTATTCTAAAGAGTGTTTTGACAAGAAACCAAAACGTTAAAGAGGCGATTTTGAATGTAGGATATTTGGTATTTATGAAGAAACCTTACAAAGTTGGGAAGGGGGAATCTCAGTTAATGTCCCCAACAATAGTTGTTAAGGTTTCGAAAGGAGCTGTCTTGGTTGATGGAAAGGAGTGGTGGTGGAGCAGGCGACATTTGGTGACTTTGTTGTCTCAACAGGCTTAGATCTTATTGAACTCTAAGATAGTGTCATTGGAAATCAGAATTGTTCAAAACAGATCGATGGATCTTGGTGGATCCACACTTCTTGTAAAAATTATGCTTCTTTGGTGGACTCTTCTGCCACTCCAGATATGGGTTCTGCATTGAATGTTACTCATGCTTTACATACAGATTCAGCAACTGCAAAGTCTGACAGTAATAACTTGACTTATAATCACAGGTCTAATGGTGGGAAATCTAGACCTGTGCGCAAAGTTAACCTACCTAAGAGATTTAAGAACTTTTGCATGCATTAACGACTTATGTGTTTTTTTGTTTAGTAAGAGGGTAGGTGATGTACCAATAGAGCACTTGTAAATAGAGTTCTGACCTCGCGCTTTGGATGTTGTTCTTTGATTTACTTACCTGTGGTTACATGTTCACGACTGGTGTTCTCTGGGGCTCTGTTCGATGAGAGTGACAGTTGGGGAGAGCTTCCTAAAAGTTGCAAAGCAAACACAAGGAGGTGATGGTCGGAGAACTGAAACTTTTCAGACACTCACGCCCAGTCACAGATCTGGGTTGAATCCATCATCATTCTTTAGCTCACTTCGCCACCGCAGTTCAGACACAGCTATATGCAAATCAGTCTTGACCCTGTGCCTCATGGGAACAGTCCAGCCCAAACTGCCAAGCGATGTCTTCCCTGGACCGGCAACAAGCATCCAGGGACCGGTTTCGGGCTAACAGCCCTCATCAGCCAGGCTAGCTTGAATCCAGTGGCAAAGTGAGCAAGGGACCCACGTCTGAGCATACACTACCAACTTAGGGCGAACAAAGCAAACACAATGAGAAGTTGGACGGAACGCTAAAACTTTTCAGACACTCACACCCAGTCACAGATCTGGGTTGAATCCATCATCATTCTTTAGGTCACTTCGCCACCCCAGTTCAAAGTTGCAAGCTCTGGAGGTGGACTCCCATTTTCTTCACAAATAAACAAGTTCTTTCCACGATTTCTGTGTGCATCCCTACTTCCACACTGACCGAATGGGTGCAGCCTGTCAAGAAGGAGCAAATCTAGTGAAGTGTGGATCCTTGGATACCAGCTTTGTGCAGTCATTGAATAAGGATGGGGTGGCGATGGTGTTGAAGGCTGCGGAAAGGCCAAAAGGATGAGGGTGAAGGTGTCATCCATGGTTGTGATGAGGGTTATCTCTGTACTGGGGTTGGGCCTAGATCCAGATTGAGTGGTTGTCATTAAGGTGGGTGGCTAGGCGTTTCTTTATAATCTTTTCCATCACATTTGCCAGGTAAGGTAACAGGGAGACAGGCCTGTGTTTGGTTAGCATCTAAGTCGGCAATGGTGCTGCTAAAGTTAGCATTTGGTCCAGGGCATGGTAGATGAGGTTGACGCTCAGGCTGTAGTTGGCAGTGAAGGGGAATTTGAAGGTCAAGTTTTTCATGTTGCTGGTGGTACTTCCAAGATAGTGGAGCATTGGATGGAGTATTTGAAGATGATAGCAATTCATCCTATGGGTCTGTTTGTTCTGCCTTGTCTTGTGATCTTTTATATAAGGGGATTACCATGGGGATGGCAGGGGCCAACAAGAGAGTCAGCCAGGTCTCAATCAGGAAAAGTAAATCCTGTGAGCAGTCATGTAGCAGATCCCAAATTTCGGTGGCATGTTTCAATGAGGGAGCGAGTATTGAAGAGTATGCAGGACAGGGAGCGGAGTAGTATAGTTGTGGTTCGGTGTGTTTGGCCATATGTGTTCTGTATGTTGGGTGGGTGGGGTGCAGGGGCAGTTAAAGTGTGTGAGAAGGGTGCGGGTGTAAATGAAATGGCAGGTGGTTCAGGAGAATGTACCTTCCGTATTAGGCAGTGAGGTGTGGAGTGAAGTAGCAATAGGGAGGAGGTTGGTGATAAGTGGACCAGGGGTACTGGAAGCGGGCCCAGATGGGTTTGCCTTTGGTATGGCTTCAGTACAGTGTGGCACATTCTCTGCACGTGTTTGCTGCACTTCCATGCTGGGGCCACTACTAAATGAAGACAGTTTTCGTGGGAAAAGAGTGATGCGACTTCCTTGAAAGATGGATAATGGAAAATCCAGGTAGTCCTCTTGCTTTGCTTCACCCTTCAAAGACAGTTTTGGTTGGCAATCCAGTGATGTCACTTCCAGTGCAGAGGAATGATGGGAAACCTAGTGGTCACTTCCTGTGCAAATGGATGATGGGGAATATTTAAACCTTTAATAAAGTTCTTACAATTATAATATAATTTAAATGTCAAAGAAAAGTAAATGGCCTAACTACTGAATATATTGTACACTTCTTTTCAAGTTATTTTGTCAATTAAACTAAAATCCAAGAATTTGAGATTGTAGTTGAAAAATCCAATTTGTCCCAGTTCTGGCAGGTCATCTTAAAATAATCTGTCATGATCTGGGGGTCACTCTCAGTGATTCAGGAATCTGACTTCTAACCCCCAGTCCAATGATTTAGTTAAAAGCACCAACACAAATTAGAAATCTAGTTGGGCTGCAACGCATACACAACCAACTAAGCAATACAGTGAGTGTGGTATTTTCTAGTCACTAATAGTCCCAGTAGACGAGTTCAGGGACACAGTTAAACTCCAGATCCTCTTTTGTAAATGAATAACAGACTTAGAATAGCACTAATTGTTAGGGGATAACACTTTAAAATGTTTACTTCTAAAACCCAAGTCTAGTGCAGAAAAAATGAAAGGTAACCTTACAGAATGCAAAAATAAATACAGCATTGCATGATATGGCCAGTGAAAACATGGTTATCAAGTTCCTAACATCTTAACACCCTATCACAACTTATAAGCACTATGTTAAAGGGTTGGCAGAAGGAGAAAATAGCAAGCCTATAAACTGAGTTTCTTTAGATCAAAGAGCATATCTTTTTGCTGTAAAAAATATCTGTTTAGCTATTTTTTATCATGCTTCTGTTGCAAAGTCTCTCCCCACTATGGCCAAATACGTGCGTTATATAGACTGATCAGTGATTTTTATCTTAAATTTGTAAGTTTGGGGACACTAAATTCCCAACAAGACAAAATAAGTATGGCAATAAATGCATCATCTCAATTTACAAGTAGAATTCTTAGCATCCACTGTAAGCGTCCATATTAACATTGCAGCGACCATGACATAATCAACTAAAATATGTCAATCTAGATAAGAGGTGGAAGTGATGCTAGCACTTCTGCCCAGGCCTCAGCTTCACACTTTCTAATAGAAAGAGATAAAAGAGCTTTTAGGCACGCATACAATAAAAATAGAAGAAATTTAAACTGGCCCTGTCACAGTGTTCATGACAAATCTAGCACACACCGACTCCTTAAGGTAAAAGGGTTTTTACTGGTACTTTAAGATTAGGAGCAGGGTTCATCCTTGCCTCCCTGGGCTTATTTACTGTGACCTACCCATTGTTGTTGTACAATCCCCAGTCCCCTGTGATGCCTGGTACCTAGCTAACATCCAGTTAGGGGATAGGTGTGCCCAAAAATTAAAAGTTGGTATTTCTTTTGGAATGCTAGACTGGAGTGGAACATTTCAATGCCATTTGATAGCAAGTGGCCATGTCTGTCCCTCTCTGTTACAGGCGTCATAAAGCTATGAATCATTTTAACTTTGCAATCATATATAGCAACATCGATCTATTGGTCTATGTTCTTAGGGGATGCTTCTTGCTGATAGGATGATAGGGTAAGAACGGCCATGAATTCAAAAGGAAATTTAGGAATCCGAACGCAGATGAGTTAAAGTGCCCAAAGTGGCCATCAGGGTAATATCATAATGTTATAGATCAGCGAGGAAATGGACAGGTTGGTTGCTGGACCTAAACACAGCACAGTAGGGCCTGAGAGACCCCATGTGTGGCTTTTTTAGGATGACCATAGCAAGAAAATGATTAATTTCATATGGACATTCAGACCAGACGTATGATTACTGCGGATCTCTCTCTGAGTATAAAATATTCTAATACTGGATCTGTAAGAACTGCTCTTTCTCTTTATCCTGAATTGCCCTTTGTGGTTCAGTGGAATGCTGGCTTGCCCAAATTGTCTAATAAGGCACACTCTCCTAGTACGCATGCCACAGGAGGGTAGTGTTGCAGTGTTTAATGCTGTGTTAGGCAGACATGAAGAGGTGGAGGGGAAAAAACAAAATCATGGATTCCCACAGTAAATATCTAATTGGTTTAGTGGAATAAGTTTTTCAAGCAGAGATCATGCCATAGGGATCTGCTCACCTGCATGTTTTTTATTCCTGGCCAGCTCTCCTCAGTCTCACAGGTGATGGCCTCTGGGGGGCTGCAGGCAGATCAGACGGCTTCCTCTGGGTCTCCATATGCTTGTGGGAGACTTCATGCAGGCAGAGCTCCAGCCAGTTAGGGTATTAGGGCCTCAGGAGTTGTATGTATTCAGTCTTAGTCCCAGGGTTGGTGAGGCCCAGCAAGCACTTCAACATCCAGTAACCACCAGCACAAGGTTCACTGAGGTCCCTGTGCAAGTTCAGAACAACTTAAATCTACTCCACTTGATTCTACTTAATTCTACTCCCTTCCACTCTACGACAATCTACTACCTCCATGACACTCCACATCATAAGATACTCCATTACAATACACTCCACTCAAATCTACACCACTTCAAAACTCTCTATTCCACTCACTTTACAACACTTGCACTCCACGCAGATTTCCTTTACTCCACTAACTTTTAGCCATGCTGAACAGCAGTCAAGTGGGTGTGTAACATGGCTAAAACATATTGGCAAAGTGTTGTAATGAAAGTCTGGCACTCAAGGTGTAGTTTTAGAGGATGATTTCTTAATCTTAGTTACAGATAAGTATATCCATAGCTTGGTCCTAAAGACAGTCATAAAGATAGCCCCACCAGGAGCAGAGTTCCTGCTGCTCAGCCCATACTCAAGCTGACACTCCTGACAGGCACCCAAGCATTCCTTTGCATCACCACCACTCCAACATTCCACGCATTCACATTGGCTGAACAGCAAGGGCCAAGGCCCGGGGAAGATGACCGGTTACTCACTGGTAATATTCATTACTCCGAGTCGTAGCCCTCCCCGTCCCAGTCCTTACTAATGAGCATAGCTCCTCCCACCAGAAACTCCCAAGCAACTAAAAACCCATCCCTTCCCTCCAGGCCACACCCACACCCTAAGGCATATAACCATGTGACCCGCCCATCCACATTCTGTACTACCAAGCACAAGAAGCCGAACAGGGAGGGAGGGATGGGAACCAGGACTGGGACGGGGAGGGCTACGACTCGGAGTAATGAATATTACCGGTGAGTAACCGGTCATTACCTCCTCGTCAGCCCTCCCCGTCCCAGTCCTTACTAATGAGCAGATACCAAAGCAAGAATCGGCTTCACATAGCAGAAAAACAGACTCAAGCCGCACAAGCAGAAAGTCACACAACCTGAGCAGAACGCAAGCCAGCGTTCCCAAACCCAGGAGACACAGTCCCACATATCACTCAACGACTACAGGACAAAACAGCACGAGGAGAACACCCAGCAGCATCCACACAGAACACAGCCAGGGAGCCCCATCCCGGAAGCAAGCCCAATGAGCAGCTACCCCAGAGGCGAGGAACCTCGAACCGACCCAGGCGTCAACACACCACAAGCCCAACAGCAGGCCGCACAGCCAACCCCGCCACTGACGGAGAGCAGCCACAGAAGTCCCCAGAACACGACCAGCCAGCCTAAAGGCAACAAAAAGGGAACACCACCCCATAAAAAAAGGCACAGCAGGAAGGAGGCACACCGCCAGAGCCCGCACAACCGCCCAACAGAGCAGCAGCACCCAAACCCCAGGAAGAGGCACAGACCAGAAAACAGGCAGAACCAGAAACTCCAACAAGGAGCAAAGGAACGAAAGAACGGCGCCAGGAGGAAACAACCCCCCAACCATCCGGACGCCAAGGGGCGCACCAGCCCAACGCCCGAACCCCGAAAGGCCAACCATCCGCGCACAGAGCTCGCAGGGAGGATACAGGCCGACCCAAGTCGAAGCCAATCACCCAGAAACCCAAGACAAGCCCCGGAATCCAATGCAGCCACACCCTGTGTCGGACAGCAATCCAGGAAAGAAAACCCCATGACAGGCACAGGACAGGAGAGGCGAAGGGCACCCGAACCGAGAAAAAACTCAGCCAGAACACCCCAAAGCCAGGAGGTCCAGACACACCACAGCCAACCCGCAAGTGGACCAGACACCCCGAGACATAGGGGAAACAACAAGGGACCACCGGCAAACACCAGCAAGGCCCCACCGCCAACCAAAACAGAGGGAGCCAAGGCCACCCAGACTAAACCGGAGCCACCAGGACAAACGAGGCCCGACCCAGTCCAACCCGCAGCAGGACCCACGGAACCAGCGCAAACGGGGGGAAAGCACACAGCAGGCCCCCGTACAACAGAAGGACAGGGCAACCACCCAGCAGACAGAGCCTGACCAAACCAGAGAACAACCTCAACCCAAAGCACTCCCCGGAGAAGCAAAACAGGCCCAACCACGAGACACTGAACCTGGACAGCAAGAGGCATAACTCGGACAGGGAGGGAAACACCCCACGCAGGAGAGCCGCCCCGGGAAGAAAAACCCCCCGGGAGACGAAAAGTCCAAGGGGCCACAAGGAAGAAAATGCCCCCCCCCCTCCCAGCCGAACAGCCGAACCGTCAAGTGAAGCCATCCCAGCACAACAAAGGCGGACGACCAAACACACCACCAGCACACAGTCCGACTAGACCCCCCCCCGAACCTCAGGAGGAACCAATGCAGAAAAGAGGCCAGGCCAACCGAACCGACCAAGGGACAGACTGAAAGCACAGGCAATCAGAATTCAACCCCAGACCAGAGCGAGCCAGCGCCACCAGAGGCACAAGAGCAGCAACAGCACCCCGGGCCACATGAAAGCACCCCACGAACTCAACAGCACCCGGCATACCCAGGCGACCTCCCAACCAGGCACCAACCAGGCCAGAAACAGCAGAACCCCAGATCCATCAAACAAGATCAGGTGCACCCAGGCAAGCAAGGCCAAAGGCACAACACCCCCATGGGACACTAAGAAAGCAGAGGCAGGAAATTAACCCACCGTCCAGCGGGAGCCTGCGACAGCAGAGGCACAAAACACTCCACAGAGCCCTAGAGCCGAGGTCAGAGAACCAACGTCTCTCAGGACCCAAACGGATAGCCCCGCAAGAGGCCCAGTGCAAGACACGCCAGGGGGAACAAGAGCCACCGGGCCCAAGGACAAACCTCACAGCAGCAGGAAACAGCCGCCGAACATGGAGCCGCCGGGGAGTAGAGGAAGACCGAGCCCCCAACCACCACCGTAGACTGCGGGGCACCGTCAGGAAAACCCCACCAACCGAGGCGCCGAAACCACCCCACGAACAGCAGCACATTCCAAACCGACGCAGGAGGCAGCAAACACCCATTGAAAGGGCCCAAACCGGAAGGAAAGAAGAGGAAGAATCAACCCACCGAACAAGGCAGGGAACACCCGGAACCCCCCAGAAGGCAAAGAAGCCGCGGGAACCGGCATAAGAAGAATGTGTCCCGGAGAACCAGAAGGATCGACGAGGGAGACACAAGCGTGCAGCTGCCAGAACCAGCACCGGACAGCAGACCCCAGAAGGGCCCCGGAACCGAAACAGGAGCGAGTACACCCCCGACCCTGCCGAAACACATGCACTCACAACACCGCCCCCTCAGAAACGAGACCCGAGCCCTGAGCAAAGAGCCCGCCACAGTGCCTGAGAAAAGGGAAAAAGGGGGCAGCACAGAACACAGCCAGTAGCCCAGCCCAACAAGGAGGGACAAGAAGAAGAGGAAGCACCCCGTAGACCCTGGGACAAGAGGAAGGAAGGGACACCCCGGCCCCATTCCATACCCCCAAAGGGCAGGGCCACCAAATTAGAAGGAAATGCCGCCCAAAAGCAGGCGCACAATCCCACGGATCCCAAAATAGTAAAGAGCCCGCGAAGGGAAGCACCATCAAGGGAGTCCCCCAAGCAGTACCGTCCTCCAAGGCAAAACCCAGCGAGCAGACACAGAGGACCCAGCCACCGTCACCATCGCACCAAGGGTTTCAAAGGAAAAAGTCTGCCCAGAAATGCAACTGCAGTCCCAACCCGGAAAAAGAGGCAGAGGGACCCACAACCAGCAAACCAGCACAGAAAAAAACGGACAGACACACGAAGTGACCGACCCAAAAGCCAGGGCAAGATGCAGCCCGGACCGCAAAACCAGAGGTAGCACAAGCCAGCTGCAAGGTCCCCCATCCCGCAAGACCACAGGAGAAGAAGGAACCGCAACCACGGACACCACCAGGCACCGAGCTGCCACACCAGCCACCGGGATCCACTCGCTACCCAGCCAGGATACCCCAGCGAACCACCGTAAAGGAAACCCCAATCGTCCAGAAACCGGGGAAAGGCATGTCCACCAAACATCCCCCACACCCCCTCCCGCACAGCATACCCAGAGATCGAGGAAAGGGGAGGCCCACAAGCCCCAACAACAGGTGAAAGGGGAAAAAGTCCACAGACTGTCCACCCACCCAGGGCCTATGGAACCAAAAAGCGGCCCGAACACGGAACAGAAAACCACGAAGGCTCGCCCCCCCCGGACCCAACCAATCCAAGACAGGATCCACGCGGCAGAAGCAACCTGACCATGCCCAAAGGAAGGAGCAGCGGAAGACCCAGCGACCACCACCTCCCCGTGACAGCAGAGCCCATACAGGCCAAAACCACACAACTCGAACAGGGGCACAGAACAGAGAAAGTAGCGCCCAGACCAAGCAATGCAAGATCCACCAGGGCCAATCAGGGAATGACACACCCCCCCAGGCCAGCAGGCCAGTCCAAACAAGACAGAAAGAGGGAGCCCGGGACTCCCCCAAACCCCATGGCCCCGCCAAAGCAGGAACACAAATGTACCCGAAACAACAGGCATCTAAGGGGAATAAAAAAACTGCTGCCAAACAGACCGACACACACGTACCTGAAAGGAGGCCAGACCGCCACGCCACTGGCGAGCAGAGAAGCCAGCCGTGCACAACACACCACCCTTCCCACCCTAGGCGAACACGCCAGGGCAGGGAACCAACCCGGAAGAGGGGAGGCCCCAGCAGGAAGACAAGTCGCGCTACCACCACAGGACACCGCCATAAACAAAAGCAATGCCCCCAAAAAAGGGAAGAGAGCGACCCACGGCAGGAGAAAGAGGCCAGGGGAGGAACCAAGGACAAGCAGCCCCAGCACACAGAGTCCCGACCCCCAAAAGTACCAGCCCCATGCATGTGTCACGAGGCGCAGCCCAATATATCCAGAACACCAGGGCGCCCTCAAACAGAAGGACAAACGGAACGCAATCAAATGCATAAGGACACATGAATAGCGCACTACGCACCCGCAAGGGTTGGAATAGGCACCGAGGCCAGAATTATCGGGTCCGCGGAAGTTCGAGCCCAAGACCCGCCGAGGCGGGCCCTAAAAAGAACAGGCAGCCCAAAACAGGACCGAAAGAGAGAGCAGCTTCCACCTGTAAAGCAACCTGCCTCCAAACAGACACGGGAACACGAACCCCCGGACATTCCAAAGGAAGCATACAGGCACAGCATTGCCACCACGGCCCACTGTGTGAACCAAAGCGACGCCCCTTAAAAAGGGGCAGGGAGCGACCCGCGGCCAGAGGACACGAAGCCCCGGTAGACAGAGCCCCGTCCATTTAAATGAACAAAGCGGTTCCCCGCAGGGAAATTGCAGAGTCTGTTCTCGCGGCCGCTTTATACAATGCTCTGTGCGCATCCAGCACGATATCTGCATCGTATACTGCCTCCCAGGTAACAAACACAAAAAAGGGAAACACGGGCCCGAGACGAGCACCGAGCCCCCAAACACACCTCCCAGGAGGAGCCAAACCGCCACGCCACCGGCGAGCAGAGAAGCTAGCCGCGCCCAACACCCCCCCCCCTCCCACCCCGGGTGTACCCGCTAGGGCAGGGAACATACCCGGAAGAGGGGAGGCCGCAGCAGGGAGACACCACCCCACACCAGGCAGTCAAGGCCCCCCAACCCCACGGTCCCGCTAAAGCAGGGACTCAAAAGTACATGACCAAAACAGGTACAACAGGGGAACAAACGGCCGCCCAGCAGGCCGTTTCACACTCACCCGAAAGGAGGCACCGGTCCAGTACCCCCACGACGAAGTTGCCAGGAAATGAATTCCGCAGAAAAAACAAACAGGATGTGGATGGGCGGGTCACATGGTTATATGCCTTAGGGTGTGGGTGTGGCCTGGAGGGAAGGGATGGGTTTTTAGTTGCTTGGGAGTTTCTGGTGGGAGGAGCTATGCTCATTAGTAAGGACTGGGACGGGGAGGGCTGACGAGGAGGTAATGTATAGATACATACGCAAGATATAACACAAAGCCAATAGCTCTTGCATAGGCGAGACCTATTGGCTTTGCCAAAACTTGTTTTGTAGTGTGGCGTGTTGTTTGCACTGCACGCTCTTTCTGTAATGTCTTGCTGTATCGCAATTAACCTTGGGGCGTCCTCGAGCTGTAGCTTCAGCACGAGAATTACCCAGTGCTGCCGCTCCCCCAGGGCTCGCGCATCAGCATGAAGCAGAGCGATCAGGGGAAGCACTGAAGCTCGACCTACCACAGCCTAATGTAGTCGCTGCCGTGAATTAAAGTTAATATATCGACTTTGGAGTTGCAAAATGCTGAGAAAACCAAGAATGATCTCACCTCTCACGAACTTGCTGTATATATTGGGGAGAAGTTGAGAGTTGAAAAACGATGCCAAGTAAAGGTGCTGTTCCAAGGCGGGTTCCAATCCTCCCCATAATATGTTGAGTTGAGTAATAAAGGAAAACAAGCATTTGCAATGCAATAGGTCTCGCATTAGGAAAGTTTGAGCTATTGGTATTGTAAATGACAAATTTTTTATGCATGTGTTGGTTTTGAAAATAGAGAAATGAATAGCTTTGTCATTTACAATGCCAATAGTTTTAACTTTCGCAAATGTAACACCTATAGCATTTGTAACGCAATATGTGTTGTATTTACCTGACTTAGATATATTGATATTACAAATAACAATGGCTTGTAATTTTTGTAATAATTAATACTTTAAAAAAAGTTATTGTAATTTATAATGGCAATAGCTTAAACTCTTTGTAAATAACTTTTGTGAAGATTATGTTCATTGTATTTTATTATGAAGAAAATCCAAGAACAGAAGTGAAATATTAACATCTTTTTGTGACATTTGTAATAAAGCTTGAAACATTGAGCGAACATAATTGAACCAGTTGTTGTTGAATGATTGCACAGATTGATGCTGTGGTGGCGCTGAGTGATGTTGTGGTAGCGACGAGTGATGATGTGGTGTTCAGTGATGCTGTGGTAGCGCATAGTGATGTTGTGGTGCCCATGAGTGATGTTGTGGTGCCCCTGAGTGATACTGTGGTGGTGCTGAGTGATGCTGTGGTGATGCGATAGATAGATAGAGTGAGTGCGATAGATAGATAGAGGAAGGGCGATAGATAGATAGATAGAGTGAGGGTGATACATAGATAAATAGAGTGAGGGCGATACATAGATAGATAGATAGATAGATAGATAGATAGATAGATAGATAGATAGATAGATAGATAGATAGATAGATAGATAGATAGATAGATAGATAGATAGATAGATAGATAGATAGATAGATAGATAGATAGATAGATAGATAGATAGATAGATAGATAGAGTGAGGGCGTTACATAGATAGATAGAGTGAGGGTGACACATAGATAGATAGATAGAGTGAGGGCGTTACATAGATAGATAGAGTGAGGGCGATAGATAGATAGAGTGAGCGCTATACATAGATAGAGTGAAGCCGATAGATGATAGATAGATAGATAGATAGATAGATAGATAGATAGATAGATAGATAGATAGATAGATAGATAGATAGATAGATAGATAGATAGATAGATAGATAGATAGATAGATAGATAGATAGATAGATAGATAGATAGATTGAGGCCAATAGATAGATAGATAGATAGATAGATAGATAGATAGATAGATAGATAGATAGATAGATAGATAGATAGATAGATAGATAGATAGATAGATAGAGTGAGGCCGATAGATAGATAGAGTGAGGCCGATAGATAGATAGAGTGAGGCCGATAGATAGAGTGATGCCGATAGATAGAGTGAGGCCGATAGATACAGTGAGGCCGATAGATAGAGTGAGGTCGATAGATAGAGTGAGGTCGATAGATAGAGTGAGGGCGATAGATAGATAGATAGATAGATAGATAGATAGATAGATAGATAGATAGATAGATAGATAGATAGATAGATAGATAGATAGATAGATAGATAGATAGATAGATAGATAGATAGAGTGAGGGCGATAGAGTGAGGGCGATAGATAGAGTGAGGGCGATAGAGTGAGGACGGAGTTGGAGGGTGGAGTTGGAGTTGGAGGGTGGATTTGGGGTTGGAGGGTGGAGTTGGAGGGTGGAGTTGGAGGGTGTGGTTGGAGGGTGGGGTTGGAGGGTGGAGTTGGGGTTGGAGGGTGGAGTTGGAGGGTGGAGTTGGAGTTGGAGGGTGGAGTTGGAGGGTGGAGTTGGGGTTGGAGGGTGGAGTTGGAGGGTGGAGTTGGAGTTGGAGGGTGGAGTTGGAGGGTGGAGTTGGAGTTGGAGGGTTGAGTTGGAGGGTGGAGTTGGAGGTTGGAGTTGGAGGGTGGAGTTGGAGGGTGGAGTTGGAGGGTGGGGTTGGAGTGTGGGGTTGGAGGGTGGAGTTGGGGTTGAAGGGTGGGGTTGGAGGGTGGAGTTGGCAGGTGGAGGGTGGAGTTGGTGTTGGAGGGTGGAGTTGGGGTTGGAGGGTGGAGTTGGAGGGTGGAGTTGGAGTTGGAGGGTGGAGTTGGAGAGTGGAGTTGGAGTTGGAGGGTTGAGTTGAAGGGTGGAGTTGGACGTTGGAGTTGGAGGGTGGAGTTGGAGGATGGAGTTGGAGGGTGGAGGGTGGAGTTGGGGGGTGGAGTTGGGGTTGGAGGGTGAAGTTGGGTTTGGAGGGTGGAGTTGGAGGGTGGAGTTGGAGTTGGAGTTGGAGGGTGGAGTTGGAAGGTGGAGTTGGAGGGTGGAGTTGGATTTGGAGGGTGGAGTTGGATTTGGAGGGTGGAGTTGGAATTGGAGGGTGGAGTTGGAGTTGGAGGGTGGAGTTGGAGGGTGGGGTTGGAGGGTGGAGTTGGAGGGTGGAGTTGAGTGATGTGGTGGTGACCCTGAGTGATGTAGTGGTGCCCCCTGAGTGATGCCCCTGAGTGATGTGGTGGTGTCCCTGAGTAATGTGGTGGTGTCCCTGAGTGATGTGGTGTTGTCGCTGAGTGATGTGGTGGTGTCCCTGAGTGATGTGGTGGTGTCCTCGAGTGATGTGGTGGTGTCCTCGAGTGATGTGGTGGTGTCCTCGAGTGATGTGGTGGTGTTGTGTGGCGTTCAGCAGTGTGCGGCGTGCAGCAGTGTGTGGCATGCAGTAGTGTGTGGCGTGCAGCAGTTTGTGGCATGCAGCAGTGTGTGGTGTGCAGCAGTGTGTGGCGTGTAGCAGTGTGTGGCGTTTAGCAGTGTGTGGCGTGCAGGAGTGTGTGGCGTGCAGGAGTGTGTGGCATGCAGGAGTGTGAGTTGTGTGGTAGTCTGCAGCATGCAGCAGTATCGTTGTTTATACCCAAATGTCAATAAATACATTTAAGGGGTGGAGGGGATGTGCATCCAGTAGTAGATGCTGACGAATGAGACAAAAATAAATAACTATAAGAAGAAATAAGCAACTTAAAGGAAACCTGCAAGAAAATGTAAAATAAAAGGACTCAACCAGCAGCCCTGGCGGTGAAGGGAACACCGTTTCACGCAGTTGTTTACATGTGTTTAGGCAAAATACTGACTCAGCAAGAGAGCACATGGCTTAAGTGGGCTTCCTTGCGCTCCATGTTGGATGTAGCGGAGGGTGGAAAAAAATGTTAATGATACTGGAATCAACCTATGGTTTTTGAAGGTTCACCCAAGGCCCTTAAAGGAAGTACATTTAACTATGTATGTATGCTTTGTGATGGTTTCATCACAAAAGCCTAGCACACAGCTAAATGTTGTCAACATGACTTCCCTAAAAGATCGGTATTTTCCTTAGAAAACAATGAAACCAATGTAGATTGGCACGTAAAGCTATACTTCTGTAGCTGATATACACCATAATGCCACTACCGTGTGCAAAATATTAAATACATTTAACTATAGAGGCCCCTTAACACTTTTACTTGTGACGAAAAATCTGGTGTCCGTAGTTCGGGTAGTAGAAGCGCTGGAAGGGTGTGTAGGATGAGAAACGGGAAAACACTTCACCAGCACACATGCGCAGACCACACAAAGAGCCTGCAATCAGAGAAAAGAAAGTCGCGAGCTTCATTGTGAGACTGTACGCGCGACTCCGATGACATCGAAAGCGCGTGCGTACAAATTAAGGTAGTGACATATGCGCAGGTACGAGTTGCGTTTGAGAGTTCACGCGCGTGCGTAGTTATCCAGTTTGGCTTTTGAGCTTTCCCGCTGTTCTCAGTTGGTGCACGAGCTGCTGTACCCGCTCTTTGGTTGGCTCAGAGCGGTGGCGAGCGCGCGGGAGAGAGGGAGAAAGGAGCGCGAGAGCCCAAGGCAATGGCGGCGGCAGAAGAGCGAGGAAGCGTTTTCATATAGCGCGGACTTAACCCGAAGGTGTCAGGGCGCTTCACAATAGGTACAGTAGTGATACATGAAGCAAAAATGACAAGTGAGCATGTTACAAAAGCAAACGTTATGTTACATGAGGCAATAGTGACAATTGTGCAGGTATCAAGAGCAAACAAAATACAGGAGGTAGCAAACGATATGTTACTAGAGGAAACAAGCTTCTCGGCATTGCTGTGTGGGGGTGGGGGGGTGGGCGGGGGTGTGATGAGCGAGACGCGCGCGCTGGAGAGGCAGGGGTAGGATGACTGGTCAGCTGAATGCAGCGTGCACAAAGTGAAGAGCCAATGAAAGCTCTTGAAAAATATGCCCGTAGGGAGAATGCGCAATGGGAGAGAGGCTGTGGACTGCGTGTTGGCATGCTGGAGAGGGAGGAGGTGTGATGAGCGAGAGGCGCGTGCTGGAGAGGGAGGGGGTGGGAGGACTGGACAGCTGAATGCAGCGTGCACAAAGTGAAGAGCCAATGAAAGCTCTTGAAAAAAATGTCCGTGGGGAGAATGCGTGTGATTGTGTTCACATGAACTGTACTAAATCCGCAATGGTTCAAGAGCTTGTTTTGCCTACTATACTCTCGTCTGTTTATCCCTGCGGGGTAGAATAGTCGAGACCTAAAGAGTTGTAGGGAGCGAAAAGGTTTATTCCACATGAATCATAAGGAACAGCACATGACGTCCCCTGGTGGCTGTCCCGGACTCCATCTGATGACCCCAATGGAACCTGGAAAAGATTCAAGTGATGCCAGAAGAAACAGTTTGCATTAACATATGCATTAACATGTGAAGTTTAAAGTGCATTCCCCAAAAAACATTTCACAACCCAAATCAGCCTGTAAAAGGGTGCAAAGACAACCAGTGACCAAAGACCCTTTTTGTGTTGCCCGGCGGTATCGCCTCTATGACCCACCAATATCTACTCAATGAAGAAGCAGGAGCTGGAGACTGAAAGGCAGGAAACGAAGGTTTATTCTCTCCGGAGGAGAACACATCAATTCAGACAGCAAGTATCGTCACGAGCTGCTCTAGCCGCATCTCGGAGGCCTGGCCTCTTATACTCAGGTTTATGATCTTTATTGCACGTAACACATTCTTGCAACACTTTGATATGTGAAAGAACATCCTCGGAATCTCCCCTTCAGGCCCGTTCCCACATACATTTACAGTTGAATTCCCCACCCCGGTCACAACAGGTGATGATTATCGCTCAGCAGGACATTCCGCCGTTTCACGGAATGTGTGGAGTTTGATCGGATCTCGTAGGGTGGGGGCTTTGATCGGCTCGAGGGTCTTTTGATGGGGAGGGGAGGCTTCCTACTGTACGGGGTAATAAACAGTATCCGCAGGGCCAGGTGGTGGCTTGGGAACAAGGAAGACAGACGGGCACACAGGAAAAAGGGAGGTTTGCATCAAAGGGCCTGAGACTATGAAAGGAATGAAGGGAGGTGTCGCGCTGGGAACAGGATGGGATTCTGAGGCAGATCTGCGCTGAAGAGGGGTTTATGACTCAAGGCATGTGAGAGCGAGGGGGTTGTCAGTGTGCGGGGGATGCCTGCAAGGTTAGGAGAGAGAGAGAGAGACGCGCTGGCTATCAGCGAGGGGTAGGAAGGTCATGGTGCTTAAAAATGGCTGCCGCTTACGCGCAAGACACGTGAAAGCAGGAGTGATCAGTGCGTGGGGGTGCTTGTGTAGGCGAAGAGCCATGCTGGGGGTCAGGGGTGTGCAGAGGGTGGGTCTGGTCAAGGCAGCTAAAGTGGTGGGTGTGTGCGACAGAGAGTGTGGCATCGGGGCAAAAGGGAAGATGGCGCAGATAATGTTCACCAAAACGTATTAATTTTCCACAGTCCTCCCTTTAACATTTCTAAGACATCTTGCTGGCCTATTTCCTATCTATGTCTACCGTTGTGGTCATAAGTAAGGAAGTGATAACCCAGGTGAAGGAAAACATCACATTTTTTAAATCTTTTCATCCAGTGGGCGGGCTCATCGTTAAGCTTTGTTGCAGGAAAGTCATAGTAATGCAATATCAGACAAAAATTATGCAGTGAGAGCGTTGGGTACAGATCGTAGATGTTTGTAGTCATTCTGAATAGGAGCCGATAGGTTACCACGTAAGTAGGTTCTTTTTGTACTCGGTTGGAGCATAGTCAATTCAATGGTGGTTGGGAGAGAAATGAGACATAGTAAAAACAGTAATCAGTGTTCCCAGTGTCTTATGGTCGTGGACCATTATTAGTCAGTTCTCAGCATTCTTTGTCGTCTTCTGTTGGCACTGTTGAACACCTGTATTACAATTCGTTCGTTAGCAGGAATGTCCATGTGGGTTGAGCCGTTGGAGGTCTGCGGGCAGGAGAGTGCCTTTGTATTGTTTCGCCAGACCTCATGGGAGAAATGCGTTACGGTTTTGGAGCAGATGCATTTTCTTCCATAATCCAGGGAGTGGTCATTAGAAGGAGACAGAAAAGGATTGTGGTGAAGGGTGCAATTGTCTTTGAGTTGTGGAGTCTGTCTGTTCTTGGGTTTCTGTGGTGGGTATTTCCTGTTGCTTCCATCATCTTCAAGGTGTTCGGTACCGGGCAGAACCACTTACTTCGTTTAGCTTTTCTTTGGGGTGACCCTTGGTGGTGTTTTTAGGTCACGTGTTCTGAGATTTAACACAGTTCGTGGTCTACTTAGTCAGGGCTCCCTCCTCTTTGACGCAGGAAATACCCTTCTTCGGATGGCACAGTAGCATTTAGAGCATTTTGAAAGTTCAGGTGGAGGGAGGGTGTGTGGGTGAATAGTCCTTATGGCAGGTCGGAGGAGGAGGGGATGGAGCAGGGCCAGGTCGGGAACAGACCAGGGAGACGGAAAATTTTAGACAGGCGAGTCCATAATCACGTTCAGAGAGCGGGGACCTTTCGGCACGCGTCGATCATAGAGCAGGGGCCTCAGGTCAGCCCTTTCCTTTAGTTTTGTCGGAAACAGTGCCTTGTCCTGCGACTCCTTACTGT
The DNA here is from genome assembly GCF_964263255.1 of Lissotriton vulgaris. NCBI lineage: Eukaryota > Metazoa > Chordata > Amphibia > Caudata > Salamandridae > Lissotriton > Lissotriton vulgaris. The sequence continues at coordinate 249,033,764 of NC_141693.1, read as the reverse complement.
TGTGGTCTCGCCTTGGCCTCCGTCGCTGAGGTTCCACGATCTGCAGTCAGGCCGTGTGCTCCCACATCCGGTCTCTTTCTCCTCCGACAGTGGTACCCTTAAATGAGTTTGAAAAGACAGTCTTTAGAGATTTTGCAGAGGTAGGTAATTACGTTAATCTATTTCTCTCCCAACACCAAGTAACTGGGGTAAGCATCCGCTTCATTGAGGTCTGCAGCCAACATGTTATTCACCATAGTCTGATAGGCATCCTTCTGAGGAATGCACATAGGCTAAACTATTCTCCATTACATCTATGCGTCCTATCTTTTGGCAGATATCTCATTTTCAACAAGGTTTAATGCAACAAGTTCTTTCATTTTTTCGATCTAATTTTAACTTTGTAAACATTCTAATCTCTACATCGTTTCTTACAATCTGGCTACTTCATTAAAAACTCGGGGGAGGGGGCTTGCGATAACCATTAAACTCATCTTTGAGGCGAGTGGGGTCTTATGGAAAACAACTAGGAACACAGTGAATTGGAGCAAGGGACATTTTTCAAATTCTCGTCTGGGGCAGCCGATACAAAACTGATGGTGTCCTGGGAAGGCGGGTATATCTCGATCGCCTTTGCTGATTGGGGCATTGATACAATTTTGGGGCGGGGAAGGTCGCGTTACCAGAAACATTTTATCATGGATGCCACTGACAAGTAGTTCCCTCAAAATGGGTCAGATTAGAGAACCTTAGTCGTCTTACCTGTCCCTTTCTTTTCGGTCAATCTAGGTTTCATCAATATTTAGCAGAAAAGGAGAGGTAGTAACGTGGTATCGATGCAATTTATATTTAAGACAAATTTGTGCAAATACTTGTGGTATTTGGAGCCAATCAGGAGGTGCACCAGGGGTAGTGGTTCGCCAATTAGGTGCCAGTTGCTAGGAAGAGCGAAAGAGTGGAGGAGAGAGAGAGAGAGAGAGAGAGAGAGAGGGATAGAGAGAGGCAGATAGAGAGAGAAAGATAGAGAGAGACAGATAGAGAGGGAGACATAAAGATCAACAATAGGCTAAATAGTACACGTGTGACATGGAGAGTGGCCATGTACTATTTAGGCTATTCAGTGCATTACCCAACATGAGACATTTTGGGTTTGTGTTAGAATGTAGAAAGCATGCAGTTTGGGACGGAAGAGCATTAGGCCAGGTACATAAGGACATGCATTGAGTCGGGTGTCTTTAGGAGCCATCTTGCAGCGTAGGTCCGCTTCATGTATCGGACATGGTATGGCTCCAGATCTTTTACCATACCCTAGTCGTTATTCCAATGTGACCTGTAGAGGGAGAAAAAGGAAGAAAGGGAGGGGGGACAACATTCGAGCATATCAAATGTACGGGCACGAAAGTTATTTACTTACCACATACTCATACTTATCTTCTCGGGATATAATCCCTAGGGTCCTGGTTTCTGAAGTCAAGGGGGCGGGTAGTGTGATAGGTTGTTCATGGGGGGTTCGAGGGTGGCATTATAGATCGTGTGTAGGGAAACGCTAAAAAGAGGAATCAGAGGCGCCTAGCGCGAGGTACCTGGTTTTGTAGATGTATCTAGCCACCGGGATCCTTAAATCATTCCCAAAACTGTGATGTTCTAAGGCATATCAGTTCTTCGGTCAACCCTGTCCCTTAGTACCTTCGACCACCATACCTTTATAACATTCTATCATTCACACCGCTTTACTTTACCCATTCTCAGAAGTCGAGGTCCTTCTTCATGCGTTAGTTCCTGAGCCTAGTCGCATATTTGGAGGCAGCGTATCATACCTTTTGATTCGATCATCAATCCAGGGCCGAACAATCATTTTCTAATAACCTTGAAAAGAGAGCAAAACTGTTGCGCACAGAATAGCCCTCCCGCCAATTCCCACATTTACAAAAGTATGCGATACCTGTTCATAGTTTGGAAAACCTTTATTTGCGTAATCGTTCAGTAAGTAAATATGTGAATGCAATCGTATTTGGTCGGACACGGCGATGGCTGAAGCACATACAGTAGGGGGGCTATTTTGCAGTATTTAAAAACATTGAAAAACGTCTACTTAGTTATTTGCAAGAAACTGAAAACGTCTTTTAATAATTGAGGGATCATAGGGTATTTATTTCATAAATTGAAACACAGTCAGACTAATTGCAATCACATTTCCTAGATGTATACCGTGGGCGTGCGTTGCAAGCTACGTTATGTATCGGTTACAATAAATATCATAATAAATCGTACATTGAAATCAACATTTTAACAGGATCCTTTCAAATGTTCGCCAAGTGAACCCTCCTCCCTTTTTCATCAAGTGCACAAAGGTTCACATACATAACTCAGAACATCAAGTCTTGTTAGTCAAAGAACACCACGAGGTGTCCGTTAGTTCCTGTTTGATACCGGCTCCATTTTAGGCGAGGCCGGTTTAGTCCGGAAGTAGTATCAAGGAAAAAATGTCTCCGACGATTGGCGGTTGGACCAGAGTCCCTTTCGGCAGTTCAATAACCTGTGCTAACAGAGGGGCTGGTGGTGTGGACCGTCAATCAAAAAAAAGGGGGAGGGAGGTAGAATCTTTCTTACCGGGTCGCGTTGATGCTCAGCCGGAACTTACTCAAGTTCGTTAGCCCACAATGTTCCTGGGTGGTTCAGACTGAAGCTGGTGCTGACACGAGAGCACCACCATCTTGTGGCTATGTCGTGGTCGTTCCAGTTGTTCCCTACCAGAAGCCTGTAGGGGCCGAGGGCTTCTGGGACTCTGGTAGAATCTTCAAAGCTGTGGGGATGTTGTCGGAGGTGGGGGCTCGTGCCCAGGTGGGCAAGTGCCCGAGTTGCAATTCCGGACAAAGTTACTCCAGCGGCCTAGACCCGCCTTCCAGAGGGCCCAGACGCCATTTTGAGACCCTGCAGCCGCCGCCCTTCGTCGTGTCTTTCAGGAGTGGAAGAAACTTCTTGTGGCGACAGAGACAGAACACCATGCTGTTGGAGCAGGACATTTGGTTCGGGGCGCCAGGGTGCAGCTGTGGAGCCTTCACCTGGGGAGGTGAGGGAGGCTCGTCCGTGCCGCCTTCCTCTCCCGGCGCATCTCACGCCGTCCCTTTGAATCAGGGGTACACATGATGACCACCTGTAATGGCAGAGTTTTTGGCTTTATTTAGCAGTGATATAGATCATTAATCTTGCTCGCATCTAGTATAGGTATTCTTAGCCTGTGTTGGCCCTTTTAAGCCCTTTTTCCAGACCTAGAAGAGGATAGCTGCCTAATATGCCTTTATTCTTGACTTTAACCTGTCTATTGCCTATTGGCTTTGACATATTAGACACATTGGTATGGTTTATGTAGGTATTCTGACAGAGCTAAGGAGCATTTCACCCCTTTCAGGCCTACAGGCCTAGAGCTAGAGGGACTCCATCTTGATGAAGCTGAGAGGCTTTTCAGGGCAAAGGCAAAGTTTATAGTTAAGGCTGTTTTTCACTTGGAGAGAACCGGTCTGGGCCAGCCCTTATCGGTAGGCTGTATTATTCTCTGTGTTGAAGACACCACAAAAGGCTGGCCAGCTGGGTGTGTGTCCTTGATGCGAAGTGGTGCAGAGATCTGGTGGGCGGCAGGCTGATGGCTGGAACTTTCCATGAGGAAACAGCATTCTATATCAGTGAAGTGCAGAGGCGGAGTCAGTCAGTCAAGCAGAGAGTCAAGGAGAGAGAGGGAGTCAAGCAGAGAGTCAAGGAGAGAGAGGGAGTCAAGCAGAGAGTCAAGCAGAGAGGGAGTCGAGTAGAGTTGCAGTCGAGTGAAGGTGGTGAAGCCAGAGGGTCGTGTTAAGGTGGAGGAGTGGAAAGCAGTGGAGTGGAGTTGGCAGAGAGAGAGGGTTCAAGCTGGAGAAGAACTGAGTTGAATAGTGAGCTGGAACTGAAGGAAGCAGTCAGAAGCAGTTGCTTATCAGGAGGAGGTGTGAATAGCTGGAGTCTGAAGTAATGCCTTTTAGAAGAGACGGAGGAGAGATCGTGGACTAACCTATGGGAGCAGATGGAGTTAATTGGACATTGGCGCAGAGACAGAGTGAATAAGCTAGTGGAATGAACAGTGATCAGAGCGGCAGGAACCATTAAGATTGAAGCTGGAAGGTGGAGACAGTTCGCGTGGGGGAGAGGAGTCCAGAGACAGAGTGATAAGCGCAGAGGTGTACCCAAGAGTGCAGGAGAGAGAGAGGGAGTCTGAGATGAGCCAAGGCACAGACGAGAGAGGAACCCAGATGACAGCTAGAACAAGACTACACACTAATAAGGTGAAGGCGTTCCTGTTATATCAATTTACTTTACACTTGCATCTTAATCTTATCTTTATTCCCTAGGCTTTTGCATTGCTAATCTTTTCTCTTTCAGCGGTGTGTTCTACCTATAGTCTTTGTCAGTTACATGTGTTAATTATAATACAGATCTGTGTATGTATCTATATTGTTGTGATTAAAGAGACCCCCAGTTTATTAATGAACTGCCATGCGCTTCATATTTTTGGTCAATATAGGTAAATGTATCTCCTAGGTGTTTAGTGTTTGCATGAATGGATGAGTAATCCCAATCAGGTAAGTGGTGACCACATAAATAGGGAGTGAGTGGACCTATGATGACAAGAATAGGAGATGCATGATATTAATTGGCTAACTCCTAATATTGTAGTAGCAGACCCTTAGTGAAGAGACTTCCCAATATATATATATATATATATAAAGGTGTTCATAGGAATGTGGTCGTCGTTGATATGCGGCGTTAGTGAGAACACTGGGTGGGAGACCAGTGTGGATACCCACAAGATTGTGGCTTGAATAAGTGAGAGCGCTAGGAGGTTGAACTAGCGTGGAGATCGACAGGATTGTTGATCGTTTGGAAAAGGGAGCATTGGGTTCTGCAGGCCCATGTGTAGTCGCACCGGATTGTGCGCAATATCTGCCCTAGGGTAGACCGGTCTGGGTCTGAGTGGCCGCGAGACCAACTGATGTGAATATAAGTGTGGTGTAGGGTATGGATATCCCTAGTAATCAGTGAGTATTCTTAGTATCCCTATAGATTTAGTGGTGTTTTTAATAATATGAGCTTGTATATTGCGAGTTCCCCATCCTCAGGTAGGTACCAGGTGCCTGGATAGTTGGTCCTGAGGAGGGATGTGATTACGTTCTGGCTGGGTTGGAGGGGCCCCTAGGGGCTGATCCCATCTACTCAGAAAATCCAGCCATAACACCACCCTACACCCCTGACTCCGACTCTTGGGGGACCATTGTATGTCCAGTGCAGCTCAAGTATGCCCGTCGGACATTGTATGTTCTGTGCTGCGAAAATAGGCCCGCTGAACATTGTACGCTCTGTGCTGCGGAAATAGGTCCGTCAGGCATTGTACGTCCTGTGCTACGCAAATAGATCTGTGGCCCGGCTGGAGGATTTTGGCGCCGGGCCGGGGCTGGGAAACCTCCTACCTGTGGAGGTGGGAGAGGCTCGTCCGCGTCGCCTCTCCCTCCCAGTCCCCCTGCGCCAGTTCGATGGAGGAATTTGTGATGGCCGGACCAGGAGATACGAGGGAGGGGGTCATCGGCATCCACCTCCTCCCTACTCGTGGCCCAGGGGACGTCACCCCAGGAAGGAGAGCATGGGAAGACCATTTCATGTCGGCCCATGGAGCCTCCTGTACCTTCTCGTCGGCGGTTTCCTTTGGTCTATGGCTGATGGCTGGCCCCGCCCCACACGTGCTGTGTGTTTCACCTTCCGGATGGGCGGGGCCGTTGACTTGTTACAGTTTGAGAACTTCCGGAGTGAGCGTAATATATTTTGTATTGTTCCTATTAGTACAGTTTACTTTAAAGAATGTTTTACTAGTTTTTCTATTTATCGTTGGTTGTGTGTTATCTTTATCGTAATTAAATCCTAAATTATATAACAGATGCTGGGTTTCCTTGAGTCCTTTTTCTAACGGGGGATTGTCTACACAGGCCTGTAATTGCTTCTGTTTTTCAGAGTGGGGGGGGGGGCAACAGGGGGCAATCAGTCCCAGAACTCTAACATGTCGTTAAAATTGGTCTGACGAAATCTGTGCCATCGAGCATAATCAAACGTGGTGGTTCTATCCGTCCTGTCCGTGTTAGTCTGATCTGTTTTTGTCTCGCGCCTTTTCCCTTCCTGCCGGCCTGTTATTTCTGTCGACCCTCCGCTCTTACCTATGTTCTGTAGAGTCGGGCATTGGGCTTTCCAGTGCCCGAGACATCTACAAAAAGCACATTGGTTTTGCCTTAAATCTGTTCGTCCTGTGCATAGTGTCGGGGGATTACTTTTGGGTCGTTGTGTCTCGGGGTTGTCCCGTCGGCACATCCCTTTACACCGTTCTCTTTTTGTGTCTAATCCTCGGAACTGTGTCGTCGCTGGCCCTTCCTTTTGCCTCCCAGACGTTTGGAGGGTTGCCTGTCGCGTTTCTTTACCTACTTTGACTTCGTCTCTTTCCTTTCGTTGCGTAGCTTCTTTGCGCCACATACCGAGACTATCGAGCATAATAGGCGTTGTCTTATTATTACAAAGGGCTATTTCTACCGTTTCTATTTTGTCTAAATCGAAGGATCCTATCAGTGGCCACTGTTTCTCTTGGTTTGTTTTGGTATACTTGTGCCATAGCTTACTATAGGCTATGGTAATTAATCCATACTTTGTGAACATTTCTTTATTAGGGGTGCCTTCCAGCGGAGCTAGATGGTCCACCGCTAATAAACGGTCCGGGCTGAACCAGCTATCCATCAGTGGGGAGAAGACAGGCATGACGGATCACAATGGGGATAATAGTCAGCACTACCTATCTTATCACTGCTTGCAAAGACTAGACAGAATATTTCTATTCTACGTTGTTTGCATGCAGTGAATACCTCAAGAACCGATATCGGACAATCAGTGTTTGGTCAATAAATAAAAAATAAAAAAATGGTCAATGGGGAGAATAAGTAAGCCCGCAAAGGTCTGCGTCACCTACCCTTTCACTATCTGCAAAGAGGGGGACCTATTCTTTCCTGTTTGCAGACAGAGAGTCTCCAGAAAGCAATTCGTAACAGTTAATCAATGGGGAGGGGCAATTGTTCAGTGGGGGAGAAAGATAGGCACGACGGGTGCGTTACCTATCCTTCACTGCTTGCAAAGAGAGAGCCGGTTGTTTCTCCGTTTGCCGACAGCGAAACTCCAAATAAATTAACAAAGAATAAATACTAGTATTTTCCATCAATTATCAATCATTTCGCAATTCGTCGTGTTTACACGACCTTACCCGGACCGTATGGACAGTTTCTTGTCTTCCGAATCCAGCGCCCGATCGTCCTCTTCCCTTCGTTCTCCTCGTGGCACTCCTGATGGTTCCCAGTCAGGACCGTAGATCACTCGAGAGAGGTCTGTTCGGAACCAGTGAAGTTCAGATGATCGGCTGTCAGACGAGGGTCTATCGGACAGGGTACCTTCCGATCTTTGCAGTCGTTCACTCTGTCGTCAGGACCTCTCCCACTGGATCCACGAGTCGCTGATGGGCCCCACGCTTGAGACGCCAATTGTAAAAGGGGTGCAAAGACAACCAGTGACCAAAGACCCTTTTTGTGTTGCCCGGCGGTATCGCCTCTATGACCCACCAATATCTACTCAATGAAGAAGCAGGCGCTGGAGACTGAAAGGCAGGAAACAAAGGTTTATTCTCTCCGGAGGAGAACACATCAATTCAGACAGCAAGTATCGTCACGAGGTGCTCTAGCCGCATCTCTGAGGCCTGGCCTCTTATACTCAGGTTTATGATCTTTATTGCACGTAACACATTCTTGCAACACTTTGATATGTGAAAGAACATCCTCGGAATCTCCCCTTCAGGCCCGTTCCCACATACATTTACAGTTGAATTCCCCACCCCGGTCACAACAGGTGATGATTATCGCGCAGCAGGACATTCCGCCGTTTCACGGAATGTGTGGAGTTTGATCGGATCTCGTAGGGTGGGGGCTTTGATCGGCTCGAGGGTCTTTTGATGGGGAGGGGAGGCTTCCTACTGTACGGGGTAATAAACAGTATCCGCAGGGCCAGGTTGTGGCTTGGGAACAAGGAAGACAGACGGGCACACAGGAAAAAGGGAGGTTTGCATCAAAGGGCCTGAGACTATGAAAGGAATGAAGGGAGGTGTCGCGCTGGGAACAGGATGGGATTCTGAGGCAGATCTGCGCTGAAGAGGGGTTTATGACTCAAGGCATGTGAGAGCGAGGGGGTTGTCAGTGTGCGGGGGATGCCTGCAAGGTTAGGAGAGAGAGAGAGAGACGCGCTGGCTATCAGCGAGGGGTAGGAAGGTCATGGTGCTTAAAAATGGCTGCCGCTTACGCGCAAGACACGTGAAAGCAGGAGTGATCAGTGCGTGGGGGTGCTTGTGTAGGCGAAGAGCCGTGCTGGGGGTCAGGGGTGTGCAGAGGGTGGGTCTGGTCAAGGCAGCTAAAGTGGTGGGTGTGTGCGACAGAGAGTGTGGCATCGGGGCAAAAGGGAAGATGGCGCAGATAATGTTCACCAAAACGTATTAATTTTCCACAAGCCCATAACAACTTCTCTGCTGTCCTGTAGTGTCACCCTGAAGCAGCACAGAAGGATGTAAAGAGGGGCTAATAAGCAATTGGGAAGCCCTTCAGCTGACGCTCAAACACATGAGCTTTCCCCTTAGCTTCATCAAATTGCACTATTTTCGTTTGAATTGTGAGACATTGGCACAACTTTAGTACTATCACACATTTAAAACCTGCCGGTTTTATTTTTGTTACCATTTTGTAGAAAATCAATATTTAATGGAAAATTGTGCATCTATCACGTTCTACCTAATTGGCAAATATTTACTGGTGTCAAGTCTTGATTTTGTAGTTAAATTTGACTACATGTCCCAGAATGCAAACAGATGTATCAGCTACTCATAAGGCAGATTGAGATCTCTGTAATATTCCTTTGGCTGGATAGAGCTAAACGAAATGGCGCAAGCTGGAAAGAGCTGATTTAGTTCGCCTAACGTGTAATCTATCCGGTCGGCTTGTGGGATGCGCCAGTGTAGTCCTTCTACGGCAGTGAGTGCAGTCAGTATAGTTAGCATGAACTGGCATCCTGGATTTGCCTCAACAGTCCTATTTTCTGGCAACATTTCTAGCCAAGTTTCAGCACGTCTAGGTTTCTAGAGAGAGTAGACTCAATACCGAGGGAGGCACATTTTAATGTATTTTGATGCCGAATTAGATCTTATCAAAATGCTATTTATTTTACAGAGGTAACACGGTGTATAAAAGTTGCATTTAATGCACTCTACTGAATTGTTGTCTGTCTTTCCTATGTTGGCAGGCTCTGTCAGTTAAGCCCTTCATTTGTGCACCTTAGTCAATAACAAATTACAATTCTACTTCTGTTGGTGGACTGTCCCGGTGTTTGGTTTACAAAATTTGGTTCCCCTGCCCTAGAGGGAAAAGAAACGTGGCAGAAATGCCATGTCAGCACAGAGGCCCTGGTAGAACTTTTTTCCCCAAAGGCAGGCTCCCAAAACAGGGTTGCCCCACACGGTGAGAGCTTTTCCGCTTCATTTGGGGGAATGTAGGGAACATTTGTGGACTTTTCTTGCCCGGATTTCTATGAGAGTTCTTGGGCAGGTAAGGCACTAGGTAGAATGCTATATGGCCTCTCTGACGCCATGTCCACACATGTAATTGTAATTATCGGAGCAGTTGATGATGAGATGCATGCACGCGGTGCAGAGACAGGGAGCTGTCAGCTTGAGGCCTGGGAAGGGCGTGGGGTGGATGAGTGATTTTATAATTATATTTGAGATCTGTATTAGGTAAAGGAAGACATGTTTTGAATAAAGGGAATGTGTCTTCCCGGGGTTGGCAGATGTCGCGTTGCTGGTGTCAGGAACCCGCAGCTCCAGCTTTTTAAGAGTGGGGCGAGCTCACGCGCGTCATGATCAGCCCAGGCGTGGAGGGGGCGAGGAGAGCCACCTGTCAGTATTCAGGATAGCACCTTCTTCTGCGTGTCAGCGACGGCGGCTTAAAGCAGCTTCTACGGGAAATGAGCCGGGACGCCAGGAATGTGCGCTCCGATGGAATGTCACAGCCAGACCCCTCTTGCAATCAGTGCTACCCGTGTGCGTCATATCCTTCCTTTTCCCGAACAGGTTCCCTTTACCCTAACCTCGGAGACTCCCAATGACCTCTGAGGGTGAGGCAAGTTGAGTCCCTACAAGAAATCTCCGTTTCAGGGAACCTAGCGCAGAGAAGCGGCCGAGGGATTTCTTCTTGGTGCTTTATTTGACCGTATCTTCTGAGAACTCCGCATGCACACCCGAGCAGTGCGCCGAGGAGCGGGCTTCCACTGATGTATGTTGGTAGATGAAAGTGTCTTGTTAGCCCTGCAGTGGTTCGAACCTCGCTCTCTGATTGAATGTTGGGAGAGCAGTTGTTGGACGTGGCCCTTCTTAGGGGATGTCCCTAAAACTTTTTGCTTTTTTTCCTCCTGGTTTTTGCTGATTCTCTTTTCATGGCCTTAGGGCTCTGGGTGCTTTCCTACTGTAATTCAATGGTAAAGTGTGCACGCCCTTTTTACACATGCTAGGAAGTGGTGCTTACTTGACTGGCTTAGATATTGTACCTGTGAGTGCCATGTAAAAGGTTCACCACATAATTAGGGCAGGTACTGCACTGGCTAATAGTGGGACGCTAGGTCAGATATTGTTCCTCATTTCCAGGGAGTTACGGAATTTGCAACTCTTCGTTGTGTGTGACCAGACTGTCTGGCCTGAGTTGGAGTACTACTCACCAGATGATTCCCTCATTTCCAGGGAGGTACTGAGTTTGCTACTCTTCATTTTGTGTGTGACTGGAACTGTCTGGTGTGACTCGTATCAACGCGCACCTGACATTGTGCCTCATGAACAGGAAGGTGCGCAGGAGCGGATTCGTATTCCGTTCTGCTCGGATTGCCTAGGTGCTACTTTGATCGATGTGTGTTTGAAAGGGTGCCTCCTTCTTCTGAGAGATTCCCCTTCTTCATACCCCATTCATTGATTGTTCCTTAGGTGCCCAACTTCCCTCTCCTCACCGGGCCTGATGACAGTGTTGCGAAGTAGTTTTGCCCGGATCAGGCTTGGGTGGTGAGAGTAATTGACTGGGCTGAGGAACACTTCTGGTAGCGATCAGAAGTGGGTCAAGAGACAGCTTGACCACCCCTGTGCTTCGCAGAAGTGGGCTGGGGCATGAAGGCACATTGTGGAACCCTTTGATTGAACGATTGTTGCCCTTATCGCACCTCTGATCCACATCCCGTGGGTAAACTTCCAGTGTGGTGGGTAAACCCCCCTTTGTCTGCCACCTAATTAGCCCTGCTACCTACCCCCACCTTCTTCCATGGGACCCTGACTAAGTGACTGTGGCAGCAATCGGCCTAGTATTAGGGGGCGGATAGTATATCTCCAACCTGTGGGCGTAGGGTAGTCGGGGTTAGCTGAAAGGTGGAGGAGGCCTTGGGCCACAGGATCTGCATTGGTGTTGTCAATTGACCTGCCATATATCAGTGGCACCGTAGTACGGTGCTGTGTGCATGTGTGTACGAATGCGCTCCATATAGACCTGCTTGATATCCATGGCAGCGCTTATCGGTATTGAGTGACTGTCTGGGAGTGACTGCATGAGAACTGCCTGTTATTAATTACACCGAACGGCGGTGTTACTTTACACTTGATTCCTTGCCAAAAGAATACTACATTTTACATTGTTTTTTACGTATGCAGCCTTGACCCATGGTGCTATTTAAAAGTGTTGTATTTATCTGTGTGTAAACATGTTTGGTATTGCTGTGCTCTAGGGTGCACCCTATAACTATGTGGTATGGAATTGTAATAATTGCCAGGGTGGGCCTTGTTCTGAAAACATTTTGCTCCACATAAGGGTGCAAGGGGCGAGGGGGCACACTACTGATGTTATTTAGATGGGCCTAGTACTGCTAGTAATATTTCCAAAAATGTGATGTATGCCCAGAAGTACATGATGTTCATGTTGTCATTTAATGTGTGTATTGAATAAAAACGTTATTCATATACACCACATATGAAGTCTCTTTTGTGACGCTCAGTGTATTTATTGTGTGAGAGTGCTGCGCCAATACTTTATACACTGTCTCTGTGATAAGCCTGGCTGCTCAGTGCCAAGTTATCCAAAGGTGAGCCCAGGTTATACAGTGAGTGTAATCACCCACCCCTGACAGGAGTGGTAGGTTGTGCCAGGCTAGGGCACCGCCTAAGCCAACCAGAAAGTGCCAGTTCCAACAGAAGTGAAGAGAGGCCCACTTCATCCTATATCACTGCATTGTAGTGGACCATGTTTAACATGGTGGCAACTCCCTGTGAAACCATGATTTTCGACTATGACAGCCAGGCCATTGTAGAATCCTCATGGGGTTGCAGATACAGGTTATTGAGAATGCCTCAGATTTATGGTATGAAGCACTGCTTATTATGGAAGCCTCCAGGGGTTACAGACACAGGTTATTGTGAAAGGCTCCAAGGGGTTATTGTGGAAGCGTCCACGGGTTACAGACAATGGGTATTGTGGAAGCCTCCGGGGGTTACAGACAATGGCTATTGTGGAAGCCTTCAGGGGTTGCAGACAATGGTAATTGTGGAAGGCTCCAGGGTTTACAGGCACAGGTTATTGTATAAGCATCCAAGGGTTACAGACACAGGTTCTTGTGGAAGCCTCCAGGAGTTACAGGCACAGGTTATTGTGGAGGACTCAGATTTTCAGTATGAAGCACAGGGTATTGTGGAAGGCTTCATGGGTTACAGACACACCTTATTGTGGAAGCCCTCAGGGGTTACCAACACATGTTTTTGTGGAAGGCTCCCGGAGTTATAGATACAGGTTGTTGTGGAAACCTACAGGGGTTACAGGCTCAGGTTTTTGTGGAAGGCTTCTGGGGTTTCAGACACCGGTTATTGTGGAAGCCTTCATGAGTTTCAGACACAGGCTATTGTGGAGGCCTTTGATTTACAGAACGAAACACAGATTATTGTGGAAGCATCCAAGGGTTGCAGACACAGGTTATTCTGGAAGCCTTCAGGGGTATTTTGACACAGGTTCTTGTGGAAACTTCCAGGGGGTACAGGCACAGATTATTGTGGAGGCCTTGCATTTACAGTGAAGTGCATGTTTTTGTTGAAGGCTCCTGGGGTTACAGACACAGGAAATTGTGGAAGCCTACAAGGGTTACAGACACAGGTTTTTGTGGAAGGCCCCTGTGGGTTACAGACACAGGTTATTACGAAAGCCTCCAGAGGTTACAAACACTGGTTATTGTGGAAGCCTTCAGGAGTTACAGACTCAGTTTTTTTGGAAGGCTCTAGGGGTTACAGAAACAGGTTATTGTGGAAGCCTTCAGGAGTTACAGACTCAGTTTTTTTGGAAGGCTCTAGGGGTTACAGAAACAGGTTATTGTGGAAGCCTACAGGGGTTACAGACTCAGGTTTTTGTGGAAAACTCCTAGGGTTACAGACATGGGTTATTGTGGAAGCCTACAAGGGTTACAGACACAGGTTTTTGTGGAAAGCTCCTGGGGTTACAGACATGGGTTATTGTGGAAGCCTTCGGGAGTTACAGACACAGGTTATTATGGAGGCCTCAGATTTGCAGAACGAAGCACAGGTTATTGTAGAAGCATCCAAGGGTTACACACACAGGGTATTCTGGAACCCTTCAGGGGTTGCATACACAGGTTCTTGTGGAATCCTCTACGGGGTACAGGCACAGATTATTGTGGAGGCCTTGGATTTACAGTATGAAGCGCAGGTTTTTGTAGAAGGCTCCTGGGGTTACAGACACAGGTTTTTGTGGAAAGCTCCTGGGGTTACAGACATGGGTTATTGTGGAAGCCTTCGGGAGTTACAGACACAGGTTATTGTGGAGGCCTCGGATTTGCAGAATGAAGCACAGGTTATTGTAGAAGCATCCAAGGGTTACACACACAGGGTATTATGGAACCCTTCAGGGGTTGCAGACACAGGTTCTTGTGGAATCCTCTAGGGGGTACAGGCACAGATTATTGTGGAGGCCTTGGATTTACAGTATGAAGCACAGGCTTTTGTAGACGGCTCCTGGGGTTACAGACACAGGTTATTGTGGAAGCCTAAAGGGGCTGCAGACACAAGTTTTTGTGGAAGGCCCCTGTGGGTTACAGATACAGGTCATTATGGAAACCTCCGGGGATTACAAACACAGGTTCTTGTGGAAGCCTTCAGGGGTTACTGACACACGTTATTGTGGAAGGCCCCTGGGGGTTACAGACAGGTTTTTGTGGAGGCCATGGATTTAGGGTATGCAGTGCAGGTTATTGTGGAAGGCCCCTGGGGGTTACAGACACAGGTTTTTGTGGAGGCCATGGATTTAGGGTATGCAGTGCAGGTTATTGTGGAAGGCCCCTGGGGGTTACAGACACAGGTTTTTGTGGAGGCCATGGATTTAGGGTATGCAGTGCAGGTTATTGTGGAAGGATCTAAGGGTTACAGACAGAGGTTGTTGCTGAAGGCTCCAAGGGTTACAAACATAGGTAATTGTCTAGGCCTTTAGGGGTTACTGACGCAGGTTATTGTGGAAGCGTTCAGGGGTTACCGACACACGTTATTGTGGAAGGCCCCTGGGGGTTACAGACACACCAGTTATTGTGGAGGCCATGGATTTAGGGTATGCAGTGCAGGTTATTGTGGAAGGCCCCCGGGGGTTACAGACACAGGTTTTTGTGGAGGCCGTGGATTTAGGGTATGCAGTGCAGGTTATTGTGGAAGGCCCCTGGGGGTTACAGACACAGGTTTTTGTGGAGGCCGTGGATTTAGGGTATGCAGTGCAGGTTATTGTGGAAGGCCCCTGGGGGTTACAGACACAGGTTTTTGTGGAGGCCGTGGATTTAGGGTATGCAGTGCAGGTTATTGTGGAAGGCTCCATGGTTTACAAACACAGGTAATTGTCTAGGCCTTCATGGTTTACTGACAGGTTATTGTGGAAGCCTTCAGGGGTGACCGACACAGGTTATTGTGGAAGACCCCTGGGGGTTACAGACACATGTTAGTATGGAAGCGTTACAGTTGTGACAAGTTTTTTGTGGCAACCCCCTAAGGTCACAGGTCACTATGGAAGCTTCAGTTTACAGAATGGGACAGATGTAATTGTGGAATTCTATAGTGGCGACTAACTCGTGTTATTGTGGAAGGCTTGTTGGGTTACAGATACAGGTTATTGTGGAGACCTCTGATTTACATCATGAGACATATGTTATTGTAGAAGCCTCTTGTGGTTACAGATACAGGTCCTTAAGGAGGCCTCAGATTTAGAGAATGAAACACAAGTTATAGTGGAATCCTCCTAGGATTATGAGCACAGGTTATTCTGGGAGCCTTCTGGGTTTACAGACACAGATTATAATGGAAACTGTGGCTTTACAGGTGGGACAGCTTATTGTGGAAGCCTTGTGGCGTTACAAATGCATAATACTCAGTTTTACAGTACGGGTTACAGGTTACTCAGGATCTTCATAGCATGAGACACAAGGAATCTCTGTAGCCTCCATGGGTTACAGACACATGGTGTGTTTGGTAAAAGCATCTAGTAAAAGTTAATAAATATGGATGCATAATACCTTTTTTTCCTATACCATTTCTTCACATATCTGTTAACACTCAGTATCCATCTGCAGTTTTGACATAATTTTGTAAAGGTAGATGGCCACATTCTTAATTTTACACGTGCAGATCCTATGCAGAGACCACAGGCCTAATTTACAGGTTAGGAACAATTATATTTGTCGAGAAATATGTGGATTTTCAGTGCTCTACAAATTGTAAATGGGACCATAAATTTCAACTGAATATTGTTGCCAACAGCAATACATTAAATAAAGCCAATTTTTCTTATGCTGTTTTTTTGCATCTTTGTTTAGGTTCAACACAAATTAGGTAAATTGCAGCGACGTTTCATGGTAGGAGTCGTGCAAGAATACTTTTAATGAAGAATGTGTTGGGAGCCTGGCATGGCTCTTGCTCTCCAGGCATAAAACAGAATTCGATAACCAAAAAAGGTAAGTAAATGCTTGCAATTAATCAAACTTAGGCCGTTGTTTGGCAAACAAATAGTGTTTAGTGGGGCTACTGTGTCTTGAAATAAAGCAGTTTATTGCCTTGAAACAGTGACAGGCTCAGCTGGAGAGCACTGACCGCAATATGCCTCAAAATATAAGCATGGATTAGTAATTAATCATAAATGTAATTGATGTGTCACCAACAAGTGCTGCATTGTAGGATGAGATGGGCAGCAGAATCGGAGCAATTTGACGCATGATCTGCGAAGCGTGAGACAAACCTTGTAATCGAGCTTATGATGCTACTGTCAGAAGGATATTATTATTGCATGCGTATTATTTGAAGTACTTGTGCTTGAAGAGTGTCCACCCACCCACCAGGAACAATGTGCAAAGCACAGGAGGGCATCAGTGTCTGATGTTGGTGTAATAGGGGCCAATCAGAGATAAAGCATCAGAGAGTCCATCGAAACCAGAAGGCATTGACCTCTGAGGTATACTTATGAACTGGAAAGCTCTTATCTGGGAAATGAAAAGACTTTTTAGGTCCCTGATGTAGATGGTGCGCATGCGCTGTCTCGATCTGAGACATGCTGTATCTACATAGTGGGCTTACAGCCCGCCCATAGGCTTCCCAGTTGCTGGCACTATCGTCACTCTATTTTGGGTTATCCCCATTTGCCAAGGGCACGCATACCTCATGCCTTTTCTGGTGTTTAGCCCTCCACGAGCGCACAGCCCAGCTACTGTTGAACATACACAGCGGCCATTGTAGGGCACTGTTTTGGGACAACTTTTTAAAATCTCCAGTCCGAACCCAAAAGAGACATGGTGCGATCCCCCCCTTCTACCCGGCTGCCATCCTAATGGGGCATCTGCTACACGTAAGTTTTGTTTTTATTTAAGTCTTGCATGCATGTAACAAGAGTCATTGGAGGTTTTTGTCTGAAGCCAGCTTCGTGAAGAACCTGCTGGTGGCCGACGCCTTCATGATCCGCTTCTACGGAAAGTAGCTGCAGGTAAGGAGACCCTCCTGGTGTTCGGGATGATGAGTTTTAAAGAGCTCTTGAAATTATTTATGGGCATCTCTGTTGTGCAGTGCTGGATGCATGCTGAGACCGCCAAATGTGCAGGTTGGTGTCTGCCTGTAGTCTGGGGGTGTCCGGTGTAGCCCCGAGAGGGCCGTATCTATGCCAGATTTTCAGGATGGGCAGATGAAGTAGATTTACAGTCTGCATTGAAATGGTTGCCATTGCATTGATAGAGTTCAGTGCTTTCCATTACAACATATTGTGGCGCTGCGTTGGCCCCAATGCAGATCTCCTGATTCCCTGCAAACCAACCCGCCACTAAAAGTACAGTTCTGAGTGTGCCTGGAAACAAGCTTGGCATGTTAGAAAAAGCAAATAAAGCGAATACAATGAAGCTAGGAAAATGAAACTAGATGCTGCTGGACCTGGAATACCCAAAGCCATCTCACAATGGTGACTTTTTACTTGTCCTGCAGGCTCCTGTCTTGCCTGCTCCTCCACCTTGTTTGCCTCAGCCCTGCCAGTTCACTTTAGATTGACCCAGGCAAGCCGGACTGGAGTAGTGATGGCCAAGCACTTCAAAGTGCGCCATCACTTTGGCTGGCAATCTTGGTCCGGCCAAAGTGACATGTGCACTTTGAAGCTCTCCATCCAGCTGTCTTAGACAGCTGGGTGGAAACTAAGCACAGACAACTAGAGCTTGTAGGAGCGCTAGGCCAACCCGCTCCATCCAATGCTGGCGCCGCTCTCATGCAGAATGAGAGCAGCGTCGAGATCGATTAGGGGGGTTCTTCATTCCACAGGCTTCGGAAGGACACTGAGGCAGACGTGGAGCCTGCAATATGTACAATTATTTTTATTTGATTAAAATAATGTGTAATGCTTTACTGTTTGTTTTATTTGGGAGGGAATGGTTGGGGTTTTTTGGGCTTTTGAGGGAGGTGGGCTTTTGTAGAGAGGAAAATGTGTTTTCGTGTGTTTGGAGGTGGTGAGGCACTTCCCTCTCCCCACCACTTTGAAAGGTCCCCAGCTGCTCCTTGGAGTATTATTTGTGGCTTAAAGAGGAGGGTTACTTTCCTGCGTGGTGGCAATCTGCAGTAAAGTGAATTTTATTATCCCACATCCTAACATGTGTATTGTGGTGAATTTCTGACACCTTTACTGCAGCACAGTCATAGACACACACCAACCCCTTGCACAGTCAAGTAGCTCAGATGCATCATGTATCAGCCTGTCACCCTCTCCCAGCTAAATTACCCAGCACGATAGCAAACTTTGCCTTAGGATATATTTGGAAACGGCTGGTCTTTACACCTAACTTTCATAAGCAGCAATGTACAAGAAATACTTTTTAAAATACATTTCCCATGGGCCGTGACTCTGCAAATGAGTACCTGAAGACCAGAGACTTGAAGGCAGCCACGTGGCCACCATTTCATGCCCTCAGATGGCATATGTGTTACTATGCACCTGCCCTAGACACTAAGGCTGGTTGGTATTAACCTTACGTTTCAGTGGTGGCCGCCACAAACAAAAAGAGGTGGGCACAGGGGGAGCATGGGAGGGTGAGCGCGGGGTGGAGTTCATTCAATAATAATTTATTTTAAAAAGCAGCTTACCTGAAGCTGCCAGCCTCCTCCTGTGTTGCGCCTCAGTGTTCTTCTGCCTGGTCCCAGCAGACACTGGGACAGTATTACTGACTCCCTGTTCAATCCCTGCACCAAAACCCTTTTTTATTCATTATCACTTATGCAAGCTCTTCCAAATGTGTGAGTTCAGAATATCAGTTGAACAAAACTATCACTTTTAATTATTGACTCTCAATGTTGTGCTGTAATGTCCCCTTTTAATGCAAAACTTTCACCTGCATATTAGCAGGGATGTGCCAGTAAAGATGCGACACGCAGGAATACCCTTGTGCCACCACGGAAGTCAGATTCCTGTTGCATCTTCTGGCGTAAGGGCAACGAGCTGCTGGAGCCGTGTTTCAAGCGCGACGCAACTCCAGCAATGCTCAGGGGTGCCCTATACCTAACATGCTGCGTCACTCCTTACGCCTGCTTGAAACAGGCGTAAGGTTTTGATGCAGCATGGATGTAAATGTGACTCTGTGAAATCTTATAGATTTCAATGGGTCACTTTTATGGGGCTACCTTGCGATGGAACGCCCACCCTACATACATTATACTGCTGACGCAGGTATAATGTAGCGCAGGGCTTTACAACTTGATGCATCTCACTAGATGCCTCACATTGTAAATCTGTTGCATGGTGGCGCATTGTTTACGAGGACACTGCATCACCGAAGTGACACAACAGTGTTGTAAACATGTTGCAAGGTGCTTGTAAATCTGCCCCAGTAAGTGTACTGGACAAGCTTACTGGAGGCACACTTAACACCTTCACAAAGTGCCTACACATGAGCGCTAAACCTAGTGATACTTAGATTTGACAAATACTGAAGCACCTGAGTTTAGCTGCTTCTGCTGACGTCAGGCAGTGTTTTACTGACATTCATCCATTGTGTTTGATATTTCACCTGGCAGGATCTTCAATGGTCATGTGTCTGGTATGGGACAAACACACCTGCTCAGGGCTAATTAAGTGGGCGTGAGGTCTACCTACGCAGGACATAATTTTGTTCTGGTGTAGACTTGGTTTGTCTGCTTCTGTTTAACTGCTTTTAAATATGGATTCATGTAGACCCTGGGTCTCCAACCTTTTGCCTAATAAGAGCTACTTATGTTCAATTAAAATCATTGTGAGCTACTATTATTAGTTTTGTAATAAAGGACCACATCGGACAAGATCAAATTACTGGTCACCATATGCCAAATTACCAGAAATGCTCACCACAATGCATGAGGCAGAGTTATCAGTAATAATGTAGAAAAGGGTTTGTCCATTTGGAAGGCCTCTACATAGGCTATACATGCCAGCCACAGCTTAGTGTCCCTGGCACAAACATAATAACATGAGTAATAAGACTTGTCATCTGATTTATCACTCAAAATTCAGCTTTAAATATGTTTTGGGATTTCAGCCATTTTTCTCCAAACTTTAGCTTATGAATTCTACAACCACACACATTTTTGTCTTGAATAGGCCATTTTGACATACATATAGTAATTTTACCCAATCAAAAGTTACAATTTGAAGGCTGGGATGGATACAGGAGAGCTACTTGCAGTTAGTTGTAGAGGTACCAGCAGCTCACAAGCTACTCATTGGGGAAACCTGATTTAGACTTTTTAAATCTCCAGGCCAGTAACTGGCAGTCTCGTGCCTCGATGGAGCCTCCTGCCCTGGAATACTGAAAGCTGTGCGAACACTCAGCAACCATGGATGCTTTGCACAGAAAGTACCAATTACGATGTTGGTCGGAGTTGCCTCCGACCGTCATCATTGCGGATTCGGGACCGACCGGCCTTCGGTCGGAGGTCCCTACTGCATAATTACGACGCGACCGCACATGGTGCAGTCGCATACTCCAAATATATCTAAGGGAGCTTGTGCTGCGGCCGTAAACTGGCCTTAGCACCAGCTCCTTTAGAGAAATGGGAGTTTGTGTAAATCACTGCACCATGTGGCAGGCACCTCATGGTGTCTGCCGCACAGTGCAGAGTTTTACAGGAGGGCATCATAGGTGCCCCTTTGTCCCCCAACCGGAAGTCACAGAGAGAAGGGGGCCCTGCTGGGGCCCCCCACCAGTTGCTTTACAACAGGCTCTCCATGTAGGAACGCCCGGCATGGAAAGCCACTCAGAAATCAGCATTGTAATCTCGAAGGCAGAAAAGCCATCCTATAGGGATTACTTGATGGTTCCGACTGGCCGATGGGCTCCTTGAGCATTGTCGTAATACAGACCGAATGACAGGCCGGTGTCACTTTTGACTAGCTATATTGTAATTAGGCTGTCGGAAGTGAAACCCGTAGATGTTGGTCGGAAAGCCTCTAACTGCAGCTCGGAGGCTTTCCAACCAACATTGAAATAGGCCCCATAGTGTTGACTTGAATGCTGGTGTAACTGCAGTGATTTGCATCCATGTTTGCAAGTCATCCTTTCTGCCCTGTTCACACCCATTTTTTTGCTTAGTGGTGCAGGTGGTAACGGACTCTGTCTGTGCCCTGGGTTCTGCTAACCAGGCCTAGGGCTAGTGCCCTGATCAAAAGCATTATGGTAGTTGGGTATGAGTGTATTGGCAATAACAGACCCCTGTAAATCCCTAGTAGATAATAGGGCCAGGGTGTTCAAACTACCCATAAGTTCCTCGTATACAATAGGACCTGGGGACCAATTCACAAAAGTAATCTGAGACAAAATCCTAACTTTACGACTTTCGGTATTCACAAAGGGTATTTAGGAGTAGTAAAGTTAGGATCTTGTCTCAGTTAAACTTAAGTTTTGGTCTTAAGTTCAACTTAAGTAAAGTTTAACATGTCTGAACTGGGGTGGCGTGGTGAGTAAAATAACGATGGATTAAACCCAGATCTGTGACTGGGGGTGAATGTTTTGCCAATGTGCAACATTCCGTCCATCACCTTGTGTGTTTGGGTGTTCGCCCAAAGTGGGAAGGGTATGCCCAGACGTGGGTCCCGTGCTCACGCCACTGGAGTCAAGCTATCCTGGCTGATGATGGCTGATAGCCAGAAACCGGTCCTAGGATGCTTGATTCCAGTCCAGGGAAGACATGGCTTGGCAGTTTGGGCTGGACTGTTCCAATGATGCACAGGGTCAAGACTGATTTGCATATGGCCATGTCTGAACTGGGGGGCGTGGTGAGCAAAATAACGATGGATTAAACCCAGATCTGTGACTGGGGGTGAATGTTTTGCCAATGTGCAACATTCCGTCCATCACCTTGTGTGTTTTGCTGTTTGCCCTATGTGGGAAGGGTATGCCCAGACGTGGGTCCCGTGCTCATTACGCCACTGAAGTCAAGCTATCCTGGCTGAAGAAGGCTGATAGCCAGAAACCGGTCCTAGGATGCTTGATTCCGGTCCAGGGAAGACATGGCTTGGCAGTTCGGGCTGGGCTGTTCCCATGAGGCACAGGGCCAAGACTGGTTTGCATATGGCCATGTCTGAACTGGGGTGGCGTGGTGAGCAAAATAACGATGGATTAAACCCAGATCTGTGACTGGGGGTGAATGTTTTGCCAATGTGCAACATTCCGTCCATCACCTAGTGTGTTTTGCTGGTTGTCTGACCATGTCAGAGACAGCCTCAAGGCTGAGGTTGCTAGGATGCTAGAGTTGGGAGTAATTGAGCCCTCTAACAGTCTAGGGGCCAGTCCAGTGGCGCTGGTGCCCAAACCTAACCTAGAAGGGGGAAAGGAGTTATGGTTCTGTTTGTACTACAGAGGATTGAATACAGTCACAAAGACTGATGCTCATCCTATACATAGAGTGAATCAGCTACATGATAGGTTAGGAGCTGCTGAGTATCTGAACACATTTGATTTGACTTCAGGCTACTAGCAGATTGTCCTCACTGAAGGAGCAAACGAGAGGGCAGCATCTCCACACCAGAGTGTCATTAGCAGTTCAAAGTAATGCCCTTTGGCTTAACGAATGCCCCCGCCACCTACCAAAGATTGGTGAACATGGTCTTGTATGGGTTGGAGCAGTTCAGTGCTGCTTATCTTGATGTTATAGCTGGGTAAAGTTCCACCTCAGAGGATCACTTAAACCACTTGAGGGAAGTGCTTCAGGACATGCAGCAGGTGGCTTACTATTAAGGCCAGCAAGTGCCAAATAGGATGAGTTCTGTGGTGTACCTGGGCCACCTAGTAGGTGGAGGCCATGTACAACCTCTCCAGGCCAAAATCCAAACCATTTTGAATTGGGAAGCTCCTACTACCCAGACACAGGTCAGGGCATTCCTTGTTCTGACTGGGTATTATAGAATTTGTGTTCAAAACTATGGGACCATAGTGGCTCCCTTGACAGAACTCACTTCTAAGAAGAGACCAAAGAAAGTTATGTGGATCCCAGGGTGCCAGAAGCCTTTTGACCCTCTGAAAGAGGCTATGTGTTCAGCACCAATGTTGCTGGCCCCTAACTACAAAAAGTAGATCAGGGCCATTGTGGTGCAGCAGGTCCCAGATCTCTGTGACGTGTTGGTTGAGCGAGTAAGTGTTGAAGAGCATGCATGCAAGTGTGGATTTTTGTGTGGGTGGTTACAGGACTGTGTCAGTGTGAGAGATTGGGGTGTTGGATGCTGTTGATGCAGTGAGTGTTGGGTGTGGGTAAGAGCATGAAAACTTGCAGTGAGTGAAGAAGAATGCTTGCTCTGTGTTGAATGGTGCATTGAGGAAGCAGCATGTGGATCAGCGGTTGGTGTTAATGTTGTGGTGGGAACACAGCATGGTAACACCGGGAGTGTGGAATCCGAGGGTTCCTGGTGCAGGGCGCGGTCCAGGCTTGGACTGGCGCAGATAGGCTTGCCTTTAGGTGTGCCAGCAGCACACCTGCTGCATGCATCCGCTTTGCTTCCACGCTGTGATGGCCATTAAGTAGGTCTCTGGAGAGGAGTGATGTCACTTCCTGTGCAGATGATGATGGGAAATCTATTGATGTCACTTCTTGGGCAGATGGATGATTTAAAATCCAGCGATGTCATTTCCCGTGCAGCTGGATGTCGGAAATGACTCCTCTTGCTACTTTTAAACTTAGTCTTGGTGGGAAAGCAGTGATGTCACTTCCTGTGCAGATGGATGATGGAACATCCAGTGATGTCACTTCCTGTGCTGCTTGATGATGAATACGACTCCTCTTTCTTGGCTTCTTTTTGATGCAGGTATTGTGCTAGAGTTACAGAATTGTGTCACCTATCTCAGACTGTTAATGAGGTTGTAGTAGTTCTAGTGCTACTGGAATGTCTTCTGCCTCAGGCTTTTACCAGGGAGACAGTAATAATACTGTTGGTACAGTTATTTGTGTCTCCTGTCTCAGGCTGCTACCGGAGTTGCAGTAACAGCGCTAGAGTTAAAGAAATGTGATTATCCTGGTATAAAAGTATTGCTAGTTTGATGTGTTTCCTGTTTCAGATTGGTACCGGGGTGCAGTAATGGTGCTAGAGTTACAGAGATGTGTCTCCTTTCTCAGATTGTTACTAGGGTGGTTATAATAGTACTAGTGTTACAGAGACATGTAGCCTTTCTCAGACTGGGACTGGGGTTGCAGTAGCAGTGCTAGTGTTATAGAGCTGGGCCTCCTTCCTCAGATTAGCACGAGAGATGCTGTAATGGTGCTAGAGTTACAGACATGTGTGTCTCCTGTCTCAGGCTTTTATCCAGGTTGCTGCAATAGTGCTAGTGTTGCAGATATGTGTCTCCTGTGTCCGACTGTTACAGGGGCGGCATAAATAGTGCTAGTGTTACTGTGATTTGTGTCTCCTGTCTCTGACCATGTTATGGTTTTTGCAGTAATATGCTAGTCTGACAGTGATGTGTGTCTTTTATTGCAGTCTTAGTGCTGGTTGTACAGAGCAGTGTCCCTGTCTCAGGCTGGTTCAGGGTTGCAGTATTAGTGCTAGAGTTACAATAAATTGTGCCTTTACGTCTCTACACTGTTAGAGGGGTTGCAGTAAGTGTGCTGCTAGTGTAAAAGAAATGTGTGACTTTCATTGCAATAATAGTGCTAGTGTTACAGAGATGTGATTACTGTATCAGACTGATACTGAGATTGCAGTATCAGTGCTAGAGTTACAGAGATGTGCCTACTGTCTCAGGTTGTTACCTAGATGGCATTAATAGTTTGTTACAAAGGTGTATTTCTCCTGCATCAGGCTAGTACTGGGTTGCAGTAATAGTGCTAGAGTTAGAGAGATGTATCTCCTGCCTCTGACTGATACTGGGGTTGCAGTAATAGTGCTAGAGTTGCAGAGGTGCATGTCTTGTGTCTCAGGCTGTCACTGGGGTTTCAGTAATAGTGCTAGAGTCTTAGTGATGTATGCCTTGTGTTGCAGTAATAGTTGTAGTATTATAGGAATGTATTTCCTGCTGCAGATTGTTACATGGTTTAAAGTCAAAGTACTAGACTTAGGGCCAGATGTAGGTGGCCAAATAGCGAGCGCTAACCCTGAAATTTGCGATCGCTATTTGGCTGCGAGCAATGTAGGTGAGTTGAAACCTACTAGCAAAATAAGGAATCGCAAGATTGTGATTCCTTATTTTGCTCTTGCATTTAAGGAATCGCAAATTGCGATTCTTTAAATGCAATGTAAGTAGCACAAAAGAAAGTGCACTTTAGCCTTAAGGAATCGCTAATTACCACCGACTTCAAGTTTGTGGTAATTAGCGATTTCCTTTAAAAAAAGCACTTTTTTGCTTTTTTTAAAGTGCCATGTGGCACACATTCATGCCCTTAGGGCATGTATGTGCGCCACATGTGCACACATACACATTTTAGGGGTGCAAAAGGGTGTCCTTTTGACACCCTGGCACCCTTGAAATAGTGCCCGCTATTTGTGATTCTTTAATACCGAATTGCAAATAGTGAATATCTTCCCGTTCATTCTTATGGGTCACCTAGCCGATAGGAATGAATGGGTAGGTATTCCCTATTAGCGAATCTCAATTTGCAATTTGCTATTAAGGAATATTAAGGATTAAGGATTCACTAATATTTTAGCAATTCCTAACTACATAAAATTTTGCGGGTCCTTAATAGCGAATCGGTAAATTTGCTATTAAGGATTCGCAAATTTGATTTTACCTACTTCTGGCCCCCTGAGCCTTATTCAGAGTGCGACGATCCTAGGACTGCCCTACTTGCAGTGACGGTCCAACCACTACCACCACAGCGGGTCCCCCTGCCATATTTTGAGTGTGGCGGTCGGACAACCACAGCACCGCCGCCTCCAAAGGGACCCAGGATTCTGCTGCAGTGGCGCAGCGGAAACAAGCAGGACTATGCTGGTAGTGCTCCTGCGTGAAACACAAAAAATGTTTGCCTCCACCACCCTTACTTATAACTGATCTTACTTGTAAAAGTTAAACGACAATTTCTTTGATTTGACCTGGTATTTTTATTTATACCATTCTTTTTTGTATCTTCTTTTGGAAACTTTTTTTGTTCAATTATACAGAAAAATGGAACTACTGTACATGCATCTATTTACACTAATATACAATACAATTTATAAACATGAATACACCTTTCATATATACACTAAATAAAGAAAATATACATCATACATCACATAATTGTGTATGTTTTCTATTCCAAAAAATGAAAGACAAAGTCAAAAAGCAATGATTACATTCATTAAATGAAAGCGATTGCTAGTTTCTACTATGATATTGTTTATGGTATAAATAAAAATACCAGGTCAAATCAAAGAAATTGTCGTTTGACTTTTATAAGTAAGATCAAGTAAGGGTGGTGGAGGCAAAAAAAAAAAAAAATTGTGTTTCACGTTATAATAAGGTCCAGCCTACTACCCCACGCCCCAAATGGGCCTAACTCCTTAGTTCCATAAATGGTAGTGCTCCTGCGGCACAGCTGAGCATATTCCAAGTTGCATTTCCACCGCCCATTTCAGAGCAGTGAGCCCGCCATGAAAAGTGTGGTAGAAATCCAAATAAGGGGGCCCTAATAAAGCCCCATGACACTTCTGGGCCTAGGACTGCATGCAGGGGGACACATCTTGTACCCCCCTGGAATTGCACCCCCACATACCCGCACAGTGTGGCATGCATGACATGGTGCATGCCACACCGTGCAGGAACGTGATGTAGGCGCTGTCACGGCTGTAGTCTGCTGTTAAGCTTCTCCTATCAGACAAACACAGCCGCCTCAGCACCACCCACCCGCCCTGGATTCAAGTCGGAATCCGGCAGGCAGTGCACTACGGGCTTGGTGGTCGTCCTGTGGGTGCAGCAGTGACGGTCCGACAAGAGGACTGCAAAACCTGTAATAAGGCCCTTACAGATGGTGTCTCCTCTTTGAGGCTGTTGCAGGTGTGGCAGTAATAATGTTTGTATGACAGAGATTTGTGTCTCTCTTCTCAGACTGGTCCTTGAGTTGCAGTAATAGTACTTGTGTTAGAGAGATGTGTTTCCTGTCTTGGATGGCTACCTGGGTTTCAGTAATACTGCCTCGGTTACAGAGATGGGAATCATGTCTGAAGCTGTTACTGGGGTTGCAGGAACAGTGCTGTGGTTAAAGAGGTGTGTCTATTTTCCAAGATTGTTTCCGGAGTGACAAAAATAGTACTAGATTTCTAGAGATGTATTTCTCTTGCCTCTGGCGTGTACCAGGATTGCCCTAATAGTGTTAGGAAGATATATTTCCCTTCTCAGTCTGGTACTGGGGTTGCAGTAACAGTGCAAGTACTGCAGAGATGTGTTTCTCCTGTCTCAGGCTGTTACCAGGATTGCAGTAATAGCGCTAGTGTGAACAAGATAGGTCTCTTCTCTTAGAATAGTTCTGGGTTTATAGTGGTAGTGTTACCGAGTTATGTGCCCTGTCTCCCACTGTTTGCAGCAGCAGTGCAAGTGTTTCAGAGATGTTAATCTCCTGGCTCAAACTATTATCAGGGTTACAGTGAAAGTGCTAGTGTTACAGAGATGTGTCTCTTGTCTCACAATAGCACTGGGTTGCAGTAATAGTGCTAGTGTTACAGAGATGTGTCTCTTGTCTCACAATAGCACTGGGTTGCAGTAATAGTGCTAGTGTTACAGAAATGTGTCTCTTGTCTCACAATAGCACCGGGTTACAGTGAAAGTGCTAGTGTTACAGAGATGTGTCTCTTGTCTCACAATAGCACCCGGTTGCAGTAATAGTGCTAGTGTTACAGAGATGTGTCTCTTGTCTCACAATAGCACCGGGTTGCAGTAATAGTGCTAGTGTTACAGAGATGTGTCTCTTGTCCAACAATAGCACCGGGTTGCAGTAATAGTGCTAGTGTTACAGAGATGTGTCTCTTGTCTCACAATAGCACCGGGTTGCAGTAATAGTGCTAGTGTTACAGAGATGTGTCTCTTGTCTCACAATAGCACCGGGTTGCAGTAATAGTGCTAGTGTTACAGAGATGTGTCTCTTGTCTCACAATAGCACCGGGTTGCAGTAATAGTGCTAGTGTTACAGAGATGTGTCTCTTGTCTCACAATAGCACCGGGTTACAGTGAAAGTGCTAGTGTTACAGAGATGTGTCTCTTGTCTCACAATAGCACCGGGTTGCAGTAATAGTGCTAGTGTTACAGAGATGTGTCTCTTGTCTCAAAATAGCAACGGGTTGCAGTAATAGTGCTAGTGTTACAGAGATGTGTCTGTTGTCTCAAAATAGCACAGGGTTGCAGTAATAGTGCTAGTGTTACTGAGATGTGTCTCTTGTCTCACAATAACACTGGGTTGCAGTCATAGTGCTAGTGTTACAGAGATGTGTCTCTTGTCTCACAATAGCACTGGGTTGCAGTCATAGTGCTGGTGTTACAGAGATGTGTCTCTTGTCTCACAATAGCACCGGGTTGCAGTAATGGTGCTAGTGTTACAGAGATGTGTTTCTTGTCTCACAATAGCACTGGGTTACAGTGAAAGTGCTAGTATTACAGAGATGTGTCTCTTGTCTCACAATAGCACCGGGTTGCAGTAATAGTGCTTGTGTTACAGAGATGTTTCTCCGCTGGTTCTGGGGTTGCAGTAATAGTGCTAGTGTTACAGAGATGTGTCTCTTGTCTCACAACAGCACCGGGTTGCAGTAATAGTGCTAGTGTTACAGAGATGTGTCTCTTGTCTCACAATAGCACCGGGTTGCAGTCATAGTGCTAGTGTTACAAAAATGTGTCTCTTGTCTCACAATAGCACTGGGTTGCAGTAATAGTGCTAGTGTTACAGAGATGTGTTTCTTGTCTCACAATAGCACTGGGTTACAGTGAAAGGGCTAGTGTTACAGAGATGTGTCTCTTGTCTCACAATAGCACCGGGTTGAAGTAATACTGCTTGTGTTACAGAGATGTTTCTCCGCTGGTTCTGGGGTTGCAGTAATAGTGCTAGTGTTACATAGATGTGTCTCTTGTCTCACAATAGCACCGGGTTGCAGTAATAGTGCTAGTGCTACAGAGATGTGTCTCTTGTCTCACAATAGCAACGGGTTGCAGTCATAGTGCTAGTGTTACAGAGATGTGTCTCTTGCCTCACAATAGCACCAGGTTGCAGTCATAGTGCTAGTGTTACAGAGATGTGTCTCTTGTCTCACAATAGCACCGGGTTGCAGTAATAGTGCTAGTGCTACAGAGATGTGTCTCTTGCCTCACAATAGCACCAGGTTGCAGTCATAGTGCTAGTGTTACAGAGATGTGTCTCTTGTCTCACAATAGCACCGGGTTGCAGTAATAGTGCTAGTGTTACAGAGATGTGTCTCTTGTCTCACAATAGCACCGGGTTGCAGTCATGGTGCTAGTGTTACAGAGATGTGTCTCTTGTCTCACAATAGCACCGGGTTGCAGTCATAGTGCTAGTGTTACAGAGATGTGGCTCTTGTCTCACAATAGCACCGGGTTGCAGTCATAGTGCTAGTGTTACAGAGATGTGTCGCTTGTCTCACAATCGCACCGGGTTGCAGTAATAGTGCTAGTGTTACAGAGATGTGTTTCTTGTCTCACAATAGCACCGGGTTGCAGTAATAGTGCTAGTGTTACAGAGATGTGTCTCTTGTCTCACAATAGCACCGGGTTGCAGTAATAGTGCTAGTGTTACAGAGATGTTTCTCCGCTGGTTCTGGGGTTGCAGTAATAGTGCTAGTGTTACAGAGATGTGTTTCTTGTCTCACAATAGCACTGGGTTACAGTGAAAGTGCTAGTGTTACAGAGATGTGTCTCTTGTCTCACAATAGCACCAGGTTGCAGTAATAGTGCTAGTGTTACAGAGATGTGTCTCTTGTCTCACAATTGCACTGGGTTGCAGTAATAGTGCTAGTGTTACAGAGATGTCTCTCTTGTCTCACAATAGCACCGGGTTGCAGTAATAGTGCTAGTGTTACAGAGATGTTTCTCCGCTGGTTCTGGGGTTGCAGTAATAGTGCTAGTGTTACAGAGATGTGTTTCTTGTCTCACAATAGCACTGGGTTACAGTGAAAGTGCTAGTGTTACAGAGATGTGTCTATTGTCTCACAATAGCTCCGGGTTGCAGTAATAGTGCTAGTGTTACAGAGATGTGTCTCTTTTCTCACAATTGCACTGGGTTGCAGTGTTACAGAGATGTGTCTCTTGTCTCACAATAGCACCGGGTTGCAGTAATAGTGCTAGTGTTACAGAGATGTGTCTCTTGTCTCACAATAGCACTGGGTTGCAGTAATAGTGCTAGTGTTACAGAGATGTGTCTCTTGTCTCACAATAGCACCGGGTTGCAGTAATAGTGCTAGTGCTACAGAGATGTGTCTCTTGTCTCAAAATAGCACCGGATTGCAGTAATAGTGCTAGTGTTACAGAGATGTGTCTCTTGTCTCACAATAGCACCGGGTTACAGTGAAAGTGCTAGTGTTACAGAGATGTGTCTCTTGTCTCGCAATAGCACCGGGTTGCAGTAATAGTGCTAGTGTTACAGAGATGTGTCTCTTGTCTCACAATAGCACCGGGTTGCAGTCATAGTGCTAGTGTTACAGAGATGTGTCTCTTGTCTCACAATAGCACCGGATTGCAGTAATAGTGCTAGTGTTACAGAGATGTGTCTCTTGTCTCACAATAGCACCAGGTTGCAGTCATAGTGCTAGTGTTACAGAGATGTGTCTCTTGTCTCACAATAGCACCGGGTTGCAGTAATAGTGCTAGTTTTACAGAGATGTGTTTCTTGTCTTACAATAGCACCGGGTTACAGTGAAAGTGCTAGTGTTACAGAGATGTGTCTCTTGTCTCACAATAGCACCGGGTTGCAGTAATAGTGCTAGTGTTACAGAGATGTGTCTCTTGTCTCACAATTGCACCGGGTTGCAGTAATAGTGCTAGTGTTACAGAGATGTGTCTCTTGTCTCACAATAGCACCGGGTTGCAGTAATAGTGCTAGTGTTACAGAGATGTGTCTCTTGTCTCACAATAGCACCGGGTTGCAGTAATAGTGCTAGTGTTACAGAGATGTGTCTCTTGTCTCACAATAGCACCGGGTTGCAGTAATAGTGCTAGTGTTACAGAGATGTTTCTCCGCTGGTTCTGGGGTTGCAGTAATAGTGCTAGTGTTACAGAGATGTGTTTCTTGTCTCACAATAGCACTGGGTTACAGTGAAAGTGCTAGTGTTACTGAGATGTGTCTCTTGTCTCACAATAGCACCGGGTTGCAGTAATAGTGCTAGTGTTACAGAGATGTGTCTCTTGTCTCACAATTGCACTGGGTTGCAGTAATAGTGCTAGTGTTACAGAGATGTCTCTCTTGTCTCACAATAGCACTGGGTTGCAGTAATAGTGCTAGTGTTACAGAGATGTGTCTCTTGTCTCACAATAGCACCGGGTCGCAGTAATAGTGCTAGTGTTACAGAGATGTGTCTCTTGTCTCACAATAGCACCGGGTTGCAGTAATAGTGCTAGTGTTACAGAGATGTTTCTCCGCTGGATCTGGGGTTGCAGTAATAGTGCTAGTGTTACAGAGATGTGTTTCTTGTCTCACAATAGCACTGGGTTACAGTGAAAGTGCTAGTGTTACAGAGATGTGTCTCTTGTCTCACAATAGCTCCGGGTTGCAGTAATAGTGCTAGTGTTACAGAGATGTGTCTCCGTCTCACAATTGCACTGGGTTGCAGTAATAGTGCTAGTGTTACAGAGATGTGTCTCTTGTCTCACAATAGCACTGGGTTACAGTGAAAGTGCTAGTGTTACAGAGATGTGTCTCTTGTCTCACAATAGCACCGGGTTGCAGTAATAGTGCTAGTGTTACAGAGATGTGTCTCTTGTCTCACAATAGCACTGGGTTGCAGTAATAGTGCTAGTGTTACAGAGATGTGTCTCTTGTCTCACAATAGCACCGGGTTGCAGTAATAGTGCTAGTGTTACAGAGATGTGTCTCTTGTCTCACAATAGCACCGGATTGCAGTAATAGTGCTAGTGTTACAGAGATGTGTCTCTTGTCTCACAATAGCACTGGGTTACAGTGAAAGTGCTAGTGTTACAGAGATGTGTCTCTTGTCTCACAATAGCACCGGGTTGCAGTAATAGTGCTAGTGTTACAGAGATGTGTCTCTTGTCTCACAATAGCACCGGGTTGCAGTAATAGTGCTAGTGTTACAGAGATGTGTCTCTTGTCTCACAATAGCACCGGGTTGCAGTAATAGTGCTAGTGTTGCAGAGATGTTTCTCGGCTGGTTCTTGGGTTGCAGTAATAGTGCTAGCGTTACAGAGATGTGTCTCTTGTCTCACAATAGCACTGGGTTACAGTGAAAGTGCTAGTGTTACAGAGATGTGTCTCTTGTAATGGAATATAGCCAAACACTGGGGAGATCCAAACGCACCAACAAATCGAGAATGGCGTGGGGACATGGATGGAGTAATGGTGGCTGAGAGGGCGGCATGTATACATCCGGGAAGCCTAAGAAAATGGGAAAGAATATGGAGCAAGTGGAACACTTACAGAGGGAACATTTGTGAGCCGCCCCGAGTGGATCGCTGGAGATCTCGAGTTGAATATTAAGAGTGTAGAACTGTAATAATCCAATTTTATATTAAAACTGTAATGGTGCCACACTTATAACAAAGTAATACAATATTTACGGAAGCATGTCTTAATGTAGATGATGTTATGAACCGTCAAAATGTTATTATTTGTAATATAATGAAAAGAATAAAAAAAAATAGTGCTAGCGTTATAATAGAGATGTATCCCCTGTCTCAGAGTAGTACTGGGGCTGCATTAATAGTGCTGGTGTTATAGAGCTCTGTCTCCTGCCTTAGAATAGTACTAGGGTTAAAGTAACACAGCTAGTGCTACAGAGAGGTATCTTGTGTCTCTGAATTCCCCCAGGGTGATGAGAGGTGCTAGCATTACAGAGATGTGTGTCCTGTCTCAGGCCCTACCATAACTGCTTAAGGTGAATGTAGATTTCAAGGGTTTGTCAAAACTTTGAGAAGTTGAATCACAGGGTCTCAGAACAGATGGGTGAGGCACTCAATTAAAAAGCTTAATTGGATTGGAGAGAAACTTAATGAGTTTCATTCTTCGCTCTGGAGGCTGCTATGGTCACAGTTGTCCGGACATGTTGAAGGCCACAGGCTGATGTGTTTGGCATTGGGATATCCAGTGTATCATGCATGTGACAGGTGCTATGGGAGTGCATAAAACCCCTGCAGCTGGTACATTCCAGTACCCTGTGGCTTCCAGCTCTGCCGTCCCTCATTAATTAAGGAGCCTGGCATAGCACAGTCAATGAGAAAAAAGGAACATGTGGGCTTGTTCTGCAGGCTTCTGGGAGTTTTATTGTCTCATGTGTTGCATATTTCTTTATAGTTTCACTGAAAGTCTTTCCAAATGAGGAGACGATATAACTGGTTGTGAGGAGCTGACAATGTTGGTAGTGTAGGTTAAAGAGCCCTGGTAGTGTTTATGCTGGTGAGTGTCTTGTGAATAGTGGATATCTGTCTTCAATTGTCCTTTTGCAATTATCCGTCCTAGATCGTCCGTTTGCAGTTATCATCTTAAAACAATCCTGCTGGATTATTCGTATTGTTCAGTACCTCTGCCTCTGTCTATCTGGTCTATTCGTAAATCAAGGAAGGGACTAGGAGCTGGTTATAAGGCCCAGCACCCACACTCCTAAATAAACATAGTTATGGGAAAGGGGGATTCTGTTCCTCCGGGAAGAATAGAGGAGACAAAAAGAATGTTGGTCGGGACCAGAGGATGATCAGAGGGATCTGGGAGGGGGGGGGGGGGGGGGGGGGAAGGAGAGGGAATGAATCAAAGTGATCAGAAGTAATTGTTGCCCTCAAACACACAGATGGGTGCCATGCTCCATTATAAGGCTGCTCCTGTTTGGACCGGTGCCGTAATGCCCAACGGGCCCTTCGAGGGGGCTCTTTATAGGGGATCTTCCGATTTTAGGTGTAATGGTGAGTGCAAGTGTGGATATAAGTGTAGGATGGTGTACTAGGTGATTTAAAATAATCTATGGAGTACCAAGACTTTCTTTAATAAGGTGTTTCCCTTGATAGGGATAAAATCAAAGGAGCTATCACAGGAGCCAATGTGCCTTGACAGCTCTAAAATAAGTGATGTAGGGTTAACATGTTTCATGCCTAATGATCCAGCAGGATCGTAGGCACTTCTTCAGGACCAGGTGTTGACGCCTACCCAAAACTGATTGGGACCAAAGTGTGTGAAGTGAATTGTCCAGTCAAAGTGTAACAACTGTGCCAGCTGCAGTGCAGGACTATCAAGTTCCAACCTGGAAATGAGAAAAAGAGACAGCTTTTCACAAGTGTCACCACTATCTTGATGGGTGGACACCCCTTATGTGTATATATAGGATATCTCATCACAATAAAACATGCTGAGAGCATATTGTTGCCTCACAATGAAAACATGCTGAGGGTGTACTGTTGCCCCATAGTGAAATGTGCTCATAGAAAAATACCCAAAACTGGCAGGTGACACGTGAAGAGCACACAATGACAGTCACACTAAACACCAAACACATTGCTCACGTAGCTGCAAAAACACACTGGTAAAAGATGCAGATACCAGTTAGGAACTGAATGGCAGGACATAATTGTAAATATAATTTGAGAAATTACAGTCAAAGGCACTCACATGGACAAACATGGTTACTAACCGGGGACCTAATGACCTGGGTGTAAAGAATGAGGCCGGGCAGAGGGTATAAGTAGGTATCGGGAAGTGGTTCACAGTGTGGAAGCATAATTGGATGCAGGTGCGGGGTCAGGGAGGACTAGACAGGCTACTATAACCAAGGCAGACCACCATAGTGGAGTGTGTCCCATTGTCTTGGGGATCCAATGTGTCGTCGCGCCGGATCGTCTCATGAATATAATGCATGCCCGTGAGACAGGTGCGCATGCCCTCGAGCGTGTGTAAGGGGCCTGGCCTGACCTGGCTAGAGTGCTGGGTGTTACAGTAATAAAGCATCTGTAGTCCATATATGTATCCAGTATCATTGCTTTATTCTTCAGTATAGATCCATTACAATAAGATGTAATCAAGAGATAATCAAGAGATAGATTAGAGACCCCACCAGGAGCAGTTCCACTGCTCAGCCCCTCATGCCAACTGACTTCTTCTTCCACTCAAACACTCTCAACATTCTGATGACATCACATAGACGACTGAGCAGCAGGGCAGGGGCAAGAACAGGGAGGATGCATCAATCACATTAGATTATAACACAGGGCGGGGCTTCTCAACATGCCAGCCGCTGCAGAGGTTGGAAATGTAAAAGCGGCCCATTTAAAGAAAGACGGGCACCGCCTGGGATTAAAATGTCAAGCATGTTTGAAATAATAGCGCGTTGAAAGCCCCAGAAAGTTGTTCAATAAAATAGAAAGGGGATCAAGGTAATCGTCACTCTTGGTGACGTACACAGTGTCCATAAGGGAGCTAATCTCATAAACATGTTGATCAGAGACAGAGTCACTTTCAGTCCAAATTAACAATAATATGGCCCTAGATGATGTGATTAATAGATCGGAAGATTCAAGGGTCTCAGGTTGATAAAAGTAAATGTGTCGGCCTAATATTACAAAAACAACAGAAGAGTACCTTTATAATACAATAATCTTCCAAAAAGGGGGGGGCGGGGTGAATAATATTAGCCATAACCAGGATGGTAAAAGGTAATGGCAGGCATGACACCAAAGTAGCTGGTCATTAGATCCAAGGTCCAGCTGGAGGAAACACGCAAATAATGTTGTACTAGCTAGTACACTCGAAGACGAGGGTAGATGTATATTCCCTGGAGTATCTTAATGTGTAATATCATGTATTGCGTTCACTCCAGGGTATGTCATCGTTTAAGCCCTTGGTATGAGTGGCTAAGCGTAAAACCCATTCTTGTTCCTTGCAGAACAGGGTTTGTTTGTCCCACTTATTATATGCTTCCAAAATGGTCCGTTTGAGGTCATCAGGGGTGTGGTTGACTGACAAAAAGTGGGCACTCATTTTAGTGGTGCTGGGTTTGCACCAAATGTTGCTGCGGTGCTCAGTGATTCTTGTTTTTGCTGGTCCTGGAGTCATACCAAATTATCTAATAATGCATGGGCAATTTATCAGTTGTACACAATTTTTGTGTCACAATTTGTGTGTCCTCTTTGTGTCCATGTGTGCGAGTGATCCAACTTAACTTCCTTTGAGATTTTAGTAAGGTGACGGACCCCAAATGAGCTACAGGGGAAATGTCATGTAACTGGGGGGAGGTTCCAGAGCATGTGTTGTACTGACCGCTGACCAGCCCATGGTCTGGTGCCTATTGGTATATCTCACAGGTTCTGTGTGCATTTAAATGCAAAATGGAGAGGGATACCCAGGAAACCTGAATGTATAATTGACCAATGTTTTCATGTTATTTTCCATATATATGATTAGAGTTGGAGGTGAACATGGTGACGCACATAATCATGTCATCATTTGTCCTAATCCAATGCTGCTCTGTTGGTATTTCTAGCCCTTTTATGGGCCTGGATCATGTTCCTCAAGGGGTAGTTGTGGGTTCTAAGGCTGGGGCTAAGTTCCGTAGCCTATTGATCATAGTCACAAGTATTGCTGCAATTTCGACAGAGGTGGAGTAACTGCCCAAAAGGGAGCGCTTTAGGGTGGTGACTGTTTTATAGTAAGATACTAGTGCAGTCAGTTGTTTCCTTGGAAGCAGTAGTGAACAGCCTGCCATTGTCAAGGGTGATCAGGAGGTCCAAGAGAGGCAGTTCTCTGTCAGAGATGAACTTGGTGAATCTCAAGTATAGGTTGAGTGAATGAATCCAAGTGAAGAAATCCTGGCAGGACTTTGTATCCCCACTCCAGAAGATGACAATATTGTCTATGCAGTGTCACCATAAAATTATATTGGTATTATAGGGATTCATGTCTGCAGAGATAAATTATCTCTCAAAGTCAGCCATGTATAGGCACGCTAAGGTGAGAGTGAAGGTGCTGCCTTTTGAGGTGTCTTGTATTTGATGAAAGAGTTGGTCCTGGAATAGAAATAAATGTTCTTTCAGTGCGACAGAGGCTCATTTGATGCTGAAACCCACTGGTGTGGCTTATGTTCATGTGTGAAATAGAGGGCTGGTCTCTATGACCTCAACGGTGGCGTCCTGGGGAATGTTTGTATAAAGTGCCTCAACATCGAGGGTCATCGAAAGGTCAATTTCGTCCAGGTGGTTCGCTTCTTCGATAAGGTTCAGGACGTCCCTGTTGTCCTTAAGGAATGAAGAAGACTTCCTCACCAGAGGTTGCGGAAAGTGGTTGCAGAATTTACTCAGTGGTTCCTGGAAGGATCCAATGCCTGACACAATTGGTCGACCGGAAGGGGGGAGTAAACCCTTTATGTATTTTCGGCAAGATATAGAGGTTTGGAAACTTTGGTGAGGTTTTAATCAAGAAGTCAGCCTCGTTTCTTGTGGTCCATCCCTGCGATTCCACTGCTGTAACCAGGGGTGTATCCTTGTGGCGAGCCTATCAGTCAGGTTGATGTTAATAGAGAGTTCGTACCTGTTATCTGCAAATTGTCTAAGACATTTATTGTTATAGTCTGTGGTGGTCAAAGTTACAATAGCACCACCTTTGTCCGCAGGGTTGATGGTTATCAAGGAGTCCGTGGTTAGGGTCCTAACCACCACTTATTCTTTGTTTGAAATATTGTAGAAGGGTGTGGGAGGGTTCAACTCTTCTACCTCCTTAAGCACAATTTTCTCAAAGGTCAAGACTTTGTAGAATGTCATCTTAGCTGTGGGGGGAGTCTGGAGGGAGTGCATGAACCAGAATCACTGGTTTCTGATGTTGGTTTTCCTTGCAAAAAGGCCCGGATGCTAATCTTTCTAAAAAAGTTGGGCAATTTGTTAGCCAAGCAGAACTTATCCTCTCGAGGTGTTGGCACAAAATCCAGGCTCTTTTGGAGAACATCATTCTCATCGGATGTTATCATTCTAGTGGGCAGGTTGGCTACTAGTTTCTTTTGTTTGCCTTGCTCCTAGGCTACATTTACAGTTCTAGTTGTTGGAATTGGACCTGCTTGTGTCCCCCTCTTCGTTTTCCTCTGCCTCTGCACCAGCCTAAAAAAATGTGGGTGAGGAAGTTTTTGGGAAAAAACGGGTGAAGTGTTACACTCACATTCGTATTTGCACTCCCCATCACAGCTAAAATCAGAAGATCTCTGATAAAGAACCCCCTCGAGGGGCCCGTTGGGCATTGCAGCGACGGCCCAATGAGGAGCAGTCCAATGATGAAGCATGACACCCATCTGGGTATGTGAGGGCAATCACTTCTGATCACTTGGACCCCTCAGTCCCGATCCCTTGATTAGTTCCCTAGTCCCAACTGACAACTTTATATCCTTTTTTTCTGCTCCTTTTCTTACTGGAGGAACAGCATCCCCTTTTCATATAACTATCTGGTCTATTGTTCTTTGACTGTCTTTATGGAGCCAGGCTTCTGTGGTGGTCC
Organism: Lissotriton vulgaris; assembly: GCF_964263255.1. Lineage (NCBI taxonomy): Eukaryota > Metazoa > Chordata > Amphibia > Caudata > Salamandridae > Lissotriton > Lissotriton vulgaris. Next base: position 248,995,009 of record NC_141693.1, on the reverse strand, counting down.
TCGTGAGATAATTCTCCTGATACGCTCCTACTGATTTTTGGGCACTCTTTATCTTGGAATATGCACCTAGAGCTATCTGTCAACCAATGGGTTAAGCTTCTAGGATTATGGCGCTATCCTTCTAGGTTTTTCTACTGAGATTATCTTTGTGGGACTTTCTGGAGTTATCGTTCTCAGACAATTTTCCTGTTTCTTTCCTTTTGGGTGCTTCCTGCAAATGCTATTATTTCGGGGCTATCCTTCTGGGCTCTTCTTGTGAGGCAGTCCACCTAAGGTTATTCTTCTGTTTCTATTCTTCTATGTTTGTTCTTCTAGGATTTGTTCTGGGTTTGAAATGTGAGGTCAGCCTTCTAATATGATACTTCTATGTCTTTCCGTCTTTTAGGGTCCATCTCGATCTATCACTCAAAGAGCTTTTCTATTAGGGTTACTCTGATGGGCTTTCATTCAGGTGATATCCTTAGAAGGCTTTTCTTATGCAGCTTTCCTTCTAGGTCATTTCTGCTACCTCTGTTCTTCTGGGGTTCTCATTATGGGCTTTTTTCTGGGGTTCTCCTTTTAAGACTAGCCTCCTGAGGCTATTTTTTAGGTGTAATGCTTCTGTGAACAATCTTTATATCCTTGCGGGCAAGTCCTTCTGTCTATTTAGTTCTTGAACTATTCGAGTGTCTGTTTTTGCAGAGCAATGTTTTGGTGCTATCTTTTTGGGATGAGAATTCTGAAAATAGGCTTCTGGGGATTTCTACCCACTGCTTTCTTTCTAGAGACATCCTTATAGGACCAAGTCAGAGTTGCAGTAGTCGAGTAATCTGTATCCTACAGTAGTCAGAAAAGTATCCACATTTTCATGAACTCACTAATGACCGTGCAAAGGGTATCTGGGCCGGTCAACAGTAGTCCGGGGGAAAGGGGAATGGGCGAAAGCGGAAAACAGAGACACTGGATATCCTCATTGCAGAGCTCAGGCTGCAGGGGAGAGACTTTGATATCGAAAAAAAATGAAAACTACTTTGGTATTTTATCATTGGCATTACAGTTTACTACTTCAACAACAACATATAATAGACTTTGTGACACTCTTCTTATAACCCACTCTTTATGGTTGATGACAAATGTATGACCTCCTAGAGCTGAAATATAAAATAAACCTCTGTCATAGTTAAATAAAATAACGTAAACTATAATGCATGTTTCTGTATATATAACTTAATTAAGTGAATTGTAAAACAAGTCTGTGGTTTGAATGATTCTCAATTTACATATTTTCTCAGCTGTAACATAATGAATACATATTAGTTTTCTGCTTTCATTTCAGACAACAGACATCACTTCCCCTCCATTAGCATTAACTTGTTGTCATGTGTCATTTAAATAATATTTTAAAAGTTCATCAATTAAGTGTTTCTCTAGTTCTTTTTCTGAACAACTGCAATACAGTTCATAATCCTTGGAAGAATGACTCCAGTACTAATGTGCAAATCAAAGACTAAGGGCTGGATTTAGATCTTGGCCGGCAAGTTACTCGATCACAACAGAGGCGTTTATCCCGTCTGCCAAAATATAAATCCGATAGTATATAATGGGATTTATATTTAGGCAGATGTGATTCCCCTCACCTTTGTGATGGAGTAACCTGTCTGCTGAAATCTAAATCAGGCCCTTAATCCTTGCTCTCAAATGCTTACTTTAGAGGAAAGTGCAAAAAGTTACATCCTCCTGGCAACAAGGTTCCAGCTGCAGCAGCTAAGTAGCTCTAAGTATCTCTGATAAAGAGCCCCTCGAGGGGCCCGTTGGGCATTGCAGCGACAGCCCAATGAGGAGCAGTCCAATGATGAAGCATGACATCCATCTGGGTATGTGAGGGGAATCACTTCTGATCACTTGGACCCCCCCCCCCGATCCCTTGATTAGTTCCCTAGTCCCGACTGACAACTTTATATCCATTTTTTTCTCCTCCTATTCTTCCTGGAGGAAAAGCATCCCCTTTTCACATAACTATCTGGTTTATTGTTCTTTGACTGTCTTTATGGAGCCAGGCTTCTGAGGTAGTCCTCGTGAGATAATTCTCCTGATACGCTCCTACTGATTTTGGGCACTCTTTATCTTGGAATATGCACCCAGAGCTATCTATCAAACAATAGATTAAGCTTCTAGGATTATGCTTCTGGCTCTATCCTTCTAGGGTTTTCTACTGAGATTATCTCTGTGGGACTTTCTGGAATTATCGTTCTCAGACAATTTTCCTGTTTCTTTCTTTTGGGTGCTTCCTACAAATGCTATTATTTCGGGGCTATCCTTCTGGGCTCTTCTTGTGAGGCAGTCCACCTAAGGTTATTCTTCTGTTTCTATTCTTCTATGTTTGTTCTTCTAGGATGTGTTCTGGGTTTGAAATGTGAGGTCAGCCTTCTAATATGATACCTCTATGTCTTTCCGTCTTTTAGGGTCCATCTTGATCTATCACTCAAAGAGCTTTCCTATTAGGGTTATTCTGATGGCTTTCATTCAGGTGATATCCTTAGAAGGCTTTTCTTATGCAGCTTTCCTTCTAGGTCATTTCTGCTACCTCTGTTCTTCTGGGGTTTTCATTATGGGCTTTTTTTCTGGGCTTCTCCATTTAAGACTAGCCTCCTGAGGCAATTTTTCAGGTGCGATGCTTCTGTGAATAATCTTTATATCCTTGCGGGCAAGTCCTTCTGTCTATTTAATTCTTGAACTATTCGAGTGTCTGTTTTTGCAGAGCAAAGTTTTAGTGCTATCTTTTTGGGATGAGAATTCTGAAAATAGGCTTCTGGGGATTTCTACCCACTGCTTTCTTTCTAGGGACATCCTTATAGGACCATGTCAAGGTTGCAGTAGTCGAGTAATCTGTATCCTACAGGAGTCAGACAAGTATCCATATTTTCATTAATTCACTAATGACCGTGCAAAGGGTATCTGGGCCGGTCAACAGTAATCCGGGGGAAAGGGGAATGGGTTGAAAGAGGAAAACAGAGACTCTGGATATCCTCATTGCAGAGCTCAGGTTGCACTGCAGAGACTTTGATATCAAAAACAACAAAAAACTATTTTGGTATTTTATCATTCTCATTACAGTTTACTACTACAATACATAATATACTTTGTGACACTCTTCGCATAACCCACTATCTATGGTTGATGACACCTCCTAGAGCTGGAATATAAAATAAACCTCTGTAATAGATAAATAAAATAACCTAAACTGTAATGCATGTTTCTTTATATATAACTTCTTTAAGTGAATTGTAAACCAAGTCTGTGGTTTGCATCATTTTCCATGTACATATTTTTCTCAGCTGTAACATAATGAATACATATTAGTGTTCTGCTTTCATTTCAGACAACAGACATCACTTACCCCCCATTAGCATTAACTTGTTGCCATATGTCACTCAAACAATATTTTTTAAATGCATCAATTAAGTGTTTCTCTAGTTCTTTTTCTGAACTACTGCAGGAGAGTTCATAATCCTTGGAAGAATGACTCTAGTACTAATGTGCAAATCAAAGACTAAAGGGCACATGCATCAAAGGAAATTGCATTCGCAAATGGTGCGAATCGCAAAATTCGTCCGTTTGCGAATGCAATTCTCATTTTTGGGATGCATTAACATTTTAGTAATTTTCGCAATTTAAGAAATCGCAAAATTGTGATTTTTTAAATTGCGATTGCATTTAAGGAATCTCAAATTGAGATTCCTTAAATGCAATGCATCAAACTCTAAAAATGTGCGAATTCGCAAATAAGGGAAGCAAATTACCATGAAGTTGACCTTCATGGTAATTTGCGAAAATGTAGAAAAATGCACTAAAGTGCATTTTTCAAAGTTCCATTTTACACACACAGATGCCCTTGGGGCATGTGAGTGTGCAAAATGTACTTCTAAGCAGATTTCAGGGGTGCAACAGGGTATCCTTTGGACACCCCTGCACCCTTGAAATTGCATTCTTAATTTGCGAATTTCTAATGGTGAAATGCAAATTAAGAATGTCTTTCCATTCATTCCTATGGGCCATCAGATATGGAACCTTCATTAGTAGTCCTTGACACAACAAACAACGAACCCACACTAGTACCCAAGGCGTCAGAAGGGATGCGAAATAAAGATGTAAGCCAGAAGAATTGCACTCCAGAGGTGATCGAAATCTCTTCTTATCTAAGGAAAGAGGAGTGGGAGGAAGTCATGGCGGCTTACCCAAAAGACCTGAGCACAAGTCGGACGGCCGGTGATACATCAAAATGTGGAATGGCCCATCTGCAGACAAATATAGCAGGAATGGAGGGGCCAGAAATAGCGCAACCCTTCAAAGTGCCACTCGCGTCCCAAGAAGCGGGGCGCAAAGAGTGTCATGGGAACCAGGATGCAACTCCAGCTCAGGCCAGGCAAGAAAGCGCATGGCCCAGTCTCCTCAATACAGTACAACTCCTGGTGGATGCAGCACACTACCAATCGGAGAAAATGGACGCCCAATTAACGTTGTTAGACACGCTGGCAGTATTCGTAGTTGCAATAGATGGGAAGCTGGGCACGTTAAATTTGCTTCTTCAGAGTAAACTTAACCAATTTGAGGATACCAAAAGGAGAAATGGCATTGAGTGTGAATGTGGTCCAATCATCGACAAACTGGCCACCCTGCCAACACTAATGTCAGACTTATGCAGACATCTCAAACGATCTGCCGAACATAGTCAGAAGATCAGCAGCGACGTACTGGGTTGCCCAAAATTAAAAGGACCCGGCAAAGAGCCTACTGCACAAACAGGGGCGGCTGAGGTTGACGCCACCCTCAGCAAGGACACTGCTGCCAAATGGCATGATAAAACATCAAAGACCGGTGGCCATGATCACCCAAGGACGGAAGAGAAAACCCAGGACACAGGGGAGAATAGGATGGAGCCAACAACGCCTCTATCAGCAGGTGTCGAAGATGACGCAGACACAAACCAGAAATTAAATGGCAAACAGAGGAGAGCGAAAAAACGCAAAGGGAGAAAACATAAGCTCTGCTCTAAACGTGAAGGCTTTAGGCAACTTTTTGGGAAAACTAAGACCGCAGAACAAAGCACGAGCAACCTGGTGGAAGAAATATCACCAAATCGTGAATACGATGAAAGAGGCGGCACATCTGAAGACATTGCCCAACCAGCAAATAAAAGCTCAGTGAAAATAGCAGCTGATCCACTAAGTAATCAAGCTGCGGTGCCCCAATACTCTGGGTCCATCACTTCATTGGCCGCCCCTGGGTCACGGATCCGGCTAACGCACAACATCCAGCCTTGCACAAAACCCATGGGAAGCCCAAAAGCTTTCATAAACCCAAGGGGAGAAAAAACAGGAAGACACGATCTAGGACTCACTGAAAACCAAATATTAGCCATCACTAAAGAAACTGTGTCAACTTATCTACAAGTGGACCAGCCAATGTCAACAATTGCCCCCGTAGCCCTGACTTTAAACAAGCAGCTTCCACGCCGCGAAACCTCTGATCCAACTGAATGTGCAAGGGATCAAAGCTCAGCATGAGAGCACAACCGAGAGGGCTTTCGGGCATCAGTAAATACAATAAGTAATACGAAGCGGACAGCAACACTAAACACGGACAATGTATTTGGAGGTGCTATCAACCAAGGGGAAGTTTCGGATGCCATATGTTTCACCCCTGACTTTACCTCCAAAGGAAGCCACGATATCCTTAACAGAGGCAACATCTTGCTTTATTGGCCAACATCCCTTCACTGACATTTGTGGCAAGCTCCGACCTGAAGTCTATTGAATTTATAGCTGCGGAAGGCACAGGAAAAGAAGCGACGAAGGCAATTTGGGCTTCGGTAGACCTGGCACAAAAGATCCTTATGGAATCCGAGACCTTTAAAAACTGGGGCACGTTGAAGCCCTTTACAAAGCCACCATACCCGGACATACTGTGCTCTGAGAGAAGCCTGAACCTGAGGGAGCATGCAGAAGGCAGCAAAATCTCGGTTCTTAGGGGTGCTGTCGGGCCAAGTTGTACTGGCAGAAATGGGTTCATTGAACTCACTCTCGGGGAACGACATGGAAGACAAGCCCCTAACGGGTGGCAGGAACAAAGACGGTTCGTGAGAACCATAATAAACAGTAATTGACAAGTGAAGCGGACAACAACGGAGCACCTACAGGATCAATTGCGTTTATGTTCCTGGAATATAAATGGCCAAGCATCCAAAATGCTTGACTCGGACTTCATAGCTTATATTCGATCCTTTGATTTAATTGCGCTACAAGAAACCTGGCTTGCCGAGCCCCCGCACCTTCAGGGGTACCTACGCTTCTTCTCCGAAAAAGGGATGGGGATGAACAGAGTGTCTGAATTAAGCAGACCACTCTTACCCAGTCCAAAGATCAGGGCTTGATCCATCACCGTTATTTAGCTCACTGCACCATCCCAGCTCAGAACCTGGCTATATGCAAATCAGTCTGTCCCTGGCCCAGTGCATCATGGGAACAGGGCAGACTAAACTACCAAGCCAATTCTTCACCAGAAAGAAGACAGGCTTCCGGGGACCGGTTTCTGGCATTTCAGCCGTCGTCGGCCCGGCTTGCTTGAATCCTGATGGTGCAGTGAGCAAGGGACTCATGTCTGAGTATACCCTGCCACACCTATAGTGGCCAAAAACGATTCAGAAAAGGGCGTGGTGATGAACAGAGTGTCTGAATTAAGCAGACCACTCTTACCCAGTCCAAAGATCAGGGCTTGATCCATCACCATTATTTAGCTCACTGCACCATCCCAGCTCAGAACCTGGCTATATGCAAATCGGTCTGTCCCTGGCCCAGTGCATCATGGGAACAGGGCAGACTAAACTACCAAGCCAATTCTTCACCAGAATGGAGACAAGCTTCCGGGGACCGGTTTCTGGCATTTCAGCCGTCGTCGGCCCGGCTTGCTTGAATCCTGATGGTGCAGTGAGCTAAAAAACGGTGTTGGATCTAGCCCTGATCTCTTGACTGGGTGAGAGTATTCTGCTTAATTCAGAAACTCTGTCCACCACCACCCCTTGTTGTTAAATATTTTGTCCACATAGCCATGCCTCGTTTTTCTTTTTTGTGTTTTTATTAGTGGTTTTATTTAAATAAAATACAAAATGTGGAACCTTTCACGAATCCTAGCATACCACAGGCTTGTACGTAATCGTGAAGTATCGCTGCCATACCCCCGGGTTGTCGGCTGATGAGCTGTGTAACTTGATTTTGATGTTATTATGCTCGACTGACCAGCCTCCGTGGTTGTGGGTCTGTAACTGTCCTTTCTTTACATAATAAAGGTTTTCAAAAAAAATATATATATATATATATTTTGTCCACCCTAAGCGTGGAAGGGTATACTCAGATGTGAGTCCCTTGCTCATTGCACCATCAGGATTCAAGCAAGACGGGCCGACGACGGCTGAAATGCCAGAAACAACCCCCGGACGCTTGTTTCCTTCCCAGTGTAAGAATTGGCTTGGTAGTTTGGTTTGCCCTGTTCCCATCATGCACTGGGACAGGAACAGACTAATTTGCATATAGCCAGGTTCTGAACTGGGATGGTGCAGTGAGCTAAAAAACGGTGTTGGATCTAGCCCTGATCTCTTGACTGGGTGAGAGTATTCTGCTTAATTCAGAAACTCTGTCCATCACCACCCCTTGTTGTTAGATATACTTCTTCTCCGGCGCAAAGAGCTTAGCCAACTATGGTCACTTAAGAGGAGGTTTGGTAACATATGTAGCTACAACTAGCTTTGCGATGGCTAAAGAAATCGGGCCCTCGGCGACAGCTGCACTTGCAGTTAACCTGACTCTGACAACAGGACAAGGCAAAACAATTAATTACTGCATCCTGGTCAATGCTTATATTCACCCCAAAGGAAAGAAAAAAGCAGCGGAGGAGTTATACGCATACATAGAAGAGTGCATCACAGGGAAAAAACAGCGAACTTAGTACTCACTGGGGATTTTAACCTCAATCTTATGGGAACAACACAAGAGGAGGGTATCATGGCACAAAATACATTCTGGGCCCTACCACAACAAGGCAAGCTACAAACAGCCAAGCAATCAAAACTGGGAAAGAAGGTACTCGAGGTACTAGAAAACTTCAACATCAGGGCACTAAACGGCAGGTTTGCAGGGGATAACCCGCCAGCCTCAACTTTTCACTCAAGAATAGCGAATAGCACGCTAGATTATACCTTCATGTCACTTCCACTCTTCCAACTCACAATATCTTATCGGATAGGGAACCAAACAGATAGTGATCATTGTCCTCAGGAAATCACTATGAACCTTGTAAAACCAATTTACGAGCGTTCGACGGCTCCTAAAGAGTCCATCTACACTGTAAACTTTAAAAAGATCAAGTATTCGGCCGCAATGGGTGAACTTTTGATTGGACTGGCAGGGCTGCGTGTTGGCCCCCACACTGTTCAACCTGTTCCTGGCGGACTTGGTGCCCCTATTAAACAACTGCAACTCACATTCGTCAAAATTAGGAGGCTTAAATCTACCATGCCTCTTATATGCAGATGACCTGGTGCTAATAAGCCATACAAGAATAGGGCTCCAAAACCTCTTAAATACGACCCAGAGATATTCCGAGTTAAATGATTTAACAGTGAACCTCGAGAAAACGCAAACAATGACAATCAGCAAGAACAAAAATAAGAAAGTCTTCTCGTGGTTCTGGAATAACACCCGCATTAAAGACACCTCGTCGTACAAATATCTAGGTGTGAAGATTGACAGGGGTGGCCAATTCAGCGAACAAAGGGCCAGCATAAGAGGCAAAGGCCTCGCTCTGGCAATCGCCTTAAAATCACTAAATAACAACCTCTCCGGCCCTTCTCTGACCCCTTTACTACATGTCATACGTGCCAAACTGTTAGCAACACTAACTTATGGGAGTGAGGCCCATCGAGGGAGAGATGCCGTAACACTTGACAGTACAATCGTGTCGGCATATAGAATCATCTTCAGCCTTCCAAAGCGATCCTCCCCAGCACAGATCAGATTGGAGTTTGGTATTCGGTCTCAGCTTTTGGCACGACAGGGGGCATATATCTGCTCATGGGATAAAGTAAGAAAAACTACTGAAGGAACGCTGAACAAATATTTATGGAAAGAGCTAGAGCAGGCCCTAAACTCACCAGCAGCAAAATATCTGGAAAAAAGCATAGTGAACACCGGGCTGGCAGAACTCTGGGCGTCTCCTGCAGATCACAAATCACTCAACAAACTGGTGAAGAAATCGATCAAGCTTCAGTCATGGGTCCAGGATAAAGCCACCTTATCAAAAAGATCTCACGCATGGATGGTATTAAACACATACTTGACACAAGCCTCCCAGCCTTATCTCGGTCTAGGTTATACAAAAAAAAAAAACTATCCTTTTTAAGATACAGACTGGGCCTGCTACCATGCATCCTACACCTCCCTCACTGGCTGAGATCGAAAGCAGGAACACTATGCAGGCTATGTGGCATCGGGGCAGAAGACATGATGCACCTGCTATGCTCGTGTGAAGAAATGCAAGAAGAAAGGAAGCTCCTGCTGAAACGTCATTTTATTCTACAGGGGTACGCACACGAAGGAGTGCAGTGCTAACCTGCTTCTCAGCACAGGACCCTCAGCTGAGCTGCAGCTTTGTGAAATTTTTAAAAGCAGTGGAAAAAAAACTACCAAAAACTGACCCATGAATAATCTACAAACAGGACATATGATTTAATTAACATTGATGAATCATCTATGTCGCAAATTTTAATGAATTTTAATGGAATACACGAATAGAGTAACAGGCCTACAAAGTGGATGAGAAGTACAGAACGGCCTAATGTAGGCGACCGGCAAACAAAATCATTTTTTATGCTGAATCGCTTATGCTTATCGCACTATAGTATAGAATTGATCTTAAACGCATGTTTTTTTATGAGCATTTTAACTTCCTTATTGTGTACTGTATTGCATTGGTTTTAATTAACTGTGCAATAAACTTTATTACTTACATAGGAATGGATGGGGAGGTATTCCTTAATTGCGATTCTCAATTAGAGAATCGCAATTAAGGAATTTTAAGAAATCGCTATTTTTATAGCGATTTCTTGATGCATTGCAGTTTGCAATTCCTTAATTGCGATTCCTTATTTTTCGCAATTTAGGAATCGCAAAATGCAATATTGATGCATGTGCCCCTAAGGGCATGGGGCCTCATTTATGAGCCCTTGCGTCACTTTTACGCCGCCGGTGAGTCCCTTTTTGTGATGCACCAGTGGTGTAAAAAATGCACCTTGTTGCGTCATATTTACAAAGTGACGCATTTAGGTAGATGCGTCACTTTATAAACCCCTGCGCCACATTATACCTGCGCCAGGTATAATGTATGCAAGGGGGGCGTATTAACGCAAGGAATGGTCGTAGAAGTGACGCAGTGAAATCTATGAGATTTCACTGCGTCACTTTTAGGACACCGTTGCGTCAAAATCCTGCGCCTGCCTCACAGCAGGCGTAAGACTGACGCAGGCCCTTTCACATTGGGCTTGCCCCATGTGAAAGGACGCATTGCTGGAGTTGCGTCACTTTTGTGACACACTCCAGAAATGCGTCACTTTTGCGCTTACAGATACATCAGAAATACTGACGTATCTGAAACTCCTTGCGACATGATGCGTCATAAATTAAATATGACGCATCAGGAATGTCGCAAGGAGTGCGCACTGAGAAGTGCTGCATCGCTGCTTTCACGCAGCGATACGTCATTTCTCATAAATGAGGCCCTGGCCCTGATTTAGATCTTGGCCGGCAAGTTACTCGATCACAACGGAATATATATCCGATAGTATATAATGGGAGTTATTTTTCGGCAGATGTGATTTCTATCACCTTTGTGATGGAGTAACTTGTCTGCCTTCGTAGGAAAGCCATAGCCTAGAGATCTGGAGATATCCTTCTGGGTCTATATCTATGGCCATCCTCTTAGGGCTATCCTTCGGGGGATACCCGAGGTAACTTTCGGGCTAGCCTTCTGGCCTTTCTTTCCAGGGTGGGGCTATTTCTCTGGAGCTGTCAATCTGGTGTTGTCTGTTTGGAGCTTCACCTCTGGCACTCTCCTCACATGTATGCTGTGAATTCATCAGTCCCATTTTTCTATGGTCATAGATGCCTAGAGAGACAAAGTCACTATCTAAGTTCAGGTTCGTAGATGTACTAACTCTGCTTGTCCGTCCTCAACCAGCCATTTCGAGCCTTTGCCAAGAGTTTCTTGACTTCTATTTTCTTCTTGTCATACAGTCATTCACTGCACATGGATTTGTGTCGACTTCTCCTTGGGGCTATTTTCACTCCATATTCAACTTCTTAACATACAATCAGCAGCAGGGCGTTCGCCCTTCGTTTTAGCGCCCATATGTGGCCACTTACTCGCGCTCTTCTACTCCGCTCTGACGTCGGCCGGCCATAATTCTAGGCCTCGCTGAATAGCCTCAAAGAGCGCGGCGGGGGCGGCGTGTGGCGAAAATGTGTGGTCTGCACCCAGAGTTGCTGCAGCAAATGGGTATCGGAGTGGCGCCGCTATTGTGCGCCTGGCCATCTCTTTTGGGCACTTTGCTGCTTTCCACGAAGGGGCCGGCGTCTGAGCCGTGGGTCTTTGGGGGTCTTTCTTCGCCGTTTTGTTGCCGTGTTTCAGCGCCGGCTGCACTCGAGCAGCGGGGGCATCCATTAACGGGGCATATTTTTAATTAGAAAGACTGAATCAGACGCAAAACACCAAAGTGCTCAAGGAGCCAAGTCCGAAATATGGCGTTCGTCTCCCATTCAGGCTGCTCTGGCACCTGCCGCGGCGTACTGTTCCCTGATGCAGCCCGGGCTGTCAATTAGCTGCTTCCACCCGCCTCACCTCCAACTTTCCTCGACTCTCGGAGGGATTGAAAATATCCAACCGGAACATTTCAAGATGTTTAAAAACACAGAAGAGTTTAGAGCCTGCTGGTGTAGAGGCTGTTACTGGAGACGTAAGGCCCCTGGAAGTTCAGACGGAACTTGTGAAGACTCCTTTCTACTTTCCCTAACTCCTGCAGACGACTGTAGAACTCACTTAAAACTCTCGTGGAACCTGTGCGTCATACTCACATTTTGTACACACTATGCACTTTAAGCATTTGGACGAAACCAGACACTTTTTTTGTATTTGGGAGACATATGAATGAAGCTAGAGTGTTTCCAGTCCATACTGCACAAGTCCAGAACTCGATCTTTTCATGGGGTTACTGCAGGCCTAACATAAGGCTCCAAAGATGGCAGCTCTGGCCATTTTGCTACATTCTCTCTTAGTTCTGGCTTATATATGAAGGAATGGATCTAGATCCTTTAATCTTTGCAGTAATCCAACCAGCTGCCCAGGCACTAGCTCACCTCCGCCACCCACCAACCCGCCTTTTGGTATCACTAATCTCCACATCATGTGCACAACTGGTTGTGCTTATTGTGTTTTATAAGCACCATTTGCACCAGTGAACAGAGCCTCAGCCCCTTTACCACGTACTGCTTAGTGGTCACAGACATTCAGCCCCTGTCTCTGCTTCAAGCCGCTAATGAGCTTCTTTCAGTTGCCCTTCCCGGCTGGCCCAGTTTCTAGTGCACCAACTTTGAAGCCACTTTAGTTCCCCACTCTGTGTGCACACATAGAGCACATGTGTAGCAAAGTACCCTTCACACTCAGGATGCATGTGTGGTAGAGTGAGCTTCACAGGAGAAGTGGTTCGCACAAGGTTCATACCTGCCATTTTGAAAACAATCTCACCTTGTGAGGAGGGGACAGGGCCTTGAAGGGGTGGAGCCTTGTGCCGAGAAGTACCAACAAGAAACTTTTTAACTCCCCTCCTCTACTCAAAAAAAATAGCTTGCTGAGGCTGGTGCCAATGTCCTAGGGTGTTTTGACACTCCTTAAGGGTAATCAGCAGTTCAAAGCCTCGGAAAACGAGTTGGAAAACCACTATTTACAGTGTTTTTCAGCTAGTTCTCCCTGCCACTGCCTGATATTGGCTCGTCACCGGGAGACCATGTGATGGGAGCCGATATTGTGTGTCACACTTCAGCACTGTGTAAGTTGGCAGGTATGTTGGTAGGATCGTTATATTGAGCAAGAGCCAAAGAGCTTGTGCAAGCACAGAAGAGCGCCATACTTATGCACTTGATAAACCAGCATAGCACAGCATAGACGCTCCCCCCCCCCTCCCCCCCCCCCACACTCACTGCTCTCAGCATGCACTAGAATGAAAGGGCGGTAGCTCTGGAGCTAGCCTAGCAGCAACCAAAAAACAACACACAATACATATTGTGAGCACCCCTGGAGGACAGCAGAAAGTGAGTACACCCGCAGCAGATCAGCTATTTGTTTACTGCAATGCCCACCAGCCGACCCCATATGCTGCTGCATATTACGTTTAGACGCAGCAGCTATTTTAGGAGAAGAGGGATCCACAGAGCATGATTATGCCAACCCTGGAGCTACTGGCACACATTCACCAGGCACTATTACTGTTGTTTCAATGAAAATTGGTATTTCAGCTTTTGGAGTTTTGAGTGCCAGGGCAGGTGGACAGTAGCAGCACTGGTTCCTTCTGAGGCAGCGAGCAAAAACAATTCAACTCCTTTGCAGTTCATGTGGGGATGTGCAAACTAAAGGGGGGTTTCCAGGGCAATCAGGATTTACTGGGCTCCTATTTGAACAAGTGGACTCATTTACTTCATTACCTCTTACTGCTGGACCCAAACTGAATACAAAGTAAACCCCTTTCGAACTCAAAAACAAGTAGGGTTGACAGCTTTCACAGGGGCGGCTGGTGAACTTTTAAAGTGGTGGGCTGTAAATATAGGGGGCGAGTTTGGTTTACCCAAGTAGCCTCTAATGACATAAGGAGGGTTTGGCGAGCTTCTCCCTATGAAAACATTTTGAAAAACAAAAGTGAGGCTAGTAATAGAATTAAGGCTAATTTTGATTAATGCACAAAATAAAATCATTGGTTGTTCTATGTTTATACTTATGTAGTCTTTAGCAAATCCCAAGACTGCCATTAGGGATCCATGAAAACACATGTTCTTTCTTTACCTTACAATTAACTATGGTGACTAATTGGCAATATAAATAAAAGCCTTCACTGGTTCTGCTATGGAACCAGAAATTCATGGTGCTAACCATCCTTTGAGGTTGACTAAAGGATTACTATTCAGCATGCATGGGACGGGCTTTAGCTAAAAACTGTAGTAAGTGACTATATTGATTATTGAAATGACAAAAGATCATTAACATTGGTACGCTATATGTTAGAAATTGGATTTTTGGCAGGCTGAGGCATGTGCCAAAGCCCAACAGAAAGCACCACTCTAGTCAGGACAAGGGAGTTACACTCCTAAAATAACCCCTGCTCACCCCCTTGGTAGCTTGGCACGAGCAGTCAGGCTTATTTTAGAGGCAGTGTGTTAAGGATTTGCACATAACCAACAGTAATACAGTGTAAGCACTACAAAAGGACACCACACCAGTTTAGAAAAATATCCAATATTTTTATATACTTAAGGCAAGACCAAAAACGATAAAAAAATCCACAATACAGAACTTCAAAATCATCACTTATCAAAATATGCTTTAAAAATAGTTCCCTGTTGTCGATAGCTCCGTCCGGGGCTATTACTGCGTCGTGAGCAACCAAATCCAAACAGTTCTGGCTGACGTGGCATCGCTGGCCAGCTAGGTGTCAGGAAGACCCGCAATCAGTACCTTTTAGAAATGTAGGGCGTTGGCGACCTCTAGTTGAGCGTCCGAAAGCACGGCATCCATAGGCGCCGGTTCCGGAGGTCGGTGCAGGAGTCGTCGGGGCCCTCAAAGTCGCATGCGCTGCAGGTCGATCTCCTCTCTGATGGAGTCAGGAGCCCTGGCGTCGGCAGGCGTCGGGTGCTGCGGTGCAAAGTGCAGCGGTGCGGTGCCCTCAGATTGCGGTGCGAGCAGCGGCTCAGTTGTGGCATCAGATGGCATCGTCAGTGAGACCAGGGTCACAGTGCAAGATGAAGGCAGTGCTCGTCATGGTGCTGGCAGGTCACGCTGCAAGCAGCGGCGTCGTCGCTGCTGCAGCACTGTCGTCGGCTGATGAACTGGAGTGGATGGCGCCGGCGTCAATAGGCCAAGGCTGCGGTGCGGGATGAGGGCAGAGCCTCATATAACTTTACGAGCGGTGACCTCGAACCACGGTGCAATTAGCGGCGTTGATTTTGGCATGTCGTCGGGGAGGCCGAGGTGTCCTCATGAAGTGGGGCAGTCCGCAGTGCGGTGCCCACAGGTCACAGTGCGAGCAACGGCTCGGTGGCGGCGCCTGCAGGTGTCATCGGTGAGACCAGGGTCACAGTGCGGCTTTGCGGAGGTGCTCTGTGCGGTGCCCAGGCTTTGGTGTGAAGCCAGGTGGTGTGGAGTGCGGTCCCTACAGGTCATGGAGCGAGCAGCGGCTCAGTGGCAGCATCAGCAGGTGTCGGAAGTGAGACCAGGATCACCTTGTTGCGGCGGTGCCAGCTGCGGTGCCGTCAGGACACAGAGTCACAAGCGGCGTTGTAGACATCATTGAGTTACTATTCCTCTGTTGTAGCACAAAATACACAGTCCCCAGTGCTAAGGGCAGAAGAGCTTGAAGTCTTTGCTGTTTCTGAGACTTCTTGAGCAGGGGGAAAGCTCTACCTCAAGCCCTTAGAGAAACTCACAAAAGTAGATTGCCAAAAGTTCAGTCCAGTCCTTTCACTGCCCAAGACAGAAGCAGCCACTGCAGGCCAACACAGCAAAGCACACATCAAAGTGGTAGTCCGTCCTCACAGCTTCTCCAGCTCTTCTTCTTGGCAGTCTTCTTAATTCAAAAGAGTTTAAAAGTTCAGGGGTCTTGGCCCCAGTATTTTTATCCAAAAATCCTTTCATCCTCTAGGCAGAGGTTGTCTGTGCCCAGCCAGAACCAGTTTTGCCTTCTGTGGTGTGATTTTCCGGCAGGGGGTGGAGACGGTATTGTCAGAGGCAGACCAGGCCCTTTGAGGTGCAAGGAAATCTCCTCCCTCTTCCTCCATGTCAGCCCAGGTCTATTCAGCCCTTTTCCCGACCTATCTAGACTATCGGGAGCCACCCTTGCTTCCTAGCTATCTGTCGTCCAAAACCCAGGCAGGCAATCCACATTCCAGCAGAGGCACACAGGATGACTGAGCAAGAAAATACCTACTTCCTAAAAGTGGTATTTTCAAACACAGAATGTAAAAATCACCTTAACTAAAAGATGCATTGTTAGATTCTGAGTTCAAGCATACAACATTTTATTTTCCTACCTAGTTCCCAGGGCCAGTTATGTGTATAAGATGTTTTAAATAAACTTCCCATTCTGTCCTATGGGGAACAGGTAGCCTTTAGTAGTGAAAAATGAAATAGGCTGTAATTCACTATCAGGACATGCCACACACCAGGGCATGTCCTACCTGTCACATACACTGCCCACAGGGGTACTCTGGCCCTACCTTAGGGGTGACTAATATGTAGAAAATGGAAGGTTTAGGGACTGGCAAGTGTGTGCACTGGCCAAGTTGACATGGCAATTACAAACTGCGCACAGACTCAGCAATGGCAGGTCTGAGTTACCTTTTTAGGGCTACTCACGTGGCTGGCACAATCAGTGCTGCAGGTCCACTAGTAGCGTTTGATTTACAAGCCCTGGCACACTCAGTGCACTTTACTAGGGACTAACAAGTAAATCAAATACGAAATCATGGAAACACTAATCCATAACACAATTTACACAGAGAGCATGTGCACTTTAGCACTGATGAGCAGTGGTAAAGTGCCCAGAGTCCTAAAACCAACACAAAAATCAGGAAAAAATAGGAGGAAGAAGCAAAAAGTTTGGGGATAACCCTGCAAAAAGGGCTATTTCCAACACTATATATCAGATGTACTCAACCGTTTGGAACAAAAGTCTTTGGTAAAAAAACAAGTATAAGGCTCTAAAATAAGTCCACCCCTTTAGATGATTGAATGCATTTAGGAGTGATTAGCTTCAACAGTGACATGAGTTTGTGCAGAGGGTTTAGCACCTGCTGTTGACAGTTGCTCGTCACAGTGAGTCCCAGCTATGCATGGCAGTGAGCCCATTCATCTTCCACTGTAAACTGTTGCTCCACAAAATGTAACTTTCACTATACCAATTTTCAGAAAATATTAGTTACATTGTCTTTTTGGGGCTTTTGACCAGAAGGTACTAATACAGCGAAGAGAGCAATTACGAGTTACTACCTCCCCAGGCCTATTATCTACTCACAAGTCTTGAACAATCTATAGTTTTATCCTGCGTTCATTCCACTCTGAAGAACTTGGTATTGACAGAGCAATCAAGCAGTTGCTAAATGTATTTTACACTAAACCCCTTTGCATGTTCCTCGTCTGAGATTGGTCACGCTGGGCAACTTAGTGAAAAAACCACGACTGTCATCCATCGCAAAGACAGTCATCAGTTAGGAACTAAAACAAATGTTGTTCTCTTGCATTGCATCCTTCATTTGATAGCACAAATCATAAATGCTTAACTGCACAGTGAATAACAATCCATTAAGAGGGAGTCGAATTTTAAAAGCGGGTAAAAGAAAGAAAAAGAAAAGCAAGAGTGCAATATGATATCCTCTAAAAGCAATTCAGCAGGGGTGGCTCCTCCATTAGGGCGGGGGACCGTTACAGTGTACAAGAAACCCTGACAGGTGGTGCAAGGGTTGTGTCAGCCAGTAAATGGTTGTCTGGAAGACTGTATTTTTTTAACATTAGCGTGCCATTTGTACCATGGGATCTCATCGTTGAGACCGGTTTTCCATGAGCGAAGACTGTAGACCCACCTCTGTTCCTTGATATGTAACGGTTTGGTCGTATCTGTCTTCTGTTTTTTCATAACCTCTAGGATCACCCATTTCAGGTCGGTGTCCTTGTGGTTTTGAAAAATGGCGGGTGAGTCTCGTATTGGATCACAACCTCCTTTTTCAATAAATGCCAAAATCTTCGAATCCTGCTCATGAGTTGCCATGACCTTATCCTTCAATGAAGGTATAGGGCACTCAGATTTCAGCCTGACCCTGACCTTCTTAGGAATTTGCTTCCTGAGTCAAAAATGCACGTAATCTGCGACATACTCCACTTGAGTCCACTCTGGAGAAAGAGGGTGCCTAATCAAAAATGGATTGAACATAGAGTCTCCTAAAGGATCCTTTAAAACCTTTAGTTCATTAATCTTCACCATTTCCTTAACACTGTTTTTTCCTTGTAACTTCCTCGTACTCAGACTCATCTGAGTCAAATTCAGATGAGCATTTCAACTCCCCCTCAGCACTACCTGAGGACACATCAAATTGCATCACAGAGTGCTTACAAGCCTTTTTTAAAATATTTCTTCAGTCTTTCTCTCGGTGTTTGATCTGTCCAACATGTGTATCCTTGACACCTCCATGTCTCATGCTTACACAGCCACCATGATCTGCCACTGCAGATTTTCTAATTTTTGTTTGGGAAAATTCCACGTAAGGAGCTTTCTTTTCCTAGCTACCTTACCCCTTTCTCCATAAGGGAAGACTCTTCTCTTGACCAACATTTCTCCTCTTCATGAACCAATCTTTATACTCAACATCATAGCTTCTAACTTCCTCTCCATTCTAGTCCCAATCTCCGAACACATTGTATTTAAAGCTACCTTCAATCTATCCTCTAACAGAGCTCCATAACTCAACTGAATCATATCTTCAGTCATTGTCTTAATGTAATGTCGGAATAAGAATTTCCTTAAAATAAAAGTCAAACAGCTATTCTCACCACTGTAAACATACCACAAAAACTGCCAACAGTGCCTCACATGTATCTGTCATCAACCCCCACTGTCAATCGATGCAACCCATAATAACCTATAGAAATCTCCACAACTTCCTAAAATGGCTACCTTATGATGTCATACAAATCTGCTCCCAAGAGAGTAGTCCTTTGTCAGTGAAAATGATGCCTAGATTGCAGCACCCCTCAAGCATCTACACTCCTGTAATGTCCTTCACTAGACATTAAGTGTGTTACCATGTACATGCTAATTTAATTGAAAAAATAAATGAGGCCAAATCCAGCTTAATGCTCACATCGAGAAACGCTGCCTAAGCGTCGATAAGGCCACACGTCACGACAGTCATGGAAGGTCAAGCCTCCTCATGCACCCTCCTCATGAGCGCTGCCATGTTGCGCCGCCTGATGTTGGAATTCATGTGTTCTAAATTCTTTATATTAGCTGCTGAGAGTAGTAGCATTAAAGGAGATTCCATAATATTAACCTCTGGGTCTTGCCATAAAATGCTTAGATTTCTATCAACAAGCATTTACAATGCAATGGTCTCGGCAATATTATAGGTAGAGCTATTGGCATTGCTTATTATTATTATTAATTTTTTTTTTAACCCTAAGTAAATGTTATTGTCATTTCTATTGTCAATAGCGTAAGTGTTTACATATGTGTTACATATTGCATTAGACATATTGCATTAGCAGAGAGAGAGTGAGGTAGCGAGATAGAGAGGTATTCTAATAGAGAGTGAGTGATGTAGTGAGAGAGTGAGGTAGATAGAGAGTGAGGTAGTGATGGAGAGTGATGTTGTGAGGTAGTGAAATAGAGAAAGATTGATGTATTGAAAGAGAGAGTGAAGTAGTGAGTGTTAGTGATTTTGTGAGGTATTAAGATAGAAACAGAGTGATGTAGTGAGATAGTGAGGTAGTGAAAGAGAGAGTGTAAGTGACTTAGTGTATTTGAGAGTGAGGTAGTGAGATAGAGTGAATTAGTAATTTCACGGTGTCTCCGCCGCTGAACTCACCTTGTCGAAGATCATGGCTGCGTAGGCGGCGGCGCCGGGATCAGGCTTGCGGGTGGGAGGGTTAAAATGAGGCAAGAAGAGAGGGTAAAAGGAGGCCTGCCCTGTGTGGGGGTAAAGCCACCAAGAGATGCTCGGAGGCGAAGGAGCCCCCTGCCTCTGCCGCTCGCTGCTTGACTGCCCTCAGCGAGGCCCTCTCACCGAAAGCCCACTGCTGGAGAGACGGCCGGCTCCCGGTGAATTAAATCAATAAAGGAAAGCTAGAACAACGGCACAAACAGAGGTGCAGGAGCACTAAAAACGGCACAAACGGGGGCAGAGACAAAGGCTCGTGGCTCACCTTCACTGCGGGGGGAAAGAAAATGGCGGCTGCAGAACGTTCCAAATTTTTCGGATTGGGGGCGTGTTTGGTGTTCTCCGAATGGGCGTGGCCTAAAAGTGGAAAGAAGAACACCGAACACACCTCCAAATCCAAAAAGGACGGAGCCTATTCGGAGGGACAGCTCTCTCTTCCAATGGCTGGCCTCCGTTTAGGAAGCCAGCCAATGGGAGAGAGGCAAAAACAGAGGCGGAACAAATCGTCCATACTAAGAATCATTAAATCTCGGTACTTCCAGTTCTGCCTTCGGCAGACCGGATATTACCTCGACATAAAAAGTTGGGTGGGGCACAAACAGTTCAGAAATTACTAAAAGCAAGCATCACATATGGCTTTTCCACCACCATGTAACAAATCTTTCAGGTAGCCGCAAAACTTTCTATCCCTCGAAGCTCAGCGATCATTGAACTTGATAAAGGTGCATTTCTTAGAAGGCCAATGAATACATAACGTATGTATAATGCAAGCACATTTGGAGCTTTAATCTACCTTCCGCTTTAATTCTGATAGTCGGTGCCAACTCATGATTACAATAATTATGGTAATCCCACACTCATCCTTCGCATAAATGTCACCACATGCTAACCTGGTGCATTGTGTGCAGGGGAAATACATCCTATTTAGACTTTTAAACCTTGGAAGGAGGGGAACACGTGGTATTCCTGTATTATCCCTGCTTCTGAGGTGCAGAATAATACCTCACCCAGCAAATTCCGCACCCAATGGTATCTGATTTAAGGTGTGCAGTATAAATAACCACACCAAGTAATTGGGCCTTTTGAAGAAGGACTTAAGTAGGTGTATTTTTCACTGGTGATGCTGCTAATTTTGTACTTAGCCTTTGAAGTTTTGAAAATGTGACTTATAAAATTGCAACAAGCGTAAGCCGTGACGATTTCAGATATCAGTCCTTGTTGAGGCCCTTTGATGATTGGACATTGATCAGTTTCACCGAGAAGTATATTTAATTGATACTTGTGAGTAGGAAGAATTATATTGGCTTCCAAACATCCGCAAAATCACCTTGGGTGCGCTGAATTATTTAGATGAATCTAAACATTTTTCTATAGGCTGACCGCCTGGGAGACAGTGATAAAGATTGTGCCTGGGTGAGGAGCCTGGCATCCTCAGACTGGGATACAGATGCCCTGCTAATCAGAGCTCAAAGCCGTAGAGTGCCAGACAAAAGTCCAGTCTGATTAAGCTCATATGCATTATAGAACTGTTGCATGCCCGAGGCACTTTATCGAAAGAATGAATGAAGGATGAGCAGAATACCAGCAGATACAGAGTCCAGCAACCTCAGAGGCTCAGTCTCAGAGCTGCATTATAATTTGCATCTCAGCACCATATATTTGTCGTCATTAGGCCGGGATGAAGTTTCGAATAACAGGGGTGAAATTCGAGAAATTTCAAAAGTTTGCGTAATGTGAAATTTCTTGAAATTTAGCATTACACATTTTTTTTTTTTTTAACCCTTGCGTGCATCATATATTAAAAACCTACCGAGAGACCAGCAGGACACTGGCTCACACAGAAAATGTCCTGCTCAGAGACATTCTCTGCTGAAGACAGTCTCTTGACATTTTTTTTTGTAATGTGTGAATTTAGGTTAAAAAAGTGGCACTGTATTCCGAAAAATCACATTTCACTAAAAAACATAGGGGCACATTCTCCAGGACGTGTGATAACCATCGCAAAAGTAACTTAATGTAACCTTCAACATCGCAGGAAAATTGCGCAGTGTTAACTAAGTATTCACAACACGGTAGTACCATGCGATAGTCACCAGACAATGAGTCAAATGGCTGCGTTAAAATCAACGCCAAGCCACAAAAACGCACGCAAAAAAAGCTGCAATGAGGCCAATCGTGATACAAAAATCTGAGAAAACCAGCGACAGGCCTGCAATTCACATGCGTCAGGTGGGAAAAAACACCATAAAAGGAGAAAAAAAAGACAAAGAAATGCCAAACAACAGCGAAGTACAATGGATGTTGCCGGAGCAAGTACGGAGGAGAACCAGAACCCCACAAGCCCCCCAGAGGACCAGCCTGGGACCCCGGGGTTAGGGAAGGCCAAGGAGAAGAAGAGTAGGAAGAAGCGATTCAGTCCGCAGGAAAACAGGATCCTGATAAAGGAGGAGGTAGAACATCATCAACTACTGTTCGTGACCTCCACTGTGTCATTGGCAACAAAAATTGGAATATGGCAGTCCATCGTGGACAAGGTGAATGCAGTGGGAGTGCTGGAAGAGGTCAAGAGGCACTGGAATGACGTCAAGCGCAAAACCAAGCTGAAATTCGCCAATAACCGGAACGCAGCAATACAGACTGGAGGTGGCAGTCCTGCACCACAGAAGAAGCTGGGCGATATGAAGGAAATGGTGTCCCCAGTCATCAGTGGGGAGACGGTGGCAAGAGTTGGGGGACCGGACACTGCTCAACATGACCGGACACAACAGTACCAGGATGGGTAACAACCAGGGACTGGGGACGGGGGGAGATGGGCACAATGGCACACATGCACAATTAAGTAGAGCACATCTGCAGACAAACAGTGCCCCAGACCGCCAACTCCCACCCAGAGATCAATATACCCAAGGAAGAAAAATAACAGCACTGTACAAAGGCACACCGCATGTAAGGGAGAGGGTGTCAGCAAAATCAGAGCTGCAGGGGCGACTCCCCCAAAATGCAGCACACACACATAACATGCAGAGCACACCATCACTGACAAAAAAGTGGTACAAACCCAAAACACCTACAACAGAACACAGGACACAACTGGTGCTGTTGGGGCGTAGACACTGGCCAATCACATTTGGCATTACAGGGAAACGTGAGTTGATAATGTACAAGTACAAACACACACATGTCTGTTGTTGAAAGGTCCACTGTCTCCCATCAAATAGGCAGCTCCTCCCAAACAGCCACAATGTACACAGTCATGCAGTCTGTATGTAAACATGTACAATGCAACAACATACATGTGAACACATTGTTAAACTGCATCTCCCCTTCACATTGCAGAGGGCGAATCTACACCTCCTGCAGAGCAGCCCGACCCTCTCTTCTCTGATGATGAAGAGGACCACCACAGCTTCGACTCCGACGCCTTCCAAGTGTTCATTGACAGCCTTCGCAACACACCTCCAGGAGCAGGGCAACCCAGCTGCAATGAGGAGACCCGACACCCTGCACTGACCACACAGCAGGCAGCACCCACCACCACGGCTGTCTCCCAGGATGCCCACGAATAACACATGGCCTTCCAACGCCATGTGTTGGGTTGGGGAACATCCTTTTTGACGCGGATGTTACCCCGCAGTACCGTTACAACGCGTATTTTAGAACGCAAGTTGTAACCACAACTTGCTCTGGAGGGCGCTAAAGCACAAGGAATAGTAGATTTACTATTCCAACACCTTCCCTACTGTACGTAGACTGGTGTTGGAATAGTAAATTAAACTATTCTTAAGTACGCACCCCTACAGCGCAAGTCGTGGTAACGACTTGCGTTGTAAAATACACGTTGTAACGGTACGCGTGGTAATACCACGCGTCGTAACAACGTACATCCGTTGGGTTGCCAGGAGAAGCTGGCTAAACAGGTGCTGGTGGGCTTCGACCGCATCACAGCCAAACTAGATGCCATACGTGGGTGTCTGGGTCCTATCAGGGACCACTCACAGTCCCTAACAGACACCCACAGTCCGCTCCATGCTCTCCAATGGACCATGGCTGACATCGCTGGAGCCCTGAATTAGAGAATCGAACAACTGTTCAGTCCAGAGTGGCTCTAGGGATGTCACACACGAGTTGGGAAACATGCGGAGGTTAATGGAGACCATGGTGCGGACGCAGGCAGAAAGTGCGCTGCGACTGCTGCACACCAGCGAGAGGTAGCTGGGTTCTACAATAACCTCAAGACCATCCTCATGGCACTGCTACCACAAAGCCTGGTGCTGATGCATGTTGCTGCTACCACTACATTCACATCTCCGCCACAGAGTGCTAGAGGAAGGCCAGCACCACCCACACATGAGGCACATGAACCAGCAGAGGACAAAGATGCGGATGATTCTGCCTCCGTGGTCAGAAGGTCGCAGTAGCATTCCTTTCCTCCATATGGCCTGTTTCAGCTTGGTTCTGCCCTCTGCATCAGCACCTTCCACTGTCTCCCGATGCACCCTGCGACACTCACCTTGGACCTCGACATGGACTGCCATATTCTGTTTGATCGCCAATGACACAGCAATCAGGTTGCGGACTGAACTCTTCCCCTTGCTTTGGGCTTGTCATTCCCTTAAGGACTCTGGTTGGCCCTCCACGGGCCAACATCGTCATGTGGGGTTTGCACTGCCCTGTACTGCTCCAGATACAACACTCCACTGAATGTGCATTAAACATTCCTAATCACACAGATGTGTCATGTCTATGTTCTTTCAAGTGTGGAAGTATTGATGAATGTAGGGTCAGTGAATTCCTCTGACGTCCTTGTGGCTCATGTCTTTGGACTTGGTCACAGGGTGACACATTGCCGAATGCGGTCCGGGTGGCGCCGACACAACAACAGGGACACACGCATTAGTTACTTCCTTGTCCAGCCCCGTACGGAACAATGTCCAGAGCCCTGGGGTCATTGTTCAAATCCGTACGCTGTACTGGCATATGCCAGGCCAGCCCACTCTGCTTACGCTCACAGGGGGACGGCAACTCTACTTGTCCCAGGTCTGCCCTGTAGTAATCTGCTTATCACAGGTCTAGTTGTCAGCATGGCACAGCCACTCTCTCGCGGCTGGCATACACCCACACCACACGTGTCACAGGACATGTGACCCTGCCAATAAAAAGGTCCAGGAGCACGTGTTCGATGCCATTTCCAACCGCTCTCGGGGGGTGTTCATGCAGAAATGGAGGCCCAGAGCCCTGCAACATCACATTCCGCCGGCCGGAGGTGACATGATTGTGTCTGCACCACGATACCCAATCATTCAGGGTCCATGACTTGCATGGCACCGACTTGGTGGCACCGGATGCACTGCAACCGGCACAGGCACATTGCCACGGGATGGTGACGTTCGGTACACTGAGGTAGGGACACCTTAAGTGCTGAGCGGGTGTGCAGCCTGCGGTGATGCCCTGTCCCGGTGGTCCGGACTGCTTAGGATTTGTGTGCCCTGCTGGACCGCAGTGTAGGCCAGAGCCAGCGGACAGCGTGGGCCTACCGCTACGTGGCGTTGCCTCCTAGATCACATAATTAGTGGCACTGCTAGGCTGAGCAGGTGTGCAGCCTGCGATGATGCCAGGTGCACTGGTATGTCCTCTTCCATGGCGATATCAAGACCCGGCCTCAAATGTGAGACCTGGTGGCCTGCGGAGCGGGCTGCATGATTTGGAGGGTGCTATGTCCGCGGGCCCAGGGCTTGGGGCCTGCACCGGTGGCAGCAGGTGAGCAGTGAGGCCTGGGTGCGCAGGGGCGGACATGCACCGCTGGGCGGTGGGAGGGGCTGCATTGCAGCTGGCTGGGTGCGCAGGGGCGGGCATGCACCACTGGGCGGCTGGAGGGGCTGGGGTATATCTGCCTTGGTGTGCAGGGGCAGACAGGCGATGATGGCGTGTGCAATCGTGTGTACTGTGCCAATCATGTATCTGGACTCTGTTGCAGATGACGGATGTTTCATATGTGGGACCTGGAGAACTACACTACATACCGTGGTTGGAGACACACCGGTGTCAGCAGGTGAGCAGTGAGGCCTGGGTGTGCAGTGTGGGCACTCTCTCTCCCTGTCCATCTCTTCTGTTATCTGTGTCTCACTCCCCCTCTCTGTCTGTCTTTCTATCTCTCCCCCTCTCTGTCCGTCTTTTCTCGCTCCGTCTTTTTCTCTCTCTCTGTTTCGCTCTCTCTCCTTCGCTCTCTCTCTCTGTCCTTTGATGAGTGCAAGTCACACCTTCTCATCTGGTTTTTTGTCTTACAGGCTGTGACCTACAGATTGTCCCGAGGACAGCCACCATGTGTCTTCATTTCTGTTCTGTGTTTATTTGAATAAAATTACAAATGTTTATTCAAAGGTGAATGTGTGATGATCATTTTTATGACGAGACATCCATGTCACCAAATGTGTTTGTGCGGCATCAGGCTGGTTATGTGATTCGTGTTTCGTGTAGTTGATGTGGCATGTCTTTAACCAGGGGGGGATTGCCAGGGGAGGGGGGTTCCTGGGGGTGGTGGCGGTGGGTGTTGTAGCCCTTTTGGGGTCCCAGCTGCATGATCAGTGGCTCTATGGCATCTGTTGTACTTCTGGTGTGGCTGTGGTCTGGGCTCCCTTTTCTGGTGCAAGCTGTGGTCCGACTTTACACCAGGTCAGAGCAGGTGTTAATTTCCAGGTGCTAACATGCCTTATCACATGTTTTGTGGTCGCATCGCCGATCTGGCTGGTCGTTGTGAATATTGCGGAGTGGTGTTGTTGTGGCTTTTAGCACGGGAACGCCTACTCTGCACTGCATTAGCGATAGTTGTCTGGGTCATCTGTGGCGATGTTTTTTGGGGATGCTATCGCAGGTAAACTGGTGCTATCGGTTGTTAGCACCAGCTTGTGAATAGGGTGATAATTTAATCGCGACTTTGGCTGCAATAAAGTGCTGCTAACTCGGCAATAACTCCTTGAGAATATGCCCCATAACTTTGTGACATTTTCATGGAATTTTGTGAAAGTTTGCAAGAAAAAATTACGAGAGTTGCCACTATCTCTCATCACCACACTCAGTGGACATTCCTTGACAGCACCTGGGTCTGTCTGTCAGGTTGAGTGATTTCTTGCACCACTTACTTATACCTGTGCAGGGAACTGAAAGGACCACGTGCCTTGGCAGACCATAAAGATAGAGGCCTGTGGTTGTGTCTGTGAATCAGGGGAAAAGTCAGGCATAGGAGCAAAAATTTGACAGTACTATTGACATCTTTGGGTCAAAGATCTTCTTTAGGGACTGACCTGCATTTGCCAACGGACTGTGCAGAATGGGGGTGCTTTCTCCCTCATCACATTACCCCTGAAGTATAAGATGATAGAGTAAAGCCCCCTCTTTCAAGCCTCAGGGACACCTGGCCCTCTCTCCCTGTGGATGAGGAGGCAGCTCTGTTCTCCCCTCTTCAAGGACCCAAGCAGGTGGAGGTGCAATGCTGACGCAGCTGATGACCACAACAGTCACACATCATCTCACAGGCAGGGGTTCTATGCGCCCTGATGCACATGAGAGGGCGACCCCCAGTGGTGCGCCTGCCCCCGCGCACCCCAGCGTCTGCTCAGTGAAAGAACCTTTTCAGTCATGAAATGGTGAACTCGTCCCTTTGGCATTTCCATCAGCTGCTCTCAGCATATTTGAGACGCACAATTAACCACTGTGCGCGTTTAGTCAAATGCCCTCATTCACAGAAACTGAATTATTTTTTATAGCTGTTAACCTTTGCTCAAGGTATTATTACAAAATAGATATTTATGCTTCTGTCGAATTCTTATATTCCTGATATCAACCTTTGGTTAATGTCTTTTTTCACTTTTTACAATTTTTATCAACCTGTCCCTCTTTAGCGGCTCTCCGCCTTCTCCTCGTTTTCTATATTTCTGCCTCCGTCTTTCTCTGAATATTTGTTTTGCTACCTTATTCCTTAAGGTATTATAACACTAACCGTGGGTCCGTAATCTTGAAGAATTTGCAGACTTTTGTATGTTTTTTTTTCCTTTCCTGAAATTTCTTTTTTTATCTTTAGATAAAACGTCCACCGGAAAGTAGTGTGTTAAGCAAAGGGATTTCTCAGAGCCTCTTCTGAGTAAGCAAAAAGGGAGAGAATGACTCAGTGACGAACCCGTAAGTTTTATTTTTTTAGACATTGTAGGTTTTTTGGGGGTAAATATAGTAATGAGGAAAAAAAAATACTTTTTTGAATTATGTTTTAATTCCTTTGCAGAAACTGTTTCAGTTTCGTAGGAAAATACAAAAGTACTTTTCCCAGTGAGCTACATCGAAGAAGGGAGAAGCTGTTGTAATATCTTACAAACTTACTAAAACGGGTGGATGGCAAAGAAAATGTCCAAGAACTATCACTGTAAAAAAGAATAGATAAAGCCAATAGGTCTCACCTATGTAAGAGATATTGGCTTTGCCAATGTGTTTTAGCCATGATGCACACCGGCATGGCTAAAAGGTATTGGCGTAGAGGAGAGTGGGGTGCAGTGTCGTAGAGTGGAATGGCAAAGAGTGGAGTAGAGTGTCATAGAGTGAAGTGGCACAAAGTGTTGTGTATTTTAGTGGCATAGAGTGCCGTCGCGTAGTGTGGTGTACATGGGATTGGCATAGAGTAGAGTGGACTGGTGTAGGGTGCATTGGCATAGAGTATTGCAGAGTAAAGGGGCGTGGAGAGTAGTGGCATAGGGTGCAGGGACATGGAATACAGGGATGTACAATGCAGCCTTGTAGAATGCAGAGGTATAGATCAGAGTGTTGCAGAGTAGAGTGCAGTGGATTAAAGGTCAGTGGTGCATACAGTGGTGCAGAGTAAAGTACAGTGGTGTAGACTACAGTGATGAAGAGTGCAGTGGTGTAGAGTAGAGTGGCATGGAGTGCAGTGATCTAGAGTGGTGCAGAGTAGAGTGGTGTAGATTGGTGCAGATTAGAGTATAGTGCCATAGACTACAGTGGCAGATGGTGCAGTGACATGGATTGAAGTGCTGCATAGTGAAGAGCGTGCAGCAGCTTAGCATTTGGTGGCATACAATGCAGCGTTTTAGAATGTAGTGGTGGATATTAGAGTGGTGCATAGTAGATTGCAGTGGCTTGGAGTGGTGCAGAGTAGATTGGCACAGAGTGCATTGGCATAGAATACGGTGGCATTAAGTGCAGTGATGCCGAGTAGAGTGGTGTAGAGTAGAGTGGCTTAGAGTGTAGTGGTGTAGTATAGAGTGGCATAGAGTGGAGCGCATTGAGTTAGGACATGGGTTTTTAGCATCTCTGCTGTTCTGTGCAATTTACTCATTCTCTGCTGCACCCTCATGATCGACTGAGTTTATGAAGCCACATTCATTGCCACTTAGCACCAGGATGCTCCTTTGGGAGTGGCAGTGCACTCTACAAGTAAGAAAAAAGGAGTGGTGCAGAGTAGAGTGGCATAGAGTGCAGTGGCATAGAGTGGTGCAGAGTAGAATATAAATTCAGAAAAAAGGAGGGAGGCAGAGGAATATGCTAGGTTCACCCTCCTGTTCTAGTAGTAAACACAAAAAATCTGAGATCACAGATAAAGAACCTAGCTGTAAAGGTAGATGGGAATCAATGTGATTGATGTAATCTAGAAAGGAAAAATATCCTTTCTTGAGACCCATCACTCACCAGGGTTTCCCCACGGTGACATGCTTCATCATAGGGGCCATCCCAACCCACTGCAGGTTGAGGCGTGCTGCGACTAGCGAGGATAAGTAGGAGCACTTTAGTGAGGAACTATGTGCAGTGCAGTGGTGTATGTGGAGTGGAGTGATTAAAAATACCTAACTAGTGGGCAGAATTACTTTTATTCTTGCTCCTGGTTGATATATTAAACGTGGGGTGGGTCTCTAGGTCAGCCTGGTTTTCAATGAGTCAGGAGTCCTAGTAGAGTGCCAACATGTTTCAAGCTTACCCCTAAGGTCTTCTTCAGGACGCCACAGGGACCAGCACTGTGTGTACCAATCCAAAAGTGCAATATAAATAGTGATTACAAATGCTGATTAATAAGCATTAGTTGGAAAATATATTTATGACATTTAATAATGTTCTGTAGGTATCTGTAATAAAGAAAAACAACAAAGTTAAGAAGAAACAACATCCTGCCTGTAGCAGGTCGTTTATGGGAACAGTCCAGCCCGAACTGCCAAGCCATGCCTTCCCTGGACCGGAATCAAGCTTCCTAGCTGTAATGCCAGAAACCGGTCCTAGGAAGCTTGTTTCCGGTCCAGGGAAGCCATGGCTTGGCACTTTGGGCTGGACTGTTCCCATGAGGCACAGGGTCAGACTGATTTGCATATGGCCATGTCTGAACTGGGGTGGCAGAGTGGGCTAAAGAACGGTGATGGATTAAACCCAGATCAGTTGAATGGGGGTGAGTGCGTGTATTGTCAACGCTCCGTCCATCATTTCCTTTGGTTTTCCCTGAGAAGCTGTGCCACAGCAGTCAGGATTCCTTCTAGTGATGCCAATGCAGAATTGGTCAGGTCATTCAGTAGAGCTTTGCCCCTATTCCAGTTTGAGAGGATCAGTGCGTGATCTGATGGTCAGAAGTCACTTTTGGGCGGGAAGGACTTCACGTTTTCTAGGAGATGCAGTGGCTGCCAAGCTGTTTTGATATTAAAGCCCTGATTCACAAAGAGCCTCTACAGTTGAGGCAGAGTCTCCACACTCGTGGCATAATCTCCACTATGAGAAACTGAACTGCAGAGCCTTCGCCACGACTGTGGAGGCTCCCTGGGAATTGTGCCCAAAGGAAGGTGACCAGGAGTCCGGGACTCGCCTGGTATTTCAACATCTGTCCCAATAAAGTTCAATGCACATGTCCCAGTTTTCAGAGACGGTAGTATGAACACACAGTGAGGCTAGTTTTGTATGTTTTCCAGTACATAGTTAGTTAGCAGCTCCTGGCAGAAATCAATCTAGATAACACGTGTGACACCATATGCAAAAGTTGCTTTTAGTCCAACCTAGTCCCTCACTGGTGGTGTTTTCTCGTTTGGTGAGCACTCTCTATTGTCATTTTGTGTCCCTCGGTCATTGCATGTTTCTAGTCCTATTTCTGTGTTTATGGAATGTCTCGTTTTTTTTTTGTCACAATGAAGTCACCCTTACATTAGGTAATATGTGTTTGATTTGCTTAAAAATCCAGTAAATTACTAGTCAATAGCTTCCTAAGAAGAAAAGAGATACAGCCTTGCCTTAATACTTCTTTTGTTACTATTATCCTGAAGAGGTCCTGATCCAAACCCAACAGTACTTATGTCCGAATACATTTCTATTATTAAAGAAAGCCATCCAGCAGGCATTCCACTTACATATTTTTTGCCAAAGGAACGTCAGAAGTGCACAGGCAAAAGCAGAATTATACTGGATAAACAACAGAAAAAGGATTGACTATTAAGCTGTTTGCTTAAGCAAATCAACAA
The DNA here is from genome assembly GCF_964263255.1 of Lissotriton vulgaris. Classification (NCBI taxonomy): domain Eukaryota; kingdom Metazoa; phylum Chordata; class Amphibia; order Caudata; family Salamandridae; genus Lissotriton; species Lissotriton vulgaris. The sequence goes on along the minus strand of NC_141693.1, from coordinate 248,963,532 downwards.
AACATTTTCTTTCCCAAAATGCTTTTTTTCTAAGACTTGATTCGTGAATAGGTTGACTCCTCTCTTCAGTACATTTTTGAAAAATATTTAGCAAACTTTTGCAAAACAACCTCCAAATGGCATGACGAAGGACAAACAACCTACATTTATCAGGTTAGAAGCACAATCCTTTTTCATAAATTATATTCATTCTTCCCTTCTAAAAGTTTGCTACCCTCCAACAAAGGATACAACCCACAGTAAAAACTAGTGCAGCCACCAAGCCTACCATCCAAAATGCTGATTTATATTGAATATTGGAATTCCAACAAGTTTACATGTGCTAGGGTTTCGTGGAGAATGTATATTTACCTAACCATGGCAGATTAAGTAAGAATTGCCAGTTGAATTGGAACACTATGAGCATGGAGACTGTGGAAACCGGTTATGGGAGACTTTGGCTGGGGCAGTAGCTGAGGATCTCAGGACAGATAGAGAAGGTTAGCCAATTAGACTGCAGTAGGAGCACATCCCGGATAGTTTTAGCAGCTGGGTGGCAGTAGCAGAGTGTGTTACAGCTGCTTAGTTAATTCCCTCTCTCTTAGTTTGAGCACCATGTTGCCATTTCCCTGCGCATTTGTTATGTTCTACATTTTTCCCTTGTGTTCCTTTTTGTTCTTTCTTTGTCTGCCTCTAAAGATCTACCCTTCAGTTACTTTCATCTGCCACGTGATATTTAGATGCAACCACCACTGCCCGGTATCTCCTGGTGTTCCCAAGCTCAGAAAAGGTGGCTGGGTACTACCTGGGTTCATTACCCCCAGGTCCCTTATGTCCTCGTCCCATTCATTACAATGTGAAGATAACCATCTCTCGACAGAAAAAAAGAGCAGAGGTATGCTGGGACCCTAATACTGCCCCTCCCACCGGGAGTACATAAGCAGTACTTACCCAGCATCCCGTCTGTTCTTTTTTTCTGTCTGCTGACAGAATGGACGTGGTGTGCTGTTCTGCTGCTTCTGCTGGGCTGGAGCGGTGTTCCTTTCTTCCTCCCCCTTCATGGCTGCCTGGCTTTGCGGGCGGGGTTTTTTCCTGGTCTGTATCCCGGCCTGCCGTGCTTGCTGAGGGTCATGACGTTCTTGGCCGGTGTGCTGCTTGGCCTGCGGGCCCTTTGTGCTGGTGCAGCTCCTTGGAGTTTGTTTCCGGGTCGGGGGCTCGTCTCCTGTTGCTGGGCGTATGGGGAGTCATGCCGCCTCTCCTGTGTGCCGTGCCTTCCCCCTGTTGGGGTGGGGGCCCTGCTGTGGTGGTGTCTGGCTCCTGCCCCAAGGTAAGTCCCGCATAGCGGTTTTGTACTATCACTCTCCCGGGGCTGCCGGAGTTCGTCCTTGAGTTGCGCTGCTGTTCTGTTGTGGTGTTCGGCGGTGTCACAGGTTTGTATCCCTGCTGGACTGACTCTGCCTTTCACCGTTGGACGCGTCGCGGCTCTGTGCTTCGACTTCCTGTCTACTTTCTTTTCAGGTTGGCCTTCTGACTTTCATGGAGGCGGCTCCCTGGGATGCCGGGGTTTGAACCTGGGACCTCATGCTTTCCAGGCATGCGCTCTTCTGCTGAGCTACATCCCATCCGGAGCTCTCACTTTTTCTTGGTTGGCGAGAAGCCGGCATCCTCAACTCTCAGTGTGGTTGTGTGCTCTGCTGAGACGCATCCCCAGTTCGAACAGCGCTTCGTAGAGTGCAGTTTCTGATGCCCTTGCACCCATGGCGGTGGCTGGTATTGCGATGGGAGGTTACATGGCTCTGGCAGGACCCACCCTGGTACGATTATCTGGCAGTTGCTTACATTCATACCTCGGTGCTAGCTCCTGCGTTGCAATGTTGATGGCCTGCACCTTTCTCTGCTGGCTATGCGATTTCTTGGTGCTGCGCTGCTGGTCTGCGTCAGTGGTGTTGGGGTCCGTGGCTCCTTGCTCCACCTTCTGCCCGGCTGCTGTGTGTCTGTGTCCTTCTTCTGCTGCAGGGGTATGTGCCTGCTGCACTGTTGCTCTCCTTCTGCCTGGTTCCTCTGCGTGTGTTGGGAGTGGAGGTAGTCTCCCGGCTGTTGCGGTAGCCCGCGTGGCTGGGGTTTGTGTCTCAGCTGCGTCGCCTTGTTCCTGTTTTTCTGGCCCTTTGCTCCTCTGGGTTGGTTCCCGGCCCCCTCTCTCCTGCTGGGGGGAGGGGGGTCCGGGTGCCCGGATGGTTTGTGGCTCGGTCCTGGTTCCCGGACCGGTGGCAGCTCTTTTTTGTATGGGGTGCCGGTCCGCCTGCTCTTGTTCTGTTTTGGCGGGTCGGCCATGGCAGTGTTGGGTGGCGGTGTTTCCTGGTGTTTGTTTCTGGGGCCTCCTGCTTGCGCTGCCTGTCCTCTGCCGGTGCGCTGCTTCCCCGCTTCTGCCCTCGGGTGTTGGTCTGCGGGGCTAGGGTTCTTCCCTGTTTGGGCTGTTCCTCGTCCTTGGCTCCTGCCTCCTGGGTGTTCTGGGTGCCTGGGCTGCTGGGCTGGTGTGTGCTGTGGTGCCGGTGTTTTGTTTTGCTGTGTGTGCTGTCTTTTTTGGACTTGTTTCTCCTGCGGGGGTTTCCGGTGTATGTTCCGGGTCCTCCTCTGTGCTTAGGTTTCTTTGTGGGGGGATGACTGAGTGCTGTCTTCTGCTTCTTGCCTCTTTCGGGCTGGGTGCTGTTGTCTTTGGTGGCTCCTGGCTCTGGCGCTGACTGTTCCTGGCTTCTGGGGTTTCCTTGGTGTGGCCTTTTGTTTCCCTGCTTCAGTGGCTCCCATGCTCTGTTTCCTGGGCTTGCCTTTGACTTCTTTCGGTGGGCCCTGGTTGCTCCTTCTGATTCAGCTGGCGAGCTTGCTCTCGCCTGGTCTCTGTGGTTCTGCTTGGTCGGGCCTGGTTTGTTCCTGGTTGAGCCCGCCTGGGGTGCCTGTGGCTGTTGGCTTCTTGGCTCCCTTTCCTTTTGCGTCCCCCACCCGGGTGTGTTTCCAGGGGCGGTTTGCATTTTGGTTCCCTGGGGTTCGTGCCTCTGCTGTTTGGGCCTGGCTTTCTTTCCCTTGCTGTGTCCCTGGCTTGGCGCCTGTTTTCCCCCTCTTTTGGTCTGCTGGGGCTTTCCAGCTTCTGCTGTTTTTTGGGGCGTCTGTTGGTTGCCCTTTTTTTCGGACTTGCTTCCTTGCCTGTGCTCTCTCTGTGGGTCCTGGTGGGGCGTTCTCTTGGTGCCTGGTCATGTCCTGGTGGGTCCTTCTGGGCCTGCTCCTGCCGGCGGCCCTCTTCGTGGGCTTGGTTCACCTCGCGTTCCCTTGTCCGGTCCCGTGTGGGGTCCTTGTGTTCAGTGCTTCTGGGTTGGCATGTCCGGATTTTTCTCCTGTTGCTCCTGGTCTGCCGGCTTCCTGCTGGCTTGGTGTGTCCTCTGGCTGGGCTTCCTTGTCTTCTTTGGCTCTGGGGCGTGTTTTGCTGGGTGTTCCTGGTTTTTCCTGGTTCTGGTGTCCTGGCTTGCTCCTGTTTTTTTCCCTTGCTTCCCTGGACTCTGTTCCCGGTGTGTGTCTTTTTTGGTGCCCCCCCCCCCCCCCCTCTTTGGTTGGGGTGAGGTTCTGTGGGGTGCCTCTTGCCTATGGGGTCTGCCCTGCCCTCCTGGCTGTGGGTTGTCCGGACTCTGCTGCTGCTTGGCCCCCGCCTTCTCTCTTTCTTCCGGTTTCTGTTTGTTGGTTTCCTGTGTTTTGTTTTTCTGCCGGCCTTATGGTTGGTCCGGTGGTGGGGTGCTGGGAGTCTCTGTCGACCTCCCTGCCCTTTTCTTTGCGCTGGGCTCTGCATGGGCTCCTTTCAGGGGCTGGTTAGGCCTGTGGGTCCTCCTGCCCAGGTGGGTTGCTTGGCTCCGGTCCTGGCTTCCTGGTTCCTTGTGCGTTTGTTGCTCTTGTTTGTGCTGTCTCTTGGCTCCTCTTCGGTGTTGGCTGGGGTAGGGCCTGGTGCATGTCTGGTCTGAGTGCTGTGTTCCCTGGGGCCTTTTCCATTGCTCCAGCCCTTGCTGTGTGCTTCACCTGGGTTTTGGGTGCCTTTGCGGTCCTCCACCTTGTTGGCTTCTGTTGTTGTCTTGTCTCTGTGTTGCGGTTCCGGTTTGGGGATGCTTTCTCTGCTCCGCCTGTTCTGGGTTTTTGTCCACCCTGTTCGGATGGTGGTCTTCTTCCCTGCGGGCTTTTGGCCTTCTGGTGTTTGGTGTTTGTCTCCTTCCCTGTCCTTTTTGGTTTGGTTGGGGGTTGGGATCCTGTTCTGCTCCTGGGCTCTTGCTGGGACACTTCCCTCTGTGGTGTGGTGCTTGTTGGTTGTCGTTTGGTGGCCCTGGTGGTGCTGGCTTTCCTTCCCCAGTCCTGGCCTCTTCTGCTGGGTTTCATTGGCTTCCTCTTCTGTGCTTTCTGCTGGCCGGGTTGTTCCGTTTGGTGGGGTGGGCTGGTTTCTGGCCTGTGCCTTCCTCCTTCCTTGTTGGTTTGGGGCTTGGGACTGTTGCCTGGATGGGATTCTTTCTTTGGCCCTCTACGGGGCAGTCGGGGTTTGCTCGGTGTCTGGGTGGGTGCCGGGTGCTGTTGTCTTTGGTGGCTCCTGGCTCTGGCGCTGACTGTTCCTGGCTTCTGGGGTTTCCTTGGTGTGGCCTTTTGTTTCCCTGCTTCAGTGGCTCCCATGCTCTGTTTCCTGGGCTTGCCTTTGACTTCTTTCGGTGGGCCCTGGTTGCTTGTTGGTTTGGGGCTTGGGACTGTTGCCTGGATGGGATTCTTTCTTTGGCCCTCTACGGGGCAGTCGGGGTTTGCTCGGTGTCTGGGTGGGTGCCGGGTCCTGTGTGCCTTCCTGGTGGTTCTGGGCTCGGTGGGCTTGTCTGTCCTTGGCTGTGTCCTTTTGGCCTGTTTGCCCTCTCTCCTGTTTTTCTAGATGGCAGCCTCCTTTGTGTGGCCCTGGCCTTCTGTTTTTTTATTGGTTGTCTCCGGTCCTTGTTTTGGCCCTGCTGTCCTGTTCTGAGTTGCTGGCCGGTTGCTTCCTGCGGTCGCCCTTCCATCCTTCTCGGTGCTCCCTTGGGTTGCTGCATTTAGTGTGGTTTCCTGGGTGAGCTTGTGATTTCGGAAGGCCGGTTTTTCTGCTTTGGTATTCTCCACATTGTAATGAATGGGACGAGGACATAAGGGACCTGGGGGTAATGCTCTATTACTTACCAATAATCTTCATTACTCCGGGTCCCGTTGTCCTCGTCCCATTCATACACCCCTCCCTCCCGGGCGGGCGGCCTTCCTTTCTGGGCTTGGTTGTACAGACGGGATGCTGGGTAAGTACTGCTTATGTCCTCCCAGTGGGAGGGGCAGTATTAGGGTCCCAGCATGCCTCTGCTCTTTTTTTCTGTCGGGAGATGGTTATCTCCACACATTGTAATGAATGGGACGAGGAAAACGGGACCCAGAATAATGAAGATTACCAGTACGTAATAGAGCATTATTGGCTTCCCTTTATGGAGCTCAGGTAAGAGCAAAAGGGTAGGGGGTTGTTATGTGTCAGTAAACTGGCATCACTACTATTACATATCATCTGTCTTCATCTTTAAAGTCAAACTTGTTGTACCAGAAAGCAAAACTTTAATGCTTTCATGGCTCAATGCAGATTGCACTTCTTAAGCAGACCCCAAACAATTTCCAGAAATACAATGAAAGTTACCATTATCCTTTCCTATTTAACTAAGGCAGACCCCACTTGTTTGCTAAAGTCTTTGATCGTTGGCAAACTGTACAGAATGCTTATTTGGGGCATTTGACTCTTCGCTAAGGGAAAAGAGATTTGCTGTCCTATATTAAACATTTTCTTAACTATGAACTGAGACAAACTGGACTAATGAAGCCATGGCTTTGAACAATGGATTAAGAGACATGCTGGTAAGTGTGAAGGCCGTATTGATCTAACCCTCCATGTTAGGCCTGTCAGCTTTAGGGTGGCCTTCCCCCTAACTTTTTCCGCTGCCCTTCTGGCTGCTGAAATTCGTTTTTATTGGCCTTAGGACTCTGTGCACTGTACTACTGCTAACCTGTGCTAAAGTGCTTGTCCACACTTCATAAAACATGGTCAAATTGGCCTACACCTGATTGGCGCATTTATACTTACAAGTCCCTAGTAAAGTGGTTACCAGGTACCCAGGGCTTGTATATTAAATGTACTAGTGCAGCACCTATTGTACCACCCACTTAAGTAGCCTTTTAAAAGATGCATCAAAGCTCCCATTCTGTGCAGTTTAAAACTGCCAATTCAACCTGACAAAAACTTCCTTTGTCAGGCCTAACTCTTCCTTTTTACTATATGTAAGTTGCCCCTACATTAGGCTCTCTAGACTGACGTCAGTGCAGGGTGCAGTGTATTTAAAAAGTTGGACATGTACTTTTACATTTTAGGAATACCTCTTCCATAGGAAAACATTGGGTTACCTTATCACATTTGTGATAACTTTTGATTGGAAACAGGTAGAAATGTAATGTTTGGTCTCAAAAGAATTGTAATTTAAAATTGTCTTTGATGGTAAAATCAAGCTTTAAGTCACAATTATGAAAAGGCCACATTTGGAAAGTTGGCATTTTCTTGTTCTAAACAATTGGTGCTTTCAGTCTGTATCCTTGGTCACATGACTGCGATTAGAATGGCAGTTGGCCTTTGTGTATTCCTCCCAAACAGAGAAACAAAAGAGGACTAGGTGTTGGCAAAGTGGGCCATCCTGCCAGGATGTGTGGGATGAAGCTTTTCCCTTTCCCACTTACATTTCAAAGGAGCTGGCTCAGCACACTCACAAAGGACTTCTCAGTAGCCTCTTGTCACCCCAGACACCATGGAGCCTGGGAAGGGAAGAAGGACATTCCAGAACCATCTTTGGAGGGAAACTCTAGAAGCTTCCCCTACTTCAAAGCTGGCACAAGGTATTAAAGTAGGGCCCTCCGGCCCACTTTTCAGTTTACTTCTGGATATGCGGAGAACCCCCAGAAGTACTGCCTTGGACTGCCCTGCTGCTTGAGACCTGCTATATACATCAGAGGGCTGCCCTGCTGCTTGAAGCCTGCCTTGAAGCGTCAGAGGACTGCCCTGCTACTTGAAGCCTGCCTTGAAGCGTCAGAGGACTGCCCTGCTGCTTGAGGCCTGGCTTGCTGCTTAAACCCAGGACTACCAGAGTGACTTCAAGGGCTTGTTGGCTGGCCTCCTCTACTTAGTTACAGGGACATACAAAGCTCCCAACAATTTGAACCCTACACCTGGAACTTGCCTGCACTGAGTTCTGCCCTCCAAGTTGTGCCCACCCAGTCCTAGAACCTTGAACCTAGTGCTAAACGTGCCCACAGCCAAAACCCAAAACTTGGGACTTAGAACATTTTCAACAAACAGTGCTTTGAGAACTGACAGGAGACCAGGACCTACCTGCATGCCGATCTGCCCAAGGTGCATCGCGAGTCAGCCTGACTTCGTGGTAGCTCCACCTACGCTCTTCTCTACAGCAGCTCCTCTTCAGAAGGGTATCTGGCCTCTTTGAGCCCTCGTTCAAAATAACCTGCAGCCTCATCCCACTGGAGATTTTCAACTTCAAAAAATTAGACCAAACGTAGGAATCTGGACTGCCACTTTGTCAAGCGGCTCTCCTCGGACACCGCCTCTCTGAACTTTACCTACTCAGGCGTTTTTCTTCAAAAATTCTTCTAAGTCCGAAGGTAAGCCGAGAACGTGCCCAATCGACTTCATGTATCCAAATGGCATTCCATTGCGGTCGCCCGTATGTTTATACTTTATTCCAGTCTCAGGCGACTAAATGCCTCTGGTTCTACTGATTAGATTTTTTGTCAATTTGGTCTCAAATGAGTCATTTTACTCTATTTTTCGCAATTGGTGTGCGATTTTTCTTGTGTTGTGTTTTCACTTTATTCCGTTTTGAATGCTGTATAAATACTTCACACATTACCTCTAAGATAAGCCTGACTGCTTTTGTGCTAAGCTACTGCAGGGTTAAGCACAGGTTGATTTAGTAACTTTTGGTGGTTCACCCTGACAGAGATTGTAGCTTTTGCATGAGAAAGATTCTCACCCCCAAAATTAAAAACCCAATTTGTAAAACTCCAAATCAAAGCCCAGTAAAAGGCTCAGAGAATACAAAGAAAATGATCCGCAAAGATAGATTACATCCAGTGTTACTGAAACACACAACATGCACAGACAGAGTGATGAGCATAAACAGATCCGCTCCTCACACGCTTGAGTGTGGAAGAACAAGTGTTTGGAAAAAGAGACTTTGCCGGTATAGTGGTCAGGGGCTATATTTTGTAATAAGCTGCTGCTCGCAGTAGGGAAACAGCAGGGGTGTCTCTAAAAAGCAAACAGTGGGCAAGCTTCTCCTGAAAAACAAAGGGGCATATTAGCAAGAACCTCTTTCCTGCCGCTAAAACGGCGATAATGGGCTTGCTAATATGTGGTATAGAATTCCAATAGAAGCCCAGGTTAGATGTCCTGCACATCTAACCTGGGCTTCTATTGGAATTCTATAACGCATATTAGCAAGCCCATTATCGCCGTTTAGCGGCAGTTTCCTGCCGCTAAAACAGCAATAATTTTAATGAAGTTCTTGCTAATATGCCCCATAGTTTGCTATTAAAAGGTTAAATTTTCATTTGAAACTAAGCCTTACTACGCAGAGTGGTCCAGTCTTGACAACAACACTTAGGAACCCTCGAGCACCTTGCAATGTTATTGACAAAGAATTCTGCAACGAATAAAAGATTCCTCTCCTACAAAAGAAAAGTCTACCAGAGGCCATTTGGGGGTAGGGATGGATGGTACCCAGCTGCCTTCTGAAGACGTTCATTGGGAGACAGAAACAGTGCTGGTAGCTATAGAACATGGTCATGTCAAGTCTGTTAGTCTGGATGTAATCTTTATACCGATGTTTCCTTTTATGCTCAGTACTCTATAGCCACAACTTCATAACCCCTAATTCAGTAGGCAAGATTTATACATTCACACGAGTTCTCATCATTGTAAATAAATACTGTTGACTAAGATTCACAGCTCAGTTGTAACAAACTTTCACTTGCTATGCAGTACAAGAGCATGAGAACGAAGTAATGATTCTGTTAGTTGAAAACGCAGATATATTTAGTAAGAAAGGAGCAAAAACTTTATCACCTGATCAAGAATATGATTGTGTATTAGAACTTCAGCCTAAGAGCCTTGATTCCACATGGTAGGATGCCCTAGTTCACACCTAAGGGAGACCTTGCATCCAAATAATGTTTAGAGGAAAACTTAGCAAAAGGATTCATCTGACATTCAGTGTCTCCAGCCAGGGCCTGATCTTTTTAATTCTGCAACCAAATGCTCAATATCTTGTAATGTCTTATGGTCTTTGCAGTTCCCGGCTGCCTTCCAACATTTTGTCAATGATAGAGTTTGAGTCGTTTAGACACTTTTGTAATTATTAGTCTTGATGATATATTAGTATTCCCTTCAAATCTGGAATGACGTTGAAGACACCTAGAGAAAATCAGTCAACGATTGTGCTAACATTAACTATATGTGAAAGCGGATACATCTTCGAGAAAAATCAGTGGTCTTACCTATGGGTGAGCGGAACTCATGGAATTTGACTCCGTGGAATTCCACTGAATTCCATAAACACTGAGATTTTGAGGAGATCTGCCAATGGCGGGAAATAGGCATGTTGTGCTGCTTGTGCTGCAATTTAGAACCACGAGTGTGTTCTGCGTAGAAAAATTAGCGCGAACAGCACCACACGGTGGACAGAGTGTACAGCCACTTGAGTAGATTTTGCTGCCGCTCAAGTAGATTTTCTACGTGAGCAGTAGCCTTCTAACCACAAACACCCATGACTGTCCGCGTTAGAAAAATTGTGCAGGATGCCTTCCTAGCAACCTGAAATCATGCTAGGGGACACCAAATCTTGAGTGTGCTCGCCAACTTACAGTTCTGGAGCCGTACACAAGAAAACATTTCACCATGCTGTGATTGGCGTAATTTGGCCTGAACTCATAAAGTACTGTGGAGTCACCAAAATTGCACCAATTCTGCTGATGGAAAAGAAAATGTCACCCACGTCTAGTCTTTTCTGGGATTCAGAATCTCAGTTCAAGGGATTCATGTGAACCTAGACAATGTCAAAGCTGTGGAGGAATGGGCCTCCCCGACGATTGTAAAACAAATGAAAAGGTTTTTGGGCTTTGTCAATTTCTATACACACTATATAGAAAATTCTTCCCAGATCTTCAAGCCCATTACAGAGCTCACTAACTAAAATAATCAACCTTTCAAGTATGATAAGGAAACAGGAAAAGGATTCAAAACCTTAAAATCTTCATTTACAACAGCTCCAATTTTGAGACATCCAAAATGCAGCCAGCATTTTCATGTAGAGACAACACTTCTTCTTTTTCAACAGGAGTCATCTTTTCTCACAAACATCCAATACTCAAGACTTTCACCCGGTGGCATATTATTCTGGAACCCTGTCAGCTTGGAGGCTGTCTGCATAGGATTATAGCATGGACAGATCGCAAAAACCTCAGGGGTATATTTACAAGAACGTGTGATAACTGCTGCAAGAGTAGCATAACACAACTTTCAACATCGCAGCCCATTGCTGTAAAATAACCCTGTGTCAACGTGGAATCCACAACACGGTGATAGCATACGATAGTCTGCCAAAACCGCAGACAATGTCTGCGATACAACATCTCGATGGAGACAAAAACACAAACCACAACACCAAAAAACCTACCATGGGCCCAAGTGCGATGAAGAAACCAGCGATAAGCAGCGCCATGCCTGCAACACACACCTGAGGGAGAGGTGTGCCGCCGAGGCCAGGGTGACTGACTCCGGAATCTGGGGATCACGATTCGGTCCCCGGGGACGGCGGCAGATTAGCCCAGCACCATGTGACTCTGAGCAATAGTTTGCTTAATCTTCCCGACGGCCCCCAGCGCCTAGAGAGCCTAACGGGTGATGGTTCGCGCTTTACAAATGCGTATTATTATTATTATTATTATTACCTGACATACGGGAAAAATCACCATAAAAGTAGAAAAAACACCCAAACACAAACTGGCCAACACCCAAGCACCATGGAGACAGCTGGAACAGGCGCAGAGGACGAGCGCAACACCACAAACACCCCTGACGACCATCCCGGGACCTCGGGGACAGGGAAGGGCAAGCACAAGAAGAAGAGGAAGACGAAGTTCAGTCCACAGGCAAACAGGATCATAGTCACGGAGGTGATGGAACACCATCAACAACTGTTCATCACCTCCAACATGTCATTGGGCACCAAAATGGAATTCGGCGGGACATCGTGGACAAGCTGAATGCCGTTGGGGAGCACAAGAGGATAATGGACGAGGTCAAGAGGCGATGGAATGACATCAAGCGGCGGACCAAGGAGAAACTTTCCGCCAACCGGAAGGAAGCAACGCAGACTGGAGGTGGGGACCCAGTACCACAGCTCGAGCTAGATGACATGGAGAAGCTGGTTTTGACAGTCATCAGTGTGGAGACTGTGGCCGGAGTCAGGGTATCGGACACTGCTCAACAGGACACAACACAACCGCAACAGGGTGAATGACCACCAGGTACTGGGGCGAAGGGTGGAGATGGGCACAATAGCAGACATGGTCCTCGCCCAGATCTACAGACTGTCACAATGCACAATGCCATGCTGTTTGAATGTCAACAAGTACCATGCGGCTACATACATGTGGACACATCATAAAAAAACATCTCCCCTTCACATCGCAGGGGCACCATCAACACCTCCTGCAGAGCAGTCCCAGCCACTCTTCACTGATGACGAGGAGGACAACACCAGCATCAGCACTCAAGCCATCCAAGACATCCTGGACCTCATCCGCAACCCAACTCCAGGATCAGGGCAGCCAGCTGCATTGAGGAGACCCCACCCACTACCCAAAGCACCCAGCAGGAGGCACCCATAGCCTGGAACCCCCCCAAGACCCCCAGGAACAACACATGGCCTTCCATCTCTGTGTGCTGGAGTGCCAGAGGGAGACCGCATAGCAGGTGCGGTTGGGCTTCGCAACATGGCAACCAAACTTGACGTAATCCTTTGGCACCTTGAGCTGCTGAGCGTGTGTGCAGCCTGCGATGATGGCCCGTCCTGGTGGTCCGGACTGCTCAGGATTTGTATGCCTTGCTGGACCGCAGTGTAGGCCGCACCAGCAGCCTGCACGGGCCTACCACCATGTGGCACCCACTGGGCTGAGCAGCTGTGCAGGCTTCGATGTTTCCGGGTGCCCTGTTTCGTCCCATGCTATGGTGTAATGAAGTCCCAGCACCAGAAGTGATACCTGGTGGCCAGCGCAGTGAGGATGCATGGTGTGGAGAGTGGCATGTCTGCGGGCCCCGGGCTTGTGGTTTGCAGCGGCACGTAGTGGGACCTGCAGTCTACATGCCGGTTTTGGAAGGTAAGCAGTGTGGCCCGGGTGTGCATGGGCGGGCCTTCTCCGATGGGCGGCCGGAGGGGCTGGGATGCCTCTGCCTGGGTGTGCATGGGTGGGCGGCCGATGTTGTCTTGTGCAAGTGTGTGTACTGTGCCAGTCATGTCTTTGGACTCCGTTTCAGATGACGGCTCTGTCTCAGATGTGTGACCTGGTGTGCTGCTATACGTACCTGCAAGTGGTTGGAGACACACCAGTGGCAGCAGGTGAGCAGTGTGGCCTGGGTGTGCAGGGTCAGCTCTCTCTCTCTATCGTCCCCTATTGTCCCCTCTCTTCTCCTCTCTCTCCCCCTCTCTTCCTCTCTCTCTCTCCCCTGCTCTTTTTCTCTCTCTCCCCCCTCTCTTCTTCTCTCTGTCTCTCTGTCATTCTCTCTTATTCTCTCTCTCTCTCCCCCTCTCTTCTTCTCTCTCTCTCCTTCACTCTCTCTGTCCTTTGATGTGCGCAGAACACACCTTCTCATCATGTTTTTTGTATTGCAGGCTGTGACCTACAGATTGTGTCGAGGGGAGCCGCCATGTGTCTTCATTTAATTTTGGTGTTGTTTCAATAAAGTTGAATTGTTTGCTTCGAAAGTGAATGTGTGATGCTAATTTCTATGATGAGACATGCCTGTCACCAGATGTGATTGTGCTACATCGGGCGGATTATTTCGTACATGTTTAGGTGTAGCTGATGTGGCATGTCTGAGCCTGGGGGCACCCGGGGTGGGTCCTGGGGGTGGAGGAGGTGGGTGTTGTGGCCCTCTAGGGTGAAAGGCCTGCATCATCAGTTGCTCCATGGCATCTGTTGCCCTTCCGATGACACCGTGGTCTGGATTCCTTATTGTGGTGCAGGCTGCCGTCCAACTTTAAACCAGGTCAGAGCAGGTGTAAATTTCCGGCTGCTAACGCGCCTTAACGCGTGTTTTGTGTTCTTATCGCCGATCTGTCTGGTTGTTGTGAATGGTGGGGTGTGGTGTTGTCACGGCCTTTTGCACGGGAACGCCTACTCTGCATCTCATAGCGATTGTTGCAGGGCTCCTCTGTGGCATTGTTTTTTGCGGCTGCTATCGCAGGAAAACTGGTGCTGTGGACTGTTAGCACCTCCTTGTGAATGGTGGGGTAAATTTATCACGACTTTGGCTGCGATAAAGTGCTGTTAATTCGGGGATAGCTCCTTGTGAATATGCCCCTCAGTTTTCTCAAATGCAGGAAACGTACTAATCTCAGACATTCCAGGTAATCTCTCTTCTTCTCACGTTCTTGCTATGGCCTAGAGATGGCCAAGCCAGAGAATTCAGGGGAAGGGCTAGAACTCTGACTTGGCTCTAAGAGTCCAAACATGAGCGGAGCCGGCAAATAAAATGTTATTTGAATTCTGATTTTTTTAAAGTTACAGAAACGATGCAAGGTGTGCTAAACAGCTATGCAAAAAAGCCAATTAGGCAGGTATGCAGAATAATATAGAGAACTAACATAATCATCAGCTGCATAATATAATAGGCAACATAAAGCAGCGGCTACATAACTCGAATAGTAGCAATGTAGTGTAACAGACAACAGCAATGTACTATAAAGAAGGCAGCAGCTATATTTTACATAACATAGCAAGACATAATATAGAAAGCATCTACATAACATCAACTGCATATTATATAGCTTAACATGACACACAGAACCTACATACCATATGCAACAACTTAACACATAGATGGCAAAATAACATAACCATGAGATCATCTATAATTCTTTTTAAAAAAACAGCAGCCACGTGCTACATACCTAACAACGTGAAATATCAGACAGCAGCTACATAACATAAAATAAACACAGGCAGAAGCTAGGAGACGTTGAGTTCAATTAAACGTGTTGGTGTGATGCTGTAGTGCTCTCCAGGGATGGAGGCGTCAATGGTGCAGTGGGTGCAGTGGCACCATGGTCAAGGTTTTGTTATTAAGATGCCATTTGCTCCCAAATGGTGGTTCCTTTCCTTCTCAGCAAAGTATTAGAGGGGCCAATTTCCCATTCTTGCACTGAAGCGCATGGCACCCCTGCTATGTCACAGGCCCTCTCCTAGCTCTGGGTAGCACTGAGTAGGCAGAGGGGCAGTATTCAGGTCACCTTTAACCCACACCTTTACCTCACCTGCATCCAGACGTGCCATCGGAAAGTTAAATTCAAAAAGCCATCAGCAGTGAAAGTGCTGGAGTTGGATGAGATATGGGCAATGAAAGAGCTGGATTGTTAAACTCTCCTTGAGTTTCCTGCTGTGCTGCCTGCCAGTTCATTTAGGTAACATTGTATGTCCCTGCTGAGGCCCATCACTGAGCTGAATGGCCTGTACTGGAGGAATATTAGCATTTACCACACATACTGGTATTTCCGGGTCACTCTTAAAGAGGCGCTCAGAGCTTCAACAACCGCCCGACCTTCTACACTCCCACCCGCCAACTACGATCCACCATGGGAGGAAGATCCTTCTCCTACCGGGCAGCCAAGACTTGGAACTCCCTCCCCATCCACCTCTGTCGTACCCAAGACCACCTCTCCTTCAGGAAGCAACTCAAGACCTGGCTGTTCGAGCAGTAGCGGATCCCCCTCCCCCAAGCGCATTGAGACCCTCCGGGTGAGTAACGCGCTATACAAATTTCTTGATTGATTGATTTTCATCTATTCATAATACATCAATTAAAGGTGATTCTAGGACTTTTGACCCAGACCTCGCCTTTGTAAATGTTGCATGTAATAAAAATGTATTTGTTTACATGCAAATTTGGGACGGCAAATTGAGGTGTAAAGCCACCTCAAATTAACACCACAAACATGTTTAGAATCTGACCAATCTCGAATCACATCCGAATTTCGGTGATTCAGGTACATTTAAGACTTGGATTTCTGAGAAATACATTCTACGAATGGGGTTATCTCTTAGTGCTGCAAACGGGTGTTACCATTACTCAACTTATAGTCAGTGTTTTTACCCACCTCCATCGTACCCAAGACCACCTCTCCTTCAGGAAGCAACTCAAGACCTGGCTGTTCGAGCAGTAGCGGATCCCCCTCCCCCAAGCGCCTTGAGACCCTCTCCGGGTGAGTAGCGCGCTATACAAATTTCTTGATTGATTGATTGATTGATTTTCATCTATTCATAATACATCAATTAAAGGTGATTCAAGGACTTTTGACCCAGACCTCGCCTTTGTAAAGGTTGCATGTAATAAAAATGTATTTGTTTACATGCAAATTTGGGACGGCAAATTGAGGTGTAAAGCCACCTCAAATTAACACCACAAACATGTTTAGAATCCGACCACTCTCGAATCACATCCGAATTTCGGTGATTCAGGTACATTTAAGGCTTGGATTTCTGAGAAATACATTCTACGAATGGGGTTATCTCTTAGTGCTGCAAACGGGTGTTACCATTACCCAACTTTTCGTCAGTGTTTTTACCTACCTCAGATTGCGGAAAGGCTGAGTCAGCCCTGCTGAGATTCTGCCCTATTACCTACAGGCTGTGGAGAAATCCTTGTAGCAGCTTTCTTAATGCATAGATTTTATCACAAATAAAGGTTTACCATTGCATTAGTCTGAGCTAAAACCCAAAGGTTATGTATATAGTCCACTATTTCCCTGCCATTCGAAGAAGGTGTTTTTGGGATTTGAAAGCTGATGCCCTTTACCACTGCTGCATTTTATCATTTACTTTGATAAAGGACATCATAGGCTGGAACAATTAGATCCTATTGGTGCAGAGCAGAGGTACCTTCCTGTGCGGTAATGAAATGATTTTGCATTTGCATAGCAGCAATGCTAACAAGGCCTCAGAGAAGCCCAGGGGATTGTCCAAATCTGGCGCCGCAGGAATCCAGCAAAAAAAAATAATGACAATAATGATGGAAAACATCAGCTATCTAAAGCAGCTATAAAGAGATAATGAGGGCAGGAGGAGCAGGGATGGGAGAGGAAAGGCCCTGGCAGACATTTAAGGGAGAGCTTCAGCGGATTAATGAAGAAGCGGGGAATAGAAATAATGAACTGCAGAGGCGGCCTGCAGAGCGGTGATGATAAGGGGGCACTGCTTGCTGGGGGCACATGCAGGGACATTAAAGCTTGAATAATGGAGGGGCAAGGCTCACACAGGGTATATTGAGTAACAGTAAAGTCTGACATGGGGACAATGCTTCTATAGGGTATATTGTGGAACAGTAATGTGTGAATAAAGGGGGACAAACGTCACTGAGACATATGTCTGAGGCAGTACAGGTTTCCTTACCCTCAAGCCCAGGTCCTGTGCAACACACGACTCCGAAAATCACATGCCTGTCTTCAGGTGCAGAAGATGAACGAAGTGTGTGCAAGGAGTGGTGTTGCCAGGACAGAAGCCTTGCATCTCAGACGTAGGCCTGGGCAGAGTTCGCGGGGTTCCGCAAGCAGCAAAGTGCGTTATTGACGTGCCGCTGATTTTCAGTGCTGGGTGTTTGTCTCGTGCTTGAAGCACCATGCGCAGTGCAAGAGGGCGCTGCTTCTTTCTGCCGCTCGAGTCGATGTTCTACTCGTGATGCAGCTTCCTCAACGCGAATGGAAGGTTTTTAAAAGCGAGCGGTCATAACCATCCCTGACCGCCCATGATGAGAAATCTCGCTAGGAGGTGTTGAACTTTCCTCGCTCATGTTGCCAGCATAACAGTGGCGAGCAAGACAAAAACTCTGCTTTGCCTATTTTTCGGAACTCCGCGTGCTCCGCGGAGTATGGAAAACTGTGCGAACGGAGCAGAGTTCACCACCCAGGCCTAATTGAAGAACATGTTTTTGTGAAACCCCTGAGTAAAGACAAGAATGACTACATGTCCCATGAGCTCACAGAACTCTCAAAAAACTTCCAATGGTGGCAGCCATCTTGTAAGCATAGAGTTCCTTGCATGGAAATCGTGATACATAGTTGGTGCAGCCAGAACTTGTTGCTGGAATCCTGTCATTATTTCTTCTGTGAAGTTGATGAAAGACGCCTTGAAACCAGAGAAGTATCTTGCAATGATATAGACTTTCACTTATTTCATCAGAATTAACAATTCTATTGGATTCATTTGTTTTCAGCAAGAGTCATTCTTTAGGATTCAGAACTCTATTGCATTGGTTACTGGACTAGGAGTTACCCTGGTGGGTTATGAACTATTAAGTAAGCTCCATTGGAAGTATATTTTATAGAACGATTGTCTCACGGTTATGCTGACGCTAATGCTAGTAAAAGTATAATGACAAGTGACAGGAAATACACTTGGGTGCTAATGAATGGGTTTCATGTTATAGTTATCCAATTGTCACTCTGAACATAAATCAAGCACGAAAGGTTACTTGCTAATATTGAAGATAGCTCTCATTAGCAGCCAACCTATTGTAAACATAATTGCAATTCGCAGTTATTACTCCTTCTTCTTTGTAACACAGGTCACACGAGTGATTAACTTTTACATTATAATAGAAAATGGAAATACAAGAGTGTCCGCAGGCGTATCACAGACAATATCTACAGTTTAAGCATCAGTGTAAAAACTACAGCCATGCCAAAGTTCCTCTTTACTTTTCAGCTATCAGCTCTCCTGTGGTGCAGTCCTCTCAGCCTAGCTGTGCTTGCAATGAGGTCCAGTGTCTGTTTCCCTGACTTGTCCATTCCTCTTTCCGCAGGCCTTATGCAAATCTGCACAATAGCCACCTGTGATTGGCTGTGGGGCGGGCTGGAGAAATGTGGAAACTACCATTCCGCATTTTGGATCTAGATTTTGAGATTAATGCATCTTATTAAATGTATTGAGCAAGAGGAAATTCTGAATAAATGGGGACAGTGCTCATTAAAGTATAATGAGAAAATGTATTTCCTAAGTAAGGATTGTCAGAGCTAATAGTCATCTGAGGTCCTTCCTCTCTCTCTCAACGCCAAGAAGTCGCCCTGTCTTATTCTGGAATATTCACGAAGGTGGTGATTTAGGATTTGTATTTCTTGAAAGAGCTGTCCTTAAATATTGGATATTTTTATGTATCTGCTAATTCATGGTGATAAGTATTGCTTGCATGCAGCTATAAGTTGGGTTTTTGTATATTTTAATATTTTCTTCCGTTTGGATGGCTCAGAAAATTAAAGCTTGCTGCTGGCTTTTCCATTGCTCTGAAGGTCACAAGCTCATGTTCTGGCAAGACCAACTCATGGTTCCATCCTTCTGAGCTCGGTGAACTGTGCACGATGACATGGAGTCATAACATTATCTGTAGTTTAAATCGACTTGAATAATACCATACACAAAACACAGGGGCATATTCTCAAGGAGCTATTTCCGAGTTATCGGCACCTTATCGCAGCCAAAGTCACGGTAAATGTATCTCCCCATTCACAAGCAGGTAATAACAGCCCATATCACCAGTTTACCTGCGATATCAGTCGCAAAAAACATCGCCACTGATGACCCGGGCAACTATCGCTAATAAATGCAGAGAAGGCCTTCCTGTGCCAAAAGCCGTTACAACACCACTCCGCAACATTCTCAACGGTCAGCCAGATCAGCAGTAAGATCCCAAAACAGGTGATAAGGCGCGTTAGCAGCAGGAAACTAACACCTGCTCTGACCTGGTGTAAAGTCGGACGACAGCCTGCACCAGAATAGGGAGCCCAGTCCAGAGCCACACTTGAAGGGCAACAGATGCCATGGAGCCACTGATCATGAACCTCGGAGCCCCAACAGGGCCCCAAAACCCACCGTCACCAACCCCAGGAAGCCCCCCCCTCCTCGGGCACCCCCCCACCCCCGGCACCCCCCCAGCAAAGACATGCCACATCAACTACACAAAATCATGTACCAGAGAATCCACCTGATGTCGCACAATCACATTTGGTGACATGCATGTGTCGTCACAAAAATGAGCATCACACATTCACCTTCGAATTACCCCAAAAAAATGTATTCAAATAAACACAGAACAGAAATTAAGACACATGGCAGCTCTCCTCTGGACAATCTGTAGGTCACAGCCTGCAAGACAAAAATCCAGATAAGAAGGTGTGTCTTGCGCTCATGAAAGTACAGAGAGAGAGCGAAGGAGAGAGAGAGATACAGAGAGAGAGAAAGAGAGGGAGAGAAAGACGAAAACAGAGGCAGAGAGAGAGAAAGACGGATAGAGAGGGAGAGAGAGAGAAAGACCGATAGAGAGGGAGAGAGAGACACAGAGAAAAGAATAAAGGGACAGGGAGAGAGAGTGGCGACACTGCGCACCCAGGCCGCACTGCTCACCTGCTGACACTGGCGTGTCTCCAACCACGTGCCGGTATGTAGTGCAGTTCACCAAGTCCCACATCTGAAACAGATCCCTCACCTGAAACAGATTCCAGATACATGAATGGCAAAGTACATACAATTGCACATGCCATCATCGCCTGTACGCCCCTGCGCACCCAGGCAGCAGCATCCCAGCCCCTCCCGTCGCCCAGCGACGCATGCCAGCCCCTGCGCACCCGGCACCTGCACCCCAGCCCCTCCCGCTGCCCAGGGGTGCATGCCCACCCCAGCGCACCCAGGCCTCACTGCTCACCTTCCACCACCGACGTGTCACAAAGAGGACCCACCATGTCCCGGTGCAAGCCCAGAGCCGGGGGGCCACGAACATGGCACCCTCCACATCATGCAGCCCCGCTCCGTGGGCCACCAGGGCTCACATTTGAATATGGGTCTTGATTTGGCTATGGCAGAGGACATATCAGTGCACCATCACAGGCTGCACACCCGCTCAACCCTTGAGGTGCCACTAACTCTGTGCCCTGCAAAGCCACACCACGTGGCGGTGGGCACACACTGCCCTACACTACGTTCTAGCAGGGCTCACATCGAATATCACCAGTCCGGACCGCCAGGACGGGGCATCATCGCAGGATGCACACCCGCTCAGCACTTTTAGGTGCCCCTACCTCAGTGCACTAAAAGTCCCCGTCCCGTGGCGGTGTGCCTGTGCTGGCTGCAGTGTATCTGGTGCCACCAAGTCTGTGCCCCAAAAGTCATGGACCTTCTATGATTGAGTATCGTGGTGCGGGTGACAGTATGTCACCTCCAGTCATGGGAATGTGATGTTGCATGGCCCTAGGCCCTCATAGCTACATTGACACCACACAGATGCACCCCGATAGAGAGTGGAAATGGCGTCCACCACGTGCGACCAGCCCTTTTTATTGGCAGGGTCACATGTCTTGTGACGCGTTTGCTGGATGGGTGTGGTGTGGGTATAAACCAGCCATGAGGGAGTGGCTGTGGCATGCTGACAGCTAGACCTGCGATCTGCAGATCACTACATGGAATACCTGGAACATGTAACGTTTTCGCCCCCCGTGAGTGTAAGCGGAGTGGGCTGCCCTGGCATTTCCAGTCCAGCGTAAGGGTGTGAACATTGACCCTGGGGCTCTGACCGTGGTTCCCTACCAGGCTGGACAAAGAAGTAACTAATGCGTGTGTTCCCGTTGTTGTGTAGGCACCACCCAGACCACATTCCGCAATGTGTCACCCTGTGGCCCAAGTCCCACAACATGAGCAACATGGACGTAAGGGGGAATCACTGAGCCTACATTCTTCCATACATCCACACTTGGAAGACTAGAGACATGACACATCTGTGTGATTAAGTATGTTTAATGCACATTCATTGGAGTGTTGCAGCTGGAGCAGTACAGGGCCATGCAAACACCACTTCACAATGTTGGCCCATGGAGGGCCAGCCAGAGTCCTTTAGGGAATGACAAGTTCATCAGAAGAGGAGGAGATCAGTCCGCAGTCTGATTGCTGTGTCATTGGTAACCAAACAGAATATGGCAGTCCATGTCGAGGTCCAAGGTGAGTGTCGCAGAGTGTATTGGTGGACAGTGGAAGGTGATGATGCAGAGGGCAGAACCAAGCAGCAAGAGGCCCTATGGCGGACATGCATGCTAATGCGTCCTTCTTACCACAATGGCAGATTCATCCGTATCTTCGTCCTCTGCAGTTTCATGTGCCTCACGTGTGGGTGGTGGTGTTCTGTCTCCAGCACTGTGTGACAGTGATACCTCAGGGATCGGAGGTGGAATGTCTGCTGCACTGTGTGGCACTTACACTACAAGGGCGGAGATATGGATGTAGTGGTAGCAGCAGCATGCATCAGCGCCAGGCCATGTGGCAGCATAGCCAGGAGGATGGTCCTGAGGTTTTTGAGGAAACCAGCTAACCCTCGCTGGTGTGCAGCCGTGGCAGCCGCTCTTTCCGCCTGCGTCCACTCCATGGTCTCCATTGACCTCCGCATGTGTTCCAACACCCTTGTGACATCGCTAGTGCCACTCTGACTGGACAGTTGTTCTAATCTCTGAGTCATGGCTCCAGCAATGTCAGCCATGGTCCGTTGGAGAGCATGGAGCAGACTGTGGGTGTACGTTAGGGACCGGGGGTGGTCCCTGATGAGACTTAGACACCCACGTATGGCATCTAGTTTGCCTGCCATGCAGTCGAAGCCCACCCGCACCTGTTCAGCCAGATTCTCCTGCCATACCAACACACGGTGTTGGAAGGCCATCTGTTTTTCATGGGGGTTCTGGGAGGCAGCTGTGGTGGTGGGTGGTGCCTGCTGCATGATCTGTGCAGGGGGTAGGTTCTCCTCGTAACAGCTGGGCTGCCCTGCTCCTGGAGGTGGGGTGCGGAGGCTCTCCACGAGCTGTTGGAGGGCATCGGAGTCGAAGCTGTGGTGGTCCTCTTCGTCATCAGAGAAGAGACTTTCGGGCTGCTCTGCAGGATGTGTTGATTGTCCCTCTGCAATGTGAAGGGGAGATGCAGTTTAACAATGTGTTCACATGTATGTTGTCGCATTGTACACTTTTTCATGAGGACTGCATGACTGTGTACATTGTGTCTGTTTGGGGGGAGCTGCCTATTTGATGGGGGACAGTGGGCATTTCGACAACATGACGGATGTGTGTTTGTACTTGTACATTCTTAACTCACATTTCCATGCAATGCCAAATGTGATTGTCCAGTTTCTACACACAAGCGGCACCTGTTGTGTCCTGTGTTCTGTTTTGGACGTGTTGCGGTTTGTATCACTTTGTTGTCAATGTTGATGTGCTCTGCATTTTATGTGTGTGTGGGCTGCATTTTGGGGGAGTCGCCCCTCCAGCTCTAGATTTGCTACCCCTTGTCCCTTTCATGCGGTGTGCCTTTGACTTTTGTGCTTATACATTGCTGAGATGTTACATACTTGGGTACATTGGTCTCTTGGTGGGAGTTGGGGGTCTGGGGCATGGTTTATTTGCAGATGGGCTCTACATAATTGTGTCTGTGTGCCTTTGTGCCAATCTCCCCCCGTCCCCCAGTCCCTGGTCATTATTCACACTGGTGCTGTTGTGTTTTGTCATGATTAGTAGTGTCGGGTCCCCCAACTCCTGCCACAGTCTCCCCACTGATGACTGTGGACACCATTTCCTCCATATCGTTCAGCTCCTCCAGTGGCGCTGGACTCCTACCTCCAGTCTATATTGCTGCATTCCGGTTGTTGGCGAGTTTCAGCTTGGTTTTGAGCTTGACATCATTCCAGCCCCTCTTGACCTCTTCCATTGTCCTCTTCAGCACTCCGACTGCATTCACCTTGTTCACAATGGACTGTCACAGTCCATTTTTTGTTTCCAATGACACAGTGGAAGTGACGAACAGTGGTTGATGGTGTTCTACCACCTCCGTTATCAGGATCCTGTTTTCCCGTGAACTGGACCACTTCTTCTTACTCTTCTTCTCCTTGCCCTTCCCTGACCCCGAGGTCCCAAGCTGGTCCTCCGGGGGGCTTGTGGGGTTCTGGTTGTCCACCGTACTTGCTCCGGCAAAATTCATTGTGCTTCGCTGTTGTTTGGCATTTGTTTGTCTGTTTTTTTCTCTTCTTTTATGGTGATTTTTCCCACCTGATATGTGTGAGTTGCAGGCCCGTTGCAGGTTTTCACTGATTTTGGTATCCTCATCGCAACTTTTTTGCATTCGTGCTTCTCATTTTTGCGGCGCTGCGTTTACTTTATCGCGGACATTTGACGTGTTGTTGCGGGCCTATCGCATGGTACCTCCATGTTGTGAATACTTCAGTTAACACAGCGTTATTTTGCTGCGATGGACTGCGATATGAAGAGTTGCGTTAAGCTAATTTTGCGATAATTTTCACACTTTGTTGAGAATATCCCCACAGTGTTATAACGCTCGGAGCCACCAGCAATTCTCGGTAGCAAACAAATTCTCGGAGATAGTGTGTTCCTGCACTTTTATAATTAAAGTTCAACATTTACTGCACTTTCTTGAGAGAGCAATCCAGATATAAGGAACCATTATGTCCTTTATCTGAAAATAGTTATAAAAACTTTCAAAGAACGGCAGTAAACCTTGGAAGAGAGGTACAACAGTTATTTAATAAGAATATTAGAAGTCCTTCTGCAGATACCATTCATTGATCATTTCTATCTCCTAGAGCCAGATTACATGATCATTGACTGGTGTAAACACTGGCCATAAGTGCTTTTATTTGTTTTGCTTCTTTAGTGATATGGAACCGGACAAACGGGTTCAACTTCAGTATATAATAATTACTCAAAGATTTTTAAACCATGACAGAATTAAATCAAACTCACTTAGCTCCGCTTCTGATGCATTAACAGAATTATGAATATAATAAATAAAACAGTAATGCCTAGATCCATCAAGGGTTTTTGCATTCGCAAACGGTGCGATACGCAAATTTCGTCCGTCTGCGAATGCAAATCCCATTTTTGGGATGCATCAAGCATTTTGGTATTTTCGCAATTTTAGAAATCGCAATTTTGTTGCGATTTCGAAAATTGTGATTGCATTTAAGAAATCGCAATTTTGCGATTTCTTAAATGCAATGCATGATTACTTTAGAATTGCGAATTTGCAATTTGGAAGGGGTAAATTAGCATGAAGTTGAACTTCATGCTAATTTATAGAACACTTTCAAACATGCACTAGTTGCATATTTGAAAGTTTTAATTTACACACACACGTGTCCTTGGGTCATGCGTGTGTGTAAATTGCACTTACAGTTCAATTTCAGGGGTGCAGGGAGGGGTTCTTTGAACCCCCCCTGCACCCATAAAATTGCATTCACATTTTGCGAATCGCAATTTGAAATTCGCAAAATGTGAATGCCTTCCCATTGATTTCTATGGGCCTTTTGACCCATAGGAATCAATGGGAAGGGTTTTCCTTAATTGCGATTCGCAAATTGTGAATCGCAATTAAGGAAAATTACCGAATCGCAAAATAATTTGCGATTTTTTGATGCATAGCATTTTGCGATTTCTTCATTGCGATTCCTTAATTTTTCGCAATTAAGAAATCGCAAAATGTTACAATGATGCATCTAGGGGTAAGTCCTTTATAAAAGCTAAGGACAATGTTAAGTTTTATTCAAAGTCAGTTTGCTCCATTCCAATGACATAAACAGCATTATTGTTCAAAATCAGTGTACTTCTTTCTTTAGACAAGGGCTATTTATAAAACAAGAGGAAGGGCTAGTGGTGACATGTTTGCTAAGCAGAAAATGTCATGTTTTTTATGATATAATTTTAACCCTTTCGCTGCGGCGGCTATTCCGCCGCAGCGCTAAAGGGGAGGGGCGGCCGCCGCATGCTGGTGACAGAACCGCTGCGTCACCAGCTACAGTTGAGCTGTGCTGGTGACGGAGCGGTTCCGTCATGACCCCCCCCCCGCTCATTAAACCTGCCTGCGGTTCCGTCATCAGCAGGGGAGGGGTTGAAGTCTGTTTTGTGTAATATGTAATGGAGCAAAATATGTTTGCTCCGTTACCTCTAATACGAGTGGCAACAAGCTTTGGCAAAGCTAAGAGGCTGACAGGCTTTAATGTGAATGTGTAAACAGATCTTCACAAATGGCTGTTTACATGCGTTGCAAACACAAATCCTGTTTATTATACCAAAGCCTGCCCTAATTTCGTTAATAATGGCTGGGAAAAGTAGCAAAAAATGATAGCTTTCTATATAATGCATATAGGAGATAAAGAGTTGATTACCACAAACATGGTGGTGATGGTTGTGTGGACTTCTCAGAAGTAAAGTATTCCATCACATTCTACTGGAAACACTTCCTGGAAGGCAAAATAATATACCAATAGCATGATGTGAGAGGGTCATACTCCTCTGGAAAGTGCTGCAATTAGAAAGAAATTTACTCCGGGAGCTCATAAATTGGGCGTTAAGGTGTGACAGAGTAACGGGGTGGATTCATGAGAGGCAGAACTTGAAAAATAGAGTCTGATAGTCAACTTACATATTTACAATGTACAAAATCTGCTGCTGCAAAAAAAAATCATGCGGCACAGGGTCAGACTGATTTGAATATAGCATGTCTGAACTGGGGTGGCAGCGTGGGCTAAAGAACGGTGATGGATTAAACCCAGATCTGTTGACTGGGTGTGAGTGTTTGATTGGTTCAGATGCTCTGTCCATCACCACCCCCTTTTGTACCGCTTTGTTCGCCATAAGTTGGCAGGGTATGCTCAGACGTGAGTCCCTTGCTCACTTTGTCACTGGATTCAAGCAAGCCTGGCTGAAGACTGCTGTAATGCCAGAAACCGGTCCTAGGAAGCTTGTTTCCGGTCCAGGAAAGGCATGGCTAGGCAGTTCGGGCTGGACTGTTCCCATGAGGCACAGGGTCAGACTGATATGCATATGGCATGTCTGAACTGGGGTGGCAGAGTGGGCTAAAGAACGGTGATGGATTAAACCCAGATCTGTTGACTGGGTGTGAGTGTTTGATTGGTTCAGATGCTCCGTCCATCACCACCCCCTTTTGTACCGCTTTGTTCGCCATAAGTTGGCAGGGTATGCTCAGACGTGAGTCCCTTGCTCACTTTGTCACTGGATTCAAGCAAGCCTGGCTGAAGACTGCTGTAATGCCAGAAACCGGTCCTAGGAAGCTTGTTTCCGGTCCAGGAAAGCCATGGCTAGGCAGTTCGGGCTGGACTGTTCCCATGAGGCACAGGGTCAGACTGATATGCATATGGCATGTCTGAACTGGGGTGGCAGAGTGGGCTAAAGAACGGTGATGGATTAAACCCAGATCTGTTGACTGGGTGTGAGTGTTTGATTGGTTCAGATGCTCCGTCCATCACCACCCCCTTTTTTACCACCCCCTTTTGTACCGCAAAAAAAAATTGGCAACAAGGACAAATGTAACATCAAATTTCTTTTACCCAACTTAATTCGTCACAAAGAGTGCATTTTAAGCTATTTTAATGGGCCAAGATGCCTGCTGAAAAGATCTTTGTGTGGCATGCAATTTTGAGGGGATTATAACAAAACATTTTGACTAATAAAGTAGCACAGGGGGCTCTTGTGTGTGCTGCAAATCACATTGTGTAATGTGTAGATCACAGTTTTTTTTGTTATTTAGGAAGTTAAGTGGGCTACAACTTAGGGTACTGAGATCATTTAGTTACTTCCAATTCATATGTTGCAATCCTTCTAATACAGCACAGTGATCTATTTACCGGCATCAAGGAGCTGCATACAAACTGTAAATCATGGGTTTAGATCTATATATATTTTTTCCTAATCCCCTGTTATTCCAAGCTTGAAAAGGGGAACTCCTCTCAGAATGAATAAAGCCTTGTTAATACAGACACCGCCAATCAGCGTGTTACATTTAATTTCCTGACTTTGTGCTCCTCCCAACCATTCACTTCTAATGTATAATACCTACAAGTATGGACAATGTGTGATTCCCACACCTAATAACTCTCATTTTCTTAAGTAGCGTATTCTGTATTTGATTTACACACATATGGTTTATTGTGCCTTGGTACTTAATGTGAAGCACTCTGATGCTGTACAATGAGATGACATGCACTGTAAAAGAACAAAATAAAAAATAAATGAGTAGGTGCCATTTAAGTCATTATTAGTGTAATTACTCATGGACAAAGATAAATCTTGCATTCTTACAGTGCATGCATATCACTTACATAAAGGGGTTGAACAAATTCAAAAACCCGCCTCCAAGTCATAGTATCTCTAAAGTACATGAGAAATGATAAGCTATGTTGTATTGCTTCGTTCCATTTGCACTGGGATTCGGGTGTTAGGGTCCAGATGACTCCCAGCCAGGATAATACTCGAACAAAAGAAGGGCTGATGGCCCTTTAAATTAGGCTTTTGTTTGAGCCTGGTTGGAAATGAAAATAAGAAAGCCCCCTCTCTGTCTGCAGGTTGTTGCACTGAATAGAATGTAGACACTATGGGCTGCGTCTGAATTGTGTCCGGTGTCAGAAAATGACATAGGGACAAATTTAGCATATTTCCCTAGGTCGGCTGGATCCCAGGTGCGGCCTGAATATAACTGCCAGAACCGGGATTCGGCGCTATCCCCCTACTTTCCAGCACTGACTCTGGGTGGAGCCAACACCCGCATTTTGTATATTTTAAAGAACTGGTAGCAATTAGTCGAGTGGAAATCCCTCTGTCAAGCAAGACCTATAAACCTCACAGACGAGCATCTATTGCACCTTGTCACCTGTGCAAGATGAATATAATCTGGTGTGAACCTGGGCTTCTATGAGAATTCACCAGGGCATATTATCAAGCCCATTATCACTGCTTTAGCGTCAGTTTTCTGCCGATAAACCGGCGATAATTTTAACGCCGTTCTTGATAATATGCCCCTACAGTTATTAGTTTGAGTTGAGTGTAAGTCAAATCTGGCCAAGCAGAGCTCAGCTATATAGGGGTTAACTGCAGTTCAAAAACAATTTGTGTCACACGTTCTAAGTTCACTTTCAAAACCTTTTTAAGACTTGCCTAATATAATATTTGCTTTGAGAGTACAGCTTTTGTTTCGCTAGGAATCACTCAGCGCCAATAAAGACACATTATGATGATATCTGATTTATCATAGCCCCGCAGCCCTTTTCTGAGCGAGGAGATAAAATGGCGGCCCTCCAGCGTCTCAGAGAGGGTGAGTGATGGCGAGGACGCCGTGAAAAGAGCTGTGGGAATACATTGCGAAAATCAGGCTGCCAAATTCGTTTGCCTTCTAGGAATGATGGAGCAGTGGAAGGGGACTAAGAAAGCTCCAGAACTAGGCCTAAGGCAACGCCTACCTGCGTCCCTAAACCCCTGCCATAAGTTAGCGCGTGTCCACCTCACGCAGCAAAGCGAAGCTTCCACTGGGCTCTTCTCTTCGCCCTCAACAGTATACATTGGACAGGACTCTACTCATGTACCCACCACTGCAAAAAAGTCATATAGTTGAATATCACCATGTCAACAACAGAACACACGTCTAATTGACACCTCACCTATCACACACACTACAGTCAACTGCATGCATTAGGGCCTCAGATATACCACTTAGGAGGGGATCACAAGAGCAAGCATTCATAACCAAAGGCCTGCTAGCATAACATGCCACAGCACTCAATAAACCAGCATTAGATGCATACCCAGCATCACCTTCTACACACTATGCAGTAATGCATGCCACACACCACTCCTGCAATAGGACACTTAAAGACAGAACTGTGATCACACATCCAACGCTGCACCAATGCGCAGCTAACCTGCTACTAGTGCAACGAACAGCAGATGCTTCCTCTGGCTACCCAACACAATCATGCATCTGTCGGGCAGTGGATATGCATCCTAAATGCCAAAGCGCAAGGGTCACCTTGGCACAACCTAAGGCCCCACCCTGCAAAACCACTAAAGCTTGGTCGATGAACAGCCTCTGTCAAAAAGTGGTGAGTGCCCCTCTTCCAAACTCAGGGTCTGCTCACCCAATGTAGATGAGGGCAAAGCTCTACGTAGTCCTCTGGCAGAGCCTCAGCTGGCACTGCCATCAGAAACCTCCGGCTGATGGACTATTTGATAAAAGTGAGATGATCAATGTGCATCAGAAAGACAACCTATTTGGGGCAGTGTATCTAATCTACATGTTAGGTCTTACCTGAGATAGTGCATGCACTGTCGTTTGCAAGACATTTTATTTACTTACGGGAGATATAGAGCCTGTCCACTGCTTGCCATTGTTTGGCTTCATTTATCACTCTAATGATCTTGTTTCCCCTTGGTCAACACTTGCACTTCCTCTTCGAACATTTGTTCCACCCCTGGAGCTTGGCCCAAGTACTTCATCCTTGTTTAGTGTGTATCCTTTCCGTGCTCGTTTACTTTGGATGTAAGTACCTTTTTCATCTTATAGTTGCAGCAGTGTGAGTTTACAGGCCCACTTTGTTGTTGCTTGCCCCTTTGCTGCTTTGCCCTGTCCTACTGCATTGTTACTCTACCCCATCCCATTTCAGCCATGCTGCATAGCAGCTGTGCTGATGTAAACCATGCCTAAAATACACTAACAGTGTCAATTACTCTCACATAGGCAAGACCAATTAGCTTTGTCAATGCTTTTTTTTTAGCTCCAGAACCGCTGTCTCCTCTGTGACGTAGAACACATTGGGTGCACATACTGGCCCCCACCAGTTCAATCGTAGGCGTGGGAGAGCAGACACAAGCAAGATTGTCAAGGTGTGCGCTGAGTGGCAGCTTAGAAAAGAAGCGCATGTTCTTGACTAAGAGAGTAAGTAGAAGTGATGGAGCAAGGATTCGCACGTGAAGCGCCTTGCCCAGTGCAAGAACCTCGCCAAATGTATAATACTACTAAAATCATTGTTTGTCGTTTATTGTACGTTTTTCCAAACACGCGGGTGTCCCCGGATGCTTGCTTGTGTGTCTTTTTCATATTAACGAAGCTTGCATTAAGGAAAATGGCTGCTTCGCTGAAATTCAGTCTGCGCATGCGTCGGTCATACCCATGTGATGTGACGCACTCGCATTCTGGAGGGAGTTTTTGTGCTCATGCGCACTGTTGCATAAATGGCCGCTTGTCTCTCACCACGCTTTCTGCTTGCTACCGCTGCTTTAGCCTATCTGTCCTTTCGCACTAAACCATAATGCTATAGTCATTATAAAGTAAGGGTTGGTTAATGTTCTATCATGGTATACAGTGTAATCATTTTGGATGTGATTTTAATTTGTTCTCGCTTACTTTTCATGTACCGCGTCTTTGTGGGCTGGGGCATACGTGAGCAACGCCATCTTGAGGCTCCTCTGAACCCTGTCAGCTGACCAGGGAAAGTCCTAACTGCGCAGAAGCTAAAACTAGCCAGCTGGCTCCTGAAGCTCGATGCGCCTGGGAACCCATCCCGAAGATGCAAGATTGTACCTTGGACTATCATACACTGTTGCTATATACTGAACTCGTGCATTGTATTCTGTATTCCTATGCCTGGGAACGTGAACCCGGGGGGCGGGTATGCAAACCTGAATATTAAATATGGGAAAGCTGAATTTTAGGAGGTGGTAAGGATCGCACCACCTCTCTTGACCAATCATAATATGAGAAGCTGTCACTTGCAACATTAGTGGGTGGTCTGAGGGTCCCCAAAACTGTATAATTGCCCTAGTTTAGCTTAGGAAAATTGTCCGACTTGTCCGAGTAGCAGACCTGTCACTGACCCTACGATCTCAATAGGTGCTCAATCTGAAAGTGCTGCGGAGCACTTTGTCCATACTTTCCACAAACTCCTAAGGGGTGGAAAATCCTAAGTGCTGGAGAAGCACTTTGCTGGGAAATTCGAAAATCCAATCGGGGTTTCTGGCGGATTACTTGCAGAAGGGGGTAACGCAGGCGTTGCTGTCCGAAGCTGTGGGTGTTGGTCGTACCCTGGGAGGCCCAGTCCTTTGACCCGAACCTGAGGGGTATCCTGTCCCGGTCTGTCCGTGGGTTGTACCTGTTCGCATCTGGTGTTCCTTTTCCGAGGGTCCCTGTCCCCGTCTTCCCAACTGACCCGTGGCCAGGGTTGGTCTTCAATCTGAATTAGGTAAATATCGATTGTGGGTTAGCGTATCTCTATCTCTCTCTCTCTTTCTTTCTCTCCCTCGTATATTCTATTAAAGCATTTTTACCTGTAATATTGCTCTATTGCCGTTGAAACATCAAGTATATGTGTCTGATTTAGTTGGTTCCTTCTCTCCCCCCCTTCCTTTAGGAGCTCATTGATTTTATTATAAGTAATAGCGTGTTCCCATTTTGCCCTTTCCTTTAGTGGATTGCAGTGAACTTAGCAAGAATAGTCTAAAGTGATAAGGATAAGTACATGTTTTTAGGTCCATCCATAACTCCTGTCTTAGTATATAATTGCAGTGATTAGTTCTGTTCTAAAAAAACCTACCTCTAGTCATCCCATATATCCTAATGGTCATATTTTTTGTGCAAAGTTACCTATTGGTGTTGATATTGATGTTTGACATATTATTCTGCATATCGCTTATTGTCTTGGCATCTTCTCTTTGAATCTTCATATAAAGGGTTAAACTTCAACAGGTGTCTGTGGTCATTTTACAGAAAGTGAATAAGTATGTACTGCCGTAAAGAAATGTTTTAGGTTCCTGTCTACTATTTTCCCTTTTAGCTCTAGGTCCGTCGAAAGTTTGTGCCTGTGGTAAGTCAGGTACATGGTAAGCAGAGGTTATCCTGAACCTTTTATTACTCATAGAAGCGTGACAGGATTTCACCCGGTTCACAGGAATCACTAATTGAAATCGAATGCACGCCGGGGCCCAGTGCGTGTAAGAAATTGGTGACCCGGGTGAACTGCGCGCTCTATCAGTAATTTTCTGGTAGCAGTAGTATGGTTTGGACTAGTTAGATTAGGTAGACAGGGAAATTAAGAAACAAACCGTGAATATAAAATGTGCTGCTGATTTTCTACTATATTGTTTGAAATACTTTGAAATGTTTTAAGGATATGTGTAAAAGTATATGATTTTTGCATTTTTGCTATAGATATTACATGTTGAATTAACCCAGGATTGTTTGTAAGTGTTCAGTGTAGTCCGAATCCCCGGGGAAGTATTTTAGCTAACGGTGAGCAGAATCCGTTTAGCTGTTGAAGTCACTAGGGTCTGAATCATTAGTGTAGGGTTAAAGGAATAACTGGAAGCACTAATTAGGATCTTTGTTATATCTGAATAATTGATAGCTACGAGTCCGGTATAAAACTTTCATTGCGATATCACCTAGTAAGGGTCGCATACGGAAGGAAGTAGTAGGGTCTCCGAGGCTTGACTGGTAAGTAAAATAGTTCACTGGTGAAATCCCGGCTCAGTACATATCCCTGACGAAAGTGGATGAGTCGGAAGA
Organism: Lissotriton vulgaris; assembly: GCF_964263255.1. Classification (NCBI taxonomy): domain Eukaryota; kingdom Metazoa; phylum Chordata; class Amphibia; order Caudata; family Salamandridae; genus Lissotriton; species Lissotriton vulgaris. Next base: position 248,930,778 of record NC_141693.1, on the reverse strand, counting down.
ATAACGGGTTCTATATTACTCGAGTGTGAGGTTAGGCAAAGAAGTCTACCCAGAGTGAATGAGAAGTAGACAGAAGTGGTTTACTTGCAGTGAAAGGAAGTTTTTCTATCTTTTTAGAACACTCAGACATAGTGGCAGACGTTGTGTGTTAGTAACTAAGTTTTACATTTGCACTTTAGGAAAAGTTAAAAGTTTCCGTTACCTTGTGAAGGAGGGAGTCAGTCGGAGAGCTGCTCTGACGTCACTCCGTGCCGCGCTGGTATTGGTCAAGACAGCGGGTGTGTAGTGAAGCTGAATTTGTGAAGGAGGGGTGAGTGCCGGAGCGTGAGACTTGTTCTCGTGAAAGGCCGCGCACCCATTGGTTAAGAATTTCTGTATTCACAGACCTGATTGGGTATTGTGAAATAAAAATCGCGCTAGCATTGGAAGTACAAAGGTAAACAAAATTGATCAAGCCGAGTTCAAAGAGAGTCCCGAAGATTATATGTGGTATCCAGATTTTATACCTCATCCCAAATACCTAGGATTTTATAAGGATCAGCTTAGACGAGGTAGACCACACATGATGTATGGAATGAAGAGGAAAATGTCATTTACTGACAAGGTAAAGAATTTCTTCAAACCCGACAAGCCCATTAGGACGAGGGAAGGTGTGCTCATTCCCCCGCCGAATACTCCTGCTTCTTTCATGATGTTTGATAAAGGGTATCACACTTGTGTCTGGTTAGAAAATTGGGCAAAATATACTGTAGATGACGGAGTTCTAGCATTCCCTGTTGAAGGTACCTTTGATGGTCGGATCCTGTTTAACTTAAGGACCCGTATGAATGAATTACACCCTAGACCTAGGTTGACCCAGTACGAAGCTCTGGAAGAATGGGAGATTGAGGCTGCAGAGCGAGATAAACCCCGGATGGATAAGGGAGTGAGTAAATGGTATCCTAAGCTTCCAACGCCAACCAAAGAGCAGAAAATGAAACAGTGGAGGCAATCTATGTTAACTGAAGGACTATTCCCTATGATGGGGGTGTTGGAAGAAAGGAAAGGAAAATGCAAAGAAAAGACCCATCACCTAGCACCTATGGGGGACTTAGATGATGAACACTTGGAAGATTTGCTAATGAAAAATCCACCTCCCTATGATGCAGACTCAGAACCTGTGCCCTCTCGAAATCCCTTTACAAATTATCCCAGATGTAGGAGGGACAGTAATACAGATGGAACAGGGACAGACAGTAAAACCAGTGAAAGGGACGGGTTTTGCAGACCTAAATCCACAGTCCCGAATTATCAGCCATTCGGAGAAGATCCACCTCGATTGGTCACTCCGACAGCTCCGAATATTTATCCGTCCTTAGTACCTCAAGTATTGCATGACAAATCTGCCGGAAGGGTATTAGGAGAAAAAGAGAGAGAGGCCCTGTCTAAACAGCGAGATGAATTAGTTCGAACCATTGCCCAGATGCATCCCCATCCTGATTCCTTGACTATTCCAGTAACTATTGGTCCAGCTATTCCACTGTATAGAAATGACATGACTAGTCCCCATCCTCCTGTTGTCACCTCAATGCTGCCTACTTCTAGCATCCCGACCCCGAGGAAGGAGGTATTCATAGATGAGGATCAAGAAAGTGAGTGTGAATCTGTGGTTCTGATGGATCTGCCCATTAGAGAATCGAGGGCTAGTATAATAGGGACAAAAAGTCAGCCCAGACAAAAGGAAGTGTTGATTGAAAGTGCAACTGGGACTAAGAGTGCCACCTTGGTTTCCCCAGAAGAATTGGACAAATGGACAAAGGAGCTAGAGAAAGAGGTCACTCCCCAACCCAGAGCATTGGAAATATATAAATTGAGAATAGAAATAGAAGAAATGATGGCTGGGAACGTAGGAGTTGAGCGCCTAAGCTCGTATAATGAAGAAGAGTTACTGTTTATCAGTAAAAATCTTACCCGGAGCGCTAGGTTGCTCCATGAAAAGATAATGGATACAGCAGAAGAAATGGGAATTGATGTTAGTCGCTCCAAAATTCTTCAGAAACCTTACAGAGTGGATTTCTCAGACAAAGATTTAGAAAGCCTGAATGTGATGGGAAAACAGATCCAAGTAAAAGAATTGTTGAAACTCCTGCAGAAGTGGGGCGAGGTGGGGAAGTGGAGAACCCGGTGGGCAAAGAAAAAGGAAAGCAGCAGGGCTGGGTCAGTAACTTCAGAATTCGTATTAAAGGAAGTAACGCCAACAGAAAAATTGTGCCCCATGAGGGAGGTCCCGGGAGGAAAATATGTCCATGTCCCTTGGTCCCGACAGGATATTGTGTCATTTACAAATGACTTCCCGAAATTACGGGAGAAGCCTGTTGATTGGTACAGGCAGGTAGAACGCTTCATAAAAGTTCAGAAATGTCTGCTGAAAGACCTGGATGGGTTTTTCGACATTGTGGTCCCTGTAGATCTGTGGACCGACTGTAAAATTGAAATTGATTGGCCCAGTGAGGAATTTCCCAGAGATGAGAAAACAGGTGCGCCTGCACCTGAAGTAATGAGGAAGTATGAACAAGTCATACAATATCTCAAGAAAAAGGTTCCCGCAAAGGAAACAGACTGGACCCGAATAGATAGAACCACCCAAGAACGTGATGAAACTGTTCACTCCTATTATGAAAGGCTACTGCAAGTGTTTAAAACATACAGCGGTATCGACAATGTGGACATGAAAGACATGACACATTTCAGTTACAGATTTGTGCTAGGATTAAGGCCCGAAATTTCACAATGGATTAGAGACAATAAAATCAGTTGGCAGGGAAAACCAATAGATGATGTCTTGAAATATGCAAAATACTGCGAAGATGAAATCGAAAACAAAAGGAAGGCCCTCAAGGAGAAGGTAATGTGGGCACAGGTGAAGTTGGCTGAACAACAAGAACAGCAGTTAAGTAATTTGAATTCTAATAAGAACTCACAGAATACCACTGGTGGGGGAGGAGGAGGAAAACCCCGAACTAAAATGAGTAGAGAAGAGGCCATGAAGAAATTCCCGTGCCATGGGTGCGGCCAGATAGGGCATTGGAGAGACGAGTGTCCACACCTGCAGGCCGGTAATGCCCCTGTAAATGGTTTAAATCCACAGGTGCAGAAAGAGGGGACAAGGAAGAACCAGCAACAGGTAAAATTACCCCCAGTACCTCGCGCTCCTAGACAGAATTTTAAGAATCAGGGTCAGCAGAATGAGAGGGCGGAAGTATGGGAAGTCGAGAGTGAAAGAAACGCAGTCATTCCACAGTATTTGTTAAATGATACCTTCCTCTGTGAAGATCAAGATTGACGGGGCCTGAGGGGGGAGGATGAGGAGTGCGTGCTTGGCGCCTCCTTGCCGGTAGACCAGACTGGACCATACATTGAAGGAAAGGTTGAAGGAAAAGATGTCACCTTTCTGTTGGACACTGGTGCTACCAGATCTACTGTAAGAACAGTGGATGTTCCTAACCTACCCCTCTCGGGAGAAGCAATCCAAGTAGTGGGAGTCTCAAATCAAATAATAAGTACCCCAGTAACCGAACCAATGGAAATTTCTATAGGAAATTTCAAGGAAATGCACAGATTTGTGGTCTGTGATTCCAGTCCCGTAAACCTGCTAGGACGTGATTTGTTGTGCAAGATGCGTTGTACCATTTTCTGCACACCAAATGGCGTCGAAATTCAGACCCCTGATGAAGATGGCCTGTACAAACTGATGTTAGTTAGACAAGATGCTGATATAAAATCATTGACAATTGAAGATTTACCTGAAGAGCTCCAGTTAAGAGTGGTACCAGAAGTGTGGGATTTCACAGGAAAAGATGTAGGCCTGATGGCAAATGTGGACCCAGTTAAAATAGCAATAAAAACGAATGCTGTATACCCCAAACCCAGACAGTACAAAATGAGTGCAGAAGTGAAAGCAGGAGTGGCGACTGAAATTACCCGGCTGCTCGAAGCAGAAATAATAGAAGAAGTGATGAGCAGCCCCTGTAATTCGCCTATCATTGGGATCAAAAAGCCTAGTGGGAAGTACCGGGTAGTGCAAGATTTGCGCAAAGTAAACCAAATTGTTGTACCTTGCTGCCCTATTGTACCCAACCCTGCAGTAATACTATATCAGATTCCCTGGAATGCAGAATGGTTCACTGTCATCGATCTATGCCACGCATTCTTTTCCATCCCATTACATCCAGAAAGCAAATTCCTTTTTAGTTTTGAATTCGACAGCCATATCTATGTCTGGAATCGTGTCCCCCAGGGGTACACCGAAAGTCCATCGATTTTCAACCAGATACTGAAAAAGTGCCTTGAATCCCTAGTGCTGCCAAGAGAGTCTGTTTTGGTACAGTACATAGATGACCTGTTAGTGGCATCTAAAACCCAAACTGACTGTGTCACTGACACTATTGCCTTGCTGAATCACCTAGGAAAGGGAGGACATAAAGTGTCGCCTGACAAATTGCAGTTTTGTAAGAACTCAGTGAAGTATCTGGGGCACCAGATAGAAAAAGGAATCAGGAAAGTAACTACTGAAAGAATCAAAATAATTAGAGCAATGGAACTGCCCAAAACTCAGAAAGAAGTGAGAATGTTTCTAGGAGTTGTGGGTTACTGTAGACAATGGATTGTAGGGTTTGCTGCACTGGCCAGGCCCCTGATAAAAATGACCAAGAAAGGAGTAGAAGACCCCGTCAGTTGGGACAACGAAAGCATGAACGCTTGGGTAACATTGAGAAATTGCCTATGTACAGCTCCTGCATTAGGTATGCCGGACTACTCTAAATCTTTTGAACTATTCTGTGACACCAGAGAAAATTGTGCTCTTTCAGTTCTGACCCAGGAGCACGGATTAGTTAGACGCCCAGTGGCCTATTTTTCGGCCACCCTAGATCCGGTGGCTGCTGGATTGCCGGGGTGTCTGAAAGCAGTTGCTGCTACTTGTGTCAGTCTGGAACAGAGTGAGAACATTGTCATGGGACATCACGTCACTGTATATGTTCCTCACTCTGTTGTAATCCTGCTAACTAGAACTAAGACCCAGTACCTCACACCTAGTCGGCTGACTAAGTATGAAAGAATCCTGATTGGTGCTGAAAACGTCACCATTTCCCGGTGCAATGTCCTAAACCCAGCGACACTGTTACCTGTCCCCCTGGATGTAGAACCAGAAGAGGAGGGGGAGCATAATTGCATTGATCTGACTGAGTTCAGTACTAAACCCCGTCCGGACATCCGTGAAATAGCATTACTTGATGGGGATGAGACAATGTTTGTGGACGGCTCATGTTTAAGACATGAGAATGGAGGTCTGTGTGCTGCCTACGCTGTGGTCACGTTGACGAAAACCATAGAGGCATCATACTTAAGCGAGGTGAAATCTGCACAGGTGGCAGAGCTCATCGCGTTGACTAGAGCCTGTAAGAGGGGTAAGAACAAAAGAATAACTGTGTACACCGACAGCCAGTATTGTTACGGGGTTGTTCATGACTTCGGCCAGTTGTGGTTGCAAAGAGAATTCATGACTTCCTCAGGCACCCCCATCAGAAATGGAAAAGTGGTGCATAACTTACTGGAAGCTATCCAATTGCCCAAAGAATTGGCTGTGGTCAAGTGTGCGGCTCACAGATCGGGAAACGATGATGTGACCACCGGTAATAGATACGCTGACCAAATTGCACAGTTTTGTGCCCGACACCATATGTCCCTCCAAATTGCATTGTGGAGTGGAACCAGCTGCCAACTTATGTTGTTTGAGAATGTGTCAACGTGGGAAGAACTAAAGGATTTGCAACAGGCAACAGACAGGCAAGAAAAAGGCAGGTGGGCCGCAACTGAATGCAAGTTGAGAGAGGATGGTGTGGTGGTAAGCGCGACTGGGGTGCCTGTGCTGCCTGATAGCTTGGTAGACCCCATGATCAGAATGATACATGAACCAACACATATGGGAAGAGACGCAATGTGTCGGGTGTTTGACAAGGTGTTCTGTAACTCAAAATTCAGGAACCAGGCGGAAAGGCTTTGCCAGAGGTGCCTAGTGTGTCAGCAATTTAATGCGGGAAAAAGGACTGTGGTAGAACAGAGTACCATTGGGAAGGCAGTAGGTCCCTTTGTCAGAATGCAGGCAGACTTTGTAACTATGCCAAATTGCAAAGGATATAGGTATATCCTAGTCATAGTTTGTCTGTTCTCCAGGTGGGTGGAGGCTTACCCAGCAAAGAAGAATGATGCCCTAACTACAGCTAAGCTATTGCTCAGGGAGTTGATACCTAGGTATGGGATCCCAGAGACTATCGAAACGGACCAAGGTGGGCATTTTGCCAACGATGTCCTATTGGAACTCTGTAAAGCATTCAAAATGAAGCAAAGACTACATTGTGCCTACCATCCAGAGGCTTCTGGAGTAGTGGAACAAATAAACGGCACCCTGAAGTCCAGGTTGGGAAAAATGTGTGATTCCACAAAAATGAACTGGATAGAGGCTTTACCCCTTGTGCTGATGAGTTTGAGAAGTATCCCGAACCGAAAGACTGGCCTGAGTCCCCATGAAGTGTTGATGGGAAGAGTGATGCGGCAGACATGGGTACACGGACACAAACTGCTAAGCATTTCTGATGATATGGTGCTAGAATACTGCAAGCAGCTGGGTGACCAAGTGCGTTCTCTCTCTCAGCAGATTGGAGAGACAGAAGACGAGTGGCCAAAGACTCCAGCACATAAACTGCAGCCAGGAGATTGGGTGGCGTTAAAGAAACACACCCGGAGCAGTTGCCTGAAACCCAGGTGGGGAAAGCCACGACAAGTGATCCTCGTCACTACCACTGCTGTAAAGTGTGCTGGTGTACCGAAGTGGATCCACGTCAGCCACACCAAGCGGGTATCTGGAGAAAACGCGACTGAGGCTGAAGGCAGCGCGGCTGATGAGGCTTCCGAAGAGGAGAGTCCGGAACTAGCTGACATCGAGCTGCCGAGCACAAGTCAAGACGTTGAATGGTTCCCCGCCGACGACCCGGTTCATGATCCAATACGAACCAGGAAATATTCCTACTTAGACAGTGAGTGGGATAGTCCAGGTGAGCTAGAAATAGACGAAGCAGATCAGGTCCACGAGAATCACATCACACCTGATCAGGAAGTAGGCCAAGTAGGGTCAGATCAAGGCATCGAGACTCCTCCTGGAACTCCGGAGTCCGGAAAGGGACAGATAGTAATTAGAGCTGACGTTCATGCAGAAGAAAACGAAGAGATCGGAGAGCATGAACAGGAACAGATAGAAATAGATCAATGTGCTCAGACACCAGAAATAAAACCAACTAAACAGAAAAAGCAAGTACGGTTTGAATCTGAGCAGGGTCAGACTAGGGACCAGGCAGAAGAGATAGATGAAAGACCTGGAACTAGTCAGTCAGGTAGGGAAACAGAAGTGCCACAACAAAAAGTAAAAAGAGTGCACGAAGAAGGGCAAGTTTCCTCAACTACTGGGAGGAAAGGAGGCAGAAGTGCACCGCGATACGTCAAGAGACTAAGGCTCAGACTGAAAACAGTCGGAGAAAGACTGAAAGACCGAAAAAGGGCTGAAAGTGAAAGAGAGGCAGCCAAAGGCAAATCGCTGAGAAAGAGCGACAGAATAAAGAAACAGAACCGGCTGTATCGAAGCCCTGAATGGACTTACTTTGTGTTGGAAGAAATTGACGAACCACACCTCAGTGGCAACAGTGACGACGAGTCCATTGCTGGTCGGAGTTCGGACGAAGACCCTCCTTGAGAGAGCCCAGAAGTGAACCTCTGGTACAAGGAAACGAAGAGGGTTAGCAAAAGCCACCTGTAAGCTAAAATGTCTGATCCGAGTGTCTCTGGGAGATCCAGATGTGGGTGTCTCAAAACTTGCTGTAAAATATGCTTATGTAGCGTAGCTATGCTAATAGTAATGTGGATAGGACTAACAATCTTCTTACCGTTTATGATAAGTAAGAATCCTAACTTTTCCCCTACTGAACCTGAAGCAGTAGACGTAGGGGCTGACCCGACTGCAGAAACACCACGAAACTTAGAAAGACGCGACAAACAAGTGAGTCTGACACACACACGACCTAACTTAGAAGCATCAGATGAGGATGGACTACATTTTCACAAAATGAAAAACAGGACACATTTAAATGTTTTTGCTAACTTGTTAGTGCATTATGTAGAAGCTATGGAAATAGAAGACTGTTATGTCTGCATGAAGCTACCTACCTCAGTGGCTGAAGGCGTGACATACCATCATCTACCGTTAACCTATGGAATTTCCTGCAGTATTTTAGCTAGCTTGTTCTATAGAAGCACTTTGCAATACTATTATTCAAATGATGACGTAGTATTTTCTGAACTGCCTATTAGAGGACACTTGAACCGTGTACATACTACAAGTGACGTGACCCGTTATATGGGAGAATATTTTCTGACTATAGGTAACATAGATTTAAATGAAGCTAGAGAATCTAATTTGACCTGTTCTCTGCAAGAGCAGGAAAAGATGTTCATTAAGATGGCAGACAGAAGGAGAGAAAAGTTTCAAAAGAAAGCAAATGACGAAAAGGATAGAGTCCCTAGGTGGGCTGAGCACATGGATAACACCTCGCAAGGCGAAGCTAATCCTGCCTTGTTGCTGGATTTTGAACGAAAGGGGAAACTTTGTATCCATAGGGAAAAGACAGAGTACTATAACAATGTATTCATCGGTTCCAGCGAGTGTGAACATAATTATAAGGTAATTGGAGGTTGGGGTTTCAAAAATGGGTCAGAACCTGTGTTTCCCGGAATATATTATATATGTGGGAACAAGGCTTATTTTAAATTGCCGGATCACTGGTATGGAAGCTGCTACTTTGGCATTGTTTTCCCGAAAATATACCATGTGAATAATGCAGCTGGAAGCGATGAAGAAACTAATGGCTTAGTGCGTAGTAGACGTGAAAGTGTAGGTGAAATTATAGGTGATATTTTTAGTGCACTGATACCTGGAATGGGGGTAGTTCTGAACACCCATAGAATCTGCAAATTGTCTACAGTGGTGGACCGGCTATCAACGGACACTGCTGCAGGATTCCTGATGGTCAATACCGAAATGGTTGCGATCAGATCAATGGTTTTACAAAACCGTCTTGCCCTTGACACCCTATTAGCAAAAGAGGGCGGAGTCTGTAGAATGCTGAAGGCGCAACATTGTTGCACTTACATTCCTGACAAAAGTATCGAATTAAAACAATATGTGAAGAACATAACTAATTTGGAAAAGGAACTCAAACCATTGGAGGTTGACAGTGCCTGGACGAGACTGACTGGAGGTCTCTCCTCTATAGGTAGTTGGTTTTCTAACCTAGGTAGAAATATTTTGTGGAAAATACTGATGCCAATAGTTGTGATAGGTATAATTATATTGATTATTTTTATCTGCTGCGAATGCCAGAAGTGTAAAAAGAAATACACAGTAAATCAGAGGGGGGTGAAAAGAAATATTGATGAACTGGAATTAGAAGAATTAAAGAATACAATCTACAAAAAGGCGAAAAATCACCACTCTCATAGAGAAGCTGAAAGAAAACTGAACAATAAATTTGTTGAAATTGAAATGAGTGATATGGATGAATGAGAAAAGTTGGCATCTGTTTCCTTTATGTAGTGATGATAGTAAATATCATCAAAGAGGGGATTGATGGAGCAAGGATTCGCACGTGAAGCGCCTTGCCCAGTGCAAGAACCTCGCCAAATGTATAATACTACTAAAATCATTGTTTGTCGTTTATTGTACGTTTTTCCAAACACGCGGGTGTCCCCGGATGCTTGCTTGTGTGTCTTTTTCATATTAACGAAGCTTGCATTAAGGAAAATGGCTGCTTCGCTGAAATTCAGTCTGCGCATGCGTCGGTCATACCCATGTGATGTGACGCACTCGCATTCTGGAGGGAGTTTTTGTGCTCATGCGCACTGTTGCATAAATGGCCGCTTGTCTCTCACCACGCTTTCTGCTTGCTACCGCTGCTTTAGCCTATCTGTCCTTTCGCACTAAACCATAATGCTATAGTCATTATAAAGTAAGGGTTGGTTAATGTTCTATCATGGTATACAGTGTAATCATTTTGGATGTGATTTTAATTTGTTCTCGCTTACTTTTCATGTACCGCGTCTTTGTGGGCTGGGGCATACGTGAGCAACGCCATCTTGAGGCTCCTCTGAACCCTGTCAGCTGACCAGGGAAAGTCCTAACTGCGCAGAAGCTAAAACTAGCCAGCTGGCTCCTGAAGCTCGATGCGCCTGGGAACCCATCCCGAAGATGCAAGATTGTACCTTGGACTATCATACACTGTTGCTATATACTGAACTCGTGCATTGTATTCTGTATTCCTATGCCTGGGAACGTGAACCCGGGGGGCGGGTATGCAAACCTGAATATTAAATATGGGAAAGCTGAATTTTAGGAGGTGGTAAGGATCGCACCACCTCTCTTGACCAATCATAATATGAGAAGCTGTCACTTGCAACATTAGTGGGTGGACCGAGGGTCCCCAAAACTGTATAATTGCCCTAGTTTAGCTTAGGAAAATTGTCCGACTTGTCCGAGTAGCAGACCTGTCACTGACCCTACGATCTCAATAGGTGCTCAATCTGAAAGTGCTGCGGAGCACTTTGTCCATACTTTCCACAAACTCCTAAGGGGTGGAAAATCCTAAGTGCTGGCGAAGCACTTTGCTGGGAAATTCGAAAATCCAATCGGGGTTTCTGGCGGATTACTTGCAGAAGGGGGTAACGCAGGCGTTGCTGTCCGAAGCTGTGGGTGTTGGTCGTACCCTGGGAGGCCCAGTCCTTTGGCCCGAACCTGAGGGGTATCCTGTCCCTGTCTGTCCGTGGGTTGTACCTGTTCGCATCTGGTGTTCCTTTTCCGAGGGTCCCTGTCCCCGTCTTCCCAACTGACCCGTGGCCAGGGTTGGTCTTCAATCTGAATTAGGTAAATATCGATTGTGGGTTAGCGTATCTCTATCTCTCTCTCTCTTTCTTTCTCTCCCTCGTATATTCTATTAAAGCATTTTTACCTGTAATATTGCTCTATTGCCGTTGAAACATCAAGTATATGTGTCTGATTTAGTTGGTTCCTTCTCTCCCCCCCTTCCTTTAGGAGCTCATTGATTTTATTATAAGTAATAGCGTGTTCCCATTTTGCCCTTTCCTTTAGTGGATTGCAGTGAACTTAGCAAGAATAGTCTAAAGTGATAAGGATAAGTACATGTTTTTAGGTCCATCCATAACTCCTGTCTTAGTATATAATTGCAGTGATTAGTTCTGTTCTAAAAAAACCTACCTCTAGTCATCCCATATATCCTAATGGTCATATTTTTTGTGCAAAGTTACCTATTGGTGTTGATATTGATGTTTGACATATTATTCTGCATATCGCTTATTGTCTTGGCATCTTCTCTTTGAATCTTCATATAAAGGGTTAAACTTCAACAGGTGTCTGTGGTCATTTTACAGAAAGTGAATAAGTATGTACTGCCGTAAAGAAATGTTTTAGGTTCCTGTCTACTATTTTCCCTTTTAGCTCTAGGTCCGTCGAAAGTTTGTGCCTGTGGTAAGTCAGGTACATGGTAAGCAGAGGTTATCCTGAACCTTTTATTACTCATAGAAGCGTGACAGGATTTCACCCGGTTCACAGGAATCACTAATTGAAATCGAATGCACGCCGGGGCCCAGTGCGTGTAAGAAATTGGTGACCCGGGTGAACTGCGCGCTCTATCAGAAGTTCTTGCGAATCTTGGAGAATGAGGCATGCTGCCAGGGTCGGACTGGCCTATAGGGCAATGAGGTAGTGCCCGATGGGCTGGGCTGGCAGACCATTGTGTAGGTTGTTTTTTTTTGCAGTTGTAAGCCAATTCATGCTGATTTTCCTGATATTACCTCTTTTTTAGCTATTTGCTTTATTATTGGGGGCCACTTTTGTCCCAGTCTGACCCTGCATATGCGAACTGAGCCCACACCCAGGGAAAAGACCTTTAAAGGGCACGGGAGCTGCCTGCAACAGTCTTCTTCCGACTTGTCTCCCAAGAAAAGTGCATTTAGACACTGTTTCTGGAAGCTGCTGATGCTCTCCTTTCTCTTGCACCCTAACATTCCCCACATCCTCCCATTTTTTAAACACACAGACAGGTAAAGAGGACAAATGGGAGGGGGTGCCAAATGTGGTGTCGCCCAGGGCACTCTCTGAGCCAAGCCCAGCTCTGCATGCAGGGTCAGTGGTACAAGTGATGCAGTGGGAAAATCCCAAGGGACCATTGGAAAAGGCAGCGGGGGGGGGGGGGGGGGGGGGTTTAGAGCTTGTTAGATGATACTAAAATATCTGGCGTCCTGATATGGTGCCGGAAAACAGGCATCCAACCTCAACCCATAACATGGAGATGGAACTAAAAGTTTCATGATGCAAGGTGTTTTTAAAAGGGAACATTATGATTGGCTGAGAGGGTCACATTTTTGGCATCTGCTACAGCACCGAACAGTCATCACCTGAAATAGAAGACGTGTAGAGAAGGGAGCACCGCGGCACGCCCCCGCAGCAGTGCGGTGCAGTGGGGGCCCCCCAACCCTTTCAAGAGGGGATCTATTGAGCTCAAGACCAATGAATACCTATGAGATATGGTAGACTCTGGCCCTAATCACATTCTGCAGAGGGGGCATCATTTTGCATTACGCCATTTGGGACAACTTGGGGGTAATGGGGATTTGGCCTGGTAAATTTGTAATCATGCAGGCAGAATCAGAGTAATTTGAGAAATTACTCATTACTCTTGTAATGCGGAATTATTGGAAGTACGCGATTATGCCAGCTTGAGTAATTAAGAGTAATTTGCAGAAAAATCCTACCGCAGGAGCACAAAAACAACAAACCACGGGCCATATTATCAAGAAAGGGCGATACATTATCGCCGTTTTTATCAGCAGGAAACTGCTGCTAAAGCGGCGATAATGGGCTTGATAATAGGCCCTTGTGAATTCCCATAGAAACACAGGTTAACACCGGACCCTGGGCTTCTATGGGAATTCACAAGGGCCAATTATCAAGCCCATTATCGCAGCGTTAGCGGCAGTTTCCTGCCGATAAAAGTGGCGATAATGTATCGCCCTTTCTTGATAATATGGCCCTAAGAGAGTGCGGCTGCAGATGTTCGTGTTGCAGCATTTAGTGCTATTTTTTTTTAGTAGATAATGCATCCTCGGCCCGCTTTGGACACAGGGCATTTTGCACACAAAAAATAGCGCAAAATGCTGGACTATGCTGGATTAGGCTGGGTTATGCTGGATTATGCTTCACATAATATTAAGAGTAATTTTGCAGTGGTTACAAGTAATTACGCTAGAGTGGAGTGCGCCACCCCTAATTGGAAAAAGCTGGCTGTATGGTCTCTGGTAACAACTGCAAATGGCGTTGGCGGTAAATGGAAGGCGACCCCTGTGCTGTGTAAGCGCCGAAACGATGCACAACCCAAAATATTTTTAGACAGTGTAATTGTCAAGCAATGTTGCATTCCCATTTCCTTTTGCATGCACAGTCCTTAAGTTTGAGATGAGTCCATCTCCCAGACAGGGCTCCTGTGTGATTTAGTTGCACTCAGTTCATTGTTCAACCTTTAATGGAATGTCATTAAAAAGTACACTTAATATGGTATGGCAAATACCGTAGTATATTTTTCGTCGAATTAAAACTAATCTAAAATCGTAATCCTAATTATGTTTTAAAGTTTAGCAAACTTAATTATGTTTTAAAGTTTAGCACTTAAAATTTGCCCGAGCACTTTACGATTTTGATATTACATCTTTTTAAGGTATCGTATCACTATTTCGCTTAGTGTCCAGGTTATCACCCCACGTTTTCATTGTAAGTAGCACAAAAATGAAGGCTTCTCACAAAAAAAGCCCCCCACGCTGGGTTTGTCACAGCTATCCAGTGATTAAAGTTAATTGTATTTCAGTCTTAAGCTGCTCTGTACTTCTGAATACTGTTGTGTACTTTTACCATCTACAAAATCCGGCTTCCTCCAAAAATGTTTTCCCCTCTAACCCGCTGAACCTCACCCACATCAACCCACTGTGCCCCATTTACTTCATTTTCTTCATAGGTTCCCACCTACTTGTGCACTTGATTCAGTGCCATTTACTGCCGTTTTGTTTTTTATTATTTTATTATGCTCTGGATTACCTTGTTTTTAGATGAGTTTGCAACAGAGTTTACATTTAGAGGATTTCTATTCAATGAATGTGAAATATACTTGTGGCGTCCCATACTCACATTTATAAGTGTCACCTGAGACAGCGCATGTGCTGTCACTTACAAGGCATTTTGGTGGCTTACAGCAGGCATAGAAGCTGCCAATTTTATTTTTACCCTTGTTTATAGTCAGGGGTGGTTTGTTCGACATGGTAGTGGAGCTCCTCGGGGAGATACACCCTATCTTAGAACAGTCGATCTGTGGCACGGTGCTGGTAAGGTAAAGAGAACCACCCCAATCCCTGTAGTGTGGCCTCGGCCACTAAACCAGACAATCGATCCCCAGCACACGCACAAAATCACAAAGTATTCAGTCATTGTCGACAGGTGTGTCTGCTACTTTGTTCTTCTTGTGATTGTAGGTCCACCTTTCTCAGCCAACACGTGTTTCGTCGCTTAACAGACAAAAACAACTCCTGCGACTTCTTCAGGGCTACAAGTGCTAACGCTTATGCTTGGCTGCTGGTGTTGACTCCAATCCGTATTGCTGCTTCTAGGGGCATATTATCAAGGGGGTTTATCTCCGCTTTTTTGGCTTTAAAAGCCAAGAAAGGGGAGATAAAATTATCTCCCTATTACCTAGCTGTCGCTAACACCAGTTAGCGACAGCTAGTAGGAGATAGCGACCATCTTGGGCCCCACTTTGCATGTCAGTGATATAGACATCGCTATCTCCTATTACCAACTTTTGGAGATATTCGCGCTAAGCGCGAATATCTCCAAAAGCTAACACCTGCCCTGAGCAGTTCTTAGCCATGTTATCCAATGGGAGGTGGATAACATGGCTAAGAGCATTAGCTCGGTAATGCATGAAAATCGCTGACTTTTCTGCGATATTCATGCATTGCGGCCAATTTTTATCGCATTTGCGATAAACCTTGGTAATACCAAGGTTTATCTGCGATAAAAATCGCCGCAGCTCAGCGGTACATTTTTGTCTCTAATCAAGCAATAGCGATAATTATCGCTATTGCTTGGTAATATGCCCCCTAGTGTTCTAACCATCATGGTGTCTCTGTTCCCTAATAATATAAATGCATGCAAACCAGCTTACCTTAAATTAGTTGTCGAGCCCTGTATGGCAAACACGTGAATCCGAGGACGCAGGCAGCAAATTGAAAGTACAGGTGACTTCCTTACTAAGGAAGCGCACTGACATTAATGATTTAGTTGTTCCAAAGGAGAAGAATCTGGTTGGAGTGCATTTATATTATTGGGGAATACAGACACCATGAGGGTTAGAATACTAGAAGAAGCAATACTACAGCCTACGGGCCAGAATTAACACCGGAAGCCAAGCATAACCGCTAGCACTTGGAACCCGGAAAGAAGTCGCAAGCCATGAAACATGTGTTGGCTGAGAAGGGCTGAGAAAGGTAGACCTACAATCACAAGAAGAAGACACACCTGTCGACATTGACTGAATACTTTGTGATTTTGTGCGTGTGCTGGGGAATTGTTTGTCAAATTTTTACCCTTGGTTGGCTTTATTGTCCAGCTCATTTACTGGCATCTCCATGGTCAGTGTGTGCTCTCTTAAACCTCCTCTTGTTGAATTTTGCCCTCCCCTGGAGCATGACCCAGGTACCTGTGTCCTTCCACTGCTCGCTCTTTCGGAGCTACTTTTTTTCATTTTGTTGAAGCACTCCATAAAAGTGCATGTATTTTCAGGTCATCTCCCTCATGTTCTTCTCCCCCACACATGTAGCTTTCTCTTATCCATGTGGTTTTGTCCACCACCCAAACTCTCGCCCATGAGCTTCTGTTCCTCCCTGTGTTGCTCTCTCACCTGTACAGTTGTGGCCCCCTCCCATGCTCATTACACCCTCGCTTGCCTGTATGACCACCCCCACCCACTTCCATGCCGCTCTCATTCATCCCCATCTCTCCTCCATGTTGCTGCCTCGCACGCCCATGACCCATTACCAGATCTCCATTGAAAGCATACATTACGCCCATTCTTGCCCATGTTGTTCTATGCGTTCCTATCCCCCATGTTGATCTTGTTCATTCCATGCACCCCTCGGTCTAGCTGTCCTCCATGTTGGTGCCCTACCAGACCTGCTACAGGAACCAATTGACATTTAACAAAGAAACAAAAAAAGGCCCATGATGCGGCTGGTGGGCTGCGTCATTTTGTAGGCGCGTATAATTTTTTTAAAATCTTTCCTCCATGCTGTACAGCATCAAAATTCCAATTTGGGAGAATGTTATTGGAAAACAAAAAACCTTTACTGAGTGGGCACATCATATATGACACCTGCTCAGCAAAGCTTCAGTGCCTCCAAAGTCGCCACAGCGTCTGCCCACAGAGGGATCCCCACCAGGCATACCTCCACCAGAGATGGGGAGGCCACTGCTTCCAGTGACACGGGAGCCACCGGACTGTCCGCCAGACTCTAAATGACCCCCAAAACCTCACATATGCACTTAATGAAGGCGCAAACTATTCAGACTCTGATCAGCGATTGGAACCTCAGTACATTCCCAGGCCACGAAATGCGATGCAATGGTGAACTGATAGCTTCTTGTGTCACAACATGCAACATCCCGACACTGCGGCCTGCTGATTGGGGTGCCTCGGACCTTACCCACGAATAGGCCATATAGATAGGAGCCAATAGGACGGCAATAACACGAAAGCAGCACTCAACAGAGCCCGGAGAGATGCGGCACTGGATGCCCCGTGCAGCAGGCGGAGGCAGTCCGAGCCTTGCCCCCTTCTCGCCCTAGAGAGCCGGGCTCTGGCTGCAGGGGGTGTCGGCCGGCCCAGAATGATCCGTGAGCGCGGCTCTGTGCGCCCGGGCACCCCATGGGTTCGGGAGAACCCAGCTGACCCTCCACCCAGATGTGAGGACATAGACTGCAGCAACCCCTCTGTGCCCCCTCTCCAACAACTTCTGTTGTAGTCAAACAAAGTGCTGCTGCAGCCGGGCAAGATCGAGGAAACAGTGAACTTTTCCCAGGTATGGGGGCGAGGGAGCCATGACCGGCTGATTGTCTTCAAAGTTACTCCAGTGGACCCGAGCCTTCACGCCTCCTCTCCATTCTGGACTTTGATTTCTGAACTATGTACCACCCCCCCCACCCCTGGACTTCTCCTGGCACTCTAATTCATTCTCACTGGGTCACCCTCATGGACTTCTTTACGTTTTTTCTTTTGCCCTGCCTGCCATTTTGCTGCTGTTCTCGGACGCTTTTCTCTGGACCCTGACCCGCCATCTTGTCCATTCCCTTGTCCTTTCCCCTTTTCCCTCGTTTCCCCCGTGACGATCCTTAAATGTTTCTTCCTTTTTCTGATTTGCCTTTTCTCCATACCCTTGTATCCCTCCCACCCTTCCTTGGTGTTGTGACTGTGTCCCCCCTCCGACCTCACTGAATGGAACTCTGCTCTCCTGTTTGTTTGGGTCTAGACCTGAGAAAATCTACTATTTGTATATACATGTATATAGCGATAACTCTAATCACTAGCGTATGCAGTAGACATTTGTTCTCTCTACCATTCGTATGTGACTCTTAGAGTATATCTATTCCTATCCCTTCCCTATGTGTATAGAGATAACTCTAATCACTAGCGTATGCAGTAGACATTTGTTCTCTCTACCATTCGTATGTGACTCTTAGAGTATATCTATTCCTATCCCTTCCCTATGTGTATAGAGATAACTCTAATCACTAGTATATGCAGTAGACCTTTGTACTCTCTACCATTCCTATGTGACTCTTAGAGTATATCCATTCCTATCCCTTCCTTGAATGACTTTACTACCTTTACATTTGCAATGTTTTTGTATCTCTTACTTGTGTGACTTTAGAACTTGTACATTTGCCATTTTTTTCTCTGTTTGTATCTTTTATGTAACACATGTAATCCTAAATCCTTATGTATCGCAACTGGTTCTTATGCAAAGCGCTCTGACACCTTCGGGTAATGTTCGCGCTATATAAAATCGCATACAATAAAATAAATAAATAAAATGTACATGCCAAATAACAATAAACGGAACAGGAAGCTGCATTTACATGTACATGTCTAGACCCACGATCACTCCTAACTCTCCCACAGGTTAAAACCTCACTCACTCCCTCCTCACCACACCACCCATAAGGCTCTGGCACAATTCTTTTCTGTATTTATGCTTTTTTTATTGTTGTTGCAGTTTTATGCACAGCAAACTTGTCCCAAGGGCTAAGAGCGCTTTACACGAGCACCTAATTACATTGCACGAGGTCAGATTCGTTTTTCGTTAGGCAGGGGGTGATTTCGTGATCTGCCCAGAATCACGGAAAGTTGAGTAGATGCTGGGACTTGAACATGGTTTCCCACTTCCAGCGTCTGCAGCTCTGGCCCCTGCACCACGTCTTCTCCAAGTATGATGTGCGTAGCACACACCTATCTAGAAGTAAACAGTATACTGTACAGAACATGGGTTTTGTAAAGAGAATGCAGGAGAGAGGGAACAGGCAAGAAGGAGAGAAGAAATACTGCACGCAGGCAGTGGTTTACAGGGGAAGTGTGTTATACAAGAAAGGCCCGGGAAAAGGGGACACGGCAGAACACATATTTTTGCCATTTTGTCTCCCCCCTCAGTGATGACACCTGGGGCGGCCCGCACCCACCGCACCCCCCTTCCTATGCCCCCGTCTGTAGGTCACATGGATGGCTAGATTCAAGTGGTTTCAGGTGAGCAGGGTTTTTTTTGCGTTTTTCATGTTGGCTCTTGAAGCAGGTGATAGGCAGTGGGACGTCAAGTTGGCATGATTCTAGAGCAAGGTTATTGTCTGTTGCCATAGGTGAATAGGAGGATTGGGTGGGCGTCAACCAAACTTTAAACCTGGATAAAACGGGGAAATAAAAAGTTACACTGTAGGAATGCAAATAGAACTTGATAGATGTAGGTGAAGCAGTAGGAGAATTAAAAGTCAAAATATCACTGGCAGGGTAGGAGTTAGGAAGTTGTAGGATAAATATGTAAAGGGGGGACTTCAGGGGTGGGGGGGATCAGTGATGGTAGGATTTGTGTATAGTGAGATTTAGTTTTGTAAATGCAAAGGCCTAAGCTTTATTGTGTGATGTGCAACTGTTTTCAATAAAGCGGCCTTTTCCACACCAGATTTGACTCTGTGGTTTGTGCTGCCCCGTTCATCCAATGTATGCAACAAAGGAACAGCTTAATAGTGCCATTCTGTTCACATACATGAAGAAATTAAGTGCTGCAACGTGATAAGATCAACACACAGAACAGACATGACGCTGCTTGATCACCAACAGGACTGGCTCAAGGGGCTTCACGCAGGCCCCTGTAGCCTCTGCACTGGAGGGGACCCTAACCCTTCATGGGGGGATACTTCAGTGGGCCCCCATTCAGCTCAACTCCAAAGAATATCTCTGAGACATAGAAGGCTCAGGGGCTCCTCATCACATTTTGTAAGGCCAACCAATCATTTAGGACACACCACTGGCTATCTGATGTGCAGCAGGGTTAGCAAGAGTGCAAGCTTCACACGCACATGTACACGCGCTCATGCAACCAACACATGACAGGTTCTGTCAGTGCAAGCTTCCTAACACACAGACCAGGTACAGAAGCTGGGTTGCAAGCACTCCATGGTAATTTTGTTCGACCTTCTCCATCCTGGGCCTCGTCACTGATATAGGGGCGCTTTGGTGAGATGTGTGTCCCTTGTAAGTAGGACATTCCCATCCTCCCTCTGCACTGACATGGCCCTGGCCAGGTGTTATGCAATGAGGCTACACTGCAGGCCATTTGTTTTTTTTTGCTGTAGTCTCTTAAAGGGTCCTTCCCTCTCAGGTCCTTTCGCGTGATCTGAGCCATTCCTCATTTCTGAGCCTTAGGGGGGCCTGGTTGCTCGCCATGTGCAGCTCAAAAATGTAAAAGACATTTTTGCATGTTCAAAAATCTCAGTATTTCAATAATACCTAACACCCTTTCTCTTGTCAGCTTATGTAAGACTATTTTCTCGCCCTCTCCCCCACACCCCCCGTGGATGCTCCCTTAAACTTCACTCACATTGGCTTCATCGCACTAAGTATAAGTGAGAACTCTTTCACTGTTACCCCAAACTTCTGTTTATCTCTTGGGCACGATAGGTCCCTTAAGCATTTTCCAAGAACATTCTCCAGCATCCAGTGGGTGTCTGCTTCATTTCAGAGTCACATATACTTCACCCTAGAACCATCTGGGACGGGGGAGTCGCACCAAGTCTCCAGCATTCCCCAAGTCTTACTCTGGCGAACAGATCACTGAAAGACTAGAATGGGGATCTATCCATCTGGTTGTATTTCCTTACAGAAATGTACTGCATGTTGCTATACGAGAGGCCCGTTGTATTGTGTGGCCCCTAACAAGACTGTTGTCAGCCTTCATCCATACATTACCTTTGACCCTAGAGTACCCTGTAACCTAGGAGGACACCCTCAGCACCATCCACTCCTTCCCTTCTATCTGGCCTACCTGCTACCAGTCGCCATGCAGCACTAGGGTTTCCTTGACGCTGTAGCCCTTATAGGTTATAGGTAGCCCATCCAGCACCCTATGATGTTCTGGTGAAGGCATTATGTCAGGAGCCTTGGATGTGATGTTATGTTATGTTACGTTACGGTATGTTATGGCGATTTGTATGGTGCACTAATCATCTGTGTGGGTAGCTAGGTGCTTCAGGAGGTTGTAGGTGTGTAGCTCCTGAAGAACTAGCCGAAGAGCCAGGTCTTCAGCTTCTTGTGTAACTCTAAAAGTGAGGAGAAGGCTCTGATGTGTTGAGGGAGGTCATTCTATTTTTGGGTGCGAAGTAGGAGAATGTGGAGCCAGTGAAGCTTCTTGAGGTGAGGTGAATTGTGTGTGCGGTTTGAGAAGTTGAGTGTGAGTCTTGCGGGGGCGATTTGGATGGGCTGGAGTCTGTGTAGGAGCTGCTTGGATATTCTGGCATAGAATGCATTGCCGTAGTCTAGCCTGCTTGTGATGAGGGCTTGCGTGACTGTCCTTCTGGTGTTCTGTGACAGTCATTGGAAGATCTTTCGTAGGATGCATAGGATGTGGAAGCATGAGGTACTCGCTACATTAATTTGAGCCATCATGTTGAGCTCATTGTCTAGAATTGGGGAGAGGATGAAGCCTTACGGCTAGAGCGGTCGACCTCAAAGCTGGGGAACCGGGTTCGAGTCTCGGCAATGACGCTCAACATCCTGTGATTCTGGGAAAATCACATAATCTCCCAGTGCCTAACAAAAATTAATGTGTTCTTGTGTAAAGCAACTGGTGCTCATGTAATGCTCTCTGATACCCATTATCTTCTATTCCAGTTGGCGCTATATAAAACTCTTTAAAAAGACATAATAATCCACAGATTTTTTGGGTGGTTGGTGGGTATTGGTCCTATATCTGATGGCCACCAGTTACAGTCCCATGAGAAGGTCTAATATCTGAAGGCCGATACTTCTGTGTTATCGGAGTTAAGCTCTAAGAATCTGGTCCTAATCAACTCTGCTACCATGGTCATGCAGTTGGTGAAGTTGGTTTTGGTGGTGGTTATCCTATTCATTAGTAAGAGGATGTGTTGGGTGTCATCTGCGTAGGAGACAATGCTGTTTTTTTGGGATCGGATGATAAAGCGGTGCCATGTAGACATTGAACAGGGTGTGGCAGAGTATGATCTCTGGTGATCTCCACAGATCAGGTTCTTGGTCTCTGACGTGAAGGGTGGCAGTCTTACCTTTTGGGTTCTTCCCGTGAGGAAGGACCAGATCCAGATGAGTGTGTACCCTTGTATTCGAATCTCATGAAGTCTTCTGATGAGAGCGTTGTGGGAGACACTGTTGACGGGCGAGCAGAATGAGGGCTGCTGTTTCTGCTAGATTTAGGATGGTCCAGATGTCATCAGTGGCCGCAATGAGTGTTTTTTTGTGCTAGGGTTCTTTCTCAATCCTGATTGAGTGAAGGCCAGCCGGAACTGAATCTCAAGGTGGGTCGAGAGTTGCTTGCCAATGGTCTTCTCACTCACTTTTACTGGGTAGGACAGCAGGGAAATGGGTTGGAATTTGTTCAGCCTGTTGATGGTTTTTTGAGGAGGGCATTTACTTCTGCATGTTCCAAGTCATTCTGGAATATGACGGATTTGATGGGGTGTTGATGATATGGGTAGGGGGGTGTTGATTAGAGATGCTCTTAGGTCGTGGATGTGGTGGACCCCCTGAATAGATGGTTAGCATGATTGTTGTTTGGCCGTCTCTAGTAAGGGGTGTCCTCTCTGTCAGGTGGTCCTCTTGGTTGGTGATGGGTAGGTTAGCGATTAGATTTGTAGGGTCAGGTTGGTGTACAAAGTTTCCGTAACTGTTTGTGATTTTGCTTTGGAAAGAATCTGATAGGTTGTCACTGACTTCTTGGGAGGGGGGATGTGGTTTATGGTGGCTGAGGATGTGGTGAAGTCTTTGATGATCAAGAAGATCTCCTTGCAACTGTTGGAGATTCCTTTGATGTCGTCGGCTAAGGACCCTCCACAAAAACATGAGAAGGGCCATGATGCTGTTTTAAAGCACGCCCTCCACTGAGATGGTCATGAAGGAAGGCCTCGTTATGGAGGTCTGACAGAACAACCAGTTCAACTCTTCACTCTTCAGGGAAACAACCATTGATTTGATTTCAGCCTGAACATCCCATTGTGGCCCATGGGCCTACATCCACCCAGACCAAACTACAAAATAATGAGTAGGGCCAGGTCAAGTGTACTCCAAAACAGAGCAACACAGAAATATCCTAGTGCTTGGTAAATGTATGCCATCTGATGATCGTAAGCCGCGGGCGCACACCCATTGAAATGTCCATATATGGTTCTAAGAGAGAAAAGAGGCACGCGAGACATGCAATATGTCTGCCAGGGGTGTAACGCAGGCCCCTGCAGCCCCCACGGTGCAAGGGGGACCCTAACCCTTCATAGCGCCCACCATTGAGCCCGAAACCAATGATTACATATAAGATAAGGGAGACTCAGGGTCTCTAATCACATTTTAAAGGAGGTAGAACCTAATTTTAGGTCACCCCACCGACGGCTCCCATTGTACAAGTAAGACTGGATGAGCTTGTAGTTGGACTGTTTCATTATTGAATGAATCAACCTTAATCAGCTCAGATGCTTAAGACCGATTCTTCCCTTTTGAAGCTGGACCGTCCAGAACCTACCAAAGGCATTTGCCTTGTATCCACAGCAGCAGTTGAAGTTCGGATTCTTTTTTTGGTTGCATTCGTTTTAATTCCGCCCTATTCCACCACTGCGACTGACACCCTTTATCTATCATAGAAGCCTTGATGTGGCTTCCAGCAGCCTGACAAGATTTAAAAACAAACAAAGATGATAAAACAAACCCTCTATGCACGACGCAGGTATTTGTGCTGCAGAGCAGAAGTAAACCAAAGCCAGGACAGCTGGAAGTATGTGCCAATGGAGGACTAAATTATGTGACAGGGCAGCTTAAATTAGGAGGCAAGAAAAGGCAAATTATGCGGCATATGCAGCACATTGTTTTGCAGTATCATTTCACTATTTTGTTATTTTAAACCTCATTAATACAGTGATTGAGCTCATTCAGTGCCAGTTTAATACCTAAGTACAACTAGTAATTGAAAGGTGGCCAGATACCCTTGCAACATGGGTGATATTGCCAGGCACCGCAAGTGGCACGTTTCTAGTAATGTTGGAGCTAGAATCAAAATGCCTTTTGGTGAAATCTGCAAACTATGCAGCACAGAATGCGTCCCTTGCAGCAAATCCATAACTATGCGGAACTCACCACGGCCTTAAAACCACATAATTAAAGTGGCCTTGACCATAAAGTCCTATTAAAATTGAAATAACCCCTAAAAAGAAAGAATTATGTTTACTTTTTAATTCAATATTTGTCTGCATGTTATTCTCTCGGTTAATATTAACGTATGACACATTCTCCGACGGGTGTGGTGCAGAATGAGTGACATCTCAGACGTGTTTGTTGGCGCTACAAAGAACACATTTCAACACCCACGTCTTATCCTCCGGGGAGAAGCTTGTACCAAAGATATGTGGATTCCTTGGCCATGAGCGGATGGTGGTGGTAGAATTCGCTCTTGGGGTGGGTGCGGCTCCCTCCCTTCGCAAATGTCCCAACGTCTAGCAGTGCCACTATGCCCCCTACGTGCGGAAGTATGCCCACTGGACACCATATTTGGAAGAGGGGGGAGAATGGATTCCCGTTTCCTGTTGAGAAAAGGAGTCAACAAACGGAAATAGAAACCTCTTAACAGCGTGACCGGGGTGACCGCATTTTAACAATCCCGACGTGCCACACAATTTAGGACAGAACAATCTATGGGCATTTATATATCAACTTCAGGGCATCCCGTGCAGCCTTCTGGCCAGCAGGGTAGCAAGGTGCCATGGCACAGATGCAAACGAGAAAAATGCCCCCTTGACTGCTGTTGGGGTAGTTACATACGTCACAGTCAGGGTTCAATGGGCAACTCGGGGATCTGGGCCCCGTGTCACTGCACCAGTTGCACCAATTATATATTTGCCCCCTGCTTCTGGCAGATCTCATTCTTGGCATGGCGGGAGAGGGGGCTATCTGCTCACCAACTTATCTCCACGCGACTCCAGCAAAGGAAAGAGATGTCATCAGACACACTCGTCCAGAGGTGATTGATCAATTTCAGAGTGGGCCCCGCCCTCAATGTTATGTCGGTGAAGTTACAGGGGGTGTGAAAAATCCAAGGGGCATATTATCAAGAAACAGAGTTAAAATTATCGCCGCTTTAGCAGCAGGAAACTGCCGCTAAAGCGGCGATAATGGGCTTGATAATATGCCCTTGTGAATTCCCATAGAAGCCCAGGTTCTAGTGTGAACCTGGGGTTCTATTGGAATTCTCTACGGCATATTATCAAGCCCATTATCACCGATTTAGCGGCAGTTTCCTGTCGCTACAGCAGCGATTATCTTAACTCCGTTCTTGATAATATGCCCCCAAGTGTTACACAAAGTGTAATATATGAGCCATGCCCATTCGGCCAACGAATGTTGGATGAACACTGGTGCAGCTTGGAGCAAAATGCCCTAGTAAAAAATGAATGAAACATGGTGTGCTGGGTTTATTCCTTTTACGTTGGCCACATGTTCCATTGAAGTGGACTATCAAACTGGACAAAATGTGTATCAGCCATACAGCTCTATGTAGAGAACAAACAACAAGCTGCTGAAATTTGATTTCTGAGAATGTATATCATTTGTGTATTAAATAAGTAATGCGTCTTGGTTTCCTTTAATCTCAATTAAATCTGTGCCTCATTTGAAGACTTATTGCTGCTGTCATATTTTTTAAATAAATATAAAATCATTTACAAGTATTTCAATTTTGTTGTGAATGTGAACAGATTTGCCACCCTGCAGCCTTCCCTTTCCTACTTCCTGTACCCCAGCAAGATTGTTACTTGGTTCACAATACTAAATCCCCTCACTTTGCAGTCAACCAAAGGAAAAAGTAAACATCAACCTCCATGTTAAATATGCAGCAGTTTGTCGGAAAATATTGCCTGGCGCATGACCTTTGTCTAATGAACTCACAGCAAATGCAGGAATATAAAAACTAAGCCTTTTAAGCCTCTTATTGCTCATTTCACGTATGTATGTATGTATGTATGTATGTATGGTATTTCTTTAATGCAAACCTAGCCAAAAGGAAGGGGAGAACTCTACAGGGTCAAATTGAAGTGTTACAGGCAGGCACATTCGTTTTCTTAGGGAGATAAGGGGCCAGATGTAGGTCACCAAATATCGGTCGTTACCGATCGGTATTTGGTGATTGAGATGAAGGGGGCCTAAATTTTACAGAATCTGTAAATTTACCGATTCGGTAAATTTACTGATTCTGTAAAATACCGATTCGGTAAATTTACCGAATCGGTAAATCTATATGTAGGTGGCACTGCAAACAGTGCCACAGGTCTCCAAGAATTCGTTATTTACCATGTAATACTACTGCATGGTAAATAACGAATTCCTGTGTACATGCACATCAGTGCATGTACACCTGTGCCATGTGGCACACAGACATGCCCTAAGGGCATGTATGTGTGTCACGTGGCACACAAGCCTGAATCAGGGGTGCAACAGGGTGTCGTGTCAAAGTGACACCCTGTCCCCCTTGTCAATTCAGTAATTTTACCGAATCGGTATTTACCGATTCGGTAATTGCCATAGGTTCCAATGGGCCTCAAGGCCCATAGGAATCAATGGCAATTACTGAATCGGTAAATACCGATTCGGTAATTACCGAATATTCCCGATTCGGTAATTGATTCAGTAAAAATACCTACATAGCATTTACCGATTTGTAAATACCGAATCGGTAAAATTCGGTATTTACGAATCGGTAAATTCTAATTACCTACATCGGGCCCTAAGTGATTTGCCCAGAATCACAGGAGGTTGGGTGTCCCTGTCGAGGCTCGAAGCCGATTCCCCAGCGGTTAGGCTTAAAAGTCAACGAGTAATAGGAAAGTAAGCTGAGCGGTGGACAGTTAATGCATTGTGACATAGTGCACATTAAAGAGAACTAAATTGGAGCAGTGTTCTAAAGTTTTGCAGGGTTATCTTGGGGGGTCTGCACCAGCTTTCCCCCCCCCCCCCCCCCCCCCCCCCACACACACACACACACTTCCAGTGCCCCTGTGCTCATCTGCTTCTGGTTCAACAGCACTTACTTATATGTGAGACATTTTTTGAGACACTTTTGAGTTACCACCAGACTTCATAGAGAACAAAGTTCTGACTCCTTCCCTCTGCCTCAGGGATCTCCCCATGGCTTTTCCAATCAATCGCCTTTTACCCAGGGTGGAATAGCCACTGCCTCCTTGCATAACTCGCCCTTTTACGTGCCATACTTGATTAAAAAATTAATCTTGAGAGCCAGGCAGCAGCTATGGTAAGAAACACTCACTTTCAGATGGATTAATATTCAGATGGATTAAGTTGAGCATGTACTGGCAAAGTCAGGGTCTGTTGTGGGGGTGATCTTCAGTTCCAGGCAGGGGCGGCTGCTATCCCCAGGGAGTGGGGGAGGTCACACGCTTCAAATAATATATATTTAAAAAAATAAACCTTACCTGAATTCAGAGACATCCTTGCTCTTCTTTCCACACAGGAACCGGAAGCAGCAACTTCCTTCGCCAATCCTAGCGTAGCGCTGCTCTAACCAGCATGAGAGCAGTCCCGGTATTGGTGGGAGCGGACTCACTCTTAGGGTGAACAACTGTCAGTAAATTTCACGGACAGTCCGTAATTTCGGCCGACTGTCCGTTGTCCGTGGAGGATTGTTTAACGGACGCAATTTGTCCGTAATTTTAACTGGTCACACAACCGACACAGCTGGCCCCCACCTCCCTTCTTGACTGCGATGCTGCTGAGGTCGGGTGTGACAGACTCCTAGGCAGCATTGGCGAGGCACAGCGGGATGGCAACCCTCACACCTTCAGCCCTTGATGAGCTGTTAAGAGGTGCTGAAGGTGACGGAGGGAGGGGCGGCAGCTTCGGAGCAGGGGCATCTATTCAGATGCAAACATCACTGAATGCGTCTTGTATTTTCAATTGGTGTGAGTGAGACATTCCCTTTCTGCCCAGGGTTCCAAATATCCTAGAACCGGCCCTGATTACACCGAGGCAGCACAGGGTTCACTTCACAGAGCTTAATTACCATCACTAAATTGTAAACAAAAACTCAATTCTTCAAACATGCAGTATATACTGTAATAAAATATAGAAATGGCACAATCACACTCACACTGATTAACAAAGTATGGAGGACAATCAGTTAAATCAGTTCTCTTGGAGTATCTCCTTTCAGTACTGTACATCAGTGTGGGGGAGGGGGGCAAAACTAACATTTTGGAAACAGAGCCTGTCTTCTCGTTGTCTTATCCAGGAGGGGTTGATGAGCCCCCCCCCCCACCCTGGAAGAGACCAAGATGATACTAGAATACTGCATACCCACCCCTGTGTCCACCCTGGCGGATCCAGTTCCCCCTCCAGTAATGGCTCTTGTCCCCCCATGTGGTGGCTCCTGCCCCACCCCGCCACTCCCCCCCAACCCCCGCCTGTGATTGCTCCTGTCCCCTCCTGTAGTGGATCCTGTCTATGCCCTGGGTGGCTTCTGTCCCAGTCCTGGAATGTCTCCTGCAGCGTGGGTGAAGTTCTTGATGGGCCTCTTCTCAAAAAGGCTCAGCTCAAAATTAATATGAAAAGGTGGGTGAGTGAGTAAGTGAAGGGATGGCTGAATGAATTAGTGAAAGGGGGAATGGATGAATGAAAGATTGAATAGCCACTGTACCTCGCATCAACAAGACCACCATGGGAGGCAGATCCTTTTCATACCTGGCTGCTAAAACATGGAACTCACTCCCCGCTTACCTTCGCCTTACCCAGAACCACCTAGCATTCAGAAAGCAACTTAAAACGTGGATATTTGACAAGTAATCCTCCTCCCCTTCCTAAGCGCCTTGAAACCCTCTGGGTATGTAGTGCGCTATATAAATTCTATGACTTGACTTGACTTGACATAATGGGAGGGGATGGATGGATTGATGAGTGAGTGGAAGGATGGAAGAGAGAAAACGGAAATAGCTGGATGTATGGGTGGAAGGGTAGCTGGATGGGTAAAAGGGTGGATGGATGAGTGAAAGGATGGATGAGTGAAAAGGTGGATGATGAGTGAGTGGGTGGATGGAAGGATGAGTGAAATGATGGATGGATTGATGAATTGATAAGCGCAAGGGCGAATGGATAGACGGATGAGTGAAAGGGTGGATGTAAGGATGTATGAGTGAGTGAAAGGGAAGGTAGATGGACAAAATGATGAATGGACCAGTGAAGTAGTGAAAGGATAAATGGATGAGAGAAAGGATGAATGAGTGATAGGGTCAATGGATGGATTCATGAGCGGATAAGTAGATGGATGGATGGGTGGGTGGATGGATGGATGGAAGGAAGGATTGCTAAGTGAAAGAGTCGATGGAGAGAGAAAGAGAGGATGATGGATGACTGAAAGGGTGGATGGGTGGAAGGATCAGTGACTGGGTGGATGGATGAGAAGGTGAACGGATGGCGTGAAAGGGTAAATCGCTGGATGGATGAGTGAGTGAACGGATGCATGGGTAGAAGAGTGAATGGCTGAGTGTACAAATGGATAGGGTGAAAGGGCGGATGGATGGATAATGGATGGATGAGTGAAAGGATGGATGAAGGGATGGATGAGTGAAATGAAAGATGGAAGGATACATGATGGATAGGTTTGCAAATGGCTGAATATGTCTAGACATGGCTGAGCTTACTTATATACAATTGCCCGACCTCTGATGTGTCTGTAAAACTTATCCAATTGTCCTGAAGTTTTGTCCTGAATTTTGACCTCCTGTCCTGAATTTGTGTCCTGAATTTTGACCCTTTGTCCTGAATTTTTACACTCACCGTCCTGAATTTGCACCAATGCCAGTTGGTAACCCTACTCACTCTGCGCTCCATAGAGCTCCGGAGACTTTGGCTTTCTCTAATCCAATTGTCTTAAAACAGCTGGATTCAAGATATTTAAAGTGTGCATGCAAGGCTGGCCGTCGGAAGACGGTCGGCTAAATAGACATGGGCACTTTAAACAGTGCCATACCAGCCCACCCTGCTGTGTACATGCTTCTGTCACTCAGCAGCAAACTCCCCTCCAACCCAGTGATTCTTAAACACACATTATTTTAAATACCGTTTTCCTTTCATGTCTTTTTGAAGCGGCTGCTGTATTGCAATACTGAAACCAAACATCATTATACCTGAATGTTAGATGCAAACACATTTAGAATTTGGACCAGTGTGCCAGTGCACTGCCAGTGACTCAGCAAAGAGGGCATGAAAGAGCTGAAATTGGATCAATAATTCTAAGGTGTTCGGAACAGGGACCCCCAAAATATGTTGTTCCAGGGCCTCCAAAATTCTTAAGATGTCACTGTTGTGTGGTCCCTCTCTGGTGAGTGAGGACATCGTTCAAGGGGAAAACAATGTCCCTGGACATACTTTGTTGTAGTACCAGTACACTGTGCCATCTAGTGGTGACTGGCGTTTCCTACCTCATCATAAACAGAACCAAAGAAAGACCAAAAGGCCTGATTTTAAGATGTGTAAATACATTTATGCAGAGCCTTGCGAAGAGTAGGGTCTGGGGCAAACAGTCCTAGCTGCTTCCTCACCCCCACCTCCCTTACTCCAGCTCGTCCATAGAATCGGCCTCCCAAGGCACTTCTTACACACATCTCCAGTATACTGCCTCTCACTAAATATACTTCCATTGGCTCGCTGTGTCTAACGCGGTTACCTTTAAAGTTAATCTTTACATTTCGGCCTTCAGCCGTGGTGTCTCCTCTGTTAAGGTGAAGGAGCGTTGCCCGACTGCTTTAGAAGCAGGGTAACTAAAGGAAAAACAAAATCATAATAACTCAATATTACAGCCGCGGTCCGTGGATGGAGTTCGGTGGGGCAAGGAGGCGGTGCGGGGGAGGGGCAAGGTGGGGGGTGGTAAACAACGGAACATGGATAATTGCAGGTAAGTAAACAATTTAATAAATAAAACGAATTTCGTAGCGTGCACTGCATCACATTTTGCGATGCAGGGTGTCCTACGAAATTCGTTTTATTTATTAAATTGTTTACTTACCTGCAATTATCCTTATTCCGTTTTTTTAACACCCCCTACCCTGTCCCTCCCCCGCACCGCCTCCCTGCCCCACCGAACTCCCTCCACAGGCAGCGGCTGCAATATTATTATCATTTTGTTTGTTCATGCTGCTATGCGGCCGGGGCAAGTGGGGCTGCTCTGCTCTGCTCTGCTCTGAGACTAGGACAGGGGAGGAGTGGTTTTCCCACTCCAAGTGCGCATGATGCTTTGGCCGACCCTCTCCGACCGGCAAAGCCGTCCTGCACACTTTGCATGTTCTCTATGCAGGCTGCATTACAGCCTTGGTGGAAGATATTCTGAGGTCCCCAGTTCCCGTCTAAGGACCGAACCACAGCGCTCAGTCCAATCACAACACTGCATTACAGTGTTGTGATTGGTCAAGGAAGCATGGATGCTTCCTGCTTCCTGTTCAAGCCAGAGTATAATGCGAAGGAGAGACAGAGAGATGCAGCGATAAGGTAAGTTGTCTTTTAAAAAACAAATTACATTCCCCTTCACCCGACATCCCTGATACCTTTCGGCCGCCACTGCCATCAGCCTCTAGGTGGTACCACAGAATTTCTCTCTCTCTTACTTTTAAGATAAGATTCAGTTCTGTGCTGTTTCTAGCAAATTTCTTAAGTTTCCCAGGTCCATGCTTCAATAGCCCATACAGTCCTAAAGTTAACTTTTCTGTGAGTCACGATTTCACAATGGATAAACAGAACTACAAGCACAAAAATGTCTGGGCCTCTTCCGGCTTTTGATGCTTTGACACATAATAATACGATTTTATAGCCTTACCAATGTCAAAAATTGAGAAATTCCTAAATGTGGAATCCCTTTGAATTGAAAGCTCAAGCGAAATAGATCTCATGGCACCTGCTCTGAGTGGGACTGGACACTGCAGTCTACATTACTCTTTCTGCTCTGCCAATCAAAATATACTGTACATCTCTGAATCATGCTGATGAAATTGATAACCATTGATGCCCGCGGGGAGACAAATTACTAGGTCTTCAGAATTAAACTTTAAATACATTGTTATAACATTAAATCTCCTTTTCGATCAATAAGTGCATAAAAGAGATATAATTGCCTTGTTGCACTATGTGAACCTATTCACTCTCTCCCCATCATGCAATCACTCACAAAACTACTCAGTCACATTATTGTGCATATATGTACATTGGGCAATAGGTGGTTGCCCTCACCCAAACCACTTTGATAACTGCCGCCCTGTGACCCTGAGTTGATATTGCAAATGTATACTTATTTGAACATTTTTAATGTAATGGCATATACCCAGGCAGGCTTAAAGTACAAAAGCTGGCTATTCAAGGAGACATATTTATATACACGAAGATAAAAAAATAAACAATAATTAATAATAGATGCAATGGACTGGAATGATATCAAAACAGATACATTTTAATATAGATATAAAAGATGAATAAATACACATAATTCGTGTATATAAATATGTCTCCTTGAATAGCCAGCTTTTGTACTTTAAGCCTGCCTGGGTATATGCCATTACATTAAAATTGTTGTCCCTGACCCAGGAGTCCTATCCTTATCATGAGTCCTTGATACCTACAAGATACTTATTTGAACATGACAAGTTGTGGTAGGGTTGATATTCTGGATCACTTCACCTGGATGCACAGAAAACGTGAGATCATGAAACAAACCAGTGCATCCGATGTAACAAAGAAGATTCTGATAAAGGACCCCGCGCATAGGCACCGCTACACAATCAAGTAACATGATAATAGCATCTGTCTGGTCTTCACACACAACAAATACCTTCCATGATTGCCACATCTTGAATTCACACTCTTCCAACCCAGTACATCAAGTGGAGTAGCATGCTACCCAATCACAAGCCGCACTTCAGCTTCTTATCCGGGTATAAAGCGCTCTATAACAAAAACTACAACACGAAGGGCATAAACCAGGCCCATCATAACCCGCCTGTGAGACAGACGGAGGAGAGGGAGAGGCCAGAATGAGCTCAAGGATGCCATCAATAGGTGTCCTGGTGGATGGCACCCAAGGTAAAACGGCTTCCAAAGCGTGATGTCCGAGGATGTGAGGAGATACTGGCCCCAGCCCTAGAAGTACCAAAAATGGCAGATTCCCTGTTGATGCCTACAGAAAACGAGTGTCGAAGACCAGAGGAGGCAAAGGGCTGAAGGCTCTGGGGATAGAAGGAGATGGAACATGAAGTGAAATGATTGGGGTGCAGCAGTGTGCGAGGCTACTTATGATGGTCACCCAGAGTCAAAGAAAGAGTGAAAAAAGTTCTCTGCTTATGGAAGACAAACAAGAACTCAAAGCAGATCACAACAAGCAGCAACTGTAGCACAGGGTGTAATGGTAACAATCAATTCCAGGTTACTTTAGGAAGCTCAGAATGGAGCAGTAATTCATTGTACTCAAACTTTTAGAGAACATGTAGTCAAACTGAGATTTCTTTCCCTTTTTAACTCTACCAGCAGCGTCAGAGTCAGTGCACGTGTTGATCAAGCAGATTCATACTTGGGAAGGTGGATGATGGATTAATGTAGAAGCCAGGAGGAATGTGATTGCTATAAAGTTTTGTTTTAGAGTTTGTATGGCCTCGTGTGCATGTAAGCCCTGGGATATTGAACTCAAGGGCAATTATTTATTTAATGAAATGTTTCGTAAAGTGCAGAACACATCAGCTTGAGGCCACAACAGATCAAGTCAAGAAGGGTAAAGAATCCAAGGAAAGGTGCAGAGGGGATGTAGGTGTCAATGGAATATGAGGTCAAGCACCCCTATCCGCCAATCACTCTAGCATAGCTCCCAAGTTTCTGAGGTTCATTTGTGATGCGCTACTCCAGTCCAGGATTTTTCCTTTGGATTCTGGGACTTGTAGTCCTGTTTTATAATGGAATAAGCAAGACTACAAGTCTCAGAGTTCAAAGAAAAAACCTGGACTGAAGCACCACCTCACGTAGGTTCCTGAAAAACCTAGCAGGGCTGCTCCAGCACAGCTCTACTCGAGATATGTGGTCAGATAACAACTTCCTGAAGAGTTTAATCTTTACCAGAGGTAGTAAAGGTTCTGTTTCGGGTTCAAGTTTAGGGCAATCCAGAGTTTGGAGCACTGGCTGTTCAGACAGTGCCCTCTAAGGGACAGATTTACAAGACCCTTGCGCCACTTTTGCGTCACTTTTCCCATGTTAAAAATGACGCAAAACTGGCACAAGGGACTTGTAAATAAGCCCCCGAGTTTTCTCTCGTTTGAAGTTGTTTTGATAAGGTGCATGTTTGTTGGATCAAGGTTCCTAACTTTTGAGAACAAAGGTGCCTTTTAATTCCTCTAAATTTTGTAAATGTTGTAGAGGATCTGAAATGTGACTCGTAATTACATAGAGAGGCAACAAACTTTTTTTTATTTCAAAATTATTTTATTGAAAAGATTTTACAAGTATAATACAATACAGTACAGTAATGTTGCGGGGGCAGAAAGGAGATCTGACCCACATCATCTACGAATGCCCCAAAGTCAAGAACTTTTGGAGCAAAGTGTATAACTTCATCAACACAATAGTCGGGGGAAATATTCAACAAGGCCTAGAAGGAACAAACTTTTTTTGAGGCAAATTTAGCATGACCATGTTTCCGGAGGTGAAAACGAACTTTGGTTGAGTTGAATTGTAGACCTTGAAATCTATTAACTTTTTGTGGCAGCCGTGTATGCGCCATAATTCAGCCATCCTACGGTCCCATGTCAAAGGACTATTGCTATCGCCACGCAATACTCCATAATTGATATATCTCGCTGGTCGGACCCCGCTTACCCCAGAAGAGGCGAGATTCAGCGAATGCTAATGTGGCAGAGCTAATGCTGAACAGCGCAGTCTTTCCAAGAAGCCTTCCTGATTTTTGCATAATGTCGCGATGACGGGCTCGAGATGACAGGGCTGCAGGAGCGCGAGCTCATTAAGTTCTGAAGGCCCCTCGCGCCTGCCGCCCCTGGCACCCATTTGCCTTGGCGTTGATGGGTCGCCGCTCGGTAGCTCAGCCCTCAGTTACCGACATGTATTCAATTCTGAATGCCTCCTGCCCCGGGCACAGATTTGTGTAGGCGCTCTGCCTTCAGGGAACTTTTGAAATCCATCTCTCGGATTACCTCATGGCTGCGCCTGTCACGGGGAATCCTTCCATTGCGGAATTAGTATGTGTCCCTCAAACTTTGCCCTTCAGATCCCTGGCCCCCTTTTTTATAAGACGAACCAATGTAATGAAAAGAAAATCTACGTTTGCAACAGCCTGTCCTTACCCTGCCTTTCAAAGTCTTGTTTCCCATGAATTGTTTTTAGTCAATGTCCATGGAAGAGGCAGGGGGGTAAGGAGGCCCCTGCAGATCCTCCGGCCCAGGGGGGGCCTAACCCTTCAGAGGGCCTCCATTCAGCCAAGAGTCAATGAATATCTATGAGATATGGAATATGCATGGGGCCCATTAATACATTAAGCGCGAGGGGGGGGGGGGGACTGAGGTAAAGAAGCAAAGAGAAAGGTGGGCAGAGAGGAACAAAAGAGCAGAGACAGGCAAGGAGGGTTCGAAGAGAAGCTGGAAAGAAAGGTCATAAATAAATGTGAGGTAACAGTGGGGTGCAGAGAGGCCAGCGAATGAAGGGTCTAGTAGGAAGAGGAGAAAGGACATGGAAGGAGGATAAGAATATGAGGGAGCCACCCCCATCCCCCATCCCTCCCAGCGCCTTGAGACCCTCACGGGTGAGTAGTTGCACTTTACCAACCCAGATTGATTGATTGATATGAAGGAAAGGATGGGGCATGAAGCTCGGAATGGCCGAGAGGTTAGTGGTGAGGAAATGACGACAGAGATGTCAGTGAATTAAGGAAATGGGGGTGCAGAGGGTAAGGCCTTTGATTGAGGGAGATGTGATTGATGAGATGGAAAAGGGCATCATAGGGCTGAGGAGAGTGTCAGCTGGAAGGGACGAGAGGGTGGTCAGGGAATTGAAGAGTCGGTGGGTACATAAAAGGAACGGAGGGCAGAGGGGTCACAGCATGAGATACAAGCATTGACAATGCCTATAGAGCTGGCTCTAAAGGAATGTTGTATGGTAACGTGAAGCAACGACAAGTGAATTCAATGGGAATGGATATGTATTTGTGTGGAAGTAAAGAACTATAGAATAATATTGGTGGAGGTTAACACCTTCGATGCTTTTGACCAGCTCAGCTCGTCATGAGGCACAGTGGAGCTGTGCTCATGACGAGCTGAGCTCGTCATAACTGCCGCGGAGCGCCCACGCAGGGCTAATTCCTCTCCTGTGCGGGCATTCTACAGGAGTGGGCGGAGTCGTGACGAGCTCAGCTCATCATGAGCACAGCTCCACTGTGCAGCATGGCGAGCTGGGCTCGACACGAGCACCGCAGCGCTGTGCGCGGCCCCTACCCCCTGCAGTGAATTAGCCCCACGTGGAAGGGGGAAGGGGTTAAAAGGTCAGGTGACAGCTGCACTATCAAGCCAGACCTAATCAGTCACTTAGGTTAATGACTGCCCCTTTCCATCTGGGATGCTGCAAGAGGAAGACCTCATAAATTGTCTAGTTATCTAACACACTTTGAGAGCTTTACAATGTCTTGCATGTGTCCCTGAAAGTTCAAGCTTAGGCAGCAAGATAAATAAACCAAAATTATCACAGCTGTTTGGAGGTCAAACACTTTTTTGTGGAAGCACACAGTTTCAACCCAATCAAAACAAGTACTCTAGGTCCCAACATATGGCTGGAACCAAAGCCCCTCTCCTGCGTTACATACACAATTCTCTGGACACAGCTGTAATGTCAAGCCAGACCATAATAAAAGGAGCGAAGGAGAGACGAACAAGAGAGCGGAGTAAGAGGGAGAAGGGAGCAGAGGGGACTGTGGTGAAAGCTGAGCGTAGAGTAGCATCGGCAGAGGAGGCTGCAAATTAAGAGAATGAGAGGGTAGTGAGGGAGTGGAAGGTAGGGTGAATGAAATGAAGAAGGTGGGAGCCCAATAGGTAGAAGATAGCTGAGAGGTCAGAGAGCCGAGGAAGTTCAGCAAAGTGGAGGAAGGCAGAAGAATCAGAAAAAGATCACGATATGGTGAAGAGAGACAGAGGGTCAGCACACGAGGAAACGTTGTTTTCAGAAGGGAGGGTCTAGCGAAAGAGAGAGAGAGAGAGGTGCTGAGTTAGAAAGGATGCCGAGTTTGTTAGGGAGTGAGGCAGAAGGGAGTTCAGAGGGAGAGAAAGAAGGATGCAGAGAAACTGAGTGAGGGATAGAGCTGCAGAAATGAGTGGTGGGGGAGAAGTCAGAGAATTCAGGGGCATATCAGCAAGGACCAGAGTTAAAATTCCGCCGCGTTAGCGTCTGTTTTTGGAGGAAAGCGGCGATAATTTTAACACCCGATTAGCAAGGACACGCTAATGCGTGAATCCTTGCTTCTTCGCCCATTCCCTTAACGCCCAGCTTTGAAACTGGGCGTTCCTCCCCAGGATAACGGGAGAAATGTTGCTAAGCGACATTTATCCTATTATCAAGCCTCATGCAAAGAAGCATAGTGACAAGAAAAGTAGCAATAACCTCTGTTATCGCTACTTTCCTTACGCCTGCTTTGAAACTGACTTAGCCATGATATCCTATGGAAGGTGGATATCATGGCTAAGTAAGTGTAGCCCTATCAGCAAGCTATCGCCAAAAGTTGTACGATTATCGCTGGATTTCCAGCGATAATCGCACAGTTGTCAGCTTGCGCTCTGAATTTGATCGCTTTGGAGATAAGCGTTGCTGATAGCACGCTATCTCCGCGATAAAATTCAGAGTTGGCCGGCGATAATTATCCTAGTGCTAGGTGCGCTTAGCGATGATTATCGCCGGCCCTTGCTGATATGTCCCTTAACTGGGAGGAGGAGAGCACCTCAGGGCAAACCAAGTGTACAGAGGGAGACAAGGACAGATGAGTCAGAGGAGAAAGTGGAGAGGGCTGGAACGGTAGAGAAGACAGAAATTGGGAGGCAGAGTGGGAGAAATACCAGGGAAAAAGGTCACTTTTTTGTTTGCAAGGAAAATCATGGAGAGGAGGACAGAGGTTTCAGAGGGTGAGGGGGAAGAAAGGGAGAGGAGGTCAGAGAATGGGCCTCAGGGGAGTGGAGGGAGGGAGCTGAAAGAAAATGGGTCAGTGAATAATGGGGAGAGAAGCCCAAAAAGGGAGTGGTAGGTAGAGTGCCTACAAATTGGAGGATATATGGAATGAGATAAAGGAGGAGGGCAAAGAGACAAAAAAATTAAGTGCATGAGAGAAACCTTGAGAGAGGACAAGGGGGCAGAAGTAAAGGGTAGTCGAGCAAGAGAGTAGGGTAGAGAGGTCCGACAATGAGTGAGAGGTGACTCAATGAAGGAACAGCTGGGTGTAGTCAGGGCCCTCGACTTATACACCAAATATGCAGCAGAATTGACTAAATTATGCAGCAGGAAAAGCCTAAATATGCAGCATAATGTAGCACTTTTTATTTAGTATTTAGTATTACTTAATTTTTTTTTTATTCTGCACATGGTTAAACTGTCTGTGCAGATATTTCTTCTCATTAGTACCAGTTTATTAACCACATACAGGAATAAGCAATTGAAAGGTGACCACTCAACCTTTGGGAAGAGCCAGTGCTTTAAATGGGAAAAAATAAGTGCAGGTACTCATTAAAATGCGCAAGAGGTGTAGTGAGTGGGCGAGGCTAGGGGCGGGGCTAAGGGCAGGACATGATGATACTTAACGACTTCTATAATAGTTGCAGCACACACCAAAACACATGATAAATGTGTTTATATAAACAAAGCAGGTTAACTCATTACAGAAAATGAAAGAGAAATGCAATAATATGTTAACATTTCCTTTTTTTTGCAATAGTTGCACCTTCTTAATGCCATACTGTTAATTGCTGTTGTTTAGCACAATACTATATATTTTTGAGCAAGTGAGTAGGAAGAAACTGAAAATATCCCCACTTCGAACCAAAGCTCTTATGGCACCAAGCAAATCATCATGACCCTCCCCAGAAGATATCTCTTGTCTCTTCCATCGATCTATCCATTCATCCTTTCATCCAACCATTTACCTGCTGATGTTCAACATTTACCGATTACATTTTGTTGTCTATTCAGTTTTTCATCCATCATTCAGTTGATTTTCACCATTTCGTCTGTCCACCCTTCATATCCAACCCTATCCATCCTTCCTTAAACCTATCCATTAATCTTTTCACTCATCCATCTCTTTATCCACCTTTTCACTCATCCATCAATCCTTTCGCTCATCTATCCATCAACCCTTTCACTCCTTAATACCATCCGCCCTTTCAATTCCATCCACCCTTTCACTCAATCCCTCCTTCCACTCATCCATCATGCACCCTTTCATCCATCCTCTCTACCTTTCATTAATCCATCTAATATTTAACTTATCCACCCATCATCGGCCCTTTTATCCAATCATCCACCCTCTTTCACCCATCTGTTCACTCATCCATCCATTCAACCGCACATCCACCCTGGCTCACTCATCCACCCATCCACTCACTCACTCACCAACCCTCCCTACTACGTTATTTATGAACCTTTGTCGCCGAGCAGACATGTACACACAAAGGACCACCCATTTTCTTTGAAATACCTCCTGAGAGTTTCTTGATTCTTTCTGTCTCACTTTTTTCTTTAAAAAAACAGGCTTACATATGCAGGCAAAACAGACAAACATAAGCAGACACACAAAAGATTTCGGTATGTTAAAAGCCATGTTATACTCTTCAGTATGGCTTTTTTAATTGCCACTGCCAAGGGATTGCCAGGATTTCTGTGTTTACGCAAATGCAGAGGATAGTGTGAATGTGTTGACAGCACAGGGCCAGAATGGACCCCAGAGCAGCCAAGGTTTCACATTGCTATGTGTGACATCTTCATATTTTCATTGTAATTATGAGTGACATTTCAACGATATGAGTGACACTTTCTCACTAGCAAAATCAGGGAATCGTATAAATATAAAAAAATGACACATTTGAATCGAGCTGCTAATGTTTCAGATTGCGTATGTGTGACATTTTCATAGATTCAGTGGATTTACGAGAGTCAGGCAACAACTAGATGTGTAACACTTAGAGGGGCACATTCTTGCGAGCATAACCATGGTATGAAGTCAATGTAAGTAGACAAATATCAGAAATTGCACTCATTTGAGCAGCAAGGAAGTCAAACTCGGCAGCAGGTGCTTTTGAAGCTATTATTTAATTTCAATAAAAATCAGTACCCTCCACCCCAACCTCAGCTTCAGGTGCGGCCAAACCACATATAACAAAGGGATCTTTGTGACAAAAACAGCAACTCACTGAGCAATCTACATACAATACAGTACAATACAATATGCCTTTTTGAAGGCACATTAACCATCTACGCTACTTAATGGTCAGAGTGCAAACTGTCAGTAGAGAAAACTCTGACATCTCGACAGCGGCAACAATAATCCCATGAGTTATCTCTGATTTAGCAAGTCTAACTGTGCTGAGAAAATAAAGGGTGCTGCTTTGTAGTGTCACTGTCAACAGGGGCGGCTCTAGGTTCATGGTGGCCCTGGGCAGGAAGCGTAGGTAGGGGGCCCCGGAAGAGGGGGTCCGGGAGGGCAGAGCGCGGAGGCCAGTGAAAAGGGGGGGTCATGGTGTTTGGAAGTTGTATAGAGCCAGAGGCCACCAAATCCCTGCCAGGGGCCCCCACACAAATATGTATCCATCCTCAGAGGATTATTATATTAAGGATATATATTGATGTGGTGGCCCCTGGGATTTGGTGGCCCTGTGCAGGTGCACAGCTTGCACATGCCTAAGGCCGGCCCTGCTGTCAAGCAGGGATGGTAAACACTTTGCACTACTAATAAATCAGCAAAGCTGCTAGTTTAGACAAAACGTAGCGCATATTCAGCCCAGACAGACAACTCTAGTGTGCCCACTTGCAAGGCCCCCTGCCGTGCTGGAGCCCCATAATCATTTTCGTAACAAACATTTTAAATATCAGCAGCAGGAGAATATTAAATTATCTCTTTACAGCTGTCAGAACGATCCACAGAGGAGCTACTGGCCTGGCACCGCGTGGATCTCTAGCTTGTCTCTTCTTCAGGGAGTCAGACAGCGAGCCCTGCTGCAGTGTCTCTGCCTCTGCCCTCTGCTCCCACCATGAGACTCACGATGGCGTGGTGAGCCTGGGGTAGAGGTCAGGAGGTGGTGTGCAGGTGA
This sequence comes from Lissotriton vulgaris, assembly GCF_964263255.1. Classification (NCBI taxonomy): domain Eukaryota; kingdom Metazoa; phylum Chordata; class Amphibia; order Caudata; family Salamandridae; genus Lissotriton; species Lissotriton vulgaris. Next base: position 248,889,434 of record NC_141693.1, on the reverse strand, counting down.
TGGGATTCTCGAACACCGGCCTCCTCCTTCAACTCCATGCAGCAGGGGAATTTCATGGGTGCACTGGGGCCGGCTGGCAGGCAGGAAAGGCAACATCCTGCCCCAGCCTGGGCATATAAGAAACAGACCTTGAGGCATTTGGCGTTAGGAAGGTGGGCGCCTCAGTGCAGAAAACAGTTAGATTAGCGCTCCAGGGGCCTCTTCGATCGCATTGTCTGGGCATTAACCCTCAGATCAAGAGAAAGGACGTGTGAAATTCCGCCGCCCTTTTGTCTGATAACATTTCTTATGTTCAAAGTGTTACCCTGCACTGACTTTTTACTTTTCACTACCTGAAGTGCTGCGCTTTGAAAATCACACGCGCGCACACTAGCAGGTAAAATGAATCTCCACCCAGCTCTGTCAAGCACAGCATGACGGCGAGCACCGGACATTATTTAAAAGAGCCCTGCTGAATGGCTCAGCTGGGGCTCCGATGGGCGGGAGGGGGCTGCAGAAGTGGCGACCCGGCTGCCAGTGACATGTCCCACTCCGGCTCACCAGCACAGCCACGAGCAGACCTTTTTATGAGTACCGGTACTCTCCTCGGGCAGTAGAGAAGTGACGGTACTCAAAGTGATAAATTTAGGAAGTGCCGGTACTCAGTACCGGTGAGTACCGGCCCATTTAAAGCACTGGGAAGAGCACATGTCACCACGTGTTTAGTAACTTTTGATCCGTTTGAGCTAGAAACCTTTTTTTCTAAATCTTCAGATTATCAGAGGATGATGGCTTATCTGAAAAATTCAGCAAATCAAAAATTATGCAAAAAGAGTTGTTGCAGAATTGCTTAATTCCATTGCCCCTGGCTATATTTATCAAAGAATGGTGGATAAGAACAGTGATTAGAAGGAGGGTAGAGATGTCAGATAATGGGTGAGAGGGGAATGCAGAGATGGGTGGAAGGATATAAAAAGAGCAGAGAGGGGTGGTGGAAGGGCAGAGGGGACTGCTGAAGGGGGTGGAGTGAGTATGCAGAAAGAGAGAGGCAGATAACGAGTGATAAGGTAGGTAAGAGGAAAGATGGGACTGAGAGGTCAGAGGAAGTGGGCAGAAAGAAAGAAGAAGGAAGACATCGGGAGGAAGATAGGACAAGGAATTGAGCAGAAGGATTGCAGAACTGGAGAGCAAGGCAGAGGGTTAGAGAGTGGTGGAGAGAGGAGGCAGAGAGTTGAGATAGGGAGGAGACTGCAGCTGAAAATAGAGTGACATGGAAGCCTGAGAATAATGGACGGGGTCTGTAGAGGGTGAGAAATCAGAGCATGAGGAAGAGACAGTAAGAGTTACGAGGAAGAAAAGGTGTGATAAGAACAGGGAACTGTATAGAGTTAGTGGTAGGCGGGAGAGGGGAGTGCAGAGAGGAAAGGGTGACAGAGAGAGAGAGCAGAAAATAAGAAAGAGGGGAGTGCAAAAAGGAAACGAAAACAGAGAGGAGGGCTTCAAAGGGCAGTTTAGAGAGAGAGCGATTAGCAAAAAGAGACAGACCCCAGCGAGCGAGAACAAGGGAAATAAGGGATAGAGAGAAGAGGAGAGAAAAGTGAGAGCATGAGGAAAGATGGAAAGAAAGAGGGAGAAAGTAGAAAGAGAGAAAGGAGGAAAGGAGAACACAGAAAGAGAACATCGAACAGTAATGTGAAGAGTGGGGACAGATAGGTCAAGAAGGAAGTGAGAATGAGACAGCACCAATGCGGAGTGGAGTAGGACAGATAATGAGACAGCCTGGAGAGATTGAGATGGACACCTAGACAAAGAAGAGAGTATAGAACGAGAGGAAATTGAGAGGGGAGATGAAAATGAGCAGACAGGCCCTCTGCAAAATAAAGTACAGAAGACACCTTACAACCACATCAACCAGCCTTAATATCACTTCACTGGCTCCTGGTGGAGTCGAGGGTAACACTCAAACTCCTCTGCATCCAAAAGGCCTGGAATACCAAAGGACCCTGTTACCTGCAAAATCCAGTTCACCACAATGCCCCTGCCAGGAATCTACAATTAGCCAATTTACACCTTAACCATCAACAGATCTTCCGATGACTGGAGCATGGAGACCGACCACTGGGTGTTCAGGAACCCAGGCTGTGGAGCACCTGAATTGCGAGCTTGACAGCAGAACCAAATACCTCCTACTTCGCAAAACAGAGCTGTTTGGGAAGGTATTCTGATAAATAGTTGTGCGAATAGGGTAGGGAAGGAATTTTGTATTGTGGTTGCACCACTTTCTTTGCAAAGCCACGATGCAGAATGATAGTTGAGATTTACAAAGACACGTAAATCAGACTTGCATGGCTCTGCCATGGATTTTCCCCAAAAAGCAACGCAGGACAGCGCACAGCACCAGCTTGCTTCACTCTGCATCGGGGAGGAACTCCATGGGTGGAGCATGGATGTTCCCATGCATCCGACCATTGATTCTGGCACATTCCCAGATTCAATAAAGCTAGTAGTAGTGAGAAGCTTAGCGCGCATCCAAGATGGTCGCGTGAGCAAAGGGCTCCCGAGACCCTCGCCACCTTCTACATATATCCTGTCAAGGATCCTGAAATGAACGACGGGTTATTGAGGACATAACCCTGCTGATCTAACTGCTGTTTCCAAAACTCGAATTGGATGCCGAGAACCAGAGTTGCTCCGCTCTGAAGCCTGAAGGCCTACATCGAGAGACAGCCCGGGACTCCAGCCTCCGAAACACCCAGGGAGCAGTTGAACAACATCGGCTAGTGGTAGGCAACTGGTACCCCTGGTATACTTTCGGTTTTGTTTTCACTGCTCTTGTCTATCGAAAGACGACTGCCCTTTGTCCTTGTCTACCCACGGTCCAACTTGATCGACCGCTCCTACAGGGCACCCTGTCTTTTGACTTTTCACAGCTTTGTCCGTGAGGAGCCATTCACAACAGGTCCCAAAAGCCCCTTTGGGGCGCACAGCTCAACATGGCAGGCAAGTCTGAAAGCTAGAGACGGACAGTCAAGATTACGTCCCGAGGAGACGCCACTCAATCCAACAACATAGATCGATACACTCGCCCCAAAGGTTCCCCCAGCGGTACTGGTAAAACACCGGAGGACCTTGGAGGTGGCCCCCCAGACACGGAAGAGTTGACACTGCGGGACATCATGGGGGCCATTGCGAGCGTGAAAACTTCCATGGGCCAGCAATATGAGACACTGGCCTCCAAGATCGACACAGTGGCTATTGATGTCAATTTGTTTAGGACGGATCTGGCTAAAACTAATGAAAGGGTCAAGTCGTTGGACATCAAGACTGCCAGTCTTACAACCGACGTGTCTGATCTCCAGACTGAGGTCTGGAATTTGAGAACTTCGAACGATCAGTTCGCCCTCCAACTTGATGACTTCGAAAGTCGTGCGAGGCGCAATAACGTACGCATTATCGAAGTTCCGGAGGAGTCTGCTGAACAAACCTCGGATCTCCTTGTGGAAGATCTGATACTAAATCATCTCGCCCCCAAGGGCCTCAGCAACTTTTATTCAGTGGAGCGTGCCCACAGAGTTCCGGGAGGAAGACACAAACCAGGCGCTCCACCACGGCCCATAATTGCCAGGATCTTTAATTTCAGGGACAGAGATGCCATCCTGCAGGCATCGAGAACTAACGGCCCCACAAAATTCGAAAACGCGTCCATCAGTTTCTACCCGGACTTCACCCAATCGGTACAGAAGCAGAGAGTGGGATTTACCGGGGTGAAACGGAGACTCAGAGACTTGGGCTTGAAGTACGCCATGCTCTTCCCTGCCCGGCTACGGGTTGAGCATAACGAACGTGTGCTCTATTTTGATCGGCCTGAGGTAGTCAGTGACTGGCTAGACACTTTATCCACGCATCGAGACCGCACGGAACGACCTGGAGGTGTGGAAGGTGGCCCGATGGAACAGGAAGAGTGAGCTGAATTGGCGTGTGTGGTTCATGGACTTTGCAGCAGTGGTTCGTTGAAAATTTGGTTTAACGTAAATACAATGATTATGCACCCAGAGGCAGTGGGGTGATTGGGACTCTTCCTCCTCCCAGGGTTTTCCTCTTTCTTCTTGTAGATTAGTTTTGGGGTAGGGCGACAGGCACACTGCAGTTGGGGTGGTTTTTTGGATTAACGCAGGGGTGCAGGGAGGGGAGATGCGGGTTCTGGGTTTCTGGGTTTCTGGGGGGGGGTTCTTCTTTTTTCATTTTGTTTTGCTACAGAGGCTACATATCGTTGTACAATTTGACTTTTGTGTCCTTCTCACTGTTTGGGAGATTCCGCCAGCGGTCCGGGGATGGGGGGTAGGGAGCTGAGAGTTTTAAGTTGAAATGTCAATGGCTTGGGTGACAGGATAAAGCGGGGGATTGTATTGCAGTACTTGAGACGCCTTTCCCCCGATGTGGTGCTACTACAGGAGACGCACTTAGTGGGGAACACATGCCACACAATGAATAGGCGAGGTTATCGGCTGATCGCACACTCGGGGTTCACCTCCGGATCGAGAGGGACTGGTATCCTTGTTAGGAACTCCCTCCCCTTGGAGGTTGACGATACCATCCTGGATGATAGGGGACGGTATGCCGCTATTACTGGTAGATGGGAGGGGAAAACGATTTCTATGCTCTCTGTGTATGTTCCACCTGGTCTACAAACCACGACATTCGCTGACTTGGGAAAGAGGGTGTTGGAGCTCCCCGAAGGGATCTTAGTGGTGGGTGGGGACTTCAACTCTGTTGTATGTGGTAGAGAGGATCGTTGCCCCCCCAGGGACCTCACAAGAGTGCAATCCTGGCTTGACAGCTTCCTGGAGACGTTGGGTCTTGTTGACTGTTGGAGAATGATGCATCCCGGGCAGGCCCAACATACCTTCCACTAAGGTGCACAAGGGAGCCTCGCGAGGCTTGATTACGTCCTCATGCCAGCAGCACAGGCCACATCGGTGAGAGAGGTTAGACACTTAGCCAGAGGCATTTCAGACCACTCCTCACTATGGCTTCTCATTGATATCCAGCTGGGAGCCGGGGATCGGGTCACCCCGATCAATCCCTGGCATCTCCGAAACCCTGAGACCCGGGCGGGTATTGTCAAGACTATAGATCACTACTTTGTTGAAAATGTGGGGTCAGTGTCCTCATCTATATCGTTGTGGGAGGCTTTTAAAACTGTGATTCGAGGCCAGACACTGTCGTTGATTGCCTGTTAAGCATGGGTGAATTTTACGAATTCACAATTCGCGAATTTGTAAATTTGCGAATTCGCGATCCGCAATATCCGCGAATTTGCAGATTCGCAGATTATGCGGATTGTGTGGGTAAAGGCCGGGCGGGAAAATGGTGCACATCGCTAGTGTGAGGGGCAGGGCCAAACGGGCGAGGCTTATATGCGAGTTCACATGCCTCTTGTGTGCATAAAAGGACAGGCACGGATCAGAGATGCTCGGGGTCACAGGAACTGCACAGGGATTGAGCTCGTGAAAGTCAATAATGCAAAGGCCTCCATCAAGCATCAAAGCTAATTTTCGACGATAGATATGGGGAGAATGCACACCTACCCAGCCTCGACAAAACACACATTTTGGGGGGGGCTGATTAACTTTGGCATCACACCAAAGAGCGCCGGGGTCCCTCGAGTGAGCTGTCCATCAAGTGGGTAAAGGGCGCGAAGACGGTGCACACCACTAGTGTGTGGGGAGGGGCCAAACGGACGGGGCTTATATGCGAGTTCACATGCCTCTTGTGTGCATAAAAGGACAGGCACGGATCAGAGAAGCTCGTGGTCACAGGAACTTCACAGGGATTGAGCTCGTGAAAGTCAGTTATGCAAAGGCCTCCATCAAGCAGCAAAGCTAATTTTCGACGATAGATATGGGGAGAACGCACACCTACCCAGCCTCGACAAAACACACATTTGGGGGGGGGGGGCTGATTACCTTTGGCATCACACCAAAGAGCACCGGGGTCCCTCGAGTGAGCTGTCCATCAAGTGGGTAAAGGGCGCGAAGACGTGCACACCACTAATGTGTGGGGAGGGGCCAAATGGACGGGGCTTATATGCGAGTTCACATGCCTCTTGTGTGCATAAAAGGACAGGCACAGATCAGAGAAGCTCGTGGTCACAGGAACTGCACAGGGATTGAGCTCGTGAAAGTCAATTATGCAAAGGCCTCCATCAAGCATCAAAGCTAATTTTCGACGATAGATATGGGGAGAATGCACACCTACCCAGCCTCGACAAAACACACATTTTGGGGGGGGCTGATTAACTTTGGCATCACACCAAAGAGCGCCGGGGTCCCTCGAGTGAGCTGTCCATCAAGTGGGTAAAGGGCGCGAAGACGGTGCACACCACTAGTGTGTGGGGAGGGGCCAAACGGACGGGGCTTATATGCGAGTTCACATGCCTCTTGTGTGCATAAAAGGACAGGCACGGATCAGAGAAGCTCGTGGTCACAGGAACTGCACAGGGATTGAGCTCGTGAAAGTCAATTATGCAAAGGCCTCCATCAAGCATCAAAGCTAATTTTCGACGATAGATATGGGGAGAACGCACACCTACCCAGCCTCGACAAAACACACATTTTGGGGGGGGGGCTGATTAACTTTGGCATCACACCAAAGAGCGCCGGGGTCCCTCGAGTGAGCTGTCCGTCAAGTGGGTAAAGGGCGCGAAGACGGTGCACACCACTAGTGTGTGGGGAGGGGCCAAACGGACGGGGCTTATATGCGAGTTCACATGCCTCTTGTGTGCATAAAAGGACAGGCACGGATCAGAGAAGCTCGTGGTCACAGGAACTGCACAGGGATTGAGCTCGTGAAAGTCAATTATGCAAAGGCCTCCATCTAGCATCAAAGCTAATTTTCGACGATAGATATGGGGAGAACGCACACCTACCCAGCCTCGACAAAACACACATTTTGGGGGGGCTGATTAACTTTGGCATCACACCAAAGAGCGCCGGGGTCCCTCGAGTGAGCTGTCCATCAAGTGGGTAAAGGGCGCGAAGACGGTGCACACCACTAGTGTGTGGGGAGGGGCCAAACGGACGGGGCTTGTATGTGAGTTCACATGCCTCTTGTGTGCATAAAAGGACAGGCACGGATCAGAGAAGCTCGTGGTCACAGGAACTGCACAGGGATTGAGCTTGTGAAAGTCAATAATGCAAAGGCCTCCATCAAGCATCAAAGCTAATTTTCGACGATAGATATGGGGAGAACGCACACCTGCCCAGCCTCGACAAAACTCACATTTTGGGGGGGCTGATTAACTTTGCCATCACACCGAAGAGCGCATGGGTCCCTTGAGTGAGCTGCCTGCCAGTGCCCATCATCCTGTAACAGGAAGCACTAATAGATAAAATAAAGCAGGTGCTCGAGCACCTGCTTTATTTTATCTATTAGTGCTTCCTGATGAAGCTAATTTAGTAACTATTTTAGGATGGCGCTGGCAGCTTGCCGGCGCCATCCTAAAATAGTTACAAGTTCAACAGGCTTGAACTTTTGCCCCCCAAATCCGCCGCTCGTGGATTTCGCGGATTTCCGGTAAATTCGCGGGAGTTCGCGGATTTACCGAAAATCTGCGAAATCCGCGAGCGGAACGGATTTTGCGCTCACCCTAATTACCTGTGCTAAGAGACGTAAGAATGGGGAGGTTGTGCGACTGGAGTCTGAAATCACTACCCTGGAGGCAGAGCTGGAGTCTGGGGTCACGCAGGATAAGCTACATGTCCTGCAACTCAAACAGTTCGACTACAGAGCCTTAGTGACAGACGCGGCTAAAGCCATGAGTCGTGAGCAACAGGGACGGCTGTACGATGTGGGTGATAAAGCGGGGAAGTTGATCGCATGGCTGGACAAAAAGGAAAGATTGAGTCGAGTTGTGCCAGTTGTCGAAATAGCGGATGGTGTGCGAGTGGTTGATCGACTTGAGATAGTGGAGGGCTTTGCATGTCACTTTCAAACGGTGTATGCGCCAGTCTCAGATAGGCCTGAGGAGGACTCGCATTTACTGCTCAGAGATATCGCACTGCCTAGCTTGTCTGATTCTGATACAGAGCTTATGGAGGCGGATTTTTCCAACGATGAAATAGCGCTCGTTATTTGCTCCATTCGCTTGGGAAAAGCCACTGGCCCTAATGGCATCCCCATCCAATTATACAAGCTGTGCCCCGACAAAATGGCGCCATATCTCTGCGCGATGTTTCTGGAATGGCGCAAGGCTGGGTCGCTTCCCCGGGACCAGGGGCTTGCCTCCATTGTTGTGATCCATAAAGATGGGAAACCCCGAGATTTGTGTAAAAAATTTAAATTGATACTTGTATAGCGCACTACTCACCCGCAAGGGTCTCAAGGCGCTTGTACGAATACCGCTGTGGAACCCATCCTGGCTTTCCCTGTGAGGTGTCCACTCCTGGGCACCCCCAGGGTGGAGGCCAGGCATCCTTAGCGTTTTGGGGGCCATCTTGTGCATCTTACAGACCTATATCTCTCTTGAATGCTGAACCTAAGATCCTGGCAAAACTCTTAGCAAATCGATTAATTAAAGTAATTGGGGACCTGGTCCACCCGGATAAGTCCGGATTCATCCCTACTCATAACACCATGTTGAATTTACATCGTCTTCATGGCATTCTTGCGAGGGCGGGAACGTTGCGTGAGCCGGCCATTTTGGTATCCTTAGATGCCACTATGGCCTTCGACACTGTGGAATGGCCGTACTTATGGGCGGCCCTTGCGAAGTTCGGTTTTGGCCCGGGATTCATCGGTTGGGTCAAACTCCTCTATGAGAATCCACTTGCCCAGGTGGTGGTCAATGATAGGGTATCGGAGCCCTTTCCCCTCGGAAGAGGCACGCAACAGGGCTGCCGCCTGTCTCCGCTACTGTTTGCGCTTGCCTTGGAACGCCTAGCGGCATGGCTGCGGTGGGAACCATCGCTTAAGGGCATTAGATGGACCCCCGACTTCGAGGACCGCATATCTCTATATGCGGATGATATCCTCCTGTATCTTACTTCCCCTCGGAAGTCATTGGGAGTGCTGTTCGATGTCCTTAGCTCCTTTGGTAAGAATTCCGGCCTGGTGAATAATTGGGTCAAATCTTGTGTCTTCTCACTTACGGGCGAGGTACCATCTGTGCCGCGTAACTGCCCGATACAAATATCTCACACCGGCTTTAAATACTTGGGCATATATGTCTCGCTTGACCCAGCGGCTCGGTTACCAGAATAATTTGCTCCCTCCGCTTCTTCGGCTAAAATCCGACGTGGCGGCCTGGTGTGGATTGCCGTTGTCTCTGGTCGGAAGGGCTGCCCTATTCAAGATGATGTCCCTACCCAGATTTCTATATGCCCTTCAAAACACACTCAACCTCGTGCCCGCCAGTTATTTCCACGAGATAGAACGCCTTCAGAGGTGGTTACTATGGTGCGGGCGCCCCCGCATTGCTTTAGCAAAGTTAACACTGCCCTGGTATGATGGGGGCATCGCATTGCCGGACATCAAGCGCTATTACTGGGCTTCCCAACTGAGTGCAATTAATCATGCCATGTACGGCCCGCATCCAACCCTGCATTTGAGATGGATAAATGGCAACTTCCGGGAGGGAATTACAACATGGCACTATACTCTAATTTGACCGGTAGGACATTAACGGGACCCACCGGAGTTGCGGTGCGGATTTGGCATAGTGAAAATGTAGCTGTGGGTTGGTCGGACATATTGACCCGAGCGACCCCGCTTTATGTCACCGATAAATTAGGAAGTCTATGGACCACCAAGGGCTTCGAGAAGTGGGACCTCATTGGTATCAGTAAAGTCGGGGATCTCTGGGTCAAGGACAGGATCAAGACCTTCGATGAACTGAAAATTGACTACGCATTAAACGATAGGGAGTATTTCCGATACATGCAGATACGACACGCGATTGGTTCGGTCTTTCCGACCGGAACCTTAATCCCGGAATCTTCCCCTCTTGAAGATAGAGTGCTGGAAGGGCACGTCCCGGATAGCACCATTTCCCTGATCTATAAAAAACTCATTAATGATCGATCAGATCTCCTTTTACAACTGCGGGAGGCTTGGACCGGCGATTGATTGGAGCTGGATGATGAGGATTGGCAGGCTGCGATATCCTCTCCCAAGGAGGTCGCGATTCCGGCCCGTCTTCGACTGGTGCAATTAAAGATTTTACACTGTATCTACATGACAGGCCCCCGACTGTTGCGAATGGGTTTTTCGGTAGATGGGCTGTGTAAGCGTGGGTGTGGTATGATGGGTACCTTTCTCCATATTCTATGGGAGTGCCCCGAAGTCGTAACGTTTTGGAACCGCGTGCATGCGGTCATGAAGGAAGTTACGGGATTTGCGATGTTGCCTGAGGCCCGACGGTGTTGACACAATGGGTCACTCTGGGGAATATGGTGGCCAAGAGGAACATCGCGCAGCTATGGGGGTCCTAGAGGGCGCCGAGGGTCTCCACCTGGACAGAGAATATGGACTGGTGCATGTTTCGTGAAAAAACTGTGTATGTTGCACGTGGAAGGCCCAAGAAGTGGGGCAGAATATGGAACCAGTGGAACCTCTATCGCGGGGGAGATCTGTACTCCTCCTTTTGTAGATACCCCGGAGATGCCGCAATCCCCATAGCCTGACATTCCTTCTACCGTGTTGAGTTTCGTTGCTAGCATAATTGATTGCTCTCTCTCCCCCCTCCCCCTGCCTGTACTCTCCCTTCAAACATGGCTGAATTGGCTTTTTTGTAATCAGCATATTTAAATAGCCTGCAAGTCCCTAGATTATGGAGTAGTAAGAGCACCCAGGGCCTGGAAGTTAAATGTCAATTCTGAATTGCAGCATGTGTAGTGCCACCCACTACAGTGGCAGTGCAAACTTGGCTCCAGGCCTGCCCTGTCTAACCTGAGCGCTGCAATGTAAAGCCTGCAGAGCAACCTGTTAAAATTACTCTTTTTGATAAGTAAAAACCTCCTTTTTAAAAATTAGTAAGTCACCTATATATAAGCCTTGTAGCCCACAAGGTAGGGTGTATGGCGTTTGTTTATTGTGGCTGTACAGTAACAAGCCCCAAAAGCTATTTTCATTGTTTCAGGCCTAGCTGTCCTATGTAGAAAACCAGAGTACCTAATAACATAATAGTACTATATCTCTGTAGTGGGACCAGCTAGGAAAAGAATGAAACAACTATTTTTAATAGTTATTTAATATCCAATTCAACTGTGAAGTCAGATTTTTAAAATAAATATTAAGGAAAAATAACTTTTAGCAACTTACCCTTTACCTGCCTGAACTATCAAACATCTAGTTAGCATAAGCATCTGCAAGCTCTCAGCCAATTTTGAGTAGGTGTGAATGATGGGTGAAATGCCTTTCAGAACCAAACAACTGGTAGAGCTGGTTTTACAGAGATGACTCCTTTGAGCTCCACATTATAGTTAGAGTGGGCATGCTGGGCATCTGTGATACTACATTACACAATCCTGCTTTGGATTGTCTGTTGAGCCAACTGTAAAGCGTGGGGCACACATGAAAGGGAGAGAACGGGATGCCTAGACAATTGTTGTGTATTCTCTGTCTCGCTGCTAAAAGGCCCTGCTTTTGTCCTACCAGACTTCTGTCTCTAGGTTTGTAGTGGGTAAAGGGCCTGCTTCAAACTTAATTTCAGTCTTAGATATGGGAGGACACTCGGTTTAACACTGCACTCCCCATGGACACATCCAGCGCAGTGTGGCTGAAGTATTTCTCCTTTTTCAAAATGCTCTGACACAAGACATTTTGGGCCTGTTTAGAGTAAGGCAAAAAGGAACTGCTGCAAAAGCAAGCAAAGTTACCCCTGGGAACAAGTACACAAAGAGGGATCAGAAGTCACTCCTACCCACTAGCTGGTTCCCAGCATAAATGTGGATTCCCAAGCATCCTTTTCAGACCCCTTTCTGGAACCGCAGAAGATCAGAAGAGAAATGGTTCTCTTGTCTGTGACCTAATAGCACCCCTAACGGACTGGACCTGTTCGTTCCCTCTTGAACCCAGCCAGGAGATTGGCTGGAAGTTGTCCTAGGACAGTGATCTTCAAACTTTTTAAAGCTGCTCTCCCTGTGTAAAAATAAATGTCATCCCCACTCACTTTTTTATACAATTACTCTATTAAATTGATAATGTTTAACTATGTCAAATTTATGTTATCCCTTTTAAAAATGCAGTCAAATACATGATTGCCAAGCATACTATTCTAGTCACCCAGGAAGTACTAAAGTGTAAAAGTATCCACAGTGCAAATATTAGAAATGTTGGCTGGTGGGGGGGAGGTGCATTTTGTGTCCCTTCACCTCTGCTCCCAGCCAGAATATAAAGCGCAAAATATGTTAGTGATCGTTCATTACAGAATGGCTGATTGCCGCTTATTTTTTCACTTAAAACAAAGCACCATTATAAACATGATGCTTCTCTTGACCAGAGCATGGTGCCCCCAGGGACCAATTAAGCCCCCCCCGCTGACCCCCCTCCCCAGTTTGAAGACCTCTACCCTAAGGGAATGGGCATATACATTTGAATATATAAACAAGCATTTGCAATGCAATAGGTCTCGCAGCATTCAAGTTTGAGTTATTGGCATTGTATATGACAATGTGTTGCATGAATTCTTTTGCAAACTCTGTATTGGCTGGTGGTGTTTGTGCCCCGTGAAAGCGTGCACTGACGGATGGTGGTGTTTGTGCCCGGTGAAAGCGTGCACGAACAACTTATGGTGTCTGTGCCTGGTGAAAGGGTGCACTGGTGGCTGGTGGTGTTTGTGCCCGGTGAAAGCGTGCACTGACTGCTGTTGGTGTTTGTGCCTGGTGAAAGGGTGCACTGGCGGCTGGTGGTGTTTGTGCCCGGTGAAAGCGTGCACTGACGGCTGGTGGTGTTTGTGCCTGGTGAAAGCGTGCACTGATGACTTATGGTGTCTGTGCCTGTTGAAAGTGTGTACCGACGGCCGGTGGTGTGTATGCCTGATGAAACCATGTACTGATGGCTAGTGGTGTGTGTGTGCCTGTTGAAAGTGTGCACTGATGGCTGATGGTGTGTGTGCATGGTGGAAAAGCGTGCACTGACATGTTTAGAAGTAAAGTGCGCCATACTGCGATTGCTACAATAGTTAATTGTGGATGTGCTAACCATTGATGCGTGCACTGATGGCTGGTGGTGTGTGTGTGCTTGTAGAAAATGTGCACTGATGGCTAATGGTGTGTGTGCCTGGTGGAAGTGTGCACTGCCAGCTAGTGGCGTGTGTGCCCGGTGAAAGCGTGCATTGACGGCTGATGGGGTGTGCCTGGTGAAAGTGTGCACTGACGGTTGGTGGTGTGTGTGTGCGCCTGGTGAAAGCGTGCACCGACGTCTGGTTCTGTGTGCGTGTGGTGGAAGCGTGCATTGATCGCTGGTGTTGTTTAAATAGCAACATACTTGGGTCCAGCATAAAGAGCACTCTTTTTAAACAGGCATTAAGAGTGAGACAGCACACAATGATCCAATGGTAATTACTAGTTGAAGGCAAATCGCATATAGAACATTAGGAACACTGCAATTCTTTACATTCATTCAGACGGTCCTTGCTGCATTCAGGACATTATCAAAAATCAGTCTGTTTCGTGAGAAGTAATACCTTACATCTTAAGCAGCTGTTTTAACAGAATGTTCCCGACTTTAAAAAGAGAGATGCCTAAAACATTGGCAGGGAGGCAGCATCCTGAATTTAGGTTGTATGAATGTCACTTTATTGTTTAACTGAAAGAAAAAAGCTCAACTATAATAGACTCTTAGCCAACGCTGCAACACCATTCTGCCAGCTAAGCAAGCCGAGTAAGAAGGGATGTGCGGACTTTACCCGAAGGTGTCAGAGCGAATTCACAATAGAAACAGAACTGATACATGAGAACATTACTAGATAACAAAATACAAAAGCAAACGTTACATTACATGAGGCAAAAGTGACAATGATAACAAAACGTGCCTTACACAGTGTGTAAGGCACTTTTTGTTATCTTAGTCTAAGCCCGCCTGATTCTATGAAATGGCGGCGGGCCGCGGGACAGGCCTTTATCCTTTCACTTTCCGTTCCGCACTTCCGCCGCCGCGTATGCGCGTGCCGCGTGCGTGGGGGGCGTGGGCAGCAGGGCTGGCTGCTGCTGAGTGGTGGTGAGCAATGCCAGGCAGCCCCAGGGCACGCACAACATCATGCGGGCCAATAAGCGGTAAGCCCCTGTGCGTGGCATATGGGGCGCGGCAGGCGGCGCGCATAGCCAATGAAGAAGACAAGAGAAGAACAACGAAAACTGCGAACTTAACTGCCTTCCAAGTCCAAGACAAAGCAGCAAGGCGGCCAGGCCCGCCCACGCTGAGCTGCCCTGTCCGATTTCCGAATCCGAGTCCGAAAGACCAAAGTAAGTCACTCAGAGTCTGTCACCGTCTCCGTCACCGACCGGCGGGGCAGGGCTGCTGCTGGCTGCCTGCCTCCAGGCCTGCTGCGTGCACTAGTTAGTTGCTTTCCGGTCGCGCATTTGCCTGCTTCTTATTTATGTCCCCACTTGTCACTCGTGTTTGTCCCTCCTATAGAACATGCTTTCTCGCTTCTGTACTTATTTGCTCCCGGGGCCGCACTCAGTGTTGCTCTCTGTTCTTGCCTGTGTGCCGCTTCCCTCCATATTGGGTTCGCCCTTGCACTCAACCAGCCCCCCAACCCCTGTTGCTTCCTCGCCTGCTCCATTTGCCCTCGGCTGCTGCTGAAGCAAGCAAGCAGGCAAGCCTATATTATAATAGTTACAGTGCGCAACGCACGCCAGGGACGGATGGTAACGGGCCCCGGCCTATAAACATTAATTATGGTGCCGTGGTGCGCACGCCCTACCGGCCTGAGCCTTTTTAAAATTAATTAAATAGTTGGTAGTGGTACGCACTGGAGGCGGGCCGGGTCTTCATAATTAAAATGGTGCACGGGAGTGGCGGCGCGCAGAGTAGTGCTATTTTTATTTTGTATAGTGGTCATTTTCCTGCAGTTTTGCTCTTTTAGACTACTGTAAATAAAATGCGCTTTTATCAGCCAACGTAACGGTGTTCAATGCATTGGTCTTGTTAAGATGAATAGCTAAAATACTAGATTGTTATACCATCATGTTTTTAAATGTTCAGCATCACATGCTTACTTTCGTGAGCTTTCTATGTACTTATGACATATGCATCATCGTTATAGTTGCTTCAGTCAAGGAAAAAATGCGTGTCTCTGCATCAGATGTTTGGTGATTAGCAGCTGTCCTAAGCAGGTGTTACAAAAGGAACCTTACATTATTAATTTAGTATGTTTGCACTCCGGAATTTTTCAAGCTAGCTCAGTTGGTTGATGCACCTGTTACAATGATGCAACTGCAACCTAATGGCCACTAGTTTGGAATCAAAGCAAGTTCGGCTCAGCATTTCATCCTTCTCATGCTGAGAAGATGAGCACCATGCCTCGAAATTGTTTGAACACCTTCTGGGGCCTAATCCATTTTTAAAATAAAACGTGTTCTAGCATCACTTCGTAATGGACATACACAGGTGATATTCACGTGGCTCCTTGCTCGTAGTGGGGAGTAGAATCAGGCCAAGCCCCTCTCCTGTGATAACAAAAACAACACTCGCAGGCAACAAAATACACATAAATGAGAGAGCTGGACCAAAAGCAGCAGAGTGCGGATCATCCTTCTCTTGCTCTGTCAGGGTAAGCTTCGTCTGCTGAGCTACAAATGGGATCACATCTGAAAAGAACCCACCCGAGAGAGGAAGTGTAAACAAACACAGCGCGGTGTAATTTAGATTGATTATTGCAGTGGATTCTCGTGGATCGAAGCGCTCTCTTGTAGTGGGCTCAGGTGCACCAATTATCCCTAGACACCTGCGACTGACCTCTGTCTTTTGGGGTCATGAGACGATGAGAGAGAGGCAATGTGACCTGTCATCACTCAAAGATCTCTAAGCAGTTGCAAGACCTGGCATCCTTGACGTGTTTTCCTCTGTCTTTTTGCCCTACCACCTGTATTTTTGATGTTATGCTGGACTTCTTTTTTGCTGTTTTATGTACTCCGTACACTTTACCACTGCTAATCAGTGCTCAAGTGCAAATGCTACCTCTGTCATTTTTAATTCTGCTGGGTTCTCCATAATTTGCATATTTGATTTACTGGTCCCTAGTAAAGTGCACTGTGTGTGCCCAAGGCCTGTAAATCAAATGCATCTAGTGCGCCTGCAGCAGTGATTGTGCCAACCATATAAGCACCCCCTGTAAACGTGTCTCCAGCCTACCATTGCAGTGCCTTTGAGTACAGTTTTAAACTGCCAAGTCGACCTGGCAAGTGCAGTCTCTTGCCAGGCCCTAAGCCTCCCTTTTACTACATGTTGGACACCCCTAAGGTAGGCCCAAGACACTCCCAGGGGCAGGGTGCAGTGTATGTTAAAGGTGGGACATGTGTAGGTATGTATTACATGTCATGATAGTGAAATACTGCTAATTTCGTTCTTCACTATTGCCAGGACTAGCTCGCCAATAGGATATTATTGGAGCTGCCTTGTATGTTTGCTGACTGGGAACACATTTTAAACCTAGATTGAGGACAGATTCCTCATCCCTTGTCAATACTTTCGTGGATAAATTGACTACTGTCGATGGTGGGATTTCTATGATTTGTAAAAGTTTCTGCGCACGGGGCGCTGTAGAGTGCGGGGCGCTGTAGAGTGCGGGGCGCTGTAGAGTGCGGGGCGCTGCGGGGCGCTGTAGAGCGCGGGGCGCTGTAGAGTGCATGGCGCTGCGGGGTGCTGTAGAGTGCGTTGCGCTGTAGAGTGCGGGGCGCTGTAGAGTATGGGGCGCTGCCGTGCGCTGTAGAGTGCGGGGCGCTGTAGAGTGCGGGGCGCTGTAGAGTGCGGGGCGCTGTAGAGTGCGGGCGCTGTAGAGTGCGGGGCGCTGCGGGGCGCTGTAGAGTGCGGGGCGCTGTCGAGCCCGGGGCGCTGTAGAGTGCAGGGCGCTGCGGGGCGCTGTAGAGTGCGGGGCGCTGTAGGGCGCGGTGCGCTGCGGGGCGCTGTAGAGTGCGGGGCGCTGTAGAGTGCGGGGCGCTGCGGGGCGCTATAGAGTGCAGGGCGATGTAGAGTGCGGGGCGCTGTAGAGTGCTGTAGAGTGCGTTGCGCTGTAGAGTGCGTTGCGCTGTAGAGTGCGTTGCGCTGTAGAGTGTGTTGCGCTGTAGAGTGTTGCGCTGTAGAGTGTGTTGCGCTGTAGAGCGCGGGGCAATGTAGAGTGCGGGGCGCTGCGGGGCGCTATAGAGTGCAGGGCGATGTAGAGTGCAGTGCGCTGTAGAGAGCGCTGTAGAGTGCGGAGCGCTGTAGAGTGCGGTGCGCTGTAGAGTGTGTTGCGCTGTAGAGTGTGTTGCGCTGTAGAGTGTTGCGCTGTAGAGTGTGTTGCGCTGTAGAGCGCGGGGCGCTGTAGAGTGCGGGGCGCTGCGGGGCGCTGTAGAGCGCTGTAGAGCGCGGGGCGCTGTAGAGCGCGGGGTGCTGTAGAGCGCGGGGCGCTGTAGAGCCCGGGGCGCTGTAGAGTGCGTTGCGCTGTAGAGTGCGTTGCGCTGTAGAGTGCGGGGCGCTGTAGAGTATGGGGCTCTGCGGTGCGCTGTAGAGTGCGGTGCGCTGCGGGGCGCTGTAGAGTGCAGGGCGCTGCGGGGCGCTGTAGAGTGCAGGGCGCTGCGGAGCGCTGTGGAGTGCGTGGCGCTGTAGAGTGCGTGGCGCTGTAGAGTGCGTGGCGCTGTAGAGTGCGGGGCGCTGTAGAGTGCGGGGCGCTGTAGAGTGCAGGGCGCTGTAGAGTGCGGGGCGCTGTAGAGTGCCCTGTAGAGTGCGGTGCCCTGTAGAGTGCGGGGCGCTGTAGAGTGCGGGGCGCTGTAGAGTGCAGTGCGCTGTAGAGTGCGGGGCGCTGTAGAGCGCTGTAGAGTGCAGGGCACCGCGGGGCGCTGTAGAGTGCAGGGCGCTGCAGAGCGCGGGGCGCTGTAGAGCGCGTTGCGCTGTAGAGTGCGGGGCGCTGTAGAGTATGGGGCGCTGCGGTGCGAAATGAAAACGTTATATGTGCCTTTACTGTAAAAGCCTACCAGCGTACTTCATAATGAAAACACACTGCACGCAAAAAGAGATAACATTATTTAAATGAGTTGCGCCAACTGAGTCTAACAAAAGATTACGTTAAATATGCCTTTACTGTACAAGCCTACCACCCTACTCCATAAGAATAACACACACGCAATGCACGCAAACGAGAATAACATTAATTAAATAAATGGCGCCAAAGGAGTATAACAAGAGATTATCCAACTAGCGAGTCGTTAGAACGCAAGGCATTGCACAGAAAGAGGTATGACATTATTTAAAATAGTCACTGTCATGCTCTCAATACAAAACAAAATAAACGCTAAATGTGCCTTTACTGTAAACGATACCCGCCTACTTCCTAATGAAAACACACACGCAGTGCACGCAAACATGGACAACATTATTTAAATGTAAGCATTGCATTGCCAGCTAACGCTGCCGTCAGGCTTCCAAAAATAGTTACAACGCTAATGGCGCCATGTTAATAAAAAACACAGCTCCAAAAGATTACAGCTTCGTAATGATTGCATTAACGCCTAACGCTGCTGTTAAACTTACGAGAATGGTTAAAACGCTAACAACGCAGCTTAAAAAGATTAATGAAAACACGACTTCATAAAAAGTAGCCTGAGCCATTTGTACTTTAAAAGAGAGCCCAACAAAGAAGTATTTCGAAAGGAGTAAGAGCCAAAAAGATAATCTATGAATATTGACATCAGAATAATCAAACCAGCTGCTTGACCCATTTATTCTCTGTCATGTTTGCAATACGAGATGGAACGCTAAATGTGCCCTTACAAAGAAGTGTTTTGAAACCAATACGAACGTGCATGTTCATTACAAACCAGCTTACACATGTAATTGTAAGAACATGCACTTAATATATTTAACGGGTCATATTTAGAAGAAGATATATTTTAGTGGCTGCCAGTAGTTGTAGTTGCGAGATGTTAGTTTCTACAAAGCAATAATTTGCATGATGCCACACACACGCAGTGCACGCAAACATGGACAACATTATTTAAATGTAAGCATTGCATTGCCAGCTAACGCTGCCGCCAGGCTTCCAAAAATAGTTACAACGCTAACGGAGCCAGATTAATAAAAATAAATAAACCAGCAGCTTGACCCATTTATTCACTGTGATGCTTCCGATAATTATAAATGTGCCTTTACAAAGAAGTGTTTTAAAAGGAATCCCAGCGTGCATGTTCATTACAAGACGGCTAAAAATAATTAATCATGATGTTCAAAGCAAGCCTGTTCATTCCAAGCCAGCCTCAGCCAGCCTCGGGAAAAACGAAAGTAATAAAAAAGCGAAACTGACACTGCCACTGCAGACAATGCTGCGCGCTCCCGAGGTGAAATCCGACACTGAAAAAGCTCGTAACACTTTGGTGTCCACTCTCCTAAATACTGATCACATTAGTTGTCGAGCTGACAGCATTCATGCTTCGCATGAATGCTAACGTCAGCTCGACCTAAAAAACCACAAACGTTCACAGAAAAAACTACAGGTTAAAGTGATGTTATTGTTAGGTAGGGTAATAAGACTTTAGCTACATTTAAACAGAAGATCAATTAAAACAATATAGCCTTATAGCCTGCCATAGCGGGCTATACAAGCTATTAAAGGCCCACTCGAGCGTTAAAGGCCCACGTCGAAGGGGAGGGACTTTAACAAGGGAGCAGGACTTTAATAGCCGGTGTAGGCCAGCTACAAAGGGCTATAAGGCTATGAGAACATTCTTCCACTAGAGAGCAGAATGTTCCAACAAATAAAACAAAGGCCTCTAGAAGTTTGAATGGTTTAATTTCCATTGGAATGTTGCTTTGCAGGCCTTTACCAGCCCGTAAAAGCATGGAGCACTCCATTGTCTTCAATGGAGCTCCCAACATTCCAATGTTCTAATATAGCCTTATAGCCCGCGGTAGAGGGCTATACCGGCTATTAAAGGCCCTCTCCAGCGTTAAAGGCCCCGAGCCGAAGGCCGGCATTGCTTTTCCATAAGGGGAGCTGCTGACATGCAGGTGCCCTTACGGAAAAGCAATTCTGCTTTGCTTCATTGAAGTGAGAGCAGGTTTCCCTGCTCTCGCTTCAATGAAGCAAAGCAGAGTTTGCAATGACAGGGCGGGAGCCGCGAGTCTCCCACCCTGTCATTGCAAACAGCAGTGTCCCGGGAGTGGGCACACTGGGGCACTGCAGGATCCAGCCCTGGGGGGTGGTGGCCCCCAGGACCATCAAGGGCTCCAGGAGGGGGGCCACGTGGCCCCCTCCCACCATTTGCAAAGCCCCAGGGGGTGGTGATTCCCGGGGCTTGGGGGTCTGTCACGGACCCCCCTTATTTTAATAATTAGAGCCCTCGGGAGGTGGCAGTCCCCGGGGTGTGTGGGGGGTATGGAGTCCCCCCACACAGGAATCATTTAAAAAAATAAGAGCCCTGGGGGGGCTTATGCCCACCGCAAATTTATTAATAGAAGCCTTGGAGGTGGCAGTCCCTGGGGCTTGGGGGGCTTGGATGCCCCCTCATAAAAATTCGAAGCCCCGGGGGGTGGCGGTCCACCCCACACTTTTTTTTCTGCCTACAGGACCTGGCCCACCCGGGGGCTTTATTTAAGCAAAGCGCGGGAGCCCGCGCTTCATTTCTTTTTAATTTTTGGTGCCAGATCCGCGGATCCAGCGCGCATCCCGCGATTTGAAGAAAAATGCTTTTTGTGGCCCTGGGGGTCTTTGTGGGCCCCCCTGAGCAGGCCTAGGGGGTCAGAATGTTTCTACCCTGCCCCTTTTCTTGTTTGGCAGACGCGGCAGTCTTTGTACCCCATAGACCCTGCTAGCTGCCTGTGTGCACCAGAAAGGTTTTAATGTTTACTTTGTTATCGCTTGCTTTTTTAAATTACTCACTCTTTGCCAAAATCACCCATCTGTTGCTGCATTTTTCCCTCCCTTGCCCCGGTCCGACACGGCCTGTGCCGATTGATCGGAGGGCGTCTGGGAGGCAGTCAGTTAATCTTCCACTTCCGCCTATGCGGGGTCAGCGCTCCAGTATTCAGCGCCACCAACAGTATTTCAGTGGTTCTAGTGGCTAATACACACACAGTTATGATAATAGGTAAGCACAATGGCAATAGGTTTTGTAAATACCCTATTAACAACAGAGGGCAGAAGGGACAATCTTCACAGTTTTGATCTTTGATGATTTAATATATACACAGTTCAATAGTATAAAACACTTTCTTACATTCAAAAAGCGCTACACTATGTGCGTTGTGACCCCTAGTGAAACATGAAAACAAAGAACATTTGTGACTATTTACAATGTGCAATATGTGGTTTCCTTGTAAACAGAAATCGACCATTCAATTCATTCATTTATCGACAGCCTAAGTGTTTGGTTACTCTGGATGTAGGTAGGTCTGATCTGCAAGGTTGCCGACGACCTTTCGACCCACTATGTATGGGGAGTCTCTTCAGGACTGTTAGTATGGGGACATCTATGAAGACGGATAGATAAAGTCAATTCAATTGAAGAGGATTGAATTCAGCTGAAGAATGGAGAGGATATGTGTGGGAAGGTACCTCCTGACTATGGTTGCCCCCAACTTTTTGCCCTGTGTTTTAGCTGGTTTTTGACATAGTCGACCTGGGGCCCTGCCAATCAGGACCCCAGGCCTACTGCTCTCTCTGTAAAATGGATTCCATGTACCCTAGGTACATTTCCAATTGGTACTGGGCCACCTTATCAGACCCTGTAACTCAGGGCATAGGTGTACCCAGGGCCTACCAGGGGCTGAAGCATGTATTATGCCACCCCTGGCTAGCCTCCTAAATTTGACACAACTGGCTGCATGACAGCTGGGGCAAAGTCGTGTAATCCCCCTTTGCTGTAGATATAGTATACCTATATCTAACCCTAAAATGGACACACAGATTCCTATCAGTCACTCCTATGGCAGGCCTTAACAATCCTGAAGGCAGAGTGCTTAGAACCGTGTGAGATGGTGCTCTGGCATGAGCTGAGCCTGTCTGCAGCTTGCGGAACCAAGTCCTAATAGCTGTTCCATGATATCGCATACATAAACTCTTAAGTGCATTATAATCCTCGCGGTTAAATGCTATCTTTGGTATTGCTTTATCAAAACATGTCGAGTAAGGTGTCATACGAATTGGAATACTAACCCCTCGCCAATTCTGGCGACGGGGTTAGCATTCCACCCTTCTAGAGGGACACGACATGTATGTAACTGTGAACCCTGGTTAAAGTTAAACGAAGCCTCAGCTCCACAAAATGGATGCTGCCACCACAGACACAAGTCTGACCCCCTGCAGCTGGGAGTCCTTCCAGCGAGGGGAGCCTGGACAAAGGGTTTCCTGTCAGGGGCGGTGCTAGCACCGTCCCAGACATGGTTTTGTGTATCCTGGGTAGGCAGGGCTTTACAGGAAGGTGACTGCTGAGTGGCACCCCGGTGCTCACTACGCATAGGCCGGTCAGAACCAGTTCCAGGGGCACACCAGCCCCTGGCCTGGGGAAAGTCCGGCATGGCAGAGGGGTGTAACCACCCCCCTCCTAGTCCCACCCATAGGCAGGACCTAGTCACCGGGTCAGCCCCCTTTTTTAGTATAAAGATAGGAGCGGGCCCCCTGTTAAAATTAGATCATCTTTGGAATCAAGACTCGACTTTCTGCGAAAGGACATCAAGATTTCTTCTTCAAGATTCTCCCTTGTGGCTAAGGAGTAGTCACCCTGCATCCGCAGGCACCATCCTAAGAACACTGCGGTCTGCTGCAAGTCCTTCTTCACGAATCCGACGACCCAGCTCGACGAGACCCGGCTTCCCTGGCACCTCTGACCTCTACTCACCTCTACAGTAAAGCTGAGAACTGTGAGTGCGACGAGACCTCGAGGGACCGACGATCGCCAAGACTGCACGACTTCTTTGCAACAAGCCCACCGTGTGCTCCACTGGTGAGTGCTTTGGGGTCCGAGAAGCCCCAACCCTGAGCAGCTCTAGCACCGAAGATCAGCCCTCCAGCATCTCCACGATCTGCGTGGGGCCCTTCTGCTTTTGCGTGCTCACCGCGCTGTGTGGCTACTAGCCGGCTGGCTTGTGGCCTTCTTCACGACGCCTGACGACATCACTGCTGCTGGTCTGGTTGCTCCAGACTGGCCCTTGCTTCCTTCTTCAAGAGAGGCACCCCGGACCCCCCTGGTCCACTCCAGACGCCATTTTGAGTCCACCGCGTGGGCTTGAATTTGCCAAGGCTTTGTTGCCCAATCCTGGGTCCAGCGATGCCGACAGCTTCATCCATCGTGGGACAGCTCGCTCCTCCATCCTGGTCGCCGACAACGCCTCCTGGTCCGTGAGATCTGCGAGCACAGCGTCACCCACTCACCTAGTCGAGGTGGCTACCATCCGGTGCCCTCCTGGTGCCCACTGACTACTGGCTAGTAGTCTCGAACTTGGTCCCCTCTGCTTTCAGGTGTCATCTTCCTTCGATCCAGGCTTGGATCCATCGAACTTTCTTCACTGGTCGCCTGCCAGCAACTTCTTTCTTCCAGGCTCCTGGTCCGTCTACGAGGATTCCCGACGTCTTTTGAGACCTATGCAGCTGCAGCCCCTGGGCTAGGTAACTTCGGCATTTCGGTGCCCCAGCATAGCCTCACTATCCAAGGGTCAGAATCCACTTTCGTTTTCCTCCTACCAGGTCGGGTTCGCCCGAGAACACTAACTTTGTCATTACTAGCTACCATAGACTTTATCCCGCATCACGCGTGAGAGTGCACACTCTGCACCCGAGTCCCCTAGGCCTCCTAGAAGTAATCTGAAGATTCTATAGTCAAGTCCTAGCGATTCCTAAGCCTATTAGTACTGTACTTACCTGCTAGTAATTTCGCATTCCACTTTCAGAGTATATGGTTTTCCGTGCCCCTCGGGCATTTGTATATACTGTGCTAACTTAAGTATTTTCGTAAGAGTTTTGTTTTGTGCTTAGTACCCTGTCCTCATAAAGAGTACAGGGCTGTTGTGATTTCAATAAATACACTGTTTATTTTCATAACACTTGTGTGGTGTCTTTTCACTTGGTGTTCAAGGGGTATATGTGTGGTATAACAGCTGGCTTAACACGCCCTCTCGAGTCTTTAGCCTTAGACTGCTCGTATCCATGCTACTAGGATAGCTGGTCTATAAGGTTGACTTACAACCAATCATCAATAAGGGTTGCTGGACTGATACATAGTGTTCACTAGAATAGTGAGCACTGCATATCAGGCCACCTTCTCACATTGGTGAGCAGCGGTTGGGATTTGAGCTTGCTGTTGTTTTACCACACGTATCCTAAGAATATCTTGTTGAAAGATCACATAAGTACTGTTAGGTACATATAACTTAGCTTAGAATACTCTGAGTTCTACTGAACCAGCTGTTGCAGCTCCTCAAGGCTTAGCACACCTTGGCTGCAACTCTTAGCAAGGGATCAGTAGGCAAACACATAGTGTAGGTAGGTGCATCACTTACACCACACTAGAAACAGTATGTCAGACAAAGGAGGAAACTCTGAGTCTCCCCTTGTGTCAGTGGACCCTCCACAGGTCCCCACTTCCAGATATACTGTTCTTAGCTTCAGGGAGTTGAGACAGGTGTGTACCTCCAGGAAGATAAGACATGGGTCTAACCCCACAACTTCCTTTCTGATTGGTCTCTTAGAGGCTTATGATGCCAGTAGGGCTGGTAACCCAGACCCTTCTAATCCAGATGGGAGTATGCCCTCCTTACAGGGGCCCTTTGATAGCCATGACCATCCCCTCCAGGAAGCAGATGATGCTGAGGATGAGGATGAGGATCAGTTGTCTGGGGATGAGGCAGATAAGGGACAGGTAGAAGTCAGTAGACTAACCAGGTCCAACTTAAGCAGACATGAGATTGGTACTGGGGGAACCCTGGGGCCACTCTCAGGTCAGCTTAACATTGGGAATGGACGAGCTAGATCTCTATCAAGAGGCTCTGGCAGATCTATTCAAACCAATGGCTCTCAAAGCTCTTCTCACAGAGGGATGACTTCCCCTCAGAGAAGAGTGTATGAAGCTAAAGAAAGGGCAGTCAATCTGAGGATTGAAAGGGAAGAACTTGCCCTGGCCAAAGAGAGGCTTGCCTTTGCTAGAGAGCAACAGTTGAGTGGGGTAGTCCCCACTGGTGGCAGCAATATACCTAGCAATAGGGAAAGGAGTTTTGATACAAAGCACCTGAATAAGATAGTGCCCCCCTTTAAACAAGGGGATGACATCCACAAATGGATAACTGCTTTGGAGAGGGCCTGCACTGTGCAGGGTGTTCCCCAAAGTCAGTGGGCAGCTATCGTGTGGCTCTCCTTTGAAGGTAAAGGTAGAGATAAGCTCCTCACTACTAGAGTTGAGGATGCTAACAATTACCAAATCCTGAAGAATACACTGGTTGATGGGTTTGGTTTAACCACTGAACAATACAGGAAGCTGTTCAGAGACACCCAGAAAACTCAGTCTCAGGATTGGACTGACTTTGTTGATTGTGCCACTAAGGCTTTTGAAGGCTGGCTACTGGGTAGTAAGGTTACTGATTTTAAAGGATTGTGCAATCTAATTATGAGGGAGCAAATCTTAAATAATTGTCAGAACCAGTTATTACACCAGCACCTGGTAGACTCTGATCTGACCTCTCCACACAAATTGGGTAAGAGGGCAGACAAATGGGTCAGAACCAGGGTCAGGCCTAAGAACCAGGGTGGTGACCAAAAGAAGGAATCAACCAAGCCTCAAGAGAAGGGTGGGGATAAATCCACAGAGAAGACTTCCCAAGGGCCCCAAAACTCCAACAAGGGTGGTGGGTCCCAGAACACTCCTTCAGAACAGAAGAAACCTTATTGCCATACCTGTAAACAGGTGGGCCATTACAAAAGTGATGCCAAGTGCCCTAAAAATAGCAATAAGGAAAACATACCCCCAAGTAACACTCCCAGACCTCCTGTTACCACTAGTGGTAATCCCCCAGGTGGTGGGGGTGCCCCCAAGAATGTGGTGGGCATTACTTTGGGCAATCAGGAGGACTATGGCATAGCCAGGTCCCCTGACCACACTCTTGTTTGTGAGACTGGCATGGGGTTTGCCAACTTCACTACTGGACCCCACATTTTGGGAAAGTATAGACAAGAGGTCATAGTGAATGGTCAGAAAGTTGAGGCATTCAGAGACACAGGGGCCAGCATCACCATGGTGATTGACCATCTGGTCCCCTCTGCTCAACTGACCCCTGGTTTTACTTATCAGGTGACAGGCATTCATGGAGTGAAGAGAAGGCATCCCATGGCAGTAGTCAAGCTCAGCTGGGGTAATGTCACAGGGCCCATGAGAGTGGCAGTGACAGATAACCTACCTGTAGATTGCTTACTGGGGAATGACCTGGAACTCTCAGCATGGGCTGAGGTGGAGCAAGAAACCCACTCCAGAATGATAGGCCTATCCAGACAGGTTAGTGGGGCAGTAATAGCTACAGCCCCAGTCCAAGCACCATTCCTCCCTGAAAAGGTTGGAAGGGCAGTGGTAGCCACTGCCCAGGCTCAGACAGACTTTCCAGAACAGGATAGGAGGGCTGTGACAGTCACAGCCCAAACACAAACTGAGTGCCCTCCTGAAAAGGTTGGCAAGGTTGAAATGGTCTCAGCCTCTACTCAAACAGATAGTGAGGTTGTGAAGCCTGAAACAATGAATCACTCCACTCAAACAGAGAGTATTGAGGAGGAAGAAGAGTCTTCCCCCTCCCAGACACTAGGTGAGAGCCAGCCTCCTCAGGGAACTGACTCTACCCCTGTTGAAGGAACTGCCCCAGAGGTAGTCAGGCCTAGCCTGGCAGTGCCCCTGATGGCAGTGGACCCTTCCCAGGTGGTACCCAGTCTGGAGCAGGTAACCTGCGCCTCTCTACCCTGCCTCAGTCAGCCCAAGGCTGAAGAGGTCAGGGAGGCCAGTGGTGGACCCCAATGTGCCCCCTGTCCAAAAGAACCCCTTAATCAGCAGATGAGGATCACTGAAGCTGGTAAACCTAGCCAAGTGAAAATAAATCAGACTCCTGAGGGATCCCCCTTAAAAGTAGTTAGGGACCTCCCACAGCTGGACACTGTTGGGCACAGCCAAACATGGGGCCTAAAAACCCCAGACCTGACCTGTCCCCCAGTAAGCCAAACAGAGGGACTCAGCCTCCAGCTTTAGGTAGCCAGAGGCTGACCCTGAGAGCTCAGTGCATCTCAGCTAAAGAAAGAAAGGCACACATGATGAATGGTGATTGGAGGAAGTTGAGCCCAAAGGTAGAGGAGCCTCACTTCAGTACTCCATCCCAGCATCAGCCTTTTACTTTCCCAAGACACACCAGAGACAGAGATTCCCTATGGTGGAGACCCTCAGATACCCTTAGGGTGAGGGGTTGCCTAGTGGACCATGACACAGGGGGAAACCAAGCCAGCGCTGGTCCTTCCTTATATGGCCACTTAGGTAATAGAGGCTTACCTGGACAAGGATAGCCTTATCTCCTTTCGTTTGGGGGGGGGTTGTGTAGGAAGGTACCTCCTGACTATGGTTGCCCCCAACTTTTTGCCCTGTGTTTTAGCTGGTTTTTGACATAGTCGACCTGGGGCCCTGCCAATCAGGACCCCAGGCCTACTGCTCTCTCTGTAAAATGGATTCCATGTACCCTAGGTACATTTCCAATTGGTACTGGGCCACCTTATCAGACCCTGTAACTCAGGGCATAGGTGTACCCAGGGCCTACCAGGGGCTGAAGCATGTATTATGCCACCCCTGGCTAGCCTCCTAAATTTGACACAACTGGCTGCATGACAGCTGGGGCAAAGTCGTATAATCACCCTTTGCTGTAGATATAGTATACCTATATCTAACCCTAAAATGGACACACAGATTCCTATCAGTCACTCCTATGGCAGGCCTTAACAATCCTGAAGGCAGAGTGCTTGGAACCGTGTGAGATGGTGCTCTGGCATGAGCTGAGCCTGTCTGCAGCTTGCGGAACCAAGTCCTAATAGCTGTTCCATGATATCGCATACCATATACTCTTAAGTGCATTATAATCCTCGCGGTTAAATGCTATCTTTGGTATTGCTTTATCAAAACATGTCGAGTAAGGTGTCATACGAATTGGAATACTAACCCCTCGCCAATTCTGGCGACGGGGTTAGCATTCCACCCTTCTAGAGGGACACGACATGTATGTAACTGTGAACCCCGGTTAAAGTTAAACGAAGCCTCAGCTCCACAAAATGGATGCTGCCACCACAGACACGAGTCTGACCCCCTGCAGCTGGGAGTCCTTCCAGCGAGGGGAGCCTGGACAAAGGGTTTCCTGTCAGGGGCGGTGCTAGCACCGTCCCAGACATGGTTTTGTGTATCCGGGGTAGGCAGGGCTTTACAGGAAGGTGACTGCTGAGTGGCACCCCGGTGCTCACTACGCATAGGCCGGTCAGAACCAGTTCCAGGGGCACACCAGCCCCTGGCCTGGGGAAAGTCCGGCATGGCAGAGGGGTGTAACCACCCCCCTCCTAGTCCCACCCATAGGCAGGACCTAGTCACCGGGTCAGCCCCCTTTTTTAGTATAAAGATAGGAGCGGGCCCCCTGTTAAAATTAGATCATCTTTGGAATCAAGACTCGACTTTCTGCGAAAGGACATCAAGATTTCTTCTTCAAGATTCTCCCTTGTGGCTAAGGAGTAGTCACCCTGCATCTGCAGGCACCATCCTAAGAACACTGCGGTCTGCTGCAAGTCCTTCTTCACGAATCCGACGACCCAGCTCGACGGGACCCGGCTTCCCTGGCACCTCTGACCTCTACTCACCTCTACAGCAAAGCTGAGAACTGTGAGTGCGACGAGACCTCGAGGGACCGACGATCGCCAAGACTGCACGAATTCTTTGCAACAAGCCCACCGTGTGCTCCACTGGTGAGTGCTTTGGGGTCCGAGAAGCCCCAACACTGAGCAGCTCCAGCACCGAAGATCAGCCCTCCAGCATCTCCACGATCTGCGTGGGGCCCTTCTGCTTTTGCGTGCTCACCGCGCTGTGTGGCTACTAGCCGGCTGGCTTGTGGCCTTCTTCACGACGCCCGACGACATCACTGCTGCTGGTCTGGATGCTCCAGACTGGCCCTTGCTTCCTTCTTCAAGAGAGGCACCCCGGACCCTCCTGGTCCACTCCAGACGCCATTTTGAGTCCACCGCGTGGGCTTGAATTTGCCAAGGCTTTGTTGCCCAATCCTGGGTCCAGCGACGCCGACAGCTTCATCCATCGTGGGACAGCTCGCTCCTCCATCCTGGTCGCCGACAACGCCTCCTGGTCCGTGAGATCTGCGAGCACAGCGTCACCCACTCACCTAGTCGAGGTGGCTACCATCCGGTGCCCTCCTGGTGCCCACTGACTACTGGCTAGTAGTCTTGAACTTGGTCCCCTCTGCTTTCAGGTGTCATCTTCCTTCGATCCAGGCTTGGATCCATTGAACTTTCTTCACTGGTCGCCTGCCAGCAACTTCTTTTTTCCAGGCTCCTGGTCCGTCTACGAGGATTCCCGACGTCTTTTGAGACCTATGCAGCTGCAGCCCCTGGGCTAGGTAACTTCGGCATTTCGGTGCCCCAGCATAGCCTCACTATCCAAGGGTCAGAATCCACTTTCGTTTTCCTCCTACCAGGTCGGGTTCGCCCGAGAACACTAACTTTGTCATTACTAGCTACCATAGACTTTGTCCCGCATCACGCGTGAGAGTGCACACTCTGCACCCGAGTCCCCTAGGCCTCCTAGAAGTAATCTGAAGATTCTATAGTCAAGTCCTAGCGATTCCTAAGCCTATTAGTACTGTACTAACCTGCTAGTAATTTCGCATTCCACTTTCAGAGTATATGGTTTTCCGTGCCCCTCGGGCATTTGTATATACTGTGCTAACTTAAGTATTTTCGTAAGAGTTTTGTTTTGTGCTTAGTACCCTGTCCTCATAAAGAGTACAGGGCTGTTGTGATTTCAATAAATACACTGTTTATTTTCATAACACTTGTGTGGTGTCCTTTCACTTGGTGTTCAAGGGGTATATGTGTGGTATAACAGCTGGCTTAACACGCCCTCTCGAGTCTTTAGCCTTAGACTGCTCGTATCCATGCTACTAGGATAGCTGGTCTATAAGGTTGACTTACAACCAATCATCAATAAGGGTTGCTGGACTGATACATAGTGTTCACTAGAATAGTGAGCACTGCATATCAGGCCACCTTCTCACAATATGTGACTACTTTACATCAATAAATTAGAATCTGACTTAACCCTGAATTCTCTCATAGAACCTTCAACTTACACGTAGGTCACTGACTCTGGAAACACCTTATGCATCATCATCCATCTTGTAACCTGTCACGTTAGCACTAACATAGGTCACTAACCTCAGGAGACCACTGTTAAATAATGTCCATCATTATAACTTGCATGGGTCAATTATAACCAGCTAATCCCCTCAGAATGGGAGCGCGCTATGCATTACGTGCTCCCGACAGTGTACCAAATGTAATGACCTAAGGCAATGTAATTTTTCTAGATGACCTCCCCACCATATACCCTTATTCCCTCAATTACTAGGTGAATTAATTTCCCAGCTAGTTATCAACCACGCCAGGATTATCATCCTCGGAGACTTCAACTACTGGCCCTCTGATAATCACGAGAGTGCCAGCTCCGCTGAGTTCACGGACCTCCTATCAGGCATGGACTGTATCCAACATGTGCACAAGGCCACCCACGCTAAAGGGCACATCTTGGATCAAGTTTGGACCTCTAACCTAGAAATTACACCTCCCTCAGTCTCCCCGTGCACTTGGTCTGATCACCATTTAATTGCTTTCAGCATGGCCTACATCCCTCTTATTAAACCTCCACCGGCGGGTAACTTCCTGGCCAGAAACTGTAAGCGGGCCAATATAGGCGATTTTTGCGCACTTCTAACAGCCACCTCTTCCCACGGAACAATGCTCCATCTGTCTTCAGGATTCTAACCTCCATCAATGTCTGGAATCAGGCAGTAATAAGGTTGCCCCCTTTAAAAGAACCAAACTCAAACGCCCCCAGGACGCCCAACACTGGTTCTCTGACGACATGAAAAGGAAAAAACAGCCACTCAGACAAGCAGAGCGCTGATGACGGCGAGCTTCTGCACCTGAGGAGAGAATGGTCTATGTAGCCTTGCTAAAAAATTACAAAGACTCTATCCTCCAGACTAAGACAACCTATTTCTCTTCGAAAATTATGAACTCAGCTACGAAAACTAAAGATATTTTCGCAATAGTTGACGAGCTTGCGCAACCCGACAGGGTGCTAGCTAAATCTACCCCTTCACAAATATGTGATTCCCTGAATTCGTTCTTCATCAATAAAATCGCCTCTATCAAGAACAACATCCCCACCCCCACTTCCCCCACCATTCTCCCTACCACATGTAAAAAAGGATATATGACGTTACCACGCGCGCGTTACAACGACGTACCATTACAACGTGGTTGTAACAACGCAAGTCGTTACAACGACTTGCGTTGGGGGGGCGCAAATTTAAAACATTTAATTTACTATTCCAACACCAGTCCCCGTGGATAGTCGGGAAGGTGT
The DNA here is from genome assembly GCF_964263255.1 of Lissotriton vulgaris. Taxonomy (NCBI): domain Eukaryota; kingdom Metazoa; phylum Chordata; class Amphibia; order Caudata; family Salamandridae; genus Lissotriton; species Lissotriton vulgaris. Next base: position 248,857,620 of record NC_141693.1, on the reverse strand, counting down.
TGGGATAGTAAATTAAATGATTTACTATCCTCGAGCGCCCCCCAGCGCAATTCGTTGTAACAAATTTCATTGTTACAACCGCGTGGTAATGGTACGTCGTGGTAACGCGCGCGTTGTAAACGTTGCATACCGTAAAAACCCCTACATGCTCGACCAAATTCCCCTGATCTCCAGAGAAGAGTTTCTGGCTCTTCTAAAAAAGGTGGGATCTGGCTCCCCAATGATTGTTGCCCCCCTCACATTTTGCAAGAGGTCTTCCTTGCCTGCCCTGATCCACCACGTCCACTTCTTAACAATAACAACTCCCTAAAACTAGGTATCATTCTGGATACCTGTAAAAGCGCGGTGGTTGTCCCGATTTTGAAGAAACCCAATGCTGATCCGTTGGTGCTGAGCAACTTCCGTCCAATCTCCCTGCTCCCTTACCTTAGCAAGATACTAAAGGCCCACGTGACAAACTGCCTCAGCTCATTCATTAAGCACTCTCAGTTTCTCAACCCCCGGCAGGCAGGATTTAGACCAGATCACTGCACGGAGTCAGTCATCCTGGCAGTCATGGAGGAGCTTAGGAGAGGAGCTGATAAAAACACCACCCAAGCCCTGGTGCTTCTGGATTTGTCAGCTGCTTTTGACACGGTCGATCATGATCTTCTGATTGACCGTATCAGTAACGCCGGCATCCAGGGTCTGGCCCTCAGATGGATTTCCTCCTTTCTACATAAGCGATTCCAGGCAGTCCGTCTGGCTAAAAAACAAGGCTGACCTGTGGGGTCCCCCGGGGCTCCTCTTTATCGCCCCTTTTGTTCAATCAATATATGCAACCCCTGATTGTGTCTTTACGCAACAGCCCAGTCACAACCTTCAATTACGCCGACGATCTCCAGTTGGTGTTTGACATTGACTCTTCCAACACATCAGTCACTAATTTTCAATCCACTATGACCTCCATCAGCGAATGGATGTGTACCAACCAATTAAAACTCAATCCTGACCAAACGGAGCTCATCTTGACTGGAGGTGCCGCCAACCCCTGGAACTCCAGTTTTTTGTCTTCACTTCTGGGCAGCCCCCCACCCAGTGGATACTGTAAAAAGCCTTGGGGTCATTATCTGTAACAACCTGTCCATGAAGCCACAAATCCATGCAGTAGTATCCTCCTGTTTCTTCCACCTACGCAGAATTCGGAAGATCTGCAGATTTCTGACGACTGAGGCCCTCACTCTTGTCATCCTGACCCTGGTCACCTCTCGCATTGACTATGCAAACTCACTCTATGTTGGCATCCCAGCATACCAGCTACGCCATTTACAACTAGTACAAAACCAAGCAGCTAGGCTCATTTTCCGCCAACCTAAGCATCAACATGTTAGCACCCTGATGAAGAGCCTTCATTGGCTCCCGGTGGCTAAACCCTGTGTATTCAAATTGGGCTGCACCATCTTCAAAGCCCTCGCTGGTCGTGGCCCTGCTTTTATCTCCTCTAGGATCCATCGCTATGTCCCCGCACGCGAACTCCCCAACTCCCACCTCAATCTGCTTACTATCCCCACCTTCAAACGCAAAAAACATGGTGGTCTCAGATTTTCCTTTCTTGCCCGCTGTTTTTGGAACTCCCTCCCGACTGAGCTGAGATCTGTAACCTGTTACTCCTAATTCAGAACTCTTCTCAAAACTCTTCTGTTCTCACAAGCTTACGAATAAAGCTCCTGCTATCCTTCTGCTGCCGTCCTCCCAATCCTAGTGCCATGAAACCGCTTGGTGTAAGAGCGCTTTATAAATAATTTTAACGTAACATAACATAAAATTTGCGCTTTCGTTTTTAGGTCTCGCCTAAGCCTTCCAGTTAGGGATGCTTTGGCGAGATATAAAGTAAGGGCTTTCAAAAGTGCACCCAAAGTGCGGATCGGGTACAGTGCTTGTGAGTACAACCACATGCATTATGCACAGATTCCATTTGCCAACACTTTTTGCGCGCGTGCCGTGCTCCGCCTCTGCTGCCACACGCATTCAGCTCACCAGGCTGCACTCTCCTTTACCCCCATATGCTAACTCGCCAAAGTCCCTAACACCCTTCCTTTGATCTCCGCTTTTCTTTGAACTTTCAGCGCGAGGTCTCACAGGCTCCTCCTCCCCCTTCCTTTAATGGCCCCCCTCCCCCAGCACAGAGCTCGCATTGCTTGTTGTTTTCTCCCTGTCTGCTTCTACACAGCCCCTGTTATTGCCTTTTGTTTGCTCAGGTGGTCACCCCTTACCTCTTTTCTCTAATACATGTTCTTTTCGGTGAGTGTCCAGACACACACACCACCAGCCATCAGTGCACACATCAATTGTTAACCCATCTGTCAGGACTTGAAGCTGATTATTACATAGGCTTACCGGTTCTTGCACGAGAACAGAGATGCTTGGTCCCAAATCCCTCTCGGCAATGCTAGGAGGTCTTTTAACAGAAACTCCAAATCATTACCTTGGGGGACGGGGGAATTGGATAAAATAACAAACAAAGAAGAGACTGGTCCGGAAATGGTTCCTTCAGTCGACAACTTGCAGACGTGTTCTGTCTTGTTCTATGGAGCCTGTAAATTAATACACCATTAAGAAACTAACCAACTCTACACTCTTCTTGATCTACTCTCCGAATATATATATATATTTATATTTCTCACCCACCCTGTCTATGCTGGACCTTGCTTCTCTTCTGCTTCTTAGTTGGCGTTCTATCTTCCTCGTCAGGTTAGTTGTTACTAATTTAAATGACATATTAGTACTCTAGTTCTCTTTTACCTACTCTAACTCTAGTGGTTTTGTTTAAGTAAGTGCACTTACTTCACTAGCTCGAAACGTTGTTCTCTAAATGGGGTTTCAGTTATCTCGCTCTCTGTACATTCTCGAACTGTCCTTATCTGCGACCACTTCTTTTGACTCTACAGATAGCTAATGTAGTTGCAAGTTCAACAGTCTTGGGTAAGTATTTATATACATATATACATTGATTTCACCAGCTGAATATTCGGTAGCAATTTCCCAATGGCTGTTTGTTAATTTCTCTTAAGTCTTTTTACTTTCAGCCTTAGTTCGTCCACGGTGAAATTCTAACTCAGGCAAGTTCTAAATACTGTAACAACTGAATTATTCGAATTTCTACTTAGCTCTGTTTTCTTAGTACTGCTCCTCAGAACGTGCGCTGTTCTTCAGGAAAGCTTCTCACACGTTGACTGAAATGCCGGTACACTTCTCTTCACAGAAACGGTGAAATTAGTCTACGACTTTAGACACAGACTCAATAACTACTCTGCGGTATCTCCGACTCGCCCTGGAATTAAATGCGCCGAGTCTTCTTTCTTCTGCTGCTCTGCCGAATTTCCGATTCGCGCTTGAATATGTGCGCCGAGTCTCTTGAAACTAATACCCCACAAGAAGGTGTCACAGTAATCTCTAATTATATTTTACTTAGGAATTTCTTCACTTCAGCATTGCTCTAAGAACGTCCTCTCCGGTTACAGGCTAAGGTGAAGTGCGCAATCAATAGAGCGCTCGCGCATCACCTAGTCTTTTCCACAGCTGTGTATTAAGAAACTAGACTGCTAACCCATTCCGTGTCTTAGGCACGTGGGCGGCCATCTTGAATTGAATTGAATTGAATTGAAGAGGTTCTTGTATAGCGCATGGCTACTCGGAAGCATCCCAGCGCTTGATGTTGAACAGAAGGGATAAACAAGGATCCGAGATGTGGGAGCTAACTCATCTATGTCTTGGGAAACAGTGCTGTTTTAAGTTGTTTTCGAAATGCCAGCAAGCTGGGTTCTAGGCGAAGTGAGAGCGGGAGGGCATTCCACAGCCTTGCTGCATTTCGCGAGAAGAGACGGTCCCCAGATCGGGCTCTGTTGGTCCTGGGTATTGTGAGGAGGTTTTGCTGTTTAGAGCGAAGATCCCTAGATGGAATGTATGGTCTGATCATATCATTCAGGATGGGGGGGCCATTCCCATAGAGAGTTGTATGGACCAGACAGAGGGTTTTGAAATGGACCCGCTCCTTTATTGGGAGCCAATGCAGGGTCCTTAGTGAAGGTGCTGCTGAGGTACGATGGCTGGTACTAGTGAGTAGCCTTGCTGCAGAGTTTTGGGCCATCTGAAGTTGTCGGGTAACTGAAGTGGGGGCTCCTAGGTAGAGTGCATTCCCATAGTCCAGCCTTGATAAAATGAGGGACTGGACTATGGTTTTCCTAGCAGTTTCGGGTAGCTGGGGGAGGATTTTGCGGATGGTTTTCATTAAACCGAAGCAAGTAGCCACTGTCTTTCTTGCCTGGGTTTTGAAGGACAGCTCCGTGTCGAGCCAGAACCCGAGGCTTTTTATCTCAGTTTTTGGGGTAGGCCCGGGTCCCATGCAAGGAGGCCACATAGAGAAGATGTTAAAGGTGGCCTTCCTTCCGAGCAGCATCAGCTCGGTTTTTCCTCCGTTCAATTTCAGGTGGGATGCATCCATCCAGTATGCGACCGCACCCAGGCAGCTGCAAAGATTGTTTGGTGGGGGAGTCTGCCTGGTTAAGGGAAACTACTAGCTGGGTGTCATCAGCGTAGCTTACCAGCTGGATTCCGAAGGGGGCCACTACCTCTGCCAAAGGTGCCATGTACACATTAAACAGTGTGGGGCTAAGGGAGGAGCCCTGTGGTACCCCACATTGTAATGGCACTGGAAGGGAGCAGTTGGTGTCTGAGAAGACCTTAAAGAATCTATTACTAAGGAAGGACTCAAGCCACTCAAGGGCCTTACCTGTGTCTCCAATTCTCTCTAGACGGGCTAGGAGGACACAGTGGTTAACCGTGTCAAAGGCGGCGCTGAGGTCCAGGAGGATAATGGCCGCGCTGCCACCTGCGTCCAGAATCCTCCTGGATACCTCGACCACCCTCAACAAAGCTGTTTCGGTTCCCTGTCCCTTTCGGAAGCCTGTTTGGGTGGGGTGTAGCAGGTTATAGGACTCCAAATAGGATGCCAGTTGTTTATTCACCCATTTTTCAGCAAGCTTACTGATGCCAGGCAGGAGGGAGATGGGGCTGTAATTGGAAAAGTCATCAGGGTTGAGATTTGGCTTTTTCAACAGGGCCTTTACCATTGCTAGCTTCCAGTCTTGAGGTACTGTGCCAGACTCCAGGGAAGTGTTGACAAGGTCAATGATGTTTTTGCTAACATGGGGGAGGGCTAATTTCAGGATGGACATGGGGGCGGGATGAAGGGGAGAACCGCTTTTTATGGAGTTGAAAAGGGAAGGGAAAAGATCGTCACTGAGTGGATGGAAGGATGCAAGGTGAGGTATGGTAGAATTGATGTCATCCCTCGGAGGAGGGTTGGATTCAGCTGCTGGGAGTGGAGGGAGAGAAAGAAGAATCTTTTCAATTTTCGTGGCAAAGAAGTTTGCTAGTTCGTTGCAACGAGCACCAGATTCTTCAGATGAAAGCTCAGATAAGGGGGGATCGGGGGCCCTTGTCAAAGTTTTTACTATTCTGAACATTTCTCTGGGAGCGTTAGTGGATTTTTCGATTTTTTCAGCATAAAAGGTGGATTTGGGTACATTAAGTGCAGTTTTATATTTCTTGATTGTAAGTTTGTATTTAATTTTCTTCTCCTGGTCGAAGTGTTTTCGCCATTGTCTTTCCTCTCGTTTGCATTCCTGTTTAAGGGACCTTAGGTCTGAGTTGAACCAAGGCTGTTTATTCGGACCTTTTTTCTTTGAAATACATTTTTTGGGGAGCACGCTATCTAATGATTATTCTATCCATTGGTTGAAGTCAGTATTGGCCCTATCGATATTCTGGTTGGCCGTAGGTTCGTTCTGCTTCAGAGATTCTATCCAGTCGCTGGGTTCTAACTTTGTCCAGCGCCTATGTTAGACTGACCGGGAGGGTCGGCCGAGGACAAGGGGAGAGGTCTCCGGGGAGAGCCGTCTCCAGCGATCGTACAGACGAGTAACTTCCCCCCCACAGAGGTACACCACACAGAAATAAGGTTTAACGTTCTTTATAGGCAATCTTTAAGTACGGTGGAATGGTACAAGGAGGTCTGGACTCAGGGGCCCCCTTGATTCTAGTCTCTTGGTTCGGGGAGAAGGGGTAGCGGGACAGTCTTGTTACCAATCTGGTAGATGCGATGATAAGATGGATAGCTCACAATCCTCGAGCTCGGCGTTCTAGATGATCGGGCTGCGGCGGAGCCAGCAGGTCCCGAGAAGGTGGCAGTTACAAACGGTCCGCGGCCACGCCAGCAGGTCCCGATGAGGATGAAGGTTTCAGAAGGTTGCGGCAGCACCAGCAGGCAAGACGGTAGTTCGCAAGGCAGGGCTACGGCAGCGCCAGTAGTCCGTCAAGGATGAGTTCTTCACTGCGTCTCTCGACTCCAGGATACAACTGCCTTCCTGCTCTGGAGCTGCCCCAGTTATAGGTCTGGCGCCCTTTGATGTCCGGACCCTCGCACTTGGAGGTCGGGAGGTCCGGGATGAGGGAGTCCAGACACCCAGCAGGGGGGTGGAGCCAGCGCCTGGGGGAGCTGGGGGCGATCGGCACCTGGCGGGGGAGAGCCATCGACACTTCTTTCTCCCATTGACCTGCCAAGTGGTCCGTTCACCTCCTGGGTGGATGGTGGTGCCGGGATGTCGGGGCCTGGCCAAGCCCAGGGTTAGGGTCGATCGGAGGCCACGCGGCCTCGTGGTGCAATGTCCAAGATGGCGCCCAGGCCGGGCGAGGGGGCCGGTAGTGATTCGGGCCCATGATGCAGGGATGTCCGGGGGCAGGGGTCCCATATGAGACGGGGAGCGGGTGGTTACTGTGGGTTACACCTGGAGGGCCGGGCTCGGGCCTTGTCATGCGGGGAGGGAGCGAGCCCTTCACGTGGCCTGTCCAACAGCCTACCTAAGGTTTTATGGGGGGGGTTGATTGGTGCACGGTCTGTTAATTTTCCATGAAAAGGGTATTACCATATGGTCCGACCAGGGGATAGAATATGGTACAGATGTAGACAATTCTGCAACGTTGGAGAATATTGGATCTAAGAGATTCCCTTTAGAGTGAGTAGGGTGTTGAACAATCAAGTTAAGTTGGCATGCAGCTAAGTCTTTGGTTAATTCCGTGGCAATAGTGTCCAAAGGGTTGTTAAAATGGAGGTTCAAGTCTCCTAGCACTATGAAATTAGAGACCATGGTGGCTGATTCCAGAATTGTTTCAGTTAGCCCTTCTATAAATTGACCAATCTGGCCAGGTGGACGGTAGATTAAGAGACCGGAGATTGAAAGTTCTGAGGAGTGGGTGATGGAGAATTGTGTACTCTCACAGTCTGGGATAGTGCTGTCGATCAGGCGACAAGCTAAGTGTTCCCTGTATAAAATGGCGATCCCTCTGCCAACTTTAAGTTCTCGATCTCTGTGCTGGATCAAATATCCAGCAGGTAGGGCCCGGACGATGTCGGGGCCGGAGGACGTGCCGAGCAACGTTTCTGTTAAAAACAGGATGTCCACGTTTAAATCAATAGTGCGATTCCCGTGGCGTGCTTTGGTAAAGAGCGGCAGTTAACCAGTGCCATCTTTAAAGCAGTGTCTACTGTCCTATTTTTAGGTGATAGTGTGGTTTTAGTGGTGGCCTCTGTAGCCCTAAAAGAGCAGTTGTTGCAAGAGAAGCCACCGAGCCCAAGGTCCATCGAATGGCTGCATGATGATGGAAGCACCCTGTTGAGCGAGAGTAGTGTCAAGCGGGAGTATGTTAAAGGGCATGGGGCTGGTATACCAGGGGTCTTAGGCCCAGGGCACGACTGTGCGCGAACGGGCGCAGACGGGCATGACTCTGGCACGACTCCGGCGCAGGTCCGGCGCGTCCGCAGTACGCATCCGCTGCGCGGAGTCATGACCGTTCTTTTTATAGCACTGCTAGAGCGCGCGATTCACCTGGCCCACACCCAATATGGCCGCCAAGTTCGAATCCCAGCCCTCGGCGTCGATGCTCAGCCGAGGGCGGTCCGGGTAGGGGAGGGGCACAGAGCGCTTAGGAGCGCTGAGGAGTCTCTATTCTGAAGCGCTTTTTGATCAAGCGCTAGAGAACACGCTAGGGAGATGCAAGTTTTAAAAAGTGCTTTTTAATCAAGCACGAGCAAACAAAGTTAAAAATACAATTCCTAGGGTGTCAAGGCAAAAGTGAAAGAAAGAGACCTCCCGGCTTCCGCCTCAGGAGGGAAAAGGGTCCTTCTGATGGTAATCTTGGTTCTCCTGAGTCTCACCAGATCGAACCAGGAATATACATTAAGGACACCTTGGCATACTTTAGCGGAATTGACGCTACAAAGTGCATGAGCAGATGTTAGGGTCCTGACAGAATCCACAATTAACTATTGTAACAATAGCAGTATGGCGCACTTTACTTTTAAACATATTCATTTGAAGTACAGCATGCCACCATTGCTACAAAAATAAATACAAACTTTTTGGCCTACAATTTATAAACTTTTGTTGCAATTGGTGTTGCAATATTTAGAAATGCCAATAGCTCAAACTTAATGAATGCCAGACCTATTGCATTGTAAATGCTTGTTCTGTTTTCTTGTGCCTCGGTTCTACCGAAGCACAAGATGGCTGCCAACACTTCCTGGTTTGGAGTGTTGACAGCCAATTAGCATGAAGCTCATGATCTGGAGGGTGCGCGGATCCTGCGCGCCTCTATATATCGATATTTTTTTTTATTTTTATTTTCTCAGCAACTATTGAATGGATTTACAACATTTAACAAAAAGAGTTCTTTCTGAACCAAGGGCTACCTTTTTGGCAAATTTTGTGTAATTCCGTTCAGCAGTTCGGGCTGTACCCGTGGCTAAAGATTCCTATGGAAATTAACATGGAAAAAACATGTTTTGGGAACTCTCTTTTTTCTCAACCCCCACTTGATGAATCACCCCGAAAATTTCAAGATAAGAGGTGACTAGAGCGCCCCACGAGATATGAAAATTTCGCGAAGATTCGTCATCCGGCACCAAAGTTATTGGGAATAGAATGTTGAGATTTTCCTATGTAAACTAGGTCCTAACTATAACTTCATATATGTGTATATATATATATATATATATCATCACTGTACTGTTATACTTAGGTTAGAGTAATCATAGGAAGAGGGTTTTTTTAACTAATACATTTGGTGCTGTTTCACAAATCTTCCCAAAAAATGTTCATCCTCCTCAGGTCCTTTCTAGAAAGTTTCCAGGGTGATCTGGCAAGCGGGGGCTGAGAAAAAAGGGGGTGTCCCAAAACGTAGTTTCCCCAGTCAATTTCTTAGCGATTTCTGAACAGTGCTACAGCCCAAACGGCTGAATAGAATTACACAATATTGTAAGAAAGCTAGATCTTTACCCAGAAAGCATGCATTTTATGATTTAGTGTAAACCTGTTAAGTAGTTTTAGTTTTCAGAGGTTAAGTAATACAATAATTTAATAGGCAGAGGGGACATTTTTTCTGTTTGCTGTTTTGCTCCTGCGGGAGCGAGAGGGTCCCAGGAGTCCAGCAGGAGCTCGCACTTTGATTGGCTGCCTGCAACACAAGGAGAAAATGTTGCTGCCGCCATTTCAGAGTTCTGAAATTTATAAAAACAAAATACGTTTTGTTTTGGGTTGCCGCAATCCTGTGGGTCTCTTGCGGACGTCAGCGGGACTCCCCTGCTCCCAGGAGAGTCCCACTGAAGTGCGGGTGGTGCACTGGCTCCCCAAGACAGAAAGCATCTGTGGTGGGGTGGCTGCATATGGGCAGTTGATCCTGTGGCTAGCCCACGCTGGCTGGCCACCGTGCATGTTGGGGGGTTGGCTGCCAGTGGGGGGTGGGGGGTGCATGCAGGTCCTGCACTGAACCTCCTAATGCATATAGCCACAGACCACGCCTGGCAGAAATTGGTTGCCCGCAGCGGGTAACTTGGTTGCAACCAACCCTCAATAAGTCAGCTTAATATATGTTCATGTGCTGACCGCTTGATAAACCCAATAGGTCCACTTTTTATATTTTGGTGTTCTGACCCTTTGACACCCTTTATATTGTTACATGACAGTTGGCCGTGTGGGCAGGTCTTGTGCGCAAGCCCACATGCCCATGTGGGGTTGGGCCCATTTGCACATGTCACACATGCCTCTTCCCGTCTTTAGTCCTCCCTGAGAGCAATGACCAATTACTTCTAAACATATGCAGGGGCAATTTTAAGGCATTGTTTCGGGACTACCTTTGTATTACTTTAAGAGCACTTCACACGCGCTACTGTTTTTACCATTCTTTGTTTCCTGCTCATACCACCTTGTTATTTATTTTTGCTTCTTGCAATCTATCTATGTTGCTCTCTCACTCCTATGCTTTCACTGTATGTCGTGCATTCCTCTCTCTCCCCTTAGTTGTTTTTTTTGCCTTTTTTTTTAGTGCTAACTAAACCCAAAGGGTTTGGAGCAATTTACATGAGCACCATTCAAATTACACAAGGATACATTTATTACTTAGTAGCCTCAGGGAGATTAAGTGATTTTCCCAGAATCACAGGATATTGAGCCAAATCTCAGAATCAAACCTGGTTCCTCAGCAGTATTATTCCACATTCTCTTTCCAGCAGTTGGACAATGATCAGTACAGACCTAGGGGGATATTCACAAGGACTCATCTCTGATTTATCCCCATCTTAACGCATCAAAAGTGGAGACAGATTTAACAACCCATTCACAAGTTGGTGCAAACTGCAGACATCGCCCGTATTCCTGCGTTAACTGCCCCAAAATGTATCTCCACGGTGGACACCACCAACTAACCCTAATGAGATACAGAGTAGGCGTTCCCGTGACAAAACACTCGAAAAAATCACAACACCACTTTCACAACAAACTGCCAAATCTGCGATGCAAACTAAAAAACAGGTGATAGGCCGCTGTAGCAGCAGGGAATTAACACCTGCCTTTTGCTGTTGATAAGCAGGACGACTATCTGCAGCATAAAAATCCATAACTATAACTCTTGTGGACTCTTTGTTGTTTATATGTGGGAGAATTATACAGCAATGCCTTGTGAGATACTCTATAAAACAACGTACAAGAAAGAATAGTGAAGCAAAGTTAACATACACTTTAGTTACCTAACTATAGCCCCATGAGCTATTTTCAAGGGAGGGGAGGAGCGCTTGTAGTCAAGTCAAGTCAAGTCAAATGATTTATATAGCGCACTACATACCCAGAGGGTCTCAAGGCGCTTGAAGAAGGGTGGGGAATTACTTGTCGAATATCCAAGTTTTAAGTTGTTTTCTGAATGCTAGGTGGTTCTGAGTGAGGCGAAGGTGAGTGGGAAGTGAGTTCCAGGTTTTAGCTGCTAGGTAGGAGAAGGATCTACCTCCCATGGTGGTTTTGTTGATGCGAGGTACAGTAGCAAGGGCTTGGTTGGAGGATCGTAGCTGGCGGGAGGGGGTGTAGAAGGAAAGTCGTGTGTTGAGGCATTCGGGTCCAAGTTCGTAAAGTGCTTTGTGCGCGTGGGTTAGGAGGCGGAAAGTAATCCTCTTATTGACGGGGAGCCAGTGGAGGTTTTTCAGGTGACCAGAGATGTGGTCTTTACGCGGGATGTCTAGTATGAGTCTGGCTGAAGCGTTCTGGGTGCGTTGGAGTTTTTTCTGGAGTTTTGCGGTGGTACCGGCGTATAGGGTGTTTCCGTAGTCCAGGCGACTCGTGACCAGTGCGTGGGTGACCGTTTTTCTAGTTTCGGTGGGGATCCAGCGAAATGTTTTTTTGAGCATGCGAAGAATGTTGAAGCAAGATGATGAAACGGCGTTGACTTGTCTGTTCATAGAGAGTGAGGAGTCCAGGATGACGCCCAGGTTCCGTGCGTGGTCCGTCGGGATGGGTGCTTTTCCAAGGACCTCTGGCCACCAAGAGTCATCCCAGGCAGAGGGGGAGGTACCTAGGATAAGGACTTCTGTTTTGTCTGAGTTCAGTTTCAGACGGCTGTGCTTCATCCACTCGGCTACTTCTTTCATTCCTTCATGTAGGTTGGTTTTGGCAGTGTTAGGGTCTCTGGTGAGTGATAGGATCAGTTGAGTGTCATCAGCGTAGGAGATGATGTTGAGGTTGTGTTGGCGTGCGATGGTTGCGAGGGGGCCCATGTATACGTTGAAGAGGGTGGGGCTGAGTGAGGATCCTTGTGGCACGCCGCAGATGACTTCAGTGGCCTCTGACTTGAATGGTGGGAGGCGGACTCTCTGGGTTCTTCCGGTGAGGAACGAGGTGATCCATTCCAGTGCTTTTCCTTGGATTCCGATGTTACTGAGGTGCTGTAATAGGGTGCTATGACAGACTGTGTCGAAGGCTGCGGAGAGGTCGAGGAGGATGAGCGCGACTGTGTCTCCATTGTCCAGTAGAGTTCGAATGTCGTCTGTTGCTGCGATGAGGGCGGTCTCAGTGCTGTGTTTGGCTCGGAAGCCGGACTGTGAGGAGTCGAGGGATTTGTTGGTTTCAAGGAAGGCGGCGAGCTGGTTGTTGACAGCTTTCTCGATGACTTTGGCCGGGAATGGAAGGAGCGAGATGGGGCGGTAGTTTTTGAGTTCAGTGGGGTCAGCTGTGGGTTTTTTCAGAAGGGCGCTGAGTTCTGCGTGTTTCCAGCTTTCCGGGAAGGTGGCGGAGTTGAGGGAGCAGTTGATGACGTCTCGGAGGTGTGGCGCTATGATGGAGTCTGCTTTGTTGAAGATGTGGTGAGGGCATGGGTCTGTGGGGGATCCTGAATGGATGGAGTTCATCAGGCGGATGGTGTCCTCAGTGGAGATTGTGTTCCAGTCATTAAGGATGTTCAAGGGGGGTGAAGGTGTGGCAGAAGGATGGGTGGGTTGGTCTCCGGGTTGGTTGTCGAAGCTGTTATGGATGTCTGCGATTTTGTTGTGGAAGAATGAAGCTAGGGAGTCGCAGAGGGCTTGAGAGGGGGTGATGTCGTTGGAGTTGGCTGAGGGGTTGGTAAATTCTTTGACGATGTTGAATAATTCCTTGCTGTTGTGGGCGTTGTTATCTAGTCGGTCTTTGAATGCGGCTTTCTTGGCAGACCGGATTAGTTGGTGGTGTATGCGGGTGGCGTTTTTGAAGGCGTCCCTGGTGCTGGTGTTTGGGTCTTTTTTCCAGGCCTTCTCGAGGGAGCGACAGTTTCTTAGATTTCTTAAGATCATCGTTGAACCAGGGGGAGATATGGATTTGAATACCAGAAATACAGATCATTACAGAGTGTGTGTTTTATGTTACATGTTGTTGTGTCTAGTATTGTATTGTACATCACAATTAAGGGCAGCACAGCACCCACTTGAATTACGAGCTGTAGTGCAATAAGTGAAAAATATATCACATATCAAATTTGGTAATGTAGTCTTGCAATTATAATGTTGCTGTATTTAACCATGATTTTTCTATTCTTCCAGATTAACTTTACCTGACTATACCAATTGGGTATTGCAGAAGTGCATGTTTTTAATATGCATAATAATCTGCAACAGTGAGTAGGCAGACCACATTGTTGTTTCCTATTTAGAGTGGTGCAGGGATCACTTTTATGGTCCTGATGAGAAGCCAGGGGGGTGGCTTTGAAACATGTAGACTAGGGAAGATGTAGCCCATTATAGCATACATCCTCCACTAATACCAACTAGAGGGAGTATTACATTTCAGCTTCCACACAGCCAGGTATTTTTTAATCTCACTATATTCACTCTGACCCTTCCACCCTGACATTACACATAGTATCACCTCACTAATAAGTGTTCCCACGTCTTCATCGTTCATGCGCCATCCTGCAGCAGGCGGGAAGAACCCGATGATGAAGCATGCCACCAAAGGACCTTTTGGTGGGTGGGAGCTTCAATAGTCAAGCCAGGAACAGCTCCGACGCTCAAGGATTCCTACCTTTGGTTAACCAGCTGGACTGAGTTGGAGCGGGCTAAATCTCCCCGAACTGCGTTCCTCGTGGTCAAGGGCTATGGACTCTGGCAGCACAATACCCAGCTCATTGAAACTACAGTAAGGCATCTAATGAGTGTGCATTAAATCCTCATTCATTATTTTCCCTGTAAAGTTGCAAACACCATATTTCATCTAAAAGAAGCTCACCAGCTGTTGCCGCAAAGGCTTGCGTGCATGAAGGGTCAAATAAACATTTTCCTATGACTGTAAGCAACACTTGCCTCTATTTTGCATCCTTTCTGAAAGGGGACATACAAATCCATCTGACTTAATATTGCTTTGACCTAAGTTATTTATAAAATGTCTTATCATTTTGGCCTTAACTTTTTCTAGACATAAAAAAGTACTTTTTTCTTAAGCCTGTGTGGAGTCTCTTTATGGTATTTCACTGAGTTGCTATGAGTGCGTTGCACAAATACTTTACACATTGCCTCTGATGATAAGTCTGCCTGCTCCACACCAAGCAACTTGAGGGTTAGCACCAGTTCTCTTTCGGATGTAACTTACTTGCCCTGACTGGAGTTGTGGGTTCTGCCTGGCTTAGGTGCATACCCTAGCCAACCAGGAGCCCCATTTCTAACATTACAAAAGCTCCAACTACATTACACACGGTCAGGTTAATTTTTTTGTTTATAAGTGCGCAGAGATAAAGTAATTCGGATTCCGTCCGTGTTTATTCATTATTTCCCCTCTAACTGACAAATGGGAGCATTATGTTTTTGAAGGTATGTTCAGTGCAAAATTCCGGAAATGGGACAGTTGAAAGGTAATTCGTCTTTTAAAATCTAACTCCTACCTGTAAATTAACCAAAAATAACCTAACGAAACATTATATAACTATGAAGCATATAACTCGCAGCAGTGGTAAAAATTACGTATTTACTGCCACCTAGTGGCAAATGTAAGCAAAGCAATTCCATTAAATGTGATCCAAATCAGAATAGGACACCCAATAAATATATACTTCAAATATAATGCATTTGTATAAAAAAAGACAGGAACAAGCTACAAATAGGTTTTGTCAGGAAACCAATAACGAATCATCAATGCAAGCGAACATGTAGAAAATAAAAACGTTTCAGTAATCTCTATAAAAAGATTTTTGTCTTTTAAAATAGGCCTTCATGTTCAATATTTGTGTCTTAGGAAATTTTATCTAACATGACTGACCCAGTCCAGTTTATCCCAGTAGAACCATTATGATTAATGCACTTGCCAGCAGGATAGCTACACTTCTACAGGGCGGGCTTAGAATTTCTAGGTAAAAATCTCATGTACTTTTGTTGGGAGACTTTCAAGTTTGGCGGGAAGGGTACAGTTCAACAGGGTGATACCTGTGAAGGACATTACCGCCCAAATGGACCACAGCCGGCCAGATTTAGAGATGACCGCGGGCCCAGCAGTCTTCTCTATACACTGAAAGGAACTACTGTCATGCTGATTCTTTTCAGAAACGGTGCTGTCGATTTTGCTGGACATTCACTCAACTTTTTACTTTCTTTTGTTTTTGAAAATCATAAAACTATTGACCCCAACACCCTGGGAGATTTGTCCTTGATGGACAGGAAAAAACAGACATTACACCATCTACCCTAAATCGGGCAAGCAGTGCAATTTCCTTTATCTGGCAACCCCTGCTCCGCTGGCGGCCCTTTTAACAGAATACTTAAGGTCCACCCATCTCTAAATGAGTCGGGCGGACCAAGAGTTCGGCCGGCAGGATACTCCGTCACATTTATGTTAGGGTACCCTGTCCTCCAAACTGTATCTCAGGGCCTTAGTCTTGAGGCTGTGGTACCCAGTGACAGTTCCCAAGTGCAGCTTCACGAGCCTTTGTTTGTCCATTTAGCCATTAGGCAGGGAGTTTTCCAGTTATTATGTGAACTGAAATTCATTTGTAAAGCCAAATGTCTATTAGTGTTTTAAGACATGCCCCCCTAGATACACTTATTTACAATTATTCAGAATAAGGGATGGGGGCTAGCTTTCAGGGACTCTTGAGTCTCTGTGGGTCTCAGTCCATCATACGTCACTCTCAAAAGTGCCAACATTTCCCAAGAACATGTATTTGTAGTGTGCTATTCATTTGATGAAATCACTTCCGATGGGTTCAATTTAAGGCACGTTTTAAGATGTAGTCAAAGAGGGATTATAGAAATTTGGAAATTGAGTTGAGTGGGAAATAATTACAGAAAAAAGAGGACAATGAAAAAGTATGCCTGTTCCTAAGACAAACCCTTCCCACAAGAGAAGGCATCTTGGAAACAAAGCAATGGCAATTTGCTTTTTCAAGTGTTGGACTTGGCCCTTCTGGCAGGTTAACCGCTGAACTTTTTGCCTGGTGTTACTAAATAATTATATGTGATGTCTTGGGTTCTGAGCACTTTCACTTTCCCAGTGGAAAGTGTGTGCGCACTCTGAGTGCCAGTAGTGAGGTTGGCCTGCCCTCCCATAGGAATGCATGGGGAATGTATGTGTCCCTGGTAGTTCCTGATGCGTGGGGTGTACAGGCTCGAGTTTGGTATGTGCTGACTTGTGTGATTGAATACTGCGCAATGATATATGTGGC
This sequence comes from Lissotriton vulgaris, assembly GCF_964263255.1. Lineage (NCBI taxonomy): Eukaryota > Metazoa > Chordata > Amphibia > Caudata > Salamandridae > Lissotriton > Lissotriton vulgaris. The sequence continues at coordinate 248,841,090 of NC_141693.1, read as the reverse complement.
ATGAGTGTGTCTAATGTGGAAGTGCCACTTCTAGAAGTGTGCCTGTTTGTGTAATTTGTGTCTGGCTTGTGATTGGCTGGAGCTGGCTGGTGAGCCTGGCTCCAGGAGTCTAGATGGGCCTGCCCGGTGGTGAGTGTGGAGATTAGCATGCTGATGGCTAGGGAGGAGTGCACCTGGGTCCTGAATAGGGCTGGGCTTTCCCCACACAATGCTGGCTCCGCCCCCTGTGGTGTGTCTAATGTCCCTAGCCCTGCCAGTGAATAGAGTGAGGGGCTGAGCACATCAAAGGTGCTCCCAGACCAGCTGTGACTGGTTCTTCCCCCACCCTGCACCTTTAGACAAAGGATTTCTCTGTATAAAAGGAGGCTGTGACCTCTTGTCAACTGTTCTTGTTCCCAACTTGAATCTTACCAGGGGCATGTTGCTGCTGGGGCCCGGGGTAAGGCTTGCCTCCCTGGGCCCTGCAAAGCCCCTGGACTACTGCAACCCCTGGACCCCTGAAGGACTTTGCTGGACTGTTGCCTTCTCTAAGTGCCTGGAAGCGCTTGTATTTTCCTTCTAGGCTTGGGAGCGCTTTGTTTTGTCCTTAGCACTTAAGAGCGCTTCCCTGGTGCTTCGCCCGTGCCCACCCGGTGTTAGACCTGATTATTGAATTGCCGATTTTCGGCGCGGCTGCCCACGCCGCTTATCGCCCCTCTTTGGCTGTGTTCTTTATTTTATTACGAGTGCCCACCTCGATCTATTAATTTACAAGGAAAACCGGTGCCCACCCGGCATTTGCTGCTTTGTCCACCGCCGGGCCGCCGCTCTGCCTACGACGACCCAATCGTAGCGCGGCCTCGGGAGAGGCGGCCAGTAGTCCCGCCCCCGCAGCCTGGAGCAGAGAGGAAGCGTGCTGGTTCCCCGGCGGGGCTCTCTTGAGGAAGAGGTCCCCGCCCTCCGCCACTAACAGCACCCGGCCCCTAGAAGCCTGTCCAGGTGAAGAGAGGAGCAGCGCGAAACCCGCAAGGAGCCCCCGCCAGAGTAGCCCAGTAAGTGAGAAGGGCTAGGGGAGGCTCCGTGTTGCAGGGTGTCGCTGTCTAGAGGCCCTGTGAGGCTCATGCGGGCATTTCAGCAGAGCCGTGGGAGGCTCCAACGTCGGGCCGCACTTGTTCTCAAGCACCCCAGAGGGGGTGGGGCTCCAACGACACCAGGCCTGTTCCTTTTCGAGCCCCGAGAGGCTCCACCCCGCTCCATTGTTGTTCAGAGCCCCGAGAGGCTCCCAGCACCGCATTTGTTTTAAGAGCCCATGAGGGGATCAAGGCGCTAATTATTCACGGAGCCCCGTGGCTCCAAGAGGGCACCCAGTAAAATCGAGTCCCCCAGGGAGGGACTCCAACCACGCCACAGTTGTTTGTTTGAGCCCAAGAGGCTCACAGCCCAACTTTGTTCTAGAGCCCTGAGAGAGGCTCAGAGTGCCATTCTGTTGTTCAGAGCCTGCGAGGCTCCCACGTTGGCCCCATCATTGCCTTACAGCTGCCCAGCACTTCGTGGGCAGCTGCCACGTTTAGGTGTTCTTGGCTACCTGCAGCCAGTCCTGACATTGCAACATAGGGCGTCCTAGCCCCAGTGAGGCCAGTTTGCCTGGTTATAGTTTTGAGTTCATGCTAATATGATTTCTGCGAAGTGTTCTGTGCTGCACCTCTGAATGTGTTGTAGATGCATCATGTGTTCTCCTGTGCTGCACCTCTGAATGTGTTTTGATGCGTCATGTGCCTTGTTCTTACACCGCTGAATGTATGTTTATATATCATGTGTCTTTCCTACACCTCTGAATGGTCTATGCATCATGTGTGAAGCTTCTGATTGTTAACTGTTCTAAGTGCTAGTTCTACTAAGTGAATATCCCTGGCAGTGGTCCCTGTGGCCCTGTCCTGTACATAATCCTCTGTAAATTCTGCCCGTACCTGTTGGCACATTGTAAAGTGTGTGTTCCTATCTAATGTGTTTTTCAATACAAAGGCTATTTGTACATATACCTTGTGTGGAGTTCCTTTTGTGGGGGCCTTGGATGTTGTTGCTGGTGTGTGCGTGCGCAAATGCTTTACACATCGCCTCCGAGATAAGCCTGACTGCTCGTGCCAAGCTACCAAGAGGGTGAGCAGGGGTTGTCTTGGCGGGTGACTTCCTTACCCTACCTTAGGAATGGTGGTTTCTGCCTGGCTTTGGCGCAAGCCCTAGCCAACCGGAAATCCCATTTCTAACATCAAGTTTCAGAAAAGTGTTGCCACTTTGTGAGAGGGCATCCCTTTCAACTCAATAAACCTTTGCTGGTCAGGCCAAACCACAGTTTTGAGAAAATTCTGCTCAACCCGTGGTAGTTATGTCTCAAGCAGCAGGCAATCCCCAGAGAAGTGTGCGCTAAGATCAAGCATTACCAACAATTTTAAAGTAGAAATCACAACACAATAAAATTTCCAAACCAAATTACAACCATGCTGTTATTTGTAATGAGCAAAAAGGCATCAAGATCATCAAAATAGGTTAAGGGCTTAGAAAATGTCAAGCACTATAGAAAACAACAGTTTGCGGTGAGCTGCGACCTAGGTGCACTTTCAGGCTGACTGATGGAGCGGAGGTCAGATTCACCAAGCAGGTTGACCCAGTCAGAGTTTTTACCTTCAGACTCAGGGCCTGAGTTATAGTTTGGCAGACAGGGTACTTTGTCACAAACGTGACAGAGTACACCGGCTCCTAAACCCTCTGTCCACCCCATATGGGGATCGGTGGACCTTAAGGATCCAGTCAACCGAGCACCCGTTGACTCCCTCAATGAAATGCTTCGTTCAAAAGCCCAACAGAGTAGGAGGCTGTTGAAGGAACCCCACCCTACTTATAGTGGAAGGTGGAACCATTTTTTTTCTTGTCCATTCGATTTATTCTGTGAATTGGCCAGAGACTGAAGAAAATGTATCACCCAATCCTAGCTATTTTCTAGCAGTTCCCTCACCTCATTTTGCTCACATGCACTGGTCTTTTACTGCATGGCACTCCCCATTACTATAGTCACTGACTCCAACCTGCGCTTACACTGAGCTACCTACAACATCTGACACCATACTTTGCCACAACCAGGCAATGTACAAACAATGGTGTCTCACTACAGTTTTATTGAGCTAGGTATAAACTGTTACATCACCACCAGGCAACAACCAATCACCAAGACCATCTACACCACATCAGAGGCCCAAACTGCCCCCACGCTTCTACACTAGTATGCTAAGAAATAGCGTCCCCGTTAAATTCCACTAAACACCTGCAGCATTAGTATCACACTACACCCCACCAGATGTCCACATAAATACACAGCAGGCAAGTTACACCACTGTCCGCACACCAGACTTCTTCATACTTCCTACATGGACTGTTTGTTGTCACTCTCATCCCTCCGGGCTCCATACAAACATTGACCCACCGTGCAGCCATTTCAGCTAGCTACATAATTCCAATCTCACACTGCATCTCATTTATGCTACCCACAAATACTGGCTCCACACTCTGGCCAGACACTCTGCTTCTTTGAGCTCCCACAGGCTGGTATAGTCGCAGGAGGAGCGTCTTGCTCTTAGCCATCGTGTTACTCCCTGCCGTGAGCATCACTGGTCCCAAGCTGAACGCCCTCTTCAATGCAGCTCCTGCAAGTTTAAGGCAAGTACTGCCTATTCCACTGCGGTACCTTCTGCCTATTTGATGGAACATAAATTCCTCTGTCTTAACTGTCGCTCCTTGGTCAAACATCATGCTGAAGTACTTGACCTGCTACCAGACGTGATCCCTGATATTTGTGTTTTCAACAGAGACCTGGCTTACCCAGGACTCCTCTGCGATACCAGCCTTGACCCTTCCCACAGGCTACGCTATGAAGCACCTCAATTGAGTAGGTGGCAAAGCAGGGGGCAAAGCAGTGATTTTTAAAGATTCTTGCACGTGTAGCTTTACTCCTGAGATTATCCCAGACTGTGAAAATGCTCTTTTTAAAATCGTACTTAATGATACATTGACGGACCGAGGGCTGCTAATCTATTGCCCACCAGACCCTTCAAAGCATTTTGGGAAGCTCTGATTACTTTGGTGCCCACTCTGGCAAAGAAGCCAGCTAATGTCTATATTTTGTGAGATCTCATTCTTCACCTGGAAGCAGATCAAGATGCTGACATTACTAACATACTAGGGGGTCTAGTAGTATACGAATTAACACAACTTTTTCCTTGTGCTATGCATTCTGCTGGGCACCTCCTGTACCCTTCTTTTCCAATATTCCTTCGTTAAAAGTCCTTGACCCTCTTTCTATGACTTAGTCAGACTATTTTCTTATTCCCATGTCACTATGTCTCGAAGTCTCTAAAGCAGTGTCTCAATGCACTCTCTCTGTTAAGTGTCCTCGGCATACGCTAGATCCCAATAAATTCTGCGATCTTCTTTGTATACAGAGTCCTAAATTATCCTCCGATATTTGGAGGTAGCTAACAACCTCCTCCGCGGTTGGATCACGCATTCTCTTCACTGCTGTATACCGACACAGAGTAAAAGAACTCAGGCCAACCTGTGTGATTGATGAGTCTGTGGCCCTTGCCAAGGAAAACTGGAAGGTCTAAAATGTGCTACAGAGCAGCCATCAAGACATATCACAAACGGATCCTGAAGTCGAGGGCCGAATACTTTGCATATAAAATAAAAAAATGCAGCAATCAACCTAAAATAATCTTATTTCTCTTTGAGGGCCTGATGAAACCCACATTGGCAGCAGAGCCCTTTATTTCTTCTAATACCCATTGTGAAGAATTGGCCAATGATTTCATCAGGAAAGTAGAACTTATATATGATAATTTTGGCCCTGATATTAAGAACTAATATTCAGTGCTGCCTATTAGCCACCCTTTGGAACTCCTACACTCCTTTTCCCCTCTGTGCTTCGAAGATCTCCTATCTCTATGTAATCAGGTAAAGTCGGGTTTCCCCTATTACCCTCTTAGGCCCGACTTATTCCTAAAGTTTCAGGATTGTCTACCCCCTGTTTGTTTCGAATTGATAAATGTGTCACTGTCATCAGCCTTGGTTCCAGCTATGAGGAAACATGCTAACGTTATTCCACTATTAGAAAAACCTGTTTTGGAAGTTTCCAAGCCAAAAAATTTCCGCCCTATTTTTTTGTTACCTTGTCTTGCTAAAATCACAGAGTCTCATAATAATGCTACCTTGGCTAATTTTTGGAAGCCAAATCAGATAATGGATCCTTCTCAAAATGGCTTCAGACCCCAACATAGTACAGAATTTGCACTGATGGTGGTTACAGAACACCTACGCATTTCACTTGATGAAGTCGGACCCTCTGCACTGATTTTGCTTGATTTAAGGGCCGCATTTGACACTGTTTCCACGAGATCCTGTTGTATCGTCTACAGGAGATGGGCATTGGCGGTATGGCACTGACTTGTCTCACTTCTTTTCTAATTGATAGATCCTTCTAGGTCATCTCCTCTCCTCACCAGTCCCAGATTCATATGTTACGTTATGGGGTCCCCCAAGGCTTAGCACTGAGCCCAACCCTGTTTAATATTTACATTCTACCTTTAGCTCAGGTGGCGAAATAACGTGACTTCACATTAGTTCCCTATGCTGAAGGTATGCAGCTGGTGATTTTTTTCTTTAATAATTCCATGCAGAACCTAATCAAATTTCAAGATGACATGGTGGCCATTGCTGAATGGATGGCGGCCAATTGCTTTCAGTTACATTCTGGTAAATCTAAAATTCTTCTCTTAAGGAAGGACACCCATTTATTGGGCGATCACTGGTGGCCCGCTGCATTTGGACCACCTCCCCAGCCTTAAATGGCGGGTAAGAATCTGGCTGTCTGGGTCTATAATGCTCTGTCCTTTGGAGCCCTGATAAAATAAGTAGTAGGCCTACGAGGTCTAAAACCCATTCTAGGATTCTTTGACCCTCATACGTGCCAGATGATTATCAGGCTACAATACTCTCTTGGCTAAACTACTGCAATGTGTTGTTTCTGGGCTCCAATAAGACAGTGACAAAAAGGCTTCAGATAGCCAAGAATGCAGTTGTATGGCTTCTATTGATCCTTCCATAGTTTTGATATATTTCTGGCTTTACCCACATGCTGTACTGGCTTCAGGTAGATCAAAGAATCTTCTTCAATGCCCTATATATTACTCAGAAAATTCTCACCTGTCAAGGCCCCCCCATCCTAGCAAATGTGCTCCATCCTCATGTTCCCTCTCAAGCCTTACGAACTGATATGCTGCATTTAGCTCATGTTCCTCGGGTGAGAAGAGCGAGAGCAGGAGGGGGCTCCTTCTCTGCGAAAGCGCCAGTTCTCTGGAACACTCTGCCTCTGTCCATTAGGACTATCCAGAATCACTGGGCCTTCAGAAAGGCTGTGAAGACCCGTGTTTTCTCAGTGTAATCTCTGTTCCTCTGCCATTCTTTTTTTACCTAAAAGTAGCATTGGGGCACCCCGTCACTGGGGCAGCCATGCGCTTTACAAATACCCTAACATAACATGACACTGCATTACACCACAGCTCCAGACCTTACCTTACAAAACATTACTCAACATGCTATCTATAAACACCGGCTAAACACTGCTCACAACTAGGCTACCTACAAGCATTGACTACACACTGCATTCCCACTGGACTACCTACAGAGATTGATCCAACACTACACCCCACCAGACTGTCTTAGTCAGTGACTCCAGGCAATGTCCTCCCCAGATACTTACAGCGGCACCACACTAAATGCCCTACCACACCGTATTTTCTCCATGCACTAGTAAACACTGACTCAGTGCCATGTTAACAGATGGACATTCGGAGACATTGCTCCCACATTACACCAAAACCAGCTAACCTAAAACTTTAGTCCCACACCACACCCCATCATGCTTCCTATAAACACTTATACTACCCCAGACCACCTCATTGAAGTCAGGCTACATATTGAGGCAGGCCTCACACTGCACCCCAATAGGCTTTCCACTAATGTTGATCACACACTATGACCTCACCAGATATCACCACACCATTCCAGACACCAACAAACACTGACCCTACACTGCTACTCATGGCTTCTTAGTTAAGGTTTTGTACTGCTCTTAATATTTCAATAAGCACCGACTTTAGCATACAAGAAAACTGAGCCACAGGAAAATAACATAACTTGGTTTGGATCACACATTATGGTTATGTGGAAAGAGACAGGATTATAATCCAGATTTCATGCATCTGAGGTACTTTTCCATCCACCCAGACTGACTGTGGTTCAACCCAAAAAAATCCACATAGATCAGGGGTTTCACACGCTCATATTGTGAACATTTTGCCCATCTGATGCTGCCATACAAGAGAGTAGACAGAGCATTGCAAAACATTTGTAAGGTTGCGTTCTGGACTAAATAACTGGAGTTGACCCGGGTGGAGAGGGACGAAGATTAGGGGTGATCATTGCCAAACAATTTCAGTGTTAGTGCAAATGGAAAAATACGAAACAATTCATTTTTAGCATTACCATGAAGGTCTTGCTAACAATATTGCAAATGTGTCACCAAGGACCAGGGGCATGAGGACCCTGTAGGATCCAAATTATGGATAACTCATGCCTAATTAAAATGTTGGCAGAGGGGTGACTCCTTTCAAGGCGGACAGGATATCCATCATGTATGTGACAGAGTAGCTGTCCATCAAACTCTAAATCATGCCCTTAGTCTTACTACACAACTGGGGGCATGGGTGCACAGTTAGAAGTGGACGAGCCAACAAATTTACAGGGAGAGCCAATCAGGGGGTCTGGATAGGCTCTTAGGAGCACGTGCATGAGCCAAGCCCTTAAAACGTTTGGCACATAAACTGTGCAACAGACACCATGTAAAAATATAAGGCCTCTTCAAAGTTCACAAAAGTGCATTTCAATAACATGCTGAAGCATTTGTCTTTAGTACATCAGATTATACCACTGCTTAGAGACATGTATTCAAAGTGATAGTCCTGAAACAAAAACCTAAAAATATTTTTGCTCCCTACCCCCCTCTGCCATGAAAACATTGGCATTCGTGAATTAAGAAGCCATTTAAATTAGACACAAGAGAGTTGATTGTATACCACAAACTCTGAACTCACGTATTTCAAGGTGCGCTCAAATGCAATAAGGAAACAGGCATTGGCAGTGCCAATAGATCTGGCTTTAAAGGGATGTGGTATGGTAATATTAAGCATTACAAGTAGACAGCATGGGTATGCATTTGTGTGGAAGCAAAGAACTATAGAATAATACTGGTGTAGGTTAAAAGGTCAAGTGACAGTTGCACTGACAACCCAGACCTAAACATTCATGTAGGTTAATGAGGACTGCCCGCCCCCCTATCTGTGCTGCTGCTAGAGAACAATTCCACAAATTATCTAGTTATCTAAAACACGTTAATAGCATTACAATGTTATGGGTTGTCCCCTGAAAATGTAAGCTCAGGCAGCTAGAAATTATCACAGCTGCGTGGAAGGGCAAGCACTCTTTTTGTGTGGAAGCACACAACTTCTTCCCAATTAAAACATGTACTCCTGGCCCCAACATGTGGCTGGAGCCAAAGCCCTTTTCTAGGGATGCTCACATAATTGTCTGGCGATAGATGCAATGCCAACCCTGGCTATAAAAAAGGAAGTCCGGTAAAAGAAAATATCTGCCTAAGATAACACAATTTGGCTAAGCCGGGAAGTTAGGAAAATAATACAGAAGCTTGTTAAGCGCGAACAGCTACCTCTGGGGAGGTGTCCCGGCGCTAGCGAGTCCTACAGCAAGAGTGAGTAGTCAGGAGAAAGAACAGGATTATTGAGTAAAAAGCCATGTTTTTAGGAGTTTCCTAAAGCTGGCTTCTGAGGTGGCGGATTGGATGGCAGGTGGCAAAGTATTCCAAAGTTTCGCCGTGCCGGCCGAAAAGGATCTGCCTCCAAGTCTAGCTTTCCTCACGTGCGGTACCGTAAGCTTGAGCAAGGAGTTTGAGCGCAGCTCTCGTTTTTGGTGGTAGCGAGGGAGTCGGAGTTTTAGATAATTGGGACACGTGCCTTTTAGTGCTCTGAAAGCCAGGGTCAGCACTTTGAACTTAATTCTGCTTGCCACTGGCAGCCAATGCAGCTCGTGCAGATGCGGAGAGATGTGCTGCCTAAAAGGGACACGTTTTATCAATCTCGCAGCCGCATTCTGCACGATCTGTAAGCGTTGCACCGCATATTTGGGTAGACCAAGATAGAGGCCATTAGAATAGTCGAGTCGAGATGTGATTGTTGCGTGAACTACCGTTTTTCGACATTCGACTGGTAGCAGGGGCAGAAGTTTCCGCAAATTTCTGAGTTTATGCAGGCAGCCAGCGGTGAGCTGTTGTATATGCGGCAGGAAAGACAGGTTCTCATCCCATTTTACTCCGAGATTTTTGCATGGGTTCCGGGAGATGGGGCAGGGCCCATTTCCGTTGGCCCAGGCTTTCTGATTTACCTTGTGCTATTATGCCTCTGGACCGGTATCTCTTTCCGTCTCATTCTTCACAACAAAATATTTGTTTTTGAGTTGGGCCTGGGAGAGCATGCACTAGCGCATTCGTCTTGCTTGTGAGACACTGTTAACATAAAGGGCTTGGAGTCCGCCAGTTGCTTAGCATTTGTGGGCTTGCTTGGCACTCTTGTTTACAGCCTCGTAATTCATAAGGGCAGGCCTATATAATGTGTGTTCCTCTCTACTGAACAGGGACCAAGCAATGATTGATTCAACTTAATCAGTGCCTGTCCGCTGCTCCAGAAGTGATTGAGGTACTATTTTCTTCTTTTGAACTTTTAGTGCCCCACAAACAGAAGCAGTGTGACTGGCAAAAGCGTGCCCAGGAATGACAAACAAAATTGCAAAGATTAATTTTCTATAGTTAACTTTATTTTATTGTGCCAAGTCTTCTATTACTCCCTGTGCACTCATAATTTATTTTGTTTGTTTTTGCTCGTGAGCGCTGTTCTCAAAAGATGAGGATTATTTTATTGCGAAGCAACATTGTTTCTTATTTTTAATTTCTGAATGATGCTTTAAAACATAATAGTGCAGTATACCCTAACCCACCCCACTCCAATCCCCGCCAATCCACCCTACCTCACCCCATACCAATCCACCCCACTCAATCCAATGCACTCCAGGCCAATCCAATTCAATCCTCCCCACTCCAATCCAAACCACACACCCCAATCCACCACACTCACAATCCTCCCAACACAACCCACCCCACTCCAATTCACCCTACTCCAATTCAAAACAATCTGGCCCACTCTAGTCCAAAACAATCTGCCCCACTTCAATCAAAAACAATTTGCCCCACTCTAAGACAATCTGCCCTCCAGTCCAATCCAAAACATTATGCCCCACTCCAATCTAATTATATGGGAAAAACAGTGGTTCCTGTGGAAGGACATGCTATGAGGTTATGATACATAAGCACAATCGTGATATAGAGGGTTAGATAATGGCAGAGTGCGAAGGAACCACTAACACACCGATTGCAGTGTAGTATATTTATGGATTTTTTAAACAATAAAGTTAGGAGTAAACATTATACATCAAAACAACATTTGTGCATAGGGTCCCAAGTGACAAAGGGAACCTAAACCTATGTGACAATGTGAAGATTATATACAAGGTTTCCACAGTTTGTACAAGTCGACCATTATCAAAATAATTCCATGTGAACAGCAACTATATACAATTATATGTGCTGGGAAAATGGTTTGCTTCTTCTGTTTGTCAACGGCATTTCGACCCTCAAAACAATGTGGGGTCTCTTCAGGACTATTGATGAAGGGACATCTGAATTTATGATTGTGCAACCTTGTGAAAATGATGTGCCACACGTGAAGAATAGAAGAAAAGGGTTTACTCACATGAGAACTCGTCCGGGTATGTTATGTTATGTTATGTTAGTGCTATTTGTATTGCGCACGGCTGCTCCAGCGAAGGAGCGTCCCGGCGCACCGACAAGGTGGCGAACACAACACAACTGGGAAACAGAAATAATTATTAAGAAATTGGGGAGTGAAGGATTTAACAAAGCTCAGAAAATAAATGAGTTTTAGCGGCCTTGCGGAAGGAGAGCAGGTCACCAAAGGTCCGGAGTTTCAAAGGGAGAGCGTTCCAGAGTGCGGCTGCCCGCACCTTAAAAGAGCGACCCCCCACCCGACTGAGTTTGAACCGAGGGGCTACCGCTAATTCTTGGTCTAGCGAGCGCAGAGTGCGGCCCGGGATGTAAGGGCGCAAGAGTTGGTGCAGTAAGGGAGGTGATAGGCCCTTCAGAATTTTGAAGGAAAGGCACAAAACTTTAAAGTGGATCCGCTGCCTAACGGGTAACCAATGCAAGGCTCGCAAAGATGGACCGGCCGAGCAAAACCTAGGAAGACCTACGATCGCTCTGGCCGCAGCGTTCTGCACTCTTTGAAGTCGGGTTAACTCAGCCTGGTTTAATTCTATAAAAAGGGAGCTGGCATAGTCCAACCGCGCCAAAACCGTTGCTTGCACCACCAATTGACGAGTTGCGGCATCGAAGTATTTAAGGGCAGGGCGCAGATTGCGCAGGATGCCGAAGCAGCAAGCCGCCGTCCTTTTGGTGTGGCCAACGAAGTTGAGGGAAGGGTCCAGCCAAACACCAAGGTTTTTGATCTCCGCAACTGGAGTGGGGGTCGGCCCCAGCTCAGAGGGCCACCAAGTATCTCCCCATAGGTCCGTCCGCTTCCCAAAGATCATCACCTCCGTTTTTTTGGCGTTTAGTTGGAGACAGTTGGACGTCATCCAACCAGGTACTCAATGTGAGGACAGGCTGTCAATCAAATGGGGTATGTAGGTAGGCCAGAGGGGCTCAATTAATTTTACGCCACAGCCGTAGTGTAGTAGAATCCCTTTGTAGATTAACAGTGACAATGCACTGGGAGTTTCTCTCGGTAGAAGATTAGAAAAGAGGGACAGCGCTCCACGTGTAGATTCAGAAAAAGCTGCATCAGTCAGCTTGATCGGGTACAATGACCACTTCAGTCTAAAACAGTCTGTCCCTCTCCAATCTGCCCCACTACAATCCAAAACAATCTGCCCCACTTCAATTCGAAACAGTCTGCCCCACTCCAATCAAAAACCATCTGTCCCAATATTTCCGTATCTTCCTACAACCGCCAGAAGAACGTTAGTCCAAGCCTTAGTAATGAGCCATATGGATTATGGCAATGCTCTTTTGGCGACAGCCAATGATACTCTGGTAGCCAAATTACAGGTAGTTCAAAACACGGCAGCCAGGCTCATTTTCAGCCTCCCCCAGGTACCTCTTCTGCTCCAATGTTAAGGAGCTGCACTGGCTGATAGTGAAAAAAAGATGCATTTTTAACTCTCACCTATAATGCATTATGAGGCAAAGGACACAGATATCTGCAAATAAAAATCAAACCATACATTCCCTGCAGAAGATTATGCTCATGTGATAAGGCCCTGCTGTGTGTTCCCCACATTTGCTTCATAAGATGTGGGGGTAAAGCCTTCTCTTACCTTGTCCCCTTTTTTTGGAACAGGCTTCTGATGCACGTTTGAATGTGCTAATTGTGACAATTTTAGGAAATTGCTGACAACCAACCTTTTCTAACTCGCAATCTCATCGGATGTACGTTGTTACAATGCATGCTTTTACCACGCATGCCTTTACAACGCAGGTTTTTCAACGCAAGTCGTTACAACCACTTGCGTTGGGGGGTGCTGGATAGTGAATAGTTTAATTCACTATTCCAACTCCAGTCCCCGTGGATAGTAGGGAAGGTGTTGGATAGTAAATTAAACTATTACTTATCCTAGAGCACACCCCAGCGCAAGTCGTTGTAATGACTTGCGTTGAAAAACCTGCGTTGTAAAGGTACTGCGTGGTAAAAGTTGAGTTGTAAAGGATGTTTCCCATCTCATCTCTCTACGGATACTTGCTAAGCAGCTCCAGCGCAGAGATTACCCAAGGGTGAGTTGTGCGCAATATTAAATTAAATTAACATTACATAACTCCAATCTGCCACACACCAATTCAAAACAATCTGCCCCACTCCAATCCAAAACAATCTTTCCTACACAATCCAAAACAACGTGTCCCACTACAATCCAAAACAATCTACCCCACTCAAATCTCACTCCAATCTGACCCACTCCAACCCACCCCACTCAAACTAGTCCTACTCTAATTCACCCCACTGCAATCCAAAACAGTCTGCCCAACTCCAATCTGCCCCACTCCAATCCACTGCAGTCCAACCCAAGACAATCTGTCCACTCTAATCTGCACACTCCATTTTGCCCCACTCTAATCCAAAATAATCTGCCTCATTCCAGTCAACCTCCCACGCCAATCTTCCCCCCTCCACTCCAAAACAATCTGCTTCACTCCAATCCAAAACAATCTGCCCCACTCCAATCTGCCCCACTCCAATCCAAAAAAGTCTGCTCCACTCCAATCCAAAACAATGTGCTCCACTCTATTCCAAAACAATCTACCCCACTCCAGTCTGCCCCACTGCAATTCACCCCACTCCAATACACCCCATTCCTATCCATCCCACTCCAATCCAAAACAATCTGCCCCTCTCCAATCTGACCCACTCTAATCCGCCCCTCAATCTGACCCATTCCAATCCAAAACAATCTGCCCACTTCAATCTGCCCCACTCCAATCCAAAACAATCTGCCCCATTCTAATCCATTCCACTCTAATCTGCCCCACTCCAATCCAAAACAATCTACCCCATTCCAATCTGCCCCACACCAATCTGCCCTACTCCAATCTTCCACACTCCAGTCTGCCTCACTCCAATCTGTCCCACTCCACCCGTCCCACTCAAATTTGTCCCAATCTAATTTACCCCACTGCAATCCAAAGCAGTCTGCCCAACTCTAATCTGCCCCACTCTAATCCACCGGAGTCCAATCCAAGACAATCTGTCCACTCCAATCTGCACACTCCATTTTGCTCCACTCTAATCCAAAATAATCAGCCTCATTCCAGTCAATCTCCCACGCAAATCTTCCCCATTCCATTCCAAGACAATCTGCTTCACTCCAATCCAAAACAATCTGCCCCACTCCAATCTGCCCCACTCCTGTCCGCCCCACTCCAATCCACTGCACTCCAATTCATCCCACTCCAATTCACCTCACCATAATCCACCTCATCCTAATCCACCCACTCCATCCCAATTCCCATTACTCCAATCCACCCCAATCCAATCTACTCCATTCCAATCCAATACACTTCATCCCAATCCAATCCACCCCACTTCCTCCCCAATACACCCCACTCCAATCTGCCCCACACCAATCTGCCTGACACCAATCCAAAACGGTCTGCCCCACTCAATCCAAAACAATCTGCCCCACTCCATCCAAAACAATGTGCTCCACTCCATTCTAAAACAATCTACCCCACTCCAATACACCTGACTCCAAAGCGTCCCACTCCAATCCACCCCACTCCAATCTAAAACAATCTGCCCCTCTCCAATCTGACCCACTCTAATCCGCCCCCTCAATCTGACCTATTCTAATCCAAAACAATCTGCCCACTTCAATCTGCCCCACTCCAATCCAAAACAATCTGCCCAATTCTAATCCATTCTACTCTAATCTGCCCCACTCCAATCCAAAACAATCTACCCCATTCCAATCTGCCCCACTCCAATGTGCCCCACTCCAATCTTCCACACTCCAGTCTGCCTCACTCCAAGCTGCCCCACTCCAACCCGCCCCACTCAAACTAGTCCTACTCTAATTCACCCCACTGCAATCCAAAACAGTCTGCCCAACTCTAATCTGCCCCACTCCAATCCCCTGCAGTCTAACCCAAGACAATCTGTCCACTCTAATCTGCACACTCCATTTTACCCCACTCTAATCCAAAATAATCCGCCTCATTCCAGTCAATCTCCCACGCCGATCTTCCCCACTCCACTCCACTCCAAAACAATCTGCTTCACTCCAATCCAAAACAATCTGCCCCACTCCAATCTACCCCACTCCAGTCCGCCCCACTCAAATCCACCCCACTCCAATTCATCCCACTCCAATCCACCTAACCCTAATCTACCTCATCCTAATCCACCCACCCCATCCCAATCCCCCACTCCAATCCACCCCAATCCAATCTACTTCATTCCAATACAATACACTTCATCCCAATTCAATCTACCCCACTTCCTCCCCAATCCACCCCACTTCAATCTGTCCCACACCAATCTGCCCGACACCAATCCAAAACAGTCTGCTCCACTCAATCCAAAACAATCTGCCCCACTCCAATCCAAAAGAATATGCCCCACTCCAATAGAAAATAATCCGCCCCACTTCAATCCAAAACAATCTGCCCCATTTCAATCTACCCCACTCCGATCCAAAACAGTCTGGCCTACTCCAATCTACCCCTCTCCAATCCAATCTACCTCACTCCAATTCAATCCACCTCACCCCAATCCAATCCACTCCAGTCCAATCCAATCCAGCCCACACCAATGCAATCTACCCCACTCCAATCCACCTCACCCCACCCACTTCAATCTAATCCAATCCACCCACACCAATCCAGTTCACCCCACCCCAATCCACTTCAGTCCAATCTAATCCATCCCACTCAATCCAACCCATCTCACCCAATGCAATCCAATCTACTTTACTTCAATCCACCCTACCCCACCCAAATCCAATCCAATCCACCCCAATCCATTCCACCCCACTCTATTCCACCTCACTCCATTGCACCCCACTCTATCCCACTCCATTCCATTCTACCCCACCCCACCCCACTCCAATCCAATCATCTCACACCACTCCAGCCTACTCAAATCTACCCTCTGACAATCCTATTCAATCCATCTCACTCTGATATAATCTATCCCATTCAGTCCACCCCACTCCACAGCAGTTCAATTCACCCAATTCTACTCCTATCAACCCCGCTAAAATCCACTCCACCCCCTCCAGTGCAATCCACCCCCTCCAATCCACTCTCTTATTCGCCCCACTCCAAACCGCCCTATTCTAATCCAATCTACCCCACCCCAAACCAAGCTAATCCACCCCACACCAATCCATCCCAATCCACCTTACCCCATTTCTATCCACCCAACTCCAACCCAATCCACCCCATCCAGTTCACCCACTTCAATCCACCCAACTCCTCTCAATCCAACCCCCTCTACCCCAATCCAATCCACCTTAATCTACTCCAATCCAATCCACCCACTACCTCAATGCACTCCAACCCACTCCACCCCAGTCTACTGCACTTCACTCTACGACATTCCACTCTATGCCCCTCCACTCTATGACACTGCACTCTACAACACTCTCTGCCACCGAACCACTGAACTCTACTCCCCTGTACTCAACCACACTCTACTATCCCACAACACTCTACTCCAACAAATCTGGTCTATGACACTTTACTCCCCCCACTCCACTCTAGGACACGTCACACTACTTTTTAGCCTTGCTGAACAGCAGTCACGCTGGAGTACAACATGGAAAAAACACATTGCCAAAGCCAATAGCTCTTGTATAGGGGAGACCTATTGGCTTTGCCAATACTTGTCTTTAGTTCTTAGTGCATTTGGTCAGAGCATGGGTGGCAGGAGGACACCACATGAAAGCTCCACTCGTTTTGGGCTTAATGATCAAGATGACCTCGAGGTGAGCCAGTGTCAGGAGTCTGGCTGGAGCCTGGCTCGAACTTGCAGTGGCTCGACCACCTCTATGCACACTGATCCCTAGCATGAGGGTCCAGGGCGCCTTTGCTATGCCACTGTGCCTTGTGCTACCTCAAGCACATACGCAAAGAACAATTATTGTGTACAATTCTTCCTCTAACTGCCACACACTGTGATTCGTGTTTCTTTCTGTTTGTATTGTGAGTAAACAGTTCACCTCGTTTCAAACGGAAATATTAGTGCCCGGGCAGGGGTGATTGAGGTGATAAATCTTAAAGACGGGCTCGCAGCTGCGCCTCGCGCGCTCGCCGCTGCTGACACCAGAAGCTCTCCCTGCCCTGTGAAGATGGCAGCAGGTTCCTCTCATCCTTCTAATTGCTGTATTCA
Source organism: Lissotriton vulgaris (assembly GCF_964263255.1). Classification (NCBI taxonomy): domain Eukaryota; kingdom Metazoa; phylum Chordata; class Amphibia; order Caudata; family Salamandridae; genus Lissotriton; species Lissotriton vulgaris. Next base: position 248,823,919 of record NC_141693.1, on the reverse strand, counting down.
TGGAAACAGAGCAATTATATGTCATTAGCTAAATGAAAAGCTGGGTAGACACGTCTTCCCTTGAAGGCCCAGGATCAGAGCACCACCGCTCTTCATGCAAATCCCTCGTTTCTGATCTTGACCCCGGATTTTCATAACAATCGGCAGCGGTTACACAGCATGGCGGCGGTTGCGGGGGCCGTTGGCGCCTGTTGTGTGGCCGCCATGATGGATGCGGTCTCCCCAGCTGTGCCGCTCCTGCTTTTTTCAAGGTAACTGGCGCCTGGAACTCCTGGGATATTTACTTTCTTCTCTATTGAAATGGGGTTTTTCTCGGCTACCCTTTCATTTGGTTTTTCCAGTTGACAGATAGCTCAGTGGGCTGTGCACCCGCTGCACAAATCTACGCATAAGCTGCTGGGGCCTCATTTATGAGGCTGTGCGTCACTTTTACGCCGCCGATGCGTCACTTTTTGTGACGCACCAAAGGCGTAAAAAATGTGCCTTGTTGCGCCATATTTACAAAGGTACGCATCTAGGTAGATGCGTCACTTTGTAAACCCCTGCGCCACATATACCTGCGCCAGGTATAATGTATGCAAGGGGGGCGTATTGACGCAAGGAAGGGTCGTAGAAGTGACGCAGTGAAATCTATGAGATTTCACTGCTTCACTTTTAGGACGCCGTTGCGTCAAAATCTTGCGCCTGCTTCATGGCAGGCGTAAGACTGATGCAGGCCCTTTCACATGGGGCTCGCCCCATGTGAAAGGACGCATTGCTGGAGTTGCGTCACTTTTGTGACACTCCAGCAATGTGTCACTTTTGCTCTTACAGATACGTCAGAAATACTGATGTATCTGTAACTCCTTGCGCCATGATGCGTCATACATTAAATATGACGCATCAGGAATGTCGCAAGGAGTGCGCACTGAAAAGTGACGCATCGCTGCTTTCACGCAGCGATGCGTCATTTCTCATAAATGAGGCCACTGGTCCCCAACCATTTAAAATCCGAGCAGACTCGTTCAGCAGTAATCCGAATGAGGACGATAAAGTGTTCATTTAGTTTACATCGCTTAGTATTTAAGTGTCAACAGGCAGTTCATGTTGTGTGTGAGCTTTTTATTACATGGTAGATGCTATTTTCGAGAAAAAAGTGATCCGTTGAAATGCTATGTGTTTGATGTGTGTTAGATTCAGTTAATTCTGATTCTCTACTAAGGTTGGTGCAGCTGAACTTTGAAGGGTGACAACAGACAAAAGTGTGAGTGTAACCAGTTGTTAAAACAGTCAAGGGACAAAGCTAAGCAAAGTGTTAGTTTTGAGTGAAGTGCCACATTTTTGGGCGTTTTCTAGAAAGAGGGCTGCAGACTTAGGATAAAGCTAAGCAAAGTGTTTATTCTAAGTGAAGTGTCACATTTGTAGGCGTTTTCTAGGAAGAGGGCTGCATACTGTTTCAGAGTTGTACCCTAGAACTAATAGGTGCCTGCCTATGCCTCCAGCTCTTATCTTGTAGAATGAGGGGCGACAAGTAGCCTTGCAATGAAGGCAGTGATTAATTTGGAAAAACATAGGTGCAGAGACCAAATATTTTCTTGGTAGCCGCTGATGGTGCTGACCATTTATCAGGTTGTCGAATACAAAGTTCTGGCAGGCTATCGTATACCCCTTTTTTCCACAGTGCTACCCTTTCTCTTACATGTTCTTTTTCATTCTTGCTTCTTGCGGCTTACTGTTTTACAATGTTTCTCTTCTTCTTTCCGACCCTTTCTGCCTTCCCTGTCTTTCTCTGGTCAAAGTCTGACCATGAAAAAAAAAAAACTCCTGGGACCCAAAATTTAGTGCTGGTGCCCACCACCACAAATTTAGCAAACAATTCAATAAATTCATGCTGATGGGGGCAGTGGATACACTTAGGGCCTGAATATGAGGTCCTCGTAATATTCCGACCCATGAAAAATCTCTTTCTTAATCCTGTAAATTTATTGTATCATGTGATTTTGGTGTTTTAAACACCAAAATATGCATGTTATTCCACATGAAGTCGTAATAGGTGTTATTTAACGCACCCGATAAATAATGTACCCCGTCGTGCCGTTATTTAGCGGGGCAATAAATAATGCCTTATCTCAAAAACAGGCCCCTTAGCCTCTAAAATGCATTAAAATCGAAAAATAGTTTAATATTGTGTTCCACCAGCATCCAATGTAAATGTGTGTGAATCAATGTAATGTGCTCCCACCACCTCAACTACTGTATTCTATATACCTTCTTGCCAACAGATACTGCAGCAGGCCAAGGATAGCGCTTTTGCAGTAATAAAGCCTCTATGAGCCAATAAAAGCTGATTCCGAGCCTGGCAAGATCAGCAGGATACTGCAGCACCGTATGGAGAAGTGCATTTGATGACCACCTTCACCTATGGTCTAATCTACATGAATGAAAGACCAATATTCGAGCACGTCCAATGTTCCCCTCCAGATCTATAAACAACTCCATCTTTTTAAACTTTGAATCAATGTAATCCAATACTCAACCTGAAAGTCAGAATATCTGTCCTGGACATTTAAAAAACCTGGATGCAGCCAAATTTGAGATCCGCATCTCCCCTTGCATTTAATGGGTAGAAAAACGCATGGCTTCAATAACTTTACCACGCACAGCCACAAAGATAAGTTTCATGGATGAACTGATGCCGGAACCCTATGGACATAAAAGGTTAAACAGCCTGCACTTGGCTTTTTGTAGAGCTAAATTCTGAAAGAAATGTTTGTGCCTAAAAAGGAACAGACAAAAACACTCACTGTTAATCTTTTCCTAAATGTGTGATTGCTGATGAGAAATGAGGAAAAACAAAGCCATATATCTCTAGGAGGCAAAGACTGACAGAACCCTAAGAAACTCTTCATGATTGTTCAATATATGTCTGCCTCTTTCCTCTTCTTGCTTCCTCTCCCCCGCTTTCCACACAGGGACCGTGACTTTATTCTGCATAAGCACATATTACATTGTGGAAAATATGAAGATGTCAATATATCTGCACTTAACAGCACAGGGACAAAGGCAAAGGGTCTCATACACAGCAGGGAAGTTAAAGATTTGAGAGATGGGATTTCATTACACGTTAATTTACCCTGCGAAGCTCCGAGTACAAATGGATGGATCCTCTGGAATTTCGGGAGAGGTGCATGCTATCTTGATCACAACAAGTTTTAACATTTGTTTGAGAAGTTTTGTTTAAAATATGTTTCTTAATCTGCTTCTTGCTGGCCAATCTCAGTGGATACGGTTCTTCTTCCACAACACGTTAGCTATGGTGGAAGCTTCCTGGTCTTTGGTAGAAAAGGCTTGAGCATTCTTGCTGAAACGATGAGTTATGACTACAGCATTCTGAATTCTTTTTTGTACGTATTCATGGACAGGAAATCAATACATGTTAGATACATTGGGCCAGTACAGTCTCGCTGGTTCAGCTGGCCAGCGAGAAGTTTTGCAAGTGATGCATCAAGTGTTTTTATCCCAGGTTGGGCGAATGGAATCTTCTCGCTAATTCATGTGCTATGTAAGTTATTAAATGCCCATTTTGATCATGAGGTGCAGACAATCCTCACTTTAATATTGCCCTCGTAACACTAATCTCTGGATCTTTTAACCATATTGACTGATTTCATCCTTACACAGAATGTCTCTGTTCCCATTTATCTGCTTCCAGACTCTCAGCAAGACTCAAGCTTTTGGATGTTAACTTTTTATATTGTCGGGTGGGGCCATCCATGCTTCTCAGCATTCGCCTGCTCAGATATTTTCTTGTTAATCTTAATAATCCAATCCTTTTTAGGGTTATCAAATGGCATAAAGTTTCATACATTCTTCCCAAGGTTATAGCTAGACTCTAAGATTATTTGGAACTCATCATAGAAGAGATTGCATTGCGGCTTTTCCTTGCTCCGTTGTGTTTTCCTAGTGATGGCGGGTCGAGAAGCACAGCGTTACTAATGGGAGAGAAATGAAATAACGACTACGGAAAATGAATAACCCTATGTGCATCCCCTATTACAGTGATCACGTGAATTCTGAACTTGCATTGCTATACTGACATTGGAGAATTATTACATCGCGTTTTTGAGTTACTACGGACTTCTTATCTGAGTTGGGGAACAAACTGAAAGGTCTCCATTAGGAATACCTATCCTTTTGGAATAAAATAAGCATCAATTTGAAAGTTCAGAAGTATTGATCCAGGTAGTTCCGAGACCAACATAAGATTGGAGCATTTGACGATTGCCCTGAGGAAGCCCTATTCGGGGCGAAATGCATTGGCTGCACTCTGTGTGTACTATTCCATCATATATGGCCCAAGATTACATTAAAGGATCAAAGCTAACACCATTTAAAGAGTCCGGATTGATTGATCTATTGTGCATTTGTGCATTATAAAATGTTTATATTGCCTCTCCGAGCTTTTTAAAGGTTTTCTTGCTCTGAAGCTTTGTTCCAGTTCTCATTGTCAGTAGAAGTGCCTGCTCTCCTGGACAGAGCACCTTCATTGATCTGAGGTTTGACTTAGTGACAAGGCATTTAGAAATCATACAATAAAAATGCAGAAATCGATCTGGGCACTGTGACATCTAACTTAGCCTTTTTAGCACATATGTCAATAGCTTGCTTTTGGTTCTCTGTAAATTTAGCTTCATACAGACAGTCATGGACTTTTTCAGCTATTGCCCATTTATGAAACAGCAACATTGTGCATTGGTAAGTTTTTTTGGAAGCAAATACTCCTTGACTGGTGAAAGCGACTGATCTTGCTTCCTTATATACTTCTTGGTATAGGGCTGTTCCAAGTCCCTCTAAACTGGTGTTAACACAATGAAAATATGGTAATAGGGGATCTGTAGAAGTCAACACTAGGGCAGTAGTAATGTTTCTGCTAAGTATGTGAAATCTTTGTTGGCATTTAACATTCCATCCGAAACCCAGAAGCGTCACATACTTCATGGTACAATGTCCCAGGCTTATTTAATTCTGGTCTTTTCTTGTTAGTAGATACATGGTCAGTTTAGTAAGGAATTCACACGTTTTTGAAAACCCCGAAGCTAACCAGCAGCAGTGTCCAAAGAATCTGAGGATGCAATGTAATTTTATCATCCTGATAAACCATTTTTCCACAATCTTTTCCACCGATCGCTGAAAGGTATATAGAGTATCAGATAAGCTTTGAGACATACAGTTTTTAAAAATGTCTATCCAATTTGACAGATAAAGGAAGTTCAATCTGAATTCTTCTGAATCTAGTAATGTGTGCTGCATCCATCTAAAAAAGAACACCATCTACTTGCTGTTGGACAGTTTAATGCATTATCCACACTATCTGTTGTGCAATGGTCCAGCACAGTTCTACTGTTAAGCCAGTGATGATACACAAAAAAATAGGATTCATTGTTTCCATTTTTGTAGACAGCAATTGGCGAACTTTAGAAACTCACGATTTTCTGATGATTCTATCAAACAGTAATCCCACTAGATGTTCGTGTATGTTATCAACATAGGTGTTTGGCAAACATCAGGATCATTCTCAATTGCATTTGATCAGAGAGGCGGATGGACTGTTCGAGAATGCAATTGGATTACCCCAAGTCTTGCTCACATGTTGAGAATCATAAGCTCTTTGCATCAGTCTAGATTTGTGTTTCCTTCTTTCTCACTCTGAGGAAGGTGAGTTTCTAAAGCTTATTCCAGCAGGGAGCCAGTTTAGAGTATTTTTGTACTCTGGAGTTCTGAGTTTTGGTGGACGTCAGATCAAATTCAGCAATGCTGCTTCCACTGACCAGAATCACTTATTTTTCTATGAATTTGGCCATCAGAACTTGAACAGCTAAGCGTCTCTTTCCATTAGGTGGTAAGTAGGTGTGATGTGTGGGATTTACCCAGCTAAGGAGCTTCCTACAGGCCCCTCCATTACCATCAACATAGACTCCTACACCATCTAACTGGTCTTCGGAGGTAGCTTCTCAGCTCGAACGTTTGAGCGTACGGCACTTCCTATTAGTCCTTAGAGTAGGTAGCTGACTTCTTCTTTCTTGAAACGTGCAGCTTACAGATAGAGTGCATCATTAGCTTGGTGGTACACTTAGCCTCAACCATTTGTCTGCATAGTCTTCCTAAGGCACCAGTTACAGCATAATTGATTCCTAGGACGCAGGGTGTTGTCTTCCAATTATCATATGTCCTGGCAACGAGTGCAAGGAGGCATTTATCTGACCAATGTATTATCAACAGTATCTTAAACTCCTAAAAGAGATATCCCTTCCAGTTGCTTCAAGTACTTATATGTCAGATATATCTATAGTCGGCTACATGAGGGTGACCCGCTTCCACTGTCCAGCATTCTAGCAGTCTGTCCTTATTCAGAACTTTCCTGTCTAGTCACTCTGTCTGGTGTTTTACATCATCAAGAGTACTAGGAGATCTTTTTACACTTTTCAGAGCTGAGGCTTCTCCCGCGTTCAGAGTGCTCCTTTCACCCAGCTCTCTGATGTTTCATGACTCCTTATATGCAAAGTGACTACCTAGCTCTATATATCGTTCAGAATCTTTCTGACAATTTTGAAGGTTTGTGCACAATTTTGCGACGTGACTATCTACCCGCATTTGTCACATAAAGTTCTAGGCCAAGTTGCAGTCTCTCTATCTACTAGTTCAGTTTAGACCCGGGGTGTTTCTGCTGCTCTGAAATGTTGCTTTTTTGTTTCCTTGAATAAAGGCTATGTCCCTTGTTTAGCAGTGAACATCAAAAGCTCATCAGAAACCTCTGTCTTCAAGTGCATTTTGCTATCAGACTTTTCAAAACATTGAACTGGCCTAGCAGAATGTTTTCCCTCTCAGAGCTCCATCTTCCTTTGGGCTCAAGCAGACAAGCTGTAGTGATTGGCATCCTCTGAGCCTCTTCCTGGTGAATAACTTTGATCAGTTCTGAATAGGAGTGTGGATTGTTTCCTCTGTTTTTCAGGTTTACCAACATTATAGAAGCATGGAAGCATATATGACTATCTGGAAATCTGTTCCAGCCTGACTGACTCATGGTCAGCTGATAGGGCTCCTTTCTGAGCTAGCCACAGAAGTGTTTTCAGTCTCTTGGGGTAGCTGGGCTTCTTTCGCCTGCTGCAAGCCAGTATACAGAAAAAAATGAAACCCAAAAAATAATATACGATTATAGGGTGACCTCAAATCCCCACACTCCCACTTCATGAGAACAGCCACAGTAAAGCAGTACAAAATTCAATTTAAAGCTATTGAGTGTCTCTTACCTTATCATAGCCCATTTCCTTTTTAGGTCTCGCTGCGAAAAGCGCGCGAAAGCGCTCTCTCGCTGAGAGAACTATAGGTGTCGGCTCAGCCGACAACGAGGGGAGACAAGAGCTGGCCACGCCATGCGCCGTAAGTTTCAGTTTCATTAGCGCTCGCTGGATTCCTGTTCAGCGAGTGTGTCTCATCGCCGGAGCTGGGAGGTGTGCGGGGGATTTTTATGGTATCTTACGCTATTTTGTCATTGCCGCTTCCTTACTCAGGTACATCCTTTGTTCGTCGCAGTTCTGCCACTCCGAGGATTTAGGGGGGTTCATGACGTGGGTCGGATGGAGCTGCGCCACCGTCGAACAAGGACCAGGCAGGGTCCTGCCAAGCTGTCCGCCCGCCGCCTAGCCACGGACTTCACCAGATCCGTTTCGCTGCCAGTCCGGGACCCTGTCCGGGGTCGGATGCACCACTTCTGCTGGCCTGACGGGGATCCCCAGCAGCCGTTCAGCCCGTCTCCCAGAGGACCCAGCTGGGGAGTGGGCGCCGCGCTGCGGTCTAACGGGGGAACTCACAGCTGGCTGCCCAGGATCTGGGCTTACCTGCTGCCGATCTCCCCGAGCTCCGTCCGAAGCCCTCCTCGTCTGCCTGAGTTTGCTAGCACCGCGGACGTCCGTGCGTGCGCTGCGAAAATGACTGAAGAGTGCTCTCTGTGCAGTGCTGTGCATGACTGCTCCGTGTCTGCGAGTGCACTGCCTACACTCACTGCATGCGCAAGTGCACCAAACAGGCAGTCTGTGCAAAGGGTCCGCTCCCTGGCTAGTGCATGAACTTGTGTGTGCACCGAAGAAACATGCAGTTGGGGCAGTCAGCGTAAAGAGTCCGCTTCCTGGCTGTGTGCACTCACGTGTGCACCAAACAAACTGGCAATTGGTGCAGTTAGTGCAAACGGTCCTTTACCTGAAGGTGTGTGCACTATAAGCACTCACACTCAGGCAGTCAGTGCAGTTGGTGCAAATGGTCCGCTCCGTGACTGCTCGTAGGCTGTATGCAGTCACTACTGAACAAACAGGCAGTCGGTGCAGTTAGTGCAGACTGTCCCATACATGTCTGTATGTGCCCTGTATGTACTCACTGCATGCGCATGTGCACTGATTCAAACAGGCAGACGGTGCAGTTAGTGCAAACTGTCCATTACGTGTCAGTCTGTCTCCGGATGCACACACTGGGTGTGCGCTATGTGCCTCACTGAATGCACTCACCGAATGCGCCCTGCGTGCATTCATTCACTCACTAGCTCTGTGCCCCACGCACTCACTGGATATGCGTGTGCATTGAACAAATAAGCAATACATGCACTTGATGCAAATGGCCCGCTCAATGTCCGTGTATGCTCTGCGTGCACTCACTGGGTGTGCGCGGTCTTTGCACTCACTGCCACTGCATGTGCGCCATATTCACTCAAGGAGGAAACTTTGTGCCGTGCCAAAGGTCCACTCCGTGCCCGTTTTTTCTCCGCCTTCATTGGCTGAATGTGTATGTGCACTGCACAAACACGTAACAGCATTCAGTTCAAAGGGCCCGCTCACCGACTTTTGAGCGCAGTATGCATTCACTGGTTATTTGTACTGCAAGGATTTAACCCTATGTGGTACGAGAGTTGAGCCCCATCTTTTGTGTGATTTTCGGTTTTTATTGTTTTTGTATAAATCTTTATGCATTCAAGTTTCTCCTCGGTGAACCATTGGAGAAACCGATGAGTAGAAGAGAAGGCAAGTGTTGTCTAGACGAATGTGGAGAGAAAGGGAGGTAGGATGGAAGCAAGCAAGAGAAAAGTCAAGCGTTGAAAGAGGAGACGAAGGGAACAGATAGAGTGATGGAGAGTGGGTGTAACACGCATTTGCAAAGCAATAGGTCTCACATTCACGCAAGTTTAAGCTACTGGCATTGTAAAAAACAATGCGGTTTATTTATGTTTCAAAAACCAAAACATAAATAAAAGGCATTGTCATTTACAATGCCAATAGCTCAAACTTGCGTAAATGCGAGACCTGTTGCATTGCAAATGCTTGTTTCGTGTGGCCCCCGGATGAAAAAAGACACGATTTTTAATAAGAAATAGCCTCATTCTTTTCTATATTAAAGCAAAGCCCCTAACAGTATATTCCTTCCCATCTTCATGCAAATATATTAAAAATAAAGAGAACTCACCTGTTTGGCGAAAACTGGAAGAATATACTGCATAGCAAATAATGCAGTGATTAATTTGTAAAAACATAAGTGCAGAGGTTCTCATCAGGAGGCTACCGCAGTTTGCACCAGACATTGCCTCTGTACTTTCACAACTGCCAACCATCACACTGCTACAAGTGTGACAATTCAGACTGTTCAAGGCCACCAATGCATTACGAATGGCTTGGCTGGCAGGGATTACTTGTTTTTAATGTATATTGAATTAGCAAACAACTGATTTTCTGCTCATCCTTAAACTATATAAACAGCACCACCATGTGGCAGCTGTCATTAGTGTAGGCTTAGGTAATTAAGTGCTGATGCAGAGCACCAAAACCACAGGCTCAAATTAACCACTGAAAGGATGGCTTCTCGTTGTTCAACAACCGACAGAGAAGACAGAAATTAAATTAAAAGGGTCATACCATAAGTCCAGCAGTGCTTTTAGCTAGTGTCAATCATTCTGTTGAACTGAGGGAAAACTATCTTTTTCTAGAAAATGTATATTTGCTATTCATGTTTAAAAAAATATTATTTGCAAATTGCTTGTGCGCAAGTGGAAAAAGGTGTGCAATAGAAGTGAACTCTGCAAACTATTCCATTTCCCGGAAAAAAATGGATATTCCTCTAAATTAAGGTTTGCTATATTGGAATAGTCACTCCTCTAAAACAGTAGCACCTGATAAAAGTTGTGTGATAAGTGGTAAAAAATTAATATGTAAACTTCATGAAGGTTGGTTTCAGAAACTCACAACTCTGTAGGTTAAAAGCAATTCTGCACACACCTGTATGTTGCACCTTTGATGCCTGCAGCCCTTACCTAAATAGTGTATAATTGTAATTATATTTATGTATTTTACTGTTATCTTCCGGTTTGCTCACATTTCATTGTGAAACCCCTTTCAAGAAACCCGTAGTGCGATTATTTAAACAATTTGTAAATCTTCACCCATAATTTACTCCTGCGTTTGAGTGTAGATTTGTAGATATTTAGAATTCTAAAAGATTTGAAGAATCATCTGGAAATCTGTGACTGTAGGAATTTGCAATCTTTCATGTACCCCTATTGGCTTAACCTTATTTGGCGTATTTAACTCCCTATAGGTCCCTAGTATATGGTTTAGAAAATGTGGGATACAGCCTTTACAACGAGGTTTTTACCTTGTTGTGCCTTTACCACGCATTTCTAAGCATGCATATTTTTACCACGTGCATGCCTTTACAGCGCATGCCTTTACCACGGATTTAAGGTAAATTGGGAGTGTTGGGGAACTCCCCCCACAAATATATTGTATTTATAAATTAAAACAATGCGTGGTAATAGCATGCGTTGTAAAAGCATGTTTGTGGTAAAATATGTGTGGTAAAAAAAGCCAGGTAAGGCATAAAATGTCTTTACCTGCTTTGTACTGTCGTACAACCAGAAAATGTAACCAAGTCCTGGAAGTTAAATGCTACCTGTGTAATGCAATACCTACTGTGACATCCACAGAGTGGGGCTGGAAAATATGGCTTAAGGCCGACCATGTGTATTATGACTACAACAAATAACCCTTTTTGACTGGCATGAAACCTTGCTTTTAAATATAAAATTTAATAAGTCCCCCTGAAGTAGACCTTGTTGCCCACAAGGTAGAGTACCTGGGGCCCGATGTAGGTAAACTCCACTTTACCACTTCTTAAATACCGAATCATACCGATTCGGGATTTAAGAAGTGGTAAATTGGAGGGGGGGAAATGTAGGTAATCCAGATGTTTTGATTACCGATTCGGTAAAAATCGGTATTTACCGATTCGGTAATTACCGAATCGGTAATGCCCATTGCTTCCTATGGGCTTTGAAGCCGATAGGAATCAATGGGCATCACCGATTCGGTATTTTCTGAATCGATAAATACCGAATCCATCAAGGGTGCAGGGGGTGTCACTTTGACACCCTCTGGCACCCCCAATACAGGCGTGGGTGCCATGTGGCAGGCATACATGCCCTAAGGGCATGTCTGCCTGTCACATGGCATAGGTGTGCATGCACACATGTGCATGCACACCGGAATCGGTATTTTACCATGAGGTTTTATTTCATGGTAAAATACCGATTCTGTAAGGCCTCTGGGACTCAGAAGAGTCCCACCTACATACGTAAAATACCGAATCGGTATGAATACTGATTCGGTATTTTACAGATTCGGTAACTTTACCGATTCGGTAAATATACCGAATCGGTAAACAAGGTCCCCCTACATCTCATTGACCCATTTACCGGTCGGTAACGGCCGAAATCGGCCGTTACCGATCGGTAAAGGCCACCTACATCGGGCCCCTGATATTTAAATGTGTAAGATGTACGAAATTAATTATAGGCATATTCTTTAATTGACTAAACTCCAAAACAATTTTTGCTGGCAGGGCTGTAGCTGACTCCCAGTAAATGTCAAATTGCAGATTATAAACTTTAATCTGTAATTTGTGACAAGAAACTGCTTCAAAGGTCATCCAAGGGCTATTTTTAGTACTTGGTAAAACTTTTATGTTGTAGTTGCTTTTAATACATACGTAGGAAAAGTAACTTTATATAAAGTTAGAATATTCAGTATTTAACATTAGACGACTGACAGCTGGTATGCCAGTGCTTGACCTTAATGAGGTGTGGAAACTGTTCCTAGAACAGCACAATTGCCCAGGTGTGGCGAATTGGCGTTCTTCTTTATGCAGGAAGCAAAGCAGACATACACTCAAAGAAGAGCTTTATCAAAGTGTTTCAAAGGGTTCCAATTATGATGACTCTGAAGTAATACAGTGCTAAAAGGGGTCTCCCTCATAGCTCTGGTATTTACAGTCCAATAAAAAAAACTTGTGTTTGTATAGCATTTAATGCCCCAATGTTTTCCTCTCCAGGTGCTGTAAATAGCATATGTTACTTTTACCCAATTTGATAATAATCAATATAGAGAGTTCAAAAGAAGGCATAAATTTGGGTTACAAGGTTTTAAACCCATGGTTTGTAGTACACACCATACGTCGGCAACAAGCACAATACTCCTGAAGACTTCTTGCTGGAATCGGAAGTTCTCTCAATACACCTTGACAGCAGCCCTCAGTTATCTGCTTTTGGTCAGTTAACATCTTTTGATGCTTGGTGGAGAAGTGTGGCTCAGGGGTTAGAGGCGGCAGACCCGGAAGCTGAGATCGGTCCTGGACCAGGGTTCAATTACCCGCCTTGGCGGGTCTTGGGCTCAAAAATTCCACGGACTCGATAATTCTCATTCCGGTGCCTACTCGACTCACGGGTTCACACTCTGCGACTCTGGGCAATAGCTTGCTTAATCTCCACTACGGCCCCTCGCGGCGGGATGCCTGGCTTTCACCTTGTGGATACCCTGCTGGGGTTATCTCACAGGGGAATACCAGGACGGGTTCCCAAGGCAAGCGCCTTGATGCCTTCGGGTGATACGTGCGCTATATAAATTGCAATACATTCCACTGATCAGTTTGGGGTTGTCAATTTATTCTGCACAGTGTGGAGAAATAGCAGTCATTTAGAACATGTGTTTCCCAAACTGCTCTGATGTCAGCAATTTTGTTTGCATTGTAAAGTCTATTAGTAGTAGCCAGCAATGAGCCTGTAATTAGGACTTTAGATTGTGAAGAAAATCTTTACAATTAGGTGTCAGTTCCATCCCCTTACTGAGCCACATGTGTGAAGCCATCAAATTTCTGGTAGTTCATGAAGTTTATCAGATAAGCCAAGATGTCAGGAAGATCTCAGCTACAAGGTACCCACATAGTGGAGAAGGATTTCTTCTGCAATACTCACAGGAGTGAGTTGCACAGTAGGAATAAATGGGAATTACCACGCACCCTGAAGAGATCCAGCGGTGATAGCAAAAAAGAATTCGGTAGTTCCACTGATTTAATTTCAATAAAAAACACAACAGAGTCTGAGTTAGGACATGAACAAAATCAGAAATATACTCATATAGCTTTCTTCCTAAGTTTGTAGAACATTTGTGACTGTTTAGGAATTGACAAAGCAGTCTAGGACTCCAGCAGGAAGTTGCAACAATCACAGTTTCTCAAGAGTCATTTAATATACACACCAAGCAAAAGCATTATTACACATGTAAGTGTAACACAGTAGTCCAATTGTACATCAAAAGTTTTTATTCTTTTAGCTGTAATATTTTTCCTATAAAGTAACGCATACCTCTGTACTCTATCTATCTGGGCGGGTTCACTCCCCATTTCCACCCCGGAGGTTGATTTAGACCTGCCCTTCAAAAAAGTTAATACCCTATGAAGTCCAGAGTGGTGTGAGTCATAGACAAAGTTGTGAATACCTACAGACATGTGGGTCTGATTCACTAAGGGCCTCTGCACTCGTGGCCGATAGACCCCTCAGTCAAGTGTGGAGACTCTCCCATGACTGCAGGGTCTCAGCCACTAGTGCAGAGGCCCTTTGTGAATCAGGCCCATAACTTTATGGGCTTGCACAATCTTTGCAGTGTATACACACGCTAGAATGACCAGTCCCTCAGCCTGAGACAAAGTTTACTTGCACGAACATGTAGGTATGAAAATATTTTTAGAAGTGTGAACCCATATTATGGGATCCCATACGGGATCTACTCACAAAAACAGATTCACTTTAGTTATAAACCGACATTATCAAGTCATTTCCAGCAGAGAGAGAACATAGATGGCAGTTATTTTTCATACAAATACACACAAAAGAGATTCCTGAATTCAGGAAAGTATATATAAATTCCTCTAAATGCACACCTATCCTGAAATTCACACATTAGATTGGAATTATAATTTGCCCTGAAATACTTGAGCATGGGCTTCTAATCGTTTCATCAAACAAAAAGTTGGCAAAGTTCATTGTTCAAGGAAAATTGTCGCCAGTGCATTGTGCATAGCAGAATTACACTACTACGCGGACTTAATTTCAATCAATAATCCGGATTTGTAAAGTGCAGCTGCTTCACCCATGAGGGCCTCGAAGCACTGTGGGTTTATGCTGCAGGATTGGGCTGCCTTTTTCTATTGGTTGAACAACCAGGTCTTGAGGTTCTTCATGAACTGCTGGAGCGAAGGAGAGGCTCTGAGGTCCAGGGTGAGGGTGTTCCAGGTCTTAACCGCCAGGTGGGAGAAAGAGCAGCCTCCACTGTTTGCCCGGCTGATGCATTGGGTAGCTGCTAGGAAGAGGGATCTGGAACAGAGTTCTCGGTTGGATTAGGGGGAAATTCACTCATGCAACTGTTTGTATGGAGAGTCATCAACACAGAAACCTGAGGGCATTTGTTCCAGCACTTTAACAGATACAGATCTATTTTCTAAAGGACAAACTGTACTGGTCCATCCTTTTACTACAAAATAATGGTGCCTTTAACCAGAGCTCTAATGATTTGTTGCTACCAGAACACAGATTTTTTAAATCTTGTTGAACTATTCATGATTATTTTGCCTAGGTGTAATTATATAAATAGTGTACTTGCACTTGTACAGAGAAACACTTTATGTAGAGTTTATTAACCCCTTCCACGCTGATGACGAGCTGGGCTCGTCATGGCGTAGCCTCCTCGCACGCTGATGACGAGCCAAGCTCGTCACGTAAAGTGCGGTTTTGAAAATCTCAGCGTGCGTGCGGAATTCCGCTGGCGCGTATGAGGTTAAAAGCCGTTTAGGTTAAGCAATGATTAATTATGTCAGGAAAAAAACTAAAACTACTGTATTTGGGTAAACAGGTATGGGAGAGTTGTGGCATTCTACATCTTGTGCTAGGGCACAGGTGGGCGTCTCTCTGGCCCCGCCTGCCTCCACTCCCACAGCTGAGACACAGTGGAGGTAGGTGTCAGTGCACTGATACATCCACTGCCACTATTACTCATGTACCCAGGAATGAATTGGATAGCTCTGTAGTATTTGTAGTCACACAGGTAAGCATGTAAATCTCAAATACCCCTAAGTGAAAATGGTGCCTATACCCCATGGTTGTAAGTCACTGTGTTGTGGTCTGAAATATAAACCTATAAAAGTGTTGAGTATACTGTATCGACTACCACTATATCTTCAAAATAACTATATATAGGGAAGTATTGTTTTATCATTCTGAACCCCGCATATATTTACTTGCCAATATAGTGTTTAGTTGATGTTAGGGATTAAATATTTTTGGTGGTTGATGTTTTGACCATGATATAGTGAACCACCCACTACCCTCAGACTCACCTGAGGAAGAAAGCAGGTACAAACTGAAGTGAGTATTGACAGCAGGAAGTAGCTGAGATTTGGAAGAGGTGCTGATTTTGAAAAGGAGCATGGTGGTGTCAGCTGAGTTCTCAGAGCTGCCTGTGTTGTACACCCCACATGGAGCAATGCTCTAAAACGCCATCGTCTCTGAATGGTGTTCAGTTTTAAAAGTCATGTGACAAAGAAAGTAAAAGATGTGCATTGTTGTGTTTTGTGTGCCCCCAGACTGAAAGCAAGATCATTCTGCAGGATTAGAAACAAAGTGACCAGTGGAAATGCTTGAACCTTTTACCAGTGAGAATTCCTCCATTGTTTTAGTTTCGTTTTACCATCATAAAGGGATCTACTACAAGCAAGTCCTATAGGAAATTAAGTTCTGCTTTCATGGTCACCCCCCCTTTTTGCTGGTGCCATTTTGTTTTTCTGACTAGCCTGAGTGGGATCCTGCTAATAAGGACCCCAGTCGTTGTGCTTCTCCCCTAAATTGGTGCTTAGGTACACCCCAGATTGGCTACTGATGTATCCTTGTAGGTCCCTAGTTTATGGTACTAAGGTATCCAGGGCATACGTACACCAGAGGTACCCCATGGGCTGAAGCATGTGTTATGCCACCCATGGGAGACCACACAAATTATGAAGACAGGCCTGCCATTTCAGCTTGTCTAAGCTGGTGCTAGCACCACTTATGACAGATATAAGTTTCCTTGTATCTGAGGTCACTGCACTTAAAACCTATAAGTCACCCCTAAGCCAGGCCTTTCAATCCTGAGGGCAAGGTACTTGGTTATAAGTGTGAGAGTGCCCCTGCATGCGCAGGACACCCCTACAATCCACAAATACCATTCTCCCGGGTTGTAAGTGTATCAGCCATTACGATACATAGGGTGGCAATGCGTCCTTACCAAATGGCTAACTCTAAATTTTCTGTAAGAAACCCTGTTGTGTTTGGTATCAAACATGTTGGAATCATACCTCCAACAACATAAACAGTGTTGGAGGTATGATTCCATGCACTTTAAAGCTCATCCCGAGGCCCTCAGTGCTCCTCGTACCAGTCTTTTTGACCTGGACAGCAAACTATGGCTGCTGCCGACCAGAGACAAGATTGTGCCCTCTTGCTACTGAGCCAAGTTCAATAAGTTTCCTGTCACAGGGAGGTGTGACCACCTCTCAGACAAGACTTAGTATTGAGACAGGGTGGGGGCACTTGCCAGCGCCACTAGACTGCTTTGAAGGGCACATTTTGTGCCCTCCTTGCATACTCCAGTTGGAACCAGTTCAGGGAGCCGTTGGCTTCCACTCTGGTGTGAAACTGGACAAAGGACATGGGAGTATCCTCCCCACTGTCCGTTCCCTCCTGTGGGAGAGACCCCTGAATCATCCCAACCCTTTCCTTAGGGTACCTAGCCCCTTCGATGTTCATGACGGAACGGTTCCGTCATGAGCGTCGGTTGGCCTGTGCTCATGTCGGAACCGTTCCGTCATGAGTCCATAAGCCCAATAGAACGTTCAGCACAGCGCAGGAATTTGCGCCGCGCTGAAGAGGTTAAGGACTTACCTGTGGGTGGTTCCTTAGATTCGTTATGGCACAAGATTCAGATCTGAAACAACGTAATCTTCAACCATATGGGCACTTTGGACATCGCTGGGGGAACCGAGGCTGCAACTGGGAAGACTCCTGCTGCCCCTGGTCTTGTCATCCTGACAGTCTTCTGTGTCGTCTGTGCCTGAACTCCATACAGGTTTTTCTACAGGCCTGTGGACATCCAAGACACCCAAAGGAATCTCCCTTGAAGTGAAGGAGTCACTTCCCTGCATCTGCAGGCACCACAATGAAGCTGACCGGGGCTGCTGTTCCTGAGCTCCTACGTACTCCGATAGGTTCAGCAACAAATTTGGTGGTTCTGCAACTCCCTCAAGGCCTACACTGTCTTCACAGTAAGTTTGAAGCCAGCATCCATCTTTGGAACCGCTGTAGCAGTACCCCTGTGCACCATGCCAACTTGCCGTTCCCAAGGCTTGTTGACTCTCCTCACCAGAGTTCTTTGGGCTCCAAGAAGCTCCAGCCTCATGCATCTCCTGCAACCAAGATCTTTGCCTGCACCGCATCTTCTGCACTGTGGGCCTTCATTCTTTGGTGAGCTGCTCAAGGTCCTCTTGCGACTCCTGTACCTTCGGCCTGTGGGTCCTCTTAAGGGTCTTCTAAGGCTCCAGTGGGCTCCCCTGCTTGCTCGGGCCTGCTCTGACTTACCTGCTCATGGGAAGTCACTTGGACCTTGCTGGTTCCGACGCTGCACCTTTTTCAACTACTACATTGATTGCCGTTGCCAAGGCTTGTTGGTGCCCCTGCCAGACACTGATTCTTTTGCTCTTAAAAACCGACACGGGACAGCTCGTGAACAGCTCCTGGTCTTCCACAGCACTGCCTGGTCCACCTAGCTGAAACTTTAAGGGCACCGTCAACTCACCTGCAACTCCGACATCGGTGGGCATTCGTCTTCCGTGCCTCTTGGTCACACCTGAGTGGCATAGACTCTGTCCCCTCTACTTGTAGGTACCTCTCATCTTGAATCCACCTTTGGGTTCCATGGAACTCTTTCACCTTCTTCGCCAGTGGCATCTTCTTCAGTGAAGTCCCCCATTGTGGTCTATGGTGGTTTCAGTACTTTTTTGCGTAGTCTTAGATTTGGGTTTGAAAATTGATTTAGATTATGATTTTATTAAAGGAATGAATACCATTCACACCCACCGCTGTTACTGCAGAGGAGATTAGTGTGAAGAAGCAGATTGAGTCCGTGGCGTAGCTAGGGGGGGTGTGGTGGGGGGGTAGTACGCCCCAGGCGGCACTATTTTGGGGCGGTGGCCGCGCGGCACTGGTGGCCCGTTGCTGCGGTCTTTATAATTTATTTGGGGACACTCAAGTGTCATTACAATAATGTTAGTGTCCCCAAATAAATAATCACAGCCGCTGCAATGGGCCGCCAGTGCCGCGCGGCCCCCGTGTGAAGTGCAAGCAGCACACCTACTTGTAAATGCTGCCTGCAATGCACATACGGTGCGCAACGTACCACGTTTGTGGATCCCGTGACCGTCCCAAAGCCGTCAATCTTGTAGCGCGCGAAAGCGCTACCAATGATGGCCCTGGACACAAAGTTTGGCCAGCCCTCGCGCTGAAATTGCAGTGCCAAGGGAAGGACACCGCTGTAGTCCCGGTACTGCCTCGCAAATTAATGGGATAAGTAAAGTGGCATCTGCCTTGTGTTGACTGCAGCTTGGTAAATCTGCAAAGAAGCAGCAGCCAAGGAACAGATGCAGGCACGCGGGGCACGGCGGCACAGGTGCTGCGCCATGCTGCCCTCTCCTGCTCGTGGTGCCTGTGTCACTAGCTGAAGCGGTAATAAAGAGGGAAAATGAAGCCGAGACAGCAGCAACCCGCCCGCAGCTCCAGCCATCTCCCCAGCCCACTGGGCCGTGAGGTCTCTACATCAAGTACCAACTCAAGCAAGTAAGTGAGCAGCGGTAATTTTTACTGAAGCACTTCTGGCATGATGGTAAACTATATTATTTTTACTTGGAGAGCCATGTACACTCTTACTCAGCCTTTTTAATAGCGAGTGGTATCGCATGCTGGACGACACCGGGGTCGGTGTGCTCAGCTAACCGCTTTTAATTATAATACTGCTCAGTACTGTCACGTAAGTGAGAGGCCTGAGTGAGCGGCGATTTTTGTCTTAAAGCAGTGCACTTGTGTGGTACAATTTGTTTTGTTAAAATCTTCTAATTCATAAGTTATACAGAAAATTATGGATGTTGGGGCAAGTGGGGCAAATCCATAGTTGTACAGGAAAGCACAAAGTCACAGAATAGTATATTTCCAGTGGCCCTGCCCTTGACTCACATTTTACTTAGTGCTTCTCGAAAGGTAGTCATTTTGGGCCCGATGTAGGTAACATTGATTTACCGATTTTTAATTACCGAATTTTACCGATTCGGTAATTGAAAATCGGTAAATCAATGTGGTGGACATGTAGGTATTTCCAGATGTGGAAATACCGATTCTGTAACATTCGGTATTTTCCGATTCTGTAAATACAGAATCGGTATTTCCCATTGATTCCTATGGGCTTCAAAGCCCATAGGAATCAATGGGTAATACCGATTCTGTATTTACAGAATCGGTAAATACCGAATTTTGCAAGGGTGCAGGGGGTGTCACTTTGACACCCTCTAGCACCCCACAAATAGGCATGTGCGCCATGTGGCACACAGACATGCCCTAAGGGCATGTCTGTCTGTCACATGGCTAGGTGTGCATGCACACATGTGCATGCACACCTGAAATCGGTATTTTACCACACAATAGGATTGTGTGGTAAAATACCGATTTTGTAGGGCCTTTGGGACTCAGAAGAGTCCCACCTACATCTGAGATTTACCGAATCGGTAAAAATACCGATTCGGTATTTTACAGAATCGGTAACTTTACCGAATCGGTAAAGTTACCGATTCTGTAAAATTGTGCACCTACATGCCAAATCATGTATACCGGTCGGTAACGGCCGAAAATACCGATTTTCGGCCGTTACCGACCAACCTACATCTGGCCCTTTATCTCTAGAAGGATTCAAACCTTCAGAATCTGAACACAGGTTCGGCTCTTCCACTGAACTGTAGAAACTCCGCACCCTCCCCCAGGCGCGCCTTGAAACCCTAAGTGGTGATTAGCCCCGCTCTTAATTGAATTCAGCATTGAACAGCTGAACGGTGGACAGGCGCGTTCCAAGAAGCTTCTGTATTGCAGCTCATATGCACCTTTAAAAAAACTTGATGCATTCGAGCAACGCGCTATTTTTCTGAAATACGCAGAATATGGTTTATGAGGCAAACACAATAAATCACTAATCAGTTGTATTAAAGCAAACACACATTTTTGCTAACTTTATCTGCTGCGCAGTAAAGGCTGACTGGCAGCTGTGAGGTCCGTGTTGGGACCTCTCACATCCTGTTTGACTCCTTGGCCCCGAGTGTCCAATGTGGGATAGAGCGGCCTAAGCGATGTTCCTGTTCATGATTGCCAAGGAGGAGCCGGGGCCCTGCAGTCAATGTTACTCACCTTGTTAAACAGTACAATAAGGTAACAAGGGCACTAAGGGCCCAATGTAGGTGCCCTAATACCGGTCGGAAACGGCCGAATTCGGCCGTTTCCGACCGGTATTACGGTTTTCAGATGTAGGGCATGCATTTACAGAATCGGTATTTTACTGATTCTGTATTTGCCGATTCGGTAAAATTACCGAATCGGTAAATACAGACTCGGTAAAATACCGATTCTGTAAATGCAAATGTAGCTGGCACATGTCAGAGTGCCACAGGGCTTTAAGAATCGGTATTTTACCACCCAATCCAATTGGGTGGTAAAATACCGAATACAGGTGTGCATGCACATCTGTGCATGCACACCTGTGCAATGTGACACACACACATGCCCTTAGGGCATGTCTGTGTGCCACATGGCACACAAGTCCGGAATTGGGGTGCAAGAGGGTGTCAAAGTGACACCCCCTGCAAAAATCGGTATTTACCGAATCGGTAAATACCGATTCGGTAATGACCATTGATTCCTATGGGCTGCAATGCCCATAGGAATCAATGGGCTTTACCGATTCAGTATTTACAGAATCGGTAAATACCGAATCTTAACGATTCGGTATTTACCGAATCTGAAATACCTACATTTCCCCCCTTCTAATTTACCACTTCTTAAATACCGAATCGGTATGATTCGGTATTTTAGAAGTGGTAAATTAAATTTACCTACATCGGGCCCTAAGTGAATTGTGCTCCGTCTCTGGTGCTTTGCAGCGTTTCTTTAAGGATCTTCTTAGAATTTCTCATCAAATGGGTGTAATTTCTGATATTTATGTTTCACTCGTCTTCATTGCTTGATTTTGTTTGCAAGGAAGTGTCGCTCGTTGTTCATATGTCCCTCATAATTACACAGAAATTATGAAAATGTCACACCAATCTGAAACCGTGGCAGCTATGAGAGTACTGTTAATCGGTATTCACGGAGCACAGTGCGTCCACTCGGTGTTCAACAGGTCGGTGTAACATTCTGCATGAAACGAGCCCTTAGCCTGACAAAGTTCGCCACCACAGAGCAGCCCCCTCAACCCTGATTGCGGGGGGTTCAACCTAGAAAAATCATATATACCAAGGCCCATTCTAAAGTCCCACCAGGCACGTCTGTACATAGATTGTTTTATCTGAATGCACGGATTTAATCCTGTAGTTTCACTTTTTAAAAATATTTATGCTGTTTGTTAACTCAAAGTAGAATGATTTTTTTCTGTTAGGCATATTAGGTGTGTACACGTGAATGTGATATATGCACTTATCATTACCCGAAGCCACAACCTCCCACGTCCCCCTGTCAGTCAGCACATTATGTATAGGGGTATAGTTGCTAAATGAAGTGGCTGCTAGGGAGGTTGGTGTCCTCAATCAACAGGACCACTCATATTCCAAATCTAGCACTCCTCGGACTCCAGAATTGTGACCCTTCTGTTGCTCTGTAGTCTATGCATGGCATTTCTCCATAACCCTTTTGCTGAAAGTTGCTGGCTTGTGGCAGTGGTTATGGGAATACAGCATGTCTGTAGCCAGACTCCCCTGTGTAGATGTCCAGCTATTCTTGCAATGGGCCCGTTCTTGCATCTTCCCAAGTGCACAAGGATCCTGACTGTGAGTTTGAATGTTCCTTGTAAAACAGAAATGCGTGTGTAGTCGGGTATTCAGTCCACCCTGCATTTCTGTTTAATGCCTGCAGCACAGCAAGTGTTGAAAGACCCCTAAATCCAACGGATGAATGTCAGTACAACGCGATCATTTTGATCGCGGTACTTTACAACGCGGTTTTCACAACGCAAGTCGTTACAACGACTTGCGTTGGAGGGCGCTGGATTGTGGAATAATTTAATTTTCTATTCCAACTCCAGCCCACGTAACAGTAGGGAAGGTGTTGGAATAGAAAATCAAACTATTCCTTAAGAAAGAGCGCCATCCAGCGCAAGTCGTAGTAATGACTTGCGTTGTAATGGCTGCGTCGTAAAAGTCACGCGGTGCAAACACCGCGTTTTAAGGGATGTTTCCCAAATCCAACACCCCATCTTCAGATCCAGATACACGCAAGTAAGTGCAAAAGTAGCCTGTCTCGAGTGACAGTCACGACGCACGCTGATGAGAGTACCTGTCTGTGAACATGTGGCAGTGCGGCTGTTTGGAAAGAGATCAAATAATAAACCAGGAGAGAAGAATCACTAAACTCCATGCTGCTCTCTGTCCCACATGGGACCTGGGCCCAGATAATTAACAGTATGTGAGAGGCCCTAACACAAATCTCAGTTGCCTCAGGGCTGTACCATATATGCTTTAGTCAGCTGACTCGCGGACTCCGGCCGCCACAGAGAGCAGGTGCGTGTTAGCATGATTGCTGGGCAAGGCTCGGGAGAGCCTATGAGACACAAATAGTGGTCACAGTCAGGCAGGCTGACAAATATATTTTAAAGATTTTTTTAAAAATCACACCAGTATAATTAAGCGAGTGGTCAGCCCTCTACAACTGCGAGTTCAGGTAGGTAACACTTACTTGCACTAGTTAATAGACCAATGTAAAACTAGCATTCCAATGATACATGTGAGAAATATTTGTGCCTGAAATTTGACAGTGAGGAGAGATTCAAAATTCCTCACACAATCACAGGACTGCGGATGCCATGGGCGGAAATCTGAGGGATAGCCCCGGGTGCCACAAGCTCTAGCTACGCCTCTGGGTTGAGTTCTTACGTCATTTACTCTCTGTGCCCGGGAGAGATGCGTTCCGTCTGGTGGTTGAACTTTTGGCCATGATAAAACACAACACCTGATAGCTAAACTCGGCTTTCCCACGAGACCATATTTTGTGACCCGTGAGCCGCTCACTTCGTCTGCGCATCAGCCCCACTCCACCCCCCATCACCACCACCTCTCCTCCCCCTCCTACGAAACTTAAGAGCCCAGTGCTCAGAACACAAAAATTCGGACTGTGCAAATGGTGGGAAAGATAAACCATTCGAACGTGTGTGAAGACCTTTCATTTTTGACGTGATGTAGCATCGCCACGTATGCAATGGGTCGATTCTCTTAAAACTCGTTCTAAGGACTCCTTGGAAAAATACAAGCTGTGTTCTGCCTACAAACAGCAGCAGACACACTGGGCCTTCTCGTGGCAGGCTGTAGCGGGGGCCGCTCAAAGGACATACTGTTTCATGAACAATGGCCCGTCTCATACCCTGCCAGAATACGGCTACATTTCCAAACCATGGAAGACTCAGGAAGTGAACACCCGCCGAGCACCGACCTGTTCCCTCAGCTGGGGTCTCTGGAGAACGAAACGCTGGGATGTGCTTGGCAAGCAATACAATGTCTTCCAAGGGCAGCTCTCTTGCTTCTCTGTTGATGTCACACACGTGGCTCGTGGTTTAGGTGAACAGGTGACAGCAACTTCGCAACACACAGGGCTGCTTTTACCCTTGCAGGCAGACGGGGTTGTTGCTGCCTCTCAATCTAAGTTCCGTCCACAAACCCTGGCAGCAAGAGGGTTGTTTCCGTTGTTCTAGTGCCCCCCGTGTTGGGCCTGCAGGCCAGGCTGGCAGTGCACTCTATGTTCATAGATGGTGGGGGCTCAGAGATGGTGGGTGTGGTCTCGGGACGCGGCTGACGCACAGGACGCGCGCTGCTGCGCGTGCTCAAGGTGTCGTCGTCAGCCATCTTCTGCCCCTGGGAGGGCTGACTGCCCAGGGCTCCCTCTCGCAGGGCTGGCTGCTGGTTTCCTCTGCTGGGCTGAGGTGGAGGGTTCTCCTCTCCAGATGCTGGGGTAGTCCTCTCACTCCTCGCTGGTGCCACGGTACCTGTACTTGACTGTCACAGAGGGATACAAAGACCAGAATGTTACCAGATGCTGCCACTGGGGACATTCTCTGCCCACTTGTAAGACATTTTCAACAGTACAGGTTTTGAGAATCGTGCTGCCAACGGTACAAAGGTGTATAGTAAAGCACTAGTGGGCACTAGTAGTAAGCCCACCTGCAAAGTGGGGTACACACTGCTTTCTAGCACTAAAACTAATATGACCTCATCCGTAGAGTGGAGCATAAACGCCTCTCTAGCAACAGTAATATGCTTTCCATACTTACTACTAGGGCGGGACACTCCCTGCTCTCTGGCAGTAGTCATGTGTTCTTTACGCTCACCTTTAGGATGGGACACGCACTCCTCTCGCACTAGTAATTTGTGCATTATGATCATCTCTAGGATGTGGCACACTAAGATCTCTAGCAATGTGCTCTGTATGCGCACCCTTAGCACACACTGCTCTCCAGCACTAATGTGTTTTGTACTTATTCGGGGGCATACACTGCCGTCTGGCACTAGGAATGTGCTCTGTATGCTCACTCTTAGCACCCACTGCTCACTAGCACTAATGCGTCCTGTACATCTTCAGGGACATACACTGCTCTCTAGCACTAGTATTATGTTCTCTACTCTCAGCTGTAGGTTAGGACACACACAGGTTATATGGATCTTACTGAACCATTCATTTGGCTACGGTGTAATTACATAAATAGTATACTGGCCCTTTTACAGAGAAACACTGTTTTATGTATCGTTTATTAAATGCTGTTCAAGTTTATCAATTATTATACCTGCCATGATGCACGCTGAACCCACTTTGAGTAAACAGGTGAGGGGGAGTTGTGAGCTTTACATATTGTGCTAGAGCACAGGTGGGCGTCTCTCTGGCCCCGCCAGCCTCCACTCCCGCAGCTGAGATAGAGCGGGGGTATTTGTCAGTGCCCTGATCCCATCCAATACCGCCATTAGTCAGGTACTCATGCATGGATGAGTGACTGTACTGTAGTGTTCTCAATGCTCACTCCTAGGGTGGAGCACAGCTTGCTCTCTAGCACTAGTAAAGTGGTCTCAATCTACTCCTGTAGAGTGGAGCCAACATTGATCTCGAGGCCTGCTCGCTAGCATTATTCATGTTGTGCTCTATTAGCTCACCTGCGGGATAGAGAGAAAATTGCTCTGAGGAATTATTCATATTGTACTCTGTATGCTCACCTGCACGGTGGAGCACACATTGCTCTGTAGCCCAATCAATGCCTTACTATGTATGCTCACCTGTATGATGGAGAAAAAACTGCCCTCTAGCAGTAATGTGTTCTCTATGCTCACCTGCAGAGTAATGGGCACGTTGATCTCCAACAATAGTAGTGTGCTCTCTTTTCTCAACTGTGGGGTGGAGCAATCTCTTCTCTCTAGCACCACTTATGCCCTCTCTATTTTCCCTATTGGGTGGAACACTCCCCGCTTTTCTAGAACTAGTAACATGCTCTCTAACATCGCATGGAGTGTGGTGCGCACGCTGCATTCTAGATCTAGTAATGTGTTGTCTATGCTCACCTGCAGAGTAATGCACGTGTCACTCTCCAGCAATAGTAGTGTTTTATCTTTTCTCAACTGTGGGGTGGAACAATCTCTTCTCTCTAGCATCACTAATGTCCTCTCTAGTTTCCCTATAGGGTGAAGCACTTCCTGCTCTCTAGTACTAGTAACGTGATCTCTAACGCATGGAGGATGGTGCGCAGGCCGCATTCTAGAACTAGTAATGTGCCCTGTATTCTCACCTGTAAGGTGGGGTGCACACTGCCCTCCAGCATTAGTAATGTGTTCTCTGCTCTCCTGTAGAGTAGAGCTCATGTTGGTCTTGAGCACTACTAATGTGCTCTCTGTTTACACCTGTAGGGTGGGACATACCCTGCATCCTAGCACAAGTAACATTCTCTACCCTCACCTGTAGGTTGGTGCCCATTCTGCTGTCTAGCATTAGCAACAAGCTCTCTTTGGTTACTAGTAGGGTGAAGCAAATACTCCTTTCTACTACTAGTAATGTGTTCTCTATCCTCACTTGTAGGGTTATAGAACACATTGCTCTCCAACACTGTTAATCCCGTGCCCTGTATGCTCACATGTAGGGTGGAGCACACCCTGCTGTCTAGCACTATTAATGTTGTTCTCTCTACGCTCACATACGCAAAGGAACGCACCCTGCTCTCTCGCACTATTCAGGTTTTGCTCTGCATATTCACCTGTAGGGTGCAGGATATCCTGCTGTCCTGCACTATTCATGCTGTTCTTTGTAGAAGATGGAGTACACATTGCACTCTACCACTGTTAATGCTGTACAGCGGTGGTTCCTCCATGGGAGCGGAGGAGCCCCCCCTCCCTCCCCCCAAACTGATGGGCAGAGAATGTCAAAAATGAAATGGTAATAAAATCATTTTCTTACCATTTTATTTTTTACACTTTCTGCCATCAAACAGAGTGCAAGGGCAGGGCAGGGCCAGTGTGTCACTGTGGCCAATGATTAGCCGCAGTGAGGAGTGTCCACCTAAGTTTACATTGCGCATGTTGGTTTGGCCGGCTAACTTGCTACTGCCAAACCAAGATGCACAATTCAAACCTCTCCAACTCGGCTGTCTTGGATATCTGGGTTGGAGAGCAGGCACAGGCCTACAGTGCCTTTTGGAGCGCTGGGCCAGCCCGCTCCAGCCAATCAAGATTTAGAACAGCGTCTTGATTGGATGAGAGTTGACTGCGGGCTTCCCGCTCGGAGGACGTGCTGCAGTACAACCAGGAAGTACTGCAGAACGAGGGGCAGTGTAAGCTAAATGACTGATCTTTTTAATGTGTATTTTTATGTTAATGTGCATTTGTTATGTGTATTATGTGTATGTGTTTTGTGTCTATGTGTAGATGCATATATGTGTATATCTTTTGCACCCTCCATGTGATTTGCTACCAACCGCCACTGATGCTGTGCTTTGCATGATCACCTGTGAGTGAGGCATATACTGCTCTCTAGCACCTGTAATGTATTCTCTATGCTCACCTGCAGGGCGGAGCACAAATCGCTCTCTAGCACTAGTAATGCAGTGCTCTGAATACTCACCTGCAGGGTGGAACACAAACTTCTCTCCAGCTTCTTCTGCCTGGATATGGCTGGATTCCAGTGACAGACAAGGCTGTTGTTTTGCACACTGTAGTTCTTGTTTCCAATAAGCCAGTATGTTTTCATTTTCCCTTTACCCTGCAATATATGACAATAATAGGTGTGGTCAGAGAATAGGATGGAGGTAAAGATGAGAACTACTGGATTTGAAAGGAATTTGACAGGTCAAGTGTCACTGCGAACGTGAGCAGGAGCGACCTTAGGCATGTGCAAGCTGTGCACCTGCATAGGGCCGCCAAACCCCAGGAGCCGCCATGCCAATATATATCCTTAATATAATAATCCTCTCAGGATGGATGCATATTTGCATGGCGGCCCCTGGCAGGGATTTGGCGACCTCCGGCTCTGTTCCTCTTCCAAACACCCTGACCCCCCCTCTTCCGGGGCCCCGCCCTGACCCGCTCTTCCGGGGCCCCCTACCTACGCTCCCTGCCCCGGGCCGCCATGAGCCTAGAGCCGCCCCTGACGTGAGAGAATGGGATACAAAAAGGTATAAAGAGGAGTCGGATGTGCCTAATTGGTGATGAGAAAAAAGGCTGCAGGACATATTGTAACTTTAGAAAGGTTAGTGGTGCTACATGGAATGTTACATAGGATAAAGTACATAATAAAGATATTGCAAGTCACCGAGGAGTTCCGTGACCACATACTAACGAGTCCGAATGGGGTACCTTTTTCCGTACAATACGTGGGTGGGTAGCTCTTTCATACGAACGTGAAGAATAAAAATAGAAACTTTAGTGCAAAATTTAACACATCAAAAAAGCTGATAGAGATATGTGTTGCAAAAAGATATTAGAAACAGTTTAATACAAGTTAGCTTTTTTAAAAAGCGCATTAGAAACATGCAGGAACATTCTGACTTTTTTATAATTACCGAAGCAGTGCAAAAAATAAATGTTGCCATAAACATTTCCTTTCTTCATGCCAATGCACAGCTAGAGAAACGGAGCAGAAGAAAGAAATGCAACCAGTGTGTTTTGTTCTTTACACAGCTGCTTTAATTATGCTCCGTGACATGACCTGCCTTTCCCCTTGGCTGCAGGCAGCAGGCATTGTGTTGTCAGAACTCAGCTGTAACACATTATTACAATTGAGTTCTGATATCTCTTTATAATCGGCGACTGGGCGTGTCACAAGTGTCCAATTAAAAAGAAATCAGGGACAGGTTTTTATACAGGGATTGCAGAATCCCATGTATATAATATTATAAGGATAGATAAACAGAAACATCTTCATGATCATAGATTTATTAGGAATACAAAGAAACTTGTTTTCCGAATGATGTATAACAGCCTTGCTAAAAATGTTGAATTTTTTTTCTTAAAATGAAGGTATGTCATCCGCCCACTTAGGAATGGCGGCTCTAATGAATTGAGCAGCAGGCCCAATCAGCTTGCCACTGTAATCAGCAGAAAGTCATGGCGCTGTCCATGAAAGCTTTGAAGCACTTCTCATAATATATAGTGTTGTATTTTTTATGCTTCAGAGATAGAACATGGAATATTTGGGGGCAACCATTTGGGGGATGGAGAGTGGACAAAAGGCGGTGGTTGCAGGCTAGTTCCAAGTTGTTAGTGGAACAAAATTAACCAACAATTTCCTCTTCACACATTGTGCACTACATTTTATACTGTCCATTAAAGATAACAGAAGCTCTGCTAAGTGTTGGTGTATTCCATGAAAGGTGTAGAAGCTCTTCCGATAAGTGTACTCTCCTTGGAAGGAACAGAAACCCCGCTGATGCGTGTTGGTAGTGTCCATGAAAGGTATTGAAGTCCTGTTGATAAGTTATGGGAGCCTAGTGGATGCGTATTGGTACTGTCCATGAAAGATATTGAAGCCCTGTTGATAACTTGTAGGTACTAACCATAAAAGGTACAGAAGTCCTGCTGATAAGTGTTAGTTCTGTCCAATAAAGGTATAGAAGCCATGCTAAGTGTTGCCACAGTCCATGAAAGGTACATAATCCCTGTTGGTAAGTGTTGGTAACGTCCATAAAAAGTGTAGAAGCTTTGCTGATAAATTTTGGTACTGCTCATAAAAGGTGTAGATCCCTGCTGATAAGTGATGCTAGCGTCCTTGAAAGGTATAGATGCACTGCTGATTAGCGTTGGTACAGGCTGCATTTCTGAGAAGTGTTAGCCGTGTTAATTAATAACATAGTACACTGGGTGGGTCCTGTTGTTAAAGTCCTATACATGTAGGACAGCCTTATTGGGTATTGCTGGTACTGTCACATACATAGTATTGCAGCCTTCTTCTTAAGGTTGGTGCTGTTCTATTGAGGTTGTAGGATGCCGACCGAGAAGCTTAGGGCTGCTATTGAAAGGTATATTAGCTCTGTGCTCAAAGTGATGGACCTTTTCCATGAAGGCTCAGAAGATCCACTGAGAACTGTTGATCTTAATATGATGGAGACTTTAAGACTATCTGATGTATTTCTACGTAGGCTTTTTTCTAAAAAAATGTAAAATTTAAAATGTATAATTTGCTAACCTCATCTAAAAGGGCATGCTCTTTACCTAGTGCCCTCTGGGCTAGGAGTAGGCCGTGTAGCAGGTGAACCAAGTCCATCACTGGACATGACTACATGCCATACATGCAGGTGCCGGTAGCAGGAGTATTGGGCTTAAGGCATGGTCATAAACTGCGCCCTATGGGTAGTGTATTAGCTTTATTCGATATAAGATATCATCAAAGCAGTGTTACAAAGTATAAAACCAAGTACCATGATGGGTAAGGGGCTATATTGATAACAATAAACATTGTACAGTATGAAATTGCATAAAAACAGTACTTAGCATATATTAAACGTTCAAAAGTTAAGCAATTTAGCTAAAACTTTAAAAAGCAGAATATAAAAATGTTAAAAAGGGAATAATACCCAAACTAGTCATGAAATAAAAACATTTCATTTAAAACGGTACAGCACAGATGGGGAACCTTCAGACCCAAAAGATTATAGTACACCTAGGGCCAGATGTAGGTAATTCTGATTTACCTACTCTTAAATACCGAATCATACCGATTCGGTATTTAAGAGTAGGTAAATTGGAAGTAGGCAGATGTAGGTAATTTTACTTTTTCAATTACCGAATCTGTAAGATTCGGTATTTACCGATTCGGTAAATACTGATTTGGTATTTCCCATTGATTCCTATGGGCCTTGAAGCCCATAGGAATCAATAGGAAATACCGATTCGGTATTTACCGAATCGGTAAATACCGAATCCTGGCAGGGGGACCGGGGTGTCACTTTGCCACCCTGTAGCACCCCAATTGCAGGCTTGTGTGCCATGTGGCACACATACATGCCCTAAGGGCATGTCTGTCTGTCACATGGCTTAGGTGTACATGAACAGATGTGCATGTCCACTGGAATTCGGTATTTTACCACCCAATAGGATTGGGAGGTAAATTAAGAATTCCTAAGGGCCTGTGGCACTGCAAACTGTGCCACCTACATATGGATTTACAGAATCGGTATATTTACCGATTCGGAAAAATACCGAAGCAGTAAATTTACCGAATCGGTAAATATACCGATTCTGTAAATTCAGAGCCACCTACATGTCAAATGCCAAATACCGGTCAGTAACGGCCGAAATTGGCCGTTACCGACCCGTATTGGGCGACCTACATCGGGCCACTATTGTTTAAATCTGATGGTCCGGGATAAGGAAGGAGCCTAATTGGGCTGGCACGCCTTATCTACCATCCTTCTGCTTATCATCCAGGCTATGCCCAGGAACTTTGCCACTCCGCAGATCATCAGTGGAGATGAAGCTTCAGTTCTTAAGATGCGGAGGGCTACACAGTGATTCATGGGGCCCAATATTTTGCACACTGGTGTCAGCCATTTTAGTCTGGCTCTTCTATAGGCCGGGCAGGCAAAAAGAAGATGGGCAATGGTCTCGTTATGGTAACTGCAACCTTGGCAAGATGACGATGATAGGTATGACCCCTTCCAGATTGCTGTCACACTATTAACAAGAAGGGTCCCATGTCTCAACTTAATGTATAAAGTCCTGTCTTGCGGGGTCTGGATAAGATCAAGATATGGTTCCAGGGCACAAGTAATTTTGTGATCAAAGAACCCCTCCGTCAGTTTCCCTATCTTAGGGTTTCTGAGCTCCTGGGACTGTACACAGTCCCAATAGGCTCTTTTTAGATCATGCTTTGAAGGAGAGACTTGGCTAAACCAGGCTTCCTTGAACCCCAGGGAGAACAGAAGATGAAGAAGGTCAACCAGGCACTTAATTCGTCCTCCAGTATCAGCAAGTATTAATTCGTCAAGGGCCGCCACGTAATTGGAGAGCTCCGGGGTCTTTCTTAGGCGTGCCCAGAGTAACAGGGGGCGGAGTCGGGCAATATCGTGTAAGGAGTGTTTCCCCAAATCGTAAAATAGGGGTTTCAGCATGGTAGATGGAGGTAGGGAAGTGAGGTCTCTCAGAAACTTGTTTTCAGATTTGGCAAGCTCACCTAGGTTTTCCGAGCCCTAAAGTTCGGCTCCATATAAGGCCGAAGGGAGCGCCTTCCCATCGTAAACCTTTAGGGCCGGGGCAACCAACCTACTCACAGACTTGCGCTGTTCCCTTGCCTCCGAAACCCTCTTGTGGTTCAGGAGCATTTTGACTAAGTGGGGACCCCACTTCATGGTGTAGAGATGCGGATCCCCAGATAGTCAAAAGAATCCACGCAGTCCAAAGGGAGCCATTCAAGGTGATGCCATTTCTGAAGCGTTTGCAGGGATTGATTGCCATCAGCTTGGTTTTGTCAGTATTAATTGTCAACCCCTGATTTTTCCAGAAAAGGTAGAACCTGTTCAAAAGCCTCTGGAGCCCACCCGGTGACTTAGATAACAGAAGAGTATCGTCGGCGAACAGGAGGGTTGGTGTCTTCTCACCCGCCAGGGTGGGGGCATCTGCTGGTTCTTGCCCAAGATAGTCCACCACCCCGTTAATGGATATTGAAAACAGGAATGGGGGCCATCACACAACCCTGGCGGACCCCCCTGTCCACTGCGATTCTCTCTGTCACTTGACCTTGGGTCCCCCATCTGATTTTGGCATAGTTTCCGTCATGAAGACGCTTAACCATGTCAAGAACCAGCGGGCAGATACCCTGTTGATGAAGAGTCTGCCACAGTTTCTCGCGGGGGACCAGATCGAATGCGGTTTTTAGATCTATAAAGGCCAGGTGCAGGCTACCTTTCCCTAAGACCACTACTTTCCAATAGACCATGAAGAGTCTAAAAACCTGGTCCATGGTTCCGACCTTCTGCCTAAACCCCGCTTGGAAATGGGACAGAATGCCATCGTCCTCGATCCATGCTCCGATTCTCGTAAGAAGGACCCTGCCAACCACCTTCTGCATAACGTCGATCAAACTGATCGGACGATAGTTGGCAGGGTCCTCTCTATCCCCCTTCTTGTAGATTGGAACCACCTCGGCTCCCTTCCAAGAGTCAAGCACTGGTGAACCCCCTGCCACGAGGTTGATTACCATCAGAATAAAGTGAGCCCAAGATTTAGGATCATACAAGAATAGATCACCTGGGAGGCCGTATGGCCCCGTGGCACCCGGGGCAATGTTATTTATTGCTTGCTCTACCTCAAAAAGGTACCTTATGGTTATGACTGAAGGTGGTGAACATTGTATAGTGGGAGATGGGTTACAGGACATTGGCAAAGGTTAGAGAGGAAGGAGGCAAAACCCTACATTTGATGAAGTCTAATCAGAAGTTAAGTACAAATAGCACACAGGCATATAGTGCACCCCAGTGGGCAGCGTTCCTTCTATGATATTTTGCACATAAAACGAATAAAAAATGATAGATGGAGGAACCTATTTAACTGTATTTAATTCGTAAAATAGCCATTTCCCAAAATGAACACCTGTCAAAACTGTATGCGTTTTTGACAACGTTTCATAAAATAAACAATTTGAAAGAAATAGCTTCTTTCAATATGATCGAAATATCATCAGTTTGACTGATTAAAATATAAACTTGAATATATACTTAACTGCGGAAGCTGATGGTTTCCCAAATAAGTATGGACAGACAAAAAGAGTGGTGAGGAATTGAAGAACCACTGCAGCACCAGTACGTTTGTTTACTTCCCCCTCGTTTTGGGACAGATTTAATTGAACAAAGCCTGACACGGTTCTCAAGCCACAGTGCCAGATTTCAGAACTGTCTTCTACAAGCACAATTTTAAAAGACAGGGAGGGGAAACCCCCCCAAACCTTAATCCATGCATGGTTCAGAGCATCCCTCAGAGGGATAGAAAATGCACCCATTCCCTGAATAAAAATAGGAAAATGTTGCAAGTATTGAGAAACATGATTCAAGGGCGATGCTTGCGACCTTTACAGAGTCAGTAAGTAATTCTTGAATATTTCCACAGACCAAGGTCATGAATCAATCCAGACATCCCTGTTTAAGAATTCAAACTAGAGAGCCTCACAAAACTTAGGCCTGATTTAGGAATTGGTGGACGGAGTAAAGGCAGCCATGGTGGTGGAGGACTTTACATCCTCCACCCTACTTTACTCCGCCTGACAAATTCAGAGATACCTGCCGGCCTGAAGGACATCTCAATACATTGTCAGGAACTGCCATCATGGCAGCTCCTGTCCTTGTAGGGAATGTTTGATGGACAGCTCTGTCAAACCTTTTCAAAGTTTTTCATTTTTCTAAAACAAATTTCCAAAACTTGAGTTTGTTTTTGAAAAATAAAAAAGTCTGTGTCCCACACTATGGGGTGAGGTTATACCTGGTGGTGACGGACAATAAAAAGAAAAAAAGAGCCACTGACTGCTCAGTCTAAATAGGGCAGACAGTTGATGCCTTAACACTGATGGCCTCTACTCCCTCGGTCCATTGGAGGAAGGTTTTCACCAATGGAGTAAATTTTACTCCATCAGTATAAATGAAGTGGTCCATCCGCCTCTAAAGTAGGCGAGCACGCAGAGAGTTAGGGGGAGTGGGTACTCCATCAACCTCTAAATCAGCTCCTTAGTATTAACAAAGTCAAAACTTAACTAAAAACTGAACTTTTGGTTCAGTTATTATAAAACTAAAAACCTATGAAATTGCCCAGTAAGGGTTATGGTTATCACTGTAATTAAAATGCTCACACAGGAAAACTCTAATAAAAAGTGCATATCTTTGGAACTGCATTAGGTTAGGAGTAGTGGCTTTTTTGTAATGTACCTTAAGCAACCAGCAATAGACTGAGGAACAAAGTAAACAAGATATGGACATTCCTATATTCAGAAGATGAGGCAAGGCCAGGTTCAGATGAGAAATCAGAGAGGTGTGACCTAGGTAAGCGAGGTAAGTTCATAAAGCAGAAATAGTTACTCAGAGAAAATGTATTTGTCTGTCTCAGAAGCTGCCATTCTAATGCTTGTCTATCCTTGTACAAGGCACCACCAAAAACACAAAAGCCTACTTAGAGAGGCAGGACCTGCATTGTGTACAATCACAAAAAAATGTTTTTTTAACAGGAATTGATCGCAAATTGCTCCAATCCACCCTTTTTACCTTGATTTCGGTTTCTCCACGAGATTCAATTTCATAAGCACCTTCCACGATTAGGACATCGTAAGTAGCAGAGCTGATGTGTATCTTCTGTGCTGCAGGGCAAAAAATGGCTCATCGTGAATTATAGTGATGGTGGACCAAGCACTTCACTGTAACAATACAAGTGAGAAGGATCCACCCACTACTGAACTTATCAGGGACCTGGCATTGTCTTATCTCGATTGATGAAACATCATTGATACTGGAACACCCAGGAAAGTAATTTGCGGCCTGTCAGAGTTTGGCAGACAGGTCACTTCATCACAAACGTGACAGATATATCCTGCTCACTCTATTACAAATGTGATATGGGATAAAATGCACTTGTAATAAGGCATAGAGGATACCATCACGTTTGTAGATATGATGTAGAGTGTGTCATCTGACACGCTCTACATCATATCTAGCAATCAGGTGATGGACAGTGTATGACTGAGTATGGCAAACTTGAATATGTCTAATCTACCTGTTTATTCTATGCATCCAGTGTGCCCTGGTGGACTTTTCAGTGATTTTAAAGATTTTTCCACATTCAATACATGTTTTCTGTCTTTTGTTTGACGTCTAGGGTCACCAAACTAGGGGGATTTTGCATGCATATGATTGTGGGAATGAACCTCACACTTTAGTTAGGACATTCTGAGGTGAAATATTTTACTGTAATTAGCAGACCATTGAATTTGTTTGGCTTTCTCATGTCTAGGTCACTAGTTTCGGTGCTGCAGTATTGTAGCACTGATAGTTGTGGTATAAGCATTTTTCCAATGGCTAATCTCACAGAAGAGATTATATGGATTTTAAAAGGGCTGATGATTGTTGTAAGAACTGCAGAGCAACCTATGGCCAGAGTTGGCAGTGGGCAGTGCTTAATTTGAGCCATTTCTTGTTGGTGGAGGCTGCCTGCACTAATTTTTGGGAACCGGCTCCTATTTTCCGCATTAAACCACTTCCCGAGAGCAAGAGAGGGAAAACACACAAACAAGAAGTAGGAAGGGAAAAACAGAAAAAGTGTGTTAGAAATGGGGGTCTCTATTCCCAGGTTGTTACCCTGTCCAAATAGGGATCCTTCTTTCTAGTCAGGATAAGGGAGTTACACTTCTAAAATAACTCCTGCTCACTGCCTTGGTAGCTTGGACCGAGCAGTCAGGCTTATCTCTGGGGCAATATGTAAAGCATTTGCACATAACACACAGTAATGTAGTGAAAGCACTGCAAAAGGACACCACACCACTTTTAGAAAAATAGCCAATATTTATCTGTGTAAAACAAGACCAAAACAATACAAATCCAATGTACAGTTATTAAGACACAAATAATGCAAAAATAGACTTCAAATACAGTTCACTGAAGTCAATAGATCCATCTCGGGCTATCACGGTGTCGTTACCAACCAAATCCAACGGTTCAGGCCAGACGCAGCGTTGTGGACCAGCTATGGTGTCGGGAAGACCCGCAAAACAGTATCTTTAGAAATGTAAGGTATCGGGGACCTCGCGGTGAGCTCTAAGGAGCCAGCGTCAGCAGGCGTTGGTCCCGGAGATCGGTGCAGTAGTCCTCGGGCCCTTGAAGTCACACCCATTGCAGGCCGATCTCTGTGATGTTGAAGTCAGGAGCGCCGGTGTCGGCAGTCGTAGAGGCTGTGGTGTGAAGTTGAGCATGGCGACGTGCCGTGCCTTCAGGTCATGGTAGGCAGCGGCTCGGTGACAGTGGTCCAGCGGCATCATGAGACCAGGGTTCCGGTGAGAAGTGGGGCAGTGCGAAGTGGGGCATGCTCGTCGCGGTGCTTGCAGGTCACAGTGAAAGCAGCAGCATCATCGTTGCTGAAGCGCTTTCGTCAGTAGACCCAAGGCTATGGTGCAAGACGGGGCAATGCATTGTGCGGGGCCCACAGGTCAGGGTGCAAGCAGTGGCGTTGGTTGATGATCTGGAGTTGATGTTGCTGGCGTCGGTGAACCAAGACTGCGGTGTGGGAAGGGGTGGTGCATTGTGTAACTTACGAGTGGTGCGCCAAACTATGGTGCAGGCAGCAGCATCCATGTCAGCTTGTAGCGGCGGCTTCATTGAGACCAGGGCAGCAGTGTGAAGCAAGGTGGTTTCGGAGTGCGATACCCGCACGTTGCTGTGCAAGCAGAGGCTTGGTGGCGGAGGCAGACGTCGTCGGTGAGACCAGAGTTGCGGCGCAAAGTGCAGCAGTGCCCTCTGCGGTTCCTTAAGGTCGCGAAGCCGGCAGCGGCTGCATTGACAGCTTTGTGCTCCTTTTTCCCTCTGTGGTAGCTGAAACCTACAGTTCCAGATGCAGGAATCCAGTAGGAGGCAATGTCTCTGCTGTTCCTGAGACCTCTTGAACAGGTGGAAAGCTCTACCTCAAGCACTTGGAGATACTAAGATGTTGCAGAAAGTCCAGTTCCGTCCTTTCACTGCCCAAGACAGAAACAGCCACAGCAGGCCAACACAACAAAGCACACAGCAAACTGGTAGTCTCTCACATCTTGCCCAGCTCTTCTTCCTAGCAGGTTCCTTAATCCCAAAGAGTTCTAAAGTCCTGGGGTCAGGGCCCCAATATTTATACCACATT
Organism: Lissotriton vulgaris; assembly: GCF_964263255.1. Lineage (NCBI taxonomy): Eukaryota > Metazoa > Chordata > Amphibia > Caudata > Salamandridae > Lissotriton > Lissotriton vulgaris. Next base: position 248,785,879 of record NC_141693.1, on the reverse strand, counting down.
TCCCTTTGAATTTGGGACAAACTAAGTACTCTGGCATACATAAACCAGTACTGCCTGGCTTAGGGGCCAGGTTCACTCCAGGAAGGGAAGACAGCTTTGTGAGTGGCAGCCACAGTCCATTTAGGTGCAAGCAACAACTCCTCCCACTACTCCGAATGCAGCCAGGTCTATTCAGCCTGGCTATGAGTCACCCAGGAAAGGCAGGATACACCTCAATCTTCCCCTTGATTCTGCCTAGGGTGAATACATACCCCAGCTCCTGTCAGTCTCAATCCAGACAGTGAATACACAAACAGGCAGAGGCCAACGAGATGGTTAAGCAAAAAAATGCCCACGGGTCCTAGGATGCTTGTTTTCAGTCCAGTGATGACCTGGCTTGGCAGTTCGGGCTGGACTGTTCCCATGGGAACAGGGTCAAGACTGATTTGCATATTGCTGGGTCTAAACTGGAAAGGCATGGGGAGCAAAAATATGATGGATTTAGGCCCAGATCTCTGCACTGGGGTGAATGTATGACTTTGTTCAGCACTCTGTCCATCAATTGTTCTTTTTGCATTTGTCACACTGACTGGTATTGATATGCGCAGACATGGTTCCCGTGCTCTCCATGCCACTGGAGTCAAGCGAGCCTGACTGATGAGGGATAGAACCTCAAAACCGGTCCTAGACTGCTTGTTTCCAGTCCACGCCACCCCTGTTTGGACCCAGCCATATGCAAATAAGTCTTGACCCTGCTCCTTATGAGAATATTCCAGCCCGAACTGCCAGGTCACATCCTCCCTGTGCCAGAAATAAGCATCCTGGGGCCTGTTTCGAGGTATCACTCCCTAATCAGTGAGCAAGGGACCCACGTTTGGGCATACCCTTCCCACTTAGGGCAACAAAAGCAAAAAGAACAAATGAAGGACGGAATGCTAAACAAATCAAACATTCACCTCCAGTTACAGATCTGGGTTTAATCCATCATTTCTTTTTTGCTCTCCACGCCACCCCAGTTTGGGCTCAGCCATATGCAAATCAGTCTTGACCCTGCTCCTCATGGGAACAGCCCAGCCCGAACTGCAAGGCCAGGACCTCCCTGGACCAGAAACAAGCATCCTGGGACCTATTTGGGGGCAGATTGAAGACTGATTTACATCTGGCTGGGTCCAAACTGGAATGGTGTGGTGAGCAAAAACACTGGATTTAACCCAGATGTGGCATTGGCGTGAATTTTGATGTGTTCAGCATTCCGTCCATCATCTTTTCTTTTTGCATTTGCCACCCCAAGTAAGAAGGGTATACCCAGGCATAGGTCCGATGCTTGCTATACCACTGGATTCACGCTAGTCCCAGGATGCTTGTTTCGGTCCAGGGAGGACCTGGACTGGCAGTTTGGGCTGGACTGTTCCCATGGGGAACAGGATCAAGGCTGATTTTGGATATGGCTGGGTCTATAATAGAAAGGGATGGGGGGCAAAGAAACTATGGATTTAGGCCCAGATCTCTGTATTGGGGTGACTGTATGACATTGTACAGCATTGTTCTCTTTGCCTTTCGAAAAGTGGCTTTTGTAGACGCACAATATAAAAATCGTCTTTACTAAAAGATGTATTTTTCAATTCTGAGCTCAGGAAGCCTAACCTCCAATTCTCTATTTTGTCCAGATGGAAAGTTACACTTGTAAGATGTTACAAGGCAGCTCCCATTATAACCTATGGGATAGACATCCTTTTAATAGTAAAAAATGAAATGCACAATATTTCACTATTAGGACATGCAAAACACACTACTACATGTCCTACCTTTCACATACACTGCATCCTGCCCATGGGCTATCTTGGGCCTACCTGAGGGGTGGCTTACATGTAAGAAAATGGAAAGTTAGGTCCTGCAAACTGCGCGCAGACATTACAGTGGCAGGTCTGAGACACCTTTGAAAAGATATGCGTGTGGGTGGCACAACCTGTGCAGCAAGCACACTAGTTGCATTTGATTTACAGGCCCTTGTCACGCACAGTGCACTATACTAGAGGCTTACTAGTAAATGAAAGAGACCAATCATGGAGAACCAATCATAACAGAATTCACAGTAGGAGCACATGCACTTAAACACTGATCAGCAGTGAGAAAGTGCGCAGAGACACTAAACCAGCAAAAACAAACTCCAGCATTCCATCAGGAGGTCAGTAAGCAAAAAGACAGGGGAAACATGCCAAAAGTTGCCAGGTCTAACACACCGTCACCTAGGGAGAAACCAGTAACTTGCAGGAGTGAGAAAAAAGAGCAGGGGGTGTTTCGTAATAGACTAAAGAGGTTTGAGGTGGATTAAAGTCGATGCAGCCTTCAAATTCAATGTACTGACATTTAATAGCATCGGCTGCGGGCTTCTGAGCAGAGCTTTGGGAACCAACATACATTCTTTTACAATTTAATCACTGGCAGTGGGTGGTTTTAATATATAGTACAGTGTCTGTTTCTTGCTGGGATTCCCTAAATCCATTTTAAAATGAATCCATCCACATCTAGAAACTCATCTCAGACTTGGGTTTATAATAATAACAAGCTTTTCTGTAAAATGTTTCATGCTTCTTCTGCTATTTCTAGGCACTATAAATAACTTTTTTGGCACTGAATTGACCGGCGTCAGGCAGATCAAAGTCTATGTCAGCGCTGGGCTCAAACATGTGACTTGCAGTTCAGAGTAGATATAGGCAAAGAACATTTTAGTAAGTGAACCAATTTACCATCTAAACAAGGTTGGAGTTACAGAGGATTGCCTCACTTAATTCAGGTTCACTGCTTCAATAAACGTAACATCGCAAGTTCTAGAGACACTCCACAGTCAACTTGCATCAAGTTCTGACCTCAACGTAATGTCACAGTTGATTTTCTTTGAGAGTTTGGGATGCTATTATAGCACCCTATATGTTCGGAATAGCAAAAAACCACAGAGGTGGTGATGCGTAATGTTTTCAACCAGCATGTTTGAAGAGGAAGACTATAAGACTCACGCAAGCTGGTGGACTCCATGCGAGATGCTGTGTTCACTGTGTCCCCAAACAGACAGTAACGGGGCATCTTGTATCCCACAACGCCAGCAACGCAAGGGCCTGCAGACAAAGATACAACATAGCAGTGGAGAATGTATTTCTGGAGTTGGGTGAAGCAAGAAAGATAAGAAAGAAGAGAGTGACGCAAGGAACACACAAACCCCATCAAGAATCTGGGGTCAAAGTAAGGGTTTGAGTAAACAGTTTCAAGCTACTTACATTAAAGAAACACGGCAAACACAAGACAGTGTGAAGAAGCAGCAAAAATTTGATTGGATTATTTTTTTACAGCCTTTATTAATAGAAACAAGTAATAAACCAGTAACCAGCACCTTCATCCAGGTGTCAGAGATTAACTGGATTAATGTAAATTATTTTAGTAATAGTGTTCTGGGGATTCATTGTTGACTTGTCTGTGAGTGATTAGTAGTTAACCTACCAACTAAACTCAAAGACCTGCTTTTCTATTCTAGCAAGTGTGGAAAAGAAACATTATTCCGGCATAGATACACACTGCAGACATCCCTGTCTCTTTATTGTAGGAATTTACTCCAGAATCTTACCAACAGAACTGATGAAGTGCATATTTCTAGTGTAGAACAGCCACTTTTAGTATAAAAAAACAAGGGCCTTGATTCCTTGGTGAGATTCTGTGATAAAGTGCTCTTGGAAAATGACGGGTGAGGGGTTACTGATATGGACAAATCCAAGTTTCTACTTCTCAGTTTATGCGTCCACAGCTCAACAGGATGCATTATGGACTTGGCCAGGTTCTTTCATTTGCCACCCACCTGTGTGAATGCCTGCTCTCATCTGTAGCCTCTCGCTTGGCATATGTGGCACATTGACCTGTCGGACCGCAGCTACCAAGTCCAGTGACATCTTCGCAATCTCGTCTGCATGCTTCACCCCATTTCGTTCAGGTAGCCCACTCACTACCATGTAAGCATCTCCGATAGTTTCCACCTGAAGATGGACAAATACAACTCCTTTACTGGCAAGTATGTATAGGTAATTCAATATCAGCAAAGCACCAAGTGAGTTTCCAATACATTTCAATTTTAGAAAACAGAATATTAAATAAAAGATTCAAAAAATAAAATGTATTGGTCTCGAATGATGAGAGATAATAAAGCAAATAAAATAATAAAATGGTTTATTGCATCTGGAGCATCACAGATACATCTTTCAAGCAACTGCCAAAGGCTATTCAGGACATTAAACCGGACAGTACAACATTCTCTGAGCTAGATATCTTAGACAGAGAAAACATGCAACAAATTGAAAGTAGCAGAGCGGGCTTGGCGCAAAGCCTACTCCAGCTCTAAGAAAGTCGTATATCAGGCTACAGTGAAGGTGTACCATCGGGCGGTGTGTAGAACCCGTGCCGCTTTTTATGCGACACAATTCAGGAACAGTTCGAACCCAGCAAAGGCTATCTTTAAGGTAATGAAAGACCTCACTGCCAAAAAGGTTGTAGCATCACATCAGAGCTCTCTGGAGCACTGTGAAAAGTTGGCAGAGTTTTTTCTAGAAAAGGTGAATGCTATTTACCGGGGCTTCCCTGTGGTCGTTCCCTCGGTGATGACATCATCTAAGCCTCCACCATCTGAGGGGCTGTGTTCTTTACCTTTGGTAAATCCTGATAGCCTAGGCACTTTGGCTTGCAAAGTGAAATCTGGGTCCCCTGAGGATCCACTTTGCCCCGAAGTGTTCAAGGACCTGGCGGTACATGACATCTCTCCGCTTTGTTCCTTGGTCAATGCGTCTTTGACTTCTGGCGTCGTTCCACTTAAGTGGAAGCGAGCCATGGTTCGACCGATCCTGAAGAAACCTAGCCTGGATGGAAGCAAGCCGGAGAGCTATCGGCCTATTTCACTCTTGCCGTGGCCGGCCAAGGTGATGGAGGCACACGTAAATGCCGCGCTCTCAGAACATCTCTGTCGAGCTGACATACTCGACGCTACGCAGAATGGGTTTAGGGCAGGTCACAGCACGGAGACGGCTCTGCTGTATATGGTGGAGCACCTCCGCTCCGTGCTTGACGCGGGACAAACGGCAGCGCTGGTGCTATTAGATCTAAGCGCTGCCTTTGACACCGTCTCGCACCCTATCCTTCTGCAGCGTTTAGAGGATGCTGGTGTTTCCGGCATAGCACTCGACTGGTTCCGGTCGTTCTTATCAAACCGGGCCTTTAGCGTGACCGTCCCACCCTTTCAGTCTAAATTCCACCCGTTGAACCTGGGCGTCCCCCAAGGCTCCTCGCTGAGTCCTACGCTGTTCAACCTGTACGTAAGGCCGCTAGCTGAGGTTGTCAAACTATGGGGTATGACCATGGTATCATATGCCGATGACACCCAGCTAGCGGTCACGATCAGCGGGGATGCGGAGGTCGACGCTCCTAGGTTTCAACAAGGACTGAGGGCGGTCGCTAGGTGGATGACGCTTAATTGTCTCCAGCTAAACGCTAGTAAGACCGAGGTGATGGTATTTGGTAGGCGACCGGAACTGTGGGGAGAGAGATGGTGGCCGGAGGAGTTGGGTTCCGCTCCCATCCCAGTCGCCGAGCTTAAAAACCTCGGGGTCTGGTTGGACCCTTCCCTTACGTTTGCATGCCACACTAAACGCACGGCTGCTTGCTGCTTCGGCATCTTGCGTGGGCTCCGTCCGGTGCTAAAGTTCTTTGATGCCCCCACCCGGCAACTCATGATCCAAGCTACCGTCATATCTAGATTGGATTATGCTAGCTCTTTGTTGGCCGGACTGAATGTAGCTGAGATAGGGCGCCTGCAGCGGATCCAGAATGCTGCTGCGAGAGCGGTGGTGGGTCTTCCTAGATTCTGTCCCACCTCCAGCACCATTCGAGCATTGCACTGGCTCCCTGTGGCGCAGCGGATTCAGTTTAAGGTCCTCTGCGTCGCCCATAAGATCTTGAAGGGGTCCCCTGCAATGATCCTCACGACACTCATGGCCAATTACATTCCGGCACGACCCTTAAGATCGTCAGATCTCGATTTGGCTGTGGTCCCGCGCTTTAAGCGAAGCAGGGCCGGTGGTCGCTCATTCCGAGTGCGGGCCGCTGCTCTGTGGAACTCCTTGCCCCCGGCAATTCGCGCCATGAGCGATGTGCTCTCTTTTCGTCGCGCCTTAAAAACATTTTTATTTCCTTAGTTTGTGTGTTCTGTGCTGTTTTATTTAGTTGTGTTGTGTAGCTGCCTTGTCTGGCGCCAAGACGCTCCTTAGCTGGAGCATTTGCGCGCCTAATAAAAACCACATAACATAACATAACATAACATAACAGATCATAAGGCATCTTCCCCGCTTAGGCAACCCAACAAACATTACAGGATAAAATATTGTATACAGTTTCCAGTTTTCAGTTAAAACCAATTATAACTGAAAAAACACCACTAAGGGGAATATTTGCCTTTCAGTATAAACTGGAAAATACTGGACTTTGCTGCACGTTTACTGTTTAGTCCCCTCTGATGCCAAAGCAGCAAGTGTATCCATTACCTCTAAGCACTTTTTGTGACAGATGCTCCAGCTATGACCTACTCCGGCCACACTAAGCCACCTAGTTTGCCTTTTTCACCATCGCAAAGTCCCGGGACCCCTTGGATTCCCTTGACTTACTTCCACTCCCATTTTGACAGCATAACTCACCTCATTTGAATTCAGCTCTTTGTTCACTGCACAATGATGTGTAGTGGCTAGCAGGTTCACAGCTGAACTATGACCAGCGCCTCAGCCCATTGCAAGAGTCATCCTTCACTTTTTTGAGGATGGGGCTTTACTTTGTGAAAGCTCAGATATCAAAATTGTTTTAACAAAGATCACTGGCCTACGGAAGCTTCGAAAATCAATGTCCTCTAATTCAGCACTGTACCTAACACACCTGTTCTTAGTTTCACATTGTGATGGTCTCAAAGACATGCACACACATGAATATCTCCTGCATCCATTCACAGCCCCAGAAAGAATGCCTATGCTGATTTTGCTGTAACTGTGCTGCCTACAGTTCATAGATTAACTCAAAAAGTCTAGAGGTTACCATGTGAGATGCAGACAGTGCAACTCAGAAACACAAAAATCCTCAGTTTTTCCTACTATGTGCTTGCAGGCAGCACAGTCATAGTAAAAATATGTGCCTGGGCCCATTCTGGCCATTCATACCAAAATAAAACATGGTCAGGATCACCAAGTTCGAATTCTGTTCCTGCTAACACCTTGACAAAATGAAGCTTGGAACAGATGGTGATGAAATAAGGCTCACACGTGGACTCTTAGAACCACCTGTTGGGGTTGCAGGGGTCATTGCACTGAACCACTCCAGGAATTCTATCCACTCTATGAGCTTACCTTCAATCCTCCTGTCCAGTTCTCGTCTGAGGGTTTGATCATCAAATGGCGTACATGTTGCACTTTGTCTAATACTTTAATGAATCCTTCCTGCAACACAATCTTGTGTTGAAACCCTTTTTATATCCCAACCTTTCTTAGGACACTCAAGAAAATGACACGCGTTTTTCACTGGCCTTGTGGCTCAATCTTAGTCTTGCTGATGAAACCGCACCAACAGGTTATCACCTCTTTTGGCCACATACACATATCATACTGGAGTTCTGACCTTACACTCTATGCTCATTTGTGTCATGATGAACAAGTAAATATTTGTTTTGCTGTACTCTTCCAGGTTTCTATCCACAGCTCTAAATGTTCTAAACACTCTCCAAAGGCAAGTATCTTCTTGTAGCAAAGTATAAGGGGAAACCAGATGTTTGTAGGACCAGAATAGTCCACCCACAAGATTGCTTTAACGCATCTCAATTTCATCTTCTGTCTCATCTTTACACTTCCCCACTTGAAGCATTATCATTCTGATAACCTCTCCACCCTCTTTAACATTCTGTATTTTTCCTTTTTTGAAAAACCGTGCACAGTTGCATATTTCCCACAATGTGAATTCCTTTCAAAACAGACGCCGCTTGGAGAAACAAGATCAAGGATACCACATCTGAAACAGTTTGTCTTGCTCTATATTTTGTTTTTTTATCATTATTTTTTTATCATTATGCCTTTTTGGGAGCTTGCCACTCTCTTCTTACACACAGCCTCTCCACCATGACTGCTCCTCGTCTTTGTTATCCACCCAACCATGTATTCAATTCCTCTGCAATAGCTTCTTCTAGACCTGGATTCTTGAGAAAGGCCCATTGCATTATCTTAGGACTGTCAGTGTATCTCATCAGTTGGTCTCCAATTACCAAATATGTTAAAACCTTCAAAAAGACATGTCAAAGCTGGATTTCTCCTGTCTGCCACACAGTTCCTCGCTCTTTCTTCTCACCCCGTTCCCTGGTGTAAAAGATGTGACTTTCCAGCACTACATTTATTTGTGTCCAAATGCTTCTCTATTTTTGTAACTGATTTGCTGCACACACGTCTTTCACCACCTTCATCCTCTCCAAACGTCAATTCAGGTGCACTGTTGTACATGTTTCATACTTCAATACCCACATTTTGGAAAATTGTTAATTATTTACAAGCTGGAGAAAATGTTTCCTACCAGTGGCTATTAAACTTGAGTCAAAAAGTCTGTTTCTTCCATGGAAGAACTGGCTCCTCAAATTCCGATGATAATAGTGGCTAAGACATGCTTCAGCTGCCAAGGTTTCGATCTGACAACTGCAATAATAACAACACAGCAAACCATCAGGCAGGTTCATGTAGTAGGAGAACCTGGTAACAGGCCAGTCTCACACAGTTGACATGTGTCGGACCTCCAGGTCTTTAGATGGCAGAGGTAGTTCAGGATTCACTCTTCGAGATTGACACACTACCCGTCTGAATCTTTCCTACAGACTACAGCAGCCCCAGAAAAGGCAGGAACTCCAAGCAGCCTCTGCTGGATGTGGAATGCCCTTTGAACAGATGATACTATCATCCCAAGACATTCACAGCCTTCAGAGGTCAGTGGCACAATAAGTAAAAAGTTCCCAAATTATGGCTAAGTGCTATGATACTATTAGTCCTATTTCTGCTTGTGTTTTTTAAACTCACTGTGGACACAATCATTTCTCCACACACATATGATGGTACTCTCTGCAACAGTTCTGACACGGAGGGCAGATGCAGTAAGATGACCCTTATACTGGGTTGAAGACAATTTTTCTAAATGAATACAGTCATGGAATGATAGCCCCATAGCCCTTCCACTCCCAGGTACAAAATAACCCTCAATACCATTTTCTTTGCATAGCCTTCCATTTCAGTCAGAACCTCTAATATCAAAGGATCAGAACTGCCGGTGCTGTTGCATACAGCGGGTGCCTCTTCAATTAATCAGTCCATATTACCACAGAACCCTTTCCTTCTCAACAGCCTTTCCTCTCCACATATGTGCTTATTATCACATGTAACTGGGTGGGTATGCCCCCCAATTTAGGGCAATCTACTAACTGGCCAGTGTGTAACATAGGTGCCAACAGCCCCGCGTTGCGGGGCCTGAGAGCTCATGATTTAGTCCGTAGGGGGTCTCCTCCATGTACCGTGCAGAGGGGGGAGGCCTCAAGGTTTGTTACACCACTGCAACTGTATCACCCCCACAATAATCATGCTGAAGTGAATGTACAATAAAGATTCCTTTATATTTTATGTTCATCTTGTTGCTTTGCTGTGCCTAAGATAGTCAAATGCCAGGCTATGTCTGACATTTGGCTTCTATCCAAATTGCAGCTTATCCTTTCAACACAGAGATCGGGCTTTACTTTTATTTTTCTGCTTGCTAAGTTAGAGGAATTTGTAATGTGAACGATCTGAAAATCTTACAGGGGTACATGGAGTGTGAAAGGAAAAGATGTAACATGCCAGTTTTTTTTCTATCATTCAACAACATCTACATACCTGTAAATTAAATGTACAAATATTTCAAGATACAACAGCAGTTAGGAAAGCACAAATCCATCACGTGTTTGTAATTCTGAAGTGTGTTGCAAAGATTTTAATGAGATCAAAACCATTAAGACACTTTACCTGGTGATGTGCAAGTGATAATTATTCGCTACAATCCATTTTCCAGACAGTTTTATCAAGATAACTGCATGCTGGTGCGAATTTCTTGGCCATTTGAATTGAAAATGCACTATCTGCAAATGACACTGTGATACCACACCATGCTTATGTATGTGTGTCAGCATGCTCCACAGTGCACCCCCAACTACACGGTACATACACCCTCACCGCTCTCCTAATGAATGACTCATTTGCTACGATTGTCTTTGTGTGGTGCTTGGATATTTTACAATACCTATGACTTCAGTGATTTATCATTGATGGCAGCACCCCCACTCTAAAAATTGTTCCAGTTCCACTGGCCCACCACACAGAACAGCTCCCTCTTAACCCAGTCCCCAAGAGTTGGTCTGGAAGGTAGCCAAGATGTGGCCTGTGTAGCGATTGTTGGTCTGTGGAGATTTTAATTCTATTTTCAAAGCAAATGGAGAGGGTCAGAACCCATATCACGATACCGGGCAACCATGTGTTGCTTCACAGGTGAGTGAGAGGAAAATGTATGTCTGCTTCATGGGCTGCAATACAAATATTTCAACAGCCCAGCAAACCCGTCCCACTGTACTCTCCTGTGTGACACAGGAATTTATAGCATCGGTGTGAAGTGAATGATAGAAACAGAAGTCAGACTCAAGTGCTAGCAACCGAAAAAACATGCTTAGAAAGACAAGGTAGACTATCTAAGTTGACCTATATCCCCAATACAGGCTGTCCCACCTGAATTAGGATGTGATCAAGTGAAAGGAGAATGGAGAGTGAAGAAAAGTAAGGTTAATATAAACCGTTGTCTGATGCAACATTTTAATTTCTGCAACAAATACGTGTTCTAAATAAGGCATTTTTTTTATCATAATCCTTGGGCTCACAGAGGGGCCTTTGATGAACACCAGCCTTTGACGTTTGTCAAAGAAAGGCAGCTGGTTCAGTGGCTGGAAATTGTAGACCCTGGATGATGTTTGTTTTCAGGGGTACCTATGTGCATTTTGAATGAGATTCAATCAAAAGGAGTTGGTTTAAATGGAGACGCACCTTATATACATTGTAAGAGTCTATCCTGCTGTCGAAGCACACATAAAGGTTATTTAACATCTCCACCACTTGTAAGGGGGTGCAGGAGGCGGAAATGCTGGTGAACCCCACAATGTCCGAGAAGAAGATTGAAACCTGGAAGAGAGAAAGAAGGAACAGTGTGAATTAAGAGCAGATGAAATTGACTGATGACATTGGCATAACCAACCCAGCACTCCTTTGGGAAACAACCCAACTGTAAACCATGAACAAGAAACACACTATTAGAAATTGACAGGGCTAATAAAGACAAACAGACAACAGCAACGCACTCACAAGGAAAAAAGAATAACCTTGTTTACTAACATCATAAAAAACAACTTGGTTTATTTTTTCAGGTCTGACCACTCTTTGATTTAAGATTCAAATGAAAAGTGCAGACCCCTCATTCAAACCGGCCACCGCCACCCCCTGACCGAAGCCACCCTCCCTAGCACAAGTGAAAACCATGCGCTGTTTCCTCTGGACTTGATATTTTGCACTTTCACACTGTGCTTGTCTCGGTGCTCCCCAACTGAACTCACCCCTGAATATCACCACTGACTTATTGCTTTCCCTCTGTAGTCCCCCAGTATATTGGAGTGACACCGCTCACCGATTCAGAAATAGCAGCAGAGGAAGAGGTTTTGGTCATATCTGCAGGGCACTCCTTGGAAGCCAGGAGAACAATTTCTAGGCCATGGTTCCATGCTTATCAATACTGTGACTTAAAGAACCCACAAACCCTCCTTTTAAAATACGTTCCCCTAGCTTAAACGTTTGTGGTACCTCTAGGTCCAGTTCTCACTCAAATCATGCACCTTGCGGCTGCAATTGATAGATAGAAGTGTTGGTATTTATTTCCATGAGTACCAGCATTCTACTTGGGATTTAGGACCTCTCAACATAGCAAAAAACCTTTCCCTTCCGCGAAGTGCTTGTATCGCCCCCACCTTACTAATACAAAAAAGTGGAAGTTCCGGATATCCGCAGTGTCGGCCATATATGCCTGACATCAAAACAATTCCCACATAGACCACAATGCATTCACTCACTTTCTAGTCATCCCTACACCAACATCTAAGCATGCTGTCTATCACTTCTTTTTATCTCAATTTTACACAGTGATAAAACACAAGAAAGCTCAAATCTGGTCCATAGGCACATCAACACGCTACCCAGGTATTCCACACCACAGGTAAACACTCTTCCATCCATAGCAATCTCACGGGGTAGCATGCTACGAGTTCTCAAATGCACATTGTTTCTTTACTAACTGTATGAATCCCTATATGAGTGCAATAACAATACAAAACAATACCAAGGCCATGCCATAACCCATCCAATGAAAACATCGGATTTGCCATGTTTGTATAAGTGCGAAATGTGGTCAGCCGAGAGTAGTGCATGATTAGCACCCCTCCCCTAGCGACATTTCTCCCCAGCAACCGGGAACCGGGAGGATGAAGAGGGAATCAACAATAATGACCAGAAGATCATTTTGGAGCATTGACAAACGTTGAAGATGTTCTCTAGTGAGAGGTCTCACTTACCCTGTTCTTCAGTTTGTGATAGAAGAATTTTCCTCATCATCATATCGAATCACTGACTATGTGTGTCCTTTTCCTCATCCCTAACCCATTTCCAATGAATCGAACAACAGCTGCTAAGTATGTACAGCCAAAACCTCACTACTGCATAGACTAGTGCAGACTTGAGCAAAACCTTGAGAGCGCGAAGCCTCCTGCAAGCCTGGAGCTGGCCTTTAAACTAGAATCTGGGGAGACTCTCCCTAAACCCGGGTGTCCATGCCCCCTCAATTCCATGAGTGCATAGGGTAATGAGGGGGAGTGCAACAAGCAGTGCCCTGCTCTCCCTTCCATCATTGCAGGAAAATGCATTGATGATGAAGAGATGGGTCAGGTCGGACCTGTTCATTTAAACTTCTCAGGCAAAGTTATGGGAACACACAAAACCGGTGCAGGGAATAACCAGATATTTAGACAGTGGAGACATGTGACTCACAGAGAAGGTGACACCGATGCACACACTGAAATCAACCCACAAGATACGCTGATTATGTGCATGCATGGTTTTTACTGAAAGTGGCAATGACAATCACCACTCCTCACCTCCAATCGAGACCTCTGCCTTGTGTTAATCCACAATCAGTAGGCAATACTATGTATGCCAAGACGTGCAACAGCATTAGGAGTTCTTGGAAATGGTGTGGTTTGTGTAAGAGAGTGTTGGTGTGAATGGTGTTCTGTTGAGGGTCGAGCTTGGAAGTGAGAAAATGACACCTGTGCTGCTGACGTGGAGCAGAGTACCGTTGGAATCATCTCAGACACATATGGGGAGATTGACAACATTTGTGCACATTCAGCATAATTCAACCAGGCTAGTAGGTCACAATGTGCGAGTCTGTGTCCATAAATGCACGAAGTGGTGAAGTGAATATACATCTGTGCTAGCTGAGAAGCCACTTCGCCCTTTCACGATGGTGTATGTGTGTGAGGTGGTGAATCGGTTGCAACCTAGATGCCACACTGAGGGATTATGTAAGCATCTAACCATGAAGTGGCCAGTTTGGAGCAGTTTCTGCCTAGAAAGCGCATCACACAATGATGAAATCGCACATTCATAAAGCGACTATTTTGGATTGGGTCTCTCCCACCATATTGGTAAATTGAGTAACACAGCAGTACATGTAGGTTCTGCGATTTTGAATGTCCTCATTTGGTTGAAGAATTGAGTTTCAAAGAATTCGATTATTTCTTATGTGATCACCTATACATTATCAATTAATGCAATATCATGTACTAATGTCTCACATTTTTATAAGATGCAGTAGGTGTTGGTGAAGACACAGAGAGAGTTATTGATGTATTGCAACTAATCACAGTCCTGCTTCTGCAATATAATCATTGTTTTTGATACGTAAAAAAATATGTAGAGCATTCAACGTCCAGTGCCATTCTTCCAAAAGGCTGGTCATTCCGGCATTGAATGGGCTATTTAGATTGCTTGATTTGAGACCCGTACAAGTGCTTGAAGGCCTCGATCTTGATCCCTAAAGCAAATTTTCTCTTTTAAAATCGCATCTTCATGTAAATTGATTCTTGTATAGCGCACTACTCACCCGCAAGGGTCTCAAGGCGCTTGTACAAATACCACTGTGGAACCCATCCTGGCTTTCCCTGTGAGGCATCCACTCCTGGGCACCGCCAAGGTGGAGGCCAGGCATCCTTAGCGTTGTGGGGGCCGTTATGGAGATTAAACAAGCTATTGCCCAGAGTTGCAGAGTAGGACTCCATGATTGGAATAGGCACCGAGGCGAGAATTATCTGGTCTGTGGAATTTTGAGCCCAAGACCCGCCGAGGCAGGAATTGAACCCTGGTCCCAGGCTAGACCTCTACATCAGGGTCTGCCGCTCTAATCATTGAGGCACACTTCTCCACTGCTCATGCTGAAGGTCTCATGGATTTAAGACATTTACCTGGTCTTGTTGATGCACCAAGATAACTAGATGTATACAACTATGCTGAGCAACAAATCCAATATATAGAGAAAAAAAAAATTTTATTAAAATGTTATAGGTTTTATTCTCCTCGTCAAAACTAAAGTGCTAAAGTGTTGGGATTGATGAATATGTAGCTGCTTAAGGAAAAAAGCTGCAATATCTGTTTATGAAAATATCAGATACGACCAGTTAGAAATCAGATCTTAGTGAACACCAGGAGCAAGAAAACCCCAGAAATGTTATGCACTCGGACTGACATTTTGTTAAATACAACTATATCTTTAGGCAGAGGGAATGAACAATTAGAAAAATATGTTGAAGCAACACAAACAAAAAGCAAGTAAGAGATGTTGCGTCAAAGAAATTTACAACAAAGAACAGAAAGCAAGGGACAGACAAAAGAAAGTATGAGTTTCGTGATTAAGGAGAAAAAAACACGCTTTTGGTGGAACAGTATGTCTTGCATAGCTACATAGCTACTGGTGTTGCCCTGCACATGATAAGACATGTAACAAGCATGACAGTAGCTACTGGTGTTGCCCTGCAATTGATAATACATGTAACAAGCATGACAGAAGGTCATTCTGTGAGAGTTTCTATGGATACTAATAAATCGGGGTGAGCTACATCACTGAGCAAAACAATGTTCTTGAATAAGGTTGTTCAAATTGCAATATTGTTTAATGCATTGGAGGAAGTAACAGAAATAGCGACATATCACCTTCCTGTGATATAGAAACTGATGGAAATAAAGTGAATGATTTGATGGTTTGGGGCATGGCACTCAATTATAGGGCTGGGGTTATATGACAAAATATCAACCACAAACATATTGTGATGAAAACAGTGCTCACAAGAATACTTACACAACTATAATGTAATGCACAAAACATGATATACATAACATAACAATAACAAAGAATTATTTACCAATTTAAAAAAATACATATAAAAATGTAAAAGTATACAAAATGAAAATAATTTTAATATGCAATTATAAATTACAATCATGTTTTTATATGCAAAGCTATTGTTTTTTGTGTGCTGTGTTTACGTTCCAGACTACATGTGTATGCCACAGAGGCACTCGGATTGCAGGAGTTCTTCTGGTACTCCAGGGGGTCATCACAGTTTGTAGTGCATGCTGGTACGTTAATCTGCATTCTTTATGGTATGTTTATGTCCTTGATTCTTTGTGCATGAGACTGAATTTTACTTTTCTACAGAGGGGGCACAATTTATCAGACAAGAAACAGTGGCTGCTCGAGTCATGAATTGACGTCACCCTCTACCAGTTGCTGGAAAAGTGTGAGCTTCTCTTTTTCTTTTGTTCTGGTCTCTCCTTTCCTCTTGGGTCTGCACTACTGAACATGTTGAAGTTCCAGGGGCCAACTCTGGGCCTGATTTAGGTTTCAGCGGACGGGTTACTCCATCCATAATATTCTATGGGATGTATGTTTCGGCGGACAGGATATCCATCACCGTTGTGACGGAGTAACCGGTCCTCTGAACTCTAAGTCAGGCCCACGGTTGGAAGGGCAGCATTTACGTTGAAGCTGCCTGTTGATTACCTCAAACCCTTATCACATGTTTTGCCACTGGAAGTGTGAAGTGGCTTTTGCAGGTAAAGACTTGAGAATGGAATTCAAGACTGAGAAGCAGATTTATATGTTGGCGTACATACTGCCGAGATAAAAGTCCGCCCACCAAATTTAAAAGCAGGCAGACCTTAGGTTTAATCACAGCAGGGACTACTCCACGACTGCCGTGGTTAAACTCCTCCAACCTCCCTGTGGCGTAAGCCCATGGGAGACAGACCTCTAGTTTCACCCACCTGATTTAGAAGGATAGAATTAGAGGTAGGTTTTCACTGCCCATCTCCGCCAGGAAAACCCTGATGGTCAGGGGAAGTGAAAAGTGTTAAATTCTCCTTTCGCCATTAAAGAGAACTCCCCCGGTGAAGGGAGCATTATTTTTATTTTTTTTTTAAAACGAAAATCCTGCTTTGGGATTTTCTTTTTTAAAAGAAAAAAATAAAACAGTTCGTGGAGGGCTCTATCATAGTGACTGAGCCCTGCACCAAACTCTAAACAGCATTGAAAGGAAGTGCCATGATGACGGTTCATACCAATTCTTTCTAAATGACCGCCAGCTTGGCGTTCATTTCTAAAGTAGGAGGGCAGCACCTCTGCCAGGCGGCGGAGTAATTTACTCTGTCTCCCTTATGGAGAAACAGGCCGCCCACCTTTTTATAAATAAGGCCCTGAGCCCTAAAAGCAACTGGGAAACAAGACCCGGTAAGCACCAATATTTGGACAAAATGAAAGAGTTTCCTTTGAATGGCTGGCCTAAAGAAAGAAGATTCAGAGGAGAACTTCAATGTTTGTTAAAACATTATGATAAAAGTTGTCTTGGAAATAATGTAATTGTATGAGGTGATAAAGTGATTCCACCATATGGATTGCAAAGTGAATATTGACTATGCTCGTCTTGAACATATTGGCCAAGTCACGCACTAAATGCAGAATTCATCAGAATTTTAGGTGCCTGGATTGGATTCTGAATCTGATGTGGAATGTGTGGTAAACAATTGTGAAGTGTGTGTTGCAAGTGATACGTTTGCCAACGGTTACATTGTTCCTGCAGTAGCAGTTGAGTTTGTTTTCAGTCATTAGCAGAAATTAGCAATTAATATTATGGGCCATTTTACAGCACTGCCACAAAAAGAGTCCTATGCTTTAGATTTAATCGTTTAGTACTTGAAATGACCAAAGTCAACAACTGTAATTGAGTTCTTAAAGGATTAAATAGTGTAACATTTTTGGGTGAGAAAATGTGAAAATTTTTAATAATTAGAAATATGAACAACAGAAAGGTGCCTTTGTTTCATCCATAGGGAAATGGACAAGCAGAATAAATGAATAGTATGGTTAAAGAAGCCATCCGGGTCCCTATAAAATCAAAATTGTGGTTATGGAAAAATTTAAATTGATACTTGTATAGCGCACTACTCACCCGCAAGGGTCTCAAGGCACTTGTACGAATACCGCTGTGGAACCCATCCTGGCTTTCCCTGTGAGGTGTCCACTCCTGGGCACTCCCAAGGTGGAGGCCAGGCATCCTTAGCGTTGTGGGGGCCGTTGTGGAGATTTAGCAAGCTATTGCCCAGAGTTGCAGAGTGGGACTCGATGATTGGAATAGGCACCGAGGCAAGAATTATCAGGTCCGTGGAATTTTGAGCCCAAGACCCACCGAGGTAGGGAATTGAACCCTGGTCCCAGGCTAGACCTCTGCACTAGGGTCTGCCGCTCTAACCATTGAGCCACACTTCTCCTCTTCAAAACATGATTTTGGCATATAGGGCAACCTCACCTTCTGTGACAGAGAAGACACCATTTGGATTGTTTAGAGGGTAGATGGTTTCAAAAGAATAGTGTCTCTGGTTTTTGCCAGAAGGATGTTGTTCTAGTAAGGACCTAGGGAATAATAATGTTTTTGACAATTGGTTTGTGTTAAGAACCTTTCTGATGCTGAGAAATGGAAATTGAGATGGTTTGCCTTATTATATTGGTTGGAGTTTTAACGCACGCTGTAAGGTTAGAAGATGGTCAGGTTTGGAATCTCATAGGAATTTCTGTTTGCTGGGAGAATATGAGGTAACTCATGGAAAAGAAAAAGGTGGATAAGGATACGGTTTATGAAGTGGAGGATGTTCAAGGGAATTATTCTTGATTGAAGAATACAACTAAAACTCACGTTGTTCAGCAGAATGTGGCTGGATTGGAACTTATTCAGCAATCAGAAGTGGATCGGAATAGTAGGAGTTTTACAGATCACTAGTTACCAAAACAAGTATCGGGATTTGATGATGCAGAATTGAGATTGTGGAAATCATTGTGTTATTCAGGTATTATGACTTTTATTGTTACTATTTTGATAGTTTGCATCAGGTTTATGTTCTTCTTTTCTATTGTTTGTTAAAGAAGGAATTTGTATGGGATGTGCCAGTGAATGGCCGAATGATGGTGAAGGTAGTGTTGAGTCCTGATGGGAGTAGGGAAAGTTGGAGTGAAGCAGTTGGAAGAAAGGGGTTTCGTTTCGTCTGTTTGCTCCATATAATGTATTTTTACCTGTAGTTGATGAAATACATGTCTTGAAGAATCCAACTACATTGTGTTTTACTACTGTGCAACAAATGGCCAACACAGCACTAGCCAAAAGCTTCTAAAATGACATAACATTTAGTGATTATGGCAGGTTCCCGTGCAAAATCATAAGTTCAGTGTTAGGCATTGTTTGCAAAAAAACAGAAGTTTATCTTCTTCACAGAATCTTAAAGGTGGAAATTAACCTCTTCGCTGCTGATGACGAGCTCAGCTCGTCATCAGCCACGGGTGGCGTGTGCTGATGATGAGCTGAGCTCGACATGTAACGCGGTAAAATGAAAAAAGCCGCACAGCGCAAAAATCGCCGCAGCAGCGATGCGGTTAAATTTTGTCCACTCCAAATCTTCCACTCGAGACACAGTTCACAACTGCAGAGCTCACTTTGCTCATTTAATCACTGGCACTGAGAGTTCTCCCACAGGAAAAATGACCATAAGGCATTTTCATTGGAAGAACTTTACTCACTGGAGATCTCTTGAGTGCACTTTAGCCGGCAGATCCCTACCACAGTCACTCCTCACCTTCTGAATATCACTATACGAGGGCACTTTCCACACATGTTCTCCCATTGCATGTTTCACTCCAAGAGCTCTCTTCAAGGTCGCATCATCTTCTTCAGATCTCCCCCCTCCCTCCCCCCACGGGCCCCATATGTATACAATGGATTGGTGTCGTTACAACGCAGGCTATTACAACGCCTGCTGTTACAACGCGGTTTTTACATCGCATACCACTACAACGCATAGTGCTTTTAAGCGCTGGATAGTGATTTATTTAATTTACTATTCCAACTCCAGTCCCCGTGGATAGTAGGGAAGGTGTTGGATAGTAAATTAAATATATTCCCTATCCTAGAGCGCCCCCCAGCGCAATGCGTTGTAATGGTTTGCGTTGTAATGGTTGCGTTGTAATGGTAGTGCGCTGTAATAAATGCGTTGTAAGTGATGTTTCCCGTATACAATACAGGCACCCTGTACCAGGAAACATTGCTAGACAATACACTTACACAACCTTAGAAAAGAATGGTTCCCACAATGGATCAAATCTATATTTTAGTGCTGAAAATAATGTAACTGAGACATGCCCTCTAATCATGCAGCATTCTGAGCTTGTCTATTTGGGATTTAGGCCTGCTGCAAATTTCCTTTCTTCCCTCCTTCCTGAGGAAACCTTCACTAGGCTTACCTACAACAAATAACCTCACTAAACACAACCAAAAGAACCAGGTTTAAGTCCAAGTGAGCTCCAGTTGTCTTACCCGCCAAAAGCACAGTTATAATCCATGACTCACAGATCACAAACTTATGCACAGGTGAATGCTGAGAAGCACCTTACCTCCTCTAATCCTCCCGCCTGGCACCACCCACAAAACACAGACTCAAGGACCACATGCACACAGGTTAGACAATACATTAGGAATCTCTCACACCTTTCACATATGCAGATGCTGCACACGCTCATAAAGTCCATGCACCCATCTTGGGACAATGTCTTCTGACTGCGAACAATAAAAACAACCAAACATAACTACAAGGGCTAGGTGAAAGGTTAGTAGAATAATAATGGCTCTGGGGCAGCCCCAGTGGTCAAAACCTCCATTTGCAAAACATTAACCCAACGGAAAGTCTCAATAGTGGCAAGAGACCAAGTGCTTCTGCTATCTTTAGGCTTTCTCCCATGCATCATTCCTAGCCTAGGCATGGCAGCACTCCATCCTTACACCCGTTCAGAACTTTGGGACAGATTTACAATAACTGGCGTGTCCCTGCATATCAGCAGGGATGCACCAGTTATTGTGCGCCGCAGCTCCGCCACCCTGGAGGCGCCACATTTACAATGCGGCGCACCATGGGGAAAAAACAGCAGAGATGCGTCACGCATCTGTGCCCTAAAAGCGGCACATTGCCGGAGTTACGTCGCAAGCGCAACGCAGCTCCAGCAATGCTTTGGGGGCCCTATCTCCACAATGCTGCGTCAATCCTTACGCCTGCTTCAAGCAGGTGCAGGGTTTTGACGCAGCATGGGCCCAAAAGTGACTGAGTGAAATCTTGTAGATTTCACTCAGCCACTTTTGGGAGGCGTTCCTGCGCCGGAATGCCCCCCCCCCATGGAACGTCTCCTTCTGGCGCAGGGCTTTACAACATGACGCATCTGGGAGATGCGTCACGTTGTAAATACCCCGCACCAAAAACTGAAGCAACTGTGGCATAAAAGAGGCGCAGGGGGCTTGTAAATCTGCCCCTTAGTGTTTTGAAACAGCCTGCAGAGCGCCAGCAGGTGAGGTTTAGATGGCACTGGCTCATCCTCAAAGGTCTATTCAGGCGTTGCGCTTCTAATTGCCGGAGTTGTGTTTACATTTATATAATACCGCGTAACAGTTACCCCAAGAGTGTCCTGGCGCTGGTATGCAAATGCAATGCAATCAATCAACTATACCAGATATATCAATTGCAAGCTAAAATGAAGTTACAATTTACGAAGAAGATCGTTTTTTAATGCGTTCCTAAAAGCCAAATGATCATGTTGGGTCCTCAGGTGACCAGGTTCCACTGTTTGAAGTTGATCACAAAAAAGGATTGACCACCTGACCTAGATCTTTTGGAGTGTGGGAACTTGGCCAATGCTGCTGTTCCAGAGCGAAAACGTCGAATACAAAATCTATTGTTGGTTAAATGCCTGATAGAAAATATAGACCCTCTTAAAAATAATAGGTGTATTATCCGAAAGCCAGCGAAGGTCGTCTAAAACTGGAGAGAAATGAATATGCCTTTTTAGTTCTATCAGTAAAGGAGCTGCCACCTTTTGCAGTAGTTGAGGTTTATGGAACGGATGTCTCTTTCAGGAAGGCTTTGAAAAAGTCCATCACAGTAGTCTAAGCAGGAGAGTATTATAGCCTTGTATACCACCATCTTAATATGCATTGGTAGAAAAAAGCAGATTGTGTCAGTCATTTTAGACAATAGAAGCAAGAAGAGGTCAGCATGTAGTTCTGAGGTCTCACTGATTTATCAATTTTTGATCCCGGATTCTTTCCTCACCAATTGGGACAGGTGACTTGCCCAGTTCTAAAGGCCACCTGGTTGTATACTCCAAAACACAGATTTTACTTTTTATGTGTTAAGCTTAAGTACACTTTCACTCATCCTCAAGGCCACTTGAGCAAGACAGTTTGGATTTTGTTTCTCTGGCGGTGTCGTCCAATCTGATTAGCACCTGGACGTTACTAGCGTATGTCATAAAAGTGAATCCAAAAGAGCTCATGGCGTAAAACTAATGCTGAGCAAGTGGGGCTTAATGAGGACATTGATTTACTGGTTTGCAATTACAGTAGAAAGATAAGAAATAGGATACTTTTAAAAGTTTTACTTCTATCATTAAAGAAAATATAACCTAGTTAAACTCCCCCTCATATTCCTAGTTTGAGGACTTACCAGAGGACTTGGACACAGAATTTTACTGATTTCTCCTATAATTCCTCATATCTTTGTGGGTCCTCAAGGATCTTACTTATAACGGGCTGCACAGGAAATACCCACTCATTTCTCAGGCCCCTGGTGATGAAGGCCTCAAGCAGATACTGGACCGCTGCATGGTAGAGAGTCGATTGGATGACCCTCCTCTAGGTTCAGTATACTTAATCCCTAAAAACTACTAATCTCTGCCCAGCCAATATGCCTCTCAGTAAGGCCACCGTACGTGATATGTCTCTTCAAGAACACATTGCAGCTGGGGCCTTTTGGAATCATGCTTATCCCAGCAGCAGCCTCCATCACTGCCAGAGAGCACTGCGATCACTGTATAGAGGGTCTCCAGGATCGGTTACCACCTTGGCCATGGCAAAAAATAGCAGTAGAGTCAGGAAAATTCAAGAAATGACAGAGGAGGAAAGCTGGACTTTTGCTGCTACTTTTTGACAAAACGGACATGTCTGATTTGAGCAACAAAATAAAGGTGTTGAGGAGGGTAATGTGTGAAGAAAATTGAGACAATCCAGATTCAGGAATTCAGGACTAATGATGTCGGCCTTCATTTTTACAGAGATGAATGTCTTTCCCTTCTGTTAGAGATTAAGCAAATGAGCGCATCCTGAAAAGTTCTGAAGGAAGCATTAGAAGAGATAAAGTGTGAAAATAATAAGAGGAGATAGGGAAGAAGTGCTTTGGAGAAATGGGAATAGAATTCCACAGGGAATCCATCTGGGCCGGGTGCTTTCCCTGTATTTAGAAGTTTTAGGGCCTGAGAAATATCTTTTATGGTAATATCTTGTTCCAGTGAAGAAAAATCAACATCCGTGGGAAATTGTTTTTGTATGGAAGTAAGATAATTTTGTATGTCTATAGGATCTGGAGAAGATTCAGGAGTATATAAAGAGGTATAATATTTTTTGAATTCATCTAAAATCTCAAGTTGTTTAGTGACTGGGGCAGAGGCGAAAGTTCAATACATATTCAATATTGGAGCGGTCCTTTTAAATTTTGAGGTATGAAGCAAGAAGTTTGCCAGCTTTGTTTTGACCGCCATAGCAATGAGCACTACCTCTAAGAAGGTAGGCAGAAGCATTTTCTGTGGATAATTTATTGTATTTACATTTTTCTTTGATTAGAATATTAAGATCAACTAGAGAATTAGTTAATGTATAAAGGGATTCAAGAGAATTAGTTAATGTATAAAGGGATTCAAGTAATTTAATGGATTTAGGAATTTCATTTGCTTTATGGGAATTTTGACGTTTCTTTTTAGCAACATAAGAAATAATAAAATCTCTGGCTGAAGCTTTGAAAGAGTCCTAAACAATAGAATATGAAACAGAAGATAAATTATGTTTAAAAAATTAATTAATGTTTAACTGTTACATATTGTAATATTGTGTATTACTCACACTATTGCATAATAATGTTGCCCAATGTTTTACATGCTGTAATTGAGAATGAATGGCAATGTATCTTGTCCCGACATGTCAACTACTCACCCTTGTTTAAAATGTAATAAAACAGATTCAAACAAAAATGGAGAAACCACACAAGTGTCCTATCACCAAAGAATTGAGGCTTGCATTACACAAGCCACCCTTTGAATGTACATAAAGTCCATCACAGGAGGGGACAGAAAATATATTATTCCCAAATCCCTGCAATTCTCAAGGACCACAGTTTTACTGAACAATTTATTTATAAAATTAGAATTCAAAACCTGTGTTTGTTAATGATGAGGAAACTACGATTAACATACGTGTAACATGACAATCTAGGACCACTGCGAGAAATATCTAAGGAGGTAAGAAACCTCAGAATTACCTTGCATGTCAAGCTGTTAATGCATGCACAAGTGGATAAGATAGCCAAATCAAGCTTTCTCATTATGAAAATACACCGCCTCAACATTCCTACAGTCAAGAAAAAAAACATGGGTAGAACATCTTTCTTTGTTCAAGCAGCCAAAATATGGAATTCACCAATCACACACGAAAGATCTGCTGCCAACCGTCTTACCTTCAGAAGATTAGCCAAGAGCTGGCTTTTCCCCACATGACAACTATACTCATAGCACAACAGTGTACCACATCAATATTTAGGGATATGACAAACTATACTTCTCACTGCATAGAGATTAAGTTGTTGTTATACGAGTCATTGTACATTGGACTATGCTTCTTTCTATAAGCAGATACATTTATATAAGAAGAAAAATTGCTATTACACCCCAAGGTACATGTCTTATTTAAGACAATGTCATAATTGCTGCTTACAAGTACATATAGGTGCACAGATAGAGGAGATTATGCCTCTTATCAAAACTTTAAGAAATGTCATGAAAAGTTTGCCTACTCAGCACAAGATAAATGTGCACATTCAACCATGTTTATATTGCTGCCTCCGTGCACATATGGGTATTTATATTGAGGGTTTTCTCCAGCCAATAAAACCTTACCAAGTGTCAAGTGCATTTATGTATGAGATGATTTCAGGTTTTTGCTATTAAAGTAAAGACTCCTTGCAACCTTTGTCCCATCCCCTCTCTCTTCGACTCATCCCAAACCTTTCTGAGTACTATGAACCCCCAAACATCTTTCTCAAACTTTCACCTCCTTACTACTTCCCCTTTAAAAACCATTTCCATTTTCCTATCCCTACCCTAAAGACTACTAAACACACAAGAATTTCTCAAGCAAAAACCTACCACAACTAATGCAAAACAAAAAACATTTTACTAATCTATTATTAACCTCTAATCTTGGGTTCCAGAGTAGAGCGCTGCTTGCTGCAAAGCACTTCACCGCCTGGTCAGCGCTATATAAATACCACTTACAATTACAATTACTACTGGCACCCGATGCTGGATCTATCAAATTTTCTCTTTCCATGGAAAAAATGCTTTTGTAATACTTGAAATCAAATGCTTCTGCCGCCTATCATAAACAAAGATCGCTCAGCCTGGGTCCCACTTAATGTTTTTCCCTCGCCCGCAAAAACATTTGATAAGCCTGTGTGTATATAACATATTTGTTAATCCTCCAGTTGTGAGTAGAAAACACAGATGCACTGAGTCGTTCCATTATGTCACTGTAGAGCAGAGCACATAGCCATAATCCCTTTAGCCCATTGGCTAAACTGTAAATGAAAAATAAATGCAACTTATGGGACCACTGCCTGCTCCTGAAATTTTTTTGCATCCATTCACAAAGGGGAAGGGGTCCCCTGAGGACTTTCCATTTGTGAGTGGCTTACCACCTACTTGAAGTAGATGGTAAACTGAGTGTTTTGCAACCGCAAATGAGGTTGTTAAACAATAGTACATACAATTCTGACTCACTATTAGGAAGGGACGCCCTTGGCACGCCCCTTCCTTATAGCGACTCGCAAACACTATTTTGCGAGTCACTGAATCGCAAAATGGTGTTTGTACATATCACCACACTTTTAGGCAGTTGTGAACTGGCCGATTTTCAGGTTTGCAACTGCAAAAAACGGTCATACATCTGGCCCTAAGTCACATGTCCAAACCTCAAACAAGCGGTACAAAAGGGGGTGGTGATGGACGGAGCATCTGAATCAATCAAACACTCACACCCAGTCAAAAGATCTGGGTTTAATCCATCACCGTTCTTTAGCCCACTCTGCCACCCCAGTTCAGACATGGCTATTTGCAAATCAGTCTGACCCTGTGCCTCATGGGAACAGTCCAGCCCGAACTGCCAAGCCATGTCTTCCCTGGACCTGAAACAAGCTTCAGAGGACCGGTTTCTGGCATTCACCACCCCCTTTTGTACCGCAAACCTCAAACAAGCCACGGAGGAGCATTATGCGCTCCCCCCACCACCAGCCAACATTCTCCACTCCATTCTTCACCCTCCTTATCCCTTCCCTCCAACCGTGCCTTACAATACACTTTAACAACAGCTCTCTGCACACTTTTAACACCTGCTCAGAGCAGGTCCTAAATGTGTGTACTAAACCCTATAGAAAAGGGATACAATGCAGAATACCACCAATTACTTCCAGGTCGGCACAGTAATTCTGCGTACCCTTGAGGTGTAACTCGTAATTGCAAAGTACTGGTGAGATGTTACTGTGCAGTGCTGGTAATTACTAGTGTGGAATTTGCGCCCAGCTTGTACTGTGGTACTTGTAATCGGGCAATGGTGGGCTACTTACAATTTCTGTGAATTGATCAACAGGAATCAAAGGCCGATTATCACTCTCCACCACATCTACAAAACTTTGTTCTTATTCCATGCCCCTTAACCCTTTCGATGCTGATGACGAGCTCAGCTCGTCATCACCCACGGGTGTCGTGTGCTGATGACGAGCTGAGCTCGTCATGGAAACAGCAAAATGGTAATTCCCAGCACAGGAGCGGGAAAACGCCTAGCAGCCAAGAGGTTAAAAGCTTGTGTTATTAATGCTAGCATAATTACTAGATTGAACAATGCCAATTCTTGCTACGCTGATCTTCTGGAGTTAGCTATTAACAAGCTTCAGGGTGTTCAAAATATGACAGCATGACTTGTCATGAATTTCAGAGTATTTCATAGGTTCTCAGAGGCTCACCATAAGCTGCACTGGTTGCAAGTTTATTGAAGGATCCATTATAAATCAATCCATTTTGGCCACAGAGCCAGGGGCGGCTTTAGGCATGTGCAAGCTGTGCACCTGCACAGGGCCACCAAACCCCAGGGGCCACCACGCCAATATATATCCTTAATATAATAATCCTCCCAGGATGGATACATATTTGCGTGGTGGCCCCTGGCAGGGATTTGGCCGCCTCTGGCTCTGTTCCACTTCCAAACACCTTGACCCCCTCCCTCTTCACTGGCCTCCGCGCAACGCCCCGCAAGGACCCCCTCATCCGGGGCCCCCTACCTACGCTCCCTGCCCAGGGCCACCATGATCCTAAAACCGCCCCTGACAGAGCTTACTATCAAACAGGATCCATGCGGCTTATGTGTTTGCTTTCAAATCTAACTCTAGGTAGGGGAGGGTTGTAGTAAATGATGCTCTTTCTCATATGTCGCATCTTCTATTTGAAATGCACTTTTCTTGGTTTGCGAAAAATGGAGAACGATTGCACGTCTAGGAAGGCTCTAAAAATTCATATATTTGCTTGATTATTTAATATTCTTTCTGATGTTGTTAGCCAGTTCAGGCTCAGAGCATTCATTGCACTTTATAAGTAGCAACTCAACTGATATCTTACAGGTATAGGTTTGCAATAAATTCAGTGGGGACCCATAAGCAAGAAACACAGGGCTTGTAACAATTGTAGGAGAAAGCAAACAGAAATGATGGTGATGGAGCATTATCACCTGCAGGTAAGCTCAGGAGTCGGGCCACTGACCTATGTGTAGACAGAGAGATAGCTCAGCTATGTGATACCTGAATGTATAATGTATGCCTAACCAGGGGTATACCTATGCAACCTAAAGCAAAGTGCTTGTCTCTAGAATCTGCTTCGCAGAGTGCATAGTAAAATTGGTGCAGAAGTTGCTTTAACATATGCCTTCTTGACCTTTCTATGGGATGGTGTCTATGAAGAGGAAGTACACCAGCACTTTCCTTGTGTACGCATTGTATCACTGCGTCCTTCCTCTTCATACAAGTGTAGATTGACAGCAAAATGCTTGTGAAGCCTTATTCTGCTGCAAAACTAAGCCTGGGTCTGTGAAAACCCTAAGCCTGGGTCTGTGAAAACCCTAAGCCTGGGTCTGTGAAAACCTGCAGATCTTAGATATTCTGTATAAAAGGTTAACAATGGAAAAGCACTGCACAATGAAAACACGAGTAAGTGAACTACTAGTTCCAGTGTGAGAATGACAAACTGGTAACTGTTATACCTGCTGCTCAGCCAGTGTCACTGGGGTTGTGGAATGTTGGTGTGTGGTGATGCTGTGGAATGTTGGATGAGTGAGAAAATCAGTAGGAGGGTGGGCTGAGCAGCAGGAAGGCTGCTCCTGGTGATGCTCTTGATCATAACATTTATCTTAATAAACATCTTACTTAATCTACCCTGGACTATTGGACATCTTTGTAATCCAACATATTTTGGCGACGATTTGGTGAAGGAAAACCTATATATGTGCAAGCTTAACCATGGAAACTTACAGAGAGAAACTGTGAACCCCGAGAGAGAAACTGAGAAACAAGGAAGTTAATAAGGGTTTGGAGCCTGCAGAGATACTTTTGCCCTGGAGATCACCCCACCAGTGTTATAAAACATCCAACAGCCTTCACTCCAGAGCATTAGTTCACGCGTTCGTGTTTGGACTCTTCCAGTGGTGTGAAACCATATCTGTCTGCTGTCTCAATAACATTGATCTGGCAGATTTATTTTAGCTGAAGTTGATAACCGACAGTGCTTTGTTTTTGTGAACTGTCAACGCAGATGAGAGAAGTATCCCTGTGGTGTTTTTAGGTTTCGCCTATTATCATTCGCTTGCGAATGTAATAGGCGAGAATTCAAGTGCTCCATCAACTCGTCAAACCACTGCTGTTTTTTCACAGTGCATGTGAGTCACGTGACCACAAAAGCGGGTCACGTGACCACACAAGCAAGCGCATCTCCCTAATCCGCCTGCCACACTTCTCCTCCTCTCGCTCGCATTCCCGCCCCCCCACCAGGCTCTCCCGCCCCCATCCGGCTTCCCTCCGCGCATCTCCCTAATCCGCCTGCCACACTTCTCCTCCCCTCGCTCGCATTCCCGCCCCCCCACCAGGCTCTCCCGCCCCCATCCGGCTTCCCTCCGGCCATTTGCCAGCATTGCGAGGCCATTTGCCTTCCCTCCGCGCATCTCCCTAATCCGCCTGTCACACTTCTCCTCCCCTCGCTCGCATTCCCGCCCCCCCACCAGGCTCTCCCGCCCCCATCCGGCTTCCCTCCGGCCATTTGGCAGCATTGCGAGGCCATTTGCCAGGAGCTCTCCCCCGCCCGCAGCTTGACAATGTAAACTCCTATCGCTACAATACGTATCAGTTTGCAGTTAGTAATCTCTCTTAAACTGCCTATGCACTCACACCCACACAGAAATAGTACTGCGACTTCCTCATTTCTATCTATGTTTGCATCTGTTTCTCACTAGAGCTAGGGGTTGCACACGCTTCCCCTGGCACAGTCGTACTCCGTTAACATATTGGATTCTATGCATGCCCGCCCAGTGAAGCCCCCAGGCACCTCGGGTGTAACCCCACCCTCTCGCAGATGCGGGACTGCGGGACAGTACACATGGACCTTGGAATGCCAGGTAGTGCACACGCGCCTTTTACGCTGAATAAGAAAGCCGCTGCACGGCTCGCCTACCCCGCCTGCCCCGAGTGGAATCCCTTTCTGAAACAAGCACTGGCGTTGCCAATAGGTTTCGCATTTGGAAAGTTGGAGCTATTGGTTTTGTAAATGACATTTTATATTTATATATTGTTATTGACAATGCCAATAATGATATATAAATATAAAATGTCATTTACAAAACCAATAGCTCCAACTTTCCAAATGCGAAACCTATTGGCAACGCCAGTGCTTGTTATTAGGTTCATCTCAAGAGACAGTTTTTATATCAGGAATAAGGAAGAGTGCAGCAGCGGAGGCACTATAACAGCGACAAGAATTTCAAGTTATTGGCAAGTTAATGTTTTCTACAAGCGAGGATGAGGACCGGCAGATCCTCATACATTCTTGTGTGGGGATGTTTCCAGCTGGTCTGTGATGCACTTGTATGGACAATTTCGTTTTTAAGGTAATTCCAGGACTGTGTTGAATTGTGTACACCTTGGCAATTGAGGTTACATTCAAATCTACTCACACCAACGTCTCAGCTCGAGTGCCATGCCCGCGTGTTGGAGCGTGGCTGGTGTAAGCTCTGACATCGAGCTCAGACGTTGGGTCATGGTTGGGTACTTGTGAGTCCTCCATCAACCTCCCCCTCAGCCTATTCCACACTTCTGAGTGTGCTTCACTTCGATTGTTTGTAGAATTAATTTGTGTAGAAGCTCTGTTCTGAGAATTATCCCGCTGCGCGTCATCGCATGGAACGGGTCTCTCTTCTACACGTCATTGCACAGAACGGGCGGTGCCATGTTTGTATTTTACATGCAATACTCTTGTTGTTAAAGTGCTGACTTGTGCATTTTCATGCAGCACGCCATCACGCTTATCGGGCGGCACCATCATCTTATGAGGGCTTTGGTGATTGTATCGGACAGGATTATGGAACTGCCCCCTTCTGATTTTATGTAAGGACTAGCAGCCCGTCCCGACGTGGTCGGGTATGAATTGCTGCCGGCCAGTAGTATATTGTTTCGTTTTGATAGCATTTCTTATCTGTGACAGGCCTGTGAGACGCTCCGATTCACAGTGCACTGCTGATGCACTTAAGAATGCGCGTTCAGTAGTGTGTGAACTCGAGTTTCCCTACTTTATTTTTCCTTGCAATGTTATATAGCGCAAACTCGACAACATGGCATGAGCACAATTTACATTACAGAAGAACACATTCATTTGTGGTAGGCACGGGGAGACAAAGCGATTTGCCTGGAATCACAGGATGTTGAGCTGATGCCGAGATTTGAACGTAGCTCCCCAGCTCTAAAGTTCGCAATTCTAGAACTTGTGGCGGGAGGTGTGTCTAAAAGTGTATGTCGGTGCTGGCCATCAATGAGAGAGACCAGTGCATTTTTCAAATCGGTGGTGAAAAAATAGGAGTATGTTGCTGGAGATGTGGGCTGCCGTGCCACCAATGTACTTACCGGGGGAGGGTAAACACCCATTATTCCGCAACTTTCTTTCCGCATACCATCACTCCGCATACTTTCATTACGAAAGTACCATGACTCCGCAATGCCATTATAACGCATGGAATTACATTTTATATGCTTTTACCACGCATACATTTACAACGAAATTCGTTGTAAATTCATGAATGGTAAAAGCATGTTTTTTTTCAATGTTTGGATAAGGTAATTATGGGTATAGGGGTATATGTTTGGGGTACTGCGGTATATGTTTCGGGGTGTTTGGGTATTTTAAGGGTTCAGATATAGTTTTGGGTTATGGGGTACAAGGGTAGTTTTAGGGTTTAGGGATAGGTATGGGTTTTGGGGTACAGGGGTATTTTTAGGGTTCAGGGCTAGGTTTGGGTATGGGGTATTTTTAGGGTTCAGGGGTAGGTTTGGGTTTTGGGGTACAGGGGTATTTTAAGGGTTCAGGGCTATGTTTGGGTTTTGGGGTACAGGGGTATTTTTATGGTTCAGGGCTTGGTTTAGGTTTTGGGGTACAGGGGTATTTTAGGGTTCAGGGGTAGGTTTGGGTGTTGGGGTACAGGGGTATTTTTAGGGTTCAGGGGTAGGTTTGGGTTTTGGGGTACAGGGGTATTTTAAGGGTTCAGGGCTAGGTTTGGGTTTTGGGGTACAGGGGTATTTTAGGGTTCAGGGGTAGGTTTGGGTTTTGGGGTACAGGGGTACTTTTATGGTTCAGGGCTAGGTTTGGGTTTTTGGGGTACAGGGGTATTTTTAGAGTTCAGGGGAAGGTTTGGGTTTTGAGGTACAGGGGTATTTATAGGGTTCAGGGCTAGGTTTGGGTTTTGGGGTACAGGGGTATTTTTAGGGTTTAGGCATAGGTTTGGGTTTTGGGGTACAGGGTATATTTATAGGGTTAAAATGGGTTAGTGTTTAAGGGTGTTGGGGTATTTTAAGGAGTAAGGGTGGGTTATCATTATGGGGTGCAGGGGTATTTAAAGGGAGCAGGGTGGAAACCCGGAGCTGGAATGTACAGAACCTGGGGATAAAAACAATGAAATATTGGGCACAACGCTCGCTTCTTTTTTCTGTAATCCCGCGCCCCGCACACGCCCACGCCCCCAGCACACGCCCACAGCACACTATATGAGACATGGCATGAAGGGCGGAATGTACCACATGCCCCACGCGTTTGTCACGCCCCCAGCACACGCCCACAGCACAACGCAGACACGCCCACAAGGGACTACTTTGCTGGCACGGTTCTTTTACCTTTTAAATGTATATGGTGGGCGTCTGCATAGCCTATGTCCTTCTGCTGCAACTGCCCTTTCCAACGCTGTATTGGGTGTTGTGATTGGTGCTGTGGTTCCTGAGATTACCCGCCTGAAAGGTTTGGGCTCTCTCTTTATTATATTAGTACTAGCAGCCCGTCCCGACCTTGTCCAGGAGCAATCAGGCTTCAAGGACCCCGCCCGCCCCGGCCCCGCCCGCCCCGACATTGTCCGTGGGTCCCCCGGAGTAGCAGCCCGTTCTGACCTTGGCTCCAGGGCCCCCGCCCCAACATTGTCCGTGGGTCCCCCGGAGCCTTACCTCATCTGCCGCACCTCCCCGCGCTCCTGAGTTCACCGGTCCGCCGCTCCTCGCCGCTCCTCCACGCCTGTCTGCCGCTCCTCCCCACCTGTCCGCCGCTCCTCACCGCTCCTCCCAGCCTGTCCGCCGCTCCTCCCCACGCTCATGTCCGCCGCTCCTCCTCGCGCTCCTGGACGCCGCTTCTCCCTGCGCTCATGATGTCAGCACGCACGTCGTGGCCGGCGCTACTTCCATGGGACTACTTTTTTTTTTCTCGTAAATTTTTTAAATAACTTATATTTTTTTTATTTATATAGCCTATGTCCATCTGCACACCCTGCCAATTTCAACGATGTATCGGGTGTGTGGATTGGCGCTGTGGTTCCTGAGTTTACCCGCCTCAAAGGTTCAAAGTTCTTCCTTTATAATAGTAGTATAGATAGATTTACTCTTGATTTGAGCCGGTTGATTTCACAGTTTCACCATTTCCAGAACTTCTATATTGAATCATAACAATCTTACTGCTTCGGCTTTTGGTTAGAGTGTCTGTTTGACAATGTTTCAAGGATTACTTTATTCTTCTGGATACCCCATCCTACTCGAGGAAATTACGGTAAAGCTGGGATTTGTGAGGGACTTTGGGTGAGGAGTCACTCACCGGGGTGAAGAATCAGTCCCCCTGCATTCGAGTGAATATTTAATGTTTTTTATTTTCAAATGTTCAATTCTTTACTTTTTGTTTTGCTGTTTTGCAGTGATTTTCTCCTGGCATGTTTCACAGAGTGCTTTGTTTTTATATAGCTGTGTTAATTGTATAGGTGTGTGAGAGCACTGACCATGTATAGATTGAGTTGAGTGAATCAGAGGTTTGAGTTCTAGAGGTGTTCTTGAGTGTTTCTGTGGATTAGTTATAGATGTTGATTATGTTGGGTGTTTGAAGTTGTTTTTAGGGCAGGGGTTAAAGCCAAACGACTTGTGATTGAAATTTTGTTCCACCCTTATTTATTTATCTATTTATGAAGTTTTATATAGCGCTAACTTGTTCCCGAAGGATATCAGAGCGCTTTACAGTTAGAGGGAGAGGAGGGAAAAAGATCACAACAAGACTAAAATGGGGAAACTAATATGCATAAAATCATATCGTGCAAACATAACAGATCCTATATAATTAGGGGTATCGTAGGGTGGGCTAGTCAATGATAAAATGACATCAAGGGAGTGAAGATACATAATGATGAAGGGGGCAAATACAATTGTAAAAAACGTAATTATTGACCAATGCTGTAGCATTTACAGAGCGATTAGGGCTTACAGTAGTCCATTGTGTTAAGGTAAGAACTTATTCATTAGGAATCTTTTTGCTTCCATTTTGAAAGCAGCCTTGGAGGAGATTCTACGAATTTCCAATGGAAGAGAGTTCCAAATTTTTGGTGCAGCACCAGAGAAGGCTCGTTGGCATGTTCTCTTTTTGCAGAAGATCTGAGGTTTCAAGAGGAGGGAGTTAGCACTCCTAGACGGTCTACCCCCTCCGGATAGTACTAGTTTTTGCGTAAGGTAGTTGGGGGTTTTGAATTGGAGGGCTTTGTGGGATAGGCAGGCAATCTTCAGTTGAATTCTGGCTTCATAGGGCAGCCAGTTTAGAGATTTTAAGACCGGGGAGATCTGAGAATTTTGCTTGGTGTTCGTGATCAATCTGGCCACCGCATTCAGTGAGGCCTTTAGGGGGGCCAGAGTGTATTTGGGGAGGCCAAATAACGTAGCACTGCCATAGTCCAGCCTCGGCAGAACAAGCGCTTGGACCACTTGCTTGAAGTCAGATTGAGGTAGGAAGGGTTTGAGATTCCTGAGTGTTCTCAACACGTGGTTAGCTCCCTTGCACATGTTGCTAATATGGGTCTTCATATTCAGATGCTTGTCCAGGGTGATTCCTAGAGATTTAACTGAATCAATAATGCGGGGTGCAGTTGAAAGCGGTGAGTTGGTTCATCCAGAGGTCTATTTTGCGAGTATGTTTTGGGGGAGAAATGAGGAGGAATTCTGTTTTGGATGTGTTTAACAGGAGGTGGTTCTCAGTTAACCAGTTTTGGGTAGTCAGTAGGGTGGAGTTGAGTGAAGTGATGTCATCGGGGGAGGAGATTTTCAGATAGAGTTGGGTGTCGTCTGCATAAATGTGGAAGCGAATGTCCAAGGATTTTAGAACATTAGCTAAGGGTTCAAGGAATAAGTTGAAAAGGATGGGAGATAAAGAGGACCCTTGGGGAACCCCCATGCTGACTGGGGATGGCAGGGAGAGGGAGTGGTTAGCTTTAACTCTTTGTGACCTGTGCTGCAGGAAGGATGAGAACCAAAGTAGCACCTGACCAGAGAGGCCCATCCTATGTTCAAGAATGAATAGGAGGTTGTCATGATTGACAGTGTCAAAGGCGGAGGAAAGGTCGAGTAGGATAAGGAGGCAGGATTCATTTCGATCAAGCATCATTAACATGTCATCCATCACGTGAGTGAGAACTGATTCAGTGCTGTGCCCACTCCTAAAACCAGATTGGTGTTGGTCCAGAAGATTAAAAATTTTGATATGCGCACAAAGTTGAGATTGGACGCATTTTTCAAGGAGTTTGGCTAGTGTAGGGATACTGGAGATAGGTCGAAAGTTGTTGAGATCTGTACTGTCAGCTGTCGTTTTTTTTTTAAATAGGTGTTAACTGCGCCTCTTTTAGGCATTCAGGGATCGTGCCTTGTGACAGGGATGCATAGACGATCTTTGTACAGAAGGGGGAGATTTCTTCCTTAATTACTTTGAAGATGGTGGGTGGTAACGGGTCATTGAAGTGATTGGATGGGTTAATACTCCGAAGAACCTGTTTGATCTCTATTTCAGTTAGGGGAAGAAATGTATCCCAGGAAGCGCTGTTCTTGATACCCCAGCTGACTGGTTCTGCCTTGTCTAACAAGGCCATGGGGGGTGCAGGTTCGTTGGGTAGCAATAGAGCCTTCCTGGTCTCCAGATCGATGTTAATAAGTCTAGATTTCTTCGTAAAGAAGGCTGCCCGATCATCACATGAGGGAGGAATGACTTCCGAAGCTGAACGGGTAGGGCTTCCACCGATTGTTGTGTAACCAGTTCAAAAAAATTCTTGCGTCGATTAGCCATTTAGGTAAGTTGGGATCTGAAATATTCTGTTTTAGCTGTCTTGAATTGTTTGTTGTACGAGCTTCTTGCTGATCTAAGGGTTTTTGAATGGTCCTCAGATGGTGTGGATCTCCAGGAACGTTCGATGGCCCTTAAATTGCGACGTTCCAAGTTTAGGTACCATGGCTGCGAGTGAAGGGCAATGATTAAGCCAACTCATCTGTGTTTGTGGATTTCTTTTTTGTGTGCCATCTGCTATCCTTTCTACGGGGTAAGGGTGAAGGGCAGGGGTTGAAGCCAAACGACATGTGACTGAAATTTTGTTCCACCCTTACTATGGGCTAGGGTTGAAGGGCATTGATTAAGCCAACTCAGTATTTGAAGTTTTTTTTCTTCCACTCTTCCTACGGGGTAAGGGTGAAGGGCATAGAGTAAGCCAAATTAGTGGTGATTGTAGTTTTGTTCCACCCTTCCTATGGGGTATGGGTGAGGGGCAGAGTTTAAGCCATATACGATGTGTCATTGGAGTGTTGTTCCACCCTTACTTTGGCTTAGGATGAAGGTCATTATTTCAGCTTCCGTTTGAGGTGTTGTTCCACCCTTACTATGGGTTAGGGTGAAGGGTAGTGTTAAGCCAAGGTTGTACCACATTTCCCGTTGATTTTTCAGTTGTTATGGACGGTTCCCTACCGCGCTTCGGGTGGTTGGTTCACCTTGACTGTGTGTTGCTTATTCAGTTGTGCTTAATGCATGCAATGTTTTCCACCTGTTATTTCCATGCACCCTTATTGCTTCTCATTACCATATTGTAAACATGCATGCAAGAGTTCTAATGTTATTCTTTGTAAAGACGGGAGATGTGTTATACCTGCTGCTCAGCCAGTGTGACAGGGATTGTGGAATGTTGTTGTGTGGTGATGCTGTGGAATGTTGGATGAGTGAGAAAGTCAGTTGTGGATGGTCTGAGCAGCAGGCAGGCTGCTCCTGGTTCTCCTGGTGGGGCTCTTGATCTTAACATCTATCTTAATAAACACCTTACTTAATCTACCCTGGACTACTGGGTGTCTTTGTTATAGTAGACAACACGTCTGGTGGTCCGATAGGGTAATGGCGCTCCTAGGCAATGCGCAGAAATTATTTGGTTTTATCGTAGTATGAGTGCGGTGCAAAGGGGTAGGGAGACCCACCCGTCTCCCCAAACCATGGTAAACCACTGTGTGTACAGGGGATTTGTAATACAACAGTAACCAAGTTGTCTTGTGCCCCATTGAAGGATGCACTCAGGCAAGGATAATCTCTACAATTAGTACTGTCTTTCAGGAGAACATGTCTGTTGTCCTCAAAGGAAATTGAGGAAACAAACATTGCATTTTATAATGCACGTTGCCCCTGCAGGATTTAAAACCAACATTGATACTTTAGTGGATTTGACACTTTTGGGCCGATTATGATGTCGGGCGGATTGCCCCTGCCAGGCTGGCGGTAGCCACCGCCAGCATGGCGGGGGCCATCTGCCCGACATCCACACTCGTTTCCCCCCCGCCATATTAGTATGGCGGGGGGGGACCTCGGCGAACGGAAAGACCGTCCGCCGCTTTTCCGTCCCGGTCGCCTTGCGGCTGGGGCAGAAAAGGAATAATATGGTGGCGGTGTCTATCAGACACCGCCAGCCATATTATGATGGGCGTCTGTAGGTGCCTTTCCGCGGGGGCGATGCCGCCACGGAAAGGCATACAGTCTTCACTCTGGGGGCCCACTGCGGGCCCCCAGAGTGAAGGAGAGGTGGGGGGTGCACACGGGGGGTACCTGTGGTACCCCCTTCATTTGCATAAACAAAGCGGCAGGCACCGTGCGGTGCCTGCCGCTTTGTTTGTGCAAATGCATCAATGCATTTTTAGCATTGTGGCGGGCGGTGCAGAGAGCACCACCCGCAACAATGCTAAAAATGCAGGATATGCCCGCCACATCCTAACACCCCCCACGGGACCCCCGCCCTTATGGCGGGCGGTCCCGAATTCTGACAGGATGGCGGGCGGACAAAGTCCGCCCGTCATCCTAATGAGCCCCTTTATGTGCTGCAGGCTTCAGAACAGAATTAAATGCATGGTTGTTGTTATTTAAACATATGCTATTAAGAAGCATGATTTCTGTGGAGTGACCTCTTTGCAGGACATTGCCAATCAGTCACACATTATTGTTTTGAAGCTTGATGGAATACTTACTTTGTTTGCGTTCTAAAACACCATTTGTTGCAACCTAATTCGGAGGCAACTACCTTTTTTGCCTCTTTCTTAGGCTTAGTGGATGTAGCTCTGTCATCTAATGTGAGGTTTGCTCAATGTGAGCTGCTAACAACTATTTTATTTTGTTTTACAATAGGAAAGTTCCCGGGAAAGGTAATTAACAGGTGTTAATATTGTCATCTGATTATCACTCACTTATTCCTTAGATTACAAACATGAGACTTGACAGTCACAAATTCTAAAATCAGGTATGTTACCCCTCTAAGCTCAATATTCTGAGACCTATATGTGTGTGTGCGACCTCTCATAAGCATATTCTGCAACATCCCAATGAGTACATTGAAACTCTACCTTTGATCAATCGTCACACATATTTCATGCGCTCAATTTTGTTTCATTAACAGAAGTAATTTTTTGAGAAATGGCAAAAATGGCCATCGACTTGTAATAACTTTGTGAAAACGAATTCTAAAGTTCTTTTGTATTGAAATATTGTAAGAAACTAGCTCTATATATACTGCACCAAAGTGAGGTAGAGTGTGTATAGAGTCCAAGGGTCTCCAGAGGTTTGGCAGAGGTTAGATAGAACCTTACTCTCTAAAGTGGTTGCTTGGTCGAGCAGTAAGGTAGTATCAGAGGACAGTGTTAAGCCTTTGATGTACCCACTCGGTCAGCAAATGAAGTCACAGACTCAAGACCAGAACTCTAGGCCAATTGTTGTTGTATAAAAAATATACTGTTGTTTATTTTTAGAACCAAGCAAGCCTGGTACAGGTAAGCATTCAATACTTTTCAGTAATAAGTTACTGGATATAGAACATTTCAAAAAGGCAATAGAAATTGTACTTTGTTTGATTTACAGGGGAGCAGTAGTATGCAACATTTAGCAAATACAGCACATTGGAATGAATATGCTTTTTCGAAAAATTGCAGCTAAGTACTTTTTACAATACTTTTTCTAACTCAGTGGTGGATGCCTAGATTCAGCACTGGGGCATTTCCTTAAAACAGTTTAGAAAATGCGTTTAGGTTATTGTTACGATTTTTAAGGAATATTTAGAGTTTTCAAAACTCCATACTGAGTCGTTTTTCTGAAGAAAAACTGTCAATGTTATCCTATGGGAGGAAACAGGTTAACGGTTCACAGGTAAGTAAACAACTGTGGGAGTTAAGGTTCTGGGGTTGGACTCAGGGGTCCCCCAGGGTCAGTGAGGCACTGGTGTTGCACCCTCAGCTGCACTAGGGCGACCCGGTGCAGAGTGGTGAGGCCCAATGTTATCCTAACGAGGATAGGGGGATCCGGTTGGTGGCGGCTGGAAAGCAGGTCACGGGGTTGTGGGAGCAAAGTTCCTAGGGTTTATTTCAGGGCAAGTTGGGGACCAAAGTAGCACCAAAGGTGCACCCTCAGAGGCACTAGGGTGGCCGGGTGCAGGGTGCTGGTTTGAGGTCGGGTGCCCTGTTATTTTCATTGGAGAACCTCCTGGACAAAGAAAAACTGCAGGCTCGGGGACGAGGATCTTCCAGGTGCGACCACCACATCGAAGGTAAGTTGGGATGTTAAGGGTTGGATATGTACCGTTGGTTGGGGCACACAAGGCCGTGGGGCACCGGGTGCATGGGGGGCCTTTGGACGTCAGATTTTCTTACCTGCTCTGGTCGCGGTAGGGGGGTCCTCTGGATTGAGGCTGCAGGCTTCGTCTGGAGGCTTGAGGCAGGTCAGGAGTCACCGGATCTCGGGTCAAGATCGCTGGATGGCCTACTCGTGGTGTTTTTCCACTCTAGCACCGGCCGGGTTCGGCGGGCGTCGTCCTCTTGTTAGCTCCGCACGGCTCTTCGGTCCTCCTTCTTATCTTTTTTCTTTTGGTTTATATTCTGTGCAAGCAAGGTTCAGGGTGCCCCTAAATACAAAATGTAGGTGCGTTACAGGTAGGGAAAGGGCAGGGACCAATGGGTCCATTCCCTAGGTCCCTTCTGCCACGCTCCTGTGGGAGGGGGGCAGGAGCCTGTCCCTGGTTGTCTAGGTCCCCCATCCTCAAAATGGCGGGAACTCCAGGTTGTGCTTCACCTCGCCTCCCCACCTGAGGGGTGGAGATGGCAAAGGTGGGCACACCTCCCTTCCTCACTTGTTTTTCCCGCTGACTCTCCCACCCAAAGTGGGGGGTAGAACCAGTGGGGACCGGTTACTGAAAGCAGGGAATGACCTGGAGAGGCTCACAAAGGCGGCATGCCTTTGAAGCTTCTCCCTTGTGAACCCTGCCCATCCTGGGGGAGGAGGCTTGGCACCTCGTCCCAGGATGTGCATTGTTTCAGGCCCCCCGAGAGTGACAAGCTCTCGACCCAGGGGTCCAGAAACATGTCTGGTGGTGGCAGCCTGAGCAGCCACTCAGTCAGGTCACTAGAGGTTGTTCGAGTTTCAAGGGACATCTCTAAGATGCCCTCTGTAGTGCATTTTACATTAAATCCCACACTGGCATCAGTGCGGGTTTAATGTGCTGAGAAGTTTGATACCAAACTTCCCAGTCTTTAGTGTAGCCATCATTGTGCTGTGGAGTTCGTAATGACAAACTCCCAGCCCATATACTCTTATTGGCAACACTGCACTTACAGGGCCCAGGAATGGACTTGGGCACTGTAGGGGCACAGGGCTCCTACACATGTACCCTCAACACTGGCATATGACACCCAGCTAGAGGGGTGACTGATGTATGCCAGGGCAGTTGTTTGTGGGCTTGGCACACAGGATTTGTGCCATGTCGACTCTTTGTTGCCTTAGAGGCCTTCCCTGGTCACACTGCCCTGGGTACCTGTGGTACCATTTACCAGGGGCTGACCTGTGGGCAGAGATGCAGATTGGGTTTAGGCTTCAATGCAGTTTTAGGAAAGGAACATAGGCCCTGGGTACCTGATTGGCAGAATCCCAGGGCACACTCAGTCAAAGAACATCAGCAATTCAGCAAAAAGTGGGGGCATACCATGCAAGAAAGAGGGCACTTTCTCACACATATGTAGAAGCTGCTTTTTGACAAATCATGCATTGCCCTCTGGTCTGTCTGAGTATCATTTACGCCTTGCTTACATCCATCAGAGAGAACTGCATTGGGTAATGGTTCAACCTGCAACAGTCATTGGCTCTTTTGCTCTGTGAATGATGGCACTTTCTGATTGTGTGCGCATACTACCGTCCCATCTCTTTGCTGCCGTTCCCAGCTAAAATTGTCGAAAGCTGGATTAGTAACATCCTTTCTAACAATCTGGAACGTCATCAGCTTCTTGACGTTGATCAATTTGGGTTTTGACCTGTCCATGGAACCGAGACCGCCCTAATCA
The DNA here is from genome assembly GCF_964263255.1 of Lissotriton vulgaris. NCBI lineage: Eukaryota > Metazoa > Chordata > Amphibia > Caudata > Salamandridae > Lissotriton > Lissotriton vulgaris. The sequence continues at coordinate 248,744,543 of NC_141693.1, read as the reverse complement.
CAGCTATGGACGAGCTTCAGAGGCGTGCAGACAGAAGGCAGGCAGCGTTTTTGATCCTGCTTGATATGTCTGCCGCCTTTGATACTGTGAACCACGACATTTTGCTGAAGCGGTTGTTTGAGGCGGGAGTAAGAGGATCGGCTGTACAATGGTTCCACTCTTTTCTGCAGGATAGGCAGCAGGCGGTGTCTACTCCCCCTTTTCAGTCGGCTTTCACTCTGATCTCGCATGGGGTCCCCCAGGGCTCTGCAATTAGCCCAATTCTTTTTAATTTGTACCTAAGACCGCTGATCACACTAATTAAAAGCTTTAACATTAAAATTGTCAACTACGCCGACGATACGCAATTGATCCTCTCCCTGGAGGGAGAAGACTCCACTTCTGCCGAGGTCTTCCACAACTGTTTACGTGACACCTCTCGCTGGCTAAAAGACAACTCCCTTCAATTTAATGCAGAGAAAACGGAGGTACTTTTTAGCGCTGGCACTAAGATTCCTCGGCCATTTCCAGACAACTTTTGGCCCCCTGAAACTGGGACCACGGTTCGTCCGGTGGATACAGTCCGCAACCTTGGGGTCATGCTGAACCAGAGACTCAGTATGGAGACGCACATTCAAAAGACTACTGCCTGTTGTTTTGCCATCCTCCGATCCCTAAGGAAGGTACTGCCTCTCCTTCCGAGTCATGCACTTGCCCAAGTGGTAAGATGCACCATCCTTAGTCGACTAGACTATTGTAATGCCCTTTTGCTGGGATCCCCTGGGTTCCTGCTGGATAGGCTCCAAGGTGTCCAATCAGCAGCTACTAAACTGGCCTTGGGGCTTCCTAGAAGAGCAAATGGATCATCCTCACTGAGCAAACTCCACTGGCTACCGGTGAGGCAGAGAGTACAATTCAAAGCCCTATTCATAGCGTTTAGGGCGCTTCATGGAATTGGTCCTGCCTCCCTCCAATCCAAATTTGCTTGGTATACTCCAGTCAGGCAGGTTCGCTCTTCTGAAGCCAAGCTGGCAGTTGTTCCCAGATTTAAGAAGGTCAGATCCGGAGGCAGATCCTTCGAGGTTACAGCTGCCAAGCTCTGGAACACGCTCCCAGCAGAAATTAGGCACATCTCTGAACTTCTCCCCTTTAGGAAAAGGATTAAAACCTGGCTTTTCCCCAAGACAAGTGCCTGATAACTCCTGCCCCTGATGTTCTTCTCGCTTTCCTGCCCCATCTGATCCAGTCAGCGCCAGGATGCCTGCAATGGTGACAGTGCGCTTAATAAATGTTTAAAATAAAATAAATAAATAAAATACCCTCCTGAAAATTGTTGCGCTTCAGTATCAGGGATGGTTGGCCAGTCCTTTAGTATGGGGTTTTTCCTTTTATAGGTCCCCTTTTATTATTTTGCTTCTCATCTTTTTATTTTTATGTTTCTTAAAGAGATACTACAGCTCTACAGGCAGTGCTAATGATTTGGTTGCTCATTTCATTTGTAGGGCGCCACATTCCACGTGGGCACTTTCTCTAAGCCAGAAGATCATTATGGAATGCTGTTGTCCATAGTGTATCATTGTTTACCATTCCAAGATGGCTCACATGTTGGTTCTAAATGTGGTGACCATGCTTGACTTTAAAACAATGATAGACTATTTACAATACATTTGCAAGAGACATCTGCTGCTATGTTTGGGTCTGTTGTTGTAAACATAGGGCTGGCATGTTTAGAAGGCAGCATGTGTTCTTTTTTCTACTTGTATTCTTTTTATTTATCTTACTTATGTTGATGAATTTGCTGTGTTTTATTGTGGTTGCTGTAGGAAAGTGCCCCTTTTTGCATAGGTACCCCCCACGTTTTGCCTGTAATCTGATGCATTTCGACTTGATGTGCCCTGGGTCCCTGCCAATCAGGTTCCCAGGGCCTGTGTTATTTCCCAAAGCTGTACTTTTGTTTCCACAATTGCCACATACCTGGCCACTGGTAAGCCCCTTGTAAAAGGTACCATGGGTATGAATGAATGAATGAATGACTGGTATTTATAGAGCGCACAGCTACTCCAGCTGGAGTGTCCTGGCATTAACAATTCACATATGCCTGCCCTATTAGGGGGCTTAATTTTTAAAAAGCCATATTTTCAACAGTTTTTTAAATGGGAGAGAACTGTTGATGCTCTCAAAGCTGCCGGCAGTTTGTTCCAGGCATGGGCTCCTAAGAAGCCAATGGACCTGCCACCTCTGCATACCAGACGTGTTTTGAGGATGCAGGCCAGGTCGGCGGAGGACGTTCTGAGTGCTCTATTAGGTGTGTAATGGTAAGCTCGTATTCTAAGGTAGGGGGCGCCCATGCCATGGAAAGGTCTAAAGAAGATGTTCCCTGGTCACAAGGGTACTGTGACCAGGGAAGGCCTCTAAGGGCTGCAGCACCTATTGTGCCACCCTTAGAGGCCCAGTACCTTAACACCCACACACCGCCATTGCAGACTGAGTGTTTTGGTGCAGAGAAAAGTAAAGAGTCAACATGGCACACATCTCAGTGTCCCATGCCTGGTATCCACTGCCTGTGGCCCAGGTAAGCTACCCTTCTAGCAGGGTGCCCTAGTCCACAGGTGAGGGTATAGTTGCATGAGCACTGTATCCCTACAGTGTCTAAATCCATTCTTAGACATTGTAAGTTCAGTAAAGTCATAAAGAGTATATGGTTTGGGAGTTGGTCATTCCGAACTACAGAGCTTCATAATGGCTTTACTGAAAATTGAGAAGTTTGGCAAACTTCTCAGCACATTAAACCCACACTGATACCAGTGTGGGATTTAATGTAAAATGCACCCAGAGAGCATCTTAGAGATGCCCCCTAAAAAACGACCAGCCTGGTGTGGTTCCTTAATGGCTGCCTGCCATTTGCCACCACCAGGCAGGTTTCTGGACCCCTGGGTAGAGAGCTTCTGCTCTCTGGGTCCAGAGACAAAGCCAACCCTGGGCAGACGTGTCATGCCTTCTGTCCCAGGATGGGAAGGGTCCACGAATGGGAAGTTTCAAAGGCTGGTGACATTTGTAAGCTATCCCTGCTATTTGCTGCCCCCAGCAACTGGCTCCAACCGGTTTTGACCCCTACATCGGGCGGGAGAATCGATGGGGAAACCGAATTAGGTGGAGAGGTGTGTCCACCTTTGCCAACTCCATCCCTTAGGTGGGGGAGGCAAGGTGAAGCACACATCTCAGTCCCCTCTATCTTGGTGATGAGACCACCCAGCCAATTAGGGAGAGGCTCCCTCCCCCCTCCACTGGAGGATGGCATAATTGGGGGTGTACTCACCACAAGGAAGGGACCCATTGGTCCCGAGCTGCATCCAGAGCCCGAAGGACCTGCACTGGACTCAACTTAAGGACTCTGTCTTCCATGAGCACTGGATTTGCTAAACAAAGACTCCAAAATCAAAACCTGTATCCAGGCAGCTCTGCTGTTGTACACAACTCGCACCCAAAGACCACGTCCTGAGTTTGAGTGGCCCAACACCTCGAGGAGGTCTCCCCAGCAACCCTGACTTGGGATCTGCTGATCCTTGACCTTCCTCTAGCTTCAAGCTTACGCCTGCAGCCTCAACCTGAAGGGTGTCTCCGATCATGACCGGAGCAGGTAAGAAGACCTGACGCCAAAAGACACCCCAGCACCCGACGTCCCAAGGTCTTGGGGGGCCCAACTGATTGTATCCAGACATCCCCCAAGAACCCAACTTACCTGGTGGTCGCCTTCAAGAATCCTCCCTGACTGAGCCTGCAGCATATTTTCCAAACTGGAGGTCCCGATTGAAATCCACAGGGTCCACGACATATTCTTGGCACTCTGCACCCGGGCGCACCAGTACTGCTGGTGGTGCAGCTCCTTAGCTGATCGATGGCCCCTGCAGTGCCTCCTTAGCCCCATTGGCTAACATTGAGCCCAGGAACTCTGCACCCATGTGCCCTAGTGCCGCTGGTGGTGCAATCTGAGTGTCTATCTGGACCTTGGGGTGGTCCTAACCACCAATAGCCATGCTTGTAAGTCTAGTACTTACTGGTAAACCATTAACACTCTTTCTCAAATTGGAACAAATGTTACAGAAGTTCTGTTCCTAAAAATGTCTGTTTTGATCTTCTTTTTTGTATGGAAAGAAAGTAACTACGTTTTAACTTAAGAACTGTCGTACTTACCTGTAAGTGAAAAACTCTTGTGTACGATATCTCGGTATAATAGTGGAAAAACTCAAAGTTATTGAAAAGTAATTCAAGAGTAATCAAAAGTAATCTTACTGTACTTTTAACTGTTTTCATAGTATTACAAACCTGTAAACGATTCCAATACAATCCACAATTGCATTTCGATGTAGAACCTTGCATTTGAAAGTAGTTCTTACTTGCCTGCGCCAAACCCTGCTTAGTTCTATAAAATTAAATATATGTATGCCTTTTTTATACTTACCTAATTGGTCTGGATTCTGTCTCAGAGTGTGTGCCAGCAGCCTTGAAGGAGTGGATACAATAAATGCTTAACACGCCCTCCTGCTAAGCCTACCTGATCTCCCACACTACCACAAAGAGAGCTTTTAGTGATTATCTAATTTAGCCTCTGCTATACCTCTGAGGATCCCCTGGACTCTGTGCACACTATACCTTACTTTGGTATAGTATATACAGAGCCAACTTCCTACAGTTATGTCAGAGGATGAATGGAAGAATGAGTCTGTGGATTGATGAATGGATGCATGAGTGCAAAAATGAGTGACACCGCGCATGTGTTAGGACTTTTTGAGCATCTACACCTAACAGTGACAGAAACAGAAATGTCATTCAAAAGCCAGACTTATTGGCATTGCCAATGCTTCTTAACCTCATTGTCAATATAAACATTGTCAAATCCACTAAAACGTATTTACTGTTACCGTATCAGATTTAATCAATATGTTTAAAATGCACAATTTCTCAATCTGTTTTCTTGTATTGACTCTTGGGATAACTCTACCTATTGCTTGAAATGTTAGCCCTGCCCCCCCAAGGTTGGCCTTTAAACCCACCCTCCCTAGCAGCGACCCTGCTGTAGAGCAGGGTTGTCTCTTTGGTCTTCCTCGTTCCCTGCTCAGGCTGTTCAGAGAGAGTCGCTGTCCTCCCTTGATAAAGGACGGAGGTTCCACCCGTCTGAAGCCTGTGTACATAGGTTTCATAGTTGTTTCAATCGGTGCATTGTGTCCGTCGCTGGAGCCGGGCCCAGCCTCTGCGTGCAGCAGCAGCAATTACTTCAAGGGTGTCTCTGAGTCCTCAGTCTGCATGGGCTGCACAGAGCAGGGGGCCTCTTACTTAACATATAATTGCCTCATTATTGGCTATTAATCCGACAATGCTTCAGGCAATGAAACTAATAATATTCATGAAGACCATTCACCGCTGGTCTACTTGAGAGCAGTGTGAGCTCCACATCCAAGATCAGAGCAAACTTCTAAAAATTGCATGAAATCTGAATTACTGAAAAATTAGATGCTGGCGGGGGGGGGGGGGGGGGGGGCGGGGGGTGGATTAAACAGGCTTTGAAATCTGTTCACAAATGGAAAGAGATAGAGGCGTGTGGTTCGAAGAGTTATTGTTTTTATTTTCATGTATTATAATGATAATAAAAACAAAATCCTTCCAATTTAGCAATCACTATAGCAGACACTTTGACGAAGCCCGATCTCACAACTCAAAATCGCAATTTTCACTACCTGCGAAGCTGCGGCTGGAACTTTTCCGCACATTAGCCCTTGGGTGCTCATGACCGCTCCACGCTGCCATGAGTCATGGTAGGCGTGTGCTCATGACAGCATGGAGCCGTCATGCCGCTGCCGCTCTGCCCACGCAGCACTAATTCCCCGCCTATGCGGGTGAATTAATGAGCAGGCGGGGTCATGACGGCACCACGCCGTCATCATGAGCACACGCTGCCCGTGACTCATGACGGCGTGGAGCCGTCATGAGCACCGACGTGCCACGTCCACCCCCTAGCCCCCCAGCGCCACGGCAGAATTCGCGGTGCAGGGAAGGTATTAGAGTAAGGCAGAATGTTGTGAAACCTTGCATAATAGGATGAGGGGCCCCTGAGTCTCCCCTATCTCACAGATATTCATTGGCCTTGGGTTGAATGATGGCCCTCTGATGGGTTGGGGGCCCCCTGAAAGGTTGGAGCTCCCCCTGCACCACAGGTGCTGCAGGGCCCCGCGTTACGCCCCTGCTGATCTAACATTAAGGGGTTGGCCGCCATTTCCCTTGTTTTGGTGACACCACCGCCTCCTCTCCCATCGGAGCATAGGTAGGGCGAAGTATGAAACTCCCTGAATTTCCTCACTTTTTGGGCATTAGTACAAATTACCCCAGGCCCAGATAATAACAGTCACACTGTATTACATTAATAACAGTACTAATAGTACTACTACTACTACTAATGGTAATGATGATGATGATAATGAAAATGCACTCTGAATCCATGGACCATCGCGTTTACACCTGTGTGAATCTAGGCCTCATCATTGTGCAATGTACTATGACTCCCTGGATCACTGTGTTCAACATCCTACCCTGGTGCAGAATCCATCACGGTATTCATTGTATTGTGTTGTATTGTAGTATTTACATAGTGCTTCATAGCTGGTGCAGTCTGACACCCTGCATTATCATGGCTAACTCCCTGCAGTGGTGCACAAGTTGCCATACACTCACGCACTATGACCCCCGGTTCATGGCATTGAACACCCTGGATCTTTGTGTTTACTCCCTCTTGACCTTGCTTACCGCATTGAAGGACGTGAATTTAGTTTTGCAGAAATGGTGTGTATGCAAGGTGATGGATATGTGTGTGCTACAACAACAGCATCCGGGATGGCTTCCATCCATCTCTTCTTCGTGCACTGCTGGCTAGAGAAACCCACTCTCTTGCACAGGAAACATAGTTGAAAATGAACCCATGGAGTGACAGTGCTTTTGGCAGGCCTCCTGGCTGTGGCTATGCCCTACACCTCTTTCAGATGAAAAGCAGGTGAAATCCCAGGAAGAAACAGTCAGCTTTAATCGTGCAAAATCATTAGAACATTGCAACTAATCTGGGGCCATATTACACAAAGTGCCCAGGGAGGCGTAACAGGCGTTTGCACCGGGACTGCGTGCCCATGGGGCACAGTGGTATTACAGAAGGGGACGCAGACGCTTATGCAGCCCCTTCTGTGATACTGACAGAGCTGTATTTGGGGGCATTCTCTCATTTGAGGGAATCCCTCTACCTATGCACCCAAACCTTATTACAGATGCAGGCGCAGAGGCAAAGAAGCTCCCGGGAGGCGCACTATCAGTGCGCCCCATGAGAGCACTTTCTGCAGTGGGTAAAGGGGGTCCTACGGACTCATGAGACATTCCCTTTCAGGCGGTTCAGTCACTGACTGGACCCGCATGCAAGGGGATCTCTAATCCCCTTTAAAAGAGCAGGCAGGTTGCTGCCTGCACTGTGAAAACACGGTGCGGCTTCAAAGCAGCCGCTTTGTTTTCACATGAATGCGCTGCCCCCAGGGTAGCGCCAGTTTGCTGCTTCCCCCCAGAGCAGCGGTAGTTCACGGCTGCCCTGTGTAGAGCGCATTCATCATAGTACAGCGCATTATCTTTCATTGCGCTGGGCGCACCTTTTAAACAGTTGCGGCCCCTGGAGGGAGTTCCGTGGGGCGGAAAGGCGTGGCGGGGGAGGGGCAGGGTGGGGGTTAGTAAACACCGGAATATGGATGATTGAAGGTAAGTAAACAATTTAATAAATAAAATTAATTTCGTACACGCGCTGCTTCGCAAAATGCGATGCAGCGCGCGCTACGAAAATCGTGGGAGTTGTTGATGTCAGCTGAATCACTGTACTTGAAAGGTGTGAGAGACGTCTGTGGGTGGTCCATTAATGTTACGTCTTTGTTACTTATGCGCATGTGGTCCTTGAGTCTCTGCTTTGTGGGAGGCACCAGGCAGGGGGCATCAAAGAGGACTGAACCTTGCAGCCTTCCTCTGTATCTGCGTCGATGATCATTGAGTAATGGGCTGTGATTGGAGAGGTCCTCCATCAGATAACCCATGCATGTGTGTTTGTGTGGTGTGTGTGAGTCTGTGTATTGTGTGTGGTTACCTTGGTGGGTGATCCTGATTATGTTGTGTTCCATGGGTTCCTACAGTCCATCAATGTGCAGATTAGACTGTATATCTATGCTGATATTCCTACTGTGCTCTATGTCATGGAAGGTTTGCATCTGGTCCAAGGGAGTGTACTAGAGGAGCTAAGCTCCTAACTAATCCTTGCGTCCTTATCTCATTCTTTAAATAGTCTATCATTTGGGGTGGTCCTCTCTGTGTGATCAGAGTGATCCTGTTGTGATTTTCCACCTTCTTCCCTGTTTAATCTGTTCACCTGACCAGCACACACTATGAATATATACTAGAAGAAAACCAAACTCCACCATGCCTGCTCGTGCCAGAAACACAAAACACCAAGTAGTATAACAGAGGAAAACCAGAGCACTAGATACAACAGGAAACAAAACTATCCTACATGTTCAATCAATCAATCAATCAACAGAATTTGTATAGGCGCTGAGGGGGGGGGGGGTCGCTACTGCTCGAACAACCAGGTCTTGAGTTGTTTCCTGAAGGAGAGATGGTCCAGGGTCAGCCGTAGGTGAGTGGGGAGGGAGTTCCATGTCTTGGCTGCCAGGTAGGAGAAGGATCTTCCTCCAACGGTGGATTTGCGGATTCGTGGGACGGAGGCGAGGGCGAGGCAGGAGGAACGGAGCTGACGGGTGGGTGTGTAGAATGTGAGTCAGCTGTTGAGGTACTTCGGGCCCGTGTCGTGGAGAGCCTTGTGTGCGTGGGTGAGGAGTCTGAACGTGATCCTCTTGTTGACGGGGAGCCAGTGCAGGTCTTTCAGGTGGGCAGAGATGTGGCTGTGGCGAGGGATGTCCAGGATTAGTCGTGCTGAGGCGTTCTAGATGCGCTGGAGTCTTTTCTGGAGTTTGGCCGTGGTTCCGGCATAGAGGGTGTTCCCGTAGTCCAGACGGCTGGTGACGAGGGCCTGGGTGACCGTCTTCCTGGTTTCGATGGGGATCCATCGGAAGATCTTTCGGAGCATGCGCAGGGTGTTGAAGCAGGAAGACGAGACGGCGTTGACTTGCTTGGTCATCGTGAGGGAGGAGTCCAGGATGAAGCCCAGGTTGCGTGCGTGGTCCGTTGGCTTGGGTGCGTGTAGCGATTACGTGGTCAAGGGGGCTGATGCCCTATCATGCACAAAAAACGGGAAGCGTCCCTAAGACTACAGCTACCAGAATGCCTTGGGGCCTTTTCCACAGACATAATCCCCTCCCGTACAGGGGAAAGGTGCTTGTCAATTAACCTGCTTCCAGAGAGGAATGGCTTTTGGTGATCCCCGCCGGATTCCAGCATGAAGATTCAAGCTTTGTTAAAGACTTCTAGTTTTCTTGTTATGGACCTGGTGAAACCCTGACCTCTGAAGATACGGAGAGTGTTTGAGACTATCGTCACGTAGTCCTGTGGAAGGAGAGCGGGCTCGCCTCCTTTACATCAATCCTTTTTCTGGAGAATAGAAAATCCCTGTGGAAAGAGAAGCCGCGATGCAATTAAACGCGCGGAGACGCGTTTCAATGGCACGTGAGTAAAAGAAAGCATTTTACTGTGTACCGCGTCTGAGAGTAAGACGCGTCCGGTGCAATTGCTTTCAGTATTAGTGCAGGCATTCTTAGTGAAGAATACCTTAGTGTTTTTTGGGCACAGCTTATTTTCATTTCCGTTGGAGCATGTTTCGAAAGAGCCAGGCAATTGCTCTGAAGTACGGACACGAAGTGGTACAACTTTAAATGATCCATGGAATCAGTGTTGTGACAGCAACAACGCCTTGTTAAAAGGGAAGACAAATACCCTTTTTCTAGTGAATTTTTTGTTTAGGTGTTTGGCAGCGTTCTAAGACTGTGCACCTTTTGGGGAAGTAATTGTTTGCTGATATTAACTCTCGGAAATTGGGCAGAAACTATATCTAATAAATGGATTATAAACTAAGTACAGAACACGAATTATTGCAGCGGGCTGTGAGACCTTGGTGAGTTGAAGGAGGGGACGAACAGTACTTTGTAGAGATAGTACAAGTGAACAGAGAGTAATCTTTTGCTTTGTCCCTTTATGCAGCCTTGAAGGTCTTTCGGACCCAGCGCAGAGTGTATACCACGGCCTTGAGAGGAACACAGAAACCACAGCCTCTTTATTCTTTTATCCCCTTCCCCTTTTTTCCCCGGGGCACAAATTCATGCAGAGAGTATATTTTCCTCTGTTGGGGGTCGTGTCGAGAGGAATTGGGGGGCTTAGCTTCAGACATCGTCTCCGCTTGGCACAAGAACAAGGTTAGTGGCGCTCTTGTTTCTTGCGCTGCTGCCAATCCCGACAGATTGACAAGCCCAAGTATACAAGCCCAGCCTAGACGATGGATATTGAGAACGTGTTGAAATCTGTGGTGGAGAGCCTGGCGGCTTTGCAGCAGGAGGTCAGCACGTCCAGAAGTGAGAATCAGGTCCTTTATAAGGAAGTTGGTATCTTGCGGAAAGAAGTGTCAGGACTAACACGTAAGGGCCCTGGAGGGGTTTCCTATATTAATCCAGCTACACTACCACCTCCTGTATCTACTGCACACACTCCTCTGTTGGGAGCTGAAGGGGGTGGTTTTTTTGTAACTCCTCCAACTACATCTCCCCCATCAGATCCTATCCCTACAGTACATGTCATACAAAGCACTGGTATCCCATTTGCACCCCCAGAGAGATTCTATGGGGACCCCAGGAAGTTCGAGACATTTTTGAACCAGTGTAGGTTACACTTTTTATGTAAACCTGGGGTGTTTCAGGATGACTCTGCAAAAACGGCATTTATGATGTCGTACATGGGAGGCAATGCTGCAAGTTGGACTATTCCACTATTAGAAAGGAACGATCCTGTGTTGCACAGTTTGTCGATTTTTGTTTGGAACTGCGAACATTGTTTGATTGAAAATCACATATGCTGTCCTTAGACAGGAAATTGTTAACATTGCGACAAGGGTCCCAGGACTTGTTGTCGTATATTACGTCCTTTAATCGACTAGTGGTCGAAACTGAATGACCTCCCGCAAAAAGAATATCTATATTCTATCAAGGACTACGAGGGGAGCTCAAAGACGTTTTGGCACAAGTAGTGCAACTACCTAACACCTGTGAAGACCTCATAGATCTGACAGTCCAGTTAGATCATAGACTCCTAGAACGGAGAGGGGATAAGAACAGAGGAGAAGGTCGTTACTTCTATTCTCGCATCAAAAGCTCTACTGAGGATCATCCTAAGGTGCCTGAAGGGGTAGAGCCTATGCAAACAGGAGGCATACGGTGCTCCCTTTCTTTGGAAGAAAAGGAGAAAAGACGATGATTGAAGCAATGCCTGTACTGTGGCAAAGGAGGGCATTTCATTAAGGATTGCAGAGCAAGGAACGCTCTGCCCGGACGACCTATGGTGCCGCGAAGTCAGGCAATTGTACAATCAGGAAGTCCGGCGGAAAACTAAAGAGCCCAAATCAGGAAGAGATCTCTGCCTTGGGTTATCAACTACAAACGATCTCACCTACGCTTGCCAACACTCTACATCCAGCTGTAGCATATATGAATCTTAAAGTCACTCTGTGGGTCAACTCTCAAGACGCCTTGGATATAGATGTGTTGCTTGATTCTGGTGCCACCGGAAATTACATCGATCAGGAATATGCCATGAAAATCGGAATAGTCTGTGAGAAGAAAGAAAGACCTGAGCTGGTGAAAGCAGTGGACGGAACCGTCCTGTCATCTGGTCCTGTGTCGTACCATACCCGTTCATTGTTAATGCAGACGAGCCAGAATCACCAAGAACATATCCAATTCGATCTTATAGATGCACCCCAATTCCGTCTTATATTGGGCATGCCGTGGTTGACTCTTCATGATCCTAAAGTCAGTTGGGCGGCTCGCACAATTACCCTGTCATCGGATTATTGTAAGGAGAATTGCAGTCAGGAAATGCCTTGCTCCAAAGTTATCCGCAAAACACCATCGGTGTGTCTGGCGACAGAATGTTCTAGTGAACACTATTGTTGTGCCACCATCCTTCCTGAGGAGTACAAGGAATATCGTTCCTTGTTTGACAAACAAAAGGCTACCGACCTGCCTCCACATCGGGTTTATGATTGCCGCATCGAACTGATGCCCGGAGCAGATATTCCATGTAGTCGGGTATATGCCTTGACCGAAAAAGAGACGCAGTACTTGAAGAACTATATTGATGAGAACCTGGCAACCGGTTTTATCCGGCATTCAACCTCCCCAGCCTCATCCCCAATGTTTTTCATTCCGAAGAAGGATTGTGACTAATTGAGGCCTTGTATCGATTATAGGGCTATCAATAGAGTGACAGTCAAGAATCGCTACCCTCTCCCCTTAATACCAGTGCTCTTGGACCAGCTGAAGGGGGCCCGTTTCTTCACTAAACTCGATCTTCGCGGGGCTTATCATTTGGTCAGGGTCCAGAGAGGGGATGAGTGGAAAACTGCGTTTCGAACGAAATTCAGGCTGTTCGAATACAGAGTGATGCCATTCGGGCTCTGTAACGCCCCCGCCTCATTCCAGTTTTTTATGGATGAGGTGTTGAGAGGTTGTCTGGAGACTTTTTGCGTCGTGTACATAGATGACATTTTGATCTATTCGTCTACCCTTCCAGAGCATGTAGAACATGTGAAAACCGTGCTCAGTAAACTACAGCTTAATTCACTGTATGCAAAGCTCGAGAAATGCCTGTTTCATGTTAAAGAAGTCTCATTCCTTGGTTATGTCATCAACGCGCAAGGTTTTCAGATGGACTCTAGTAAGGTCGATGCTATCACAGGTTGGAGTACCCCTCAGAACGTCAAATCTGTGCAGAGTTTCCTTGGCTTCGCCAATTATTACAGGCGATTCATTAAAGACTTCTCCAAAATTATCCATCCAATTTCCAGCCTGTTGAGAAAGAATACCCCGTTTGTTTGGAGCGAGGAGGCAGCTAGATCATTTCAGTTTTTGAAAGACCAGTTCACTCGGGCCCCTATCCTTCGCCATCCCGATCCTCAGATACATTTTGTGCTTGAAACGGATGCATCTCAATTTGCAGTTGGAGGGATTCTATCTCAATGTCATCCCGTAACCGGCCAACTACATCCTGTTGCTTATTTCTCGAGAAAGCTCACTCCTTGTGAGATCAATTACACCATCTCGGATAAGGAACTCCTTGCGATAAAAAGAGCTTGTGAGGAATGGCGCCATTACCTATTGGGAGCGGTTCATACTGTCGAAATCTATACTGATCACAGGAACTTGCTGTTTCTGAAAACTGCAAAGGCGCTTACTCCTCGACAACTACGATGGAGATTGTTCTTCTCCGATTTTGATTTTGTCATCAAATACAAACCAGGGCCACAAAATGGGAAGGCGGATGCCCTTTCTCGCATTAGTGAGACAGAGGAACAGCGAGATTTTAGTGACAACGAACCCCCATTGATCTTGACTGAAACGGGTGATCCGACCTTATCAGTAGCCTTGTTATCTTCGCAGGAATTCCTGGAAGATGTGCGAGTCGCCCTAGCTGACACCAACCTACAGGAATGGGTACAGGAAGATCCTGAACATCGTGTAGAAAAAGACGATCTTGCCTATCAAGGCTCTGCTATCTATGTCCCGACAGAGACATTGCAACGACAAGTGTTAAGATGGATTCACGATTCCCCTTTGGGTGGACATTTGGGGATTTATAAAACCATTGCTAGCGTGGAACGTTCCTTTTGGTGGCCCCGAATCCGAGAAGATGTACGGTACTTTATAAAGAACTGTGCTATCTGTGTTCAAGGAAAGTCCATCCATGTAAAACCTATTGGACTTCTTAGACCTTTACCTATTCCTCCAAAACCCTGGCATACTCTATCAATGGACTTTATAGTTGAAATGCCACCTTGCGATGAAAAGACTGTGATCTTGGTGGTGGTAGAGCATCTGACAAAGATGGGGCATTTCATACCTTTGGCTGGCCTGCCCACCTCAGCGGAATTGGCAGTGGTGTTTCTTCAGCATATCGTTCGAGCTCATGGCATTCCTTGTGTGCTTATAACTGATAGAGGACCCCAGTTCACTTCCCGTTTCTGGAAGGCACTCTGCAAGACTTTGGATATCGATGCACGACTCTCTTCCTCCTACCACCCCCAGACTGATGATAAAACGGAACGCCTGAATCAGACGTTAGAGCAGTATCTTCGTTGTTTTACCTTGCAGAATAATATGGACTGGACTAAGTTGATTTGGATGGCAGAATTCGCCTATAATAACGCTATACACTCCACCCTGGGTTGTTCCCCTTTTTTTGTCTTTTTGGCTATCACCCCAATGCGCTCCCATTCGAAGTACCTGTGCACTCTCCTTTACCTAGCATACATGAACATCATGCACATCTCAAGGCGGTGTTAATCGCTGCAAAGCATAGCCTGGCCACTGCTCAGTCTTCACAGAAACGCTTTGCAGACAGGAGGACACTTGAACCAGATTATAAGGTGGGGGACAGGGTATGGCTTTCTACTAGAAACCTTCATCTAAAAGGGGAGAATAAGTTGAAACCTAAATATGTGGGGCCGTATAGTATAGTCGAGGTCATCAACCCAGTGGCTATGAAACTGTCCCTTCCTGGCTCTTGGAAGATCCATCCTGTATTTCATGTTTCCCTCCTCCAACCTTGTCCTCCCAGCATGAGACTCTCGGATAGACCCCTTCCGGTTGAGGTGGATGGGCAGGAGGAATATGAGGTGCAGACCATTCTTGACTCTTGTATGGTTAGAGGTAGGATTCAGTATCTGACGGAATGGAAGGGTTATGGGCCAGAGGAGAGAACCTGGGAACCTGTGAGCAACCTGAACTGTCCTGTGTTGGTTGATCTTTTCCATGAACTGCATCCGGGTAAGCCTGGACGACCGCCGGGTCGGCTGTCCTTGAGAGGGGGTTCTGTAGCGATTACGTGGTCAAGGGGGCTGATGCCCTATCATGCACGAAAAACGGGAAGCGTCCCTAAGACTACAGCTACCAGAATACCTTGGGGCCTTTTCCACAGACATAAGCCCCTCCCGTACAGGGGAAAGGTGCTTGTCAATTAACCTGCTTCCAGAGAGGAATGGCGGATGGGGATCCCCGCCGGATTCCAGCGTGAAGATTCAAGCTTTGTTAAAGACTTCTAGTTTTCTTGTTATGGACCTGGTGAAACCCTGACCTCCGAAGATACGGAGAGTGTTTGAGACAATCATCACGTAGTCCTGTGGAAGGAGAGCGGGCTCGCCTCCTTTACATCAATCCTTTTTCTGGAGAATAGAAAATCCCTGTGAAAGAGAAGCCGCGATGCAATTAAACGAGCGGAGACGCGTTTCAATGGCACGTGAGTAAAAGAAAGCATTTTACTGTGTTCCGCGTCTGAGAGTAAGACGCGTCCGGTGCAAATGCTTTCAGTATTAGTGGAGGCATTCTTAGTGAAGAATACCTTAGTGTTTTTTGGGCACAGCTTATTTTCATTTCCGTTGGAGCATGTTTCGAAAGAGCCAGGCAATTGCTCTGAAGTACGGACACGAAGTGGTACCACTTTATATGATCCATGGAATCAGTGTTGTGACTTCAACAATGCCTTGTTAAAAGGGAAGACAAATACCCTTTATCTAGTGACTTTTTTGTTTAGGTGTTTGGCAGCGTTCTAAGACTGTGCATCTTTTGGGGAAGTAATTGTTTGCTGATATTAACTCTCGGAAATTGGGCAGAAACTATATCTAATATATGGATTAGAAACTAAGTACAGCACACGAATTATTGCAGCGGGCTGTGAGACCTTGGTGAGTTGAAGGAGGGGACGAACAGTAGTTTGTAGAGATAGTACAAGTGAACAGAGAGTAATCTTTTGCTTTGTCACCCTTTATGCAGCCTTGAAGGTCTTTCGGACCCAGCGCAGAGTGTATACCACGCCCTTGAGAGGAACACAGAAACCACAGCCTCTTTATTCTTTTATCCCCTTCCCCTTTTTTCCCCGGGGCACGAATTCACGCAGAGAGTATATTTTCCTCTGTTGGGGGTCGTGTCGAGAGGAATTGGGGGGCTTAGCTTCAGACATCGTCTCCGCTTGGCACAAGAACAAGGTTAGTGGCGCTCTTGTTTCTTGCGCTGCTGCCAATCCCGACAGTGTGGTGCCCAGGGCAGGGGGCCACCAGGAGTCGTCCCAGGCGGAGGGAGATGGTCCGAGGATGAGGACTTCCGTCTTGTCTGATTTCAGTTTCAGACGGCTGATCTTCATCCATTCCACAACGTCTTTCATTCCTTCCTGGAGGTTGGCTTTGGCGGAGGTGGGGTCATTGGAGAGGGAGAGGATCAGCTGGGTGTCGTCGGCGTAGGAGATGATGTTGAGGTTGTTTTGGCGTGCGATAGCTACGAGAGGGCTCATGTAGACGTTGAAGAGGGTGGGGATGAGTGAGGATCCTTGCGGAACGCCGCAGATGACTTCGGTGGCCGAGGAGCGGAACGGGGGGAGGCGGACTTTCTGGGTTCTTCCGTCGAGGAACGAGATGATCCATTTCAGGGCCGCTTCTTGGATTCCGGTGTTGCTGAGGCGCTGTATCAGGGTGCGGTGGCATACGGTGTCGAAGGCTGCTGAGAGGTCCAGGAGGATGAGGGCAGCAGTTTCTCCGTTGTCGAGCAGGGACCTGATGTCGTCGGTGGCTGCGATGAGGGCGGTCTCGGTGCTGTGGTTTGCTCGGAACCCGGACTGTGAGAGGTCGAGGGATCCGTTGGTCTCGAGGAAGGCGGAGAGTTGTCTGTTGACGGTCTTCTCGATGACTTTGGCTGGAAAGGGGAGGAGCGAGATGGGGCGGAAGTTCTTGAGGTCTGTGGGGTCCGCGGTGGGTTTCTTCAGGAGGGCGCTCAGCTCTGGATGTTTCCAACTCTCCGGGAAGGTGGCGGATGTGAAGGAGCTGTTGATGATGTTCCGGAGTTGGGGTGCGATGATGGAGTTGGCTTTGTTGAAGATGTGGTGTGGGCAGGGGTCTGTAGGGGAGCCAGAGTGGATGGTGTTCATCAGGCGGGTGGTGTCTTCGGTGCTGGGTACATGTCCCTTGGAAGAAAATGAAATGAAATCAGGCGAGTGGTGTCTTCGGTGCTGACCCGGGACCAGGTGCGGAGGGTGGTGGTGGGGGGCGTTGGTTCGGTGGTTGGGTCCGTGGTCAACGCGCCGAAGCTGTTGTATATGTCAGCGATCTTGTGGTGGAAGAACGAGGCGAGCGAGTCGCAGAGGTCTTGCGAGGGTGTAATGTCGTTGTTGCAGGCGCTGGGGTTGGAGAGCTCTTTAACGATGCTGAAGAGTTCCTTGCTGTGTTGGGTGTTGTTGTCGAGTCGTTCTTTGAATGTTGTCTTCTTGGTGCGGATCAGCTGGTGGTGTTTGCGGGTGGCGTTCTTGTTAGGGTGTATATGAGTTTTTTTGGCAAAAGAACCATCTTGTTCTGTCCACAGCTAAAGAAAAGACTTTTGCAACTTTTCCAAAGCTCTAGAGGTTCTGAACTATGACATACACCAACGTGCACGCGGTTAATGAGTTGTAAGCACCTCAAGATTCAAAACTGAGCTATATAACCTTTGTAGAAATTAAATGAAATGAAATGAAAAGAGTCTTATAACGCGTGACTTAGAAATTGCTACTTGATTATTTAATGAAGTAAGTACATTGTAGTATTGCCCAGGGATCAAAGAAAAGCTCCAGAAACCTAAATGTCTCACAAATATGATCCCAAATAAGTTGGAATAAAACTTCGAATAGTGAATGAGATAGGGAGAAAATCTGAGTTCTACCTTCTCTGCGCTTTAATATCAGGGGTCCTGGGAGAGCGATATAGAGGCAGTGAAAAGTACCCTCGAACAGTGATATTCACGAGGTGGATCGTCCCAGCCATAGTGATTCTTAAGGGTCGTCAGCATCTGCCAACTGGGTGCAAAGATACCCCCCTCTTCTATCTCCTAATACACTGAAATAGTGCTTAATGTGAGCAGGTGGTTACCGGTAGGGTCCAACGGCACTCATTTTTCGACTCATGCGCTTATTTTTCTTCATTGGATGTTTCTCGGGAGTAAGAGAGGGAAAAACATACAAAGAGGGAAAAGGAGGAAGAGAAAATCGAAAAACTGCCACAAAAGGAGAAAGCTGTAACCTGCGAAAGTGACACAAAGGGTCAGGGAGTTTCTGGCAGTGCAATAAAGAGGCTTGAAGTGCGTTGAAGACTGCAGAGCCTGGTATTCAGGCGCGCAGATATTTCATAGCAGATCTTTGAGCACCGGCACCCATTTCTTTACAAATTAAGCATTGGAAAAAGCACCCAAAAACATATACATACAAAAGTTTCTCCTATGTACTCTCACTCCACACAGTAGACTGTTTAACCATCCAAATGGCATTACTTTGCTGTGAATGAATGAGCAACTGCTATCTAAAGTGATTCAGCTTCACATACACGCATCTTGTCCCGAATAAATTAATAGAATTTATCCCAGTTTTAGCTCTCTGGTCTCGACTACACTGGACTGCCATATTGTGCACATACAGCTCCTGAATATCACCCCTGCCGTGCTACCACTCACTGCACCCTCAGCTTGGCTGTCGCACGATAATGCTTGCAGCACCTTTTTGCCAGCGAATGCTGTGATAGAAGATCTATTTGAAGCAACTTTGCACCTTGAGGCCTTCTCCCTTCTGTAAAAGGAATACATAACCTGCGCCAGTAAAACACCTAGGTAGGAGAACTACTTGAAGCATTAAATTCCCTATTCTGTGCTGGAATGGTTAGGTGGTGGGAGTGAGCATGAGATAGGTTGTGGTTATCAATGTGTTGGAAGAACTAGTGTGAAGGAATAAGGACCTCATAAAAATTGTCTTTGTACCACATTTACGTATAGACTACGTTTACTCTTTGGCGTGGCCTACGGTGTAGTGTATACCTCCTCATATGCAATGGCTGTACATTTATGACCTGTACAGAAGTCCTAACACTCTTATTACCCTATGTTAGCATGAGGTCTCACCTGATCATAGCTCTCTGCCTCCACGTGCTTGTGTTTCCGGAGCTGCTTTGCCACATACTTCGGTAGCATCTGGTGAAGAAGTTCCTCTGCCAGGCGGCGCTCCCGTTTCAGATCCTCCGTCCTCTCCCTGAGGCTCCGGGCGTAGTTCTGGATCCACTCTGTCATTTGCTTGAAGGACACCAGCACAATGGGGTAAATGAGGCAGGCTATAGTGAGGAGGCTGACTTTCAGGCTGACCAAGGACAAGATCTCTCTGGATTTGTCATTCAGCTTCTCAAACCCCCTCTGGGTTAGGCATTCCTGGACTGACTCCAGACCAGAGACGAACTGCATGAGATCTGTGCGAGGCACTACCACTGTGAAAGGAACGCTGAAGTAAGGTTCCTCTAACTGGGACATGTACAGAGTCAAATTCTCATTCTCTGCCCAGCAGTTCTGTAGGACCTCAGAAGTGAAGACAGCATAGTTCAGGATGGTAGTTAGCTGGCTCCACTGTGTTCCTGAAGTTTCTAACTCCAGGAATCTGTCCAGGTGATGCGCTTGAAGGGATGCCTCTTTCACCTTGAGGATGATGCGCAGGGCTGACACATCAGCCCAATCCAAGTTTGATCGTGCATGGTGCAAGTCCTCTTCTTCAATCTGAAAATCATCCAACAATTCTGAGATAATCTGCGAAAGCAAGAAAGCGAGCTCAAGCCCTGGGGTGCTGTTGAGCTTCCGCTCAAGTTCACCTTTATAAATCCAACACTTGGATGCCTTCATGCCCTCACAGTGGCTGCTTGATATCTGGAATCTCTCCTGATTCTGGGTGCACAGGGTCTTCAGTCCCTCCTGCAGGTGTTGGTGTATGAGCTGGTCGTTCTTCGTAGTGGAGTTTCCAGGGCTCCCCCAGCAGCAGAGCTGTCTCTCTTCCTGGAGGAACTGTATCAGGTCCACAGTCTGCAGGTTCACGCAGGAGGACAGGCCTTGCAGGGCCTCCTCGGTGCTCTTCCAAATCTGGAAGCTATTGTTCAGGTCGAGGGAGATGGACCCCAGCAGAGTCGAGAGGGAGATGAAGCAAGCGGCAAGGATTCTGCGGACCGTCCTGCTGCCACCTGGGTTGGACAGTAGAGAACACCTAAGACACAAATAAAAAAGAGAGGGTCACAGACTGGCGCAGCAAGGACTGCTCATCACCAGCAAACATAATCAATTACTACACTGCAAACAACAGTTAAGTGCATAAACACCACAAATTCTAGCATGTGCTATGCTTGCATTTTATTAGGAGTGTCTCATGACACACATATAGTAGTAGTATCTTTCCTATCCATTCCTAAAGATTGTTGGCATTTTTTAATTGGCATGTAGAAGATGTGTGACACTTAAATTCCTAATTTGCATCACACTGCAATTTCCCAGAATCATGTTTACATTTCTTGGTCCACCTAGGGAATTGTTCAGTGACAGGTTTTGTTTACAGAACCGTTCCTTGTGTACAATTGTGGTGTGGTGCCACAGCCATTTCTTAAACATGGTCTGGCTTGAGAGATAAAATATATCTTCTCTCTGCAGGATAGACATTTGCATCCCTGTCTCTTGTAGCATCCCATAGGTTCAGCTTCAATGTATTGAGCTTCATTCTCTATGTTGAACCCATAAAAGTCTTCCTAGCCAACATGTGAATCAAAAAACATCAGCATGTAGATGACACACAACTCCACCTATAAATCAGGATCCTAACGTAGGCCCAGTGAATGGGGATCCCCAACCCTCTTGGGGGTCCCCAACCTTTCAGGGGGCTCCTTATTCAATGCCAATACATATCTGTAAACTATGGGGAAATCAGGGCCCCCTCGTCCCATTCTGCAGGGGGGCTGTCGTTTTTCATTACGCCACTGCTGCAAGTCTTATTTTCTTTTCCATTGATTGCCTGAAGGACCGTATTGCTGAGATCAAAGCTCGAATGTCCAAGGTCTACCACAAACTGAACCGCATCAAGGCAGAATATTTGCTCATTTCCAGTGGCTGCAAATAACATCAGGCACAAAGCTGACTCTGAGACAAATCTTGATAACTTCACTCCTCTACTCTTCAACATTGCTCCTGAACTTCCACTTTGGCTCCCACCTTAACTTCCAACCCATGCCCTGCAGAAGACGAAGACAGACTGGTGTTGGCTTGGCCCTGCTCAGCAGAGTGTTGCTCTTCCAATCAGAATCAGACTTCAGAACCATTCTTAGACTGTGGTCCTTTCTCATATCAGCAGAGGCACTGCTCCACTGGCTTGCATCCGCAAGACCTTCCTGACTCCGCTGAAAAGCAACCTCCATGTGGCGGTTCAGCCAATCAAAGGTCTTCACAAATACTGCAGTGATCCCACTGAGGAATCATTTGAATTATAGTCCCTTCACTTCACATTTAGGAACTGGTAACAATCTAGAGGGTAGTAAATTCTGGTATCCCACTATTTCTGGTGAGAAGCTTACGGCCTTGGTGGAGCACACATGTAATGCAGCAGCAGCTTCACCAGACTACATATTAGACAATGCAGGAAAGGGAAGATAAGACATCAGGAATGTTCTTGTTGTGTTCGAGACTTCATCCAAGCCCACATCTGCCAGGCTCCATCCCTTTTCCACTTCCATGAGGACCCGTCTCTTCAATCAAGACCACCCTGAAGAGTTCCCCCTTCCACCTCTTCTTCCCACATCTGCAGCCTCTGCTCCATCCCACAGTTCGGCCAGTGACCTTGCTGCCCAGATTCTCCCTTTTTTAGCCTCACATCAACACCCATCCTGTTTATGACCCCTGACATTGTACCTGTATCCCAGCATCACTCTCTCCTTCCCCTCTTCTGCACTTGAAACTGTATAAACGCTGTCCATGTGGAGTGTTCCATAGCTTTATAGCTAAGATCAGGCTACATAACTCCCATACGACCCTTTTGCTAATAACTGTGCTTGCAATGAGGCAGTAAAAGAAACTCACTTTAGGAACTAGAGACTTTTTAAAGCATGGGTAAAGTGAGCTCTTTGCCTGGCCCAGCCTTTAAAGAGGCCCCCATTAACCCTCCACGACAGCTCCCACACTGTCAGGAGTTAAAAATGACCAGTTTGGTTACTTACTTTCTTTTGTGAGCCTGCCAAGGCTGTCTTTATTCAGCATGCGACACTTACAGTGTAGTAAACACTGGCATGGTTTGGTTCCTCTCTGAATGCATCGTCCTTTTGGAGCTGCTGCCAGGTGCTGTGATCTCAGCTTGCTGCCACCTGACGCTGAAACCCTACCATGCACAGCAGATGCAGTGCAGTAAACAAAAGCACCCCCAACAGACTAGCTACAGAGTGGCTGTAGAAGGATTGGTTGGACGGCTAGTCTTTCTGCTTTTGTGGCAGGTAGTATATGTCATTGCATTGCTACCCCAATAGACCTTGGAGGATGTGAGGACCCTTGAAATTACAACAATACAATGCATGCAACATAATAAATGACAGTGAAACTCTTTGCGTATGAAATATGTGGCTAGTTTATTGATTGCACAGTTGAGTTAGCTTGCGGGTGATCCAGGTGTTGACAGTGTATTTTTTGAACAGCTGGCATCCATCCTGAGAAAACTAGAGCTGTCCTGTTGGTGTTTTCCGCATCAACTCACTTAGATTATTTACAGCGCGTTGATTTACAGTGGGTTGCCACCCTACTTTTTACTTTACCTCATGCTTCTGGAAAGTCAGAGTGAGACCCCGGCCGATCTCCACAGCTGCTCAGGATTTCAACTGTCCCTTGTGGGATTAAGGAGCGCAGTCACGCCATCCCAGGCCCCGCGTGATGACTCCCAGGTGAGTGACCTGAGGGGTCGCTTTTGGCTCCCAGATTCCCTATCTGGAGGCCTTTTGTGCTGGTTCAGACTGATAATCTCCCAAGATTTTCAGACCAAGCCAGGAAAAAAGATCATGGAAAAGTATGAAATTCCATTGGTTTTCCCACTTCAGGTGTAAAATGAAAGCGGCAAAAATATTAGATGTAAGCACGTCATAAGAAAGTTAATTATGTTTAGATTGTTCATAAATATTTATAAAGTAAAAAGAGTCAGAGTTGCTGTGTGACAAAGCAGAGATAACTTCAAACCAACTTATCTTTGGGTAACAGCTTCTAGAAACCTTTCAGAAACCCATAACAAATGCGTGCCACTGAAGGCTCCAGCCAGGCTCGAACCGAATCCCTGGCTCTGGCTCTGACTCAACTCGAGGTCCTCAAGCCAAAAACAAGCCGGACCTTGGTGAAGTTTCTGCTACCCCCTCCTACCTAGTCATCATTTTCTAGAAAACCTTTTCGTTTCAACTTGATTTACCATATAATGTGTGTACCATTTACTACAGAGTAGTGATGTGGCACCTCAAAGAATAAAGACAGAGCATTAACCTTTGATGAAAATACGGGACAGAAATACACCCATCTAGGGGATGAACTGCACAACCAAGAGACATGGGCTCAATCCCGGCTTCCCTGCTTGACCACATTGTGTGATCCTAGGCTCTTGCCTTATTTCATGGTGCCTCCTTTTCCTTTCC
Source organism: Lissotriton vulgaris (assembly GCF_964263255.1). Classification (NCBI taxonomy): domain Eukaryota; kingdom Metazoa; phylum Chordata; class Amphibia; order Caudata; family Salamandridae; genus Lissotriton; species Lissotriton vulgaris. The sequence continues at coordinate 248,720,827 of NC_141693.1, read as the reverse complement.
TCTCACATTTAAGAGTGCATTGAAGTACATCAGTCCAAGATGTGTGCTGCATAAACCTCTCTTGTAAATGTTTTACGTCTATAATATTGCTTCCTCTATAACCATCTAGGACACCTATAGGATAGATATGACAACTGATTTGGGTCTGGGTTTACTGGTGGCTTCATCCTTGGGGGCAGAGGGTAGTATGTTTCTTCATTCTCGATTAGAAACTATCACGTCTGAAAAAAGCCATTAAATACAGAGGTAGATTTAACGCTCTGACATGACATTTTTGCTCGATGTATCTTGCTCATATGCTGAGGGCTCTGCTCCTGTTATGGTTGGTGGAGCCAATCCAGATCCTTGTCTCGGCTTTTTCTGTTAATTCACTGTCTCGCCCAACTATAACTTGCATATTTATGCGAATGGTGGCATCTGTATACGAATGAAGAAAGATTTCTATAGCGGTTTTATATAGCGCGAACTCGCCCAGAAGGTATTGGAGCGCTTTACACAAGCTCCAGTTGAGTTACTCAAAGACACATTCATTTTTATAAGGAGCGGGAGGTTAAGTGATTTGACCCGAATTGCAGGATGTTGAGCCGACGTCGAACCTTGGAGCATATTACCAAGCAATAGTGATAATTATCGCTATTGCTTCGTTAGAGACAAAAATTTACCGCTGAGCTGCAGCGATTTTTATCGCAGATCAACCTTGGTATTACCAAGGTTTATCGCAAATGCGATTAAAATCGGCCGCAATGCATGAATATCACTGAAAAGTCAGCGATATTCATGCATTACCGAGCTAATGCTCTTAGCCATGTTATCCACCTCCCATTGGATAACATGGCTAAGAACTGCTCAGGGCAGGTGCTAGCTTTTGGAGATATTCGCGCTTAGAGCGAATATCTCCAAAAGTTGGTAATAGGAGATAGCGATGTTAGCGACGGTTTCCAGTCGCTAACATCTTGGCACGCCCACTTTGCATGTCATTAGTGATAAATATCACTGACATGCAAAGTGGGGCCCAAAATGGTCGCTATCTCCTACTAGCTGTCGCTAACTGGTGTTAGCGACAGCTAGGTAATAGGGAGATAATTTTATCTCCACTTTCTTGGCTTTTAAAGCCAAATAAGCGGAGATAAACCCCCTTGATAATATGCCCCCTGGTTCCCAAGTTTCGAAGTTGGCTGTTCTGGCCGTTAGGCCACATTCTCTCTCTGTCAGACTGAGGGGGTTCACTAGACCCAATTCTGCCTTCCAGAGAGTGGGGGTGGGGGGTGTGGTGTGTTTTCTGCAGCAGGGCCCTACAGCCAGAAAGCAGTGATTTACACAAAACCAATTTCTTCTTTACTGCCCGTCTTTTAATAAACGGTGGGTTTATTTAAACCTCGTATTACTTATTGAACAGGAGAGCGGGGGAGGGGGGGAGAGGAGGTCTTTTGAGATGTTCACTCTGGAAGCAATAAAAAAGAAAACATCGAGTTGAATCACTATCCTGAGAAATGGCATGTGCCCTTTTTTTTAATTGATTTTAAATAAAAGAGGGAGAGAGAATGTATGTGTTTGTTTGTTTGTTTGTTTGTTTTTGAATGTATAGTTTCGAAGCAGGGGCGTCATATGGATAAGGAGGTGCAGTATGTAGAAGAGAAATTATATGCAGCACCAGGTTAAACCAGATTACTGAAAGTAGGATGTGAATGTGATGGAGCGGAAGAGGGGGGCGTGACCGGGGCTCTGCAATACACCAATTCGCACCGCTGGTTCACACAATTTTCACAGTTTCAAGCACATCGATATGAAGTGATCTGCCCAGAATCACACGATGTACCCGGCTAAGCGGAAACGCCGCGATTGAACCGTAGATCTCCAGTTTCCCAGCTCGGGCTCAAGACACTAGTCTGCGTCTCCCATTTAAAGCAAATCTGCCATTTCATAAACCTTGGGCGATCCGGTGACTGCAGAGAATTAATAAATTCTCTTCCAAGTCAGGACACCTCCGGATGGATGTGGTCCGTGGGCTTAAACTGACGACTCTGGTATTGAAAACCAGGGTTCGAGCCTCGAGGTCGCGTCCATAATCCACATCTTGAGATTCTGGGCAAACCACTTAATCTCCCCAGTGCCTGTATCTGTAATGTAAATACGGTGCGCTCCAATACCTTCGTGTCGAGTTCGCGCTATATAAAATCTGCAACAACAAAAAAAATAGCCAGCCAGGAATGTTTAATTTTTGAATCAGAAATTGAATCAGAAAAAGTAGTACCGGATTGTTCTTGCGATAGGACTTCTATCGCAAGAACAATCCGGTACTGCTTTTTCTGATTCAATTTCTCTCCTGGCGCTCTAGCGCACCTGTGGACTTTTTGTTCTATATTTATGGCGCTTTGCCATTTTGCTCATACCTTCTGAAACAAACAGAGCACACGCGTAGACTTTTTGTCTAATACACACATGCTTTCTTTGATTTTCTGGGCCCGAATTGCATGCACTGCCTGGGTGGTAATAATTTTCACTGAGGCGCTATTTTACATAGGCCCCATATTACACAGGTGTGCTATATAAAAAGAACGCACGAGGTAACTAAAATTAGTAATGGCTGGATGACATAACACATAATGTCGCACGAACATTCTTGGATAGCTTAATTTTCACAAGCGCACGTGCACCTATATTTGAAAAGACAGGTGCCAATGTTCATTGTAAATTGACAAACGGTGCAGATTTCGGTGCAAATAGCAAAGAGACACATTTTGCTTCAGTTTTTCTTTCGCCGTCGGTACTTCTTTGCGCAGGAGTGGTTATTATGTGTATTACCCCCATGTTGGCACACACGAGCAATGATTTTGGCATTGCAAAACGGCATTGCGTACCAAAAAGTGAGTTAAACAGCACACACGGCGCTAAATAGCACACACGGCGCTAACAGCACACACGGCGCTAACAGCACACACGTACAAAAAATACTGTGGGTCTCAAATTACCACCTGTCCTGCTGTTATGCAATTTGCAGTTAGACAGGTGGTATTCTGCGGACAGCAATGTGGCCATGGACCCGGGAGTGCAAGGTTCCCAAAATGATACCTGAGGAGAGGAGATCCCATAAGCACGTTTATGTCGCTTTTAAATATTTCTATTTGGAGTATTTTATTGCATATACATTTAATGTGGTTGTATTTTCCTGTCAATATTTCATTGTTCATTTCGCAATCACACTTTTCTCTCTTTCGTCACAGCAAATTCAGTGACAGTTCTATATGTCAAGTAGTTCTCTGTGACATCCTATAATTTTCGGAAGACTGAGCTTCATCTGGGCTCTTCAGGCCTGCACTCGGCCATAATTGGCCCTGTAAACGTATTTTGTCTTAAAATGGGAATTTCCGTCTAAAATAAACTACAAACTCGAAAGCACACCTGGGCTTAAATACCGCGTCTTTGTTTTTCCATCCGACAACAGCAGTCCAGTCGCTATCAAAAGACATGGGGGCGACCAAAAAACCCGAAGTATTGTGTGTTTAAAATATTCTGAACGCTCGTGGACAGTATCAATAACAAAAAAAATATTCATAATCCAACGCAATGCACGCGCATTATTGATTTTGGACCCTGTTCCTATTTCGGATCAATGCAAAACAGAAATAAAATTTCCCTGTGATATCTCTGATAAAAAGTGATAGTTATTTTGTGCAAAGTCCCTAATTAGAGTGCGACCTTACAGGCTCGAATTAAAGTACCGTTAAAATAAAGGCGAGGGCGGGAAAAGGGCGATTATAGGAGACCCAATGATGTGTTTCTGTGAGGCGAGGTGCGCATTTTCCTCCGTGTGATGTATATAATATTTCTATAAGTTAGTGTGTAGAGTTTCACACATTGCCCCTTTAATAATATCACATATCACTTCATAGTAGTAAAAAACACAGATAAAATACCACATCAATCAAAATATTATGCATAAACCCCATAGCACGCAATTCACATCGCCCCATACAAATATTACACGGCACGTAGTCATTCGATAAACATCAACCCCATATACAATATTGAATAAGCCCCACTAAAATATTACATGTCGCTCCATCCCACCATCCCATATCGCCCGATAACAAACATTAGAATGGACAGCTTAAAAAACAAAAGCTTTAACACGTCGCCCAAACAATTACTCATTGCGTTAAAATACTTTTACATATCATCCCATGCAAAATGATTACGTGCCAACCTACAGAAAAGAGCGCACATCACCCCATAAGAAATACTTATATACCTCATGAAAAGTGCACGCATCACCTCGGAGAATACATGTCTGTGTTATACATGTTATTGGATGGAGTGTTATATTTTGCTTCGGGTGATGTGTATTGTATTTGATCAATCACGTTTTATGGAGAGATAAGTAACACGTATTATTGGATGTGTATAATATTTTGCAGAGGGTGAGGTGTATTATATTTAATCGGTGATATATCATCGGGGGCGATTTGTAATACAGGATATCGTTTGATTTGCAATGCACGTTATGGGCCGATGTGTGCTATGTTGCATTGGGTTATACTGTGTTATAGGAAGAAGTGTAAGATTTTGCATTCAGTAATACATATTATTGGATGGTATGTCATATTTTGCATAAGGTAAAATATATTATATTTAATGGATGATATATGGTCAGGAGCGATTTGTAATCCATGTCATGGAGTTATTTTAATGCATGTTATGGAGTAATGTGTAATGCATGCTATGGGATGAAGTGTAATATTTTGTGATGGTGATTTGTAATGCATGTCATGGAGTGATGTGTAATGCATGCTATGGGATGAAGTGTAATATTTTGTGATGGTGATTTGTAATGCATGTCATGGAGTGATGTGTAATGCATGCTATGGGATGAAGTGTAATATTTTGTATTGGTGATTTGTAATGTTTACGGGGTGAAGTGTAGTATTGTGCATCGGTGGTGTTTGTAATAACGTGTCTCAGTACCTGCAGGTCTCGCCCTGGCTCCCCGAGTCCTGCTGCTCGGGCCTCGGGCCCCGCCGGCTCCTGTCGTGGATTCGGGTCAGTCTCCCCTTCAGCGAAGCGGTCGTGAAGGCCGCGGACGCGAGGCTCTTCCCGCTGGCGCCGGTGCCTGACATGTGCTGTCCTCGGAGACGGGTCTGCAGCGGGGGTCCGCGGGAGTTCGGGGTCTGGGCCCGTCCTGCAGAGCCTGGGCCCCGCAGCTCGAGGGTCAGTGGGGGCCCGGGGTGTGTGGGTCCATCCGTCGGAGTGTGGGCCCCTCCAACCACCACTCTCGGGTCAACGGGAGTCGGGGCCCCTCAGAGCCTGGGCGTCGACTGAAGAGCCCGAGCCCCGCAGGTGGAGGGCTTCAGGGCCAGCAGGATTCCGGGCCCTGGGGCCCCGTCCTAGACGCCTGTGCACAGCGCGGGCCCCACAGCTAGAGAGTCTTCAGGGTCCTGGTAATGGGCCCTCCCGCGGTGTCCCGAGGCGTCGGCAGAAGGGCCCCTCGGAGAATGTCCGGAAGAGTCCGGGTCCCTTCTGCAGAGTCCGGGTCCTCAGAGAGCGAGGGGCCGTGGGATGGGAGACAGGAGTCCCCTTTGGCTCTGGCTGCGCCCCTTTGATACCGCACATAGTCACATGATTGCGTCAAAAGCAAGGGGCGTCCCAAGCCACAATAATAATAATAACACGAATATTAATTATAAGGCTAATAGCACAAATATAATAATTACAAGACTCCCCGCATTAACCGCTATTCTAATAATATAAAGGAGAATAAAATAGCAGAAATGCTCCAATAGTATATCTAATCTAAGGCTTCAGTCCTCAGTGCCGCGGCCTCCCAGAGGAGGGGAGGGGAGGGGAGGGGACGGGGGCGCTGGTCCCGCATCTCTGCCGCTCTCCAGTCCGCCGAGGGCTGCGCTCCCATGAGGCTTTCATCCCCGGGGAGAGGGTCCCAGCCAATGAGGTGCGTCTGACAGCTAACACTGAGTGCACTTCCAGCCCAGGTACCCTGCACCCTGGCACTGGCTTCAGAATAAGAAGCTCTGGCAAAGCTAAATAGGCCTCGCCTATATGAGAGCTATTGACAATGTGTTTTAGCCATGCTGTACACCAGTGAGGCTGCTGTTCAGCATGGCTAAAAGTTCGTGGGGTGGAGTGAGGTAGGTTGGGGTACAGTGGAGTGGGATAGATTGGTGTAGAGTGGAAGGGGGAAAGTGGGGTAGAATGGAGTGGGGTAGATTAGCGTGGCAGATTGGAGTTGGTAGATTGGACTGGGGAAGATTGGTGGAGAGTGGGGTACATTTCAGTGAAGTGGGGAAGATAGGAGTGGTGTAGATTGGGGTGGAGTTGGGTAGATTGGAGTGAGGTAGATTGGAGTGGAGTAAAATGGGGTAGATTGGAGTGGGGTAGATAGGAATAGGGTAGATTGGGGTAGAGTGGAGTGGGATATATTGAGGTAGACTGAATGGAGTAGGGGTAGATTGGAAAAGTGGAGTCAGTGGAATAGGGTAGAGTGGAGTGGGGTAGACTGGAGTGGAGTTTGGTAGAAGGGAGTGGAGCGGAGTGCAGTAGATTGGGTGGATTTTGGTAGGGTAGAATGGAATGGAGTGGGGTAGATTGGGGTAGTTTGGAGTGGGATGGATTGGGGTGGAGAGGGATAGAATGGGGGAACATGCTAGATTAGAGTGGTGTAGGGTAGATTGGGATGGCCTGGGGTAGATAGGAGTGAGGTGGGGTAGAGTGGAGTAGATTAGGGTAGTTTGGAGTGTTTTAGATTGGAGTGGGGAGTGGGGTAGATTGAATTGGGGATTGGGGTGGGGTAGATTGGCCCTGAGGGTGCTAGACTGGAGTGGGACATATCGGGTAGAGTGAAATGGGATATATTGGGGTTGATTGGAGTGGAGTGGGGTAGGTTGGGGAAGAATGGATTGGGGTAGATTGGATTGGAGTGGGGAATATAGGAGCGAAGAAGAGTAGATTGGAGTGAAATGGGGTAGTTTAGGGTGGAGTTAGGTACAGTGGATTGGGGTAGTTTGGAATGGGATAGATTGGGTAAATTATGGTAGGATAGATTGGAGTAAAGTGGGTAGATTGGAGTGGGGTAGATTGGAGTGGAGTAGGGAGGGGTAGAATGGGGTGGGGTAGATTGGAGAAGTATATATTGGGGCAGGGTATTTGGGGCGGGGTAGAGTGGAGTGAGGTATATTTGAGTGGAGTGGGGTAGATTGTTATGGGGTAGATTGGAGTAAACTGAAGTGGGACAGATTGTGTGATAGAGTGCAATGAAGTAGATTAGAGTGGAGTGGGGTAGATTGTGCTAGATTGTGGTGGAGTGGGGTAGATTGGAGTGGAGAGGGGTAGTTTAGAGTGGTGAGAAGTTGGATAGATTACAGTGGAGTTTGGAGTCAAGTCAAGTCAAGGCAATAGATTTATATAGCGCGCTACATACCCATAGGGTCTCAAGGCGCTTGAGGAAGGGTGGGGAATTACTTGTCGAATATCCAAGTTTTAAGTTGCTTTCTGAATGCTAGGTGGTTCTGAGTAAGGCGAAGGTGAGTGGGAAGAGAGTTCCAAGTTTTAGCTGCCAGGTAGGAGAAGGATCTACCTCCCATGGTGGTTTTGTTGATGCGAGGTACAGTGGCAAGGGCTAGGTTGGAGGATCGTAGCTGTCGGGAGGGGGTGTAGAAGGATAGTCGTGTGTCGAGGCATTCAGGTCCAAGTTCGTAAAGTGCTTTGTGTGCGTGGGTTAGGAGGCGGAAAGTAATCCTCTTATTTACGGGGAGCCAGTGGAGGTTTTTCAGGTGACCAGAGATGTGTTCTTTACGCGGGATGTCTAGTATGAGCCTGGCTGAAGCGTTCTGGATGCGTTGGAGTTTTTTCTGGAGTTTTGCAGTGGTACCGGCGTATAGGGTGTTTCCGTAGTCCAGGCGGCTCGTGACCAGTGCGTGGGTGACCGTTTTTCTAGTTTCGGTGGGGATCCAGCGAAATGCTTTTTTGAGCATACGAAGAATGTTGAAGCAAGATGATGAAACGGCGTTGACTTGTCTGGTCATCGAGAGTGAGGAGTCCAGGATGACGCTGAGCGGAGTATGGTGAAATGGAATGGAGTGGTTGAAATTGGACTGGGTATATTGGAGTGGAGTAGGGTAAAGTGGAGTCGGGTAGATTGGTTGGGGTACAGGGGAGTGGGGTGGGTGGGAGTAGATTGGAGTGGAGTGTGGTAGTCTCCGGCAAATTGGAGCAGAGAGAGGTAGTTTTGAGTGGAGTGAAGTAAAGTGGTGTGGAATGGGGTTGATGGGGTTAGATTGAGTGGAGTGGAGTAGATTGCAGTGGAGTAGAGTAGATTGCAGTGGGGGAGTAGATTGGCTCATAGTGGAGTGGATTTGGTTAGATTGGAGTTGAGTTAGGTAGATTGGGTGAGTGAGGTAGATTGAAGTGGGGTACATTGGAGTGGGGTAGATTAGAGTGGGATGGGTAGAAGTGGGGCGGGGTAGAGTGGGTTGGGTAAAATGGGGTGGGGTAGATTGGAGTGGGTGGGGTAGATTGTATGGAGTGGAGTGGAGTGGGATAGAATGGAGTGGACTAGATTGGGGTAGAATGTAGCAGAGTGAGGTGGAGTACATTGAAGTGAAGTGGGATAGGCTGTAGTGGAGTTGGGTAGAATGGAGTGGAGCAAAGTGCAATAGATTGGGTGAATTTTGGTAGGGTAGAATGTAAGGGAGTGGGGTGGATTGAGGTAGTTTGAAGTGGGTTCGATTGGGGTGGAGAGGGATAGAGTGAGGGAACATGCTAGACTGGAGTGTTGTAGGGTAGATTGGGATGGGGTAGAGTAGATGGGAGTGAGGTGGGGTAGAGTGGAGAAGATTGGGGTAGTTTGGAGTGGCTTAGATTGGAGAAGGGCGTGGGGTAGATTGAATTGGCGATTGGGTTGGGTCAGATTGGACTGGAGGGGGTAGACTGGAGTGGGACATATCGGGTAGAGTGGAGTGGGATATATTGGGGTTGATTGGAGTGGAGTGGGCTCGGCTGGGGAAGAGTGAATTGGGGTAGATTGGAGTGCGGTAGATTGGATTGGAGTGGGGAATATAGGAGTGGAGAAGAGTAGATTGTAGTGAAATGGGTTAGTTTAGGGTGGAGTCAGAACAGTGGATTGGGGTAGTTTGGAGTGGGATAGATTGGGTAGATTATGGAAGGGTAGATTGGAGTAAAGTGGGTAGATTAGAGTGGAGTGGGGTCGATTGGAGTTGGGTAGGGTGGGGTAGATTGGAGTTGAGTAGATAGGGGTAGAATGGGGGATAGATTGGGGAGGGGTAGATTGGGGTAGGGTAGATTGGGGTGAGGTAGAGTGGAGTGAGGTAAATTTAAGTGAAGTGGGGTAGATTGAAGTGGTGTAAATTGGAGTGAACTGGGGTGGGATAGATTTGGGTAGAGAGGAGTGTGATAGAGTGGAATGAAGTAGGTTAGAGTGGAGTGAGGTAGATTGTGGTAGATTGGAGTGCGGTAGATTGTGGTGGAGTGGGGTAGATTGGAGTGGAGAGGGGTAGATTAGAGTGGCGAGAAGTTAGATAGATTACAGTGGAGTTTGGAGTGGAGTAGGGTAAAATGGAATGGAGGGGTGGAAATTGGACTGGGTATATTGGAGTAGAGTAAAGTGGAGTTGGGTAGATTGGAGTGAATTGGTTTGGGGTACATTGGAGTGGGGTGGGTGGGAGTAGACTGGAGTTAATTGGAGTGGAGTGGGGTAAACTGGAGCAGAGTGAGGTAGATTTGAGTGGAGTGGGGTTGATTGGGTTAGATTGAGTGGAGTGGAGTAGATTGTAGTGGAATGGAGTAGACTGTAGTGGGGTGGAGTAGATTGGCTCATAGTGGAGTGGATTTGGGTAGATTGGAGTTGAGTTAGTTAGATTGGGTTAGAGTGGGGTAGATTCCAATGTTGTAGATTGAAGTGGGGCGGGGGAGAGTGGGGTGGGGTAGATTGGAGGGGGAAGATTGGAGTGGGGTGAGGTAGACTGTATGGAGTGGATTGGGGTAGTATGGAGTGGAGTAGATTGGGGTAGAATGTAGCAGAGTGAGGTGGAGTACATTATAGTGAAGTAGGATAGGCTGGAGTGGAGTGGGGTAAGTGGTGTGGAAGGGCGTAGAGTGGAGTGGCATGTTGTATCGTGGATGAGTGGCATGGAGTCAAGTGGCATGGAGTCCCATGGCGTGTTGTAGAATGTCTAAGAGTGGAGGGGCATAGAGCAGCGTGGCATGTCGTAGAGTGGAGTGTGGTAGAATGAAGCGGTGTGGCATAGGGTAGAAGGGCATAGAGTGGAGTAGCGTAGTGTGGAGTGGCGCGGTGAGGAGTATGCATGGTGTGGTGGAACACTGCCATTACAAACAACACATTGTCAATTGAAATGATTACATTTGCACTCAAATTCGCTGTGTGCAAATGTCATCACCTAGTATATTGATGTATTTTGATCGTATTCACATATTTGTTTTCACCATACTTCAGAATTGCAAAAAAACTGTGCTTCATTTGTACTAATTCTGAAACATCAGCACAGTTCATTTTTTTGGTGATGTGATGGGAAAAAAATCACACCCTCTCCTCTTTCATGGATACTAATCAGGATTGTCACATATATTCTCTCACTTTGAAGTCAGAGAAAGGAAAGTAAAAACCAAGTTCCCAGGGAACTTGACATTTGACCTCTGTCTTTGAATGCACAGCACATGTGACAAGATGAGAACAAGATTTAAACGCCTATTTACAGAAAGCAAGTTTGTGGAAAAATACAGTAAATGAGATTGGGCAACAGGAGGGACAAACTTGAGCTGGGCAGCCTAACGCAAATAAAGCCCGCAAAAAGATATCATGAAAATATGAGCAATGGCAAGTAATGAGTGAAATGCATTCCTATGTCGGCTTGGTGAATGTCCCCAAGATGTCTTTAGCAAAGCAGACAACTGCACTGGTTGGTAGGCTGCGACCTAAAAAACAGTTTGATTCATTCACATTCTGGCAAATAATTACACTTATTCACAACTGAGCACATGCTTAATTTGGAAACCCTGCAAGAGTAATTATTAGTTGTACACATAGATGGGGCGCTCAAGCTCGCCAGAAGTATCAGGGTGCTTTATTTTGTAGGCTGAAATGCTGTATTTATGTAATATTTATCTGGCTCTGGGCCACAGAAGCCAATAGCCTATGACCACCAGAGTGAGGGGCATTGTCCCATCCACCAAGAGCATGGAATCCCCAAACCACCATAGCTATCCAACACTGTCAGGTACTTCTTCCTCCGGAGAACAAGAGCCACATCACAAGTATGAAGGGGCAGTAGGAAATGGGTTCAGACATAAAAGTAGGACAAGCAAGTAATGCTTCACTCACTGGCATCTTATGACGTAGCTGACTGATTGTGCTGTATGTGTTTGTGCATGTGAACATGTGTGTGTGGGTGCATCTGTGTAGAAACGCGTGAGAGTGTGTATTTATGTGTATGTTGCTACAGCCCTAGAGAGCAGCGCCAGTTTCCAATACTGACTGTAGAAAGTTAATTTCCAGGGTCTGTTATATACAGTGCCCTCGGGGTAAAACAGTGTGTGTGCCAGTTTTCTGTGCCCTTGGGGAACTTTATTACTACAGAAATGGCCATAGACACTTGTGTAACCCAATTCTATAACACAGAAAAAGCCAGCGCATATGTAGAGTCAGCACTATCTTTTGAATGAGGGTGTTGCCCCATTCAACTGAGGGAAAAACTTCATCCATGCACCATATTATGGACCAGGGTGCACAGTCAGTGGGCCCCCAATGGCACGCTCTGAAAAGCGGTAAAGGGGAAAAGTAGTCCCATAGACACCACAGACATGCCCCTGCAGCTGGGTGCAGCCATTCACTGCACCCACCTGCAGGGCGTTCTCTGTTTCCTCCTCGAAGTGCAAGCCGAGTGCCGCCTGCACTTTGAAAATACAGAAAGGCTGCTGCAAACAACAATTACCTTTTATTAATGGGCTATTTCCAGTAAGGTAAGACTTTGCGGCTTCTCTCAGGGTATGCAATTATATGTAATAGAGTGCACTGTCCCTGTTTGCAGCTGACACAACCCATTAAAGTTGCGCTGTGGCATAAACAAGAAAAAGAGCAAATGATGGACGGAATGCTGAACAAATTAAACATTCACCCACCAGTCACAGATCTGAGTTCAATCCATCATTTTGCTTTTTTTTTGTGCTCACCACGCCACCCCGGTTTGGACCCAGCCATACGCAAATAAGTCTTGACCCTACTCCCTATGGGAACAGTCCAGCCCCCAACTGCCTGGCTTGGTCCTCCCTGGACCAGAAACAAACAGCCTTTGATAATTTTGGGGGTATTAACCCCTCATCAGCCCGGCTAGCTTGAATTCAGTGGCACAGTGAGCAAGGGTGTTTGGGCATACCCATCCCACTTAGGGCAACAAAAGCAAAAAGAATGAGTGATGGACGGAATGCTGCATAAATCAAACATTCACCTTCAGTCACAGTATGGGTTTAAGCCATCATTTTTTTTCTTTTGCTCACCATTCCACCCCAGTTTGGACCCAATCATATGCAAATCAGTCTTGACCTTGCTCTTCATGGGAACAGTCCTGCATCAACTGCCAGACCAGGTCCTCCCTGGACCGGAAACAAGTTTCCTGGGACCCATTTCAGGATAGGGTAAAATGAATTTGACTCAGATCTATGACCTGGGATGAATGTTTGATTTGTTCAGCATTCCGTTCAACATCTCAGTAAGAAGGGTATGCCCAGACATGGGTCCCGTGCCCGCTATGCCACTGGATTCACACTAGTCTGGCTGAAGATGAGTAATATCCCAAACCGGTCCCAGGATGCTAGTTTCCGGTCCAGGGAGGATCTGGTCTGGCAGTTCGGGCTGGACTGTTTAAATGGGGAGCTGGGTCAAGAATGATTTGTGTATGGCTGAGTCCAAACTGGAATGGTGTGGTGAGCAAAAAAACAATGGATTTAACCCAGATCTATAACTGGGGGTGATTGTTTGATTTTTTCAGCATTCCATTATTAGACCTGGCATCTTTTGGTGTGTTTCCCCAGTCTTTTTGCTTTCTGACCTCCTGTTTTTAGGTCGAGCATGAGCAGCATATGCGAGGCATGCAGTAGGTGAGTTTGGCTTTGAAGCCCCACCCAGTCTCCGCCCATATAGTAAAATTGGCTTATGTCATTGTCCTTCGTAAATGCTGGCTTCTGATTCGTAAATAGGCTTGTTAGTCCCTCCTTGGTGCCGCCTTGTTTGCATTTGTTACCTCCCATAACAACTGGATCTTTTACTTGGTTAGTTACATGGTCTGCGGTATAAGTCGGTGAGCACTATTTTGTTTATTGACTAGTGGGGACAATGGCAGCTGCTTTCTGTACTTTCAGAGTGCCCACACAGGACAATGGCGGCCACTTTTTGTGCGGAGCGCTATGCTGCTATAACTTTAAAAGTGGCTGCCCCTCTACCCCCACAGTACTCACAGTACAATAGCGGAATTAAAAAAAAAACTTTTAAGAAGAACACGTTGTCGGCTTCAGGGACACTGCGCTTTCTTTCAGCTTTTATTTATGTTTTAATAAACTTGCATGCTGTGTGCGGTGCCCGCTTTAGGGATACCACGCTCTGTTGTAATTTTTTTAACTTTAATGTTGAGTGCAGCGCCCGCTTTAGGGACACCACGCTTTTTCCTTTTTCAACTTGTATGGTGAGTGCGGGGCCCGCTTCATGGACACCACGCTGTGCAATACAATAGGTCTTGCTTTTGCCAAAGTTTGACCTATTGGTATTGTAAATGATAATGCCTTTTAATATTATAAAACGCATTGCCATTTACTATGCCAATAGCTCAAAATCTTAGAATGGGGAGACCTATTGCATTGTAAATGTTTGATGGCATGCTGGAATTAGTTTTTGCTGGTTTAGTGTCTCTACAACTTTTTCACTGCTATTCAGTGCTAAAGTGCAAGTGCTCCTACTGTAAATGGTGTTATGATTGGTTTTCCATGATTGGTATATTTGATTTACTAGTAAGTTCATTGTACAGAGCAGTGTGTGCACCCAGTGCCTGTAAACCAAATTCTACCAGTGTGCCTGCAGCCCTGGTTGTGCCACCCACAGAAGCAACCTTTCAAAGGTGTCTCAGACCTGCCACTGCAGTGTCTGCATGCAGTTTTAACTGCCACGTCGACCTGGTAAGGCACCCACTTGCCAGGCCCTAACCTTCCCTCTTACTACATGTAAGGCGCTCCTAAGGTAGGCCCAAGGTAACCCCATGTGCAGGATGTGGCGTATTTGAAAGGTAGGACTTGTACTGGTGTGTTTTACTTGCCCTGATAGTGAAATACTGTATATTTCATTTTTCACTGTTGAAAGGGTGTCTGTCCCATATGCTATCATTGGAGTAGCACTGTTGCATTTTACATGTGTAACCTTCAATTTGGACAAGATGGAGAAAAGGAGTTTAGGCTCTCTGAACACAGAGTTTAATACAACACCTTTTAGTAAAGGTGTTTTTAAATTGTGTGTTTGAAAATGCTATAATTGGAGCTGCACTTTAGCATTTTACATGTGTAACCCTCGATTGAGACAAGAAAGAGAAAAGGAGTTTAGGTTCTCTGATCTCAGACATTAATGACACACCTTTCTAGTAAAGTTGATTTTTAAATTGTGCGTTTGAAAATGCCACTTTTAGTAAGTGATACAAGAACAAAAGAAGCATTCCACTTCACCCGGACGCACAGCGTACTACGTGAATAAAATCCACAATGTATTCCAAAGTTTATCAATATTCCATTATCTTTATTCCGTTGGTTCCTAACAATTTTTCCAATTTTCACCACTTTTTACTCCTGCCACATGTGAGGCGGTATGTGTATACTATAACTTCTCCTGAATCAGATATGCCCATCCAGGCCTTTTTCCGAAACATGCTGTATACAAAAATCATCCTTGATAGTGGATGTCATAGACCCAATGCATTTCAGGCTTTCTATAGCCCTTCTTCGGGGTTCACTAAAACGGCAAAATATTCACTTTTGTGCGTGTTAAAAAATCAGTGTGATTACAAATCATTATATGGTACTCACCTTTCAAAACTAAACAATCCATGTCATGCTTTTACTCGAAACTAAGGTTTTCCCTCTAAGCGCGCTAATTGCGCAAAACACATCGCGCACTGAGACACCTTCAACAACAATATTCACCATCCCTTATACCGCTTAACCTAACCCTCCCCTCGTACATTATTAAATGGTGGCTTTTACTCCAACTATCTTCTTGGTGCTGAAGTCCTCCTTACCTTCATAGAACTGCCTCATTTACTCCTGCATGGCGTCTCTGCTTCTCTCACACGCCGATATCAAATACTTTCGTGCTGCTACCTGTGGTGACCACGACGGACGCAGGACACTAGGACCCTGTGGGTCACAGGGCGGTGACCAGGTCACCGGACACTACTTCCTGTGGACGGACAGGAAGGGGCATTGTGCACCAGGACGAGGACGAGGACGGACGTGACCAGACGGACGGGGAAGATAACAAAATAAAGAAGTACCTCTGTACACCACCTGTGTCCTGTGTGGTTCCTTCAGGTCCTGCGACGCACTATACGACATCTGGCGATGAGGGAAGAAACGATCGTCACGACGTGCGAAGAAAATCGTCGTGTGTGGATTAGCATCGTGGAAACATCAAGGTGACGCCAGGAGCTACACGGGAGCCCACCCCGATCAGCGTCCTACACAGAGTGACAAAGCGCGGTAAGGAGCGCTCAGGAGCAGCGGAGCAGCGTTAGTGCCGAGCAAAGTTGTGAGGCGATCGCGCTTGCGCATTTAAAAGCGAAGTCTCGCGAGACGTGGAAATCCCGGCGGCCATCTTTGAATCAGGCAGAATAAGCCAATGGGAGCACAGCAATAACGTGGCGGCCATTTTGAAGTCAGGAAAGCGAGATTTAGAGCGCGAAATATCGCGAGATCAAGGGGCGGCCATTTTAAATGGGACAAAAATACGAATGGCAAGAAGAAAAGGACAGCGGCCATTGCAAGGGCAGGCAAGAAAAGAAAAGATCAGAAAAAAAAGAGAGGTGAAGAATAAAGGGGAGAAAACAAAGAGAGATCGCCCTAAAGCAAAGAATAACTAACCTCAAAAAGAAGAAAAAGAATAAGAGGCACAACAAAGAGTGTCACAGTAACAGGAATACTACAAAAAAAAAAAAAACAGAAAGGAGAAGGAAAAGGAAAACAAAAGGACAAGAAAAAGTAGAGAAGGATAAGAATAACAGAAAGAGAAAGAATTTTGACAGAAATAGTTTGACAGAAAGGAGACAAAGAGGCAAAGGAAAAAAAAAAAACGAAATGCCAGAAACAAAGCAAAGTGCACAATACCGCAGACCGGTGCCTTTCATTGTATCGGAGCCACAAGTGGGCATCCGGAGGGAAAAATGGATCATGAAATTTGAACGATACATGAAGGCGACCGATGTGGTGGACGAAAAAAAACTAGGGCTATTCCTAAACCTAGTGGGGGACGAGGTGGATGACCTCCTCATAACATTGCCACAGAGCGAAACAGAGGACTACGAGAAATTAATAAAATGTCTAACAGCCAAGTTCGACCCCCAAAGAAACGTCGACTTTGAGAGATATTCTTTTAACATGGCATATCAGCAGCCAGAAGAATCAATGGATGATTTTGCAACAAGGCTGAGAAAGCTAGTAGCACACTGCGAATTTGAAAAATACGACAATGATCAGGCCCTTCGCCTCAAACTGATAGAAGGCTGCCGAGACACAGAATTTCGCACAAGACTACTAAAAGAACCTATCACCCTAGAAAAGATTCTAGATCTAGCGAGGGCGGAAGCAAGAGCAATGATACAAGCGAGACAGATGGACCGAAAGGGAGAGCAAATACACAGAATGTCAGACGCAGGCAAGAAAGGGAACTGGAAGGGAGGACACAAGGAACAAGCGGCGAACAAACAAGGTTCCCAATGCTACAGGTGCGGTCTAGACTTCCCTCACAAAGGACCATGCCCAGCATTCGGTCAAACATGCAGGAAATGCAACAGAAGCAACCATTTTGCTACCATGTGCCAAGGTGGGCAATTCAAAAATGAACGTGGCAGGCCCGGAAGGCCAAGAACAGCAACAACAAGACATGTACGGCACATGGAAGCGACGGAGAGGAGCTCGTCTGGGGAGTCAGGTGGAGAGGAGGAAGAGGAAGAAACAACAAGGAAAGTAGAACGTCTCTACCTCATGACCACAGACGAAGAGGAACACATCACGCTAATAGACAGGAAGTCAATAAAGAAGACGGATTGGGTGACCATTGAAGTAGGGCCCCATCAAACAGAATTTGTACTGGACAGCGGAGCCACGTGCAACATCATGTGCGCCACGGAATATGATAAGATGAAGAGGAAGCCACCGCTACAACCATCAAGCGTAAGAGTATTCACGTGGGGTGCACAAAATTGTGTAACAAACATGGGAAAATTCACGGACACCATGACACACAAGGGCAAGACTGTCACAGAAGAAATACATGTGTTACGAGGAGACATTCCCGCACCGTGTCTACTAAGCAATGTAACAGCAAAAATAATGGGCCTACTCAAAATGACATACCACATGTCAGAAAAGGAGAACATATTACAGGAATTCCCAAAACTAACAGAAGGACTAGGAAAGCTGAAAGGAAGACAAATAACGCTGCACATAAATGAAGCTGTCAGGCCAGTCGCACAACATCACCGAAGGGTACCAATACATCTACAACCTCAAGTGGAGGAAGAAATAAAGGTCCTACTAGCACAGGATATCATTGAGCCAGCAGAAGGGCCAACGCCATGGGTGTCCCCAATAGTGGCTGTACCAAAAAAGGACACCACACAGATAAGAATCTGTGTAGACATGAGAATACCAAACACAGCCATCGAACGAGAAGGACATCCAGGGCCACATCTGGATGACATGATAAGCAGCCTGACAGGAATGAGAAAATTTTCCAAACTAGACCTGTGCAAGGGATACCATCAATTGGAGCTGGATGAGCAGTCCAGATACATAACGACATTCTCAACGCACCTAGGATTATTTCGATACAAAAGACTGAGTTTTGGAATATCGTCAGCAGCGGAAATATTTCAAGAAACGATTAGGCAGATAATAAGACCAATAAAGAACAGTCTAAACTACAGCGATGACATTCTGGTCTTTGGGAAGTCAGATGGAGAACACGACAAGGCACTGAGGGAAGTGTGCTCACAGTTAGTAGAGGTGGGCCTGACAGTAAACGAGAAGAAATGCGAACTGGGAAGAGAAGAACTAGTGTTCTTCGGACACATATTTTCACGGAAAGGAATGAGGCCAGACCGGAGCAAGATAGACACGCTTGAAAAAACAAATGAACCAAAAGACGTCGCTGACGTGCGCTCCTTTCTTGGCCTTGCCAGCTACTGCGCGAGATATATAAAAGACTTCGCGACGGTGAGCACACCATTGAGAGAACTAACAAAACAAGGACAAACATTCGAATGGACCACAGAGTGTCAAAAGGCGTTTGAAGATATAAGAGCGTCAGTGACGGCAGTAGACCACCTAGCGTACTTCGACCCGAACTTATGCACTGAACTAACAGTAGACGCCAGCCCGGTAGGTCTGGGCGCAATACTAGCACAACACAAACCTGGAAAAGATTCACCACGACAGATAGTGGCATACGGAAGCAAGAGTCTGTCGGATGTTGAGCGAGCGTACTCTCAACCAGAAAAGGAGAGTCTGGCAGTAGTATGGGCATGCGAGCACTATCACATGTTCATATATGGAAAACCGTTCACAATAGTGACGGACCACCAAGCGCTAGTGACTATTTATGGAAACCCAAACGCTAAAATACCGCCAAGAATTGAAAGGTGGGGAATCAGGCTGATGGACTATAATTTCAAAATAGTACACAAACCAGGCAAAGACCAAAACCCAGCTGACTACATGTCGCGGCACCCGCTCCCACATCGGAACAGTGGTACCACAATGGCAGAAGAATATCTGAACTTCATCGTGAAACAAAACACTCCAGCGTCAATAACAAGTGAAGAACTGGAGCTAGAAACAAAAAGAGACCCGACAATGAAGGCAATAGGAATGATCGTGAGGCTACAGAGATGGAGACACATCAACAGCAACACCGCCACAGAAGAAGGGGTCGATAAAGAAGAACTGTTGGCGTTCAAAAAGATAGGCGAAGAGCTGTCTGAGACAGAGAACGGAGTCCTGATGAGAGGTTCAAGGATCGTAATACCACATCGACTAAGGAAGAGAACAGTTAAGTTAGCTCATGAGTCACATAGAGGAATCGTAGCGACAAAGAAGATGTTGAGAGAAAGAGTGTGGTTCCCAGGACTGGACAGCATGGTGGAGGAAGAAGTGTCACAATGTCACACCTGTCAAGTAACAGGATCATCTAGTAAGCCCACACCATTGAAGATGTCGGAAATGCCACTGGCAGTATGGACCGAGCTAGCAGCAGACTTCTATGGGCCACTGGAGACTGGAAAGTAATTGCTAGTAGTGATCGACGAATTTTCGAGATTTCCAATAGTGAGAGAAGTGTCATCGACATCGGCAAGTGCCACCTTACCAGTGTTAGACGGCATATTTGCCGCCTGGGGCTCACCACAAACACTGAAAACAGACAATGGTCCTCCGTTCTCGGGAGAAGAATTTCGCAGGTTCATGAAATACCTGGGAATCAAGCACAGGAAAATAATTCCTCTGTGGCCACAAGCAAACGGAATGGCAGAACGATTCATGGGGACCATCAAGAGAGCAATCCAGCGAGCAAAATTGACACAGATCTCAATTGGACAAGCGCTTTGTCAAGTGCTACGAGACTATAGGAACACCCCTCACAGCACCACTGGTAGGTGTCCAGCGGAACTAGTTTTAGGAAGAACAAGCAAGACAAGGCTACCACAAATGGAGGCTAAAGCAGACACCAACAGAAGAGAGATTGCAGAAAGAGACAACAACGCGAAAAAGAAAATGAAAGAATATGCTGACAAAAGGAGAAATGCAGCTGAACACCAGCTAAACGAAGGAGATCTAGTAATAGTGAAACAATCACAGCAAAGGAAATCTGACAGCCCTTTTTCAAAAGATCCGCTGGTAGTGACTGGAGTAAAAGGGTCAATGGTGACTGCAGTCTCAGAACATCGGAAAGTAACAAGAACCAAGCTCACACTTCAAGGAGTTCAAGATGGAAGAAGGGGAAAGAGCGATAACAACACCGGAAGTGGAAGAAAGAGAGCAAGGAACAAGCGGAGAGATGACAACATACAAAGAAGAAGGCGGAGGACAAGAACAGAGCGGAGAACAAAGACCAAGAAGAGAGTGCAAAAAGACAAAGAGACTGATAGAAGAAATGTAGAGAATATCTCTCTCTCTCTCTCTCTCTCTCTTCTCATAAGGTCTTCACATTGGGGACAGTGTACCAAGAACTTGTGCATGTGGAAAAGACTTTGTTGTGACAGGGGGGGAGATGTGGTGACCACGACGGACGCAGGACACTAGGACCCTGTGGGTCACAGGGCGGTGACCAGGTCACCGGACACTACTTCCTGTGGACGGACAGGAAGGGGCATTATGCACCAGGACGAGGACGAGGACGGACGTGACCAGACGGACGGGGAAGATAACAAAATAAAGAAGTACCTCTGTACACCACCTGTGTCCTGTGTGGTTCCTTCAGGTCCTGCGACGCACTATACGACACTACCCCTGTCTCATGAATGCATGGCTAACTCCTCCCCACAGGGTGAATGTAGTAAACATTTTTGAAGCTGACGTAGAGGTAACAGCTAAGGGTGGGCGGGTTATACTAGATTGTAGCACTGAAAGGCAGGGAAGCTAGGGATTAAACTAGTGTTTTTTAGAGTGGCTGATGGGAATTGTAGGCCAGTTAAGGTAGATCGCTTACGGGATTGGTGGGAACAGATGGGAGGAGTTAACCCAAAGTCCCAAGTTCCCACATTGTAGGAATGGTAGCTACGCTTTTCCTGAAGGAAAGCGAATGCTGAACTAAAGGGCATGCAGCAAAAGTACTGATAGGGAGTTAGCTTAGCATACAGTTTAATATCCTTTTTGATGCAGGGAGTTTGGATAGGAGATATCAACCTTCTCATGAAAAGACTTGAGAAATCTATAGGAACCCAACAATGATGAATAAGAGGATTGTTTTTCTACTGTGAAAAGTCCTTATTAAGGATCCTACAGTCTCATAAAAGAGCTCAGGCTAAAATAATCGACACTGCTGGTTTGAATGCAGAAAACTATACCCGTAAGAAAAATGTGGTGTTAAAGACTAATATAGGCGCTTGTTAAGTACTTTGCCTTTATTTACTCCAAATTCTGTCTAAGTTCAAACATCAGTAAGACACTTATTTATTTGTATGCCATAATGGAGGCAAGAGTTAGATATCCATTTCTGAGAGCATATTAAAGTGTAATAATTGCTAGATAAACTACCCTCCTGCTAGGAGGTCCTTGACTTTTATTATGCCTCAGCTTTGGAGAATGTCTGGTTACAATTATGAGTGTCAGTTCCTGTTGTGGAGTTGATTCATTCATCTAGCAAATTCCCAGGTGGGTCTCAATAACAATGGTCCTGGAAGCAATATTGAAGGATACCAAACTATACCTACCTATGTTGTAACTATTATGCAAGTAGCTAAAAATTCCCACACTGAGGTAATAGTTTCTTTTATCATAAAATGATGTCTTGTTTGCCCTGGCACTGTGACCCCTGGCAGCAGAAAAACTCACGTAGGCCTTTGCACTGAAAATAATCCCGCATGGCGATGGAAGGTCATCCTTAAGGAGAGATCTTCTTAGGCTCCGAGTCTGCCTTGTTTGCTTACTGCATCCCTATAAGCAACACAAGGAATTCTAACACTACCTGAATTCGCCTTTCTCCATCTTGGGTGAAAAATAAGATCATTCTACTTTCCTCAATAACTTCTCTTTGGAAAGAGTTATCCCATTCTGAATGTAAATGTAGACTCTTTGTACAAAATGCACCCCTGAACTCTGGCAAAATACCAACAGCAGTCACCAGCTCAGAAAGAATAACTATGCGCATTGAATACATGGTATTTTTGTAGGAAGGGCTGCACTACATTGAGCTGCAGCCTGTCACACAAAAATCCAATTATGTGACATATTTTCAGAGAGGAGGAAACGTGTCTTGCTGTCTGGCAATGTAATACACATCCACTTGTCTGTATACTGCTAGCTGACAATGTTTCAGTCATGAGATTCTGGCATTTTAAGGGCCTGCTGCCTAGCCTGTCCAAAAGTGTCAAGCCAGTTCCCTCTATCTTTCATGTGCTACACTGGGATGCAGATAAAATGCCCCACATTTTCTAAGACTGTTTCAGCAAATGTCATCAACGACAGTGTCAAGATACACAGTAAACATTAAGAATCCTAGTGTACAAATAACGTAAAAAATCTGGGACAATCGCGCAAAACAGATTCCACATAGTAAGGGTAATGAGAAGGATACAGGTATGGGTAAGAGCGAGGGGAAAGGTAAGAGTAATATAGCCGAGATACCCGCCACCCCCTCTCAACACAATCCCCAAAAGGAGTGAAACCGGAAACAGTTCTTGAAGTTTTTGGAAGTGGGATGGAGTGACCATCCCGGCCGTATTTATTAAAAACAAAATTAAAACATTAAACGTTTCATGTTATGTACAATTTCATTACCATATTGCGATGTTTGGCTAACCTTAACAGATTCTCTAATACAGAGGTTCTCCTAGCCGAACTAGCAACCTACAAAACATTTCTTGACATATTGAAATTGTACAACCTAACGTTTAAGGGCCAACGGCCAGGTCATAACCGGTGTCAAGATCCCTAACCGGACTTACCCCTCCCACTTGGGATGGGCGACAGCACGGAGGCGTACCTCAAGTGCAACTACTACCAATTTCCCTTGACTTGACGGGGGCACCTAAAATTCGACGCCAGTTAAAGGTCGTTCGAATACTCGTGTGAGGTATCTAGAAGGTATCGTGTCCCTTATCCCAACCCCACACAACTTACCGCATCTGCCGTCGCAGATGTCACTGGCCCCGGGAAATTCCCCAGGAGGGGGCTGTAACCCCTCCTACAAAGGAAGGGGCCTTGACCGCCTTTCCTTTACTTCCGGCGACCCATCCTTAGAAGGGACCGCCTCCCCATTGAGGGGCCAATGGCCACCTCTCCCGAGCGCTCCCATCCGTGTTGGGTGACGCCCACTCATAGGGATCTACTAATTAGTGCTCACCGATCATGACCTTACCGCCTACCAAAATAAATACGACAGTGCTAATCAACCTAAGAATACATTGGTCACTATGACCGAAAGAGCATACATCAAAATTCGACACTAACTGAATATCTTTAATGGTAAACATACTCAAAAACGAACATTCTTTATTAACTCAAAATCATCATGGCACTACAACCTGGAAACGAAAACAAAACAAGAATAATCAACTTTATTATACACAACTGGCTGTCTTCAGGGGCTGGTGGGTGGGTCAAAATTGGCTCTTCGTTCTGTCCCGAGCTCACGTGCAGCGAGGAGGTGCAGCTTCAGAGCACAAGAACAAGAGGATGTCTTCTGGTCTTGCGTCCCTTTTTATCCGTCTTCAGGGCGGGCGTATACCCGCCCCTGCCTGCCCCTGAGGGCGTGGCTGGCTGCGTCGGTGTCTTAGGCCAGCCCACTCTAGGGCGGGAACGAGCGCGCCCCAGCTACGCCGCTTCGGGCATACCAGCTGAGACGCGCCTCCCGCCCAAAATGGCTTCCCGGGGGGATCGAGGCACTCGTCCATAAGTTCGGGGGGACCGATTCGGTCGCCCCTTTCCATATAGCCGAGATACCCGCCACCCCCTCTCAACACAATCCCCAAAAGGAGTGAAACCGGAAACAGTTCTTGAAGTTTTTGGAAGTGGGATGGAGTGACCATCCCGGCCGTATTTATTAAAAACAAAATTAAAACATTAAACGTTTCATGTTATGTACAATTTCATTACCATATTGCGATGTTTGGCTAACCTTAACAGATTCTCTAATACAGAGGTTCTCCTAGCCGAACTAGCAACCTACAAAACATTTCTTGACATATTGAAATTGTACAACCTAACGTTTAAGGGCCAACGGCCAGGTCATAACCGGTGTCAAGATCCCTAACCGGACTTACCCCTCCCACTTGGGATGGGCGACAGCACGGAGGCGTACCTCAAGTGCAACTACTACCAATTTCCCTTGACTTGACGGGGGCACCTAAAATTCGACGCCAGTTAAAGGTCGTTCGAATACTCGTGTGAGGTATCTAGAAGGTATCGTGTCCCTTATCCCAACCCCACACAACTTACCGCATCTGCCGTCGCAGATGTCACTGGCCCCGGGAAATTCCCCAGGAGGGGGCTGTAACCCCTCCTACAAAGGAAGGGGCCTTGACCGCCTTTCCTTTACTTCCGGCGACCCATCCTTAGAAGGGACCGCCTCCCCATTGAGGGGCCAATGGCCACCTCTCCCGAGCGCTCCCATCCGTGTTGGGTGACGCCCACTCATAGGGATCTACTAATTAGTGCTCACCGATCATGACCTTACCGCCACAGGCCCGGATAGTTGACCGGCTATCCGGGCCCCCCACCAAAAACTCCTAGCTAAAGGTCATGTTCCAACGTTTTCAACCATGCTAAGAAGTCTCCTATGAGTAACTCATTTCCCACCCGAGACAAATGCACACCATCCCCCATATACATACTGTCATCATTAATACAACCGTGCGGGATAGAATGCAATGTCCTGGAACGGAACAACCTACTCATTTTATTGTTAAATTTCCTAACAGAACGGTTCAAAGCAGGGATCGAAATAGCCCCCCGCCACACTTTTCGTGGGATCATATGAGACCACGCAATTATGCACCCCGGAACTTTCCTCGCCAACCAACTTACGGTGGAAAGCATTGCCTCCAGGAGAAGTCGTCTACCGGTGGTGACCAAATCATTGCCCCCTAAATGTACTATGACTATAGACGGCGGTGACCTCATCCGCCCTAACAAACCCTCAAAATAAGCTTGAAACTGGTCAATACAGAGACCGCCCCTTCCGTAGAAGGACATCCTGTACCCGTATTCCCCAGCTACGTGAATCATGTCACCTGCTTTGAATACGTCTGCGGCACGCCTCACGTATGAGTGGCCCACGACCCACACCTCCTTTCTCACAGCCGGTGATGTCTGACCGCTGGCCCGGTGTTGGGTCGACTGCATAGTCCGCCCCGCCTCGAAGGCTTGCGTAACTGAAAACCAAACAAAAGACAAGAAGCGTGAGTACATTGTTACAGCTTCACAACATGTGCAACCGCACATACCTCTTATAACAATTGGAGGACCAACGCCCCACTCGTTTTACTTGTTCCACATTCAGACCCCTGGCTGCAGCTTCAGTGGCAGCCCCTATCCGAAAGGAGTGGGTCCCAAACTCACACGGGTCCAAGCCTGCTGCGGAAATTGACATCGCGAGCACCCGCTGAAACTGAAACTTTGTCAGTGGGGTGGCGTCCGCGTGTCTCAACATTGTCCCCCCCCATGCTGCCACCCTTCGTGCTAGGTAATCCTCTAAACACCTCACCGGACACATGGAGGACCCTGGAATCCTGCGAATGACTATGCAGTCTCCCACCCCACTCTGATCGGTTTTCGACTTGACAAAGGATACCGTCATAGTCTCACCCCTAATCTGAACGTGTTCCCGGCACAAACCCCCCGCCACGTCCCGCTTGTTCCTTGCCACCAGCTCACTTAACCTCATAGCCCCGTGAAATGCAAGCGTAAAAGCGGCTCGGAACAAACAGGCCTCGAACTGAGACGAGCATATGTCGGGGAGTGTGGCCAGCAACTGGGACAACCTATCCAGACCTATCGGGCGCCTCTCATCTACTCTGCGACCCTCAAGGCGTTGCCACCCACGCAGCGCTTTCTGTACAGCAAAAGACGCTGTCGGGTCCTGGATATTATGAGCCCTGGCAACAAAGGAGATGGCAGCACGATGCCTCTGGGCTGTAGCCACCGACTTCCCAGCCTTACGCAAGGACATCAGAAAATGTACCACCCAATCCTCGTGGCCCCAAAGTCCCCCTCTCTCCGTCCCCAAAAAGGCCAAATAAGCCCGAAACGCCCCTTCGTATGCCTTCCTCGTCCTTGGTGCTAGACTCTCTCCCACGAGGTAACGAAGTTCGGGGCACCGAGAGACCAGAGAGCTTCGGGAAAGGGTGCTGGCTCGGGATCCGCTGAGGGAAGGAAACCCGAGAAAGCCTGCATTTGAAAACGAGACAGTGCATCAGCAGCCTGATTCAACACCCCCGGGACATGTTTTGCTCTGAATACCACGTTCAGTTGCATACACAATAGGACAATTTCTTTAAGCAGCCTCAAAATCATTTTACAGCGTGCTGCCTGACTATTAATGCATTCTACAACGGTCATATTGTCAGACCAGAATATGACAGAATGATTCTTAAATCCATCGGGCCAGGATCTGAGGGCCACCAAAATAGGAAACAGCTCAAGGAAAGCAATATTACTCGTCAGCCCCCCATCGTGCCACCATGTTGGCCACTTTTGTGCTGACCATTTCGTGCCGAAGATGGCGCCGAAACCCATGCTTCCCGCCGAATCGGTCCATAGACCAAGCTCTTCAGAGGTCAAGGCCGGTTTGTTCCAGACGACTCGACCATTGAAATCCGCCAAAAATGCCAACCAAATACGCATGTCTTGGCGGACCTCGGCCGATAACCTTGTGCGATGGTGACCCTCCTTTAGGCCGACCATCGCCTGTGCAATCGACCGGGAGAAGGGGCGGGCCATCGGGATCACCCTTAAGGCAAAATTCAACTTCCCCACCAATTGCTGTAATTGATGCAGCGTAACTTTAGATGCAGTGCTACACATTTGCAAGGCTGTCTTGAATTTCGATACTTTGGAAGCTGGTAAACGAAAACAACCCTCACTAGAGTCCAACTCGATCCCGAGGAACTCGAGGCAAGTCGTGGGACCCACTGTTTTACCTGGTGCCAACGGCACGCCAAATTGATTCATTAAAACACAAAATTCAGTCAAGGCCCGGGCACATTCATCATCCCCAGCGGCCCCAAGGAACAGAAAGTCATCGAGGTAATGCATCACATTCCGAGAACCTGTTTTCTTCGTGTAAACCCATTGCAGAAAACTACTGAATTTCTCGAAATAAGCACAAGATATCGAGCACCCCATTGGCATACACCTGTCCATGTAATACAAACCTTGAAACATGAATCCCAATAAACGTTGGTCATCCGGGTATACCGGGAGCAAACGGAACGCTGACTCGATATCTGATTTCGCCATCAGCGTCCCGGGCCCCAGGCGATTCAAAATGGCCACGGCCTCATCGAATGATGCGTACCGCACCGAACATATCTCTGGATTAATTGCATCGTTTACAGAAAGGCCATGAGGGGCCGATAAATTGTGAATCAATCGAAACTCACCCGGGTCCTTCTTGGGGACCACCCCTAAAGGAGAACAAACAAAGTTCGGTACCGGGGGGGCAGGAAACGGGCCGGCTACCCGACCTCGGCTAACCTCTTTCCGGATCTTATCCTGTACTACAGTGGTATGCTGCAAGACGGAAAGTTGATTTTTGCACGTCCCGACACCCTGAAAGTTACCCACCGGGATGCGGAAACCATATAAAAAACCGTTTCGTAGCACCCCAGCAGAAGTACGATCAGGGTATTCGCTGAGCCAGGGAGTCATCGCCAGGGTATCAATCGGGGTTGGTAGAGGCGCCCCTCGGACTATATTAGACCTGTTTAGCGCCTCCTCTCCCCCCATTTTCACCCGATTTGGCTCTGCACGAGGACTCAGGATGGGGTGCCCCACAACCACTACATTCGTGTTTGAACTTACAAGATCCCGGGGGCCTAGTACATTTGCTTCTGTTGAAATTGAAACAGAACCCCCTCTTTCCTGTATTGCCGGCGGGTCTCGGGTAATCGTCCGTACCCGTACCCGACCGAAAGGGCGTCCCCCCGTTTTGGCGGGAGGACTCACTAACAACACTCCCCACCAATGGCACTTTCAACATTCCCGACTCTTTCATCTTATTCCATGTTAAAGAATCGTAACAGTCCCATGTTAAACTTTTGTTATGCTCCATCGCTTTCCTGAAAAGATTGTCATAACAAAACCATTGGTTTCCTTGGTGTGATGTCGAGTACCCCATAATTCGTGACTGATATACTGGAAATTCCGGGAGCAAATCAGGCCTACGTTCCCCCAAAATTGCCGTGAAAATTCCCCAAGCGTTACCCCAGTTACCAATATTTTCATTCACTTTAAAGGCGGCCATTTTTGCGCGCCAAACACTCGGATGCATCAGATCCTTTTGACCCTTAACAGTTTCCACCTCATAGTGATCAACGAGCAGGGAGAAAATGTTAACGTATTCCCCCGCCCAAATCTTTTCCTTTATTGGCAAAGGAACATGTTGCCCCAATCTTTCCCTACGAGAGGGTGTTGACTCATCCCTTGCAATCGGCAATGGCCGCTTACCTGCACCGGACGCTGCTGCCGTCCCTTGGGGCTTGTCTGTCGCCGCATCCGGCGCGGGCACCTTGGCTGTATCATGTTTCTCGCGCAACTGCTTCATGAGAGCTTGCGCTTCGGTAGCCATGGCGCCCCCCTTACTGTCCCCCAACCATGCTGCCAATTGTGCCGCCAACTCGGGAGGCATATCTCCGGCAGGCGTCGGGGTGACTATCACGGGAATCGGAATCCCCTCATCCGGTACCGGGGCCGGTACCGGGGCTGGCGCCTCGAGCGGAGAACAGGGAACCGGGACGTCTCCCCCGACCGGCCCCCTTCTCGGCTTCTTTGGCCTTCCTCCGGCCGGTGGACGCCCCGATCCCTCCTCGCCGTCTCGCTCCGCCAACCGCTTCTTAATTTCGGACATGTCCTTCATGAGTGCCCGAACCAACTGGTCAGTCGACATTCTCTTTGCTCCTTTCTTGGGCATCCTTCCGACGAAGTATCTAAAAGACAAAGAGAGAGATTAAAACGCTCAAAATTGGCTCTTCGTTCTGTCCCGAGCTCACGTGCAGCGAGGAGGTGCAGCTTCAGAGCACAAGAACAAGAGGATGTCTTCTGGTCTTGCGTCCCTTTTTATCCGTCTTCAGGGCGGGCGTATACCCGCCCCTGCCTGCCCCTGAGGGCGTGGCTGGCTGCGTCGGTGTCTTAGGCCAGCCCACTCTAGGGCGGGAACGAGCGCGCCCCAGCTACGCCGCTTCGGGCATACCAGCTGAGACGCGCCTCCCGCCCAAAATGGCTTCCCGGGGGGATCGAGGCACTCGTCCATAAGTTCGGGGGGACCGATTCGGTCGCCCCTTTCCAAGATAAGGGCAAAGGGATCAGTGCCAGGGACAGAGTTCAGCTTATTGTTAGGGATAGAGTGAGATAATGTTAGGGATAGAGTGAGCTAATGCTTATTTTTAAATTTAAAATTAGATGTTCGGTAATTGCAAAAGCAAAGCAATTTTCTCAAGTTCAAAGAGAGGGACATGCGAAATCCTGCCGAATAATGCCGGCTGCAGTCCTTAACTTGTAAAAGATTAAGTGCCAGGGCCTAATGTTTTTCTAAACAGCATGCCGGTACTGCTGCCAAACATAGGTACCGTATTGCTAAATACCTTGGTTCTATTGTATTTATTGTGCCTCATACCTCTTTTTTCCACTACATTAACCGCTGTGCCCCTTTACCTCAATCTTACAGGTTCTCTTTCATTAACTTTCTTCCTTTGCCACCGTTTTCCGTCTTTCTTTGCTGTCCCCACCCCCTTTTCGACCTTTCTATCTCTGGGACATAGTCGGATGATAAAAAAGGTTTTCCTGCAATAGAGAACATGACCTTCCAAGGTCATGTCTGTGATAGACAGTCCAAGGGCTTTTAGGCGCTAGGTCTTAGATTCATTCGAAGACAGAGGTGATCCTTTGACCACAAACGAAGAAGCAGTGTGTTTTTCAAAAAATCGATATTTGTTGTCAAACATACCCTCAACAAACTGGTTTTCTTTGGAGCTTCTAGAAAGAGGTGACACTTGAAATCACGTGACACCTTGTTTATCTTTTACACATTCTACTGATACAGAAAATCCAATTATTCAAAAGGAATTGAAGCAAGAATAAAGTTCTTCAAATTCAAGAAATCCCAGTACTGGAAACATGGTGTCCCAGAGCCTCGAAGCCATCTGGACAGCCTACCTAGAAGTCTCAAACGATTAACGTGCTCTAAAGGCACTATATGACAAGGATAACTAAGTAGTTGTGATTCAATAATACCCCTGGCTAAAATGAGACATTTAATTTCCCAGTAGGTCTTTTTGCTGATGCCTGAGTAGGGTATCCTGCAAGGTGGCACCTACTGCGTGTGGGTGTTTACTGGACCTGTCGTAAACCCCACATGGGATTTAAAATTCATCAGCATGATTAACTTGCTGCTCGTCTTGAAATATGTGAATACCACATCTATGAAACTACAATAGGGCAAAAAAATAAAAACAACTCTGCCAATCGAATTCCATCATTAGTGCTGCTTTTTTTTATAAGGAATCGAGCAAAGGGTATTTGCACCGGGTCAACCCTGGAAGCTGACCCGCTGCACTCGTCTCTTACCCTTTATGTCATAAGTGGATATATATATATACCAGGTTTCCTTCGCTTTTCATATGTGAAATATGGGTCTGTGTTTGAGGCAAATTCGATTTCATGGAAGCCAAAAATAAAGCAAATTGGGTTGCACTTTTTTTTGTCCAGTGCAAAGTTTCTGTGAGATGACCTGGTCTCAAAACAATGGGTTGCTTTTCATTCAGTCCTGGGTTACACCTTCACATCAGTAACGTTTACAATGCAGCTGAGCCTCCCATTGGGCACTGTGGACTGTTGGTACATGAAAGGCAAATTTCAGGTGCCAGAAAGCATGCTTAGGGGCTAGCAAACACGTCACAATTGTTTGTAAAATGTACATGTCATGGCTGGACGGGAGGTGTGCTATGCTGCATTCAATGAGGTTCGAAGGTTACTGCCCCAACACTTTGGCATTTGGGATAAAGAAATGCCCGCCTCAAATTCTAGCATGGTAGGAAATCATCTTTCACTATAAATGCTCCAGACTCACAACTCACCACCTACTGGTCATTATGTGCGCTGAGGGGTCAGCTCACTATTAAACGAGGAAGTCTATGCAATGTGGATTTCTGCCTACATTTGCATAGGTTATTGACCAATCCCTTTCCTAATCTCATCTAGGGCCACTATACCTAATTGGTTGGCACCTAGCGAGTTAGATTCACGTTTTTAATTGCAGTAGGGGACCCCCAGAATAAAGTAGTTTCCGGTACCCTCTACTACATTTTAAATCACCTCCTAGGCTACACGCTATATCACCCGCACACCCGCACTTCACCATAAGGCAGTTGGATTTAAAAGATCTCCGCCAAAGAGCCCCTCTCAGAGGTGAGCCCATCGGGGATTGCACCGCCTCCCCGACGAGGAGCAACGCCAATGATGAAGCATGACACCCATATGGGTGTGTGAGGCAAATACATCCAACAAAATGGATGCCCAAAGGTGTCATATCTGCACCTCCGGCCACGCCAGATACACACAATCCCTTTCCTAAGGAACAGTTCAGCAACCCACTTTGTTTACCTACATTTGCATAGGTCTCCTCATATTTCAGGATTCACAAAATCGTAAGGATTATTTCCAGGCAGACTACTTCCTCACACTTACTCCTATGTATTCTCGACTATGCGACAATTATCTGTGGCAGAAATGTGTATTTTCACGAAATACTTTTTCTCCTCTTTTTCTATAACTGCAAACATGGTACAATCTAAAGAAAAGAACAACGCAGAGGAAATAGACCATTTTGTGACAGAACAATGGAAGCAGAAGATGGAAGCCCTGCTATCCGAGCAATGGGAGAGAAGAAAAGGGCCTTTTCCGTGACATAACAATGGAAGAAGATATAGGCCTTTCTATGATAGAACAATGGAAGAGAAGAAGAGGGTCTGTTTCCATGACATAACAATGGAAGAAGAAAAAGGCCTTTCTTTGATAGAACAATGGAAGAGAAGAACAGGGTATTTTCCGTGACATAACAATGGAAGAAGAAAGAGGCCTTTCTATGATAGAACAATGGTACAGAAGGAAAGAAACTATTCTAAGACAGGACCAGTCCCAGCCAAACTGCAAGGCCATGTTTCCTCTATATAGAAGCACAAGTAAACCCAGACTAGTTTCGAATTAATTGGGCTGCATCAGTGAGGCATAGTTTGAGTCCTGTGGCAGAGTGAACACAGGACCCACTTATGGACATAACCGTTGCACTTATGGTATTGCGCTGAGGAAACCACAAAGGGGAGGGATGGGATGCTTTCGAAGTCTTAGCTATTGGCAGCCACTCTACTCTTCTCATCTTTCCTTAGCCAGAGACTAGCTATATGCAAATCAGGTTCTTGCAACCACGTCTGGGCTTACAATTGGGTACATCCAGACTGGATCCCATGTCACAGTGTCAAAGAACACAGACTTCCTCATAAGACAAAAGCAGGAGAAATCAACCTGGGTTAGCTGGTCTGCCTGATCGAGGGGACCTGCCTCTTAATTTGTGCCAGGCTGCCCCTTTTAGAGTAGGACCAGAGCTGACATGCATATTGCTGGTGTTTGTCAGAAGTGGCATTTTAGATGAAAATTGAAACTTTAGCAAACATTCTATACATTACATTTGGCTCGGTGGTCTATAGCATTTTTGCATGCCTGTTGTGACAGCCCATTTCAAGATAGGGACCGGCCTCCGACTCCTTTCATCTCCATAACCTGGTCTTTCTTGATTTTTCCACACAGTGTGAAAATAACGAAAAGTGATGAAAGAAATGTTGAATTAGTCTCAGCCACTGGCAATCACTCTGAACCCTTTTCTAGACCATCGTTTTTCGGCCACTGTACCATTCTAGACAGAGACAAGCCTTATCCAAAACAGTCTTGGTCTTGCTCCAATAGGAACAGATCAGCCTGAACTACCAGCCTAGGTCCCCTCCAGAAGGGAACACAAGCAACCCCAGACCAGTTTCGACCTACTTGGGTCTCATCAGTAAGGTATAGCTTGCGTCCTATGGTACAGGGAGCCCGGGACCTACGTCTGGGCATTCCTATCATACTAAGGGCATCTACTGCAAAAACAACAAGGTGACGGAGGGAATTCTTGCAAGAGATGGCCACTGGGCCTGCAGATGTCTCTAGATTTGGAAGATGAAGTACAACCGAGATGGCGGTGGTAATATCCTAAACCATCCTGATGAACACTACTCCATCTGTCAAGCACTAATTCAGGCCGTTAGTGTTTAGAAGTGAGAGACCGTTGGAGATGTTCTCTTTAATATGCAGCTAACTCTGGGCACTGGAGTTAGAATGTTTAGGTCTTATTTACTTTTCATGAATATATTGTTGATCAAGCAATGGACAGATGCAAATGGAATAAGGGAATTATGTGGCTGCTGCATTTAAGACATAATTATGCCTTTAAATGACTTACCACATAATTTGACTCATCACACCAAACAGAAGAAGCACCCTAGTTATACTTTGAGTCTAAAGAAAACATTTGACACTGGGCCTAATATCCCAAAACTGAGTCTACATACAGAGTTACAACGGAAATGTTTTCATCAAGTCCAAAGAGCATCATGAGACGTGTGTTCTCAATGTTCATTCTTTAAATGCTTTGCTTTCACTTTAAAATGGAAAAAAGACACAGCCAACGTGTTTCGCCCCAACACATGGGGACTTCTTCAGGGAACAAGATTAGAAGGCTTGTCCTAAGCCCATAGAATAGACTAATACACATAATTCTTCCCTGATGAAGTTCAGTGTATATAGCCGATACTAGTATAAGCGCGACACAAGATTTATTAGCTGTGAGATTTTTGGGGTATGGGTGCACTTTCAAAGTGTTCACAGAGGCAATTCACAGCATGTAATCCATGTGTAAGGGCTCCATATCATTGGATGTGTGTACTGTGTAAAAGAACTTGCCTTATAATTTGCACAACTCAACAGAAACATTGGGTATACACCTGTTACAACGCATTTTTTACAACGCACTACCACTACAACGCAGGCATTACAACGCATACCATTACAATGCATTGCGCTGCGGGGCGCTCTAGGATAGGGAATACGTATAATTTACTATCCAACACCTTCCCTAGGGTCCACGGGGACTGGAGTTAGAATAGTAAATTATACTTACCACTATCCAGCACCTCAAAGCGCTATGCGTTGTAACGGTATGCGTTGTAAATACCGCGTTGTAATGGTATGCGGAGTAAAAGTATGCGTTGTAACGTCATACATCCGAAACATTGTTTCTAGCTCAAATAGATAAAAATAATTCCAGAGAATGTCACATAATGCCACATGATTTAAATTTTCTTTCTGCATATTTCAGGTAATCTCCATTACTACATAATTATAACAGCCCTTGCAAAGTATGATTCTTCAGAAAGGTTTGGAGGTTTTCATAATAAAGATGAAAACAGGACCCAAACTTTTTTTTCCAAATGTCATCGGTCCTGTGAAATATGTGTTTTTCACACCACTGCATTTTGTGAAATAAAAATGCCAGTGTCGGTCGCCATAAACAAAGGGTGGTGGGGTGGGTGGGGTCACGTGAGGGAGGTAAGAAATATTTAAAAAAATAAACTTACCATTTTCTGCCGGCCGCCTCTCCTCTTCTTCTTGGGTCCCAGCAGCCCCTGGGAGACTCCCTGTCCAATCCATGCGCTGCAGAGCAGCACGGTGATTGGTCTGAGCAGGCAGAAAAGACGCCCTGCTCAGACCAGGAAGTCTGTGGTGTTTCTCCAGCCAGGCTGCTGAATGCAGCTGTGCTGGAGAAAATCCAAGTGCGCATGTGTGTTTTAGTCAGCCTGAGACGGCCGGCCAAACACACATGAGCACTTAGGGAATGGAGTGCTCTAGCACGCCTCCTCCCCCCTCCCATGCCTCGGCCCCGCCCCTTCCAACACTGCTGGCTACGAGCTGGCAAATGTAAAAGAAAATGATGCAAGAACATTTTTTTATGTTACATTTGCTGGCTCTGAGCCAGGCAGTGGGGCGACGCTTCACTGCCACTGCGGAGGAGACACCACTGAAAAATACCCAGACATGTAACGTGGCTCATTTGGAGTGAAAGTACACTGTTGGTCCAAACTGGGTACTTAGTTTCTCTGGCTGACCTAGTCTCACCTGAGTATTTGCTGAGTAAATGCATGTGATAACAGGTAGCGGATTTCCATTCATGTTCATTCTTTATAATTTGGATGAAAGCTTCTACCTGTTTATAAAATCAAAAGCATACATAAATTCACATAATGCCACCAAAAGTGGAATCTTCCTTGCTGTATTCCCTAACTAAAAGAAAGTAGGCAAACACCAAAACAACATCCAAATGCCCTTTCCTAATACAAATAAAAAATGTTTCATCAGGTCCTAAAGTTGTTTCCAGATGATAGTGCAAATGATTTTAGAGTCACTCCCTACCAGGCTCATCTGTCAGTACACCCAGACTCTGTGTGGATCTCTTGGAAACTGGCTCTGCTGTGGGTCTAGATCCCCAGCCAACATACTGTAGCTTCCTCGGTTTTCTCATATGTGACCTTGAATGGAAAATATAACCTTAAAATTGCTGCCCTACTCACTTTTGCCTTTCCTGGCTTCCCTTCCTATCCCCACAAAGCATAGGATGCAGTGAAGTACATCTGCACCTGCCCATAGGTGGCTGCTTCTGTGAAGAACATGAAACAGGGAAACGAGAGACTAGGGCCACGACTACCAGCTGTGCGGAGTGAAATACCGATGTAGCATTCCATTCTATTCAATTGTGGGTGGACAACATCCTGTCCAACAACCCAAAGTACAGCAGTCCCCAACCTTCCTTGTAGAGGACACAGTTCTGATGGTTTCAGGGGTCTGGTTGGGGGGTGCCTGGTGTCTTGGTACAGTTACTGGCCGCCTAGCTGTTGGAGGGTAGTGGCTGCTCAGAGTGCCAGCCCACCCTGATACACTTAGTCACAATCTAGAGTTTCTAAAGGCAGAGCGCACACAGGGAAGGTCTTGCTTCCTAAGGCAGAACAAGCAAGGAAAAAGCTTGAGACTGTGCAAGTTCGTGGGGCTGGGACCAAGAGTTCAAACGGTAAGTTCTTCAACAGGGCACACTTCCCCAGCTACAGATGGTAATTGGAAGGACTTAGAAGCTCCATCGCACAGGGCAGGGGTCAGGGCAAAGCAGTAACCCTTGCAATCACATTCAGGAGCTTCCTTAGTCTCTCTTGATGTGGATGTGCAGCAAGTGTCCTTATCTTGAGCAGCTACCTGGAGTCTCCTTTGATCTCTCGCTTCCACAATCCTCACAGATAGCGTGTTCTCTGCTGATATGCGACCTGATGAGCTGAAGTCCATCTCCTTCCATCAGACTGGTAAATTCCTTTGTTCCACAGACAATCTGTCACAGAAACACCTTCGCGAGTGGAGACCCTGATCCCGGGTCTTGAAGAGGGAATGGTAGTCAAGGGATCACACATCTGGATTTCAGCACCCTCAACCATGCTGGTGTGTCTGATCTTTTCTGAAAATGACAAAAGCGTAGAACGATCCAATTTCTGATTAGTCCAGTCTTTTATCATCCATTGATGGACAGGCTCATCCAATCAAGGGGGTATGCTACTATGGAATCCTGAGAGCTTCTTCAATCCTGGAACATATTTCCTGCATGTTTCCTGCATGATGAGCGAATGAGCAGAGCCTGCTGCCCTTCTCTCTGGACTCTGGGTTCCTTTCTTTGCTATCCCCAAAGGAGGAATAAGAATACATAATAAATAAATTCAGACAGCAGGCCCATACGATCACCCAGCAAAAAGGGAGGAAATCGTCCCAGCAAAGGGAGTCTGAGCTAAACACAGATAACTTCTGGTCCCTTCCACAACTAACCAAGCTTCTACAAGAACAAGCATTTGCAATGCAATAGGTCTCACATTAATTAAGTTTCAGCTATTGACATTGCTAAATATTGCAACAAGAGTCTATAAATTTTAGGCCAAAAAAATGTGTATTTGTTTTTGAAGCAATGGTGCATGCTGCGCTTTAGATAAATATGTTTAAAAGTAAAGCGCAAAATGCGATGCAGGGTGCCCTACGGAATTAGTTTTATTTATTAAATTGTTTACTTACGTTCAATTATCCATACTCCATTTTTTAGCACTCCCCACCCTTCCCCTCCCCCGCCCCACCTCTCCGCCCCACCAAAACTCCCTCCACGGGCCGTGGCTGATTGTGTGGAGTGCATGTTGTATTCAGTAAAGTGTAATTGTATGGCGTGTCATCATGTGGCACTGAGTGGTATTGTTTGGAGTGTATGTTGCATTGAGTGCAGTGTAATTATGTAGCATATAATAATGTGGCACTGAGTGGTATTGTGTGGAGTGTGTGTTGCATTCATTAGAGTGTATTATGTGGTTTGTAATTATGTGGCACTCAGTGGTATTTGGAGTGTATGTTGCATTGAGTGCAGTGTAATTATGTTGCATATAACTATGTGGCACTGAGTGGTATTTGGAGTGTATGTTGCATTGAGAGCTGTGTAATTATGTGGCGTGTAATTGTGTGGCACTCAGTGGTATTTAGACTGCATGTTGCATTGAGTGCAGTGTAATTATGTGGTTTGTAATTATGTGGCACTGAGTGGTATTTGGAGTGTATGATGCATTGAGTGCAGTGTAATTATGTAGCATATAATTATGTGAATCTGAGTGGTATTGTGTGGAGTGTGTGTTGCATTCAGTAGAATGTAATTATGTGGCGTGTAATTATGTGGCACTGAGTGGTATTTGGAGTGTATGTTGCATTGAGTGCAGTGTAATTATGTGGCGTGTAACTATGTGGCACTAAGTGGTAGTTGGAGTGTATGTTGCATTGAGTGCAGTGTAATTATGTAGCATATAATTATGTGGCACTGAGTGGTATTGTGTGGAGTGTGTGTTGCATTCAGTAGAATGTAATTATGTGTCGTGTAATTATGTGGCACTGAGGGGTATTTGGAGTGTATGTTGCATTGAGTGCAGTGTAATTATGTGGCGTGTAACTATGTGGCACTAAGTGGTATTTGGAGTGTATGTTGCGTTGAGCGCAGTGTAATTATGTAGCATATAATTATGTGGCACTGAGAGGTATTGTGTGGAATGTATGTTGTATTCAGTTGAGTGTAATTGTGTGGCTTGTAATTATGTGGCCCTGAGTGGTATTGTTTGGAGTGTATGTTGCATTGAGTGCAGTGTAATTATGTAGCATATAATTATGTGGCACTGAGTGGTATTGTGTGGAGTGTGTGTTGCATTCAGTAGAATGTAATTATATGGCATGTAATTATGTGGCACTGAGTGGTATTTGAAGTGTATGTTGCATTGAGTGCAGTGTAATTATGTGGTGTGTAACTATGTGGCACTAAGTGGTATTTGGAGTGTATGTTGCATTGAGTGCAGTGTAATTTTGTGGCATGTAACTATGTGGCACTGAGTGGTATTTGGAGTGTATGTTGCTTTGAGTGCAGTGTAATTATGCGGCGTGTAATCATGTGTCACTGAGTGGTACTGTCTGGAGTGTATGTTGCATTGAGTGCATTGTAATTATGTGGCGTGTAATTATGTGGCACTGAGTGGTAACTAGAGTGTATATTGCATTGAGTGCAGTGTAATTATGTGGCGTGTAATTATGTGGCACTGAGTTGTATTTGGAGTGTATGTTGCATTGAGTGCAGTGTAATTATGTGGTGTGTAATTATGTGTCACTGAGTGGTACTGTCTGGAGTGTATGTTGCATTGAGTGCAGTGTAATTATGTGGCGTGTAATTATGTGGCACTGAGTGGTATTTGGAGTGTATGTTGCATTGAGTGCAGTGTAATTATGTGGCGTGTAATTATGTGGCACTGAGTTGTATTTAGAGTGTATGTTGCATTTAGCGCAGTGTAATTATGTAGCATATAATTATGTGGCACTGAGTGGTATTGTGTGGAGTGCATGTTGTATTCAGTAGAGTGTAATTATGTGGCACAGAGTGGTATTGTTTGGAGTGTATGTTGCATTGTGTGCTGTGTAATTATGTAGCATATAAATATGTGGCACTGAGTGGTATTTTGTGGAGTGTGTGTTGCTGAGCAGCCAGGAAATACAGAACTTTTTCAATTATTTTGCACACAAACAAGCAGAGAAACACTCAAAGAAACTTAACTTTGCCTGTCTCAGCACTGTATCACACAACTACCGCAAACTGTATCAATTTATTTCATAGATTGAATAAGTTACACCAAAAGCCAGAAGGCTTCAGTAGACATGATCTGTGGAAATGTTCGAGCCCTTCTCCTGTGCAATACTCTGATAGAGTACTGAGGGCTAGTGAGATCTCCGTTTGTCCTGCTCCAAATAAATACAGAAGTGGAGAACGACAGAAAGAAGGAAGGTGGTGAAGGAGGAGAATGCCAGAGCGCACAAGAGGAATGGAAAGAGGGGGCATAGGGAAGAGGGAAGGGAGAGGATTAGCGGGACAACGAAAAGCGCAGATTATAAAATAGTGAAAGTAACAAGAGACTAGGTTTTAACAAAACGCCAGAAGATTCACGCGTGGATGCACCACACACTGCAGTGAGAAGGTCTGAGCAGCCAGGCACATACGATGGGGGGTAGGGGGGGGGGGGGGAGCACATTCCTTTGAAGTGTTTGAAGTCTGATGCCGGCTGCAAGCAAACCAGCATGAGTGGGGAGAGAGGCTCACAGGCTGCCAAATGGTGTGCGATGTGCATGTGCCCGCACACATGCACTGTAGGCACTCCATCTTTGGGTGCATTTTTGAGAACCCTTGCTTAAGTCTCGCTGAGAACGCATGCGCATTCGCTCAGCGAGACCTAAAAAGGGAAGGATACTGGGAAGCTGGACTTTCCAGCAGCACAGATACCAGCAAAGATTACCTTAAACACAATGGCCCACTAATACATCCTCACCCAGTGAACACACTCAATCTCAGCACACACTTGCTAGAAATAACAGAGGCAAAAATAACCTAGGTAAGGGAGATTACACAAACATTGACAGGAGGGAGCTAATAGACAATCCCTTCCATGTGGTATAAGTACCCCGAGTAAAGATTAATTGCACCATCACTTTCAGTCCACCATAGCCTAGCTAGAGAGGCCAATAGCCACTCTCTGAAAACAAGTGATATTCCTTACATACCCCTGTGAACTCAGAGCTAAGCTCTAGGGTCCCAATCCATGTAAACAGGGAGACCCTCTCTGGACACCTGTAATGTTATTGTTCACTGAGGCAGAAATAAAAAACAAAACCTACAGAAATTTTCCAGTGACTTGCTAGGAGATAAACAGGCAGGACGCACACTCTCAATAGCCACTAAGAAGACTTGAGAGTGGAAGGCAGATCTCTCCACCAATCATGCTTTGGAACGTAGATACGTCTGCAGGGCAAAGTTCTGAAATTATGTCTGGAATCTATGAACCTCCCTATGCCTGGTCCTGTTTAAAGTTAAAAGATGCAGTGCTGGCTAAAGAAAGTAGGACACTGGGTTTAACTGTCATAAATTATTCAGCACTCGTACTCGACTTGTATGGCCGAGATACCCGCCACCCCCTCTCAACACAATCCCCAAAAGGAGGGAAACTGGAAACAGTTCTTGAAGTTTTTGGAAGTGGGATGGAGTGACCATCCCGGCCGTATTTATTAAAACAAAATTAAAAAAACATTAAACGTTTCATGTTATGTACAATTTCATTACCACATTGCGATGTTTGGCTAACCTTAACAGATTCTCTAATACAGAGGTTCTCCTAGCCGAACTAGCATCATACAAAACATTTTCTTGACATATTGAAATTGTACATCCTAACGTTTAAGGGCCAACGGCAAGGTCATAACCGGTGTCAAGATCCCTAACCAGACTTACCCCTCCCACTTGGGAGGGGCGACAGCACGGAGGCGTACCTCAAGTGCAACTACTACCAATTTCCCTTGACTTGACGGGGGCACCTAAAAACTCGACGCCAGTTAAAGGTCGTTCGAATACTCGTGTGAGGTATCTAGAAGGTATCGTAGACCTTATCCCAACCCCACACAACTTACCGCATCTGCCGTCGCAGATGTCACTGGCCCCGGGAAATTCCCCAGGAGGGGGCTGTAACCCCTCCTACAAAGGAAGGGGCCTTGACCGCCTTTCCTTTACTTCCGGCGACCCATCCTTAGAAGGGACCGCCTCCCCATTGAGGGGCCAATGGCCACCTCTCCCGAGCGCTCCCATCCGTGTTGGGTGACGCCCACTCATAGGGATCTACTAATTAGTGCTCACCGATCATGACCTTACCGCCTACCAAAATAAATACGACAGTGCTAACTAAACCTAAGAATACATTGGCCACTATGCCCGAAAGAGCATGCTTAAAAAATCAACACTATATCTGAATCATTTTAATGGCAAAACGTACTCAAAACAGACCATTCTTTATTATACTCAACATCAACATGACACTACAACCTGCAAACGAAAGAGAAGCAGAATTAATCAACTTTATTACAAACAACTGGCTGTCTTCAGGGGCTGGTGGGTGGGTCAAAATTGGCTCTTCGTTCTGTCCCGAGCTCACGTGCAGCGAGGAGGTGCAGCTTCAGAGCACAAGAACAAGAGGATGTCTTCTGGTCTTGCGTCCCTTCTTATCCGTCTTCGGGGCGGGCGTACACCCGCCCCTGCCTGCCCCGAGGGCGTGGCTGGCTGCGTCAGTGTCTAGGCCAGCCCACTCTAGGGCGGGAAAGGGCGCGCCCCAGCTACGCCGCTTCGGGCATACCAGCCGAGACGCGCCTCCCGCCCAAAATGGCTTCCCGGGGGGATCGAGGCACTCGACCATACGTTCGGGGGGACCGAGTGGTCGCCCCTTTCCATATGGCCGAGATACCCGCCACCCCCTCTCAACACAATCCCCAAAAGGAGGGAAACTGGAAACAGTTCTTGAAGTTTTTGGAAGTGGGATGGAGTGACCATCCCGGCCGTATTTATTAAAACAAAATTAAAAAAACATTAAACGTTTCATGTTATGTACAATTTCATTACCACATTGCGATGTTTGGCTAACCTTAACAGATTCTCTAATACAGAGGTTCTCCTAGCCGAACTAGCATCATACAAAACATTTTCTTGACATATTGAAATTGTACATCCTAACGTTTAAGGGCCAACGGCAAGGTCATAACCGGTGTCAAGATCCCTAACCAGACTTACCCCTCCCACTTGGGAGGGGCGACAGCACGGAGGCGTACCTCAAGTGCAACTACTACCAATTTCCCTTGACTTGACGGGGGCACCTAAAAACTCGACGCCAGTTAAAGGTCGTTCGAATACTCGTGTGAGGTATCTAGAAGGTATCGTAGACCTTATCCCAACCCCACACAACTTACCGCATCTGCCGTCGCAGATGTCACTGGCCCCGGGAAATTCCCCAGGAGGGGGCTGTAACCCCTCCTACAAAGGAAGGGGCCTTGACCGCCTTTCCTTTACTTCCGGCGACCCATCCTTAGAAGGGACCGCCTCCCCATTGAGGGGCCAATGGCCACCTCTCCCGAGCGCTCCCATCCGTGTTGGGTGACGCCCACTCATAGGGATCTACTAATTAGTGCTCACCGATCATGACCTTACCGCCACAGGCCGGATAGTTGACCGGCTATCCGGACCCCCCACAACTCCTACCTAAAGGTCATGTTTCCACGTTTTTAACCATGCTAAGAAGTCTCCTATGAGTAACTCATTTCCCACCCGAGACAAATGCACACCATCCCCTAAATACATACTGTCATCATTAATACAACCATGCGAGATAGAATGCAATGTCTTGGAACGGAACAACCTACTCACTTTGTTATTAAGTTTTCTAACAGAATGGTTCAAAGCAGGGATCGAAACAGCCCCCCGCCACACTTTTCGTGGGATCATATGAGACCATGCAATTATGCACCCCGGAACTTTCCTCGCCAACCAACTTACAGTGGAAAGCATTGCCTCTAGGAGAAGTCGTCTACCGGAGGTGACCAAATCATTGCCCCCTAAATGTACTATGACTATAGACGGCGGTGACCTCGTCCGCCCTAACAAACCCTCAAAGAATGCCTGAAACTGGTCAATACAGAGACCGCCCCTTCCGTAGAAGGACACCCTGTACCCGTATTCCCCAGCTACGTGAATCAAGTCACCTGCTTCGAATACGTCCGCGGCACGCCTCACGTATGAGTGGCCCACGACCCACACCTCTTTTCTCACAGCCGGTGATGTCTGACCGCTGGCCTGGTGTTGGGTCGACTGCATAGTCCGCCCCGCCTCGTA
This sequence comes from Lissotriton vulgaris, assembly GCF_964263255.1. Taxonomy (NCBI): domain Eukaryota; kingdom Metazoa; phylum Chordata; class Amphibia; order Caudata; family Salamandridae; genus Lissotriton; species Lissotriton vulgaris. The sequence goes on along the minus strand of NC_141693.1, from coordinate 248,677,233 downwards.
GGCTTGCGCAACTGAAAACCAAACAAAAGACAAGAAGCGTGAGTACATTATTACAGCTTCACAACATGTGCAACCGCACATATCTCTTATAACAATTGGAGGACCAACGCCCCACTCGTTTTACTTGTTCCACATTAAGACCCCTGGCTGTAGCTTCAGTGGCAGCCCCTATCCGAAAGGAATGGGTCCCAAACTCGCCCGGGTCCAAGCCCGCTGCGGTAATTGACATCGCAAGCACCCGCTGAAACTGAAATTTCGTCAGTGGGGTGGCGTCCGCGTGTCTCAACAATGTCCCTCCCCATGATGCCACCCTTCGTGCTAGGTAGTCTTCTAAACACTTTACCGGACACATGGAGGACCCTGGAATCCTGCGAATGACTATGCAGTCACCTATCCCACCTTGATCGGTCTTGGACCTGACAACGGATACAGTCATCGTCTCACCCCTGATCTGAACGTGTTCCCGGCACAAACCCCCCACCACATCCCGTTTGCTCCTTGCCACCAGCTCACTTATCCTCATTGCCCCGTGAAATGCGAGCGTAAAAGCAGCTCGGAACAAAAAGGCCTCGTACTGAGACGAGCATGTGGCGGGGAGTGTGGCCAGCAACTGGGACAACCTATCCAGACCTATCGGGCGCCTCTCATCTACTCTGCGACCCTCAAGGCGTTGCCACCCACGCAGCGCTTTCTGTACCACAAAAGACGCTGTCGGGTCCTGGATATTATGAGCCCTGGCAACAAAGGAAATGGCAGCACGATGCCTCTGGGCTGTAGCCACCGACTTCCCAGCCCTACGCAAGGACATCAGAAAATGTACTACCCAATCCTCATGCCCCCAAAGCCCCTCTCTCTCAGTCCCCAAAAAGGCTAAATAGGCCCGAAACGCCCCTTCATATGCCTTCCTCGTCCTTGGTGCTAGACTCTCTCCCACGAGGTGACGAAGTTCGGGGCACCGAGAGACCAGAGAGCTTCGGGAAAGGGTGCCGGCTCTGGGTCCGCTGAGGGAAGGAAACCCGAGAAAGCCTGCATTTGAAAACGAGACAGTGCATCAGCCGCCTGATTCATCACCCCTGGGACATGTTTTGCTCTGAATACCACGTTCAGTTGCATACACAATAAGACAATTTCTTTGAGCAGCCTTAAAATCATTGTACAACGTGCTGCCTGACTATTGATGCATTCTACAACGGTCATATTGTCAGACCAAAATATGACAGAATGATCTTTGAACCCATCGGGCCAGGTTCTGAGGGCCACCAAAATGGGAAACAGTTCAAGGAAAGCAATATTACTCGTCAGCCCCTCTTCATGCCACCATGTTGGCCACCTTTGTGCCGACCATTTTGTGCCGAAGATGGCGCCAAAGCCCATGCTTCCCGCTGAATCTGTCCATAGACCAAGCTCTTCAGAGGACATGGCTGGTTTGTTCCAGACGACTCGACCAATGAAGTCCGCCAGAAATGCTAACCAAATACGCATGTCCTGGCGGACCTCAGCCGATAGTCTCGTGCGATGATGACCCACCTTTAGGCCAACCATCGCCTGGGCAATTGAACGGGAGAAGGGGCGGGCCATTGGGATCACCCTCAGGGCAAAATTCACCCTCCCCACCAATTGCTGCAATTGATGCAGCGTAACTTTAGATGCATTTATACACATTTGCAGGGCTGCCCTGAATTTCGACACTTTGGCAGCTGGTAAACGAAAACAACCCTCACTAGAGTCCAACTCGATCCCCAGAAACTCGAGGCAAGTCGTGGGACCCACAGTTTTACCTGGTGCCAATGGCACGCCAAATTGATCCATTAACACACAAAATTCAGTCAAGGCCCGGCCACATTCGTCATCCCCAGCGGCCCCAAGGAACAGAAAGTCATCAAGGTAATGCATTACATTTCGGAAACCCGTGTCCTTCGTGAAGACCCATTGTAGAAAACTACTGAATTTCTCGAAATATGCACAAGATATAGAGCACCCCATCGGCATACACCTATCCATGTAATACGAACCTTGAAACATGAATCCCAGAAGACGCTGGTCGTCCGGGTGTACCGGGAGCAATCGGAACGCTGACTCGATATCTGATTTCGCCATCAGCGTCCCGGGCCCCAGGCGATTCAAAATGGCTACGGCCTCATCGAATGATGCGTACCGCACCGAACATACCTCTGGATCAATTGCATCGTTCACAGAAAGACCATGAGGAGCTGATAAATTGTGGATCAATCGAAACTCACCTGGGTCCTTCTTGGGGACCACCCCTAAAGGAGAACAGACAAAATTCTGTACCGGGGGTACACTAAACGGGCCGGCGACCCGACCTCGGATAACCTCTTTCCGGATCTTATCCTGCACTACGGTCGTATGCTGCAAGACGGAAAGTTGATTTTTGCACGTCCCGACACCCTGAAAGTCCCCCACCGGGATGCGGAAACCATATGAAAACCGTTCCGCAGCACCCCAGCAGTAGTACGATCTGGGTATTCACTGAGCCAGGGAATCATCGCCAAGGTATCAATCGGGGTTGGTAAAGGCGCCCCTCGGACTACATTAGACCTGTTTGGCGCCTCCTCTACCCCCATTCTCACCCGTTCTGGCTCTGCACGAGGACTCAGGATGGGGTGCCCCACAACCACTACATTCGTGCTTGAACTTACACGATCCCGAGGGCCTAGTACATTTACCTTTGTTGAAATTGAAACAGAAACCCCTCTTCCCCGTATTGCCGGCAGGTCTCGAATAATCGTCGGTACCCGTACCTGACCGAAAGGGCGTCCCCCCATATTGGCGGGAGGACTCACCAACAGTGCCCCCCACCAACGGCATTTTCAACATCCCTGACTCTTTCATTTTATCCCATGTCAAAGAATCATAACAGTCCCAGGTTAAACTTTTGTTATGCTCCATCGCCTTCCTGAAAAGGTTATCATAACAGAACCAATGGTTACCTTGGTGCGATGTCGAGTACCCCATAATTCGTGACTGATAGACTGGAAACTCAGGGAGCAATTCAGGCCTACGTTCCCCCAGAATCGACGTAAAAATTCCCCATGCATTGCCCCAGTTGCCAATATTCTCATTCACTTTAAAGGCGGCCATTTTTGCGCGCCAAACACTTGGATGCATCAGATCCTTTTGACCCTTAACAGTTTCAACCTCGTAATGATCAACAAGCAAGGAGAAAATGTTTACATATTCCCCCGCCCAAATCTTTTCCTTTATTGCCAAAGGAACATGTTGCCCCAATTTTTCTCTACGAGAGGGTGTTGACTCATCCCTCGCGATCGGCAATGGCCGCTTACCTGCACTGGACGCTGCTTCCGCCACTCGTGGTTTGTCTATCACTGCAGCCGGCGCGGGCACCTTGGCTGCATCACGTTTCTCGCGCAACTGTTTCATCAGTGCTTGCGCTTCGGCAGCCGTGGCGCCCTCGCTACTGTCGCCCAACCACGCTGCTAGCTGTGCCGCCAACTCGGGAGGCATAGCCTCAGTGGATGTCGGGGTGACTACGACGGGAATCGGATTCCCTTCCACCGGTACCGGGGCTGGCGCTTCGAGCGGGGCACAGGGAACCGGGACGTCTCCCCCGGCTGGCCCCCTTCTTGGCCTCTTTGGCTTCCCTCCAGCCGATGGACGCCCCGATCCCTCCTCCCCGTCTCGCCCCGCCAACCGCTTCTTTATTTCGGACATCTCCTTCATGAGGACTCGAACCATCTGGTCGGTCGTCATTCTCTTCGCGCCTTTCTTGGGCATCTTTCCAACGAAGTATCTGGAAGACAAAAGGAAAGATCAAAACGCTCAAAATTGGCTCTTCGTTCTGTCCCGAGCTCACGTGCAGCGAGGAGGTGCAGCTTCAGAGCACAAGAACAAGAGGATGTCTTCTGGTCTTGCGTCCCTTCTTATCCGTCTTCGGGGCGGGCGTACACCCGCCCCTGCCTGCCCCGAGGGCGTGGCTGGCTGCGTCAGTGTCTAGGCCAGCCCACTCTAGGGCGGGAAAGGGCGCGCCCCAGCTACGCCGCTTCGGGCATACCAGCCGAGACGCGCCTCCCGCCCAAAATGGCTTCCCGGGGGGATCGAGGCACTCGACCATACGTTCGGGGGGACCGAGTGGTCGCCCCTTTCCAATCTTATTGTACTGCACTGAAAAGATGTCCCAATACCCAAAATGAACTGCAATTATACATCAGTAAATGTTAATGTAAAGAATGACATTAATAGTTAATATTAATACCCTGCAGGAACAGTGTTTTTTGCATCAAAATGTGCTGTGCTTTTCAAGACATAGTAAAGTATTAAAATACACTTCAGCATTATTGTGCAAATGAAGGCCTCATGTTTAATGCAAACAAGAGTATTTGTTCACAGTATAGTATTAATGTATAGAACTTAAACACTAGCAAAAGCAAGGGGCAAACCTGTGTTCCAAGGAACATCAGCAGTAAATGTGAATGAGAAAACAGGGTTCAATTAGGAATCATTTAAGAAATATTTTAAGCTTCAACAAGAAGCTACAATGTCATCATTGCTACCCACACACATTAAATGTAATACAGGCAAAAAATCACCTATGTAATTTGTATGTCAACATATTATAAATGCATGACAGTTTAAAGATACAAATGTGGTCCTAGTGACCAAATGAAAAAGAGTGAACACATTTGTTACAAACGCAGTGCGCAGACTGTATATGCATCAGTACAAACCTTTAAGATATGTTTCATTAGAATCCAAATAAACATTCAAGAGTGCACGAAGTTCAGCAATGAATGAGTGGCTAGCACCAAGAAGTCGAGGTTTCAACCCCACAGAGTGATTTAATGGAGTCTTCCTCGGGACAGAACAAACAGGTAGCAAACAATCAGGGCTTTGAGTGGGAAAAAACTGGGGGATGCTCTAAAAGGGGCGTGGCAAATTTATTAAAGGGGTGTGGCCTATCAGAGTAGGGGCGTGGTCTAAATCAAGATAACTAGCATTGTGTGCTTAAGAAAATCAAGTTGCATCCAGCAAAAGATAATAAAATAGGCAAAAAAGTATATTTATTAAGTATAAGCCATAAAAAACCAAACACTTTAAAAAAACATTTGCTATTTCCAAACTTAGAATTTAAAAACCATCTTCACTAAAGGATGTGTTATTAATTTCTGAGTTCAGGCAGAGGCGCAACTAGAGCCAAATTTCGGGCGGGGGGCTAAAAATAAATTTCAGGGAGGGATGAATCTTTAAGCAATAGCCGAGGGGAGCTGCAGGGGCTCTTAGAAGGGGTGAGACAACAACAATTCTTCATTAATATGCAAATGGTCTTTTAAAGACCTGTGAAGTGCTTGGGTGCGGCTGTGTGTGTGCCCGGGAAGTGTCTCATCCCAGGCGGCCACACACGACGGGGGGGCTGAAGCCCTTTGAGTCCAATGGGTGTTGCCGCCTGAGTTCAGGGATACCAGATTCCATATGTCTATCTTGCTGTTATGGGAAGATATGCAGGTAAACATGTCACACAGCATTCCCCATGTTATCCTATGGGCAAGATAGCCTTTCAATAATGAAAAACGAAATTGGCAGTATTTCACTATCAAGACATGTTACCAACACTAGTAACTCTAAACAAAAACCGGGACGTCTGCTCACCCTACCTTTGACCTTTGAGGCCCGAAAATAGAGCCCCCTTTCGAGGCCCTCACAAAAAAACTGGGGGGGCTCAGACCCCACAGACCCCCCTCCCACTTAAAGCCCTGCAAACAATATAAGAAACATCAATGTGCCCTGGGAGCACACTACTTTTATCTTACCCTCGCTGACTCCTCAGTTTTTGCATCCTGCGGTACTCGACTTGTAAAGATGACACATTGTTGTAAGCGGACTCTTCTCACGTTCTCGGAGAATCCTTTATTTAACATTTCCTTTTCCTTCTGGTTACCTGATTTTTGTTGTTTGTAGTGAGGCTTGAAAGTAATATGAAAGCTAATGTAAGGATATAATACCATGGGCCTGTGATTCTCTCCTTCTTTATTTGTTTAAGATGGGTTCTCTATATGCCGACTGAAGCCACTTATACATTAGGATAAAACATACGATTGTTGGGCACTATAATGTTTTTTTTTCACCAGGCTCCCACAGTGTTCCATTCATCAGCAATTTATAGTGATTCTTCAGGTGCGTGTTCTGTCATTTATTGCATGGGTACACATGGTTATGGTTGCATGAGTCAATCCCACAAGACGGGGCTTTTGAAGTTTTGTACCCGTTTTCATAGACGTGTGTACCCATTTGGTTCAGACACGAATATCTATATCCCTTCAATGTGCATGGTTTGACAGTACCGCCATCCAATGTCCTTTATGGAGTGCTTCACATTTATTTTAGTATATGAGCGCTCAGGGTCTATGCATGCCTTTGTTTTATCAGTAACTACATTCGGTGGTGGTTTATGCATTGTATGGCCTGTGGTTTGTTCACTAGGGTGTTTTGGTTGCGACCAGCATGGCCTCACCAACATTTGACTTTATTGCTTGATATCCGTTTTTTAATTTTTTGAGCTAGGTTACATTCATTTATTTCTTCAGGTCATGATGACTGGTTTCTTGGATGCTTTTTATGATTGTACCAGAATTCCATTTCCAAGTGGGCATATTTTTTCCTTTTGCTTACCTTTTTGTTCTGCCACAGGGATTGTGGGCATTGACAGTTCTTATGTTTCTTGTCGGTTGCTACCTGTGTGTTCTGTCCTTGGAAAGATCCCATTCAAATCACTCAGAAGGGACAAAACGTTGACTTTTTTGTGCCTAACCGTTAATTTATTGCTGGACGTAATGCAATCTTTTTTTTTTTGGTTAAACATATTTTATTAGGTTTTTCCGGGTACATAAAGGGCCGTGGCACGCTTTATACATACAGATCATCCAATAAATCCAGAGTACCCACATATATATGAAACTGTAACCCCTGCCAACATGCAGACAAAACATCATAAACTTGACACAGAGGGTTTAGACCCCACCAGGTACAAAAAGGCATAACGTAGACGACTACTAGTGACTGTGTGATGGTATCTGGAATGTTTAGGGATCAGATCCTTTTGTAGGGGCCTTACTATATATGTTGGGGTAAGGGTGTTAACTCTATTCCAAGGTCCGTTGCCCATCTGGACCATATTTTCCTATGTTTCTGGGGACATCTTCAGGCCTTCTTCCATCCCACGATTGTTGGGGGGACGTTCCCTTCCACTGCTGAGCAATATCCCATTGGGCGAGGGTAAGGGCCAAAAAGAGCAAGTGCTGTAGGTATCTGTTCCTGCCAATCCCATCTGGATGTTATGCAATCTTAAACTTTTTTTGTCTGGATTCTAATGAAGACATTTCTTAATGGTTTTGACTGATGGATATGCTGCCTGTGAACTGTGTTAGTTAGATATTGGTAAGTTTAAACTCTTGGCTGCTCGGCTGGCGCCGCACATGGCACACATGGTACACCCCGACCAATGTGGGTTTATCCCTGGCCGCAACACTGCCATGAATTTGAGACGATTGAACCACATCATTCATGAGGTGCGAGACAGAGAGGACCAGATGGTCCTGGTGTCGATTGATCTCGCTAAAGCATTCGACACCGTGGACTGGGGGTACCTCTTAGAGGTCCTCCGGATGGTGGGGATGGGCCCTGGCTTCTGTCGTTGGATCCGCATCTGGTACAAAGCCCCCCGGGCCAGAGTGCGGCTCGGTGCAGCACGATCGGAAGAATGGCTCTTGGGTCGGGGCACGTGGCAGGGGTGTCCGGTATACAACCGTTACCACGCATCTTTTACCACGAAATACTATTACCACAAAACTTTTACAACGCAGGATTCCTTACAACGCATGCCTTTACAACGCATGACATTACATCGCAGATACTATTACAATGCATACCATTACAACGTAAGTATAGGTAAGTTTATGTTTGGGTTATGGGTTACAGGGGTATTTTTAGGGTTCAGGGCTGGGTTTGGGTTATTGGGGTACAGGGGTATTTTTAGGGTTCAGGGCTAGGTTTGGGTTATGGGGTACAGGGGTATTTTTAGGGTTCAGGGCTGGGTTTGGGTTATGGGGTACAGGGGTATTTTTAGGGTTCAGGACTGGATTTGGGTTATTGGGTACAGGGGTATTTTTAGGGTTCAAGGCTGGGTTTGGGTTATGGGGTACAGGGGTATTTTTAGGGTTCAGGGCTGGGGTTGGGTTATGGGCTACAGGGGTATTTTTAACATATATATTAACAAATTCTTTAATAAAATTTATTTTAAATATTTAAATTATTTAAATAATTATTAATTACATTATTATTAAAAATTATATACTTACCTATACTTACGTTGTAATGGTATGCGTTGTAATAGTATCTGCGATGTAATGTCATGCGTTGTAAAGGTATGCGTTGTAAGGGATCCTGCGTTGTAAAAATTGCGTGCTAATGGTATGCGTGGTAAAAGTATGCGTGCTAACGTCATACATCCGGGTGTCCCCTCTCGCCGCTCCTTTTCGCCCTGGCGATCGAGCCTTTGGCGGTCCAGGTCCGAACAGACATGACGCAATGGGGCATCACAGTGGGCGACACGTGCTATGTGATCTCCTTATATGGGGATGACGCCCTCTTTTATTTAATGACCCCGCGGGAGTCGGCGCCCGTCCTCCTTCAGCACTTGGACCGCTTTGGTGCGGCTTCGGGTCTGAGAATTAACTGTGGGAAGTCCCTGATTTTCCCCCTGGCAGGCTACGGCGTGGGACCGTTGACGGCCCTGCCGAATCTTGGGCTACGATGGGAGCAGGAGGCGTTTCGGTATCTCGGGATCCAGGTATCACCCACGGATGCGCAGGGGTTGGCCCGTAATATGGACCGAGTCCTCAAGCCCTTACAACAATCGGTCACTTTCTGGAACTCCTTGCCACTATCCCGCTCTATGTTCTTCAGAATTCCCTGTGCCCAATCCCCTCGCGCGTTTTTCGCACACTTAACACGTTGCTTACGTTGTTACTCTGGGCGGGCCGGCGTAGCCGAGTTGCCCTCCATACCCTTGTCCGAACATGGGAGGAGGGGGGGTTAGAGGCGCCTAGATTTGACTTGTACTACTATGCGGCACAACTGTTGCCGGCTGCACGGTGGTTCGCGGATGGAGACAGCTGGGAGATGAGTCTACTGGCCGGCAGGGCTGACGAGCGAGTATTGCAGGTGGCATTGATGCGAGGACGGGGAGCAGATGAGGCCCTGCCCTACGTAGTGCGCCACGCGGCTGCGCTCTGGCAGCAGTTTGTGGAGAAAATACTGCGGCGAGCCCCCTTTCATAGGGAGTTGCCGGTGTGGATCCTGGCCCCTGTAGTTGATATGGCGGACCACATGTCCTTTAGGGATTGGAAAATGGGAGGCTGTGAGACTTTGGCGGAACTTTATCCCAATGAGTCATTTGTGTCCTTTGAGCAAGCCATTGAAGCCTTTGGCCTGGGGGAGGGGAAATATTTGCACTATCGGGGCCTTCAGGAGGTAGCAAGGGCGACGTGGCCCCAGTTCCCTGAGGCACCCCCGTTGTCCCACACCCTGAACATCCTCCTCTCTGCTGTATTCGGCCATGAGACAGGACTCGACCTCACCAGTTTCACCTTCCTGGGGGGCCTGGGAGATAGACCTGGGGCTCACCCTGACCCCGGGACAGCGTAAGCGCATAGGGAGCCTTACCCATAAAGTGTCCTGGAATGCGAGATTCAAATTGACACATTTCAACTTTATGCATTGTACCTACTTGACCCCGCTGTCCTTGAGGCGTATTTCGGGAGACAGGGAGGACAACTGCCCCAGATGTGGGATGGAGAGGGCGGGGTTCCTACACCTGGCCTGGGACTGCCCCTTGGTCGGTAGCTTCTGGAGGGGGTGGTGGATCGTATACATGCCGTAACCGGCCTCCGGATTGATCTGAACCCGCTTCACTGCCTATTAGCCCTGGTCCCTAAGCCCAGGAAGAGAAACCTTTCCTACAAACTTTTGCAATTAATGTTGGTGCTGGCGAGGCGTTGGGTGGCGATCACCTGAATGGGGCGGAGGGTTCCTGAGTTGTCAGCGTGGCGTAAAGATGTAAGAGAGTGGTCACTGGCTGAGGAGACTCCTATGCAGAGGACCCACAGGGATGCGAGGTTGCAGGATGATCTCCTTGCATGGCGAGTCATGTGTGCCACGGAGTTGTCTCACAGCGATTCAGATGGCACGAGTGCTGAACTTTTCTCTTCAGGGGACTCCGGGTCTGAGAGGGAGGTGGGGGGGGGAGGGGGAGGTTGGACCCACTTTAATGTAGATGCACTCCCTGTTCCTCAACAGTATTTCACGTTATTGATGTGGTCATTATGTCGCTCATAAACACAGCCTGAACTGTACTCACTGTACCATATAGTGCCATAATGAGGTTATCGTACTGTATACACATGCTTGATGATTGATGCCGAGTTCGGGGGGGTATTGTTTTTTCCATGTTGCAAAATCAAAAATATAGTTTAAAAAAAAAAGATATTGGTAAGTTAATATTCTCTCACATTCTGACCATAAGGTCTTGTTACTGGAACAATGGAGGAAGGGTCACCTAAAAAGGTACAGGTTTTGACGACCTCACTGTCGAGTAGCTGACTGGTACAGGGGTATAATTTGCTTTATTTGGTTACTCTAAGAGCCCTTTTGGGATTGACTCCTATGAGTCTCTCGCCCATCTTCTTCTAGGTTTCCCCAACTGAAAGGGATTGCAACTCTCCCCCTGGGGTTCTTTTACCTACCCAAGAAGGTTTGTTCCCCCCCCATAGGCCTCAAGGCTGGCGAACGCAGGGCCATTATGGTAGCGCTCGTCAACCTGGGGGCAGCCAATGGAGATGAACTTTTTAAATCAATTTACCCCTTTAAGTAGCCTTGAGTTGAATGACTGAACAGGACCTACTCACCCTCCTTCCACTCCCCCCCCAGGGCCTGCTAATCTTTTAGAAACCACCTCGCAGTCCATCAAGTCCCCCTCTCCACCCCTCCAGCCCACTATTTCCCCAGTGGTGACCCCAGCACCGAACCCAAAGAGCCTCAAGCAACTGTCCAGGAATATTGCAGGGCTCTCACCCAAGTTTACTGATAAAAAATGGGTGGAGTTCATTAAATCTTATCAGAAAATTTGTCTGCAGGAAACATGGGAGGAGAAAAATAACTTTTTTTGGAAGGCTATAAGACATATTTCTCACCAGCAGTGAACTCGGTAGCAGGGAGGGTAAGCAGGGGGGGTAAGCAGGGGATTGATAATTTTTGTGGCAATAGAGCTGGGTGGGCATGCTGTTGATTTGTCGTGTGATATGAAAATGTTTCAGGGGCTAATGTTATCTGTACCCTATCCTATTGGTAAATTTTTATAACGCCAGATGTGGGCCAGATGGGGTCTCAAGTTTTCAAGGTCAAAGTATTAAGTGTTATAGAAGTGATGCCTTACCAAGTAATACTATCAAAATACACAAAGATGGACTCCGGGTACTCTCTTAGTACACCTTCTCTCAGCCATAGTAGAGTGGCAAAGAGCAGACAGGCTACTTACAGGAACATGTGTTAAGCATTTCACATCACCAACATGCAGGGCTGGACTGGGAACACAAACCGGTTCCGGCAACTAAGTCTGACCAGCCCGAGGAGGGGGGGTGGGGGGGGGGGGGGGGGACTTGTGGGAAACACTGTTGCTGCTTTTTGTGGTAGAGGGGACCGATATTGCAGAACTGATGCAAAACCAGTTCCCTGCACCAAAAATGGACCCCACCGGTCCAAAACAGCCCCCACCATTCCGGCCCACTGGGAAAACAGCCAGTGGCCACTGCAGCCAGTCTGGCCCTGCCAACACAGATGATAAGTAATTGAAACAACTCAAGAGAAATCCGACACCAATTTATAAAAATAGCTCCAATTTTATATATTGTTAGACACTAAAATGAAATCAATTCATACAGTGTAACCAGAGTTTTCAGTTTTCAAGCAATAAATAAATCACTTTGCAATGTGAAAAACATTAACGCTGCGATCAATGGGAAAAAACACATATATGTAATCGATACTTTAGAAGGTGAGTTGAAAAGAACCCACTCAGAGTTATGGTCTCGGGAATCCATAGACCAGTTCACAACAGGTGGCACGATTGTACCTGGCTCAGGGGAGAGGGGTACAGAGGTGCACTTTCAGCTGTCAAACAGAGCTGTCAATCAGACTTGCGGTGTTGAAATGGTTACCTTAGCAAAAAGGTACTTACGGGGGGAATTGAGCAAAACCATTTGGAAGCAAGGCAACAAGCTGGCCCTGGACCAGGAGTCTCGAGGCAGATCCAATGTACCTGGCTCGGGGGACCAAGATGCAGAGGTGCTCTTGGCTATCCGTGGGGCTGAAACTGATCTGCAGCCAGAGGAGCTGGGAGGCTTGCAAAGAGAGGGCAAAACAAATGCAAGATCTTTGCGATTGAGCCAGAGGAGTCGTTGGACGTTCGGGCAGATGAACCTCTTCTCTTGAAGCATCCACTAAAGCAGGTAGTAGGCTGAACCTCGAAAAAATCTTAGTACCTGCAAGCAATCCGGCTGAGGAAATCTTTATCCAATGGATGAGGGGAACGTTGTAGAAAGCTGAATCTTACTAAGGGTCAGGACTGCAGTTCCCAGAAGCCACCTGCACAAGGACTTTGAGCAGCCACGCTGGGGGGCTCGGGGTGCAAGGCTTCAAAGTTGCGGACTTTGCGGTTTGTGCCGGCTGACTGCAGGGGACTTGTTCCTCTAACCCAAGGGAGTTCTTGTGAAGTCTGGAGTTTGCAGAGAGGTTTGCCTTCCTTGTGGAACCAGTTTCTTGCCCTGGTCGAGTCGCAATCCAGTGGGTGCAGGGTGGTTGCACAGGCGCAGTGCTTAGAGCGTATCTTTGGGGAGTCTTGCCTTGTCGTGGCCATGGGTCTCTTCTTGATATCACGTTGAATCGAAGGTTCTGGTCTCTGGGGTGCCACTTAAATCCTGGATGTAGGGGTTATTAGCTAGTGTGAGGCCTATAGCAGTCAATGGGCGTCTAGCCCTGCGGACTACTCCGCCCCAGTAGTGACGACATCCTGTGGGTGTATGTCACTAAAACTAGTCAGAGCCTGATTTCTAACCTAAATTCAAAACCATCCTTGGTCGTGCACCTTAGCTGCCAGCCCCTAGAGGTGTGAACAGCCTTGTGGAGGTGGATGCCTTTCTTAATAGCTAATTTCCAGCCTGCTCACGAAAAGCAGTGCCGGGGGCAGAGGGAGGCTTTGTTGTCAACTTGGAGATTATAAGTACCTTTGCCCAGAGGCACAAGTAAAGCCTTTGAGGCTCACCGTCAGTCCGGTGTGATTCACTAGATATCCTTCGTGGGTGGAGGTGTCAACTCCTGTTCACACAAGTCCTGTGCTTCTGACCTCTGGGAGAGGCACACAGCATGAGCTTCGAAAAAGCCTGCCAAGGCAGGGAGACACTTGTTAAACTAGGTGGGCACTATCTGAAGTGCCACCTGGGTACATGCTGGTTAGGAACCACCAGTGTGTCAGGAGTTAAAAAGCATGATGTTTGACACCAAACACAAAATAAATCGACCAGGCCATCATGGGGTCCGATATACAGGTAATGTCCTAATTGCAGCCATTTGTGACCGCCAGTCACTTGCACTAGAATTACATTTAGAACGCTACCACAGGGCAGTACATGCTTGCACATATACTTCCACACAGATAATATAATGCAGCCTACATCTTGGGCTATAGGAAGCGTATCTTAGGCATGCCTGACCTATATTAAATACAGTGAGGTGACCCTGTCACACATGGAGTGTGCAGGGTCAGACTCAAGCAGGCAAGGTGCTCGTGCGGGGCTGACATGGCAGACCTGCGAACTTCAATTTTACTGACTCAGGGTTGCACAATAAGTGCTGCAGCCCAGGTACCCCTTTAACATCCCTGGCCAGGGTACTACTGGTACCATATACTAGGACGTTCCAAGGGTGTAAAAGTACTTGCCAGTTTATTGTATCAATTCACATTGACAGTATGAGGGTAGGAGCACTGGTGCACACTTTCACTTTCAGATCAATTATCACAGCATCTAACAGCAAAACACAGGAGGATGACCAACCAAAAAGGGCACTTTACAACATTCAAGGTTTAAGCTTGTCCCTAAACTCTTGGATAGAACATTGGGTGGGTGCGGGGCGAGAAATGACACTGTTAGCATCGACTTTAATGGCCACTTATGTGACTGCCCTTTAATGATTGGCGTCTCTAAGCCCAGGTGTACGGTGTCAGAGGGGATTCATTTTGTTCATACCAAGGAAGGCTTGGAGATTGGTGCAATCCTAGAATCTCATAACCTTGTGCTTGCCTCGGACAAGCTGATTACCTCACCTAATCCTATTATTGTTCCTACTTTTAAGTGTAGGGGCTGCACCTCTATCATTGATTTTATCCTTGCTTTCACACCCCTAGTTTTGTGCATTCCCAACTTTAAAATCATTCACAGCCTATTTAGTGACCATAATTCCTTGTCTTTAGAACGTGAGGGCTTCATGGATCCCATCGGTCTACTAGGGAGAGGGGCTCCCAATGGGCTCTTCCTCGTTAACCAAGGTAGGCAACTAAACTTGTTCCAAGTGGACCCGGCGCACATTAAAGCTTCCCTTTTAATTAATGCAGCCCAGGATATAGCCACCTGTCTGAACGCAGATGCACTAGAGAAGGCTGTTTTGCAAGCATTTATGGGTATTGCTTGTAAAGACAAGGGATTACTGACCATTCCGTCAACTCAGGCGGGTAGTCAGCATCCAAAATGTTTGAAAGTGCTTGTTCCAAGCGCCTACTGCAGTCCTGAAGCATGTCCCAAGAGATAGGTGCCTGGTGGCAGCCCAAAGACAGACCTACAAGCAGGCAGTAACCAGAGGCAAACATACCCTGGAGGAATTCGCTTGGGAGGAGTTAATCCAGGCAAGTGTGATGGAGACAGCTCGCTTCTCTGGATGTCAGTGAAGCGGCAATGCTTTGCAGACGGGTCCTGCCATTTCTGTGCACATTTCTCAGCAACAGTGGGTAGACCCCTCTGCAGGGGTTTACAACTTTGGCGAGGTGGCAGAGGTGGAAAGCTACAGTAGCCAAAGAGCTGGGACAGGTTCCTGTAGTTTTTGCCATGAAGGAAGTAACCAAGGATATACATGCGCTACCTAGGAAGAAGGCTCCGAGCCCTGATGGGATTCCCCGGGACTTTTTGGGCATGGATGTTGAGCTATGGGGCCCCCTTTTTCTATGGTGGTCAACAGCAGTGATCATGCCTGTTTTCAGGAAGGGTGATAAAGATAATCCCCAACGCTACTGCCCCATTTCACTGATTGATACAGTAATAAAGGTTCTTGGGGGATTATACTGAACAGGCTGATGGCCTGGTCAGATGCAAATGACATTCTTACGGATGTCCAATATGGCTTTAGGCCGGGGAGGTGAACATCTGACGAGTGCTTGAATCTTTACTTAATTATAAATAAGTATATTGTAGCCCAGCCTGAATCCCTCCACCCGGCATTCGTGGACCTTACATAACCATTCAAAAGGGTTAATCGTACCAAACTATGGCCTCCAGGCCCATGGGAATGAATGGCAATTACCGAATCGATAAATACTGATTCGTTAATTACCGAATCTTAACGATTCGGTAATTTTTACTGATTTTTTTGCTACATAGCATTTACCGATTCTAAAATACCGAAATCGGTAAAACTCGGTATTTTAGAATCGGTAAATACTATTTACCTACATCTAGCCCTTAGCGAGTTGTCAAATGCTCCTAAAGTATGTTCAGGGTATGGAGCATTATTTAGTGCAGGTAACCAGAAAGAGTGACCGGTTTCGCTGGGCTAGGTTTCGATTTGATCAATTACATCATCTTCTGGCCACACCCTGCAAATGGGTCCTCCTGGACAACAGGTTGTCCTGCGGCTGCGACAACAGGTCTCTGCAGGACACCCTACATTTTATTATGTTTTGCAAGTACTACAGTTGGCCCAGAAAGCTGTTTTTGTTACCATTGTTGAAGTCTTTGAATTTTATCCAAGTGCGACCTTCTATCATGTATTTACAGCTGTTACCTAATGAATATGTTATATTTGCAGTGGTCAGTTTTTTATGCGCAGTGCTGGTGTCTTGGCGCTCAAGACAGGATTGAGTTTTGTGTCAATCTATCTGGTGTTCTTTTAATCTGATATTATTGTAATTAGGATTCTTCTGTTGTACTTAATGTATAAGAGTTTCAACTGTATGTTTTTATGGATATTTATTGTGTTCTTTCATGGTTGCATGTACAACCAAATAACGAATTTATGATGATGAACTGTGTAATGGATTACAAAATAGACTCTACTCTTCTCTCTGCTCATCCTCGGATAGTCAAAACCAGGGTATCTATTTTAGACCTCGACCGACTACACAGGCTGACTGATGTATCGCGGTCTTCATATCCCTCCAGGCCACGGTATACCTTCTACTCTTCCCCACATAAACAATATTCACAGAATGATATCATTTTTGCTGGGGCCAGCTAATACGGGGTGCAGACAATGGAAGTCTGTCCTAAGATTACCTCAGACCATAACCCATTACTCCTGACACTTCTGACCACTGCTAACAGAAAGGACTAACTTCAGTTTGCATTTCCTTGTCATCTTTCTAATCCAGATTATTGAACTCACATAGATGGGTTGCTTAGGGAGTTTATTAGGCTGAATACTGGAACAGCCCCAGCGCAGGTTGTGTGGGACGCTATGAAAGCGTATATTAGGGGTGCTGCACTACAGAAACTGGTTTGGATGAGAGGCAATATGTAGACACATTTAATACTGGCAACAAACATACCTGCTGATCTACGTTCTACTATGAGCTTCATCAATGCATTCTAGGCATGTTGAGCCTTGCTCATCAGTCTTTTTTCTTGCTTCTAAAATTGGTTGCAGGCACGTTCATTTGTACATATTGTTCTGGTATTTCTTTAGGATTCGCTTTAATTTTGTCTTCTGACATACGTGCAAGAGGACACGTTCTTTGTCTACAATATTTTGGTAAACTGGTTTGATAGCTACATTGGATCTTTTTTGCACATGGTTTTGGGTAATAAGGCAGCTCTCTTCCCTCTTTTTGGTGTTACTCTTTTATGCTAACTTTTCGCCAACTTTTTGCCTTGTTTCTAGTGCCTCACATCCATTTTTTCACGGGTGAAACGCTTAGCTCACTAGACCTTTATCCTTTATGATTGACGTGTTCTCTTATATTGTGCACCTCCTTCCCCCATTCTATTCTGGCTATGTTTGCTTCTCTTATCTCTCTATCATGCTTTATCTTTCAAAACTCGCTTTCTTCATTTGTAATGTAAATGTGTTTCTTAAAAAATTGGCCGGTTTACCGCTTATTTTAAAATATCCTCATGTTATATGCCATTACAGCCCTGAAGAAGCCCATGTTTGGGTGAAACTCGTTGGCTGGCTGTTTCTTATGAAGTGCAACAGAGAATAAAAGACCAGAAAATATTCATGTGCTAATGCTTTTTATTGGTATATTGCTGCATATCCAATTAAATGTGTCTACCTATTGCCTCTCATTCAAACCAGTTTCTATAGTTATATTTGTGATCTACAAGCAGCAGATCATTTGAGGTGGGCAATATCGCATACTGCCGTTGACTAGTCCTGGTGGTGCAGTCCTCTATGACCCGGCTGCTTTCAAATTCTTTTTCGGTGCTACACTACAGTTTATCCTTGATAAGGTTATGCAGGAGGGTGTAAACAGGCCTCATCAGGGAACTGTGGATTTAGAACTCCGCCTTGCTCAGGCAATACCAACTAGAGATCTGGGGAGCAGGCTCTGCATCTTGAGCTAGTTGAAATTCAGTATCTGTTAGACCGGGGGCTCAGAGAAAAGGTGGCTGCCAGCTATCATAAAAATAAAGTACTGCAGTACGAATATGGTGATATTTAGGTCAAATCTTAGCTCACCAGATCTCCGATAAGAAATCAAGATGTGCTATACGCAGTAATAAAGGCGATGATGCAGTCTTGCATACTAACCCCCAAGCTATTGCTGAGCAATTTACACCTTTCTATCAGAATGTCTATAGCCAGACCCAGCTGTTTAGTAAGTCTGACCTTATGGAATACTTATGGGGCTGTGGATTACCTCGCCTAGAAGCTAGCCATGTATCAATTTTACAGAAGGATATCAGAGCAGGTGAAATAGAGTGCTATTAAAGCTCTGCTTACCGGAAAAGCGGCTGGGAAGAAACAATTCCACTGGAATTTTGTAAAGTATTTATCAATATTATTCTACATCAATGTATTAATCTGATAGAGCATAGTGACAAGGGAGGTGAGGTACCTGCTACATTGAATCTCATATTACTGTTTTTTGTAAGGATAAACCACCAGAGAATAGGGGCTCTTACCTACCTATCTCTTTGATCAATTTGGATGCAAAGGTTTTTTCAAAGATACTAGCAACATGGCTGGTCCCCTTAATGCAAAATTTGGTTTCACCTCAACAACATTGCTTTGTACCCAGTAGGGATACTACAAGCCACACCAACGTGGCAAATGCAGCATTCGATGTTGCTGAAAGAACAGGAAATAGAATTGGTATGATCCCATTGGATGCCGAGAAGGCCTTTGATTGCGTGGTGTCGGAATGGCTCTGGGTAACGATGGGGTTCCTTGGCTTTGGGGATAGATTTATCAAGTGGGCTCAATCCCTATATAGGAATCCTATGGCCAAGGTAGTGCAGGGGGGACCTGTTCTCTATCATTTAAAATCCTTAGGGACACCAGTCGGGGTGTCCGCTTTCTCCCCTCCTGTTTTGCTGTTTATATTGAGCCGTAACTGATGTCTCTCTTACTGAATGAAGGAATCCGCCAGTGATATCCAGTGGCTGTGAGCTTAAAACTACAGCTTATGTCAACGACGTTGCTGTTTTTAGGACTAATCTATTGTCTGCTCTTACTCAAATAACAGACAAGGCAAATAGGTTTGGAGCCTTTTCTGGGTACAAGCTAAATCTAGCTAAAACACGTATATTGCTTAATTATGAATCAGAGTATCAGGTCCCCAGAGGAGCAGCAACATCCACCTACTTAAGAGTTAAGTAGCCAGGTCAATGACATTTTTAAACTCTCCTAGGAACTCTTACTGTAATCAGTAACCTCTAAGCTGCGCTCATGGCATCGACTTCCTATTAGCATAGTCTGCTGCTGCAATGTTATCAAAATGAACATGCTGCCAAAATGTTTATACTTATTTTGAGCTATCCCACTCCGAATTCCGGACTCTTTTTTTAGGTGTCTTGAAGGGGTCATTGGCAGTTTTATATGTGGCTACAAACGGGCTATCCACTTTTTGAAACTCCTGTATAAACAAGGGTGGTATCAGCTACCTGATGTGACTTTTGGGCAGCATTTGCTGGTCGCATATGCAATCTGCTGACTGGGCGGGACCCAGACCTGTCCATTCTGGAGTATCAATCTGTCTTGGGGTCTGACACCAGGTTCTTTTTTCATTGGCTTATGGGTCCAAATTGCTACAAATAGGTTTGATTTAGAATTATTTGGGATATTGTCCGTATCTGAAGGGAAATATGCTCTAGGTATTCTTTGGCCACATTGCATGCAGATACGCTACAGAGGGGCAATCCAGCTTTTCTTGAAATATTCCATGATCAGATGGGCAAGGCATGGGCAAGGTTAGGGGTGACGACTGTAGGACAACTATTTGATCTTAACATATTCTTCTAATTTCCCTTTCTACAGGCTTCATATGACCTTCCTCATCGGTTTTTCTTCAAATATATACAGCAGCGGAATTGCTTTTTGTGTAGGTGCAAGGAATCAATAGATCTTGAGGCATCGTATATTTGTTCTTACTTATATAGGGCACTTGGAAAAGCTTCGATCAGTGTCCTATTTTCAGAGGTTTTTCCTGGAAAGTACTGATAGTTTGTTACATGCTCCTAAGTGGAGCACGATGCTTCCCTCTGAGATCTCAGCGGTAGAGATCGAGAATGCTTTGGAGACAGTTGACCGGTCTGCTCTCTCAGTAAGCTTAAAGCTGCAACAGTTTAAGACTATCTGCAGGCTTTATTACACACCTGACCGGATGTTAAAATGGATCACGAAATGTGTTTTGGACAAGACTCAATATCCGAAGTGCAAATGCCATGCAGGAGATATTGCACATCTTTGCCGGCTGCCCTGCACTTCAGGAATTTTGGCAGGTGTGGCCCAAATAGTCCTACCCTGCTTTGGCCGTGCTCATGTTGGGTAAAAAGTTAGTAAGATGGACTAGATATGGAAAGTGATAACACTGAGTGGCCAATCCAAACTAGTGGCATTTGTAGACTTGAAACCAGCTTTCAACACAGTTCCTAGCTCTGTCTTGTGGTAAGTTATGAACTTGGTGTCCCAAGCAACCTTCATGCATTGTCTGCCCACATGATATCTTTTCCACAGTCAGATATGGCCCAGTGGGGGAAACCAAAACAGCATTCTCGGTAAACAAAGTTGTCAGGCAGGGTGTGTACTGGCCCCAACTGTTAACTCTCTTTATGAATGAGGTAGTGGGGCTTCTATTCTCATGTTTACACAATAACCTGAAGCCTTCTAGGAAAAAAACATTTACCTTAGTATTTACCAATGATATGTTACTCAACTCGCAGATGGCGAGTTGTTCACACAATGTATTATATGGTTTTTAAGCCTTAAGCGAGAAGAAAGGTTTAATATTAAATGCCAAAAAAATAAAACACATTTTTTTCAATCCACTCTGATGGTAAAAGAAAGTAATTTATTTAGAAAATATGATAATTGAGTGCATCTATGAATTTGATTATTTAGGTGCCAAGTTGGCTGACAGTGCTAAATGCGCGAATGGACGAATTAAATTATTTAAAAAACAATTATTTATAACATAAAGCCAAAGACAAGTTAGCCTATTTAAGCCGCATAAGGTCTCAGATGATTTCTCCATCTGTGGAGATAAACAGAGATTGTGCAGGCTCAAACAGGAACAGTTAATAGTGCAGAGTTATGGGGAACTATGGATCTAAAAAAGATGGCTTTTGTAAGCCCTCCTCGGATTGCAAAGAAATACACAAACTGTACCAATGTGGACAGATCTGGGTATTCAATCCATCAATCACATTGATAAACCCAAACCTTGGAATCCTTGATGCAGGATAAGATCAAATGATGACTTACTACCTTTTATTGCATCTCTCAGTTAGATACGATATTGAGGATTCAAAAAAATTACCCTGGCTGTTGTACCTTCGGAATATGTTAGAAATTTAAATGTTTGCTGTCACACTATTGGTACGACCCTGAGAAGATTACATCTGCTAAAGTTAAAGATCTTAAGAAAATATACAGGGCTTGTGTGGATTTGGAAAGGCTGTTAAGTAATGAGTCTAGCACCAACCAGCATATCCCAAGATTTGCAACCAACTTGGACATAATACTGCCTCTCCCTGCCAAAGACACCATATATTAAGTTTAGATTTGGCAATTTGGCACTAGTGAGTTTTACTGTGAACTGGACCAACTGTTCAGGACACTCAAAACCCGTTGTCTTTGCAATAACCAACCAGAAACTCTAGTGCACTTTCAAATTGTCTGCCCTTTGTACAATACCCATTTTCTTCTATCTATTACCAGTCTTTCAAAATTTTGGAACTCAAAACTCCTTTGACAGCTTTTAGATTAGCGAGGACCTTAACAGCCCCAACAATTATATTTGCAGTTTCTAGATTTTTATTGTATGCACAATGAATAAAGGTGCTCCTATGGACAACTGCTGGTTTGATTTTGACACTGTATTTAAGGAATATGGCACTTTATGGAGATTATAAACAGTGTAATGTAAATTGGTAAAATCTGTTCTTTTTGCTCTATGCAATTTTTGTACCGCATTATGCACTTTGTGTGTGTTTTACTTGAAATAATAAAATGATGATGATCAAGAAGAACAAGCAATACCACTTAAACACTTAACTGAAGCATGAGGACTACAGAGGGGCCTCCGAACCTGAGCTGTCCTATGTGCAAGTCTAAACTGAGAGATTTAAGGCATCCAAACCATATAATATAATCAGAGTTGATCGCGGAGAACAGATTACTAATGATGAACATGAACAGGGTGCACAGGCACAGCCAAAGTTCCTTTATGCACAACAGAAGATATGTCTAACTGTTTACTGAGATGAAGTCATCTTATTGTCTCAGAGGGATATCTGCACACCAAAGATTAGGAGACATTATTTGACCACAGCTTTAAAGGTTAATACGAGACTTACAAGAGTTCTGGGATTTAAGTATTTGTTTATTTAAAGCAAATTGAGTTTTCTGACAACTATCAGTTACCAGAAAGTTAGCACATTTTCAAATAAGTGGAACATACCACATTAATCTCAATATAAAAATAAAAACCACAAAAGGATCAACTACTTCCTCATTAAACCCTTTATAAAGTAAACAGTGCATTTCACGAGCCCCAGTGCTGGAGACTGCCAGAGTTAAAGTTGTAATGAGATCGTCAACAGAACAGCAGAGAAAGACTGGCCTGAATTGTATAATAATTATATTTCCATTTACATTTATACAACCATAAATTGAAAATTAAAACTGCAATCAAAATAAATTAACCCACAAGAAAAGGAGCAACAACATTCTACAGCCTCTTAAAGTTGGATCCACGTGCTTAAACTGGAAGGTGGATTTTTAAAAATCTCAGCCTTTCTAAAAGTTTGCTTGGATAACAGCCGTTAAGCAGGCTAGCGATAATCGAATCATTCCTTTCAAAATGGTCCAATTCTAAAATTCTCGAACAGCTCAAAAACACATTTTTAAGTCACTGATTCACCCAAAAAGGCACGAGATGGCAGGAATCCTGCAGCTGTGTTCAGAGCACTCTTGTTCTCCTCTCTGCGATGGGCACCTGCACACGGACCCCGCCCAAGAGAAGGGCTGGGATATCGTTGGATCACACACTTTCATCTTCCTGTTCAATTAATAAAACAAGTTATTATTCAAAAGGCGGCATCTTATGTAAGAACTGCAGAAGCACTCTCAACATTTATGGCATTGACTATACACCCCATTCTCAAAGTCCTCTCCTTCACTGAACTGTGGGTGCTCTGCAGGAACCTCCACCACAAGTCATGTGTTTAAGTCTGGCTATTATCTGGAATACAGCACTAGACACAGAAGTAGAGGCTTAAAGCCAAACTGTACATCGTTCAGCTCAAAGACACAGATATGTTAAGTCTTCCCGTTACTAAGGCTTAGAAGCACACTATAAACATAGAGCATCAACCCACCATCTCAAACACAGCCTCACCTAAAAAGACTGGAGTAGTGTTGCCTTGATCTAAGGTGCCGAGAGTGCAGAAGGCAGTTGCTTAAAATGTCTTGTGGCTTTTGTTGCTGGAAACTAAAAGAGACTGTGCAAAAGATGTCTACTATTTGCCTGAAAAGACTTACTATTAACTGTGGATAAGTCTGTGCCACAGGTTTGGTTATGCTATTTCTAAGCATTAGGATAGAGTGAGATATGTCCACAAATAATGTGTTTTCTCAGTGCCTAAGAAACAGATTAGCAGCATCTGTGTAAACACTTGTTTGGGATTCACTGATGTGGAACAGCAATTATTTTTTTAAACACAAAAGGTATTTAAGGTGTGTTAGACGTGCATGGGAACACGCATCACATGAACATATCTTGTAATAGTTATTAAGAACAGGAGTGCTCTGCGTGTAGCTGATGTGATTAGCACTAGGGTAGAATGTTCAGTGTTTAGCGGTATGGTCTCATCCAAGCACAAGGCAACATCCCTTCCGCAGATTACACCACCAGTCAAACTAAGCAATGGGAGAAACAGCACAATGTATGCTGTGAATTACAGAAATAATTTATTGGATTCATTTTAACTGTGGGAACTCAAAAGGGATCGCGTTTAAGTTGTAGTTCCACTTGAATCTTCTTGTGTGCTTTATGTGTAACATCGGAGAAGGTACTGAAAAACTGAGGCTACCTTAGCCATACAACAACTGGTGAATTGAACTTACACTGGAGTAGCCATGGTATAATCGAGTTACTACTAGCTTTCTAAAATTATGTAGTTAAATCTCCTATTTGACACCATAAATATCCTTAGTACTTTGTGGGCAGCAAATCCTATGGTCAATATGTGAAAATACCATCAACATTTTTTCTGGACTAATTCACCATTAATAACACTTATTTTCAGGTCTCCTCAGGGTCCTTTCTCGAATGTTACTGATGCATTTGTTCTTATACTTTGGGTACATTGGGCTGATACACCAGATTTTTCACCCCAGGGAACGGAAGTACATCCCTGTCTGACTGGAAAATATTAAACATAGTTTCATACAACTGATCCTAAATCTTTACGCTGTTAATACAGTCTTTAGAAACTTGAAATACTAGCCTATTTTCAAGAACAGGAATCAACAGTAGAAATATAAGGAACATGTTAATATCTTACAATCAATGTTAACAAATTCTGATAATCATATTTGGGTAGCAGTGCAGTTCTGTTGTCCCTTATGACGGATCTGGACCCTGAAAAGTTTGTTAAAGCTTTTGATTACAGTAATTGTTGATCAAAGCATTCACTGCATTGACACCGAAATAAAAAAAAAATCAAGATAAAAACAAGAGATTTTATTTACACGATTAATCCAGGTGAGATTCAATTAAAATGGGCCACTGAGAAACTGAGGCAGTCTCAACAGCGTAAAGTTTTATTTAACAGCCATAAAGACCCTAGTATGCAATACAATACTGTGTCAAACCAATGAAGTTGGCTTGTGGGAGGAAGAGAAAGAAACCCTTCACCAATCACCTCATGCACGCATATGATCAATCCCATAAAATACCACATAACCTCCCAGTTAGAGGATCCCTACAACCACCAAGCCACCAAGGAAAAGAGCCTCCTGGCGACAGATGAAAGCACAGAACAGCGGCAGTAGGTGACTGTGTAGCATTTCTTATACCTTACTCCTGAAGAGTGGCCTTGCTCCAGGGCCACAGTATTCATTGTAGATTAGTTTGAATAGGAAGAGGTGAAACAGTGTGATGAGGGAAGCAACGCTGAACCAAAAGATGAAGGGTAAGCCTGGGTCCTGCTTTGCCATGTGCTCTTCATGGGCCAGGATAGCCTTGAGGTGGAGCGTGTGTCTCAGGTCTTGGAGGTGTGTCAGGTCTGTGGAAATATACAGCAGAGGAGTGAGAGGCTGGGTTATCATCACAGGAAAGGTGTGTCCGGAGACCTGAGAGGTCAGCTCCACAGGCTCATTCATACAGCCGGCCTCACAAGCATATAGCCGTACAGGTTTATCCTGTAACTTCACAGACACATGCAGAAAGGGCTTCTCCTCCTGGTCCATTAGGACGGCCAGATTGATTAGATCTTTATTGTAGCGGATGCCACGTAGAGAGAAGCTGTTGTGGAGGTGTGGATCAGCCTGAAATTGGAGGTGATTTTCTGTAAACTGCAGCCCTCCAAAGCTTAGCACAATACCCTGAATTAGTCCGTGTGCCCCGGCTGTTACAAGGACTTTGCATCCACGCTTCTGCAGGGTTAGCTTCCATAAATCTAGTAGTTGTAGGATCTGTGGGACACTGTTAATATTCTCAGGCCACAGGTTCTCTGCATTCATGGTGGCATGGCCGCTGAAGCAGTGGTCTGCGTAGTTCAGGCTGGCCTCCATTTTGTCACGCTCTTCGCTGCTTATGAGAGGATCCAGAAGAGGAGCGGGCGTGCTGGAAAGAATGTAGTACAGAGTGATGTTCACAGTCTCCCCAGATGGTGTATGGGAGTCTGTGCTCTTCTTCATCTCTACACCTGGAAGAAAAAGGCACAGTCTATTAATTGACAGTCGAGCCAGGATATGCGATCAATCCACTGAGATAAAAACGTCAGTAAAGAAACTGGGGATAAACATCCTTTCAAATGACGGTCATTGTATAGCAATATCTACGTAAGACTGGGAGAAAACAGGTGTCAAAGGGAGCACAGTGTGATGCTCTACTGATCCCAGAATCAACAAATCGTTCCGCTCTCAATATCCAAATAAATTTCAGTTTGAAAAAGAACACATTAGAAACTATATAATGCAGAATAGTTATTTCATGTATTACATTCAGTATTGTAGAGCGAGTGATAAAAAAGAGAAGATGATGCAGTGTTTAGTGCTGGTATAAAGCAACGCCCAATCAACATTGTGTGATACATTTAGAGATAATCATTTAGCCAAAATGAATCAAGCAGGCACATTTGTTGAACAAAGGATGTAACAAAACATTGAAAGAGTCCAATAGTAAATCAATAAACCACTTTTAGGATTATGACTTGTTCAGATCAACCAGATAGTCATCATCCAGACAACAGACAACAAGAGACATTTCAAACATCTATGGGTGTTATAATGGTCAAAACAAAACTGAGGTCAGTGTAAGAAGAAGCTGGGTAATGAATATAGCACCCACTATTCAGAAGAGATACTGAATAAAGAGGCTCTCTGTTTGGCACAGTGAACAAAAACCATGGTCTGAAATGAACCCCCAAGCAACCACCAGTGCCTGATTAATTCAAGTATTCCTTCTATCACCTAAGGGCAACGAGTATGCCCAAATAAGGGTCCATAAGCCTCAAACTATACCTCACTGATGAGACCCAAGTAGATTGAAACCAGTCTGGGGTTGCTTGTGATCCCAGGCACTCTGGGCTGGACAGTTCCTATTGGAGCAGAACCAAGACTGGTTTGCATAAGGCAGGCAATTGTTTTCTCTCAGTGTGCCATTCTAACAGAGGTCTGGAATGTGGCCGAAGCGATCACCAGCAGCTGACATTAATTCAAGCATTCCTTACATCACCATCTTGTCTTTTCTATCAAATTACTAAACATTAACCTTATAGCTATACTTCACTGCAAATGTAGATTCTCTTGGTCAACACGTTTTACCACCATATTTATTTATTTCAAGACTTATCTCTTGTATACTTCCAAATCAGAATCATAGTATCACTTTTAAATGACTTATTCCGAGGGAGAATGAATGTGTGCAGCACGATGTACTGCTGATAAACACAGGGTACCACACTAAACTGTCCACTTCAACAAGCAATGTTTTCTGTGCAAAACATGCTTAAATCACTTTGATGGCTACAGAACGGTTTTACTAGGCCAGAACCAGATATGGATTTTCCACGTTATGCCCATCAAAAGACAACACTCGCATATGAAACGTGTCTTGTCTTTCTTTATGGGTACAGACAAGGACAATTCTACCAATTTCCAGAGAACAGATCTGCAGTTTACTCCAGGAAGAGCATATCAACTTGTGATTATGTAATTGTATTCCAATAAGAGCTATGGACACCACTGTGCTGGGGCACACCTGAGTCGGAGTAGAGAGTTATTAACTGGCAGCCCTGGATGGGTATGCTTAGAGCAGAGAATGAAAAAGAACAGACTCTGTTAATATGAGTTTACCAGAGACTGCTGTTGCCAACAGAGCACTCCTATGTAAGGAGTAGTTCACTGAGAGGAGACCCGGAAAGAGAGGAATGCCAAATGTAAAGCAGTAGACAAAAGAAGCCTTTGCTTACATAAAATGGACCTACATACACAGAACAACTGGGGTCTGGAGTGCTGACTTTTCACCATTCCAGGAGAACGAAGAGACACTCAGACCAGAGTTTTAGCTATACACTTCAAAAACACGATCGCTGACCACCTACCAGCAAGAAAGCACGCCAGCAAAACAACCTTAATTATGGACAGTTTTACACTGGAAATTTGTAGTGTAAAACAAGGGGCGGTGGATTTGTCAGAACTTCCATATGGGCAAAGATTGCTCCTTTGTTGCTACTTTATATTTTCTTTCCCAGTTGATACAATTCCATGAGTGTGCGAGATTATTGGTCTGTGTTAAACATGATGTATTTCCAAATAATCAGGTTGTGTCACTCACCTCTGTTTAGATTTGAGAACACTGGCTAGAACAGGGGACCCCATGTGTCTGTAGTTGGGAATGTGCAGAGACCAAGAGATGACTTGACTGAGTAGGTGTTTTCTAAGAAAAAGAGCGCACAACTTCTAATCTCTCCTGGACAAGATGCCTAAAATTCTTAGAACTGCTGGCCAAACAAGCATTGGCAAAGCGAATAGTCACGCCTATGTAAGAGCTATTACCTTTGCCAATTTTTTTTTAGCCATGATGTACACCAGTATGGCTGCAGTTCAGTATGGCTAAAAGTTAGTGGTGTAGAGGAGAGTGGAACAGAGTGTCATATAGTGGAATGGTGTAGGGTGTTGTAGAGTGGAAGAGGGGAAACAGCCTGTACCACGGCGCTGAACCACGTGCAGCAGTTACAACGCGGCCGTTACAACAAATGTGTCTTTACCATGCATTGCTTTACCACACGTTGTTACATCGACACGCCTCAGGGAAAGCAGCGTTGGACATTAAAGTCCAAAGCTTTACCTACTGTTGAGCATAGTGGAGATTAAATAGTAAATGATAGTGCTCCTAAATCCATGGTTTAACCTATGGCATGCCGTTGTAACGATATGTAGGGTAAAGGAATACCAGATAAAGACGCATTTAATGTAAAGACTGAAGAGTACCGGCATGCGTGGTAAAGAGTGGTGTAGAGTGGCACAGAGTGCAGTGGCGTAGAGTGGTGGAGAGTAGCGTGGCATAGTGTGGAGCAGAGTAGAATGTGCAGTGGCACAGAGTATAGTGGTACAGCGTGGAGCGCTGCAGAATGCACTGGTGTAGAGTGGAGTGATACAGAGTAGATTAACAGAGTGCAGTGGCTTAGAGTGCCTTGGCATAAATTGCAGTAGTGCAGGGTAGAGTGGCATAGAGTTCAGTGGCGTAGAGTACAGTGTTGCAAAGTAGAGTATCGCAAAGGGCATTGGCATAGAGTGTTGTTAAGTAGAGTGGCAAAGAAAGCAGCAGAGTAGAGTGGCTTGCAGTGGCAGAAAGTAGAGTGGGCTGGTGTAGAGTGTTTCAGATTATAGTGACGTAGAGTGCAGTGGCATGGAGCGCAGCAGCATAAAATTCAGCGAAGTACAATGTTGCTTTGTAGAATGCAGTGGCATAGATTAGACTGGTGCATAGTAGAGTGCAGTGTTGTAGAGTGGAGTGGTGCAGAGCAGAGTGGCGTAGAGCACAGTGGCCTAAAGTGGGGCAGAGTGGAGTGCCATAGAGAGGAGAGGAGTGGAGCGGAGTGGCGTAGAGTGCAGTGATGCAGAGTAGACTGTTGTAGACTGCAGTTGGCCTAGAGTTCAGTAGTCCACAGTAGTGTTATAGAGTACAGTGGGGTAAAGTGGCAAAGGTTAAACTGGAATAGAAAGCAGTGGAGAAGAGTACAGTGATGCAGAGTAGAGTGCAGTGATGTAGAGTGCAGTTGTGTAGGGTGCTCTGGTGTAGAGTGCATTGGTTTAGAGAAGAGTGATGTTGAGTGAAGTAGCATAGAATGGAGTGGCATGAAGTGGCATACAGTGAGGTGGGGTAAAGTGGATTGTTTCAGAGAAGTGAAGTGGCATAGAGTGAAGTGGTGCTGGGTTGAGAGCAGTGGTATAGAGTAGAGTGGCACAGAATATAATGGCGTAGAGTGAAGTGCTGTAGAGTGCAGTAGCGCAGTTCAGTGGTGCAATTGGCTTTGCCAGTGTGTTTTAGCCATGCTGTATACTAGCTTGTCTGCTGTTCAGCATGGCTAAAAACTAGTGTCCTAGAGGAGAGTAGTGTGGAGTGTAAGAGTGGAATAGTGAAGAGTGGAGTAGAGAGGTGAAGAGTGGAGTAGAGAGGTGAAGAGTGGAGTGGCAGAGAGTGTTGTGTATTGGAGTGGCATAGAATGGAGTTACGTAGAGAAGTGTAGAGTGAACTGATTTAAAGTGCATTGGCGTATAGTGGCATAGAGTGCAGT
Source organism: Lissotriton vulgaris (assembly GCF_964263255.1). Taxonomy (NCBI): domain Eukaryota; kingdom Metazoa; phylum Chordata; class Amphibia; order Caudata; family Salamandridae; genus Lissotriton; species Lissotriton vulgaris. The sequence goes on along the minus strand of NC_141693.1, from coordinate 248,647,192 downwards.
GGAGTAGAGTGTAGCGGCATAGAATTCAGCAGTGTACAAGGCAGCGGTGTAGAATGCAGTGGTGTATATTACAGTGTTCTTTAGTAGAGTATGGTGCAGTGGTGTGGAGTGGGGCGGAGTGGCGTCGAGCAGTGCACAGTACAGTAGTGCAGAGTATAGTGACGCAGAGTGCAGTGGCGGAGTGGGGTAGCGTGCTGCAGTGGAATTGAGATGAATGATGAAGAGAAGAGTGACAGAGTGCAATGGGGAAGAGTGCATTGACATATAATACAGTATTGCAGAGTTCAGTGTCAAAGAGTGCAGTGCTGCAGAGTAGAGTATTGTAGTGTGCAGTGGTGTAGAGTGGTGTGGAGCAGAGTAGTATAGAATGCAGTTGCTTTGAGTAGAGTGGTGCAGAGTGCAGTGGCGTAGAGTGTTGTGGAGTGCAGCGTCGGAGGGGTGTTGAGTAGAGTGGCAAAGAGTGTAGAGGTGTTCAGTACAGTGGTGTACAGCAGAAAGCTGCAGATTAGAGTGCAATGGAGTGGCATAGAGTGGAGTGGAGTGGTTTAGAGTGCACTATCGCATTATGTTGCAGAGTATAGTGACGAAGAGTTCGGTGGCACAGAATTTAGTGGCGAACAATGCAGTGTGATAGAATGCTGTGACGTAGATTAGAGTTCTGGACAGTAGAGTGCAGTGTAGAGTGGCCAAGAATGTAGTGGCTTAGAGTAAAGTGGTGCAGAGTGGAGTGGCAAAGAGCACAGTGGCATAGAGTGGACTGATGCAGAGTGCAGTGGCGTAGAATACAGTAATGCAGAGTAGAGTGCAGTGGTGTTGAGTGCCGTAGAGAGCAGAGGCGTGGAGTACAGCGGTGCACAATAAGAGTGCAGTGACTTGCAGTTGTGTGGAGTGCAGTGGCACAGAATGGAGTAGAGTGGCATAGAGTGCAGTAGCATAGAGTAGATTGTTTCAGAGTAGAGTGAAGTGACGTAGAGTGGAGTGCAGTGATGCTGGACAAATTGTACTGGCATTGCGCAGAGTGGAGTAAAGTGGTGTAGAGGGCAGTGTAGATTAGAGTGGCATACAGTGCATTGGTGTAGAGTGCAGGGGTGTAAAGTTGAGTGTTAGAGTAAAATGCATTAGAATAGATCGAACTGAGAGTGCAGTGGTGTAGAGTGAAGTGGTGTGGAGTAGAGTGCAGTGGAGTAGAGTGCAGTGGCGCAGAGCACAGTAGTGTGGAGTGGTGTAAAATGAAGTCGTTTAGAGTAGAGTGCAGTGGCATGGAGTGGTGTAGAGTGTAGTATACATGGTGTAGTAGCGCACTACCACTACAGACAACACAATTTCAATCTAAATGGCCATCACATTTTCACAGACATACAGTTTTACTAATAAAACTATACAGCGCACCAACAATGTGTGGAAATGTCATCTACTTCCCATCCGATGGGTAGGAGTTAACCCTTTGTAATATTATTCCATCAGCTGTAAAGTTATACAAGATTCAAAGGGGTTCAGACTGCAAGATCTGTATGTGTAAATTTCTTGCATTCAGAAACCTAGCCCTCTGAGCGTGTAAGCCAAACTTGCACACGAAGATGGCTATAAATTCGACCTACTGCCTTCAGCAGGACAGCCTTTATTGTGAGACTTCCCCGTTCTGAGGAAGTGTCTAGAATCAGGGAAGAACTAGGCTTGTTCCAAGGTTTAGACTTTTATATCCATGTTTTGACATCAAAACTATTTGTGGGCAAACAAATTAATCTAGACAAAGGCTCTCATCAGAAAGACATGGCTCTAACACTAGTCAAGCTCGAGTTGACTACTGCTAGTGTGATAATATTCCAAAAATGCAACAAGATGGCTCCTTGACTATATCCTCAGGGTTTCCCTGTTATGTTATTTGCTTACCAAGTTACTTCTTAGTTGCCTCACACGCTACAAAAAAAAGCAGTTTAAAGCTATGGCAAATACGTGTTTTTACAGGAGGCATTTATAATCTACATACAGTTTGTAGTTTTCCAAATGTTAAAAAGGGTTTCTGGAAAAAGTGGAAAAGTATCATAAATACCTGAGATAAACAGGTCTGACCACGTTTGCTGATGTTCGTGTAACAAATCTTCAACCCCCATCCGCATCACTTCAGCCATTTCTTTCTTTGCAGAGTCTTTAAGTTTACTTAGTACATCCTCCAACTTAATAGACTCCATTGGCTGTGAAGTATATACTACAGACAGTGCAGTTTCAATGTACTCTGACTTGGGGCTCACTTGAATTCTATTCACCAACTTCTTCGTGGCAACCACCACAAGCACAACTTTTCCTCCTTCCACCTGGAGTCGTCCTGTGGACAGCAGAAACTGCCTGTCCTCTGCCTTTTCCGTACTTGTGGAGAATTTGGCTCCTAATGGAGGTGTTTGGGGGCTGATTTCAAACGTGGCAACTCTATCACTTGGGTTGAAGATGCGAATTCTCTGCAAGTAAAGGTGAGGCCGGCTGCGATGGGCACAAATGTCTTCACGGACAGTCACACATTCATGAGGAGAATGCGATGCTGCCCCCTGAATGCAGCGGATTTTCCTAACTAGACCATCTCGAAAAAAGATTGCAGTAGACTGGGCTTCAGAGACAGAGGCCGTTGGTTGTAGGTGAACCAGGGGTGGATAGTCCGTCACACGAGCAGATAGGGATGAAGAGAGCAGCCAGAGCCGATTTGATGCCGTATCAATGAGAATATTTCCATTCCCCACCACCATGGGCTTCTGCCTTTGCCCGTCGTCTATTGGCTGAACCACAGCTGCATCCCCTCTGTCTGACAGCACCCTCCATTGCTTAGACTCAGTCTGTAGACAAGTCCCAGTTACACCACGCGGTTGCCCATTATGCCACAGGGAGGGGACAAATGCGCCCGAGCTTAAATACCAATAAAGGATCAGCAAGAAGCCCAGCAAGGCCAGGAGCCTCCGGGCCCAACTGCTGGACAGTAGCCCAGGAAAACTCTTCAGCCTCTGCTGCACCCACATCTGGGACGCGTGCGAGTCTCGCTGGCCTCCTCCGAGGACCTCCAAGAAGGGCTGAAGGTATTCAACTACGCCCGCGTGTTTCTCGTTGCATCAGGGGCATTTCTCTCTTTGCCACGAAGTCCACATGTCCCCGGCGCTGGCCCTGGAATAAGAGGAGACAATGAACGAGCATCCCAGATCAGTCTACCACTCAGACCCAACACCCCCAATGAACTCTTAACTACCCGTTCAGACCTTATCCCTCATTTGTGACCCCGCCATCACATACTTAACATTCATCTCACGCACCTCCGTGCCCTTCTGCTTACCCCCACCCCTCTAATCGCCACTCTTCCAACCATAGCCACCAAGAAGCGAGGTCTTGCACTACCACACGTTGGCCGATTTTGCTCCCTGTCCCAATTACTCTACCCATAATGCATTACACTTCTTACCTTACAAGCTTCTCGCCCCCTTGATGACCCAACTTGTCACCCCAGCTTTCGCTTTCCTCGACCTCGCAGACCATTTCCCGTCTCAGCTACAGCTGCCCCCGTCCCTGCGAGTCGTTCCTACCCTTTACCTCCACGTTCCGTCCCTAGCCGACCTTGTTCCTAGCCACCCCGCCCCCTTCTTACTTTTCGTGCACCTAATACCCTTCACCTACCTGTACCTAAAATTGCAGACTTATCCGCGACTGACACTTACCGTTCGGAAATTCAGCCTAATGCCTGTTATTGATCTTTTGATGGACGAAATTTGTGATAATTCCAGTACTTCCGGGTCGCATGACAGCTGAGCATACTCTGTGAAACGTCAGGGAGTGGGCGGGACTGGCAATGTGTAACATGAGCTAAGATTGGAACATTGCCGGCCAGTCCTAACACACCGCACAGAACTCCGAAGGGATCATTGGCTATGAATTCTGCACGTGTCTCCGCGGTGTATAAATATTGACCGAGAAGATCTGAAGTAATTGGTGGGTGGGTACGTAGTGCAGGGTGGGGTGACTATCTATGACTGATGCCGAAAAACGGGTCGGACGCTGGTAAATGTTTTTGTGCCGCTGGAGCTAGGCTGCACTTGTTTGTGACATACTTAGGTTCTATTGTCTTAGCATTATTTACGCAGTATTTTATGTAGTACAAACTCGATCCGAAGATATGAGAGCGCTTTATATAAGCACCAGTTACATTACACATTCATTTTTTGTGAGGCGTGGGGAGACTACGTGATTTGCCCAGAATTACATGATGTTGAGCCGACACTGAGACTCGAAACTGGTTCGCCAGCTCCAAAGGCGGCAGCAATCTGTAGGGAGTCCTGGACGACAGTTTGTTGTGGAAGAGGAGCTTGTCAGACCTGTTTCCTGTGTATCCTAAACTTGTTCATTAAAGAAGCTTTTACAATATTCCTGCTTCCTGCATAATGCTTATGTGAACTCAGGAGAGGCACACTACAATTTGATAGCAAGCTTGTTTTGGATTGGACAGCTTTTTGACTGCAACTGTTAAGATTAAATACAGTCCATTTCCTAATTGCTTTTCCTTGAACTATATCTTCGTTTGCATCTTTACCATGCTATCCATAATGTACTGGCGGAGCCACACGGCCCGTTCATTCTACGCACGCACGCACGCACGCCTGCAGCCCGGGGGCGGGGTAGCCCTCGGGTATAAATTAATGGGCGCCAGACTGCACGTGGTCTTTGGCCCTTATGCTGTAGCCAGTCTCTGTGTGTGTTATTGCCAGAGTGTCAGTTAGGCCCCACTCTGAGGCCTAGGTCTTCCTTGCCCCCTCCACACACCACATTGGCGACGAGGCGGGTCCATTACCCACGCCTCCACCCGCGGACACTCCTGCTGTGTCCCGCGGTACTGCCGGAGCCGCGCTCGCGCTACCTGCGCTGGAGCCGGCGGCCGGCGCTGTCTTCCCGCGCGGGTGCAACCCCGCTGTGCTGCTTCGTCTGGCCCTGCCGGGGCCGTGGGAATCTCGCGCCTGTCGTGGCGCAACAGGTGAGCCGCCTGCTGGTGGGAGAGTGCGCCTGCTGTGGGGCCCGCGCTACGGCGGCCCCGTGTTGTGCCCAGCGCCTCCTCTCTGCCATCGCTGACGGCAGGCATCGGAGTGCGTGGGTGGGGAACATGCGCAGTGTCTATCGGAGGGACTGGCTCGGCCCTCACCGCGCCCCCCCGACGAACGCTCACGCATCTCGCGGACGCGAGAAGGTCGCCCTTCTGAGGCTCACACGTCCCGCGGAGCTCTATTTCGGCCGTTTTGCGGGGCAGAACACGCTCAGCTTCCTGGTACACTGGTCACCACGGCCCAGAGTCGTTGAGAGTGATTGTGGGCACTCCGTTGTGCAGCAGCTACCCGGAAGAAAGGCTCAGAGCACACGCCATGCTGGCTCAGTCGGTCCCAGGGGTCACTGGTGCTACCACACCATCCGTGGACGTCCCACGCGTCAAACATGAACGTGCAGGCGGACGGAGGGGCCGCGGCCACTGGACCAGCACCGAGAGTCCCTACTCCACCTCCAGCACCGCCACTGAACGCAGGACCGGCGCAAGGAGGTCTACCACCCCGAGTCCCTGCGCAGAACGCTGCTCCCACCGCGCCAGGCCATGCCATGGCCGCCCCGATTCCACCATTTAGTGAACTGGCTGAACCAACTACAGCGGCTGCGCGATGGCGCCTATGGCTTGGACGCCTAGAGCACACGCGTGGGCGTAGGGGAGACCGATAACAGAGTCAAACGCTCACTCCTGTTGTGCTACGGAGGCGATGAACTATATGAACTATTCGAGACCTTGCCGGATAGAGGGGACAGCAACGACTACACGGCGGCAATCACGGCGCTCAACTGCCACTTTGACCCCCGCGCAAACCCTGACTTTGAATGGTTCAAGCTGCGCCAAGCGCGCCAAGCCGAGGGGGAGGCAATTGACATCTTCTATGCAAGGGGGCGCAAGCTGGCAACGTCTTGCGAATTGCCGGACAGGACACTTGAGATCAGAGCGCAATTGATACAAGGGTGCAGATCCGTTCAACTTCGCCGTCTCATTTTGCGACAACCACGCATCAGCCTGGATGAGATCCTCGTGCTGGCCAGGTCACATGAACTCTCAAACGCACGAGCAGAAGCGATGCAGGCCGCGCTAGACGGTCCCGCGCCTCAGGCGAGACACGTGTCGATTAAAGAGGAACATGTGGATGTAGTGCGGAGGCGTCCCCCACCATCCGCGCAGAAGACCCAGACGATGTTCCCGTCCAAGTCTTCGTGTGGGAACTGCGGGATGGACCATCCCCCGAACGGACGGTGTTTCGCACGAGGAAAGGCGTGCTCGAACTGTGGGAAACTTAACCATTTCGCGAAGGTGTGCCGCAGCAGCCGCCGTGCGGGGCCTAGTGGAAAGAATGTCACCCAAGGGGTACGTCAGATCTCGCTTGAAGATCCCGGTCCATGTGGCGATGCACATCAAGCATTCCGGTTGGAGGAGGGAGACGATGATGACAATGTGTTTTTCGTCTCTTTCGTCGGTCGCGATGGATCCAGGAGGGGGCCTCCCCCAATGTGGGAAGTCGACATTGAAGGATCCCCGGTGAATGCGCTGATCGACACTGGGGCGTCGGTTAACGTGATGGACAGCATACAATATGAGCAGCTTCATCCTCGTCCGCCACTCTTGCCTTCGAAAGCCAGAATCTACACTTATGATAGCGACGAACCGTTGCCTCTACGTGGGGTGATCGACGTAACAGTATCGTGCAACGACCAGAAGGTAAAAACCAAGTTCCATGTCACGGGGGGCAGACGGGGCACGCTGCTCAGTTGCCACACAGCGGAGGACCTCCAACTCGTGTTCTTTGCTAACCAAGTACACAAGCGTCATGCCGACGCCCTGCTGAGAGACTTTCCGTCATTATTCCAAGGTTTGGGCTGCCTAAAAGGAAAAGTGTTCAAGCTACACATTGACAGCACCGTGAGACCAACTGCACTGCGGCACCGGAGGGTGCCGTTCCATCTGCGGCCGCAGGTGGAGGAGGAACTGGTCAAACTCAAGAAGCTGGGGGTGATCGAAAAAGTGTCAGGGCCCACTCCATGGGTGTCACCCCTCGTGGTTGCACCGAAACCAAAGCAACCGGGTGCAATAAGGCTATGTGTGGACATGCGTCTCCCGAATAAGGCCATCAAGAGGGAACGTCATCTTACACCAACTATGGACGACATAGTAGCTGATTTAAATGGCGCAAAATGGTTTTCCAAGTTGGATTTAAACGCAGGTTCTCACCAGCTGGAGCTCCACCCGGACAGTCGCAATATCACGACTTTCTCGACCCATGTCGGTCTCCGCAGGTTCAAACGTCTGAGCTTTGGGGTGTCTTCGGCCGACAAAGTTTTCAAGAATGCGATCAGGGAGACACTATCCGGACTACCTGGAGTCATCAATCTCAGTGATGATATTCTAGTCTTCTCCAAGACCTTGGAAGAACACCACGGGCACCTGAGAGCCGCGCTCCAACGTCTGGTGGACCATGGGCTAACGCTACACAGGGAAAAATGCTCATTCTACAATGAATCAGTCGAATTCTTTGGGTACATCTTCTCTCGGGATGGGCTTAGAGTAGACCCCAAGAAAGCAGAAGCCATCCGGTCGGCGCCCAAGCCGATGTCCGCAACGGAGGTCCGCAGCTTCTTAGGGATGGCCACTTACTGTGGCCGGTTCATCCCCAACTTGGCATCCCTGTCGGAGCCGCTGCGAGCGCTCACCAAGGCAGGACAACCGTGGACATGGTCCGCGAAGGAGGACGATGCATTTCGAGCGGTGAAGGAAGCCCTCATTGATGATAAAGTCATGGCGTACTTCAGGCCACATCGCCGAACGGAGGTTGTCGTGGACGCCAGCCCGGTGGGGCTGGGAGCTGTTTTGTTGCAGAATGCGGAGGACCACACTTGGGTGCCCACGGCGTACGCGAGCCCAGCGTTGACGGCCACCGAGATGCGGTACACACAGATTGAACGTGAGGCGCTCGCCATTAAGTGGGCGTGCCAATACTTTAATCTGTACTTGTTTGGGCATGAATTCACAGTAACTGACCACAAACCGTTAGTCCCGCTATTTGCAGGGTCGGCCAGGCTTGCGCCACCCAGGATTGAACGGTGGGCGGTCCAGCTCCAAACGTACAGGTTCGAGGTCATCTTTCGGCCCGGGGCGGACAACCCCGCGGACTTCCTCTCGCGCCACCCACACCACGACTCCGTTGCACAAGTGCATGAGGAACTTGAAGAGGTGGAGGAATTTGTAAGAGTCCTGTCACAGGAAGCGTGCCCCAAAGCCCTCACGTTGGATGAAATTGGGGCGGCCACTGACCAAGATGAATGCCTGAGGAGGGTGAAGTACACCCTGGAGGATCGAAGTTGGAAGTATTTCTTGCACGGGGCGAGTGCCCTCACGGTCGAGGAACAGACTTTTCGCCAGCAAATGTGGCGCGCGCAGAGTGAGTTGAGCACAGGACCCCATGGAGTGGTATTACGAGGAGCCTCCATAGTCGTTTCCTCGAGCCTGCAGAAAGAGGTTGTGCGCCTTGCTCACCAAGGGCACCAGGGCATCGCGAAGACAAAGGCGCGACTAACGGGTAGAGTGTGGTTCCCCGGCATGGACGGCGCAGTGGAAGAGGAGATCCGAAATTGCCATTCGTGTACCATAACAAGTCAGGAGCCTGCCCCACATCCTGTTATCACGGAAGAACTGTGCGTCACACCGTGGTCCAAAATTAGTATTGACTTTGGGTCGTTCCCGGATGGTCGACAAGCCATGGTGCTGATTGACTCGTGTTCACGATTCCCGGTGGTAGAGGTGATTCCAACCACAGCGTTTAGTCACGTCAAGCCGGCTCTGGACAGGGCATTTGCCATGCTAGGATTCCCCGATGAAGTACGATCGGATAACGGGCCACCGTTTCAAGGCACAGAGTTCCAGACATACCTAACCAGGCGAGGCATACGACACCGGAAGATCGCGCCGCAATGGCCTCAAGCCAATGGAGAGGTGGAGGGGTTTATGAGGACCATGAACCGGGCACTAAGAATCGGCGTGTAGAAAGGGGAGTCAGCTGAAGAATGCCTGTCCCAGTTCTTGAGTGCCTACAGACAAACGCCGCACTGTACCACCAAGTGTGCCCCAGCGCACGTCATGTTCAATAGACCTCCTCGAGACTGTGTGCCCGTGTGTCCAGCCTGGCAGGCCCCAGAGCTAGACCATGAAGCAACCCAAGATAGGAGACGACAAACAAATGAGAGGGCAAGCCGAGCGAGGAAAGCCGGAGTCCGGCCACTAGCAGTAGGGGACCGGGTGGTCCTCAAGACCTGTCACCATCAATGGAAGTACCAAACCACGTTTGAACCGGAAATATGGGAAGTTGTGAACATCCATGGCACCATGGTAACCGCATCCAGAGGCGCAAGAATAGTGACAAGAGGAGGAGCCAGGTTGCAGACCAAGATGGCCGCTCGGGCTCCCGGCTCCGTCGGCCGCGTTCTCCTACCACCACATCCAGCTTCCTAACCAGCGCACTTACTATGCTCCCGAACGGCCGAGATGAAGCGGCGCAGATCCATGCGCGCCTGAGTGCTCTGCCGGCTTCCTAGCCGGAGATGTGTCGTCTCGAAGTTTGCGGCCCACCCCTGCCTGAAACCGGGGTCTAGGGTACTGAAACGCCCGGCCCCGAACTCAACAACAACGGCTGGGTGTGCGGCGGAAGTGCCGGTCTGGGGAGATGGAGACTTGGATTTACTCGATTTTTGACGGCGATTCTCGCACGGCACCACAGCAATGGTGAAATTTGATCTGCTGCCTTTCTGCGGATGCATGAAGTAACGACCCCCCCCAGCTGGTGACTCTGTGCCTGTGTGCCCCGTGCAAGCTGTATCGATCCCGACGGAGGTGAGTGTCTCCCAAAACCCCCGCTGAGATTATTTGCCTGCCACTTGATGAGCTACCTTGGGACACTCTTCATCTAGTGGGGTGCGCTCCGTGTGGGAGCGCCTTGCACGCAATTGTGCCTGAGGGGATCTCGAGACCGATCCTGAACTGCTCTGCAGGGGCCACGAAAATGATGCGATCGGACACCTGGCGTGGATCGGCCTGGTGTGATGGAGCCTCGCTAGATGCTGAGACTGCCGCTACTCGGGGAGAGACAATGGAGCTGCGGCTGGGGGATGTCATGGCGGCCATTGCGGACTTGCATTTCGCACTGCAACACCAGATGGAGACCGCGGGGAGGGTCCTGGATGCTGTTGTGCGAGAGGGTTGTCCAGGTGGAGCGGCTTCTGCCCCGATGGACGGATCACTAGAGGCTGTGGGGCATGGGGATTGTTGGCAGTCGGCTCATGAGTGCCCCCGGGACTTGGTGGTTTCGGGGCTAGATGGAGACAACTTGTGTGCCCACGCTCGACAGGGGGACAGTAATGCTGTGTGCAGTCCGTCAATTACAGCGGAAGCGGTAGATTTTATGATGGTGTCTTTTTTGGGAGCATTACCCTGTTCCAATGATCAACTGCTCGACAGCGGCGGGCAGCGGTGGCGCTACGACATGTCCTTTTTACTTTGTTTTGGACTGATGTTGAAGAGTGAGCGCCACCACTTGCGCTCCCTGATGGCCCTTAGACATGTGGATGACTACGTCCTTCGAGCGACATCACTGTATATTGCCGTACCTCAGGATGGCATCCTCTTCCCAGTCTGGTACTTTGACTCACCTACACCTGTAACAGAGGGTCTGGGCTGCAACCGTACTTTGGACCAGGCGGGCCTGGGTTGAGTATCGTAGTGCTGCTTTCTGTGTGGGGCCAGCGCAGGACTTTTTACCTATGTCATGGTGGCGCTAGCGGCAGGCTGGCAAAGATCGAACCCACTCAAAATAAGTTTATTGTATTGCATTCTGGTTTCTGTATGGAGTGGGTAGTTCCTGTGGTGGGGGAGGTGAGGATAGGTGTGGGCTGGGGGTCTGCCCTGGTATCCTCCTCCGTTCTCTTTCTTTCTTTCTTTTTTCTTTTTTTCCTTCTTTTAGATTTTCCTTTAACTTAGTTGAGCAATAGCTCTCTTCCGCTCTCTTCTTAATTTCGGGTTCCATATAACGGGCGACAGGCACGCTGCTGAGGGGGAGGCCGTAGCCGTAGGCAGGGGTGCAGGGTGGGGGGTTCGGGAGGGGTATTATTGTTTTTCTTTTTCTTTTTCTGTTTCTAGGGCCCCTTTTTTCTCGCTTGTTTCTCTTGGCTTTCCCTATACTTTTCTTTCTTTCTCTTCCTTTTTGGGAACCGAGTGATAGGTTGCTCACCGTACGCTCTTATGGTTCGAATTACAAGGGTGGATGTTTCTCTAAAAAAGTTTTAAGTTGCAGCGGGCATGTACTGCATTGGCGTGCGAACTGTACTGTTTATTGTCTATCCTGTTTAATATGCGCTAGTGTCAACGCCCTGCCTACATTAGTCCTGACTGCGAAGATCCTGATTACTAAAAAAACCCTTGCTATGGTATTATTCGATTGTACGGCGTCTGATCCTGTTTTTTTACTAAATCTTAAAAGAAACCTCTTTAATCCTGGTACCTATATGGTATGGACATTATCCTGTGCTGCAATGGGGCATTTGGGAGGCGGACTGTTGCATACTTATGGCTTTTATTGATTTGCTGCCCGTGATTGTACCTGCTTTATGTATCAATAAAGGTTTACCAAAAATTAAAAAAAAAAAAAAAAAGAATAGTGACAAGAAATGTGTCCTGGTTCAAGCGAGTGTTCATGAGAGAAACATCCCCGGCCCAGGTGGCGGACGACGTGGAAGTAGACGAGGACCTGCCCGCTGCCTCAGAGGGGGTACCGGACCCTCGAGCCAGAGAGCCATCACCGGTCCGAGGAGATCCAGGAGCTAATGTCCCAACACCAGGCCCTGACTGGGCATCAACAGGATCACCGGAGAAACCGAGGGCTGATGTACCGCGAAGCCAGAGGTACAACCTACGACCAAACCCAACCCCCAGCCAGCGGCTCCGGGACTACGCCTGGAGAATGCGCACCACAAAAGAACTCTAAATAAGGCTGGAATAACCATCCGTAGGTTTGGAGGGATGTACTGGCGGAGCCACACGGCCCGTTCATTCTGCGCACGCACGCACGCCTGCAGCCCGGGGGCGGGGTAGCCCTCGGGTATAAATAAAAGGGCGCAAGACCGCACGTGATCTTTGGCCCTTATGCTGTAGCCAGTCTCTGTGTGTGTTATTGCCAGAGTGTCAGTTAGGCCCCACTCTGAGGCCTAGGTCTTCCTTGCCCCCTCCACACACCACACATAAGATGCGTCTTCCAATCAAACCACTGCTCATTTTATGCTGTTTTCCACCTTATACCTCACTTTGAGAGTTTGCTTTTTGCATCCAATTTTAATGCCTAGGCATTTATATTTTACCCAGCAGGGATGGATTTTTTGAAAACATTTATCTTTTTCAGAAATTTGTTTTGCTGTTCTTACTTATATTTCTGCTGCTATCAAATTGAGGAGATATACTGTAGTATCTTCATGTTATGTTTATATTGTTCCCCTTTACTTTGTTAATAGCTGATCAGCCAGTGTGTGTGTGGAATGTTGACATGAGTGGAATGCTTGGGTGCCTGGTGTGAGTGAGACAGTTGGAAGATGGGCTGAGCAGCTCGAAGGGTGCTCCTGGTGGGGCTGTTACTATGGATGTTAAGAACTGAATAAATATCCTAAAGACATCTCTCGGCTACGTCTGCTGTGTCACCTCTATGCATGGAACCAGCTTATTACATTTGGCGACATTGATGGAGCAGGGTTTTGCGAAAAATGAAACCTGCTCAAATCGAGTACCCCTATAATACGTACTTACTATAAGTAGACGTAGTACACTAATGTGCACCACACATAAACACAAGGGAATCTGCTTTGCGCATGTCTGCACTAACGTGAATTGATATACAAAAGAACTAAACCTGTATTTGCAGTGTGCTTTAAAAGAAACAAGAGATGCTGCATGAATAGGCGGCATGTACACCAGTAGTTGCATCTCACTTTGAAATAATAAATAATGCTGCTTTTGCTCAGTACGTATGCTAGGTAACAATAAAAGAGAATCATACAAAGGTGGGTCGTAAACAGTGAGGGATGCAGTGTCATATAATTAATGAATGTCTATATTTTGCTTGTTTTAGTGGAGTGGATGAAGAACCATTTCTCTTAGATTGGCATTGTAAAGGGAGGGCCCTGAATGGGAGCGAGACGGTCATGTCAAAGCAGCCAGAAGCACTGAGCAAAGCAGAAAATGCCTGACGGTTGAAGGCTGTGACACTGAATGCCTGCCAAGGGCCGTGATCGACTGTGTGGAAGGTGACAACTTCAGCGCATGCTGTATAATTTGACTAAAGAATGTTTAATTGTAACATTTGTAAAATTCATGTGAAAGAATTGAGAGTCAGACTATGGGAAAGGAAGTTGAACAATAGAATAGTCAAAAATAAGTGAAATCACAGTGGGTTGACATCCCACCCCCCGAAAACCGACCAATCACCTGTCAAGCTTTATGTAATTTGCAACTAATGTGGGACGGACATGTAGGTTTTTAGATTATAATTAGGGTACCTTTAGGTGTGTGGTTTTAAGTTTAGGCAGGAGAGAAGAGGAGAGATGTGTCGCTGCCCGTCGGTTTGATGAGAGGCCTCACTGTTTCCTATCTTATCCTGTTCCTGTTAGAGATCTTGCGTTCCTGTATACCTTGGGGAAACACCTGTCATCACCTGGGTCCAGGGGTGGTTCTTCCTATAGACCGTTAGGTTTGTATTTAGCTAATGTCGTTACCAGATTATCAGTTTTAATGTTTTATCTCTGAATCTTTTGTCTCTCCACCTATCTACTCGGTCAACAAATTATTGATATGTATTATTTTAGATGAACCTATTTTCTCTTCATCTATCCCTCCGTTAGATTTCATATTGTTTGGCATAATTATTTTGCTGAATCTTTGTGTCTTACTCTATCCACTCCTTCATTGCATAATGTCACTGCATTGTGAGGCTGCGTCCTTGTAAAATATTACCTGTCATGAGATTGCAATGTTTTGATTGTGACCAAAATTGCAACTGAGTATTTAACCTTTAATTGAGATAAATTCATTTGTTAACCTTACAGAGAGTCTGTCATTAATTTGACAAAATGATTGGTAAACTAGTATTATCATTACCATCAACAACTCAACTAATTGGTCCATCGACCAAATACAGGAAGAGTTGATATCAAGATTAGATATAAGACAGATGTCCCGAAAGGATCAATAAAAGAACATTTGATGAAAAAGGAAACAAATTGACACCGGCGCCTCAGGGATTCTGGGTTAATGTGTATGGGCCATTGTATTATGTTAATTAGTATTGATCCCTGATCAATTATTGGTATTGGCGCTGGATAAACGATTTGGAGACTTATCCACGCACTACAAGGGATCTCAAGGAAGTTTAAGATGACAAGCCAAGGATGCCTTCAAGTTGGATGGAACCTAAATAATCCACAAGCCCAGAGAGCACAAGGAACATGTAAAGTTTCTGTTTGATGATAAAAATAACACAAGTACATTCCATGGACGAAATGGTACAAAAGAGACAACAGAGAAAGTGTGGACACAGAAGGTTAATTATCCACAAGAAACAAACTAAACGCAGCGTCGAGAAAAAGGAGAAACTGGAGCAACACGCCTCGCAGCCCCACCACTGTCCCTCACGTTCACATTTTTGTTTGCTGTAGTGGGTGTTAGTCCCATCTACTCAGCTTTTAGGGGGGTGTTAGTCCCACCTACGTTTTTAGGTCTCGTGGCGATTACGCGGTCTTGCCAGAGACCTATAGTCACCGGCTCAACTCCCAGGAGACAAGAGATGGCCACGCTCATAAATAGGATCGGAGTGGGCCGCGCGCACGTGTGCACATCTCCTGTCTCCTGGGAAGCTCTAACACACATAGCCACACCTCCCCCTGCTTACGCATACGCACACACACACGAGCGCACACACAGAGCCACACACACGAGCGCACATGCATGCACCCATACAGAGACACCCCCCCGCCGCCGCACACATAAACGCGCGCACACACACACACAAGCACACCGAGACCCCCCCCTTCATTTGATTTTACACGGCCAATGTTCCGTGTTAAGAATGAAAGTGCAGGTACTCACCCGAACCCCCCACTATCTGTTTGCTGTTGATTAGTTCTGAGCACTCCCACATTAAAAGTATTGCGCCCTGGCAGAGAATTGAAAGCAGTGCCTCTTTACACATTTTTTTTTAAAGTGCAGGTACTCTGCAACTGAGTACACGACCATTTAAAGCTCTGCTTGTGATTTTGATATCAAATTCTTTGTAATCGCAGATACCACTTTTATGCGTCCTGCAGAGCGTCACTTAGTGTGTCACACAAGAGGAAGAGAGTCATCGTGGTTAGACATAACAGACATGTTACAGACAAGTAGACTGAAAGACCGACAGTTGGATGCGTGTGCACCAACTTACTGAGATGTTATTGACTGAGCCCCAACCTTATGCTTTGTGAAGGAGCAAAGTGCCGAACTTCCCCCTGGTGGAGGCGCATGAATTGCGCCCCGTAGCTGCTGAGTCAAGACAGGTCCTGGCCACACTTTGGGGTCACTGGCGTCTTGAACAGCGCAAGACCAGCAGCGTTTGTGGCACCCCCGATTGTGGCGATTGGCTGCTTTTCATGGGGACTTTAAAGGAAAAGAACTGTGTCTGTTTGTGGAGTGTATCAGCATTCGCGGACCTCTCTGAACTAGAACACAATCAATAATACACAACACACACTTAAAAAGAGAAAATAGTAAAACCACGCAGTACAAACCTACAACAAAACATTGAAATAACGATTCACAAAAACACAACAGCACACCAAAAACAACAATTCACCACCACAACAGAAACACTGCATAATCAACATGCATAAACATTTGTCACACATTTCCACCTCTATTACACGTGGTACGGGGCGGGTGTACGAGGACCGCCTTTTACCACCAGGACATGCATGGAACGGCGCCAGTCTAAATGTTTCGTGATACAGCCACAACCCTCTTCGGTGCAAGAGGTAAAAGTGAAAGTAGCCAGGGAGGGCGTGTGCAGGCGGAAGAGGTGCCCTGGTTGTGCCCAGTACCTGCTAGTAAGCCCCCTCGGTGCCGCCTCTGGCCCCTTAGATGCTAGCCTGGGCCCCTAGAGCCTTCCTCTCTCCCTGTCCCCCAGTAGCCCTGCATACTTACACTTCAGTAGCAGCAGAGATAGCGCTCAAAAGCTCGAGAGACTGCACCGAAACTCGTTGACAGCACCGGGTCTCCAGGGGCAGCCGCTGCCTTCTCTGTGGTTGTTGATGTCTAGGGGAGGCCCTCTCAGCCTCCTGCTTTTTAAAGCAGCCGCGACCCTTCCCCAGCACCACCTGTTGTGCATCGTCTAATTATGGAGCCCTGGCGCTTCCTGCCAGAGCCAGAGGCCCTGGTGTGTTGACACACTCGGCACCAGGCCCTGTGCGTGGTGAGAGGATGTGGCCCATCGGTTTAAGCTGCTGACTCTGGTGTTGAAATCAGGTTTCGAGCCTCGAGGTCGCGTCCACATCCTGTGATTCTGGGCAAATCACTTAATCTCCCCGTGCCTGAATGTGTAATGTAAATACAGGGTCGAGTTTGCGCTATATAAATTTGGAATCCATGACGATGATGACATTCAGAAATTGAGGCAGATTGTTCTGTTGGTGTCACAGATCAAAGACCGTTACAGTTAAAAAAAATACAGTGTTTCCAGCAAGCACATCACTTTCTCGCGAGCGAAAATCATGCAATAAAGACTAGGGAAACTTATAAATATCAGAAAATACAGCCATTTGAGCAACAAGAAACTCCAATAACTTCTTGAAACTGCTGCTGAGCACCAGACATGGAAGGACACTAGTGGCAAAACACGCACCGGCACCCGTAGTCTAAAGATAATACTTCTGCCTCAAGTGAAGTACTCTGCTACCCAAGGATGACTAGCAAACAATATTATTCACAACGTTGCTTACTATTCAGCAGCATTTGGCAGTTTGCAAATCATCTTTATACACCAATTCAGAGTTTGCTTACAAATTAATGCAACACATTGTCATATACAATGCCTATAGCTCAAACTTTAATGCTGCGAGACCTATTGCAATGTAAATGCTTGTTGGTAATGGGTGTTAGTCCCATCTACTCAGTTTATAGGGGTTGTTAGTCCCACCTATTTCATTTGTATAGGGTGTCAGTCCTATTTACAGTCTGCATTATGGGTTGAAGTCCCATTTTGGCATGTTTTCTTGGTTGTGTTCCTTACATGGGAATACCTACATGGGTGCGGTCCACCCATAGTTAGGAGTACGTACCCATAGTTAGGAGTACGTACATGGGTGCGGTCCACCCATAGTGTGTAAGTACGTACAGGGGTGCAGCCCACCCATAGTTTTTTTTACAATAGTAAGGAGTATGTACATGGGTGTGGTCTAGCCATAGTGTTTGAGTGCTGGGGGTGTTCCACACTCCCATGTGTCTCGTCACTGTGTAGAGTTCTCGTAATCTTCTCGTAGTCTTTTTCTACTGTGTTTCTCTGCATATTGTTTCACATGTATTGTCATGTGGTGTTTTCTCACTATTTGTCAGTGAGCTAAACGTTCTTTGCTCTTTTTTTAATGTTTCTTTTTATTAAAGGAGGAGGATGGAGGAGGAAATAAGGAAGATCCCCCTCAGAGCTATCTATTCCAACTGTTTTTCCTCCCTTTACCACATAGGAGCAAGTACCCCATCTGGTTATATGCATTCCCTTACTAAGGAGCATGTGTACTGGACTTTTATCTTGCTCCTAGTCCCACCCTTTACGTGATTTATGACATATAGATCACTGGCATAACTACATTTAAAAGCTGAGTTATGATTCTAGATCTCATACTGAAAACCACTGAAATTCCCCAGGTATTGTACAGGACATGTACCCTGCACACCCTAACTCACGACACCCAACATGTTTAACTCTTGCTTGAATACTTTTTCTCAGTACAGTTTTCTAATTAGTGTTTTATGCATGTTGGGCATTGAGACTTATGATGCATTGTTTTCACTGAATACAATATTTGGTGTCAGCCATGTGCTTTCCAGTCCTCTAGTTCCCATCCATCAGTGCCCTGTGGTCAGACACTCGTAATAATTTATTACAGTGTCTCCCCTTGCCGGTGGATTCTTTTACAAACCATTCCCAAAATGGCAGTCTGATCCACTATCTAAGAAGGTTGATCGTGATTGCTTTTTGATTTACAAATCGAGCACCGGTTTCTACACCACTGGGTGTCTTCTGCTCTCCGCTGGTGCTCGAATACATTTTTTCAAATCTGAATCTATTCAGGATGCTGGGAAGCTGCCATTTTCAAAGGTCATCTGCAACAAATGATGTTTGTCAACTAATTCAAAATATGATTGACCCAGATGCAAAGGTTCTAACTCTTTCTAGCCCATCCTACACTTTATGTTTATGTTTTTTAATTAATACACTCATATCTCAAACTACTGGTCAGATTTGCACCAAACTAACAAAAGCACTGTTTCTTAACATAGTTTTTCTTTCATTCCAGGTTTGGTGTACATCAGGAAAAGCTCTCTGCACAAGCAAAACTTTCTATAGGGGCTAAAATGAGTAAATTTTCCAGCCCCATTTAACTTCTTTTTCCTCAGTACAAAAATTGACATGCCTGACCGTAGCTGAGTATGCCAAGGAATTGCCAGAGTTGGGGCAGATCCATCCATGGGGGTCAAACGTTATAGGCAAATCAAAATATGCCATTTCAAATGGGGCTAAACCATAACTATACGGTGGTGGCTGGCACTGTGTAATATTAATGGATGTGTGACGGATCAGCGAATGCCTTTACCACGCATATACATAGGAATACTTTGAATGTACCGTTATGACTCATACCATTACCATGGATTCAATTTCCACGCATACTGTTACAATGCAAATATTGATTTTTGCAAAAAGAAAGATTTTATTATGATTTTTTAAAAATATTTTTAAAAAAAGGTAAATAAGACACAGAGTAATAATGCACAAACATATTTCACATGTAAGCATTTTTTTTAAAAATCATCTCACAAATCACCTAATTTCTAAATAATAAGTTTCTAGTGTCCGTTTTTTTCTTCAGTCTTTCCTTTGTTTTAACCATATCTTTGCCGCTTCTCTTAATGCATGTAATAATACACAGAACAAATTAAATATTAATCCTGTCAGAATCTAAATCATGTTAACAAATACAGACCAAAACAAATTTTGCTTAAATTATGGAACATCACTAAAAATAGTATAACTTTAGCCGTCCACCATTTTGTGGTCAGTGGTGCACTGACATTCCTTGTGATCAGACGCACCAGCAAGAGCTACAGACCAACAACATTTACAGAAGAGAGACTGCCATTTATCAGCACAAGTAAGTACAACATTGACACAAAACATCTACAGTATAAATCATGTAATTCCCATAAATATATTTTAATTATTTGTTTTCCCAGTTCACAGATTTTCCCCAGAGTATTTCCCCGCTACATTTGCTGGAATCCTATTAATGTAAGGCAGTAGATAAAACAATTGTACAGTATTGTTATACAGATTTTAGCAGGAGTGTTTTAATAAAATATAATTTGTTTTAATCTTTTTTAGAAATGGATTTTAAAATATGGCTTTATTCAGGACAGGTGCTAGAAAGTGGTTACTGTAAAATAAAGTAAACTTACTCTGATGGGGGAATAGCTCAGGTCAGGTGTTGGACAGTGGCTGGGGGCCAAATAACTATTGTAACTCCTCCAGAGGCATACCCCAGGGCAACTGCTGGACAGTGACTGGGGCAAAATTACTATTTTAACTACTCCAGGGGCATACCTCAGGGCAGGTGCTAGACAGTGAGTGGGGGTCAAATTACTATTGTAACACTGCCGAGGGGAATACTTTAGGGTAGGTGCTGGTCAGTGACTTGGGGCAAAATTACTAAACTAATTCTGCCGAGGAAATACCTCAGGGCAGATGCTGGACAGTGACTGGGGGCCAAATTGCTTTTCTGACTATGCTGATGGCATACCTCAGGGGGGTGATGGACAGTGACTGGGGGAAACATTTCTGTTCTAACTCTGACGGGGGCTTGGCTCAGGGCAGGTGTTGGACAGTGCCTTGGGGCCAAATTACTATTCCAACTCCGTCAGGGGCATACCTCATGGCAGGTGCGGGACAGTGACTGGGGGCAAAAAATGTATTCTAACTCCACCCGGGCATATATCAGAGCAGGTGCTGGAGAGTGACTGGGGCCAAATTAAAATTCTAACTCTGCCTGAGGCATACCTCAGGGAAGGTGCTAGATGGTGACTGGGGACAAAATTACTATTCTAACTCCTCCGGGTGCATACCTCAGGGAAGGTGCTGGACAGTGACAGGGAGGGTGAATAAAATATTTAAATCTCAGACATTTTTACCTGTTTTTTAACGTAGTCAAACAGATACATGAACCAACGAAAATAGAGGAAATTCATCAATTTACACTGTAAATTCATCACAAAAATTGCCGATTTTGAAAAAGAAATTAATAGTATGTTTTTACTATACAGGTTAAGGATTGTTATAATTACATTGTTCTCCCTAAGTTCTACATACAATTAAGGAAACTGAGGACTTTGATGAATTTATTATGTGATCATTTTGAATATTAATTTCCCTGGTCAATAACAGAATAAGTGAAAGATCATGAAATACG
This sequence comes from Lissotriton vulgaris, assembly GCF_964263255.1. Taxonomy (NCBI): domain Eukaryota; kingdom Metazoa; phylum Chordata; class Amphibia; order Caudata; family Salamandridae; genus Lissotriton; species Lissotriton vulgaris. The sequence continues at coordinate 248,626,357 of NC_141693.1, read as the reverse complement.
TGCAATGTTGGAACTTTAGATTATGTTGTAACAATTTTACCAGTTGTTTGATATTTGTCTTTTATCCATTTGTTTTCACATATTTTAGATTTTCAAAGAAATATCCAAAAATAATTATTGATTTTGTATGGCCTGATAAGATGATTTTGATGAAATACTTGTTAGCATTAGTTTTCATTTAGAAGACATAGCGTATCAAAAACACTTCTGAAAATGTTTTACCACTATTTGGAAAAATGTTTTGTGGATTTATGCCCTCATGATATAACATTTTCCATCATCAGTCCACTTCTCTCCCCATCCCCATTTTTCAACAAATCATATTGAGACATGGTTGACCTGCGGTAGACCTGTTTGCTACTCTGCAACACACTCTCCTTTAGATTTTCTGCTCGGCTCCTTCAGAGTGTGAACCTTGGAAGGTGGACATGATTTTGTTCTACTGCTTTTGGGGTCTTCTTTACCCCACCCCCCCCATTTCGGCGTCTCCCAGGAGTTCTACTGAAGATCAGAGATGAGAAGATTTTGGTAATACGAATTGCACCTTGATGACCATAATGTGTGTGGTTCACTCCAGGGCATCAGTTATCAATGCACCATCCATGGAACTTTCAGATCAAACCTGTGCCCTGTTTCTGCCAGAAATGTCAGAAACAGGCCTATACTGGTTTCACCTGACGGGTTGAAGATTAAGTATTTAGGGCTTTAAAGAAAGGGGTATACTCATGAGGTTGGAATACATACGCAAGATTGTAGACAATGCAAATTCTAGTCTACACACAGCATCAGGAGCATTTTTAAAAAATGGGGCTCAGTCTAAGGTCTTCAGGCTAAATCATGTAATCATTTTGAAATTGAGAATGTTTTAAGAGATGGTTTCCATTTAACGCTTTCTACAACTTCATCGAGTAAATAGCCATAAGGCATTTAAAGAGGTGCTAGAGATACGTGTCACTTAGATTTCTTTCGCAAGTAGGCTATTAGTGAGTTTTGAGGCTGATGTCTCTTTATCCTCTGCTTTCCTGGGGCATCCCGCTAGTACTATACACCAATGCGAGAATTTCATTTTAACCTTTCAAATCAATTTCTATTTTGTTATTTGGCAAACTGTTATTTTTGTTGTCATTACTTTGGCTACAATAATTGGTGATTTGAGAGCTATGCTCTGCTGAGCTTCTTTTATTCATTTTTTCCATACCATGTGATTTGAAAGCCGAGCTATCTTTTCATCCAAGGGCGTTTGGAGAACCGCAGCCTTAAGGCCCTGCGGCGCCGGGTATGCCTGAAATCCCCGCGATTCACCTGCCTTGTCAGAAACAGAGTCACAGACTCTTCGTCTGGCGTAGAAGATGGTATTTATTAGCTGCAGCTAGTACAGTGGTCTTAGAAGTCGTTGGTATAACGAGGTTCAAAAGAGACTGCTACTTAACTCTGTGGCGCACAGGTTTATATACGATACAATACAATGCAAAATGCAATCACACAAGAGCATGAGCTATAGGCAAACATTATAAACAATGTTTTAAGTCCAAAGCAACTCAAGTTCCCGGTTATGTTTGTCACTCGACCCCTTAAGCAAATTACAAATGAATCCACACAATTCGATTTACGAGTAGAGAAAACACAGCTGCATATTTTAGAAGGACAATCGTGAAACAGGAGAATGCATGAGACATGAAGCGAAGGACAGCAGATAAGATAACTTAGAGAAAAGAATGGTGTGAACCAACAAATAGTCCGGACGGGGATTAATCAGCTCAGACAGGAATTAGTGTACTCGGCCAGACCCTGACACTCGTTAGTAAACATAGGCAAAGAAGCCACCTGACACGTAAATGCAGAAACGACAAAAACATCGCGTTCGCCGCGCTGCCTGAGTGAGGGCAAAACAAAATTGCGGCAACTACGAAAATGGAGGCTGAGCACAAACGAATTCGTTATTTACAAAACTTCGGACCCTCCTTTTGCCATTACTCAGGCAAAAACAAACCAACTCATGCTAATCTGAGTCGGAATCAGCATCGATGTTCATAAAATCCTCAAGCTGTTGCTGCACCATCATCCTAATATTCTCTGTCCTCTGAGTTGCAGGTTGTGGAACACATAAAGTAGCCAATAGGCCACAAACTGCAGGACCACATTGAACACACAGACAACAAGAGAATATGATGGCCAAAATTGCTCGAAGGAGCGTTAAGATCTTTCATCCCCAAGTTGACAATATTCCCCGAAACTATCCCATAAAAGACCAATCCCCTTCGTCCTGATGAATCGACTCGGAGATGGTATGCAATTTGGAAATGGCTTGGTATACTGCCGGAGCATCATCTGGAATATAAATGCAGCAGCTAGATCCGATCAATCTACAGACACCTCCTCGGTCTGCTAAGATCACATCTAGCGCAATCCGATTTTGCAACGTCATAAGTCAGGTCAGCCTGAAGCTCTGCTGTAATGTTACCTATCGCACCTGCAGTAACATTAATAGTGGTCTCAACTACATGAACCAATTGCCTGATGTTTCTGCTGTTGACCATCGGGCCCAAAAGGGAAGGAATCCTTTAAGGAAGTCTCCTCCCTCTTGTTCTACCGTGTCCTTGGCATCGAATATACCTCGGCTATATCTAACTCTGTGGTGGTCTGACGGATCCGTATATGTAGGGGGAAGAAGAAAAGCTATATAACAGGTTCTAGAAAAGTTGGAAGGGAGCCATGTATAAGCTCGGTCGTTACACACAAAATATGTTCCTTGAGACGGAACTAACGGAGGAAAATCAGGGGACGAAAAATGTAGGTGTACAAACAACTCTGCTTGATGTCAGCTTTCTTACTGTTGACTTGGAGACAAAACTTACCTTGATGGGGTACAGTCCATACTGGAGAAGACTCACCCTTTCTAATTTTGTCACCAAGGCTAGAAACATAGTGGGTAACATTCCATCCTTCATAAGCTCTTTTCTCGTCCAACGGAATCTTGTTCTTCTCTACAATCTTAGCCATTATCACTATACCTTTAATCAAGGAGCTGTGGCTGAAATCCAATCCATTCCCAGAAGTCTTCACAGGGCTTCTAAGTCTGTTGTGGTATGCGGCCGAAAACATAGTCAAATAGGCCCAAGCTGAACCTTCATATGAGAAAGGAAGAACCAAATATGGCTTTCCCTTTCGGGTATTGTGTGGCATAAGTCCACACACCCAACAGTCAGTCATATTAATAGCCAACTGATGTTGGTGTAACAACTGGATAAACGTTTCAGTTCCTTTGGTCAGCTCTCGGCCTCAGGTTGTAGCGTGTTTTGCTCGGCACGGTCTGGTCCTTAAATAAAGTTTATGGATTGGTAGTGTCTATTCGAAAATGCGCAGGCACAGCAGCTTGAAGAATGTCGTCATCCACTTTCTCAGATTGAGTTCCATAAATTTGAGCATCACTGAAAGGCACAAAACAAGGAATCGCTGTACAATCATATTCCCTTACGCCACTGCGGATCCACTGGTCGAAGGGTAATGGCAATGGCACCTTTTTACAGTGCACGCCATGCACCCAGTTCCTCTTTCCGACCACTTTCACAGCTGTGCGGGTGACGAGCAAAACTCGCGTAGGCGCAGACCAACGAGGCTCCAAGTTCTTAGTCCGTTGAAAATTTTTGATGCAGACCCAGTCACCGGGCAAAATGATGTGACCTGGGTCTGAGGAGGCCTCCGGCAAAGCACTTTGTACCTGTTGACGAATAATACTTAATTTAGTAGTCAAGTCATGTAAGTAGTCAGTTAACAGAGGATATGGTATGTCTGAGTATTTCTTGGGACGAGGGACACTCCAAACGTTTGCTGGGCGTCCGAATACCACTTCATATGGGCTAAGTCCCATACGAGAGTGCACAGTAGTTCTGGTTAACAAAAGAGCTAGGGGCAAGGCATCAGGCCAAGCAAGGCCGGACTGGCTTAAATCTTGGCTAGTTTAAGCTTGAGTGTACCATTATAACACTCAACCAAACCCGCTGACTGTGAATGGTTTGCCGCATGGAACTTCTGTCTAATACCAAGACCAGAACACACTTTCTGCATAATTTGACCCACAAATTCACTTCCATTGTCACTCCAGACAATTTGCGGCAAACCAAACCTGGGGAAGAACTTTTTAATCAATACTTTAGCAGTTGACAGAGCAGTGTTATCTTTCAAGGGGTAGGCCTCTATCCAGCGGGAAAAGGCACATACCACCTCCAGAACATACTAAAGGTTGTTGCATCGATCCATATGAATGTAATCGATCTGCAACACTTCAAAAGGATATGACGGGGGAGCAAAATGACCTGCCGGAGTTGGGGTACCCTTTCCTGGGTTATGCATTAGACAAACAATACGGTGCACAGACAAAATATCGACTCCAAAATATCGAATGGACAAAATATCGAGTTAAAAATATCGACAACAAAAATATCGTTGGTCAAAATATCGAATAAAATAATGATAAAAAAATATCGAGTACAAAAATATCGACTCAAAAAAATTGACAAGACAAAATATTGATAAATAGTCAAAGTAAAAAAAATAGATAGTATGTAGACAAAAGGTTAAAAAATAAATAAATTTATTAATGATAATATAAATTGTAGTTAATGTTTGGGAGCGGGATGTTGGGTTAATAGGGGATAAGGGTGGGGAGTAATTTAATAATAATTAATTAATTAATATATGTTTGTAAATATTTTTAATTAATAATTAATTGGTAATTAATTAATATTAATTAGTTAATTAATTAATAAAATTTTGTACATATTTTTAATTAGTAATTAATTGGTAATTAAATAATATGAATTAGTTAATTATATTAATTAGAGTAATTTATTTATATATATCATTTTTAGTTATTGTTAATTAATTAATTGGGAAAAAATAATATTAATTATGAAATTAAATTAATTACAGCTAATGTGCTAATATATTTACTTTATTGTTATTGTTAATTAATAATTAATTGGTAATTAAATAATATTAATTAATTTTGGGTAAATGAGTATTTTTAGGGTTCAGTGTCAGTTTTGGTTTTTTGGGTAAAGGGGTATTTTTAGGGTTCAGGGTCAGTTTTGGTTTTTTGGGTAAAGGGGTATTTTTAGGGTTCTGGGTTAGTTTTCAGTTTTTGGGTAAAGGGGTATTTTAAGGGTTCAGGGTCAGTTTTCAGTTTTTGGGTAAAGGTGTATTTTTAGGGTACAAGGTCAGTTTTCAGTTTTTGGGTAAAGGGGTATTTTTAGGGTTCAGGGTCAGTTTTCATTTCTTGGGTAAAGGGGTATTTTTTGGGTTCAGGGTCAGTTTTCAGTTTTTGGGTAAAGGGGTATTTTTAGGGTTCAGGGTCAGTTTTGGGTTTTTGGGTAAAGGGGTATTTTTAGGGTTAAGGGTCAGTTTTCAGTTCTTGGGTAAAGGGGTATTCTTTGGGTTCAGAGTCAGTTTTTCCTACTGTTGCACCCACTGGAGTGGGAATAGTAATTTTAACCCCTACGCTATCCAACGCTTTCCCTACGCTTGCACTCTTTGCAGTGGGAATAGTATTTTTTACACTTCTGGTATCGTACGGTAATATAATAGTATCTTATTTAATTATAGTATGTTACTATATATATATGTTTTAACAAATAAGATTGTAAATTTTTTATTTTTTATTTTCATTTATTATTTAATTAGTATAAGATAATTTAAGTATTTTTGAGTATATTTTAGTAATTAAATTTGAATATTAATTTAATTTAACACTGTTTTTAATAAAGTCGATATTTTTTACAACTATATTATTGTACATGATATTTTGTACTCGATATTTTTGTACTTACCTGTTTGTAGATACAAACTCGATATTTTGACTGTCGATATTTTGTCCATGATATTTTTGCAAGTCGATATTTTGTCCCTCGATATTATTTCAGTGATCCAAACAATACAATGCTTAACCACATTCTCTGCACATTTCGGGATTCCTTCATTCTGCGGCACAGGAGCCAAGAGTTTACATATGCCTTTCGCACTAATGTAGGCTGGACCATGAGCCATAGTCACAACCGGCAACACATAAGCATCCGGTAATAACCTGATGTTCCGACAACTCCGTCCAACAACCCATTGAGTCTAACATTCCCGTACTTTCTTTCCACGTACTCAATTCCTTCTCAGTAGCCTCTCCCTGAATCGTTTTCACACTCTCAATCGTGTCTTCACACATTCCAATTTCCCTAACCCAGTTTGCAGGACCTGCCACATACATTCGGCTAGCGGTGTCTCTCGCTGCAGTTTTTGCTACCTCGTCCGCAAACGCATTTCCACGACCCACATCATCTGTGACTTTCCTATGTGCGCTGCACTTTATGATCGCTATCTGTGCAGGTAAGGTAAGTGACTCAAGAAGATCAGTCACTAACTGACCATGCTAAATCTTTGTCCCGTGAGAGGTAAATAATCCTCTCTCCCTCCATAATTTACCAAAGCTATGCGCAACGCCAAAAGCATACTGACTATCTGTGTACACATTCACTCTCTTTCCCTTTGACAACACACACGCTCTAGTCAAAGCTATCAATTCAGCTGCTTGGGCTGAATTATGTCCAATACGTGCCGTCTCAACAATTGTGCATAAGGTGGTGACAGCATAGGCAGAAGTAGTCTCCCCATTTGGAAGCTTGAAACAAGAACCATCCACCCATAGGATCCCATCCGGGTCCTTGAGCGGAGTGTCCTTTAAATCAGTCCTACCCTTCGTTTCTTCTTCCGTTCGAAGAAAACAATCATGTTTTTCCTGAGCGTCTTTCTCATCTGGGAGTGGCAGCAGTGTAGCTGGATTTAACGTGTTACATCTTTTGATATGTACATGACTCGCTAGAAGGGTCAGCTCGTATCCAGACAAAGGAGCACTCGTAAGATGCTGCATTCTTGTTCTATTCAACAAGGTATCCACTGCATGTGGAACCATAACAATGAGTGTGTTATCCAACTCTAATCCGGCAGACTGTCTAATAGAAATCGCTGCAGCTGCCGTAGCTCTGAGACGACTGGGCAAAGCTTTAGCTACTGGGTCTAGTGTAGCGGAGAAATAGGCACATGGCTTCTGCTTATCTCCAAATTGCTGTGTCAAAACTTACAATGCGCAACCCTCTCTCTCGTGAACGTACAGTGTAAAGGACTTGCTATAATCCGGGGTACCCAACACTGGAGCAGAACACAGAGCAGTACGTAGGTCAACAAAGCTTTTCTGACATTCATCCGTCCAAGGGAGCGGATGGGGCGTATCTTTCAACGTTAGTGCCAACAATGCTTTAGCCAAAAGTGAAAAATTGGGAATCCATTGTCTACAGTAGGAAGTGATACCCAAAAAGGCACGCACTTCTCTCTGTGTGGTAGGTACAGACATCTGTGAAATAGCATGCATACGTTCTGGGGTCAATCGCCTTCCCTCCTTCGACAAGAAATGACCTAAATAGGTAACCTCTTGGCGGGCATATTGCAGCTTAGAGGGTTACACCTTATGATGTAGAGCAGACTAATGATGCAACAACGCAACACTCACACTCTTACACACATCTTCCGTATCAGCAGCCACCAGCAAATTGTCCACATACTGAATAAGCGTAGCGCCTGGAGGCAAAAAGAAAGCATCAAGTTGCGACTTAAGAGCCTTGCTATAGATGGGGGGACTTTCACAATAACCTTGAGGTGCTCTTTTAAATCGGAAACTTCGGCCACCTACAGAGAAACCAAAGATATCCCTACTTTCTTCAGCAATAGGAATACTAAAGAAAGCGTTCTTGAGATCTATGACTGAAAACCAAGCTGCCGAAGCGGGAATCATCGTCAACAAAGCTGTAATGTCCGGAACAACAGGAAACTGTGGCACAACAATTTTATTGACTTCTCTAAGGTCAATAACAAATCGATAAACAGGAGGCTGTGAAGGATCAGTTCTCTTAAGAATTGGAAGAACAGGACTGTTACAAACATTGCCTCTCGTTTCTTCAACCACACCCTTCTGAATAAAATCATCAACAATAGCCAAAAGTGCTCTCTCTCCATCACTAGAGATACGGTATTGGGGAATGCGTGGCATTCTAACATTCTCTTTAACTGTGACAACATACGGTGGGATTACAAGACGACCCACGTCATTTGGGCCTGTAGCCCAAAGACTTTCAGGAAGAGAGAGCAACTCAGGTGGAAACTGGTCTCGGGACAAATACGTGGAAGACGTCAATTTCTTCCCCAACGTAAGATGCACGCCAGAAGGGGAACAATACAATGTTGCATGTAGTCTTTTCAACAAATCCAGACCCAGCAGGTTCTCGCCACATCCAGTTGTCGAAATAAGTGAAGCATCCAAATCATAAGGACCAATCAAAACGGGCAAGGGACAAGAAACCGGATTACGGACTGGGGCGCCAGAAAATCCTACAGAAGTATTCATTAAGCCAGACAAAGGTGCCCCAGGGAGAATGAATGATAGAACTTCTCATTGCACAAGTATCCAAAAGAAACGGTTCTGAAACACCCATAGTATTGACAGTGACATACGGCCCATTTTGATCTACTGGAATCGACACAACTCCCTTACTTCGTCCATGGCTGTCCTATTCGATATGAAAATCGTCAGCCCTATCTTCAACACAATAATCATCATTATAATACTGCGCAGACTGAACTCTCTGCTGATCAAAGCAATTCGTAGTAGATGGAGGAAAAGAACGCTGCTCCTGAGAGGACACACCTCGTCCTCTACCTCTAGATCCTGTCTGGAAATTACCACGACCTCGTGGAGCAGACATCCCATTATTACGCTGTAATAAAACCGGACAACTATTCTTGAAATGTCCCTCTTCCCTACAATATGCACATTGATTAGGACCTAACAAAGGTCGTGGTACAAAATCCTCAGGCTTCTGGTACACTTTCTGAAACTGTGGGGGTTGAGAAAACTGAGGCTGTGCAGTATGCGGAGGATAAGCCTGCTGTAAAAGAACCTTCGTTTTCAAATCTTTATTTTTCTTCTCTTGTTTCTACTTCTCCTCCTTATCTCTATTCTCATAATACTGTGCAGTAGCCAATATTTTAGCAGGGTAAGAGACAGCCCATGCACTTTCAGAACTCTTTAATTTATTTGACAATTCGGGAAGCAAGTTATATACAAACCTATCCACAAACAACCGCTGGCCACCCTCTACACTCAAATCCTGACCACTATTATCAATAAAATTCTCTTCAAAACGAGTGACGAAATCCGAGACGCTTTCATCTTTCTTTTGCTTGCATGCAGCCAGCTTATCCCAATTTACTCGCACCGCAGGCATCATTGTCTTCATCAATTCAATTATTCTGCCTGGGCCGTAATCAGATCATCGGGTTTCGCACCACCCACTTGATTTGCATCGGCGGCCCTAATAGTAGTATATTGTAACAACAGGAGAGGAAGGGCTTAAGACAACACTCCTATGCCCCTGGTCAAATCTGTAACAACAACGAAGGAGTGCAAAGCACAGTGTTCAAACTCAACTAATATGCTACAAAACACCATATGTCTTAAAAAATTGTGATGTGTCAGGATTAACAAAACAACACACACATATCTCACAGGAGTGGCAAACACCTAACCCAGTTGGGTTGTGACTACAAATGGGTGCCTGTATCCCACTTTGTAAAACAGGACAGGGATCTCCCTGTTGTAGAAGGACCCTCACTCACCACTAGCTGGTGACATGCTTCATCACGGGGTCCCCGCTGGGGTGATCTAGTACCTCCCCAGCGTGCTACAACGCCTGTTTACAGCGGAGCAGGATGTGGTGGATGCAACAGTGCCCAAATCAAAGTGTGGTGATAGTAGGTGCAATTTAAAAAAAATACTAGGTTGTAGTCTTTATACCTATTTTAATAATGACCAACCTGTATTTGTTAAAAACAAGTTAGCGGACTGATAGGTTCTGTGTTAAGAAACCAATGTCCTTAATAATTATACAAAAATGATGGTCAACATGTTTCTGCTGTTAGACTGCGATTTGCTCAGCATTCGTCAGGACCTAAAATTAGACCCCCAGTGGTATGCGCGCGCTAAGGCGCACCCTACTGTGAGGTTCAAAGTGTGAAAAAAATATAAATAACATTTAACCATCACGGGCAGTCTCCGTGATGTAGGTCAGGGCAAAAATGTGCGGCCTGGCCAAAAGACGCCATTGGGGCAGTATTAAATCTTCACGCGGTAAATGTTGCTTTACTCGCGGCTCCCCGCCTCAAACCTAAACTCTGGGCTGCCGTCTTACCGGGAAGGAAAAACTTCCGTCTTCACCTAAGGGGGATTTAATACTGCCCCAATGGTGTCTTTTGGCCAGGCCGCACATTTTTGCCCTGACCTACATCACGGAGACTGCCCGTGATGGTTAAATGTTATTTATATTTTTTTCACACTTTGAACCTCACAGTAGGGTGCGCCTTAGCGCGCGCATACCACTGGGGGTCTAATTTTAGGTCCTGACGAATGCTGAGCAAATCGCAGTCTAACAGCAGAAACATGTTGACCATCATTTTTGTATAATTATTAAGGACATTGGTTTCTTAACACAGAACCTATCAGTCCGCTCACTTGTTTTTAACCAATACAGGTTGGTCATTATTAAAATAGGTATAAAGACTACAACCTAGTATTTTTTTTAAATTTCACCTACTATCACCACACTTTGATTTGGGCACTGTTGCATCCACCACATCCTGCTCCGCTGTAAACAGGCGTTGTAGCACGCTGGGGAGGTACTAGATCACCCCAGCGGGGACCCCGTGATGAAGCATGTCACCAGCTAGTGGTGAGTGAGGGTCCTTCTACAACAGGGAGATCCCTGTCCTGTTTTACAGAGTGGGATACAGGCACCCAGTTGTAGTCACAACCCAACTGGGTTAGGTGTTTGCCACTCCTGTGAGATATGTGTGTGTTGTTTTGTTAATCCTGACACATCACAATGTTTTAAGACATATGGTGTTTTGTAGCATATTAGTTGAGTTTGAACACCGTGCTTTGCACTCCTTCGTTGTTGTTACAGTTACGGCCCTAATAGTAGCCCAATCACCACCTAATTCACCAACATGATTTTCCCTACAAATCCGTGCCCATAATGCTTGCGGAACAACATTTCCAAATAGCATATCAATATCAGCCAAATTCATAATACAGGCTTCAACTGTTTGAGACAATTCCTTGTAATATCCAGCAGGATTTTTACAGGGGTCCGGAAGAGTTTGTTTAAGCGCCAATACTTCAGACCTTTTCCAGGGTTCGTGGACCCATATATGCTGGAAATGAGCAGGGACAGGAGGTGGACCATTCACCGCTTCTCTCCATACAGGAGGAACTTCACGCATCGGATAATTCTTAATGCCTTGTTTATTAGCAGGATCAGCCTCAGAAAAAGACAGGGACAAAAACACGGCTCAAAACGCAACAAGTCTATTCGCCGCCTCTTCAACTTGTGGTCCTACAACAAAACCTTTATCAAAATCAGCTTGTAACTTCAGTAACTCCGAAGGAACTGTATCTAACTCCATATCCTCCCAACCTTTAATAAGAGTTTGACACATGGCATTAAAAACATATCTCTGCGTGGGCTCTACCCATTGATGGAAAGAACTTAATTTTTTTCATTTGTAAATATATTTTTATTGCAGATGTTCTTTTACACATATACATCGGTCAACAACTGTATAATCATCGTTAGTTACCGACGAGTCTACGGAATTCAAGTTACACAGCCATTTAGCCCACAACCCGTAGGTCGGGCGGCAAAAATCAAAACCACGATGTGCATGTGCACTATATATTACAAGCCATGACCGGTCATCAAAGGAGTCTTGTATCTGCTTTTCTTTTGCTCCATATACCCCAACAGACAAACTAAAACCACCCCTGGGGACTACCACTAAGTTATTAACGTCGGCACTTGTAGAAGTATATGTTAAGCTTGAAAGTCCCCCCCATCCCCAGCCCCCGCCATTGGTGCATTGTTGTTAGGACAGTCATTGTGGATCAGGAGTCTCGTAGTCAACAGTTGGGGAATCATGTAATGTACCTGTTGTGTTACGGGGATGTAGTCAGATCATTGTATCTGTCATCTGGGTCGCTTTGTGTTTCGTGGTCGCGTAAAGCCTGCACCAAGGCCTCCCATGCATGCGCAGAAACTAGAGCCCTGTCGTTCTGCTGCCGCCGCGCTAGCTGGAATCTCAAGTTGCTCTCTCCCCCAGCCCATTTGAGGAACTCGTTGCGCCATTTAGCACCAGTTGGACCCCTTCGTGCCTTCCATTGTCGCGAAATTTCCCGTTTCGCTAGGATAAGTCCCATATCTATAAATTTGCTGGTGATTTTAGTTTTAGGGGTGTGCGGAAACCAATGAAGGACCCCCACCGCCATGTCAAACTGCAATGTTCGCTCTGTCACCTAATTAAGAGTACCCCCCACCGATTTCCAGTAAGAGGTCAAGCCAGGGCAAGTCCACAACATGTGGCCCAGTTCCGCACCGCTTGCCTGACATCTGGGGCAGGCCGCGGAATCTAGAGCAAAGTATTTTTGTATATTTCCTGGGGTCAGGTACGCCCGGTGTAGGATGTAGAAGTGGACTAGTTGAAACCGCGCATTGCTTCCAGGCCCAGCGCATCAGCTGAGCCCATGTGGTCTCCGGAATTTCCTTCCCTATGTCCGCTTCCCATTTGCCCCTGAGTGCCTCCAGCGGAGGTAGCCTCTCCTTAATCATCCTGGTGTACAGGCATGTCACTGCCTTGACCGTTCCAGCTGCCATCATGATATATTGGCATGCCATTGTCGTCTTTGGTTCCTCCAGTCCCCCCTTCCAGTGCGCCTGTATTGCCCTCGTAATCGCCGCATGCAGTAGAAAGTCGCCTCTAGGTATGTCGAAGCGATCTAAAAGCGCCGGAAACGGTAACAACGTCCCGTCCTCATACAGATCACCCATTACCTGGATCCCCGCCTCCTCCCAATTTTTTAGTTGCGACCAATCCCCGCCATGTGGCAATGCAGTGAGCATTCCCAGTGGTATTTCAGGGGCATAGGGGTGGTTTACTCCCGCTCTACGCTGTGTTTGGTTCCAACATAACCTGAGTGTACGTTCTTCTTGTGTAAGGTCTCTAAGGGCTAGCCTCTGTTGCATTGCTATGTAGGAGAGTACGTGTCTATGTATTCCTAGGCCTCGTACATCCTCGGGTCCCCGGAACTCATGTGCTATTTCCTGGGTGTAGACCTGTAATTGGGCTGCTAAGTAATACAATTCGAAGTCGGGTACAGCCAGCCCCCCCTCCGCTTTGGGTCTCATCAAAGTTGTAAGCGCCACTCTGCGTCGGCCCATTCCCCAGAGGAAGGACACGATCAATGATTTCAAGTTTCGGAATACAGCGGGAGGAATCCCAATCGGGAGCGTCCTAAAATGATAAAGGAGTCTAGGGAGCGCTACCATCTTGAGCAGTGCTATTCGTCCCGCTACCGACAGTGGGAGGGGGGCCCAAAAGGACATACTGCCCTTCAGCGCTCTAATACTGCGGGAAATATTACCTTCCAATACATCAGCTGGAGTGTAATAGATATAGACCCCTAAATACTTCAGGCAATTGGGTTCCCATCTAATTGCCCTGGGCGTGGTGGGTTGGGTTTCTCCTTTGCGTACTGGGAATAGGCATGTCTTAGACCAGTTTACTCTGAGGCCTGATATTTCACCAAAGGTAGTCAATACGGCATCGGCTCCAGACAGGGCTCCATCAGCATCCTCAAGGAAGAGCAACAGGTCGTCTGCGTATAGGGAGATGAATTGTTGCCCTGATAGGGTCCGCAGACCCCTATAACGGGCCCCCGTTCGGATCGACAGTGCGAGGGTTTCAACCGCTAATGCAAAAAGCAATGGCGACAGCGAACATCCCTACCTCGTTCCTCTCTCCACCGGATATTGTGGGGAGATCAGCGCGCCCGACTTCACTCTTGCCAACGCTGAAGCATATAGCACGGAAGTCCATTGTAGATATCCCTCTCCTACCCCGTAGCAGCTGAGCGCCCTATGGAGGTACTCCCATTCCAAGCTATCAAACGCCTTTTCCAAGTCGACCGATAATATCATGGGGTGAGGGGCCTCCTCATGGTCCTCCTCTAACAGACGGACCAGTCGGCGTATGTTCATGGTGGTGTTGCGCTTGGGTATGAAACCCGCTTGATCCACATGAACTAGAGTGCCCATGTGTTCCAGCAGTCTGGACGCCAGAATGCTACTTAAGATTTTATAATCCGTTGTGAGCATCGACAACGGTCTGTACGACACCGGGTCGCTGCTCTCTTTGTCAGGTTTAAGCAGGGGGATCACCAGCGCCTCGCGCATCGTGCGTGGCAGATACCCTAGTTGTTTCGCCTCTTTATACACTATTAATAGCCATGGAGCTAACAGGTCAATGTAATTATCGTAAAATTCGATGGGTAGTCCGTCCAGCCCTGGGGTTTTATTGCGTGCCATTCGTTTTATGACGGAACGAATTTCCCCTATTTCAATGTCTTTGCCCAAGTCCTGCGCCTATTCGGGTTCTAGCTTCGGAATGGGTAATCCTCCTAAAAAGTCATCTATGGTAGAAGTACCCGCTAATAGTCTACTCTGGTAAAGAGTTTCATAGTAGCATGAAAAACTGTGGAGGATTTCAGGCTGAGTATATACTTCCACACCCTCAGTAGTACGCATAGAGACTGTGGGGGAGCTGCGTCTCGTGGGGTTGGGCAGCCAGGCCAGCAATGCTCCCGATTTGTCTTCCTCTGCGAGGGACTTGGTTATGTAAGTCTTGTGGTCGAAGCTACGCAGTCTTTCCACTTTGACTGCCACCGCTTCCTTTGCCGCTGCACTCTGTTGTTGCAGCTCAGGGCGTCTGGGCCGCAGGAGCTCTATTTCACGGAGTTTCCGATCCGCTTTATCGAGGTCATCTAGGAGCACCCTATGCATTCCCACCTTTTTAGCTATACAATAGCCTCTTACAACTACCTTAAAGGCATCCCATTCCGTCGCTCTCTCCCTAGCCGTGCCTTCATTTTCCGCGAAATAATTAGTGATCCTCTCCCCCAACTCCCTGCCGAATAGTGGGTCTTCTATCATTTCAGGGCGCAATCTCCAGGTAGGAACACAGGAGGCGCCCGTAAACCACCTCACGTCGGCTAGCAGAGGATCGTGATCTGAGATCGTCCTCGCTAAATATTCAGTTTTAGTGATCGTGGGTACCTTGATGGAAAGAACTCATAATGTCTTCGGTACTGTATTCTAATCCATTCTCAATCCATTTACGAGCGAGAGAACCCAAAACTACTTTCTTGTCCGTAAGAGGAAGATGACAACGAGATTGTTGTCTAGAGAAAGCTGGAGACAGATTCAAAGACCCAAGAAGAGGAGAAAAGAAATTCGAAACGGCATCTGCTATTCTCCTATGTGAGGTAGGAGAATCCCTTAAGAGAATAGGAGGCGTTACAGATGTAGAAGGCAACGGAGACTAAAACGTAGCCGACTGAGGAACAAGAGCGGGGGATTGTAGAGGAAGTGGGGGCTGAATTACAGGATGTAAAGACGGAGCAGAGGTAGGCAAAGGAGCATTAGTAGGTTGAGCCGGTTGCTGAACAATCGGCAATTGAGAAACCACTGGTTGAGCAATAGGAGGGGGTAATGGAGGTGCATTAGGATTTTGGGCATAGGGCGGAGTTGAATTCAATAAACAAGACATTAGGGAATCTTCTTCCAATTCCTTACTTTTAACTGGAGGGGAAATTGGCAGCATCGGATAGCATCTATCTATCGCCATGCGATGTTGTCTCTCCAGTATCTAATTCGCACCATCTACTTCGTTGTTTTTAAACTGCTGAGCAGCCTGTATAATTGACATATTTTGTGCTTTCTTATCCTTTTTTGCTTGTTTAATTTCTTTCTGTTTGGCTTCCTTACGACAAAGGCAAAAAGAGTCAAACATTGCCGGCTGGGCTTTTCTTCTAAACAAAATCGTTTCCAAATTATCTAGTATGGCGGGGTCAAAACTACCATTCTGGGGCCATCTCAAAACTCAACTATTCTTTGTGTATCGGACCCATGTCTCGTTAAAGGTAATGGGACCAATACCATGTTTCGAATAGAGTTCATAAGTAGGAGTTACAACTGGAGGGATCGGACATGATTCCTCCAACTTGGAATCCCTCGTACAACCTAAGCAACAAATTCTTTTGAACTTACTCAGTCCAGGCATCGTCACTTCTCTAGACTGTTCACAAAGAACAAGGGGTGTAAATCAATGAAACAGTACAAACGTACTTACCCCTCGGCTTCGGCTATTGCAATACCCGAATAAAACCCCAAAACAAAACAAAACAAAGTTTTGTGGGAGCGACCCACCAAATACTTAACTAAGGATCGTCCTACACCAGCGAAGGTCCGTCTATCGTCTCGCTTTACCAAACATCATCAGAAGGGTCCAAGGCAGGGCGACAGTCAGGGCCGCAGTCGTCAGCAGCCGTCAGAGAGGAGTAGCTGCGCTGTAAAAGACCTTCGGTCCACTTCCGACATACAGGGGTCGATCACGTGGTGCGCCTCCTCCGGAATGTTCTTGCGGGGTTCCTCATGACACTCGGGCTCAACCGCTACCGCTGAAGTCGCCCCACGTTGGGCGCCAGTTGGAGAACCGCAGTCTTAAGACCGGCCGCGCAGGGTACGCCTGAAATCCCCGGGATTCACCTGCCTTGTCAGAAACATAGACACGGGCTCTTCGTCTGGCGTAGAAGATGGTATTTATTAGCTGCAGCTAGTACAGTGGTCTTAGAAGTCATTGGTATAACGAGGTTCAAAAGAGACTGCTACTTAACTCCATGGCGCACAGTTTTATATACAATACAATACAATGCAAAATGCAATCACACAAGAGCATGAGCTATAGGCAAACGTTATAAACAATGTTTTAAGTCCAAAGCAACTCAGGTTCCCGGTTATGTTTGTCACTCGACCCCTTAAGCAAATTACAAATGAATCCACACAATTTGATTATGAGAAAACACAGCTGCATGTTTTAGAAGGACAATCGTGAAACAGGAGAATGCATGAGACATGTAGCGAAGGACAGCAGATAAGATAACTTAGAGGAAAGAATAGTTTGAACCAACAAATAGTCCGGACGGGGATTAATCAGCTCAAACAGGAATTAGTGTACTCGGCCAGACCCTGACACTCGTTAGTAAACATAGACAGAGAAGCCACCTGACATGTAAATGCAGAAACAACAAAAACATCGCCTTCGCCGCGCTGCCTGAGTGAGGGCAACACAAAATGGCAGCGACTACGAAAATGGAGGCTGAGCACGAACGAATTAGTAATTTACAGAACCTCACGTTGACACCATCTCCTGATTCAGGTGAAATTTAGATATCTGGATCTTTCATGATCTGAATCTAATGAAGTTACCTTAGCTATATTACATTTTTGTAGAGCATTAAAACTTTATTTAAAGAGAACGACTTCCTTTCATTTTAACTGACTTACTTTTTGTTTCTTTTGATACTTCAGCTAAGGCTAAGAAACCCCTTATTAGTTGCTTTCAGGAGGTGGTTGTGTTTGGCAACTTCAGAATCATTATCTCCCAAAACAGGTTTTGTTACCTAGGAATATTCAAGGCCCTTCCTCCAGGAGGCCTATGGAGTTTTACTAAAAGATATTTGCACAGCTAATACAGTGTCTACTTCTTTTACTCTTGTTAGACATTTTATGCAAATTAATGATGGTTCTTTACATCATATGGAAAACAAGTGTGCAAATGTGATTTCCTTTGTGAATAAAATGCTATATTTGAACTGGTATTTGTTTGTGTTATTGAAGTTTAGACAGCTTGTTATTTCCTAAATAAGTTAATAATGTGAAGCAGAAGGTAATGTTTGATTTATTTACTGATAAACTTCATTTATTCCTTCATAGCCTTCCTGTTCACATACCTACATTATCTCCCTCCCTCCCTTCTCAATGTCACTGCCAGTAATGAAACAAGAAGTGTATGTGGATAACAAACCTTTTACTGATTTCTAACAGAAAAGGGAGTATTCGAGAATGGGTAAAGAATTAGAAGTACTAAAAATGGAAAGTTTTAACACATTTAATCCTTTTTCATTATAGGCAGGTAATGTACTCACGATTTACTCATGATTAAATGCGCTGGATTAGTGCTTAACTTATTTTCTCCAACGGAAAATTATTTCTCTTGGATAAACATGTTTTACAACTATTGTCCTTCCCTCTATATGGATCTGCTTCAGCTTTTGACAGAAATGCATCCATGACTATGAATACGTCCATGACTATATCCAACTCCAAGGCGATGGGAGGATGCTTGCAATAAGTCTAACCACTGGCAATCGCTTGGGGTAGCCCTCCAACCCCCCTGTTCAAGCCCAGCGATTACCAGGGGGTTAGGATTATTGCAAGCATCCTCCCATCATCTTTTGTGTGTTTGATGTACCACCCTTGGTGGCCAAGGATATGCCCAGATGTGTGTCCCTTGCCGACTATGCCACTGGACCCAAGCTGAACCTAACTGGAGAGCCACAATCAGGTCAAAACTGGTCTTGAGTTGCTTGTGTTCCGGTTTGGAGAGGACCTGGTTTGGCAGTTAAGGCTGGACTATTCCTATTGTAGCAGGGTCAGGTCTGATTTGTATATGGCGTGTCAAATCTGGGGAGGCACACTGGGCAAAAGATGATGGGTTGGTATACTAGCTTGCACGATTGACTCTGGTCAGACTTATTGCAAGTATCCTCCCATCACATTTTGTGTATTTGGTGCGAATCCCCATGAATAGCAACTTAGTAGACAGGTCATAAGTCCCAATCGAGCGCTGAGATATGAAATTCTTAGGACTCGGGTTGGGGTTAACCCATGGAAGATAGATGGAAAATTAAAATCTGCACTGATCGGCCCAGAAGGTAATTGTAACTGTGGGCGTGGACTAAGACATGATATGCCACATATTTTACTTGATTGCTTATTTGTACATGATATAAGGAAATTGTTTTTACGTCCGATATTTCTATCACATAAGATAACTTCACGTGCCCAGGCGATATGTTTACTTACCGAAATGCCCACGTTAGAAATTGCAATTGGATTGGGTAAATTTTTGAAGAGTTTAAAAGAATATGGAAGGGTGATTTCGATAGAGGGGCACTGATTTTAAATTGTTTTAAAGTTTTATAAAATGAAAATTTTCCTCTTATCCTTTTAGTGATTATGAGATTTCTGTAAAATAGGGCGTATTGTATGTAGTGTTTGTGAGGGCGTCACCCTCTTTTAATTTTCTTTTAACGAGTACTGAATTTTACCTATTTAAGATGTAGTAGAATTTTGTCTGTCCGTACTTTTTGAGCCTAATTGCGTGTGTTCTGTACTGTTTAAAAGACCAAGGTCTAAATAAACAAGTTCCTCTCTCTCTCTCTCTCATAAGTCCTAAGAAGAAAATACCTGAACATTGAAAAAGTGGGCACTACTTCATTAATGAATCAGGGTGAATGCTTACTACGCATTTTCTAGTAACAAAGGTCAACACACTTTGTTTGTAATCACTATAGGCGAAAGTAATCCAGAGACACAGTTTGACTTTATCTTACTATGCTTGAGCATTTTCTACCTCTTATCTCAATGTATCATGTTAATGGGACTGTGCTTCTGGCCGTGTGAATTTTTAAGGTTACATCAAACAGGGGCATCCCTATTACAGTAACCTGGGGCAATAAAATATGTAATGACAACAATGGTTCAAGGCAAAATTACACAAGTATGAAGAAATAAAGATAAATATAAAGGTGCAATACAAGGAGAAAATGCAATGAAAAATTATAGAAAATTATTCCCATAAACAGAAAATTACCAAAAAGCTTCTTTTTACTGAGGCTAAAAATTTCAATAAAACAGTGAACAAACTGGTGCTCATACAGTTACACAACTGACAGTACAAAAAGAACAATTGACAGTGTAAACAATAAAACAATGGCCGAGGAAAAATATACAAAAAACAACAACTGATACAAACAATTTAAAAAACAGAATTGGCAATAGATGCTTCCTCTTTAGTGTGTGCCAAAGGTGGGTGTAAACGGCGTTTCAACCAAAACAAGTTAGTATGGTCATCATCAGGACAAAAAAGAAGACATAATTCAGAGTATCCAGTATGTCATTTTTGAAATAAGAAATATATGGGTATCATGATCATAAAATTAAGTATACACATTGCACAAAACCAAAAAAGAGAGAGAGCTCCGTGTCATGCAAATTTGTGACCAAATCTTTGCAAAAATTAAAAATGGAAGGGAAAGGGTGAAATCCCAAAAGAAGTAAAATGAAGAAATGAAGTCCAGTGCATTAGCAAAGCCCTAATGGAAGAAAAACCAAGTAGATAGTAATCACCAAATAAATTAGTTTGGAAAAAATAATCAAGAATATTAATAAATGTGATGCAGTATAATTCAGGCACCCATCCTAAAGGTATTGAGGCCAGTCAATAATAATTGGCCTGAAAACAATAAATGTATATACATATATATACTCACTGGAGGTCAAAAAATTATTAAGGACATTCCAAGTAATAAAGAACTTTCAATCGAACCCACACTAACGAATCCGGGTCCTGCTAAACAAAAAAGGTCAAGTAGAAAGTAAGTTAACTCTCTTAATCCAAAGCACCAGAAAAAAGAAAGAAAAGAGGAGGGGACGAAAATAATTAAAGGACTCACCGCCCACTGATGTGGTGAGAAACCAGAAAGAATTAACCCGTGAAACAGCACAAATAAATGAACAGTCGGAAACAAATACAAAAACCGTCATTTGTAAAAATGAAAGGAAAAGCGGTAAACTCAACCTCCAAAGTCAAGGGAAACAGGGAGGTGAGAGAAACACACAAGGGAAAGATGGGTGGGTGACAGAGGAAAAAGGGGAGGACAAGGGGTGGACAAGAATTAACTGTTACTTACATATCCAGCAATTCTTAGCCTCCGAGTTTTAGTCACTACAAACGACTCGCCGTCCAACGTTGTGGTCAGACACCGAAATTAATTCAAATTAAGGATCAGCATTATTTAAATAGCCGGCCTGAAGTAGGTATGGGGAATTAGCCTAAAAACAATCAAAAGGGGGGGCATGGCCAAGATGGCGGCGAGAGCAGACGTGGAACTTCTCTGCTCCCGGCGACGGCCGTCTATCAGCACTGGTTCCGGCGCTCTGGAGTCCTCGCTGCTGGACCCCTGAGCTGCCGGGACTGTAGACAGAGAGAAGCGGGGTCCGAGATCGCGCCGAGAGGGGAGATTCGCACCCACCCAGCTGCCTAGCGTTTATGAGCTGCGAAGCGCCCATCCCACACCGAGCCTGAAGCGAGGCCTGACCCCGGGCCTGTGAGAAGGACCGCGCGGCGGAGCCCAGGCGCTGTGAGCACGGGGCGGCGGCTGCTGCTCCCTGGCTCAGTCCGGCAGTGTGGGGAAACTGGAGCAGAGAAAGCCGCAGGTGGAGAGAGAGATGAGGTCCCAGGGCGGCGGAGCCACCGGGGAACCCAGGGAGCCGGAATAGCGGCCCGAGGTGAGGCAGAGGTGGCCTGTGACGCGGCCAGTGTATGGCGGCCGGCGCTTAAGTCGGAGGAGTGAATCAGCGGCGGAGGAGGCGCCCTGAACAGAAAGACCCGCGCAGGACAGCTGAGGGGGACCGGGGGTGTAGAGTGGCCTTGGCTGCACCATTAAGGCGAAGTGGTGAGGCCTCGAGGTGTCTCCCAGTGTGGCTGGGCGCCATTGGTTGGCTTTGGCCGGCATCTGGGGCCGCGGCTGAGGAGTGGACGGTGTCGGCAGCCCCCTGGTCCGACAGCCAGGACAAGAGAGGGGGCCAGCTGACCCGGGAGCTGTGACACGGTGAGGAGGACGCCGCGGGGACTGTGGGCGGCGGTGATGATAGCGCCCTGAGGAGTGGGCGGCCATCTTGGAGGTGTGAGGAGGCACCTGTCTGCCCCAGAAATTGCAAGGCCGGGGCTGGAGGGACGAAGAGAGGGTGCCAGCAGTGCGCAGGGGAGACGGCAGCCCCGACCGCGCCAGACGTGGCAGGGTGGCTGTGCAGACGACGCGACGGACCAGAATCGCCTTGCGAGGGCGGCAGGTGAAGGGCCTAGGCTTACGGTCCGGGGGGCCTTGAGATGTCGGCTAACTGAGGCAACCGCGGCAAGACAGTGAAAGACCTTTTTGCAAAACCACAGACCCCGCCGCAGAGGGACACCGCGACTCCGGGCCCAAAGAAAATGGAGCAGGGCTCAGAACCCATCACAAAGGCGTTTTTGGAATCCCTCTTTACTTCCCTGCGGGATGACATCCAAACCTTCAAATCCGAATTCACTAGCGAGATTAAAGAAGTCCGGCGGGAGATGGATGGACTAGGTGAAAGGGTGGCGGACCTTGAAACAAAAAGCGACACTAAGGACACGGAACTGGCGGCCCTACAGCAAGAAATCATCCGCCTACACGACCAGCAGGTGGATCTTCAGCTCCACATGGAAGATTTGGAGAACCGCTCGAGACGACACAACATCCGCATTCGCAATGTTGCCATCTCCGAGGCCACCCAGGACGTGTTCCGCTATGCCTGGGAACTTTTCAATCATGTGCTGGGGCGCCCGTTGGACTCGGCCCTCCTGATCGACAGGGCACACAGAACGGGTCCTCCCAGAGCATCGACGGCGCCCCCCCCCCCCAGATATACTGGTGTGCGTCCAGGATTTTCGAACCAAGGAGGAGATACTGCAGAAGGCAAGACAGAAGCACCCGCTCTCATTCCAGGGCACGTCACCTTTGCTCTTCCCTCACGCTACACAAGCGTCGTCTTTTCAAGCCGGTCACTTCTCATTTACAGCAAAAGAACATTCCATACAGCTGGGGCCACCCCTTCCGTCTAGTTTTTAGGCTGGAGAACAAGCAATATCAGCTCCGATCGATTTTGGAAGCCTGCCGTCTGTTGGGAATTGAGCAGCCGGAGGACGAGGAAGAGACCCAAAGAGCCACCTCAGAGACGGAGGAACACAGGCCCCAATGGCGCCAACAACGGCGGCGGAAAAGAGTGACGAAACCTCCAGCAACAGAAATTGCAGCGGGCCAGCGTGCAGCACTTGAGGCAGTAGCTATAGATGGGGGTGCTGACCCCACAGGGTGAACGAACTACGTTGTTCTGGTGGCCTTATTACCCGTTCAATCCACGTGGCTGTTGGCGGGAGAGCGATCCCGAAGGCCCTAGTAAAACTACCCCGTGTTGAGAGACATTTCCTAGTCATCTCTGGATGAAGGACTATCAAAGTTTGTATCTTTGGTTCAAGGGGGGAAGGGGAGTTATAAATGTTTTTTTCATGGTGTGGAGGGGGGCTTTGTTGGTAAGGGGGGAAATTCCGGATCCAAGAGAGTGCTGGGACGATTGAGGGCAGTGAGCTACGAAGACTAGAGGGTCCCGGGTGGTTGGGGCGACTGCGATACAGGCCATAGCTGAAGTTTCGGCCAATGGATGGTGTCTCGGAGCGTGTGTGGGGGATGACTCCTTATGCCTGTGACTGAGTTGAGTGTTCTCAAGTTGAAAGTGCGTGGGCTTAATAATCCAGTTAAGAGGCGGGCGGTGCTGTCCCTGCTAGAGAATTCTAAAGCTGATATCTGTCTCCTCCAGGAAACGCATTTGCTAGCTAAAGATTGTCATAGGCTTAAGTCCCGTCACTTTCCAACACAATTTTTTTTCTCCTCCGCAACCACAAAGACTGCAGGGGTGGCAATCGTGGTATCGAGGCGATTTAAGGGGAAGATGCTACACCGGGGGACCGAGCTTAAGGGGCGACTCCTATCCTGCAGGTTCTCACTGGGAACTAACACTTTCGCGGTCATTGCGGTTTCTGCACTTAATGAGGGACAGGAGAGGTTTTTCCACCAAGTGATTAATGAAGCGGCGGCAGCACCTGATAGACACGCTCTGGTTGGGGGAGACCTCAATTTAGTTTTTGACAACCTACTTGACAGGTCAGCGCAACGATCCACGCAGGCAAGCACACTATCTGAAGGGGGACGGAACAGACTGACAGAGCTGGGTATGACGGACTTGTGGCGCTCCTTCCACCCGGGTGGCCGGGACTACACATATTACTCCAGCGCCCACAAAACCTATGCGCGCCTAGATTACTTCCTAACATCCACTTCGTTTAGAGCGCTAGCGTCAAGTGTGGAGATAGGAGCAGCAGCGCTTTCTGATCATGCACCTCTCACTGCGGTGTTCACCTTTCCGCCGGCTGGGCGCAGCGTGCTTTGCTGGAGATTGCGGGACACGTTATTGCACAGACAGGAGGTTGTGACCAAAATCAAGGGAGTTATAGCTGAGTACCTGGTGCACAAGCAGCCAACAGACACTTCACATGCGACTCATTGGGCGGCGCTCAAGTCAGTCATACGGGGCAAATTCATTGCAATAGCGGTGGCAGAAAATGCGGAGAGTGCCCGTAAGAGGGAAGAGCTCTCTTCCCGTACGAAAGAATTGGAACAGGCACATCAAAGGACAGGGGTGCCGCAGATGTGAAAACAGCTGTGCGTAGCGCGTCAACAGTTGGCAGCACTAGACCAAGATAGGGCAGAATATGCGGCGCTACGAGTGCGACATGCGTACTACACAGGGGGCAACAGGTGCGGGAGGTTGTTGGGCCGTGCCCTCCGTGAACAACAACAGCGACACACGGTGCAGGAGATACGCATGCAGAGGGGGTAAATGGTTACCGAAGATGGAGCCATAGCGCAAGCCTTCAGAGACTTTTATACTGCACTATATGAGGGAGCACTGCTAGATCCGGCGGACGGTGCGGCCTTCCTGGACTCAGTGTCCCTACCGACTTTATCGACAGAACAGTCGGAACTCCTTGACAGGGAGATCCGTCCTGAGGATGTCATAGCGGTGATTGCTCGCCTCAAACCAGCCAAGGCACCGGGACCGGATGGCTTCACTGCCGCCTTTTACAAAACGTTCTGCCCACAGGTGGCACCGTTACTGACTGCCCTCTTTAATTCCTTCTCAGACCCCGGCGCCATCCCAAGAGACCTGATGGGTGCCATGATCTCAGTCATTCCCAAACCGTGTGGGGCCTACCGCCCTATCTCATTACTTAATGTGGACTTGAAGCTCTACACCAGCAAACTGTTGAAACGGTTAGGCCCACTCATGCAAGGTCTGATTGACCTAGACCAAGCCGGCTTTATCCCGGAGCGACAAACGGTCGATAATGCAAAAAGGGCGTTCCACTTGGTGGAACGGGCCTCTAGGCTACCGGGAGAATTCATGATGTTGGCGATTGATGCGGAGAAGGCCTTCAATCGTGTCCATTGGCCGTATTTGGAGCAGGTGCTCATCAAGGCAGGGTTAGGAACAAAATTCCGCACGTGCATTCTAAATTGCTATACCTTCCCCACAGCGTCGATACGGGTAAATGGCTG
Organism: Lissotriton vulgaris; assembly: GCF_964263255.1. Lineage (NCBI taxonomy): Eukaryota > Metazoa > Chordata > Amphibia > Caudata > Salamandridae > Lissotriton > Lissotriton vulgaris. The sequence goes on along the minus strand of NC_141693.1, from coordinate 248,600,838 downwards.
CTCATCACCCACATTCCCCATAGAACGCGGACCTTGACAATGGTGCCCGCTCCCACCCCTGCTCTTCGCACTGTATATGGAACCCCTGGCGCAGGCCATGCGCACGAATCCGACCGTTGGAGGAATAAAATTTGGGGCTTATATCCACACGATCAGCTTATATGCTGATGACATCCTGCTCTCCTTTGCTTCCCCTGCGGCATCTTTGCCGGCTGGTGTGGCCATCTTGGATGCGTTTGCAAAGGCTTCTGGTTTTTAAGTTAACATGGCGAAGTCAGTAGCCCTTGATCTCTCGCTGGAAGCGCAATTCCCCTTCCGATGGGCGGATGGTGTAGACCCCTACCTGGGCATACAACTGGCGGCCACACTGCCGGACACGGTGTGTATCAATTACGCTAACCTTAGTCGCACTATCCGTACGGAGATCGGGCGGTGGCGGCATCTCCTGCTCCCCTGGCTGGGCCGGGTGGCAGCGGTAAAGATGACGATTCTCCTGCAAATTCTGTACGTTTTCCGGGCTATCCCGCTTCGTCCCCCGGAGGGATGGATTCGCCGCACGCAATCAGAGTTGGCTCAGTTCGTTTGGAACGGGAAGCGGCCCAGGCTCAAACTGAGGTTGGCGATGCTTCCTCCGGAGGGCGGTGGTATGGGCTTGCCGGATTTACAACTCCATTACCAGGCGACCCAGCTTCGAACCCTTGTGGAATGGAGCAAATGGGAATAGGAAAGACATTGGTTGTTCCAGGACCAGGCGGTGGTGGGGCGTCCGTTACAGGAGGTGCCTTTCTTGCATCGTCAACACCGGCCCCCAAATCTATATGCCTCCTTTATTACGAGAGTCCCGCTTGAGGTCTGGGATCGAACGTGCATCTTGCACGGCTTGACGACCTCCCCGTCCCCCCTCACGCCCCTGTTGGAGAATCCTGACTTTGGTCCGGGCAGGGATGTCCAGGCTTTTGCACCGTGGCGCCCAGCGGGCTGCCGGTGCCTCTATCATGTGTACTCAAGTGAAGGAGTGATACCTTTTGAGGAATTCCGGACAGCTTATGATTTTCCGGAGGCCGAACGCCATAGGTATCTACAGGTCCGACACTGGGCGCTTCACCCTCTGACCCGTGAGGACGCAACGCGTAAGCTTAGCAAATACGAATACTGGCTTCTTTCACGCACCACAGAGAAGCGGCTTATTTCAGACATATACTGACTCCTCCTGGACAGATACTCGCGCGTTTATAATGCAGGACGGGCAAGTTGGGAATGGGAACTAGGGCGGACCCTGCGCAACAAAGATTGGGAGGACATTTACTACCGCGTTAGACACTCGGCCTACCTTATGGGACTGATAGACACATTCATCAAACTAGTAACATACTGGTATTACACACCAGAGCGCTTGCATGAGATGGGCCAAATGGGGGATGCATCCTGCTGGAGAGGCTGCGGGGAGAAAGGCACTTTGACACACCTTTTATGGGATTGTAGTCACATACAGGGTTATTGGAAATTGATTCTGGATGAGGTTGATGCCCACTTTGAGACGGAGATCCCTCGATTTCCGGCCTATGTCCTGTTGGGGCTTCCTAATGCTTTAACCTACCCATTGAGAGCTCGCAGGGGTCGATTGATAGCGATAGCGCTGGGCTCTGCTGTTCAGGCCCTGTTAGCCTTGTGGCGAACCACGCAGGTCCCCACCCTTCAGAATTAGCTGTGGCGACTCTGGTCTGTCCCTGGTATGGAGAAACTCTCCCTGGTGAAAGCAGGAGAGGGGGCGAGATATGCGGAGCTGTGGCAGCCCTTTCTATCCCTGTTAGCCACCGAATTTCGGGAAGTGACCTGTCCTAGGTATTTAAGGTTGCTCCGCTTGTCCCATGTGAATGACGGACCTGTATGATTGTATGGGGTGGTTTGTATGGTGTGGGTAGATGGATCCAGTGGGTGGGTGAGGGGTGGGGGACTGGGGAATAGTTTAGGGGGATGGGTTGAAGTTATGTGTTTTTTACTTTTGTGGCTCTAAGAGCACTGGACAAACTCTGCTGGTTGGGCTCGCGGCTCCCAATGCTTACTGGACAATGTGACTTTTTCGTATGGTGGAGCTTTGCGAATATTGCTATAACATTGAGCGCATTGTTATCTGCATGATACTTTGATATTCTCAGCTGTGTGTAAGAGCCTTTCTTTTTTTTTTTTGCAATAAAAAGATTTAATACTAAAAACAATCAAAAGGAGGAACGGTATAATTAACCTCCCAATTCAAGTAAACACTAGCTAAAAGCTTAAACAACAAGCATTGGCATAGCCAATAGGTCTCGCCTTTGGGGCCTTATAAGTGTTAAGCCATGAAACAGTTGATGTTGTTGCACCAAGGATATTGTGCTGGATAACCAAACACTTATAAGGTCCCAAAGGCGAAACCTATTGGCTATGCCAATGCTTGTTACACATGCTAACACTGACTGGGCATTGGGTGTACCTCATTAGTACCAGTTTAATACCCACATATAGCAATAAGCAAAGGAAAGGTGACCAATTAACAGTTGCAAAACTCCTTCCGCTGCGCTGCAACAGCTGTTGCTGCATTGTTATTGAATTTTGGAACAGATTGAGCTGAAACTTTTTTCTTTTTGTTAAAATCTGCAGATTATGCAGCAGATTATGGTTTATGTGGTAAAAGTGGCAGATCTATAATTATGTGGCGGTACATTCGATCGCATAATTCCATGGCCCTGGTTATAGCAGAACAATCCAATACAGAATGGCATCAACTCTACCTGCTGGAGAAAACGACATAGTCACAGATATCAGGTTAACAGTCTGGGCTCTAGTTCCCTGGCATGTGGACGCAGGGGGCCCACTCCACTCCCAGGGAGGCGGCCTCAGCATCCTAGCAAGCACAGCTGCTGCTCTCCAGAAAAGAGGTGGCCCCACCTCTTCGAGGACCCGGCGTCTCTACAATGACTCTGCTCACACTTGCACACTTAGACACTCAGGCGGATCAGGGAGTTCCTCTCTGGCGGCAGCAGTTCGTGGCATCCAGGCTTGGGATTGGGCACCCGTATTTGCATACTCATTTGCATATGTCCCGCAAGCACTGGAAGTAAGCTGTGTCCTGCTGTAAACAGTTGTGGTGTTGTATTTCAGAGGACTCTGCTGGAACCCACAATCTCCGGCCCTATTCGAGGGCCTTTATCGTGCCCGCCTCAAAGGGGTTTTAATAAAATATAGCGCTTGATGGAGATGCTCATGTGTGATGATATTAGTGTAGCGCACACTACGAAATCAGTTGTCAATGTTACACGATTGGGGCAGTATTATGGCCTCGTAGTCATCTAATGTGTGCGATCGTGGCAGCATGAAGACGCGGGCAACCATCCTTACATATGAAAAAATATATATATAAATGACTCCCAAGTCCCAGAATTCCTGTGTTTGAGCCTGGTGTGAAGCTAATATATGTTCAGGTATGAATTGTGTTGTTTTGTCTTTTTATAGAACAGGCGTCATTTTAAATGAAACTCATTTTACTTCCAGGCGTACATACACAACCACCACACTAACTCTCCAGAATTGCATCTAAACACGGAACACACTCTCAAACACAATGACACAACAACGTGCTAATAAACATTCACTGTAAAAGGTTGGCTCTGGCTGTTAAGCACAAAAAACGCCAACATGAAGACAGCGCACTGCTGCCATAAAAATGATCATGGGCGTCTGCAGAAATGTTTCCGGGGGGGGGGGGGGACAAATTTTGAACTTTATCACCATCCCCCTTGCACCCTTCTCCCCCTCTGCCTTGCTCCCTTCTCCCATTCTGACTTGCATCCTTCTCTGCCTTGCAGTCTTCCCCCTCTCTACCTTGCACCCTTCTCCCTCTCTGCCTTGCACACTTCTCCCCCTCCACCTTGCACCCTTCTCTACCTTGTACCCTTCTCCCCTCTGCCTTGCACCCTTCTCCCATCCGTCTTGCACCCTTCTCCCCCTCCACCCTGCACCCTTCTCCACTCTGCCTTGCACCCTTCTCCCCCTCCGCCTTGCACCCGTCTCCCCTCTGCCTTGCACCCTTCTCTACCTTGCACCCATCTCCCCTCTGCCTTGCACCCTTCTCCCCCTCTGCCTTGCACCCTTCTCCCTCTCTGCCTTGCACCCTTCTCCCCCTCCGCCTTGAGCCCTTCTCTACCTTGTACCCTTCTCCCCTCTGCCTTGCACCCTTCTCCCATCCGTCTTGCACCCTTCTCCCCCTCCACCCTGCACCCTTCTCCACTCTGCCTTGCACCCTTCTCCCCCTTCGCCTTACACCCTTCTCTCCTCTGTCTTGCACTCTTCTCCCCCTCTGACTTGCACCCTTCTCCCCCTCCGCCTTGCACACATCTCCCCCTCTGCCTTGCACCCTTCTCCCCTCCACCTTGCACCCGTCTCCCCTCCACCTTGCACCCTTCTCTACCTTGCATCCATCTCCCCTATGCCTTGCTCCCTTCTCCCCCTCTGCCTTGCACCCTTCTCCCCCTCGCCTTGCACCCTTCTCCCCTCCGCCTTGCACCCTTCTCTACCTTGCACCCTTCTCTCCTCTGCCTTGCACCCTTCTCCCATCCGTCTTGCACCCTTCTCCCCCTCCACCCTGCACCCTTCTCCACTCTGCCTTGCACCCTTCTCCCCCTCCGCCTTGCACCCGTCTCCCCTTTGCCTTGCACCCTTCTCTACCTTGCACCCATCTCCCCTCTGCCTTGCACCCTTCTCCCCCTCTGCCTTGCACCCTTCTCCCTCTCTGCCTTGCACCCTTCTCCCCCTCCGCCTTGAGTCCTTCTCTACCTTGTACCCTTCTCCCCTCTGCCTTGCACCCTTCTCCCATCCGTCTTGCACCCTTCTCCCCTTCCACCCTGCACCCTTCTCCACTCTGCCTTGCACCCTTCTCCCCCTTCGCCTTGCACCCTTCTCTACCTTGCACCCTTATCTCCTCTGCCTTGCTCCCTTCTCCCATTCTGACTTGCATCCTTCTCTGCCTTGCAGTCTTCCCCCTCTCTGCCTTGCACCCTTCTCTCCTCTGTCTTGCACTCTTCTCCCCCTCTGACTTGCACCCTTCTCCCCCTCCGCCTTGCACACATCTCCCCCTCTGCCTTGCACCCTTCTCCCCTCCACCTTGCACCCGTCTCCCCTCCACCTTGCACCCTTCTCTACCTTGCACCCATCTCCCCTATGCCTTGCACCCTTCTCCCCCTCTGCCTTGCACACTTCTCCCCCTCTGCCATGCACCCTTCTCCCCCTCCACCCTGCACCATTCTCCACCTTGAACCCATATCCCCCTTTGCCTTCTGCCCTTCCCTGCCTGGTACCCTTCTCCACATCCCCCTTACCAATCTGCCTTGCACCCTTCTCTCCCTTCCCCTTGCACCCTTCTCCCCCTCCCACTTGCACCCTTCTCCCCCTCCCCCTTGCACCCTTCTCCCGTCCCCCTTGCACCCTTCTCCCCATCCCCCTTGTACCTTACTCCACCTCCGCCTTGCATCCTTCTCTACCTTGCACCATTCTCCCCTCAGCCTTGCACCCTTCTCCCCCTCCGCCTTGCACCCTTCTCCCCCTCTGCCTTGCTCCCTTCTCCCCTCTGCCTTGCACCCTTCTCCCCCTCTGCCTTGCTCCCTTCTCCCATTCTGACTTGCATCCTTCTCTGCCTTGCAGTCTTCCCCCTCTCTAACTTGCACCCTTCTCCCTCTCTGCCTGGCACACTTCTCCCCCTCCGCCTTGCACCCTTCTCTACCTTGTACCCTTCTCCCCTCTGCCTTGCACCCTTCTCCCATCCGTCTTGCACCCTTCTCCCCCTCCACCTTGCACCCTTCTCCCCCTCTGCCTTGCTCCCTTCTCCCATTCTGACTTGCATCCTTCTCTGCCTTGCAGTCTTCCCCCTCTCTACCTTGCACCCTTCTCCCTCTCTGCCTTGCACACTTCTCCCCCTCCGCCTTGCACCCTTCTCTACCTTGTACCCTTCTCCCCTCTGCCTTGCACCCTTCTCCCATCCGTCTTGCACCCTTCTCCCCCTCCACCTTGCACCCTTCTCCCCTCCGCCTTGCACCCTTCTCTGCCTCCGCCTTGCACCCTTCTCTACCTTGCACCCTTATCTCCTCTGCCTTGCACTCTTCTCCCCCTCTGCCTTGCACCCTTCTCCCCCTCTGCCTTGCATCCTTCTCCCCCTCTGCCTTGCATCCTTCTCTTCTTTGCACCCTTCTCCCCTCCGCCTTGCACCTGTCTCCCCCTCCACCTTGCACCATTCTCTACCTCGCACCCATCTCCCCTCTGCCTTGCACCCTTCTCCCCCTTCGCCTTGCACCCATCTCCCCTCTGCCTTGCACCCTTCTCCCCCTCCGCCTTGCACCCTTCTCCCCCTTTGCCTTGCACCCTTCCCCTCTCTGCCTTACACCCTTCTCCCCCTCCACCCTGCACCCTTCTCCCCTCCCCCTTGCACCCTTCTCCCCATCCCCCTTGTACCCTACTCCACCTCCGCCTTGCACCCTTCTCCCCTCAGCCTTGCACCCTTCTCCCCCTCCGCCGTGCACCCTTCTCCCCCTCTGCCTTGCTCCCTTCTCCCATTCTGACTTGCATCCTTTCCTGCCTTGCAGTCTTCCCCCTCTCTACCTTGCACCCTTCTCCCTCTCTGCCTTGCACACTTCTCCCCCTCCACCTTGCACCCTTCTCTACCTTGTACCCTTCTCCCCTCTGCCTTGCACCCTTCTCCCATCCGTCTTGCACCCTTCTCCCCCTCCACCTTGCACCCTTCTCCCCTCCACCTTGCACCCTTCTCCCCCTCCGCCTTGCACCCTTCTCTACCTTGCACCCTTATCTCCTCTGCCTTGCACTCTTCTTCCCCTCTGCCTTGCACCCTTCCCCCCTCTCTGCCTTGCATCCTTCTCCCCCTCTGCCTTGCATCCTTCTCTTCTTTGTACCCTTCTCCCCTCCGCCTTGCACCTGTCTCCCCCTCCACTTTGCACCCTTCTCTACCTTGCACCCATCTCCCCTCTGCCTTGCACCCTTCTCTGCCTCCGCCTTGCACCCTTCTCTACCTTGCACCCTTATCTCCTCTGCCTTGCACTCTTCTCCCCCTCTGCCTTGCACCCTTCCCCCCCTCTGCCTTGCATCCTTCTCCCCCTCTGCCTTATATCCTTCTCTTCTTTGCACCCTTCTCCCCTCTGCCTTGCACCCTTCTCCCCCTCCGCCTTGCACCCATCTCCCCTCTGCCTTGCACCCTTCTCCCCCTCCACCTTGCACCCTTCCCCTCTCTGCCTTGCACACTTCTCCCCCTCCGCCTTACACCCTTCTCCCCCTCCACCCTGCACCATTCTCCACCTTGAACCCATATCCCCCTTTGCCTTCTGCCCTTCCCTGCCTTGCACCCTTCTCCACCTCCCCCTTACCCCTCTACCTTGCACCCTTCTCTCCCTTCCCCTTGCACCCTTCTCCCCCTCCCCCTTGCACCCTTCTCCCCCTTGCACCCTTCTCCCCTCCCCCTTGTACCCTACTCCACCTCTGCCTTGCATCCTTCTCTACCTTGCACCCTTCTCTCCTCCGCCCTGCACCCTTCTCCCCTCTGCCTTGCACTCTTCTCCCCCTTCGCCTTGCACCCTTCTCCCCTCTGCCCTGCACCCATCTCTACCATGCACCCTTGTCTCTGCCTTGCACCCTTCTCCTCTCTGCCTTGCACCCTTCTCCTCTCTACCTTGCTCTCCTCTCCTCTCTGCCTTGCACCCTTCTCTACCTTGCACTATTCTCCCCTCTGCCTTGCACCCCTCCGCTTTGCACCCTTCTCCTCTCTGCCTTGCACCATTCTCCCCTCTGCCTTGCATCCTTCTTCCCTCCGCCTTGCACCCTTCTCCCCCTCTGCCTTGCACCCTTCTCCCCCTCCGCCTTGCACCCTTCTCTACCTTGCACCCTTCTCTCTGCCTTGCACCCTTCTCCCCTCTGCCTTGCACCCTTCTCTCCTCTGCCTTGCACCCTTCTCGGCCTCCCCCTTGCACCCTTTTCCCCTCTGCATTGCACCCTTCTCCCCCTCCGCCTTGCACCCTTTTCCCCCTCCGCCTTGCACCCTCCTCTACCTTGCACCCTTCTCCCCTCTGCCTTGTACCATTCTCACAGCTGCCTTGCACCCTTCTCCCTCTGCCTTGCACCCGTCTCCCCTCCGCCTTGCACCCTTCTCTCTCTTGCTCCCTTCTCCTCTCTACTTTGCACCTTTCTCCTCTCTGCCTTGTACCCTTCTCCTCTCTACCTTGCACCCTTCTCCTCTCTGCCTTGCAGCCTTCTCCTCTCTACCTTGCACCCTTCTCCTCTCTGCCTTGCACCCTTCTCTCCTCTGCTTGCACCCTGCTCGGCCACCCCCTTGCACAATTCCCACCCAATGGAGGGGGCTGCCACCTGGAACAATGGGCCCATTTCAAAAATTATGATGGACTAGGGCCAGCCCTGACTGGGCCCACACTGGATGCGCTGGCGATCCAGGGGTGGGGGAAGTGCCCCTCCCTCTTCCCGCCTGAGGACACCCATGAAAATTATTAAATGTGCTAAGCAAAGCTATAGCAACATACTCAGGGAACTACTGAGTGATGGAACATGTACCTAAAGGGACAAATGCACCCTTCTCCCCTCTGCCTTGCACCCTTCTCCCCTCCGCCTTGCATCCTTCTCTACCTTGCACCCTTCTCCCCTCCGCCTTGCATCCTTCTCTACCTTGCACCCTTCTCCCCTCAGCCTTGCACCCTTCTCCCCCTCCGCCTTGCACCCTTCTCCCCCTCTGCCTTGCTCCCTTCTCCCATTCTGACTTGCATCCTTCTCTGCCTTGCAGTCTTCCCCCTCTCTACCTTGCACCCTTCTCCCTCTCTGCCTTGCACACTTCTCCCCCTCCACCTTGCACCCTTCTCTACCTTGTACCCTTCTCCCCTCTGCCTTGCACCCTTCTCCCATCCGTCTTGCACCCTTCTCCCCCTCCACCTTGCACCCTTCTCCCCTCCGCCTTGCACACTTCTCCCCCTCCGCCTTGCACCCTTCTCTACCTTGCACCCTTATCTCCTCTGCCTTGCACTCTTCTCCCCCTCTGCCTTGCACCCTTCTCCCCTTTGCCTTGCATCCTTCTCCCCCTCTGCCTTGCATCCTTCTCTTCTTTGCACCCTTCTCCCCTCCACCTTGCACCCTTCTCTACCTTGCACCCTTCTCCCCTCCGCCTTGCACCCTTCTCCCCCCTCCGCCTTGTACCCATCTCTACCTTGCACCCTTCTCTCTGCCTTGCACCCTTCTCCTCTCCGCCTTGCACCCTTCTGCTCTCTACCTTGCACTCTTCTCTTTTCTACCTTGCACCCCTCTCCTCTCTGCCTTGCACCCTTCTCTATCTTGCACCATTCTCCCCTCTGACTTGCACCCTTCTCCCCTCCGCCTTGCACCCTTCTCCCCCTCCACCTTGCACCCTTCTCCCCCTCAGCCTTGCACCCTTCTCTACCTTGTACCCTTCTCCCCTCTGCCTTGCACCCTTCTCCCATCCGTCTTGCACCCTTCTCCCCCTCCGCCTTGCACCCTTCTCCCCCTCCGCCTTGCACCCTTCTCCCCTCCACCCTACACCATTCTCCACTTTGAACCCATATCCACCTTTGCCTTCAGCCCTTCCCTGCCTTGCACCCTTCTCCACATCCCCCTTACCCCTCTACCTTGCACCCTTCTCTCCCTTCCCCTTGCACCCTTTTCCCCCTCCCCTTGCACCCTTCTCCCCCTCCCCCTTGCACCCTTCTCCCCCTCCCCTTGTACCCTACTCCACCTCCGCCTTGCATCCTTCTCTACCTTGCACCCTTCTCCCCTCTGCCTTGCACCCTTCTCACCTCCGCCTTGCCCCCTTCTCCCCCTCCGCCTTGCACCCTGCTCCCCTCCGCCTTACACCCATCTCTACCATGCACCATTCTCTCTACCTTGCACCCTTCTCCTCTCTGCCTTGCACCCTTCTCCTCTCTACCTTGCACCCCTCTGCTCTCTGCCTTGCACCCTTCTCTACCTTGCACCATTCTCCCCTCTGCCTTGCACCCTTCTCCCCTCCGCTTTGCACCCTTCTCCTCTCTGCCTTGCACCCTTCTCCCCTCTGCCTTGCACCCTTCTTCCCTCCGCCTTGCACCCTTCTCCCCCTCTGCCTTGCACCCTTCTCCCCCTCCGCCTTGCACCTTCCCTACCTTGCACCCTTCTCTCTGCCTTGCACCCTTCTCCCCTCTGCCTTGCACCCTTCTCCCCTCTGCCTTGCACCCTTCTCGGCCACCCCCTTGCACCCTTTTCCCTTCTGCATTGCACCCTTCTCCCCCTCCGCCTTGCACCCTTTTCCCCCTCCACCTTGCACCCTTCTCTACCTTGCACCCTTCTCCCCTCTGCCTTGCACCCTTCTCCCTCTGCCTTGTACCCGTCTCTCCTCTGCCTTGCACCCTTCTCCCCTCCGCCTTGCACCCTTCTCCACCTCTGCATTGCACCCTTCTCCCCCTCTGCCTTGCACCCTTCTACCCTACACCTTGCACCCTTCTCCCCTCCGCCTTGCACCCTTCTCCCCCTCCGCCTTGCACCCTTCTCTACCTTGCAACCTTTTCTCTGCCTTGCACCCTTCTCCTCTCTGACTTGCACCCTTCTCCTCTCTGCCTTGCACCCTTCTCAGCCACCCCTTGCATCCTTTTCCCCTCTGCATTGCACCCTTCTCCCCCTCCGCCTTGCACCCTTTTCCACCTTCGCCTTGCACCCTTCTCTACCTTGCACCCTTCTCCCCTCTGTCTTGCACCATTCTCCCCTCTGCCTTGCACCCTTCTCCTCTCTGCCTTGCACCCTTCTCCCCTCCGCCTTGCACCCTTCTCCCCTCCGCCTTGCACCCTTCTCCCCCTCCGCCTTGCACCCTTCTCTACCTTGCACCCTTCTCCCCCTCCGTCTTGCATCCTTCTGTACCTTGCACCCTTCTCCTCTCTGCCTTGCACCCTTCTTGCCTCCGCCTTGCACCCTTCTCCCCCTCCGCCTTGCACCCTTCTCCTCTCTGCCTTGCACCCTTCTCCTCGCTACCTTGCACCCTTCTCCTCTCTACCTTGCACCTTTCTCCTCTCTGCCTTGCACCCTTCTCCTCTCTGCCTTGCACCCTTCTCCTCTCTGCCTTGCACCCTTCTCCTCTCTACCTTGCACCCTTCTCCTCTCTGCCTTGCACCCTTCTCCCCTCTGCCTTGCACCCTTCTCGGCCACCCCCTTGCACAATTCCCACCCAATGGAGGGGGCTGCCACCTGGAACAATGGCACCTTTTCAAAAGTATGATGGACTAGGGCCAGCCCCGACTGGGCGCACAGTGGATGCACCAGCGATCCAGGGGGGCCAAGTGCCCCCCCCTTCCCTCCCTGAGGACACCCATGAAAATGATTAAAAGTGCTAAGCAAGCTATACCATCATACTCAGGGATCTACGAGTGATGGAAGATGCACCTAAAGGGACAAATGAATCACCCCCTGTGTGTGTGATTGAATTGATACGCACATCAGTTATTGGTTGGGTTTTGGGCGACCTGAGGCGTTGTAAGAGGGGCGAGCAGATACCCGCCGCTCCTTCTCTGTAGTCTGTGACCCGAATGAGGTCTAGTCACTGCGAGTAAGGCCACACCCGGGCAGAGGCTTACCCCACAAACCCCGCGCACTGAGGATCACTGCGGCTGTGTTAGTAATTGTCAGGGCTTGAAGTGGGCCGGGTCATTGAAACGGGTCTCTATCGGGCTCTGTTTTGTGCCCTGGCACAGGTGGTCCGGTTTTTTCGGACTTCAGTGACAGCAACCAATAATCCTGACTTGTAGGTATGATGTTACTTGTTGTATTATATAGCTGGATGCAATGACAGAAACAGCACAATACAAGTCAGGCGGCACACTATGCTAAACACAGATTTTTAGCTTAGGTGTTTGAAGCCTCGCCCTTAATTACATTGACCGTGCCCCTTTGAGAGACCCTACAGTTTTTTCATCCCACCTAAAGCCCTGGTAATTGTGAAGTACCTCCTAGGGGATCAATGTAAACATGCAAGTCTATGCTTCTTCTTCTACACCAGATGACTGAGTTACATAACCAGTGACCGACCCCTCCCCCCACTACACATGCACGCGCCCACACACATAGTAGTTTTACTATCATACCGTACTTTCTGGATATCGCTACACGCTTGCTTCCACTGTCAGGCGGCTTCCTAGCTCTGTAAACACAGGTATTACGATTACCCTACTTGGTCTTATCAACCTATGATGGATGAAAGGTTGAGTCAGCCCTATCCTTATTCGAACCTGTGAAATGTGGGTTGCCAACCTACCAAGCTTTTGTGCCAAGTTCGCACAAACCCGAAACTAAAATACGATGAGAAAGCAAAACAGACAAAATAGGGCATGGACATATAATGAAATAAAGGTGTGTTACACTCACCTGTCCAGTATTCTGTGTTTCAAGTGCTGGACGAAGAGGCCAGCGTTCCAGGGGCGCAGTGCTTCTCACATGGGTGGAGCATGCATGCTGGGGTGCAATGAGCAGTCAGCCCTGAGGGGAAGTGTTCAGTCTTGAATGAACAGGACTTATAGAAAAGACTCTGTGGCCCTGTACAGTCCTATCCTGAAATGCGTGGTCCTGGGGTGGAGTCTGCAGTGCTGAGGAAAAATGTGTTGTTTTACAATATAGTGAACTGTCCTTGTGTTAAGTGCACCGCCTTATGCTGAAAGGAGTGGCCCTGGGGAAGAGTGTCCAGTACTGGGGGAATATGTGTCGTTTTACAGCGAAGTGAGCTGCCCTTGAGTAAAATGCAATGCCCTGTGATGAAATGTGTGGCTTTGGGTTGAGTGTACAGTCCTGGGATGAAGCGCAAACTTCAGGCCGAAGTGAGATGTCTTTAAATGCAGTGAGCGGGCCTGGTTTGAAGTGCACAGACCGGGGGAGAAGCGAATTGCCCTTTGAGTGCGCTATTCTAGATCGAAGCGCACAGCCCGGGCCCTAAGTGCGCTGTGTTGCAACGGAGTGTGCAGACCTGGTTGAAGAGTGCAGCCAGGGCCGGCACGCTTGGGTGGAGTGCGCAGTAGTTGCCTTCGATGGGCAAGTTTTGGGGCGAAGTGCACAGTACTTGTCTTAAGTGGTCAATCCTGGGATGGGGTACAAGGCCAGGGGCGAAGTGTGCAATCCTGAAGTGAATTGTGTATTTGTGGAATGAAGTGTCCTGTCACGGAGTGAAGTGCCAGACCTCAGCCAAGGTGCTTGGTCCTGTTAGAGTGCACATCTGGGCTGAAGTGTGCAATGCTGTCGTTGAGCGCCAGTTCTGGGGCGAAGTGCACAGTTCTGGACTGAAGTGCGCAGTCCTGGGCTGAAGTGCGCGGTCGGTCCTGGGCTGAAGAGTACAGTAGTGAGGTGAGCTGCAAGTATTTAGGTAAAGTGTGCAATGTGCCAACGTGGCCTGCAGGTCTGACTCCTGTGCGAAAGTGAAAGGGCCGCCAGGGCCAGCGCGACCAACATCTGTTTTCAATTAAAGCGACTGCGAGACGCAGGCACAATAATTGGAAACAGATGGCGCTGCTGCTCTCTCCCGAGCTCCCTAGGCATGGGGAGAGAGAAAGACGCACACAAAGGCCAATAGCAGTGAGCAAAAAAGAAAGCACACGCACGAGCGTGTGTGTTACATTCTATGTTCTACTTATTTGCCATAGCTATGTCTCTTTAAACACTATGCATCTTTCAGTAGTGTTAATGTTCTACTTAGAATCTCCATTGCTGCTAGGCACAAGGTCAGTTGCCACTGTTCCTGTCTGCCAGCCAGATGCAGTTGTTGCTGTGCCGCACATCCTGGAATAAAGTTCTTTAAATATAAATGTTTCAGTGTATGCTGTAACAAAATTTGGCGACGAGGGTCAACTGAGAAGACAGAAAACTCCATCAACATCATAGCGGCACAGGAGTGGAGTGAGATGAACATTTTTGGATTAATCTGATTTAGCAGATTTTTATTTGAAGGAAGATTCGCTGTTGGAAAGTTATTTTATTGGATTTCCTGGAAACCCGATTGTTGTGAGCAGCTTGGGTCGGGAGAAGAAAAATATAATCCAAAATGATGTAACTGTGAAGTTATTTATTTTTTAAGCTTTGCTTGTGCTGCGCGAGGGAGACTTACCGGACAAGTCATCTGCGTGCGCCTGCATCTGCTCGGGGCGGCATCTTGGTATTCTATTACACACGCAAGTGAGAGAAGATTTTGTTAACTCTGGCGTTTATGAATTAAAGACGCTACGCGACATGTGACGTAATTAAAAAAAAGTGGCAGCCATTTTGTTGTACCGGTCTCCATGGCAACAAGTCCCCGACACAAAGGAGTTTATTATTAAAATATATACAGCGTAGTTACGATATTCTGGCAGAATTTCTTCATCGATCAAGAAGTAACTGGATGTCTTTTAATGTGTTTCATCTTTTACAAAGGAAAAGCTTTGTTATTCTTTTAAAATATGGTGTTTGAAACCAGGTGAGACATTTGTTTATGGAACACGACTTTTTGATGGCTGTTTTGGAAATAAGTTTTATAGTTATTTAACATTTAACTAGTCTCACATCACCACATATTTACCTATTTTTTATTATTATTATTACTTCTATACATTTTTTTTATTTTTATTTTATTTCATGGTTGGTTGTACTCTTTGTGGTGAAGCTAGTTCTTTTACTCAAAACTGGAGTTATGGCCATGCAATTTGATCCATCAGACAAAATTTTGCAACATAAAAGGGATCCACCTTTAACTTGGACACGGTGGAAGGAGGAGTTCATCATTTACATGACTATTGATGGCGAACGCATGGGAGCGGAAAGAAAGAAGTGCATCCTTTTACATTGCTTAGGGTCTGAGGGACAAATGGTGTTTAGGGCTCTGCCGCTAATTCTGCCCTCTGAAGGGGAGGGTGAGGGCACTAATGTTTATAAAGAGGCCTTATTAAGGTTAGAGAAGAGGTTTAAACCTGTGACAAACATTGCTTTAAACAGGTATAAGTTTTATACCAGAGCACAACATGATACAGAATCGTTTGATGATTTTATTACTGCTCTAAGATCGTTATCCATACATTGCAATTTTGGTAGTGTGTGTGATGAAATGTTGAGAGAACAAATTATTGTACATGTAAAGAATAAGAAAACACAAGAACGTTTGTGGGAATTGGGTGATCCCAAGATATCTGAAGCCATTGCAATTGGCAAATCTTTAGAACAGTCTGAAAAGTGGATGAGTACAGTTAAGAAACACAGTGAACAGAAGACTGATTCTGTTGATGAAGGTTGTTTGGTCAAACGAACAGAATCAGTTTCCAATGAAAATGTACATGCCAGTTATAATTTCAATTCCAATAGGACCAATGTTCAGGGCAATGTCAGAAGATTTGACAAGTCTTTCATGTGTTTTAGATGTGGAATTAGAACACATTTTGCTTCATATGGGGGATGCCCCGCTAGCAACAGATAGTGTAGGAAATGTGGTAGGTCGGGACATTTTTCAAACATGTGTAGAGACGTTAAGAAATTGGTTCCAAATTCTCAAGCAAAAGTAGCATCTGTAATGGGAGAAATCCCTAAAGTGACCAAATGTGAATGTACTGGGAACCACTGTGAGGACAGGAAGGGTTTTGTGGTATATTTAATGGAGGGTGTTTCAAATGTAAATGATCCAGCTGACTGCATCTGTATTAAAAAACCATTGTGTGAGGTTGAAGTCTTAAGTGTCAAGTTGGAACTTATGGCTGACTCAGGTTCTCCTTGGACGATTATTACAAAGGAATATTTTGATTCACGACTAGGTTCAATCATTAGTCTAAAGAACATTTTTCCATCTGATATTTGTGCTGTAAGCTTTAATGAGGATAAAATTGACATGTTAGGTTTTTTTGTGGTGGATCTTACTTTCAAAACCAAATGTTTGAGTGTCAAATTATATATAGCCATCAAAGGTGTCAATGTACTGGGCTGGAGAGACCAGTGGAAATTTGGCATTGTTCTCAATCCTCGTGCTGAAGAGCCAGTGATGTTGGATAGTAATGTGGAGGCAGATAACATTGCGATGGTAAAAAAGAAAATGTGAGTAAGCTAGAAATGCTAGTTAAAGAAGAGTTCAAAGATGTATTTTCAGATAGTTCGGAAAAGATTAAGGACTATTCGCATAGAATCAAACTTAAAAATGATGTGATTCCTCTTAAACAAAAACTGAGAGGTGTACCCATAAATGTTAGAGAGGAACTTAAGAAAATGCTAAATGATTTAGTTGCAGAGAGTATTATTGAGCCTATCGAGTCGGCAGAATGGGTTTCTCCCATTGTTTTGGTGAGGAAACCCGATAAAAGTTTGAGAATGTGTGTGGACCTTCGAGCTCTCAATGCAGGTATCATTGTAGATTGTCATCCCCTTCCAAATACAAATGAAGTATTATCGATGTTGGAGGGGGTAAAGGTGTTTTCAACTCTAGACCTGGGATCAGCCTATCATCAGGTTCCCCTTACTGAAGAGTCAAAATGTTTAACAGCTTTTATCACTCCCCAAGGATTATATCAGTATACTAGAATGCCGTTTGGGTTAGCATCGGCGGCATCAGTATTTCAAAGAGTCATGTTCAATATCTTTAGAGATTTGGATACGTTTGTTAGATGCTTTCAAGATGACATTTTGATTTTTTTCAACTAATAATGATGAACATTTACAACATTTACGGTGTGTGTGTGTGAAAAGTTGAGAGAAAATGGTCTTACATTAAAACCTAGCAAATGTAAAATGTTTCAACACTCTGTAGAGTATTTGGGACACACATTGTCAGGTGATGGTGTGGTGCCCAAAAAATCGAATGTTGATCGCATCACTAATGCCCCTGCTCCTGAAAATAAGGAACAGTTGCTCTCCTTCGCAGGGATGTGCGAATACTACAGCAAATGTGTATACAATTTTGCATCCAAGATGGAGCCCTTGAGGAAACTTCTCAGGCATAATGCTGTTTTTGTTTGGGAACAAGAACAACAAACAGCTTTTGATATTTTACAATCTCCCACCCTTAGACCGTTTTGTTTGAACAAAATGTGTATTATCACGGTGGATGCCGGTATGTATGGTTTGGGCTCAGTACTGTCTCAAATTTCTGGTAAGGAGGAGTGGAATGTCAGTTTTGCTTCACGTATACTGAATGAAACTGAAAGGAGATATGCGGTCATAGAAAAGGAACTTTTGGCCTGTGTCTGGGCCATAGAACATTTTCGTAATTACATATGGGGTAGTATGTTTCTTTTGAGAACTGACCATAAGCCGTTGATAAACATTCTTTCGACGGGTGGTGGATGGAGTTCTACTGCTCGCATAGCTAGATTGACTTCAAGATTGCAGGAATATTGTTTTACAGCAGAGTTTGTCCCAGGTAAAAAGCATGGTATTGCGGATTTTATGTCTCGCATGCCTTGTAAATTGAGGGTTGATGAAAATTCTGTAGAAAATTAAGTGGTTACTTGTTTACAGGAAGTTCTGTCAGGTTTGTTTGAAGATATTTCTGAACAGGCTTGGAATCTTGCGGATGATCATGATGTCAATTTACAAACTATTAAGAAATACATTTTGGAGGGTTGGCCTGATAAAAAGAATATATTGGAGAGTGCTATGCCTATGTTTTCTGTTCTTGATGAATTAGAATTAGAAAATGGTTTGATCTTCAAGTCTGGGAAATGTGTACCTCCTTTTGAAATGCAAAAGGTAATTTTAGATGTTGCACATAGAATGCATCCTGGAATGTCTGCCATGAAACGGCTGATTAGAAATTACTTTTGGTGGCCCGGTATAGACAGAATGGCGGATCGCAAGGTAAGAGAATGTGAGGTTTGTATGGGAAGTGAGAAGATGTTGAGGGTCAATGTTCCTCCCTTAAAAACTTCAGTTTGACCAAATGAACCTTGGAAGAATATTGCCTTTGATATTTCGGGTCCATTTATGTGTCTTCCTCTTGATTCCCGCTATGCTTTAGTTTTGGTTGATTACCACTCTAAGTGGCCGGAGGTAAAGTTTGTTTCTTCAGTTTCCCCTAGCATGGTGATGGAGTTTTTCAAGGAGGTGTTTTCCAGAGAAGGATGTCCTTCCGTTCTTGTAACAGATAATGGGGTGCAACTTACCTCTTTGGAAATGGAAAATGTTCTTAAACTACAAAACATCAAACATTGTACTGTTTCTGTGTATGAACCTCATGAGAATGGTTCAGTTGAACGATTTAACAGGGTGTTGAAAGGTTTTGTTTCTGATGTCATCAAGATGGGCTCTGGGTGGAGAAATCTATTAAGAGAAAAACTTTGGTTATACAGGATAACCCCACTCTCTACAACGGAAGTTAGTCCTTTCCGTTTATTAAAAGGGCGTGACCCAGCCTCTACTATTTGCCCATGGTGGTTTAAAGACAAGTGTTCTAATAAATCATTTTCTGAAGATCTGATAAAAAATGTTGTACAAAAAGTGGAGTGCAAACAAGCTAAGATTAGAGAATGGTATGACAACAAGTGGAAGGTGAAAAAGTCAAATTTTTGTATTGGTATTTGGGTCAGGATTAGGAAACCTTGTTTTTTCCTACCAAGTGTTCAAATAAATGTGGTAAACCTATGAAAGTTGTAAAGGTATTTAGTAACAGTATCATTACTCAAGATGGTAAGTTATGGAACATCAAACGTGTTGCTAAATGTCTTTCTTTGTAAGGTTTTACTGATTATCCTTCTTGGCAAAATGTTACTGTGCCAGATGTACAGTTAAGTCCCAATGGTTATGTTGCCTCGAGAGTTAAGATGTCTGTTCGCTCCAGATGTCCACCAAGTTGGTTTGCTAATTATGTAACCTGAATATTCTTTCCTTTTGGCAGATTGCCACTTTTCTGTTCTATTTTGTGATTGCTTTTCTTTGTTAAAAAAAGGAGATGTGTTACATTCTATGTTCTACTTATTTGCCATAGCTATGTCTCTTTAAACACTGTGCATCTTTCAGTAGTGTTGATGTTCTACTTAGAATCTACATTGCTGCTAGGCACCAGGTCAGTTGCCACTGTTCCTGTCTGCCAGCCAGATGCAGTTGTTGCTGTGCCGCAAATCCTGGAATAAAGTTCTTTAAATATAAATGTTTCAGTGTATGCTGCAACAGTGTGGTATTGAGTTGAAAGTCCTTACTAAAGTCTCGCAGAGCAACGTATGCGCGCTACCTCAGGCGAGACCTGAAAAGGAATGCCGTCTAACTTACGCTCCGTCTGATTTACCACTTGCCCGCTGGAATTACCAAGGGATAGTGAGAGTGGAAGGCGAGGCAGGTTAAAAAAAAAGAAAACAAGACGACGAGGCTAAAAACAAAAATTTAAAACATTAGTTCATCGGTTAGTACCCAATACCAGATTAAATTAAAAACAACTGAAGAAGGAAGGTAGAAAAGACGCGAGAGGGAAAAGCTAAAGAAATAAAGAAAAGAGACCAAGGGAAAAAACGGAAGGGGTGAAAAAAAGGGGGGGTGGATTTTTAAGGCACACCTCACCCTTTCAAAACGTAGTGTGCTCCATACTTTTCAGCTACACAAAGTGCTCATCAAAGAGACTTGGAGATGTATTAACAAAATGTTGTCATGCTCCTTTTCCCCGACTGCTTCCGCCTTAAAAAGGGGGCATCTTTCTTTGTGAATAATGAGTACACGTAACCACATTTTTGTCTACCTTCAAAATCATGACATTAACAATCTTTTTATTGGTTGCCTCCTAAATGTTTGAAGAGGTCCCACATGTCGCACCATTTAGTGCTGCTCTTTATGTTAATGTAAATGAAACCATAATTCTGCAAGAACCTTGACATCATTTTCCTCCAGTGCAGGTTCGTGACTTCGAATATTGCTGTGTTAATCTCTCCACCTATCTTTACAACTAAGTTTTGTTCTTCCTCTTCCAGACTCCCTTCTTTGCCTCTATATTTCCTTGGCTCTCATTCTCAATCCAAATAACTGACTAACATATACACTACTCAAATTACTTTCATATTTCACTATACTAATCCACCACGAACAATGTATGGGTTCCAGAGTAGCGTGCTACTCACCGAAAAAGGACGTTAACACCCCATCAGGGGTAGCAAACACTATATAAATGCAAACTTTTTTTACCTATTCCATCCCTCCACTGACGTTCTTAATCCAAATAATTTACTAACATATCCACTACTCAAATAATCTCATATTTTACTATAATAATTCACCACTAATCCTGTATAGGTTCCAGAGTAGCGTACTACTCGCCAACAAAGCACTTTGATGCATCGTCAGGGGTAGTTAGCTCTCTATAAATGCAATAACAATACAATACAATACCAAGCATAACACACGTGCCCTCCCAGCACATTCTCAGAGTGTCCCTTCCCATTACCAGTCCGAATTCTCTCCCATGTATCAGGTATTCTTTCAACTGCACCAGAACAGATCCTGACACACAGGAATGATCAATCAGGTCTCAGAGAAAAGGAGAAAAACATGCATAGATAGCTTTCACTGTGGGCAGGCATCAGTGGGTGATACAGATTTGATTTTGTGAAGAATTAAGTTAAATCACTGTAGATAAATTGGCTGTAGCTCTTTTGAGCGATGACCATCTCGCTTTGCTGTTTAAGATTGATTCAATTTATGGATATCATTGCTAATCTTTGCAGCTGTGGCACACAAATGTTCAGAAAGTTCATCATACAGTGACTTTGATGGTGCAGCCAATGCAGAAGCAGCAAAGGGGGCAGAAAATGAATGCAGTATTTGATGATGTAATTCATGAGGAACAAAATATGCTTATGGTCAGAACAAGGGCCCATATATAGTAATTGTACAGATTCTGGTAAGATTGCAGATTGGCCTCACTGCACGTCAGTTCTGATTCGTGCTATGCACGCTTTTATAGTGGCCATTACATCAGAGAACCCTGGAGATGTTTGGATGGTTGACTGCAACAGGTTTAGATTTAAGTTAAGTTGGAGCCACAATGTCAATAATGTTTAACTATTCAGATGGGAACCTGGTTATACGCTAATTTTGCAATTTGCAAACTAGCACTGAGGAATAATAGTTTTGACAGATTCTGGCGGGGAAGCGAATCTGAAGTGAGGTAGAGTGACCCATGGCATGTCAGCAACTGAAAAAATATTTCCAAAATTGTTAGCCCAAACTATGGAAGCATGAGAGAAGCAGGGGCGGCTGGTGACATTTGAAAGTGGTGAGGCGTAAACTAATTTGCATATTGCACTGCAGCGATCGAGCGCAGCGAGCGAGCCCGAACCACCTTGCATCCATCCATACATCATTCAGGCATCCACCCATCTATCCACCCACCCACCCTGCATCTATACATCATTCATTCATGCATCCACCCATCCATCCATCATGCATCCACCCATCATGCATGCATGCATCCATACATCATTCATACATCCACCCATACATCCACCCACCCATCCTGCATCCATACATCATTCATTCATGCACCCACCCATCCACCCATCCATCCATCATGCATCCACCCATCATGCATGCATCCATGCATCCACCCATCCATCCACCCACCCACCCTGCATACATCATTCATTCATGCATCCACCCATCCATCCATCATGCATCCGCCCATCCATCCATCATGCATCCGCCCATCATGCATGCATGCATCCATACATCATTCGTGCATCCACCCATCCATCCACCCAACCATCCTGCATCCATACATCATTCATTCATGCACCCACCCATCCATCCACCCATCCATCCATCATGCATCCACCCATCATGCATGCATCCATCCATACATCATTCATGCATCCACCCATCCACCCATCCTGCATCCATACATCATTCATTCATGCACCCACCCATCCATCCATCCATCATGCATCCACCCATCATGCAAGCATCTATCCATACATCATTCATGCATCCATCCATCCATCCACCCATCCATCCATCATTCATGCACCCACCCACCCATCCACCCATCCATCCATCATGCATCCACCCATCATGCATGCATCCATGCATCCCTCCATACATCCATGCATCCATCCATACATCATTCATGCATCCATCCATCCATCCACCCATCCATCCATCATGCATCCACCCATCATGCATGCATCCACCCATCCATCCACCCATCCTGCATCCATACATCATTCATGCATCCACCCATCCACCCACCCATCCATCCTGCATCCATCATTCATGCATCCATCCACCCATCATGCATGCATCCATCCATGCACCCATCCACCCACCGAACAATCATTAACGCACCCACCCTGCATCCATCCATCATTCATGTATTTTTATGCCCATATAAAAATAAATTATGGACTCTAACAAGCCTTTAGGATCGATGTTGAAGGATGTGCCAGTTTACATATTACATCACCCCTACCTTTTTATGCTGGAAACCTTCTACCGCCCATGTATTTGCCATCCTGTAAGCCCTAGGTATGTACTATACAAATTCACATACAAACATACACCAACATGCATGCAATAATAAATGCATATATCATGCTATTCCGCCTCTACCGTTTGTTAACATTTTGAAATTTTATAACCTTAGTTCAAAGAGTACATTATATTTGTGGTGACAGTTGTTAACTCATTTTCTGGAAAATGTTTATAAAATGAAATCTGTTGAAGGCTGTGTTGCAACTATCAAAAAAGAAATTTTGAGAATGTTTACATTTCCAAAACCCCATGCCGTGAAATAAACGGGTGACCTGGAATAGACGCACACATTTCTGCAGCAGATGCTTTAACACACTGAACCATCTCAAGTCATTTGTGCAAGCTAGTTTACTGGAACACCGAAAAACACACACTCTTACCTTGCTGCCGGTCCCGCACCCGTCACAGTCTCACAGCGCCCCTGGCCAATCCTGGCGCCAGGGGCACAGGTACCCTCTCGCCCGCAGCACGGCCATTAGGGCTCCTGATGGGCATGCGCAACGCCGCCAAAACACAAGTGCGCATGCGTGGGCACGGGTAAAAATTCACCCTCCGTCCCCACGCATGCGTACTTGTGTTGCCGTCTGTACAATCATGAAGAGGTGATAAGGCTTGGCATAGGTTACACAAACAGTTCCGTGCTAATCCAATTCCTAAAGTTTTCACGTTTGATTTGTCAGTCTAGCAATAGCGGGAGGGAGCAGTAACTACGCCAGCCACAAACATAAATCACTGTGCAAAAAGGACTTGTTAGACTCTAACTGCTGCTATGAGAACAGTGATAAAAGGTGAATGCACATAACGTGTCTCCAGCCTTAACACACATTCATGCAGGGGCGTCATGAACCCTCCGCTTCTTTGGCAGCTACAGCGGGGGTGGGACTCTTTGTGGACCTCTTCTGTCTGCAACTCGGCAGATAAAATCTCAGAATTCCCAATATTAAGGAATGCTGCATTAAAAGAAGAGCAAACAGGAGCAATAAAACACAAAAGAAGGGTACACAAAAACATGAAAGAGAGGAGGAATATTGAATAGAAGGAAGGATGAAGGGAAGGATGGAGGGATGAATCAATGGACAAATGATTGGGTGGATGGTTGTTTGGGTAGATGAATGGGTGAAAGAACGAGTGAATATACAGGCGGATTGACAGGTGAAAGCATTGCCCACTGGATGGATGGACAGGGGAAAGGATGGTAGAATAAAGGGATGAATAAATGTGTGGGTGAAAGGATGAACAAATGGATGGCAGAGTGCACACATGAGAGAAAGGATGGCAGATTGGATGGATATATACCAAGATGTGCGGATATTAGAATGAATGGATGGATGGATGGATGGCAGAGTGGGTGGCTGGATTGGCGGGTGGCACAGTGGATGGATAGATGGAATGGGAACGTTTAAATAATACATGAAAAATGAATGGATGTGAGAATGTAAAGGTGAAATATTGCATTTCAGAGGGTGAATGGAAGGGTGAAAGGATGAATGTATAGATGTCGAGATGGAAAAGACAGGGGAGCTCATCTAGGGATGGGTCGGCTCACTTACTTTGTGCCAACAGAGCTTTCATTTCCAAGGTTGGGGTACTGAAATTTTCTGGCTACTCCCTTGAATTAATTTTACTGACAAGCGTGGAGAATCACGACGTGCGCACTTAGGACCCGGCCTCTCCGGACCCCGCCCGCTCCTGGTCTCTGGTGATTAGTCGGGCGGATGGCTCAATCGGCGTCCGACCGACCCATTTCCGCTCTGGCAATATCGCGTGACCCGAGGGTCAGGGGGTGGAGACTCTGGGCCTATTTAGGGTCAACTCCCTGTGACTGGGGTCTCTGTTCCCGCTATCACTCCTGGATTCCTGACTGCACGCCGGCTCCTGGCCATTCTCGAGACCCAGGCCGGCTTTCCTAAATTCCCACCCACCCGTCCCTTAGATTAATGGTTTGAGGGGCGTTCTGCGGAGAAGAGACCTGCGATCAGTAAATAGTGGCTAAACAAGATGGATGGGAGCCCGCTTGCCGGGCTCTATAGGCCAGCTCTGAGGGGGGATATGGCAAGCTCTCCACTGGGAGGAAGTGACCACCGGCTGGGGAGGCTAGGGCGACAGATTTCGAGCCTCCCGGGCGACCCTGGGCAGCGTGGTGGTCGAGAGGTGGGCCCCGGTAATGGTGGACAAGGATAGAAGGGCGGGACCCACCACTCTAAGGGGCAGGTGCACGGCACTTGGCGTAGGATACCCAGTTGCGAGATGCGAACCAGATGGTGTTCCTCCCTTAGGGTTGGGAAGGTGATGGAGCTGATATGCTCAAATGTAGTTATGAATGTAACTTGTAAATAGTAGATATGCATGTTATTGCTTGTCATGTTTATACAATGTGGTGAATAAACATGGCCTTTTTAACCCCACCTGAATCTCTGGTGATTTCAAATGTGGGGATCTTGCATGTTTAGGGTTGTTGGGCGGCGGGGGCATATCTGGAGGGTACGGGTCCTATGAGAGGCAAGCAGAAAAGGAGAATTTAACTTAGAACGGTTTCACTTTATGATAGAGGTAATAGGGGCATGGTAAAATTGTATGTGATTACAGTGTGGTAAATCCACCACAGTACCATGTAATTACAAGGTGAACCTCTTTGAATTAGGAATTCCTGTGTGTGACCCATGATTTTACCAATTCCATGGTGTTTCAGACATAGATTTACCACCTGCTACAAGCTGGTGGTAAATGTATGCACATGCCTGTGAGTGGGATTAGGTCAATGGAGGGAAGTGTGAGGAGCAGGGCAGAAAACAGGAAGGTGTCGTGAGGCAGTAGGGCGGGCGCATGCTCCCTCATCAGGAAAAACAAAATTCATGAGCCAAAGCCTCGTGCGATTTGACCATGTGGGATTACCACACTGTAAAATCAGGTCCTGTTTTCCCACACCCAGAAAAACCAGTGTGAAAAAACTGACCCACTTGGAGTAAAGGCAGAGGGGAATTCCATGAGGTAGTTCCACATTGCCTGACTTATAATGTGGGCCCAAAATGGGAGCCAGCAGATTATCCCTGGAGTCTCAGGGCTCTTAAGGTACTCTTCTGGAGCTCCTTGAGAACCGCATAAAAGCATACATGATTCAAAATCCGCGTGCTTCTGTTCCTACTCCCTGGATTGAGAACTCTGGCTTCTATTCAAAATGTCAAAGCAGTGGCGTAACGTAAAATGATGGGGCCCCCTGCAGAATTTGAAGAGGGGCCCATATCTCACACATATTCATTGGCCTTGGACGAAATGGAGCCCCTCTGAAGAGGGTCTGCGGCCCCTAAAAGGTTGAGAGCTCCTCTGCATCTCAGGAGCTGCAGGGGCCTGTGTCAGGCCCCTGTGTCGAAGCTCTAAAGGCCAAACTGGAACCCTGAATTCCTCTGCAGTGACTGCATTAAATCGAGTGCATATGTGCACTGGGACGCCTACACTACACATCAGCAAGCACATCAGTGAAGATGTGTATTCAAACGAAACGTGCAGCTCACACAGAGGAAACAATAAACAAAGATGACATTCACATAGGGAAATGCAATTGTTCATTCTTTACTAAGCAATTGGAGTGGTAGGGGTAATTATAAAACAGCATCACAGTGTGGAACAAGCATCTCCCCGCTTGTATAGCAGCAACTGACCGCCATGATATCCATCGGCGTTCTCTTTTTAGCTGTCGAGAACGCCGATGGATATCATGGCGGTCAGTTGCTGCGAAATACAGCGCAACAAGCCTATTTTATATTGTCACGTCCTGGACACTAAACAAGTCTCGGACCCTGCAGTTCCAAGGCATATATTTTAGAAGACCCGACCAATAACTACAAGCAAATTTTGCACGGACACATTTTAGGCTGGGGCGGAAATATAACCAACCAGAAGGCCTAATTTACCCCGTGGATACTCTAAAGCCCTGAGGAAGTCGTGGGTGTCTTGTCCCGAACGACGAAACACGTGTCGGCTGGAACCTGAACAAGCAAAATATATTAAAACTACATGTGATGTCAATGCCTGTGTTGAATATTTGAAGTCAAAGAAACTTGTTAAAATCTGTATTTTGGTGCGCTAGGATTTTTGAACATAGAATGGACTGGTGTAGAGTGTTGAAGAGTGCAGTGGCGTGCAGTGCAGTGGCATGCAATGCAACATCGTAGAACGCCCTGGTGTATATTAAAGTGTTTCAAGCTAGAATACAGTTGCTTAGCGTGCAGTAGTGCAGAGTGGAATGGTACAGAGTAGAGTGCCATAGAGTTCAGTGTACAGTAGAGTGGCATACAGTCGAGTGATAGAGAGTAGAGTGGCATAGAGTGCAGTGGCGAAGAGTGCATTAGCAAAGAATGCAGTTTTGCAAAATGGAGTGGCCTAGAGTGTAGTGTTGCAGAGTAGAGTGTCGTAGGATGCAGTGGTGTAGAGTGGAGTGGTGTTGAGTACAGCAGTGCAGAGTAGAGTGTTGTGGTGCAGAGTACAGTGGCTTAGAGTATAATGCTGCAGAGTAGTTTAGAATGCAGTGTAAAGCCAGAAAATGTGAGTTACAAACCACGAAGCCGGTACTATGCAACGTGCAGAATGCATGCCCAGGGAAGCTTTCTGAATGTACCCAAGATGTCATTAGCAAACCAGGCAGCGCAGCCTTTGACCATAAAACCATGAATAGAGAGCAGCAATGAGTGGAACACCAATCCATTTTAAATAAGTTCCTAAGATTGTTGTCGTGTACTACTCATGCACCTCCTTTATGTTTTGCATTTGTCCAAATCTCGGCTTGTTCTCTCTTTTTTTTAAGTCCTGCTGATCTGTAAATGAAGTCCAGCAGCACTGTGGTAGCGGTAACAGTAGCTTTTAAGGCAAGCTCTTCCCAACAGGAGTTCTAACATCCCAGCTATACTTCCACACGCTGCGATGTGCTCCTGCGCAAGCAAGGCCAAGCAGCCTGTGGCTCTGTGACTCGTCAGTGGTGATAAGTCAAGGCAGACGAACCCTAGATGGGTGGGTAACCTTATAACAGAGGAAAACAAGCATTGGCAAATCCAGTAGAACTGGCCAGGGCAAGCTGGTGCAGTGGCTAATGTTTTTTTTTAATTTTCTTATTTTGTATTGAGAGCATATGTCATAAAAATAAAATTGAATAAAAGAAAATACGCTGTCACCTAAAGGTGGCTGCCTTATGTTCGCAATATTATTTTTAAATGTAATAAACATTCACTGATGCAGCAGTTTTACTTGCATCTTCAACCTTTTGGTTGCACCATGAATGTTATTGTTTTTGATGAAGAAGATAGGAATACATTGCAACCTAACAAAGCACTCAAATAGCAGACAGCTCAATGTTACAATGTCTCTTAACCACTTTGTACCATACACTTTATAAAGGAGCGCAGGCAAAATAAATAGCTGGTATTTAATATAAAAATTAATTTAAAACAGCACACGTTGCAACAGCTTTGCCACTGAAGAGAAAGGAACTCTATTTTTTCTGGATGTGAAATATGTTCACAGGCATTGAGCAGTCATGGAAAGTGTAGGGGGTCAGTGGGTAGGGCTGACCCATTGCCCCATGCTCTGCGTTGAGATTGCCTTAGCAAAATGTGAATGACAATGTAACTGACCAAAGGATGAAGCCTACTTGCTTAAAAACTCCACTGTGCATGTACATTGTGTATACATTTTTAGGGGGAGGGGGATGAGTGGGAATGCTTGTCACCGTGAGCAAAACATCCTAATCGCTGGAAGTATATTGGAGCTGCAGTTGCACCCAGTTTATCTTGCCTTTAATCACAGAAGTGAACCTACTATGCAACTGGCTCATGGGGGGGGGAAATGTGATGGCACATCGGTGGCAGTAGAATACTCATGAAGTCTCTTGTGTGTATAAGTAAATATATAGAGTACAATTAAAATTGTTAGTGACACGATGTTATACCAGTAACTTTGGAACTGGGGCTGCAGGAGGTGCTGTGCCACCTACAGATCACCTTTGAGTATTTTTTCTAGAGAACCAGGCATAGTGACCTTTCTTCTTTTTGCAACTTCTGCTTTATGTTGAGATATTTGTGTCAACATCTCATTGTTCTGAGTTGAAGGCATTTTGTAACTTACTTGAACCTAATGATGCTCTAAGTTGGGAACACAAGAGCTTGAAAGGAGAATTCAACAATATGGCACGTTTGTTCACACACTTATGATTAGTACTACTTGCTTAATTTGCAAACTTAACTTTACACATGTTTCAAGATATGTCAGGAGCATGAAAAGAGAAGAAAGTGTAGAACATGTCCTCTTAATCCTGGTGTGCAATTCCATTTATCTTTCACCCTGATACTCGCACCAATGTCCTGCTCATGTTACCATCTGGCGCAAGCATTATAAGTATAGCTGTATGGCCCCTTATCTGAAGTGGTGTATTGAACTACTGTACCAATAATTGACACTCTATTACTGATTAATTGGCAACCTGTGGTCCATCATTGCTAAATTTAAGTCACCCTAATTCTTTATTGTAAGTAGATTAAGTGGAAAAATAATGTCTATGAAAGTTAGTGCTACCATTTTTTTAAAATATTAAATTAATCAGTGTGAATTTAAGAAATCACTACTTTTTAATCAGTAGTAAAATTACATAACAATAATTAGGCAGCCAATGTTACGAAAACATAAATAATAGATAGTAAAACCTCTTGTTTAGATAAAAGCTTATCCCAAATTACATTCAAGAATTAGTATACATTTATCAAAATTCACTTAAAGAATAGGAAGTCTATTTGGGTTTGTAAGGGGCAGGCTGGGCTCAGCTCACCTTTCCCCGATCGAGGGAATACCATTACTCCTTTGCTTCCAAACAAACCAGTTTCAACGAAGCACCTGACGTCATTCGTTTATAAAAGAAAGGTGTGAAATCATGGTATCCTGTCACAGTGGAGCAATATCGTAACCCTAGTTAGGGAGCATGAGTTGGAATAGGCCACAAAACTCTGCTTCTTTGACACTCGTGACACAATATTGTGTATGCTTTATTTTATATTTTACCCTACTATGCCACGAATCACAGTTCTGTGCTTCCTTTAGTTTTGCTACCATCAATGATACTGTACTCTGGTACATTAGTGAAAGGTATAATTGCATTCCAGAGATGCATTATGGGGCATTGTTTTGTCCTTGGCACACAGCACATTTCTTGGCAGAATTTATGTGGCACAATAGGGCTTGTTGTGCTAGGGCTGTTACTTCCCCTGGGCTGCATTTCCCATTAGCATTACTTCTGCTGTAGCTCTGTGTTTCAGAATGAGGTGTTTTGTTAAAATATACACTGTGGACACAAAATAAGGGGTGGGTGGTGAACTGCCCACTCTGCCCTTCGCTTGGAGTGCGGAGTTTGGCAAAAACTCGACCGACCGCTGTGTGGCAGAGTTTTTCTCGCGTGCGGCTCATCGGTGTTAATTTGATGAGGGCAAGCGAAAAAAACTAGCTTTTAGACCCCCTCCCAGCGTGATTTCTCAAAGCGGCAAGTTGAGGCAGGTTGCTACTGCTTGTGTTGATAAAGTTGCTGCTCGTGTTGCAAAAGCTGCCGCTCGAGTAGAAAATCTACGCGAGCATCAGAAAGAAACAGTGCGTGGTGCCGTAACTCTGCTGAATTCTGTGGAGTAAAAAACACAAGTTCCACCCAACCATACACAAATACCTCAATTTGGAATGTAGATTAGTTTGGAGCGGTAGCAGGCTAACGCATCCTGAGGAAAATTAGAACAGTAGCAAAAACTTATTCAATCGATGTTTGAGGTCACTATCAAACTGTCTGCTTTAAAGTTTCGGTGGATTTTGTGTGCAGACTGGAGAAGAACCTGATAGCCAGGGCTGTGAACTATTTATACCTTTACTAATTACACAATTGATCTTTTACATTCCCAGTGACAATAGCAAGTGAGAGACCAACATTTTGACATAAACGTTCTTTAGAGAATGAAGAAGTTTCCTTAAAAAGAGAAAAAAATAGAGGAAGAAAGAGTGAGCAAGAGAAGGAGAGGAAATAGGCATAGTGCAAAATAGTGTCCAGACACTACAGTTTCCCAGACCTACCTTCAGTAAAGACCAATGCAAGTTGTGAGAAGGGATTAGACACCTTGGTCTTCCCAATCGAACTGAGTTGGTGGTGTTCTAATTGTTTCTTGCGATTTAGTTACTCTAAGAGTCCATTTGGATTAAGAATGTGCTCCTTATAAATTGCATTAATGGTCAGCACACCCACTGAAAATTGTTTGCGCACCACTAGATTGTACTGTGGTGTCCCTGGGTCTTAGGGTCAACTTGTAACTGAACATAAAAGCTCTTTTGAGAACTGGAGGGACCCTGGGTGGTCTCATACAGGGCCCTGGTGGGCAGCAACTGCTATAGCATGGCTCAGGTGCATACAGGAGCGCTTCAGCTCCAAGGGTCAAGTCATTGGTAACAGTAGTGTAGCCAGTGCATCATGGACCCTACTACAAGGAAGAGAATGGGCCTCTTGTCTGTGGTTTGAATGATAAATTACAGTATAATAATCAGAGTTCAGTGGCCCCTCAGGCTTCAGGACTCTGGTGCCACTGCACCTGCTGCACCAATAGAATCTAGGCCCCTGATTGGTAATGTGGTCAGATGGATCCACCAATTCAAGAACGCAATGCTCCGGTCTGGGCTTTTATTTATACCCCAAGGCATTCTGGTTCCTAAACTTTTGTTGCCATCAATAAAATCAGTTGAATTAAACTTCCAGGTTGCCTTGGTATAAAATGAAATCCAGTTCTGGAGAATTGCGCTTTCGGTACAAAAACAAATTTACAAAGAAAGTTACATTCTTTTTCTTTTTCACAAACAAGGAACTCACTCATTCCACGTTTTCTTTGCTTTCTGCAATTTGTAGTCCTGTTTTTCCATTAGAAAAAGATGGACTACTCACAAGTCAAGGAAAGCAAACAAAAACCCTGGACTGAATTAATTGGACGGAATCTGCTCTAACCTCTTCAATACTTTCTTTTGCTCCTATCATTGGCAGACCTCTCATACAATTCTGCTAAATATGGATTACGTGGGCTTTTTAAGTTTCTGCAATTTTTTGCAATTGATCCTTTCAAATGCCACTTATTTTCTTCTTAAGGTGGGTTTGGATTTCACGTCCATTCCAACCCCGCCGCCCGAAGAGCGTCACAGGCACTGAGAGGTATTTGCAGAGGCGGGGCTGACACCCCCTTGCCACTGCGTTCCTAGGATTCCAGACACCAATGGAATGCCGGCCCTAAGTGTCCCTGTGAAACGTGGTGTTAGTACAGAGACCTCGAAGTCGACGAGTCAACATGGATGAAGTTGTAGAAACTGGTGCCAAAACTTAATGTCTTAAGATTTTAAAAAATTACCATCCCTGAGTGTGTCGCTCTGAAAGCAAATCTAAGCACTGAGGTTGAACTTGAATGAGGTAGCGCTTCGATGTGTAAGGTTCACGTCAAAGTGTTACATGTTTGGATCACATTCTCCCAGTGACGCTATTCTAGTGAATGAGGTTCATTCAACTGAGCTTCAAAATTTGAACGTCACGCCCAATGAATGAACTTTTTTGATGTGAGAGACTCACGCAGGCGTGGGACTCAGTGGGAGTGAAGGAAAAACCGGTCCCCTGCCCTACCGGCCCATATATTTTTTACGGAGAGAAAACTGCTCATTAGTGTTGGTGAATTGGTCGACTACGGAGCCAGTGTGTTGTGTGGCTTGGGAAAGAAGTTGCTTTTCAATTGAGGTGGAAGAGGTGGATTTAAAAAGTAAAGTCATTGCTTTAGAAGGGCAGGTACTGTCTGGTACTGAGTACCTGCAGTTCTCTAAAATGGACGGGAGAGGGCCTGCACATCTCAGCGCTGCAGTGATACATTCAACGGGAGAGTACCTCTCTTCTCAGGAGCAAGCAGATACTCTAAAGCATGAGTACCTGCACTTCTATATTTCCAGTTCAAGCACTGAGTAAAATACAGTATATTTAAATCAATGTTAGGATTATAAGAGCAAAACAAGTTCACTGAAGAGCTCCTCATTTCCCCAACTTCATTTCTAGGTCTCGCCCAGGGCACCGCATGTTGTTGCGAGGCATTTTGTTAACTTACAGCGAACAGAGAGCTTCCCATTGTTTACCACTATTTGTCCTCGTTCTCACTTTCATTTTCTTTCTTATTATTTGATGGCTTTTGTGGACTTTTCTTCCCCGTTGTGAGTTTGTCCCTTGCTTGAAGTATGGACGCGTTACTGTGACCTTCGGTGTTCTTGGTGCAACAATGTTCTTTTTAGTTAAGCATGCTGCAAAAGTGCATGTGTTTTCCGGCTGTCTCCCTTGTGTGCTTTTCTGTTGTCATCCCTTCATGTTGCTATGCATCACTCTGTGCTTCTCTGCCATCCGTCGTGTTGCTCTGTCTCGTCATGTGCTTCTGTTCTTCCTTCACTGTTTTCATGTTGCGGTGTCTCGCTGTGTGTTTTTCTGCTCCCATCGCCGGTCTCTGTGTTGCTCTATGTCACCATGTGCTTGTGAGCCTCCCCCCTGGTGTCCATACCGCTGAGTCTCACCATCTGCTTATCTGGCTCTCCTGTGTTGGTTCCATCCCCTGTATTACTTCCCCCTGTCACTGTGTTGCTTTTTCTCACTCAGCGGCGGCTCCTCCACTAAGGCGGAGGAGTGTCGCCCCACTGCTCTGCTACGTAGGACATTGCCACTGCGTTGTCTGTCCATACAAGTACAGGCTGTTGTGACAGGAACGACTGGAAGTACAACAGTGCTTGCTGTCAGTTCCCTCCAATTCGAATAGTTCACCTTTTTCCTGAGCATCCATCTTTGCGGCTCTGACATGTCCAACAATGTTGCTCTTTTACTCCTACCTCTTGAGTTGTCATCTATATTCAGTGGTGCAAAATGAAGTGGAAACACTGTGCAGTCATTCCAGATCCGGCAATCAATGCAAATATCACCTTATTCGAACAATTACCAGAATCTCTTTCAATCAACTCATTGATGCAGGCTTCCAGTACTTCAGGAGCAATCCGACCCAGGGCATCGGGAACCTATGTGACATCATGTGTCCTTGCATCTTCATCTACAGCTGTACTGGAGCTTGGTGTAGAATACAAAAATTAGAGACTATGGGCCAGATGTATCAAAGGGTTTTACCCATTCTGTGTCTATGGGAAAATGTGTTCATGCATATGGCCCATTATGGATCTTAATTTTACTGCTCTGTCTTCTGGAAGAAATAGCATCTCGGGTTACCTGTTCTGAACTTTACCCTATTAAATACTCAGTCTTGATCTGACTCCCTATTGCATCCCATGAAACTGATCAGAAGGCCATGCAATGGAAGACATTCTCTCATTGCTGCCTTCTCCCCAAAGCTCTCTTCTCATTCTTAAGTCAGACCTGATGCCAGAGGAGGGAACCTGGAACCCAAAGAACTTCCTAAGGAAACAAAATCGCAGATACTTGTGGTAAACTCTAGCTAGTGGAATAGCAAAATTAGGCTCCTGGAGTCCATTGTGATCATGAACGCCCTTTCTAGAATTACAGGAATTATCTTCTGTATTCTCGCTATCTTGATTGTGAACTTCTATATCCACCTGCTCATTTTCTGGAGGTCAATCACGAGTCTGAAATTCCTTAAGTCTTGGGGACTAGAAATAAAGGAATATCTCCCCTCCTTCTTTGTAACTGGGGTAATTGCTTTTTTCTTTTTTTTTTTTGCTCGCCTTTGGCATCAGCATTAAGCAAACATGCTGTAAACGGACGCTGCATGGATAATACAGCATTCATGGCCTCTAGGACTGAGAACCACTGGCTGAATGACACAGTTGGGATGACTCTTTCTTTGATGCCACAAAAAGCAAAAAATGAGAAATATTTGCGTTTTAATTCCCATGCATAAAGAAACAGTGCACCAGAATAGAATACAAAGTCAGTAGCATTCTTCATTAACTCTGAAGACTGTACAGATGCTTTCAGCATACCATCCAGCAAGTGTCAAGGATCTCTTACAGGGAAGTACTTCAACTCAGGTATCAATTTTGACAAAACATCACACACTTTTATCATATACATAGCTGAATTACTGCAAATACAAACAATATCTCTCTAATCTTTGTTGAACTCTAAGTCAGCTTATAAAATAATTAAATGAGACCTAAAAAGTGCTTCTAAACCCTGCATCCTTAGACAAAAGACCATAAAGCTGAAAAAAGCAAAAGGAAGAAGAAACAATATTTTAGTGATCTCCCTAAACAACAAAACTCAAGCAGTACAGCGTTAGCCCAGTCTTTCTTGGTGCTGCCTTATATAACAAAATTACATTGTATTGGCCTCTTCAGGATGAAATAAAACTTACTCTTTCACTCACCTTTTCCTTTCTTTGAATGGCATTTAGTTTGTGGTTGCAAAGGTGTTTTTTCAGTGTTTATGTTTCCACTGATTAGGGCTATTTTCCTTTTGGTGGGGTTTTATAATTTATTATGGGTTTAAAGCTAAAACAAGATAGCCTAGATATAGTACATGTGATACTGCTCAATTGTCGTATCACTGATGCTAGAATGTCATTGCAATGGCGATAAAATCACATTGGGAGTACACAGAGGCACAGTGTAGAAGGAGTATATACTATCTAGCCCATAAAGCATTCCCACATACAAGACCAAAGACAACCGCCTGCTACCATGGCTCGATGTGATGTCCAGGCCACTAAAGCAAATGACAATGACCCTTCCCCTTCTGGGTGACCACCATCATCTACACCATCCGCTGCAGGTGAGTTGGAGTCCCTGTAGAGAAGAAAGGAGACGAATGGCTCCCAAATATCCTTGGGGCGGGAGCGTATCGGCATTAATTCCCAGAAGATAGTAATGCTCTGTTCCAGATGTTTGATGAAATGAAGATCAATGTTTTTTATACTTGAAGAGACATAATAGTTTCTCTTGTAATATTGTCCCAAATAGCATGGTAGACCAGGACAATTTTAACAGGTTGCCTGACGCTTCACTTGATCACCATCACTAACATCTGGGAGCCACAGTCAGTACATACATTAAAATGCTTCATTGCAGACAGCCACATCTTCCATGAAGGAGCAGTTTCCAGACAAATCAAGAATACATCTTCCTCTCAGCCCACAGTACCTGTTGAACAGTTCCTCTCCCTCTGTGCTGTGCACAGAGAGCTCCCAGGTGCAACTATTGCAGAAGCAAGCCTAGCTGGTGTCCTATGTCCTGTACCTGTGTCAGTCATGAGGCAGGAGAAAAAACAGGAAGACTATGGGTAGCTAATTCTTTTACACCGAGAGAGTGGGCAGATATAGGAACTGACCATGTTTTGCATGATGTGCTCCCAGATTTTTGCGGTTTCTGTTTTGCAGGCTTTAGAACTCTGTGCACGTTACCACTGCTAATCACTGTGAAAGTGCCTGTGCTCCTTTAACAATGGTTACATTGCCTTTATCTTGATTAACACATTTAATTTGCTTTTAGGTCCCTGGTTTATGCTGTAAAATGTGCAACCACGGCCTGGAAGTTAATTATCACTTACGGAGTGCAGCACGGATTGTGCCATCCACTACAGTGGTAGCACAAACATGTCAACAGGGCTACCTTGTGTAGTTTGACTGTTGCAGTGTAAGCCTGCAGTACGACCTGTTTAAATGATCCTTTTTAATAAGTAAAACTTCCCTTTAAAATATGAGAAACCCACCCTTATGTAAGCATTGCAGGCCACAAGATAGCATGCATGGCATTTAAAAGTGGGACATGTAGAACTTAATGTTACCATGTCCCTACAGTGACAAGGCCCCAAAAGCTAGTTTTACTGTGGCAGGCCTAGATGTTGTATATAGAAAGCCAGAGGGCAGCTTAATATACTAATATTGCTAACTAATGAAAGGAACAAGCTAGAAAAAGAATCACACAGCTATTTTGATAGATATTAAAAATCCAATTCAATTGGACAGTTGAGAGTGGTGTAACTTGGATGGATGGGATCTTTCTATTAAGATTACATTTTACTTGAACCTCTTGAAGACTGGAAATTGCACTTCTTCAAATATCAGTTACTGTGAGCCAAACTGTCACTTGTTCTTGTGCAACACATCCACAATGTAGTTAATTTGAAAAGATCCTAAGTAATTTCAGCCTCCCACTCGACTCCTGTTTACCGCTTTTCTCTCTCTACTGCCAAGCGCCCTGAGACCTATTGGGGATTTGTGCGCTGTATAAAAACCTATGACTATGACTATGACTATCCTGCAAGCAGTCCTTGGCATGAGGGCATATCTAGAATCCTAGACGGTTGCGGTCAACATATAGGTGAATCTACTATGTGCAAATCATTAAAAACAAACAGAACAAGTAGATGAGGCAGATTCGTTCCTGACTTCACTACAAGAAGTGCAATCTGAGCTCCAACTCCTTCAAACATAAGTGACTCAGACACGAGCAGAAGACGTGAAAGGCCATTCACGGTGTAATAACATATGACTCCTGGCTATACCTGAATGATCCAAGGGCCCCAATATGTGTTCTTATTAGTTACATGGTATGAGGTACATAATGTGACATGCTGGGGAAGAGGTTAGTGGGGATTTTTTTAATCAAAGTTTCTCATGGTTATAATGCAACAGGCAGATTCACTTCCAGAACCATCCCACCTAGTTGCAGCGGGTTGTCCGGGTACCCTCTCTTGCTTGGCTTCAAATTATCGAGATAGCAGTGGGGGCTGCAGTTTCACCTGATGAGACACCAGGGGGTCCCTATGAGCTGACGTGAATGGGTCATCACTCGTACCCACAGCAGTGACATCATGTCAGACACCACAGCAACACTGACACCCACATCCTGACTTGGAACATACAGGGCATGGCCACACCCACAAACGACAAATCTATGCACATCTCAAACACCACCACATTCAGATTGCATGCCTTCAAGAGACACACTTGACCAGCACAGAACTTACAAAACTACCCAAGCAGTGGGGGTGGGGGGTTAAAAATATGACACAATCTACCAACATACGTAAGGGGTACACTAATATGGATAGCGTTGTGGGTCCCACTACAGGTAACTTTAAGCAAGGTTGACCCGGAGGGCCCTTATGTTATCCTGGAGGGCCGACTGGATGCAGACCCTTTGAACATAGTTTGACTATACGTACCTAACTCAGATCACGCTGGCTTCCTGGAGCGCATCACCCCAGTGCTGCTACATGACCCACTAATGCCATGTATATGGGGGGCAACTTTAATCGCGTTTTAGACACAGACATGGACAGCTGGACACCACCACTACACAGAGGCACATGCTTCACTGTATCGCGCTTCTTCCGACACTGGGTAGTAAATATGCAGATGTGGGATGAGTGGGGGGTACGGTAACCTGCACATAGTGAATACTCCTTTTATTCTCAGGAACATCGACTGCACACAAGGTTGGATCTGTTCCTGTGCACTATTACACGACATGAGAAAATAGTGAATATGGACTGCCTAGCCTGCACTACATCAGATCACAACCCTCTTAAGATAACAATTTAGTGGGGCAGAAGCAGGGTCTAGACACCCACCTGGAGACTTCGGCCTGAGGCACTCCAAGACACGCCCTACCACAATAAAATTAGCACTGAAAACGAGAGGTCGGGTCAATCCAGGGAGACTGAGTGGGAGGCCTTCAAAGTAGTGACTGGGGACACTGCATCACTACTACATGGGGAGCTAAACAAACCCTGCACACTGTATTACATGACGTGAAACCAAATTGTGCCAGCTTGAAACAGAAATGCCCACATATCCAGACAGGGCTACAGGGCTGAGCACCTTATGCCACAAGCACATAGAATTCTTATCCCGACTATGAAGGTTGGATTACAGGATTAAGTAACCCAACAGCACGAAGAGGGAGATAGGGCAGGAAAGCTGCTAGCATGACTGCTGAAGGAGGACATGTCACACAGTCCCGCAGCATTGATATCACGACCTGATGGCGAGGATGTCACCTCACAGGCAGACATAAACACAGCCTTTTATAACTATTACACTATATTATACACACAGGGCCCTCACTGACTACTGACCAACTACTGACATATGTCCAAGACATACCGATACTCAGCATCAACCTACTGCAGTGTAGTGAGTCGGACCAACCACTCTAGATAAAGGAAATACGTGCCGCTATAGTTCAGCAGGCATGAAACAAAAAGCCAGGGACCGATGAGCTCCTAATTACATTTTATTCAACTTATAGTACTAACATCCCCAAAACCTCTTCAGTTATACAATAAAGCGTGTGGGACAGATGCAATAACCAATTCAGATTGTTTGGCAGTGTATTTTAATATAGATTTGGCATTTGATACTCAGAGATGGACTTACCTGCTAGCAGTACTCGAGAAAATTGGTGTGGGCCCCATGTTTTTGTGGTAGATCTGGACCCTCTACAATCAGCTGTCGGCCAGAGTTAAGACGGGCAGGACCATGTCATATCACTTTGAAAAAGGCAGGGGC
Organism: Lissotriton vulgaris; assembly: GCF_964263255.1. Taxonomy (NCBI): domain Eukaryota; kingdom Metazoa; phylum Chordata; class Amphibia; order Caudata; family Salamandridae; genus Lissotriton; species Lissotriton vulgaris. The sequence continues at coordinate 248,561,791 of NC_141693.1, read as the reverse complement.
ACCCGCCAAGGCTGCCAATGTCCTCATTGTTATTTGCATCGGCCATGTGACCGCTGTTGTGCTTGCTTTGTGTAAAGGCAGCCGAGTAGGGGATATGTGCGATGGGATGCTGGCAGATAGTCTTGCTATATGCAGATGGTGCCCTGATTTGTTTACATGATACCGTGAGACATTGCCACTACTTGAGGAAATACTGGACACCTATGTCAAGTTCTCAGGCCTTAAAATGAATTGGGCCATGACCTGCCTTTTCCCAATGAGATTTACACCAGTTGCTCAGAAGCCAGAAACTCCCCCAACCAGACTTATCTGGAGGGTTGACACTTTTAAGTATTTAGGCATACAGATATACCATAAAACACCGAACCTCATTGATAGTAACCTATGTAAAGCACTAAGATTGATCCATATCTCCATGCTATTTTGGATCTCCATCCCTCTTCCACTGGTGGGCCGGGTGGCGACGACTGTGGACCGGATGGGGACGGCTATTATATTTCTTTACTGTCTTGCCAGTGGTCCCCCACGTTCTTTCTTCCAGACACTGCATGCCTCCTTTCTGACCTTATCTGGGAATGAAGGCAGGAAGAGGGTGGTGCTACACAAGGTACAGCGTCCAATGTCTGAGGGCAGCCTAGGAGCCACTAACTATGAGTTGTACTTCATGACAGTGCAACTTTAATGGCCAGTGAAATGGCTGTGTATAGGCTCAGTTGCTGAAAGACGGGAATTAGTGAGAATTTTCGGTGATACGCCTATTCGGACCTGGCTAATATTCCCCACTGGTGAGAAGCTGGCTGGCATTTAATTGATGAGTCACAAAAAGTACGTTCTCTAAAGAAATGTACGTCATAAAGACAGCTATTACACTACAATAGAATTTCTGAAAACATCAGTCTTGACGGGGATGGGAGGAGACCTTTTTAAAGGACAAGAACCTTCACTCACCCACAGGTGACACGTTTCATCATAGGGCTCCCTCCTGTCTCCAGGAGTGCTTTCTTTATCATGCACAAATAATAGCCAGACTACAACTGGCTCACGATTTTATGTTTATTATACCGATAAGACGGTGTATTCATCACCCGCTATATATACAGGCTACAAACTCTTGACGGCCAGTATAAACATCTGTAATGTATAGTTGTGCGTCATACACCGCGTGATGTTTCACGCGGCGTATGACCGGTCTCAGCTCGTGATTTCCGCGAGCCACTTCTCGTGCTTAAAACTGTATAAACATGTTATTGTATGAATGTCCTGTCACCCGTGCATGGACGCCTGGTCTACGGTTTGCCATTGTAACCGTTGGCTTGCCACTGACCGGACGCTCCGTGATCGGGTGGAGTTTTACTTATGGAATAAACTTCCCAAATTGATATACAGAAGTCTTCCTGATTCTTTTACTACATTTGGCGACAATTGGGGAACAAACTCCACCATTTCCCACACAAAATATTTGAATTTCGTCTTACTTCTTCAATTCTGGATTTCCTTCGATTCCAGCATCGGCTTCTTCGACAAGTATTTCCTGTTTACTCGGAACAAGACCTTCGGCAAGACATCAACCCCAATTGGTTATTGAAGATTTAAGAGGTGTTCTTTCACTTTATTGGTTAATCTTCCTTTATTCCTAGAACGAGCCTCTCCTATTGGACGGTTGCAATCATCTGGGTGAAACACTCATTACTATTGGATTTCCGTTTTATCATTCACACTCTTCAATGTTTAGTGCGAAGAAAAACGAAAAAGTAGACGTTTCCTCAGCTTAAATCAAGGTACTGTTGACTAAATGTATTTGTCCTTCGTGAAGCGTATCTTCAACGATACACTCGTTTATGCCACGTTTTTCTAAAGACTTGAATGCACATTAGACTCACACGCTTACATATTTTTCCCATTTATTACCGCGTATCGTCACAGCGATACGCACGCTCTTTCTTGGCTTCAGCGATACACACGCTTTGCTTAAATTGTTTATTTATTTTTGTGTGTTGCTTCAGCGATACGCACGCTTTATTAAATCCATGTTCCTTTTACTGCGTGTCACTCCAGCGATACGCACGTTTTATTAAATCTGTGTTCCTACTACTGCGTGTCACTTCAGCGATACGCACGCTCTATTACATTTGGACTTTGATGTCTACTTGTTGTTTCAGCGATACGCACGCTATTTCAAGTCTTTATAATTATATAACATTTTAGATTATTTACTCATTTATTGGAAATATGATTATAAGTCTTTTATGCTAAAACGCTTGGGATCAAATTTACATATTCAACAGTAATTGCTTTATATTCACTTTTTGTGATTACAAGTCTTAATATATATACATATATTATATTATATTTATATATATTATATTTTCTGGGTCTAATGCATTTTCATTGATTTTTATTTTCTGGTTCTCTTTAATTAATTACTATGGCTAATAATCAATGGCATCAAATCACTCAACCACCACCTTTCTTGAGTAAACCTGGTACCCCTGACATTATATGGTCGGAGTGGTTTGGTTTATTCGAGAACCATTTGATTGCTATTGATGCTGCTGACTATTCTTCTCAAAGAAAGTTTGCTATTCTTTTTGGTTGTTTGGGTCAGGCAGGTCAGCGGATTTTTAAAAGTATTGTTCTTATAGCTCCTCCTATTTCTCAAGACGAAAGCGGAGATAATCCTTGGAACGTATATATTGAAGCCATTGCTAGACTTAAAAAGCAATTTTGTGATGAACCTAATATCATGCTTGAACGTCACAATTTTTACTTCAGAAAACAGAAGGAAGAAGAAAAGGTAGAGGAATACATCGCTGCTCTTAGAGTGCTTGCTATCACATGTAATTTTGAACCCTCACCTGACAATTTTATAAGAGACCAATTTGTGTTCAACTGCGTCTCTAGAAAAATCAAACAAAGGATCCTTGGATGTAAAAATCCATCCTTGACTGAGGTCATTGATCTTGCTCTAAGTAATGAGCGCTCTACTTTGACTAGTAAGGTTGTTATGGAACCAAACAAACAAGGTATTAATGCTCTGGATTTCTCTGATTCTGATCAAGAAGGGGCTGCTTGTTCAATGAATCCTAAAAACAAAATATAATCTAATTATAAACCATTCCAGAAGAAAAAGATTTTTTTCTGTTACAGATGCGGTTCAAAAGACCACATAGGAAATGCACCAAACTGTCCAGCACTCAAGAAACGTTGCTCTATCTGTAAGAAAATTGGCAATTTTCAAGGCGTTTGTAGATTTGCAAAGAAACCCCCTAATGTAAATTATATTGATATAGATTCTTGTTCCAACTCTTTCAAAAACATTGTAGTTACTTTAGATTTCAATGGTGATGTGGACTCTATTAAAGGCCCTTTATGTGCCGCTATTATTGATAATGTACATTTACAAGTCATGGCAGATTCGGGTTCGTTATTTACAATCCTCAGAGATTCAAATTTTTATGAGAAATGGGACAGAAGAGTTGAATTATTTGAGTCTGATGTTAACCCAAGAGCATTTGGTGAGAAAGATATTAACATGTTGGGTTATTTTGAAGGATTGGTCCAGTGCCTTGGGAGGGAAACAGTTACTAAGATCTATGTAGCCGAAAAAAGGTAACAACATTGTGGGTTGGAAATATCTGGCCAGGATGGGACTTTATTTAGTCCCAGGGGACGATAATCCCATCAAAGTAGGGGATTTACCTAAGTTAAAACTGTTCCAAATGATCTTCCTATTGCTATTGTAGAAAGTCCTAATGTGAATGTTCAGGACATTGTGTCGGAATTTAAACCTGTTTTCAAGGAAATGGTTGGGAGCGTGAAAGGATTCGAACACAAGATAAGATTAATACCCAGAGCTCAGCCTGTAGCACATAAAGTTAGAGCGGTTCCATTGAGTGTTAGATCTGAATTAAAGGATATGTTAAATGATTTATGCAAACAAGGTATTATTACACCTGTCAATTCCTCACAATGGATCGCACCAATTGTAGTTGCTCGAAAAAAAACAGGGCAGATTAGGCTATGTGCGGACTTACGCTCCTTAAATAAAAATATAATCGTCGACTGTCATCCACTCCCGAGGATCCATGAACTTCTGGCAAACATTGGGGAAGCTAAATGGTTTTCGCTGATCGATCTTAGGTCAGCGTACCATCAAGTTTCATTGTCCAAGGAATCCCAAGAGCTTGCATCCTTTATCACTCCCTTTGGGGCCTTCAAATTCCTACGCCTTCCTTTTGGTTTAGTGTCTGCAGGTAGTGTTTTCCAGAAGTTGATGGATGTGTTATTTCAGGGTATAGCAGGTGTACAAGCATATCTTGATGATATGTTGATCTTTGCAAAAACTTTAGATGAACATAATAAAATTCTTAGAAATGTTCTGTCAATTTGGATGTCCAGAAACATGACAGTTCGAAGCGATAAATGCAAATTTGCGGTGAACAAAATTGATTACTTGGGTCATACTGTCTCAGATCAAGGTATTACTCCCAAATTCTCAGTTATCAGGGCCATTGAGGATGCGAAGCCTCCTTCAGATAAGGACGCTTTGCGATCCTTTCTCGGCTTAGCGGAATATTATGCTAGGTTTGTGCAATCATATTCACAATTAGTTGAGCCCTTAAGACTTCTTTTAAGGAAAGGGGCCAATTTTATTTGGACCGATGAGTTAGATAAAGTTTTTTGTGAAGTCAAGAAAATGATTATTTCAGCAAAGGCCATACATGCTTTTAGAGATGTTATCACAGTAGGCGCGAGTATGTCTGGACTAGGGGCGGTTCTCACTCAAAAAGTCAATGGTCAGGAACAAACAGTTGCGTTTGCTTCTAGAGCCCTGAAAGATTTCGAACAAAGGTATAGTACAATTGAGAGAGAAGCTCTAGCTTGTGCCTGGGCGGTTCACATATTCAAAATGTATATTTGGGGGAGGAGGTTCGAGTTGGTTACCGACCACAAACCCCTAATTTATATCTTTAACAAGTCCAACTCTGCTTCCATGTCAGCACGATTTATGAGACTAGTTTTAAAGTTACAGGAGTTTAACTTTACAGTTACACATATTGTGGGAGGCAAGAATTTTCGGGCTGATTGTCTGTCCAGGATGGCTATGATTAAAGATGATGAAGAGGATTTCCTAGTGGAAGATGTGGAGTGTGTTACTTTAGTGGATGCTGTAAATGAGATTATTTCTGAAAGTGATTGGAAGGAAGCCACCGCTCTTGACAACGTCTTGTTGAAAGTTGTGGAATTTACTACTCATTGTTGGCCTGAACCTAGGGGTTTGGGTGCGGATCTGCGTAGTTTTGCTCAAGTTGCAGAGGAACTGTCTGTCGAGAACGGCATAGTTAGGAGAGGTGAGAAATGTGTTCCCCCTTTTAAACTGAGAGAATCCATTATTAATAAGGCTCATCAAAGTCATTTAGGAGTGACTAAGACATTTATGCGAATTAAACAACATTAATGGTGGCCGTCTATGGATATTCAGGTCAAGAATTTGATTGATTCTTGCCCTGAATGTTTGTTGTCTGACAAGCATTGGCGTACTTTAAAGGTACCTTTACACCCCACAGAGTTTCCTAACTCTCCCTGGGAAAAAGTTGGGGTAGATTTTTCAGGTCCATATTCCATTCTTCAACAGGAAAATAAGTATGTAATTCTATTAATCGATTATTTCTCTAAATGGATGTATTTTGATTTTGTTAAATCACCTGACTTAGATTCTACCATAATTTTCCTCAAGAAAGTTTTTGATTTAGAAGGGTCTCCAAAGTCTTTCGGCACGGATAATGGGACACATTTTGTGTCTGATAAAATGTGTAAGGTTTTTGATGGAATTGGACATCAAGCAACTGAAGGTTGCGTTATATTCCCCATCTTCGAACGGTCTTGTAGAGAGGGGGAATAAGGTAATTAAAGAAGGTATACAGACTGCTATGTCTTGTGGCTACAAGTTAGGGGAGTTTGTTAAACAAAAGGTCTGGCACTATAACACGTCACCTCATTGTGTAACAGGAGTATCTCCGTTTTCTCTTTTGAGAGGGAGAGAGAATCATTCTGTTTTGTTTCCTTCATGGTTGCAGCAGGGTGCTGTTAGGAAAACTAATGATTTTCATTCTGTTAAGAAGACTGTTCAAGAGAAGCAAAAAAAAATGAAGTTACATTTCGACTGTAGTTCGGATGGTAATTTTGTGGATATTCTGGTGGGTGACTGGGTGTTGATTAAGAATCCTGGAAGAGTGCCTAAAGGTCGTTCAAAATTTTTTGCACCCGTTCAAGTAATAAGAGTTAGCAAGGGTGCCGCTTTCCTTGGTAAGAAGGGTTGGTGGAATAAACGCCAACTAGTAAAAGTAACAGATCATCAAGCTGAAATTATCAAAGGTAAAGTCTGTGGGGGTAGTTCTGATAATCTGGATTGGAGTTTTGGCTAAGTGTTCCTCATGTGCCTAGTGACTCTTTTCCTTCTGATCATAACTGTGACCAGCTTCCCATCAGGAATTTTGTAAGCCCTCAGAATACTGCCATTAACCAAACTTTTTCTTCTTTTGGCAGACGTATCAAAGCACCTGAAAGGTATAATGAATTTGTAAGATTCTGAATGTTATTTTATTTTATTTATTGTTCGCTGTTGTAGGGGGGAAGGTGGTATAATGTATAGTTGTGCGTCATACACCGCGTGATGTTTCACGCGCCGTATGACCGGTCTCAGCTCGTGATTTCCGCGAGCCACTTCTCGTGCTTAAAACTGTATAAACATGTTATTGTATGAATGTCCTGTCACCCGTGCATGGACGCCTGGTCTACGGTTTGCCATTGTAACCGTTGGCTTGCCACTGACCGGATGCTCCGTGATCGGGTGGAGTTTTACTTATGGAATAAACTTCCCAAATTGATATACAGAAGTCTTCCTGATTCTTTTACTACAACATCGTTGTTGAATATATATTTTTTCTATGATTATTTGTACTATTTACATGCAGAGCGACTAGTTTTCTTTTTGGTTCTGAGGCATGCCCATGAACTCCGGTGGGGGTCGATAAAGGGCAGAAACATTTTTACCTCTAGAAGGGATATATTTTTTGATAACCCCTAGTCCTCTTCGTTTTTAATCCTGTGCTAGGGCACCACTTAACAAAGTTATTAGGTAGCCTTGAGACAATTTTAATATCTTTATATAATTTTTTCATTTGCACTCTGCTTCTTACTCATCAAATCCTTTGGTCCCCTTTACTTAAAACACCTTAGCTCCTCTTCAAAATTATTTTTTGAAGAGTCATAGCCCACACCTGGGACCTTGCGGCCCTGGCGTGAGGGGGGAGCCCTAAGATGAAGCATATCACCTTCGGGTGAGTGAGGGTTCTCATCCTTAAAAAAGGTCTCCTTCCAACCCTGAAAATACTAATGTTTTCAGAAATTTTATTGTAGTGTAATAGCTGTCTTTATGACGTACATATCTTCAGAGAACTTACTTTTTGTGAGTTATAATTTAGACAGGGAGTAGGACGCTCTCCTACTGGGGATTCTTCCATAGATCCTCTGTGTGTATTTGTTACTTAATTGATGAGATCTGCCAGGTCCTGTTGGCATAGGCACATACATGCCTACAGTGCCAAAGTCCATATGCCCCTCTATTGGACTTGTGGACACTCTCTGGGGCCCAAGAAATATCGCGACAGCTTGGGGCCCAAACATGGAGTGAGGTAGGAGTGAGTTAGTTGGGTGACCTGTTTGTTGATTGTAAACTCAATTCATACCAGGACATGGTTGATATATATGGATTACCACATGGCCAGTTTCTCATATACAATGACCTTAAACATATTATCCAAATGCACTGGGGCACGGGCTGTCTGAACCGCTCACCTCTTTGCTCTTAGTGGGTCTCCTGCCACACAGGCAGGAAAGCTGTGACAACACTGTACACCCTATTGATGGCACAATCACAAAAAACTATTCCTAGGAACAAAACCAAATTGGAGACTGACCTCGGTAGAGAGGTTTCACCTAAGCAATGGGACAAGGTTGTGGCATATGTCAAACAAGTGTCCCAAAATTTGTGAATCCGTTATGCACAATTTAACTATGTGCACCGAACATACCTCACCAAAGCTTGGTATGTTTGGGGGCGCCCAAGGACAGCCTTCGCTACAGGTGAATGAATGTGGGGTTTTACCACATGGTGTGAAACTGCTTGGCATTCTAACCCACATGGCTATTGGTAGTGACAATCACATCTGAAATAGTAGATCACCATATATCGTGTGCACCTGAACTTTGCATGCTGGGCCTCATGGCACAGACTAAAAGCAATAAGCTGGATTGTAGATTTGTAGACCTGGAACTAATAGTATGTAAGAGATGTATAGCAATGGCTTGGAAGATGAACGCACCCCCAGAGGTGGGATTGTGGTCAAAAGACCTACAAAAGTAGACAAGGGCAAAGGCTTATACGCTAACAATGCTTAGACTGAAGGAAGGCAGTACACGCATAGGGCTAATGTAGGATGTATACTTTGGAAAATTAGAAGCAAAAAATGATGCCAGACCTCCTTAAACAGATGGCTGGAACAAGCCATTGTTGATGTACAGTATGCTGTTGACACACCCGGTGAGGAATGTACTGATATGTCAAGTGGTTCGGGAATGTGGGGTCTACTGATGCTCTGACATGCTAGAAACATGTGGCGCATAAAACTGTATGTTTGCATAGTTGCTATGCTGTAAAAAATGTCAACAAAAAAATCCAATTCAATGGTGAAGTTGCATTTTAATAAATATTAAGGAAAAGTAACTATTAGAAAATTACCCTTTACCTGCCTGAACTAGCATAAAAAGAAGTAATATTAGCCTCTGCCTGCTCTCAGTCTATTCTAAAGCCTTGCATAGGTGTAAATCAGGGGTGAAATACCCTTTAGGCGCAAACAATGGAGTGACCAGAGTGGGCAAAAATTACCTGATTTCAACAGAATCTGCAGGATGTGAGTTGTTGGCCTCCTTTTGATAACACATTGTAAAATCCTACTTGACAGGTCTGTTGAGCCACATGTAACACTTGGGGTGCACTTGAAAAGGAAAGATCAGGATGCCAAGACAAGCCTTGTGGATCCCATGTTTGGTTGTTGATGACCATGCTTTTGTCCTGCTAAACGCCTGTCTCTAGGTTTGTTGTGGGTACAGTGCCTGATTCAAACAGATTTTGTGTTAGATGTGGTAGGAAACTAGGATTACCATAGTGCACTCCCCACTCACATTTCCAGCCTCAGAGCCCAAGTTTAATGTCGCCGAAGTCTTTCTCCATCTTGAAAATGCTCTGACACATGGAATTTGGGGCCTGTTTGCAGTAAGGCAAACGGGAACTATGGAAACATTGGGTAGAGTTGGCCCTGGGATACATTTACCATTATTGGTTAGGAATGGGTCAAAAGTAACTCCTACCCACTGCTCATGCTAGGAATAACTGTGGCATCGCCAGGCTCCCTATTCTGAACATTTTCTGGACCTGTGGAAGATCAAAAGAGGACTGGACCTGCTGTATGTGACCTGAGAGGAGCCCTGAAGGCAGTGGGAGCCCATCCCCTGTCAAAGAGGCAGTGGGAGGGGGCGGGGGAAAAAAGAAGAAAACTTACCTTCACGCTGCAGCCACCATCTCCTGCCGCATCGCAGTCTTCCTGGTTCTGGGTACAGGCTCCCTGAATGCACTGGGGCCAATCCGGACACTACAGGAAAGCAGCGTCAGGATTGCCCTGAGCGCTGGCAACTTGTGCTCCCAGGCAGACTGGGAGCCTGTGCCTGCTCTTTCCAGCCCCAGCAAAGCAGCTGGGGCTGGAGAGAGCTTCACTGTGCATGAGGAGTTTGACAGGCCAGTGAAGGCCGGCCAAACACCTCATGCGCAGTGAAGGGAGTGCCTCACCCCCACCAGCAGTTATCCCCTGCGCCCGCCCCCAGAGTCCTTACAGGGGGTTAAAATAGGACGACAAAAAATGGGTTAAAAACATTTTATTATCATTTTATTTGCTTGGGGGTAGCACTCGTTTGCTCCAATGGAACGGTCGCCACTGCCTGAAGGGCTGGACCTGCTAACTCTTGTACCTAGGACAAAGAAGTGAACTCCAGGAGGCAGTCGGCTGACCTCCTGAATGGCTACAGTGAAACAACAAGCTGCAACAGGCTTTTTCATAAAAGTACCAAACTGAGCAGTGGCAAACGGACCTATGCTGGACCCTGCTGTTGGCATCTGCCTGACAAAGTGCCTCTCCGGGAGTCCTGGGGTCCTTAGAAGTGTACTCTTATGGATGGTTGGGACTTCAAAGACAAGTCCGCAGGTAAAATCATTGACCAGGACAGATCCGGTTGGTGTATCTGACCTGCGCTTCATCTCGTTCAGCCACAAATCGTTTCTACGTTCCAGTCTATCACTGCGATGGATTATCAATGGTGCTTTGAGGTTTATGGCACTATTTATACTTAAAACGTTTTAAATTCATATCGCCGGTTTCCCTCATTGGACTCTTGTCATATTTATGTCATTCTGTTTATTAAATGTTACTCTATTTTTCTAATTCAGTTTGAGATTGTTATTGTTTGGTCTTTTGACTTGATTACTGTTTTGTTACTGCATAAATACTTTACACATTTTTATATGTTAAACCTGTCTGCTTTGTGCCATAGCTACCAGAGGGTTGAGCTTAGGGTAATTCAGTGATTTGGAGGATTCACCCTGGAAAGAGTTGTGATTATTCCTTGAAGTGGCATCCAATTTCCTAAAGCGAAGTTTAGTTATTTATTTCCTGTTTCTTTCTCCAGTGAGGCGGTGGTCACCTCTAATGCAATTACTGGGACGCTGGACGGAGTGCAAATGAACAACAACCATATACCATATAAGCTATGGGCCTGTGGTTCCTTTTCCCAGAATGGCTTGAATGTACCCTCTCTCTCTTACATCATACCCGCCCCTTTCACTCAACATCTCATTTATTGTCCCTCAAACCATTTCTCCTCCCTCTCATATAGCTCACTTGTCTACTTTCTCAGCCAGAAATTCCCTCAAAACATGTAACAACTCGGTTCTACCTCAAAGAGAGTGAGAGTGAAAGGAGAAATATTAAACACAAGGGATCCAGAAGCAGACAATGATGGAAGAAATTCTCTCAGGGATGGGGAATGCCTCAATAGCGATAATGCACACCCTTTACTCTTAAAGTTAAATGGGTACTTTGATATATGGAATAAAGTAGCATCGTTGTACACCATCAGGTAATTCATGTTACGAGGAATGCTGTGGCCATTTAGAAGAATGAGGCATAAGGCCTAGTTCCTTTATAATGTCATGGAACTCCAAGATGACTTGCAATATCCGTATAATGTATGGCAGATTATATGTTATTCCTTATTATACATGGATAAACATCACCCATCCCACAGATCACTTGAATCCTTGGTGTGGTGCTGTTTCCTATGAAAGAAAAAGGATGGTTGTAAACATGAAGAATGCAATTGGAATCCCCAGGATAAAATAAAACACTCTGAAAAACAGTAGGATGTTTGTTGCAAAAAGATATTAGAATCAGTTTCATACAGGTCAGATCTTTTTAAAAAGCTGTAGCTCAGAACATGTAGAAGCATGCAGAAGGTGGAAAGAATAAAATTGTTGCCATACGTATATCTTTTCTGTTCATCTGTAAGAACTGCAGAAGAAAGAAAATGCAGGTTTTTTTCCTTTCCTTGTCAGCAGGCACTGTGACGTTAGAACTCAATTGTAATAAGTTATTACAGTTGTGTGGCTGATTTGCATATGGCTGAGTCTGAACTGGGGTGGCGAAGTGAGCTAAAGAACGGTGATGGATCAAACCCAGATCTGTGACTGGGGGTGAGTGCCTGAAATGTTTCAGTGCTCCATCCATCATCTCATTGTATTTGAGTTGTGTGGTTCCGTCATTTCTTAATTACAGGTGACCACGGATGTATAATTGGCCTGTAATAAGGAAATACGAGATGTCCTTTTATGCAGGGATTTCGGGCTCTCATGTATTATAACTGCATAAGGCCCATTGGTTGGTGGAAGCCTAAAGGCCCAACCCGCCAGGGGCTTGACTTTCATTGGTGAAGTTGCACCAGGCCCAAAGGCATAAGGGACCCACAGAACCTTGTTTTTTTTTTAGTTGTGTACATCAGATAGTAGCCTGTGAGACCATTTTCTTCTTTGCATTACGGCCCATGATACACTGGCAATACTTCTGTAACCCACCTATAGAGACATACCCTGGGATAACCCATATGATGTAGACAAGGAGGGTGAGGGCAAAAATACACAGCTGCTGTGACCACACAGATAGTGGAAACAGCAATACATCACTGTCATGGAGACAACAAACAACTGTTTACAGGGAACATGTATGCTCTGACACCACTCACACAGGTCTGGCGGAGAGTCGCAAAACCATACTACCCAGAATAGCAACTCCCTTTTGAGGAAACCCAAACCATATCTAATGGAGCCAAGATACCTAAACACCAAAGTCTATAAAACAGAGTATTCCGTACTGTAATAAAATATGAGTAAATGTCACACCAAAACATGCTTGCCCAAGTAGCAAGCACTCTGTGTTCACGCCTCATTCACTCTGTGTGCGTGCCTGGGCATCTAACCAGGACATTCAGGCGAATGAATCCCCCAGCTCCAAAGCCAGCACATCCGGATACTTCCAAACATACTGATTCCCTCTGACAACAGGCGTGTCCCTCCAATCAAACTACAGCTCATCGAGCAAACTCAAACATGTCAAAATTCACCACCAAATTCATCACTGGCTGAAAAAGGTAAAGATACTGCACCCTATGCAGTACACCCAAACTCACTACTCCTCCCTGAACCCACTCTGAGTCCACCTTGACCGACTCACTGTGTTATGGTGGTTTTTATTAAAATGTATTTCCATATAACGTTGCATAAATCACTAATTTGCATTTATTATATGTGTTTTTATGTTACAGTTGACCACTGTAGAGCAGGACACTATAGATTGGCTTAGATTGTAATGTTCACAGGGAATATTAATATTGTGTTTTAATATTATAAAAATCATTGTCATATGTGTTCAAGTTCAGTTAGCCAAAGTTTACAGTAGGCCTTGATTTGAAAGGCCCCAAGTTAAATGAAATGTTCTGTTTCTACTTGCTGTGCATAATCTTTTTATAGTATCAAAAGCCGAGTTCCAACAGCATGCATGTTAGACTCTTAAAAAAGGGTAACCCACAGACAACAGGGCGCTCTGCACAATCAAGGGGGTTAGTTCACAAATCACAGTAAATACGGTGCTCCTACGGAAGAAGATGCGGTTACCAAACACCCACCAAGGTTTACCAAGATAAAGCCAAAGTTTTAACAAATTCCCTCCCGAGCACTCATGATAATGAAAAGTTCTTAGGTGAATGTAGTAAATCAATTAGTCCAAATCAAGTTGACACAGTCACCAGAGTACAGAGTCCAAATATAATTCCAATATTTAGGAACAAGTGTTCCAACAGCGTTTAATTCTTCACATCCTTATTCATCTCAAAGATGCAAATCTCCAGAAGAAGCAGTCAACACGTGTTTCATCGTGACTTGTATAGACACATTGACTTCCTCAGGGCTGCAACCCAAATAAAAATAAATATAAATTTGAAACCCCTTCCGTATCCCACTATTACGTAACATAAAGTGGAAACAAAGTAAATCATCATAGAGATATGAGGTCCCAGGGAAAAAAAGAGAAAGAAAAAGGACGGACCCCAAGCCCATTCTCATGCAACACCTTCTGCATGTGAAGATAGTAACAATATACCAATCATCGTCCAAATAAGAATAGTTATCGTAAATTAAAAGTAAGTCAGACAAGAATATCTAAATGGTGGAAGATGGTCATCTGTTTATTAAGTGTGCCAGTCATTTTCATCATCCTCCCAAATATATGTCACACCATCAAACCACCTGAAATAATAATAAACCATGGTTGTTTGAAACCATCAAAAACGCTATCCACATACGCTAAAACCAGGCTCTCAGCCTTGAATCCTGTTCCACATCATTCAATTTCGAAACCCCCATAAATCAGCGATCACCAACTCTGTAAATCTGTTATCTGTATAAGTATAACATGGCACTAAAACAGATTTAGTTCATGTCTCATGCCTGGCATCCACCCTGAATATACAGACATCATGCACATATTCCCTTTTATTCTAATAAAAATTTAAAATTACTGGTATACTCCTATTTCCGTGTAATCAAAATCCAATCCTTTGTCTAGAATGTTCCCATATCTTATGGAACGAATCTCCTGACTGTATCAGTAATACACTGAAATTCAAAATATTCAATAGATGGTATTAGTATTTTACCACCAACTCACCCCAGTCACTATGACTATCTTGTCACATTCTCCCACTCACCCACTATCTCCGTTTCTCGACGTACTTATACTCCTCTCAATGTGGTAGTACTTCACTATATCAATTCCTTTACTCGGTATTCAGGTTCTGCAATAAATCCTAACGCAACACTCACGATATACACTATGCGGAAGGTCTTTACCTACATCACGGTAAATGCTCGATCTCGGAACTCACCGTCAGAAAGGTAGCGAGTATCTTCACTTCCCCGAACCGGCGTTCTACTCGGGCGCCATCTTGCAATGTCTTATATAACAAAAAGCCACGGGCGCCATCTTATAATGTGCAATAAAACATTGGAACCAGTGTAAGTATTTCGAAGGGTTTGTCAAAAGCAGTTCAAATTAATCGATGAATGCTTCAAAATCCGCCTTCATGAATTTACTAGCGTTCATAGTATAACGTGCAACGTATATGATATTATGTGTTACGCACCAATCATCCTTCCTAGAGATTGTCAATAAATATAAATCACAGTAACTGTCTCCAGACCTACGAAGTAGTAGGTAAAATAAGTAAAACAAAACGATAAATACACATAACCATAGCCTGTATTCCGTATCTCGTTACAAATCCGGAACCAACTTCTTGGTAAAACTGAAAATCCTACCCGCAGCGTTAACAGTAAAAAAGCTCAAATCCAACCTACAAGTCACCGTTCACCAATGAACGAGCACCCGCATGCTTGGTCACTCATGTCTATATGCTGTACCTTATGTTACTACTCACACCCTAGGCTTAGTTCTGAGTAACGGCCACTCCCATAACCATTATTAAAACATAGTAATCAAACTGAGTCTCCATGAGCATCCAGCTCACACATTCCAGTTCCAGGTCCTAAACAATAGTCCATAATCGTAGTACCCCTTGGTGTACACCAGTATTAATGTATACCATCCAATAGGAATGGTTCCTTCTTTATCATTTTAAAGTCATCCTTGTTTCCATTCCCAACAGACTAGGAGAGAGAGAGAGAGGAGGGGTGATCAAATGAAAGGAAAAGAAAAATGATTCAAACAGGTGCAGAAAATACAGATAGCAAAAATTAATGAAAAGAAAATCATAACAAAAAAGTGGAGAGACATGCGTATACTCATAGAAAATCCACTATACTATCTCATGGATTAACTTAATTTCCACAACCTGTAGGATAGAGGCCTTTGTAACCGAATTGTGTGACAAGGGCTAAAAGAACAAATAGTCTTTTAACTATATACATAGTCCAATCACTGGTAGTTTTAAGTCATTAACATCACAAGTACTTCCTACATTTCAAGGCCTAATCAAACTCAGTATGTAACAGTGATAAATTTAAAAATATACAATATGCGGAAAAAATAAGCATCAAAAGAGATACATTTCATTATACACAGATAACAAAGTAAAGTATACAATTTCCAGATAACAATAATCAAACCTTATACATGTAATTCCAGATTACTCTTTTCCCAAAAAGTATTGAAATTCATTGTCAATATTCTTACCATCCTCTACAGCTCTTAATTTCATTAACCATACTACTTCCCTGCGCCTGAGTTTCAGTTGCCTATTCCCCCCTCGTGGGTCCTGAGTAACATGGTCAATCCCATGAAAGCTGTACACATGATCATCCATTTTGCCAAAGTTCTGGACGGCGTATGCCGCAATGAGATACCTGGTATCATCATTCTTCCATGCTCTAAAATGTTCAACCATTCTATCACGAAGTTTCCTGATTGTGCTGCCTACGTATATTTTACCACATGAGCATGCTATAACATATACCACAAAAGTGGTGTCACAGTTTCTGAAAGTATCAATAACAAAAGTCTCAGAACCGTTGTAGCTGAAACTAATAACCTTTCTCTTTGCCCACCTGCAGGAACTGCACCATCCACATTTATGAAAACCCTTAGCACGATTAGTCAGTCAATTTTTCACAGCCTTCATGGGATAACTGGGACTAAGATTATTAGATAGTGTCTTACCCTTTCTAAAAGTAATACTCGGCCTATCACTAATGAAGGGCATCAAGTCTTTATCTGCTCTAAGCAGATGCCAATGCCTATTCAATATGGAGTAGAGTTTGTAACTCTCCGGACTATAATGTATAACAAGACGTACCTTCTGTTCAGCCTTCTCACTCAATTGTTTCCTCCTTGATATCAAGGTATGAACTCTTTTTAGGCCACACACCCTTGTTTTAGCCTTATTAATCACTACTTGTTTATAGCCCCTAGCCTCAAATCTGTTTACGATATCATCTACATTCCAATAAAATTCAGAGTCCTCAGAGCAAGTTCTCCTTGCTCTCACCATCTCGCCAAAAGGTATCGAATTTATCTGGCTTCTCAGATGACAGCTATTCGCATGCAATAGTGCGTTACAACTAGTTTCTTTCCTATACATCCTGGAGCACAGTTTCTTGTCACAGATGTACAATTCAATATCTAAAAAGGATATCCTGTCTTGATCATATTGGGTGGTGAATCGTAAGTTGACATCATTATCATTTAAATAAATGAAGAATTCTTGTAAAGAATTCTTGTAAATCCTCCACGGTCCCTGTCCAGATCATCAAACAATCGTCAATGAAACGACCCCAATAATGGATGTGATCCACTCACTTGTGTCCGCGCGGGCCCCAGATCCACTCCGCCTCAAACCACCCCATAAAGAGGTTAGCAAAAGACAGAGCGAATCTGGAAACCATCGCTGTACCAAGACACTGCCTGTACCATCTGTTGATAACTGTACCAGTTCAGTCATTTCTAGAATCATCATAGTATGTTCCAATAGCTCCACAAGTCTTCTATTAAGATAGGATATGGGAACATTCTAGACAAAGGATTGGATTTTGATTACACGGAAATACGAGTATACCGGTAATTTACAATTTTTATTAGAATAAAAGGGAATATGTGCATGATGTCTGTATATTTAGGGTGGATGCCAGGCATGAGACATGAACTATATCTGTTTTAGTGCCGTGTTATACTTATACAGATAACAGATTTACAGCGTTGGTTATCGCTGATTTATGGGGGTTTAGAAATTGAATGATGTGGAACAGGATTCAAGGCTGAGAGCCTGGTTTTAGGGTATGTGGATAGCGTTTTTGATGGTTTCAAACAACCATGGTTTATTATTATTTCAGGTGGTTTGATTGTGTGACATATATTTGGGAGGATGATGAAAATGACTGGCGCACTTAATAAACAGGTGATAATTTTCCACTATTTAGATATTCTTGTCTGACTTACTTTTAATTTACAATAACTATTCTTATTTGGACGATGATTGGTATATTGTTACTATCTTCACATGCAGAAGGTGTTGCATGAGAATGGGCTTTGGGTCCGTCCTTTTTTCTTTCTCTTTTTTCCCTGGGACCTCATATCTCTATGATGATTTACTTTGTTTCCACTTTATGTTACATAATAGTGGGATACGGAACGGGTTTCAAATTTATATTTATTTTTATTTGGGTTGCAGCCCTGAGGAAGTCAATGTGTCTATACAAGTCACGATGAAACACGTGTTGACTGCTTCTTCTGGAGATTTGCATCTTTGAGATGAATAAGGATGTGAAGAATTAAACGCTGTTGGAACACTTGTTCCTAAATATTGGAATTATATTTGGACTCTGTACTCTGGTGACTGTGTCGACTTGATTTGGACTTATTGATTTACTACATTCACCTAAGAACTTTTCATTATCATGAGTGCTCGGGAGGGAATTTGTTAAAGCATGCATGTTAGAATTGTGCTGTAATAGTTAAATTCTGTGTGAAAGCAATTGAATGTATCTCTTAACAAGGTGAGCAGAAAATCTTAAAACCTGTATCTGAGATGTATGCTCACATGCAAGATATCTATGAAGACCACATAGCTGAAATCTTTGGTTGTATGATTCATGGGAAGAGGGCCAAAACAGGGGATTTGCAAATGCTTAGTTTTGATTGGCTCCTTTTCTATGGGAATAGTAACGGATATCCAGATTGTTCAATTCTATCTTTTAACTTCGCATCATTAAGTTAGACAGACAGAATGACTCATCTCCATCTCTTGAGGCCCTATGCTTATTTTATTGCTCCTCATAGAGCTAATCTCTCAAACCGATATATTTCTTATCTGTCTGATTGCAACCTACATTTGATTCTGCCTTAGAGGTTTCATTTTCGGATACTTGCTGTCCAAAACTTCCCTCCCCTATCCCACTGCTGAAACCTTACTTTAGCCTCAGGGAGTTTCCTTATAGGGGAACCGAGTTAGTCATGATTTGCCTAAAAATACCTTTAAGTAACTGGGCTTTGTATTTGCTAGTCTGACTTGTTTCGGTTCATATTGAGCATCCCTGTAACCAGGTATTTGAGAAATGACTAATCTGACTAATGTGAGTTTGTAACTTTGCTAATCTGCTGATAAACCCTTATGGTTTGCAAGTTTACTACTCTTTATCATTCTTGTGAAGGACAATGTGCTTCACTGTTACTAATATGCTATTAAACTATTTTTGTTAAGCCTCAATTCGAGACAAAGATCTATCCACTCAAGTACAGCTAGGATTCAAAATTTGCACCAATCCTTTGCACGGTGGAAACCCCGTCCTGTTGCTCCATCAACTGTAAAAATACTCATTTTGCTACAGTGGGTGTAGGTAGTGCCCGGAACAAAATGCAAATGGCTGCTTTGCAGATTACCTTTGAAGGCTGATCTTGTCAAATTAAAGTTATTTTAGGTCTGGACTAGTGACAGATTTAGTTGTTCACCAGCCTTTTGTAATAAAATAAAATCACAAAAAATCATAAATATATACATGCATAGGGGATCTTTGGATCAGCCCTCTTCATCCATTGGTCTGTTCAAATGTCATTTGCATTATGCTTCCTCCTACTATTTTATACAGTTTATGTACATACTTACCTACTTCTATAGTATCGGGTAATGGGTCAGTCCACTTCAGTCAGTGAGCGCATGAACTTTGAGTGACTAATTGTGCATCATCATATGTACATCCATCTGAAAAGAAATGCTCTTCAATGTCAAGAATGATGGTCTAACACTTTACCAATGCCTTTTTCACAGGCACTCTTTATCTTGGTTGTATTTTTTAAGTCGTCCTTGTGTATTTAGACTATGTATTCTGGGTTACAGTAATTTACAGTGAATAGTATATTTTCTTTGTGCCAATAAAGATCATATCTTCCTGTGATGTGCATTAAAACTGAACATGAGTTTCTACATCTGTTCTAAGTACAGCTGGCTTCTGGGAAGCAACTGAACTGTCATATCAAAATTATAGCAAACACATAAAAGAAGATGGGAGGAATGGCTGCAATATGTCTAACCACTGGCAGTTGCTCATGGTAGCATTCCGACAGCCCATCGTCGTTTGCCCACTATGTCACCTCAGTTTGGACTCAGTGTTGTCCCTGCTCCAATAACAAGAGTTCAGCCCAAACTGCCAGGGCAGGTCCTCCTTGAACCAAAAGACAAGCAACCCAAGACCGCTTCTGCCCTGATTGGGGCTTGTCAAACAATCAATCAATAATTCTTTATTTGCAAGCCAGAGGTATACATAAGAGCAAAATTATTAATAATACAATACAAATCAACAATTCATCACTCACAATATATATAATCTAGTATCATAAAAACATAGAACGTTGAGCTTCAAGTTAAGATAAGTTACATTAAACAGGCTTTTCATAGAGTAAATAGCTTTTATGTTATGTTATGTTATGTTATGTTATGTTATGTTATGTTATGTTATGTTATGTTATGTTATGTTATGTTAAAAGGATTTTTACAGCGCACGGTCACCAGTCGGTTTCATGGCGCTCATAGACAAAGCGGGGAGGATAGGCAGTGAGGTTTATTCGTAAGCTAGCTGGAAGAGATGGGTTTTAAGAAGTTTACGAAAGCAGGTGTAATCGGGACAGAGTCGTATAGTAGAGGGAAGGGAGTTCCAGGTTGAGTGGGCAAGGAAGGAAAAACAGGAGCCACCATGTTTTTTCCGTTTGAACCTGGGGATGATTAGAAGGTTGTGAGCAGAAGACCGAAGATTCCTCACGGGAATGTGACGCTTGAGGCTAAGGGAAGTGAAGGCTGGGGCAAGGGCAAGGAGTGACTTAAAAACAGTACAGCCCAGTTTGAAAATACATCGAGAGGCTACTGGGGCTACAGTGCAGTCTCCTCAGCAGGGGCGAGACATGTTGGTGCTTAGGCTGTTGAAATACCAGTCTGGCCGCCTGATTTTGCACCAGCTGAAGCCGATGAAGGTGGTAGGCAGGGATCCCCCCATACAGGGAGTTGGCATAGTCAATACGGGAGGTGACAAGGGCCATGATGACAAGTGTGAGAGCCTCGGTAGTGAGGAACCGTCGAATTTTACAAATTCTGCGCAGATGGTAAAAGCAAGCAGAAGTGACGGCGTTAATTTGAGGTCTCATGGATAAGTCACTAGAGATGATAACGCCAAGGCTCCGCACGGTATTGACTGGACAGGGTGGGGGGCCAAGAGATTGGGGCCAAAAACTGGAGCTCCAGGGGTTGGAGGACCCTCCTGTCAATACCAGCTCCGTCTTGCTGGGATTGAGCTTCAGCTGGCTAAAATGCATCTACTCAGAGATGGCAAGCATAGTGGATTGGAAGTTAGTACAGGAAGAAGGGGAGGAGTCAATGGGGAAGATTAACTGTAAGTCATCTGCATAATTGAAAATGGTGACGGGGTGTGACGGAGGGAGGCTAAGAGGGGTTGCATATCGAGATTAAATAAGAGGGGCGAAAGAGCAGAACCCTGGGGGACACTACAGGAAAGTGAGGAGTAGGGGGCAGAGAAGGTGGATAGATGAACCGATTGAGAGCGCTGGTGCTAGAAGGAACTGATCCATGTTAAGGCCAAGCCCTGAATGCCCGCGTTTCTGACACGGTCGATCAAGATGGCGTGATCGACCGTGTGGAAAGCAGCCGACAGATCTAATAGAACAAGGGCTTGGGCCAGGTTCTTATCGGCACCTTGTCTCAGTGCATCCATTACGGCCACGATGACAGCTTCCGTTGAGTGTGCCGGTCTAAACCCGGCCTGCTTGTCATCAAGAAAGGAGGATTTTTCAATGAAAGCGCTGAGGCATCGGGTGACATGGGTCTCCAGAACTTTCTCCAAATAGGGGAGGAGGGAGATCGGCCGATAATTGCTCAGGACAGATGGATCAGCACCAGGCTTTTTGAGTATAGGTACAACAACTGCTTGTTTGAAAGCATCGGGGACGGAGCCTGTAGCGAGTGAGTTATTAAGAAGAGCTAGCGGGGGACCCGGACAGGCCAAGAAGGCAGCTTTCAAAATTTGAGGGGGACAACAGTCATTAGGGGAGCCTGAACTGACCGCGTGTAGCTAGTTTAAAAAAAGTACCAACTCTGTGGCAAACAAACTCATTACTTAGCAATTGTAGGTACTGAGAGGCCACCCTACACTTGACCAACCTGCGATGCTTAAGCAATGGTATTAGGAAGTGTTTGGTGAAGAGAACATAAAACGTACTGAAAAAGAAAAATTGAAGCGGGGTTTGCTCAGAAGAGCCATCACTTAGGCAAACTCTCAATGGAAGGGTGTTACCAGGTCCCTGGGGGAAACTAGCAGATGACGGACCTTTCCTGTCCCGAAACGAAAAAGAAGCGACCTTTCCCACCTTCCCCTAGCCCATAATGAATAAAGCTTCATACCATCAATTTCTTTTAGATCACAATTGTACTTCACAGTGGTTTTAAGGCATTTAATGCTCTCACTTTTGGCACCCCTACTCTCCATGAAGATGACTTTCACCATCTTTTTACCCGCTTTGCAGAGTAAGGGATGGCAGCTGAAATATCTCCTGGCAGCGAAGGTCTTTTAGGGTTGCAGCAACATTGTTGGTCCACGGAATGGTTAACCTCTTTTCCCTGCAATAAACAATCCTTAATTTAAGCCCTACTCAGAGCTTCCTCAGAGTAGGTCAAAGTCATAATAAGACTAGGGCCAACTTAATAACACCTTCCAAATAGGGGAGACCTACCTCGCTTTGACAGATGAAGTATAAACCGGCATGCAGAATTGCAATAGATGCCAGCAAAGGCAATTTTCCTCCACTTGCAAGGGACAACTATTCGAGTATCCCCAAACACACACACTATAACTGGCTACCGGAACACACTGAGACTTATATATAGTCAGGAGGGGAGTCAGGGCCTCAAACCAGTTGTCCAAGGCAGGTTCTAAAGTGTACCAACCGCCCTACCCAGTTTTAGAGGGCTGGCTAAAATGTGCGTCTCCCAGGAGCCTGAAGAATCAACCATGACTCCCTAATCTGAAAAATTGTGTACATCCATTAAATGATTGGTCCCACATGCTAAAGAATGAGTCTTGCCTTTCTTGGGGCCGCAGGTCACTGTCTGGGATTCACTCAAATGTGTTGTTAGGTCTAGACTGTCCATAAATTCCACCAAGGCATAAACTATCTTGGGTAGTGTATAGTGAATCCGGGCCATTAACACTGCATAGCAATGCTGGAATAGCCATTCTACCTTTTTCAGAAACATCTTGCATGCAATAATTAGAAATGGGCTTCAAGTATTGATTTTAAGTGTGAAAAGCAGATGGGCCACCTTGCCGTACCCCAGGAGCATGGGTGAATGGTTTTGTAAGCTCTCCTTTTGAACCAAAACGTAATCTCACCACCAAATTATTATGTAGGCTATTCGAAAAATGGACCAGCACCACATCCAGACCAAGATCTAAAAGCAGCACCTATAACTTACCGCGATTAACACAATCAAAAGCAGTAGAAGGGACCAAGAAGGCCATGTACAGTGGGAAGTGTCTGGCAATAGTAATATTTCCCACAATAAGATGCAGGTTCAGACATTTCTCCACTGTACCCAGCTGCTCTCTGAACCCATACTGACTAGGATGTACTATACTGTGGTCACTAACCAATTTACTCATCCTTTTAAAATAACTCTTCTAATGCTGTTGCTTAAAGTATCAATCATGGATATGGGACGGTAACATTTAGGCTCCGACCTTTTGCCTTTTGCGGACATCGGCACCATGTTGATGTGGACCAAGAGCTCGGGATATTATTGCAAGAAAGATTATTAAAAACATTAGTAAAAAGTGGGGCCCAAAACTCAATGTTGCATTTCACCAGATCATTGGGTAGTAAGTCCGGGCCAGTAGCTAGGATTTTGATGGATGGCTTCCATGACCTCATCAATGGAAAAGGTCAATGTAGGCGACTACCCAGATGGCATAGGATCATCTACAGGGGTACGGGATATTGTCGCAAAGTGCTTAACCCAATGGTGTGGGATTATATTACTACATGTTATGTTATACTTTTTATAGAGCGCGCAGCTGCCCCAGCAAAGGGACGACCCAGCGCTAAAACTGAAACCTGTTAAAAGCACTGTAGGAGAAGCACAGAAGACTGTTATTGCAGGAAAGAGATTTGTTTTAATGACTTTACGGAACAGCTCATGGTTTTGGAGACTTCTGAAACTCACATGGAGAGAGTTCCAGAGCTTTGGAGCGAGATCGCGAAACGAGCGCCCTCCACCCCAAACTTTTCTTATCCGGGGGACAACTGCCAGGTGCTGGCCCATCGAGCACAAATATCAACAAGTTCTCCTGAGTGCCCCTTAGCCTGCACTGTTTAAAAGGCATTTTGATCTCCCAGCTTGGAGGCTTCAGTAAGCCACTCCCGGTCCTCATCATTAACCTCTTTCTTCCTCCATGACAGTTGCTGCATATACTGTGATCTAGCACATGCCTTGTCATGCCGAATCCTGGGTTTGGATAATAGTCTTTTCCTGATTCGTCTGTTTGCGAGGGAACAGTGGGAATCACACCATCTAGAGCCTCCCCAGGTATTCCAAGCTGGCTTCAAAGGAGAGGTCCTAATACCGGTACGTAAAGTATCAAAATCGCGCAGAATATTATACCCATCTGTATGTTCACAAAGGCATGTTAGGTGGCTAGTCGTGAGTTAGGGTTACGCATATCCCAGCAGAGCCTTAAGTCGTTGTGAACCAAAGACAGAGGCAATGCTTTTCTGGGTGCCTTACCTCTATGTAAAAGGAGAGATACCTGCATCACCAGTGCATTATGGCCCCTGTAACTGGTTTCACATAGAATGCATTTATTTACATGTGGTGACATTTAAAAAATAAAAAGAATATATAATCAATTGTCAAAGTATCTTCCCTTCCTCAAAAAGAGAGTATTTTCCATTCACCGTAATCCATGAAGTTCATAACATCTACTAAAGGAAACATTGCAAGGTACCTCCCTAGTTATTTACTCCTTCGGTCACACAATTGGGGATATTTAAGAAGGTACTATAATTCCCATCAGACATATTAAAAACACACTTTGCATTAAAATCACTACATTCAGTAGATTGGGTCTTCACTGAGCCTATAAAATTGTAAGAAAATTGATCAAATACAAAAACGTACTATTAGTTCTTTTGCTAAAATCTTTATTGAAACATTTTAATCAAATAAAGATGCATGCATGATTGGGGCTCGTCATTCGGGTGTTACTTACAATTTTAATAGATCAAACACACAAAAGGGATTAGAGGAATTCTTGCAATGAGTCTAACCCACTGGCAATTGGTCATTGTATCATTCCAACCCATTGTTCTTTTGCCCTCCATGCCACATCAGTTTGTGGGCAAAACAGTCTTGGGCCTCTTGTCTTCTGGTTCAGGAAGGACTTCGGCTGGCAATTCAGGCTGAACTATTCCTATTTGAGAAAGACCGAGACAGATTTGCATATGGCTGGGTCTAAACTGAGGTGCCATGGTGGACAAAAGAACAATAGTTTGGAATACTACCCCGAGTGATTGTCATTGGTTAGACTTATTGCAAGCATTCCTCTAATCACATTTCTGTGTTTGATGTAATGCCCTAAGTGGCCAGGTATGGCCTTATATGGGTGTCACGCTTTATAGTGCCACTGGAACCAAACTACACCTGTCTGATGAGCCCCAATCAGGGTAAAACCAGTGTTGGGTTGCAAAAGAACGATGAGTTAGAATACTACCTGAGTGGTTGCCCGTGGTTAAACTTATTGCAAGCATTCCTCCCATCACATTTGTGAGTTTGGTCTTGTGAAGTCAGGGCCAGACTGAGAGCCAAAAACCGGCCCTGGCAAAGTGCTCGGTCGGCCCCCTGGGGGTGCGACTGAGCTCTTTGCCCGGGCCGGTTTTCGAACGATTTTGTTACAGGGCCGATTTTGCAGCTATGCTGCAAAAACGGCTGTGTAACAAAAATGGCCCCCAGGGCACAAAACCGGCCGCCACCCTTGCGGCGCACCGGGGGATTGCCCGGTGCCTGCAACGGCCAGTAGGGCCTGTGTAAAGTTATATGCAATGGATACATTTTGTTTTTAAATAAATTGGTATTACAAGCACATGGCCACCACTTTTAAGCTTTGGCATATTTTTTATGATATTTGCTTGCTATATGTTCTTTAAAGAAATCTAACTATCACTATTTTTCCAGTGCTTGTTGTACGTGCCATTCAATTTTTGGTGGCATGCAGTAACATACTATGCTTTCCTCTAAAAAACTAAAAAACTAAACAACTATCTCCCTTGTTCTCAGGCTGTTCCATAACTCCAAAACAGACATACACGATGACACTGTACTGTGTTGGTAGAGCTATAGGTGCTTTCACCTTGTGTCTGGGGTGGGCTCAATGGCAAGGTAGAAGTTCAAGAAAGGACAAATGTGGGGTACCACTAGCCCAGAAATGGCAGGCCCCAACACCATCTTCCTGCCACACCATGTAAAACTTATGTGTTAGATACTGCCACATGATGGTGGTTTTGTGAGTCACTGGTGGAGACATGGACGCTGCCATCTTATTGGGTACGTCGTTGAGCTGCAGTTGGTGACAAGTAAACTTGTTTTTACCACGTTTTTTGTACAACGTGCAGATATCGCAATGCCTAAATAGATTTGAAATCCTTTAAGAGTGTTTTTATACTTTGCATAATATAATTTGTCCTCCTCAAAGTTCCACAACCTTCTACCTCCCCAGCTTCTTCAGCGCCCTCAATCGTGCTCATTGCATGATCTCCTGTGGCCTTGTTTACTCATCTTTACGCAAACAGCACCAAGGTAAAATCTGTTGTGCTACACTGTGCTAATGGAGACAAAGAGTGCAGCACCATACTTACAAGCAGACTACACTAAAAAGATATTGTGAGCCATGCGAAGAATTGTATTTTGGAGCAAAGAGATGGGCATATCGACCACCAGCATTCTCTAGGCCCTGCATCCTGTGTTTTGTTTCTCGGTTTGTGGCCCTGTGGAAGAATAGAAACGCATATACGGATCCACATTACATGATGAAAGGGCCAAGGTCGTAGCTTCAGGGGGTTGTTTGGGGTGTTACACTCCCTAAAAATTGCTTTATTTGCTTGGTAGTTGGGTGCAGGGACTCCCACTAGGAAAGGCAGTTTGGGATTTCATTTGGCATTAGCTGCATTGCAGTGGTAAGAACAAACGCTCATCCCACACCCATCCACACAAAGCAGGAAAGGGCAACAAAAAAGAAAACAAGTAATGTACTTTAAAACCCGATTGCCCTTATGATCCAAATACAAAGCTATTTACCGCCAACTACTCAACAGCAAGTTGGACTATTGGAACACTCCCTACGACGGGATCACCAAGCAACTCACTAGAAGACTACAGACCACCATCCAGAACTCTGCAGTAACAGTCATCCTCAACCTCCCACACAAAACTCACATTACACCACACCTCAGGGAACTACACTGGTTTCCAATATACAAACACGCTCAATTCAAACTCCTCACACACATTCAAGGCACTCCGCAACTCAGGAGTAAAGTGCTGGTGCCGCGATTATAGCAAAAGTAAAGAAATATATGTTTTTTTCTATTTCTTTACATTTGGTATAATCGCGGCACCCGCGCTTTACTTATAACTTTAAAAGTAAAGCGCGGGTGCCACGATTATACCAAGAGTAAAGAAATAGAAAAAAAACATCTATTTCTTTACTTTTGCTATTATCGCGGCACCCGCGCCTTATGCTTCGTGTCTGCTTTCTATATTCTGAAATATCTGCACAGATCATTTACAGACATTTCAATTTTTTTTTTGTGCTAGAAAAAATATAACATAAAGCACACCCCAAGAATCCAGCATGGCTGTCACATTAATCCTCTTAATTTGAAGTCAGAGATAAAAAAGTAAACACAAAGCTCCCAGGATGCAGAGCCTGACATTGGACCTCTATCTTTGAATAATCAGTAAATGTGACAAGATAAGAACAAGATTTAAATACCAGTTTACAGAAATTCGCTACGGGTGGAAGAATACAGTAAATAGGATTTGGACAACGGAAGGGACGAACTCAAGCTGGACAGTCTACAACAAACAGGGCACGAGTCGGGGATACACGCGGGTGGACTGCGTCCACCCGCTCTTTTCACAGGGTGGACGCCGCCCACCCTGCCAAGAAGTTGGGTCCCACTGAAAGAGATGGTGAATTCGTCCCGGTGTAATTTGCAAACACTGCGACACTTTCAGCAGAGCTTGCACATTGTTATATGCTATCGCAACAACGTGCAGGCAGGGACAGGATGGGGCTCTGTTATTTCTGACTCCTGCTGGGCCCATAACAAAGGCCGCATCTGAGGGTTCCGGGCCCCCTTTTGTTCCAGTCTCCTGGCTGGGAGCAGTCAGGAGCCTCACCCCTAGAAGCAAATGCAGCAGAGGAGAAACAAGGGCTCACACCTTGTTAGCACTTCACACATACTTAAGAGAGGCAGCTTTTCACTTTGTTCAGGGTCGGTTTAGGAGATATGCATGCACTTTAAGAATGTCAGATGTGTTGATCTTTCCCAGTATTTTCACAAAATAAATAGCATTTATATATAGCGCTTACTACCCCTGAGGAGGCGTTGTAATAATTTAAATATCACTATTTTTTCCTCAAAGCACTATGGCTAGAGGAAGCTTTACTCTGACATAAGGCAGCATTGTTTTATGTGTAGCGTACAAAAGTCTGAATCTTCTGCCTAAATCAGGAGGGTGTGCAAGTATGCTCGAAATGTGCTCAAATGTACTCATGATACACCTGCTAAACATATATGTGAGGGCTTAAGATCGGATGTCACTTCTTGTGATGCCACTTCCAGGGATGTCACGTGCTGTGATGTCACGCGCTGTGATGTCACGTACCTCACGCGCCGCTATGCCACTTGCATACTGATTAACTAGGTTAGTCCCCCTACTTCTTTTTTTAGGACTTGTGCCCTGACAACAAATAAGGCCAGCAAATAGAAAGCAAGCGAATGTGAGTAACAAACCACAAAGCCAACGGTAAGCAATGGGTGGGATGCATTCCCAGGGAAGCTTTCCGAATGTCCCGAAGATGTGTTTAGAAAAGCAGACAGCTGCGCTTTCTGGTATGCTTCGACCTAAAAAGGAAGAGTTCATTAGACACAGAGACGGGTGTGGGTGACAGGCAGCAGATTGTAGAGAGAAGGCAGTGCATCAGGTCTAGGCACTGACCCCAGAACAGGTTGGTGCAGGACAGAGGCAGACGGTCAAGCCCAGACAGGAAGCAGCATGTCAGAACCAGACACAGTAAGAGGCAATGCACAGAGGCCGCGGGCTGACATGAGGGGTCAGGACCCGGACGGATTCCGGATGGCAATTGCACCAGGCCATGCGAAGTATACTGAGTGTGTGTGCGGATTCCAGGGAGGGTCTGGACATGGCCCATTTGAAGTGTTAACTGCAGAGAAATGCAGCCATTCTAAAATTAAGCATGTTGCAATCATGCTTTATAATATTCGTATAGGTATGAAAAGCTGACAGCGTCTGTCCATGTAAACATACATTGCATAGCATTTAATTGGATAACGGCTTGAGCTTTTTGTGGGAGCTCCTAGTACTTTTCAGAAGGGTTTCGGGATAGTGCTTGTTGTTCTTTAAAGTGCAAGGGACAGTGAGCATTTTTCGTTAAAAATACAGCATACATTCCATTTCAAGAGGCCTGCACATGTTTAAAGGACTGTAATGCATTTCCATTCAAGTGGGCCGAAGGACTGTAATACATTTCAGTACAAGAGGGTCTGCAGTTCTCTAGAGGACCACAATTAACTATCAGTGTAGGAGAACCTGCACTTCTCTGGAGGACCACCATTAATTATCAGTGTAGGAGAACCTGCACTTCTCAAGAGTATCACAATTCATTATCAGTGTAAGAGAACCTGCATTTCTTGAGAGGACCGCAATTCATTATCAGTGTAAGAGAACCTGCACTTCTTGAGAGGACTGCAATTCATTATCAATGTAAGAGAACCTGCACTTCTCAAGAGTAGCACAATTCATTATCAATGTAAGAGAACCTGCACTTAACCAGAGGACCACAATTCATTATCAGTGTAAGAGAATCTGCACTTCTCTAGAGGATCACAATTCATTATCAGTGTAAGAGAACCTGCACTTACCAGAGGGCCACAATTCATTATCAGCGTAAGAGAACCTGCACTTCTCAAGAGTAGCACAATTCATTATCAATGTAAGAGAACCTGCACTTAACCAGAGGACCACAATTCATTATCAGTGTAAGAGAATCTGCACTTCTCTAGAGGATCACAATTCATTATCAGTGTAAGAGAACCTGCACTTAACAGAGGGCCACAATTCATTATCAGCGTAAGAGAACCTGCACTTCTCAGGAGTAGCACAATTCATTATCAGTGTAAGAGAACCTGCACTTAACAGAGGACCACAATTCATTATCAGTGTAATAGAACCTGCACTTCTCTAGAGGATCACAATTCATTATCAGTGTAAGAGAACCTGCACTTACCAGAGAACCACAATTCATTATCAGTGTAAGAGAACCTGCACTTAACAGATGACCACAATTCATTATCAGTGTAAGAGAACCTGCACTTCTCAAGAGTAGCACAATTCATTATCAGTGTAAGAGAACCTGCACTTAACAGAGGACCACAATTCATTATCAGTGTAATAGAACCTGCACTTCTCTAGAGGATCACAATTCATTATCAGTGTAAGAGAACCTGCACTTACCAGAGAACCACAATTCATTATCAGTGTAAGAGAACCTGCACTTAACAGATGACCACAATTCATTATCAGTGTAAGAGAACCTGCACTTCTCAAGAGTAGCACAATTCATTATCAGTGTAAGAGAACCTGCACTTCTTGAGAGGACCGCAATTCATTATCAGTGTAAGCAAACCTGCACTTCTCTAGAGGATCACAATTCATTATCGGTGTAACAGAAGCTGCACTTCTTGAGAGGACCGCAATTCATAATCAGTGTAAGAAAGCCTACACTTCTCTAGAGGACCGCAATTCATTATCAATGTAAGAGAACCTGCACTTCTCTAGAGGACCGCAATTCATTATCAATGTAAGAGAGCCTGCACTTGTCGAGAGGACAGTGATTCATTATCAATGTAAGAGAACCTGCACTTGTCGAGAGGACAATGATTCATTATCAATGTAAGAGAACCTGCACTTGTCAAGAGGACAGTGATTCATTATCAATGTAAGAGAACCTGCACTTCGAGAGGACCGCAATTCATTATCAATGTAAGAGAACCTGCTCTTGTTTAGAGGACATCAATTCATTATCAGAGTAAGAGAACCTGCACTTCTCCAGAGGACTCTAATACGTTTCAATGCAAGAGTATCTTGACTTCTTTAGAGGACTGTCACCCACTTCAATGAGAGAGGGCCTACACTTCTCTAAAGGACTGCAGTACATGTTAGTGTAAGAGTACCTACACTTCTCTAAAAGACTCTAATACATTTCAGTGCTCTAATGCATTTAAGGACACTTCTCTAAAGGACGTTTTAATACATTTCAGTGCTAGAGTACCTGCACTTCTTTAGAGAACTGCAATATGTTATCATTGCAAGAGTGTCTCCACATATCTAGAGGACAAGAATACATTATCATTGCAAGAGTGTCTCCACATATCTAGAGGACAAGAATACATTATCATTGCAAGAGTGTCTCCACATATCTAGAGGACAAGAATACATTATCATTGCAACAGTGCCTACATTTGTCTAAAAGACTGGAATACACACCAATGAAAGTGGGCATGCACTTCCCTAAAGGACCACAATATATGTAAAAGCAAACGTACAGGCACTGGTTTAAAGTACTGCACTACTTTTCAGTGCAAGAGTACCAGCACATCTTTAAGGAACTACAGTACATTTATGTGAGAGTACTGGCACTTCTTTAAAGGACTGTAATATATTATCAGTGCAATAATTCCTGCACTTCTCCAGAGAACTACTGTACATTTCTAAGAAAGAGTACCTGCCCTTCTCCAAATGACTACAATACGTTATCAATGCAAGAGTTCCTGCAGTTCTCCAGAGACCTACAGTACATTTCTAAGAAAGAGTACCTGCACTTCTCCGAAAGACTACAATACGTTATCAATGCATTTCTCTAACGGACTACAATGCAATTCAACAATAAAGTTGGCCTACACCTTTAAAGGACTGCAATACATTTAAATGCAATAGTACCTGCACTAGTCTAATGTACTGCAATACCGCTTAATGCAAGAGTACCTGCACTTCTCTAGAGGACTGTAATACACTGCAAATAAATGGGGCCTTCACTTCTTTAAAGAACTACAATACATTTCAATGCAAGAGTACCTGCACTTTTCTAAAGGACTGCAACACATTCCAATGCAAGAGTGTCTGCAATTCTCTAGAGACCTGATATACATTTCAATCTGAGAGGCCTGCACTTGTCTAAAGGACTGCAATACATTTTAATGAAAGACTGACTGACTTCTCTAAGAGAATACAATACATTTCAATGCAAGAGTGCCTGTAATTCTCTAGAGGACTGATACACATTTCAATCTAAGAGTACCTGCACTTGTCTAAAGATCTGCAACAGCCTCCAGGAACAGTGCACTGCAATATGTGTCACTTGCAGAACTCAAAAACACGTCTAAATGAGAGTGCTCGCACAGGTATAAAGGACTGGAGTGCATTTCAGTAATTGCAGTGGGAAAGTAGCTGCATTTCTTTCTTTCATTTAAGCACACAAAACAAGATTGTGGGAAAGATAAGCTCAGAGATAGACCCAGGGCCCAAAGCTGTGCTGACTAAAAAATGTTAATCCGTGCCCTTATGAACTGTGTCAGCTTCTGTGGACGTTCAATAGTTAAGGGATGTGCTTCATTATGACGACGTACCACTTGCCCTAAGGCAGCACTTGGAAATACTGAGGCGTCAGTCTACCTTATAAGATCCAGGTCCTGCAAATCCGACATGCCATTGCACGAGAAATGCTCGTGCAAACAGGACTCTGCACCATCGTCCACACATCCTAAACGTGACCTTATAACACACTGGGGTTGGGGGTTAAAGGCACCTTTGCCTTCCCTTAGCTGATAGTTGAGCCATACAGGGTAACAACTTGAGCTCTGAAAGTCTAGTATTGTCCATACTAGGAGGATAGGTGAAGGCCAGGGAGACAACTATGGCACTGCTTAATTTGATCCGGTGGGCTCCAGTGTTCGCACCGACACATGCACTTATAATAGTCTGCCACATGGTGTCGCTGTTTGTCTAATTTAGACATCAGCACAACAGTTGTTTCATAATTCAGTGTACATTAAAATGCCTAATAACTGCCCCCAAGCTATTCTAATTGCTTTGGTGGCTTGAAATAGTCTGAATAGTCACACTTGTAGGTGCGTTGTGGCTAGTAGTTGTGTTGGTACTGTTATTGGTAGCACTAGTAGAGGCAATGGGTGGTGCAAGCGGCAGTGGCCTCCTGACAAGGGCTGTGCTACTTATTTTTTTTACAAATCAAGCACTGCTTCGGTGTGGCTCCACCACTAATCTTGATGCCAGTTTCCTCCCAGAAGCCTATGCACCTAGTTATAAATGGGGAACAGCGTTTACAACACAACTTTTACCGCGCAGTACCTTTACCATGCAACTTTTACAACGCAAGTCGTTACAACGACTTACGCTGGGGGGCGCTGTAGGATAGGGAATAGTTTAATTTACTATCCAAAACCTTCACTACTATCCACGGGGACTGGAGTTGGAATAGTAAATTAAACTATTCACTATCCAGCACCCCCCAACGCAAGTCGTTGTAACGACTTGCGTTGTAAAACCTGCGTGGTAAAGGCATGCGTTGCAAAAGCATGCGTAGTAACGACATACATCCGTTATAAATAAACCCCGAAGGCCTTCTCAGTATCACCACCCTCTTCAGGTGTGCCATGCAGGCAAGTACATATTTTTTGGTCAGCCCTACCAACGCTGTACATTGTTTTGTAGGTCTGTAAGGCCCTGATTTCTCTTTTACCCTTCTGACTTCTAGCTCCTTCTCCCTTTTGTTTGATCCTGTCCTTCCAGTGACCACCTCAGTAAACACTCCTGCCTCCTCTCTTCCTATCTGCAAGTCAAGCCCCCGCTGAAACATTTCGGGAAAGGCCATAACATCCACATGTCTTCCTCCTCAATCTATTTTGCCCTTCACTTGCTTCCTGTCTCCATGCAGAGGTTTGAAACAAATAGAGATTTAGCTATTATTAGTGCAGCAGGTGCAGTGGTACTAGGTCCCGGAAGTCTGAGATGCAGACAGTACTCCCATCATAGCTGTGCATTACCTCCCAGCACAGGTGCAATGATGGGGGCATTCTTATTGTTTGCATTAGGCCACTGGCAACCTTGCAACACCTGTGGATCCAACATTAAGGTAACATATTCGTATCCGGGACAGCAACTCACATATCGACACAGCATCACGTTTTTAGGTCAAGATTACCAGATAGCACAAGACATCTGGTTGCAAAAGACCCATTATCACCTAATGCCTGCTGGACGAAAACCATATACTGGTAGCCCTTTTTAAATGTGGTCCAGAACTGTTAATTGTTAGGTCTTTCAGTTCTTCTTGACCTGGCATCTTGAACACTCACCGTGGTGCTATGTAGTTCTGACTCATGTTCTCTAGAACATCACTCTATCTGTTTAAGGGATAAGCCAAGTGAAAATACTTCTTTACCTATAAGAAAATAAATGCATATTCTGTGTTGTCATGCCCATTCCCTGGGGATTGGGCCTTCTTCGGACAACTAGGTAAACTTTAGGACATGTGCTCTCATTGTTCTTCCACCCACAGAAGCCGGTAACTACATGGAGCACGATGAATGCCAAATCTCTCCTCTTTAGTCTTTGTCGTTCACTGAGCAAGACAGTCCTGAAGTGGCGGGTGTTGTAGGATATAATGTCTAATTCAGGTAGCACACCTGGTACTCACAGTAAATAGGTCCAAGCAGTTTTATTATTTTTACTAACAGATATGGGACTTTTATCATTGAGATGATATAGTAATATACTTAGTAATTTTAACAAGCTTCTGGCATTGCAGTATTTAGCATACATTACATGTCACCCTTTAAATCACTGGTGCTCTTTCCGTTGCAATTCTATGTGGCCATAGACAAGCACAACTCACTGTTCTTTGCGTATTTGTCAGATACACAAGTATCTTACTGTTGATGTTCTCTCTCTTGTTATGGGGATTGCCACAGTCCAATGTCAGTAAGTTTTTGGTCGATGCATGGTCTATTGAGAGGAAATGGAGGTTCTCATAGTCACTTTCGAGTTTTGGAGCAGTGTTGGAAGGGCCTTGCATTGCCAGGAAGTGTTTGCCTGTGATGCAGATACTTCTCTTCTGCTCTTGCTGCTAAGAAATAGTTGGCTGTGCTCAGCAAGACCAGACGCAGTTCACAGTGGCTACACAAAACTCAGATATCTGCCACCCAATCAAAGCGCTGTGTGGGGTCACCCACACACCGGCCTCAGACCTGTAATCCTCCTTCATTAGGGGGAGCGACACAAAGTGGTTTAGTAGTCTACTCTAGTATGTTCTGGTTTCACACACACAAAAAGTTTGGTTTTAACAGAAACAAGTGCCACTTTCCAACTCCAACCACTAAATGGCAGGATATGGGCAAAGCATGTGAATCTAGAAGAGCTTCGAGATTCTAGCTGTAAAACTGTTGTTACAGGTAAGAAACTTGCTTCTTCTCAAACGTGCCGCTCAAGAGGTTCTGCTTCTTTGGGTCAGGCCGGGCAGGGAAGCAAAGACTCCAGTTTAATTTATTAATAGTAGCACAAGATGTGGTTAGAACTAAGACTCTGAAAATTTAAAGGAATTTCCTTAGCATGTCTCAGAATCATAGATCTCACTTTTACCGACATATGGTAACATGCAACAAAGTAGTCACTAGCGATTCTTTAATTGCAATTTTAAAGGAATCGCAATTAAAGAATCGCTATTGCCTATGCATGTAGGAATCACAAATAAATTTGCGATTCCTACACATTCCTTGATTGCGACTCACAAATTGTGTGTCGCAATTAAGGAACTGCTTCCCCTTTCATTCCTGTGGGCCTATAGCCCCATAGGAATGAATGGAAATTGCATGCGCAATACCTAATAGGTACTCGCAAATTGCGCATGCACTTTCAAGGGTGTAAGGGTGCCAAAACATGTGTTAAGTGAAATCATATTGTGCACACACACGCCCCAAGGGCATGTGTGTGTGTAACCTTGAACTTTAGTGCATTTTTCAAAGGTTTTGCAAATTACTGTCAAGTTTCATTTGACAGTAATTTGCGTCCCCTAATAGAGTAATCGCTATTTTTAATGGCATCATGCATTGCATTTGAGGCATCGCAATTTGCGATTCCGTAAATGCAATCGCAATTTAAATAATAACAAATTTTGCGATTACTTACATTGTGATAATGCAAAAATACTGGTCGCAAAAGGGCAGATTCTGAGTATCTGCCCGTTTGCAACCGTTTTTTCTTTTGATGCATGTGGCCAATAGTCCTTACCCCTGAACAGGAGACAGACAAGGATTCTGACATTGGTCCTTGCCTTAATTTAATACAGGTGTACAGACCTTTGTTAAATTAAAGGTGAACAATCGTAAATCACAAAGATTCTGCTAACATCCAGTCCTGGACGTGGGCAGTTGGCCTGGTTCCAGTTGTCCACTCAGTTTCGACGCTAACCTCAAACATTAGGGGGAACTAGTTCTGAACAAACTGCATTTTTTTCAGACACCCACAGCTCCATAGAGAGCGGCTAGCTCTCTTAATTTGTGTTTTGGCATCAAATACAGCTCTAGGCAATCAGAGGCTGTTGATGTGATGTGCAGGATGTGGTTGATGGTCATGTCCATCATCTTATCTGAATTCGGTGTGCCCTTGCCTTTTGACCACTTCATTGATCAGGTGTTGCTCTTCCATGATCACAGACTGTTCTTTTGGAACTGTTTGGGCCAGGCCTATGGACAAAGGAAAGGTCCTTTCTGCTATATCATTGGATGTCCGTCTGAACTTGGGCAGAAGTACTTGGCTCCACCATGAACTCTACAGAAAAAGAGTGGGAATTCGAGGAGCAGCACATAAGGGGCATTTAGGGGGAAGGGGAGATAGCTGAACTGACTATCACAAAACCCCATCGTGCACGGTACAATCTTAGGGCCTGCATACATCCAAAGGGTGGGGCCCAACTCAAGGGTAGCCACAACTCATGTATCCACCACCCATGTGCACAAGCACTCTCATGCACATAGCGTACAGTCTGTGGGAACAAGGGGAAACATTAATAACATACAACAGGATTTGTATGATGAAGCAGTTCAGGTTAAAAGGCATGTACCTCAAAACTATTATCCGCTATCACCAAGTGTTACTCATGGGGTAGGTAGCCGTCAGTGTCAAAAGGGGCACCACTTTGTGGTGATCCCCTATCATCCATTGTGTTGGTGTGTAACTCACAAAACCAGTGTAGAGCACTTCTCAGAAGATTTGGGTCCAGACTCCCCCGCACTTGAAAACATATTGTTCTGCCAGAGTGAGGCCATAAGCAGCACGTGGCTGGATGAACAAAGTGCCAGAGACTTTCGGCCCCACTTGTGTGTGCTGGTATATTCTTGTAGTGGGAATATCGGCACAAACTTTCAAGATCGGGAAAAAACATTAATGTTTTGTAAGGCCTTTCACTTCTATGTTTTCGTTTGTGAGTCTGTGTACGTTTTTTATAAAACACTTTGAGTTCCATCAGAACTGACAATAGGCAGTTTTCCAAGTGAACATGCAAAGGCATTTACAATGACAATTATTCAAGATACGGCTTCTGCAAATCCACTGAGATAAATAAGCTTACGGATTCTCTTTCATCTTTGCTGAACCATATCTTGATTACATCGTATTGGGGCTGTGGCACACACAAATTGATTGAAATTCCCTGATACTGGCACCAATCTTTCATGATTTTATTATGTTTTTGGGGGCAATCCTCTCCTGGTTGAGTCTGGACAAATCAGCCTCATTCCAGATCTTGGCAATGCCTCTTTTGTAGATGAGAAGTCCCAGCCACAAAAAGGAAATTTTATATCTGTTTGAGTCCTGGTGAAGATTTACATGCAAGATAGTCATGGCTGGACTGAGAACCGAAACCGGCCCTGGCAAACCCGGGGTGGGTCGGGGGGATAAAGGGGGTTGCCGACGGGGTGCCAGTTGGAAGCACCACTCCCATCTCACCGCTGCCGCTTTTGTTACAGGGGGGGGGGGGGGGGGGGGGCGATATTGCAGCTGTGCTGCAAAACCAGCCCAAGGTAACAAAAACACTCCCCCCAGGGGTCCAAAACAGCCCCCCCCCCACCCTGGTGGACCACTGGAGAAATGCCCTGTGCTCGCTATGGCCTGTCTGGCCCTGAAGATAATAATATTGGGGCCTATGTGCAGTCCCCAACCATGTACCTTGTCCAAGACTGTACACACCCCACCTCCAGAAGGGGTCGATTACATTACAGCTCCATATTTCGCGGATGAAAACCCCAATACGAGTTGCACATCTTAAGCAGAATGAAGAAGTAGTAACATTACATTTCCACAGCTTAGCACAGGTAAGGTAAGTATGATGACACTATTTAATTTGGCTAAAACAAAATTGGTCTGTGAGCGCTGAGTTTTATGGGAATGCCCTTGCCTCCCACCAGTCGCCATTAGAAAGTGATTCCAAGTCCTCTTCCCAAGAGCGGAGCAGCTGATCATAGGAGTCTGGGATGTTTATAACTAAGGAGTGATACGTTTATGTTATTTTGTGATCCTTCAATTCCTCCATCATTAATTTCTTCTCTGGTCTGCTGAAATATGGGAGTTCCACCAGGTCAGCTACTCAGAGGGGTGAGTGTGTGTTAAAGCTGGAGATAGAGAAATTGTGGACTTCAGTGGAGGTCAAATTCATCTTATAAATCTGAGAAAGGTCTCATAATGGTGCATGCCGTTATGTATCAGGCGATAGATGCCTATGATGTCTTGTTACTTAAATCCCTCCAATGCAGAGACGTAGGGCCATATGTAGGAAGCCTATTTGCGCTTGCAAATGCTGAAATTCGCAGAATTTCGGCATTTGCGATCGCAATTAGGGCAGTGTGCTATGTAGCACACAAAAACCCACATGCAAAATAAGGAATTGCAAAATTTGCGATTCCTTATTTTGCTATTACATTTAATGAATTGCAAATTGCGATTCCTTAAATGCAATGCAGGAAGCACTCAAGTTGTGCGGATTTTGGCTTAAGGAATCACAAAATACCACCAACTTCAGGTTGGTGGTATTTTGCGATTTCTTTGAAAAATGCACTTTTTGGCATTTTTCAATGTGCCATGTGGGTCACAAACATGCCCTTAGGACATGTATGTGGGCCACATGTGCAAACATGTTAATTTCAGGGGTGCAAAAGGGTGTCCTATTGACACCCTTACAACCCTGAAATTGCATTCTCAATTTGTGATTCTGTAATTGAGAATCGAAAATTGAGAATGTCTTCCTATTCATTCCTATGGACCTTCTAGCCCATAGGAATGAATGAGAAGGTATTCCTTATTTGCGAATCTCAATTTGCAATTCGCAAATAAGGAATAAATGGGATTCGCAAACAAATTTGCTAATCCTACCTACATATCGCCTTGCGATTCCCTAAAAATCGCAATTTGAGAATTGCAAAACGAAAATTACCTACATATGCCCCGTAGTCTCTTGCTAACCCAAAGTGCGTTTTCTCCTTTCAGTTTTTGCTTCCACTCCAAGTCTTTATTTGTGTTCTTTCAAATTCTTAATACCTATAGTATGGCGGGTAGAGAGAGTCTATCTGCCACCCAACCCCATAGAGTGGGTATAGTATCTGAAACCCCTTTCATCACCGCTTTTTCTTGGCCGCAGGGGCAGGATCATAGCATGTGTTATGCCATCACTCGGTAAGAATCACCAAATAAACTGCATTGTAATAGGTGATGTTGGCAGCCACTACCTCATCATATGTAGCTCTGAAGCATTTGTTGAAGGCTATTAAAGGGCAGCCCTTGTTCCAAAAAAGCTTGGAATCCGTCTGTGTAAGGAACGTATGCAATTTCAGAAAGGATTTTTTTTGTAGCTGGTATAGTTCGTCCAGCAAAGCAATCATTTTCAAAACAGCGACCTGCCCATTACGGATAGTGGCAGTAGTGCCCTGATTTGAATAATGCGCCCCAGCGATATGTGCCTCTTGCTGTCCTGTCTGCAATCAGAAGGCGCCCCAACAATATGTGCAGGTGTTGACGCGTGTGTACCTGCTCTGAAGTTCTGGCCTCACAGCATGCGCCAGCAATATGTGCCTCTTGCCGTCCTGCCGTGCACATCGTGCCCAGGCTCTGCATCCACAACACAGCGTGATGCACTGAGATGCCACACGCCGCGTCTACATCACCCGACGGCGTACTCAGCCGCCGCGATAGAACGCTGTTCACACGCTCCAAACGTCACCCAACGGCGTACTCAGCTGCCGCGATAGAACGCTATTCACACGCTCCAAACGTATGCACACGCCCACGCCCACTCAGAGCCGGTGCTACTTCCACCGGACTACTTTGTCACACAACGTGCTTTGTCCCCTCTAACGTATCTTTTGCGCCGGTGTATAGCCTATGTCCATCTGCTTTGCCTCACCTTTCCAACGCTGCATTCGGTGCTCCGGTTGGCGCTGTGGTTCCCGAGCTTACCCACCTCAAAGGTTTGGTCTCTCTCTTTATTATATTAGTATGGATAACTCCCAAGTCTGTGACATGCTTAGCTCATAGACCCCTCAAAAAGATGCATATTGCTATGGCCAGAGTTGGACAGTGACTGAAAAGAGTGAGCAGAAGGCCCCCAATGATCGCATGGCTTACAAGCTGGCAGACCTGTAATAAGATGAAAATCAAGAGAAAACAAAGTTGCACTTGTACTGAACATCGAAAAAGATTGAATGGCTTTCAATTTCTATGATGTTTTGGTTTAGGTTTTATAAAATGGTACAAAGCGTTTTTGGATATTTGAGTGTAAAAGGGCTCAATAGATTATAAGGTGTACAGTTGGAGCAGCAATATTAGCAAAAGCTAAATGTGTTTGGTCACCAATTTGCCAGAGTAAGTTTGGTGCAAAGAGAATAGTCAAGTCAAGTAAAAAAAAACGTATATAGCGCACTACATACCCAGAGGGTCTCAAGGCGCTTGAGGAATGGGGGGGGAGATTTACTTATCGAATATCCAGGTTTATGCTGTTTTCTGAAGTTTAGGTGGTTTTGAGTAAGGCGGAGGTGGATGGGAAGGGAATTCCAGGTTTTGGCCGCTAAGTAGGAGAAGGATCTTCCCCCCATGGTGGCTTTGTGGATGCGCGAAACAGCGGCGAGGGCTTGGTTGGACGAACGTAGCTGGTGGGTGGGGGTGTAAAAGGAAAGGCGCATGTTGAGGCAATCGGGACCAAGTTCGTAGAGGGCTTTGTGTGCGTGGGTGAGGAGACGGAACGTTATCCTCTTGTTGACAGGGAGCCAGTGAAGGTCTTTCAGGTGACCGGAAATGTGGTCTGAGCGGGGGATGTCTAGTATGAGTCTGGCTGAAGCGTTTTGGATGCGTTGGAGTTTTTCTGAAGTTTTGCGGTGGTACCGGCGTACAGGGTGTTTCCGTAGTCCAGTCGGCTTGTGACCAGTGCGTGGGTGACCGTTTTTCATGTTTCGGTGGGGATCCAGCGAAATGTTTTTTTGAGCATGCGTAGGATGTTGAAGCATGATGATGAGACGGCATTGACTTGTCTGGTCATCGAGAGTGAGGAGTCCAGGATGATGCCCAGGTTCCGTGCGTGGTCCATCGGTATGGGTGCTTTTCCTAGGGCCGTTGGCCACCAAGTGTCGTCCCAGGCGGAAGGGGATGTACCTAAGATGAGGACTTCAGTTTTGTCCGAGTTCAGTTTAAGACGGCTGCTTCTTTCATCCCTTCGTGTAGGTTGGTTTTGGCGGTGTTTGGGTCTTTGGTGAGTGAGAGGATCAGTTGAGTGTCATCAGCGTAGGAGATGATGTTGAGGTTGTGTTGACGTGCGATGGTTGCGAGGGGGCTCATGTGTACGTTGAAGAGGGTAGGGCTGAGAGAAGATCCTTGTGGGACGCCGCAGATGACTTCGGTGGCCTCTGACTTAAAAGGTGGGAGGCGGACTCTCTGTGTTCTTCCAGCAAGGAACGAGATGATCCAGTCCAATGCGTTTCCTTGAATTCCGATGTTGCTGAGGCGTTGTATAAGGGTGCTATGACAGACTGTGTCGAAGGCTGCGGAGAGGTCAAGGAGGATGAGGGCGACTGTGTCTCCGTTGTCCAGAAGTGTTCCAATGTCGTCTGTTGCTGCGATGAGGGCGGTCTCGGTGCTGTGTATGGCTCGGAATCCAGACTGTGAGGAGTCGAGGGATTTGTTGGTTTCGAGGAAGGCGGCGAGCTGATTGTTGACGGCTTTCTCAATGACTTTGGCAGGGAATGGGAAGAGCGAGATGGGGCGGTAGTTTTTGAGTTCGGTGGGGTCTGCTGTGGGTTTCTTCAGAAGGGCGCTTAGTTCGGCGTGTTTCCAGCTTTCTGGGAATGTGGCGGAGTTGAGGGAGCAGTTGATGACGTCTCGAAGATGGGGTGCGATAATGGAGTTTGCTTTGTTGAAGATGTGGTAGGGGCATGGGTCTGTTGGGGATCCTGAGTGGAGGGAGTTCATCAGGCGAATGGTGTCTTCAGTGGTGATTGGGTCCCAGTCGTAAAGGTTATTCGGAGGGGGTATAGGTTCGGAGGTGAGTGGGGTGGACTGGTCCACGGGTTGGTTGTCAAAGCTGTTATGAATGTCAGCGATTTTGTCATGAAGAATGAGGCGAGGGAGTCGCAGAGGACTTGAGAGGGGGTTATGTCGTTGGAGCTGGCGGTGGGGTTGGTGAATTCTTTGACGATGTTGAATAGTTCCTTGCTGTTGTGGGCGTTGTTGTCTAGTCGGTCTTTGAGTGCTGATTTCTTGGTTGTCCGGATTAGTTGGTGGTGTTTGCTGGTGGCATTTTTGAAGGCGGCTTGGGTGGAAGTGTTTGGGTCTTTTTTCCAAGTTTTCTCAAGGGAACGACAGAGCTTCTTGGATTTCTTAAGGTCATCGTTGAACCAGGGGGCGTTCTTGCTGCCTTGCTTGATTTTATGTTTTTTCAAGGGAGCTAGTTTGTCAGAGCTGTGGGTTAACCATTGTGTGAGGTTGATGGTGGCTTGGTGAGGGTTCGACGAATAGGCAGGAGGGTTTTGAAGAAGCGATGTGGAGATCTGGTCGATGGTGATTTTGTTCCAGTTTCTTTGCAGATCAATGCAGGTGGGGGGGGGGCTAACAATCAAAGGCTGATCAGGTGGTGTGGTGATTACAGACAAGATTAGAGTTTATGAAGTGTAGACTTACTTGAAGTTAGTTAAATTTGGAAAGTAACATTTAAAGTCTTGATGGATGCTCAACAAAGCAATAAATCCTGTCCATAACTTTGGATGAAATTGGTTGGCTTGGGTATCTGGTTAGCAGCAATGTAGAGCTGAAGTAGTGGCGCTGTGTGAATCTGTTGCAGTAGATTTGAAGGTGAGTGACTTGATTGTCTGAAGATTTAAATATAAATTTAAAATGAAGAGCCCATATGTTACACAGGTTTGGGAATATAGATGACTGTCCTCAACATATTTGAATTCAGACAAACAGCACGCAGGACACTAAGCTCTGCTCAGCACCGTTCACCAGGTGGTGTTTTAGAAACCATACCTAGCCTGCACCAAGCCAGTGGTCCCCATTGTGGGGGTCAG
This sequence comes from Lissotriton vulgaris, assembly GCF_964263255.1. NCBI lineage: Eukaryota > Metazoa > Chordata > Amphibia > Caudata > Salamandridae > Lissotriton > Lissotriton vulgaris. The sequence goes on along the minus strand of NC_141693.1, from coordinate 248,518,094 downwards.
AATCATCAATGCTGATTTCAGTCATGTAATCTTTATAGCAGTTCGTCGTAGCAGCCCAGTAGACATTATTGTGTCAAACAGGCAGTGGCCTCTATTCTGTTATCCGAAGGACCAATTTTGGAAGATACTAATTTTTTAAAGTCAAGTTATCTGATTGCATAGCAATTTGAGTCATATTCTGACAGTCGTGATTTCATCTATGCATTTGTGTTATTAAACTATCTTGGGAAAAAAATATTTTGTTTGCAACATCTTAGGATAGCTTAATTTCTAAGATTTTTGCATTGTTTTCTGACTTGTCTGCAGTTTTAAGAGAACTAGGTTGATTTCAGAACATATATTTTGTTAATATATGAAGTATTTATCTAACATAATTAGTTTCAAACTGTCATTTTTTTCTTGCACACTTTGTTTACAGTTTTTCCATTGTACATCAAAAGGATGACGAGAACTGAAAATGTGTGTGTGCCTATTGGATAGTGTCATTACTATGATCCCCAAAATAACCCTTTCTAGACTCTTCCCTACTCTATCCCTTCTTGCATCACCTCATACCTCTTTTACTATTCCGATCCCCCAAAACAAGCCTTTCTAAACCCTTCCCTCTGACTCTTCCCACTCCACCTCCCTTTAACTGATCCCAAGCCTCCTCCTACTGCTATGAGCTCCAAAACAGAAACAGAAATCCAAATCCTTCCCCCTTCCATAACCCAACTATTCTTTTCAATCCAAATAACAGGCTAACATGTTCACCGCTCAAATTACTTCATATTTCACAATACTAATTCACCACTAATCCTCTATGGGTTCCAGAGTAGCATTCTACTCACTGAAAAGCGATTTAACACATCATCAGGGGTAGCAAGCACTATACAAATGCAAGCCTTTCCCCCCTCTTCTATCTCTCCACTATCCTTCTCAATCCAAATAACAGACAAACATATCCACCGCTCAAATGACTTTCATATTTTACTATACTAATTCACCACTAATACTTTATGGGTTCCAGAGTAGCGTGCTCCTCGCCAAAAAAGCACCTCAACACCTCATCGGGGGTAGCAAGCGCAATAAAAATGCAAACCTTTTCCCCCCTTCTAGCCCTCCGCTATCCTTCGCTAATTCACCACTAATAATTTATAGGTTCGGAGTAGCTTGCTACTCACCGAAAAAGCACTTCAACACCCCATCAGGGGTAGCAAGCACTATCTAAATGCTAACCTTTTTTCTCTCTGCTATCTCTCCACTATCCTTCTCAATCCAACTAACTGATTAACATATCCACCACTCAAATTACTTTAATATTTAACTATACTAATTCACCACAAATTCTTTATGGGTTCTGGAGTAGCATGCTACTCACCGAAAAAGCAATTTAAAGAATCATCAGAGGTAGTAAGCGTTATATAAATTCAATTACAATTACAAATATCAGTAACTTGCAGTGATCTTAAAGCCAGTCCTTTGCATTTGCTTACCATTGGTTTGCCTTACTGTCACTCTCATTTGCTTGCTTCTTATTTAATGGCTTGCCTTGTCCATCTTATGTTTTTCCCTCCACTGAAATATACCCTCTTTACTTGTGTCCTTCCACTGCTCACATTTAGTTAACTACTTTTTTGTTTTTGCTCGAGAGTGCATGTGTTTTACATCTGTCTTTCTTGTGTGCTTCTCACCCTCTCCTTCTCTGTGTTGCTCTCTCTCATCCCTGTACTCCACCCCTCCACACCCCATGTTGCTTTGTGCTACCTTTGTGTCTCGGATTGGTAAATAAAAATAAAGTTCACCATTGTTACTCTCTTGCACGCACCCAGTGTTGGAATGAAGGGGATCCAGGCGGATCCAAAATCTGGAGATATTATTGAGCCAGATCAGGGATCCGTCTGCCCCAGTGAAGTATGCTGAATTTGTCCCAATGTAATTTGCCAATACCAGGACACAATTCAGCAGGAACAGCACGCTGTCTGCTTTCTTTTTGGAGCAGCAAGGTGCAGGTGGCAAGGGGGCTTTCTTATTTCAATTTCCAGCTGGGCCCAAAACAAAGGACGAATTTAAAAGGCCCTCAGCCATCCTTTTATTTGTGTATCATTCTGGCTGGGATCTATCTGCAGCCTAACACCAGATGCCGAAGAAATAGAGGTCAAATAAATCCCACAGCTTGTTATCACTTCACAGGTACTTAAGGGAAACTACAATTTGGAGACAAGCTTTTGACTTTGTTCAATACCTGCATATAATGGATTACATGTACTGTAAGAATGTCAGATTTATTGGCCTGTACATGCATTTACACAGATAACAATTTAATTAGCACTTACTGGTTTTTAAATTCTTTTATAACACTACTCATCCAAATGTAGTGTGTCTGAGTGCTCTACATCCCACGCACACATTATATATTGACAATGAATCATATAAGAGTGTAAAATCAATGTACAGGATGCTACATAAGACATAGTGGTTTGAAGGCGAATGAATCAAACATCGTCTTTACTGTTAGGGATTATAAGTTGAGAGTGCATACTACAATACAGCCTTTGCAACATTGCAACCAATTAAGCCAGAATAGATTTACTGTCACGTTTCTCCTTGTTGCCAATTTCTTTGTGGCAGAGTTTTAAAAAAACGAATAATTTTACCTTCAGACTACTTTTCATGACTCTCCCCTTTATGTTGCCACACCTTGTCCCCCACTTTATGGGTTCCCTGAGTAAAGCACTGTATGTGCCTACAAAAAAACACAGTCACATCAGTGCACATTTGTCCTTTTGTTCATGCTGTGCAGCATCTGCATTTTTGCCTGTGCTGTATAGCACGAACAAAAGACATTGGGAGAGCCAGTAGGGCTTAAAGGGGAGACCGATTGGCTTTGCCAATGCTTGTAAAATCTGTTGGCATCTCTTTTAGATAAGGACCAGCACATAAATCATGGAAGAGTCAATGCCTCATTCTGATATGGGCCAGTATCCCTCCCATTGGACCAGCACAATATTCAAAGACGAGCCAGCAGGGCACCTGCTGAATCAACACTTAATTGAAAACAGATCCAGTATCTCTTTCATAGAAAGATGGCAACCCTGAAACCAGGCCTGCCGGTTAAGTGTTGCCAATTGACATCTGGTGTGACCTGCAAGTTGTGAGTTTGAATAACAGCAAATGGCAACTCATTCTTTCATCTCTACATGGTCCATTATCCAAATATCATTAATTGGATATGGTAAGAAGAACAAGCATTTTTATAGCCAATAGGTCAGGCTTTGGCAAGCCTAGAATTGTTTTTTTAATGTATTTCTTCTGCCATTAGCTAAGACCTTTTGATGACTCCCCAGAGTGGGCTTCTTTTATCAGCCGGCACGAAATATGTTTATTCCAGGAAACCTGGGCTCTAGAGCAATTGCATTTCCCAAGATATTTAAATTATGGAGTCCTAGCAGAAAAAAAAGGGAAAGGTCGCCCGTCTGGCGGCCTGGCGATCTGGATCAAACAAGACCTCGCTGTAATGGTTAAGGTAATTCCTTCCAAGCACAGGGATCTCCAGGTCCTTTTGCTGGAGTTTGCGAAACGAGACCCTATTTACATATATAATGTTTATGCAAGAAGTACCGGGGGAAAGAACTCAGAAATTTTAACACTTCCAGAGGAACATCTAGAAAGTAATTCTCTCCACCCTACCAATATTATTATAGGGGGAGATTTTAACGTAACTTTCGAACCTCTCTTGAACGACAATTGGGACCTTTTAGACGAAGAAGATAGAGCATGGGGGGTCCCCAAACTGGATTTAGCACCCATTAAAAGATGGACCCAAATTACTATTCAACTTAACTCTCTCTGCCTAAACAAAGGACTCAGATTTGCCAACGGTAGAACACCGAGTGATAAAGGGGGAGCTAGTACATTTAAGACTGGCCCCCGGCAGAGTAGAATAGACTATATTCTTGTCAGCCTGAGTCTGTGGAGGCATCTGCAGGATATGCAAATTATAGACAGAGTAGAGAGTGATCATAATCCCCTATCGGTCAAAATATCTTATTGGGAACCACCAGCTGCGTCAGAAAGGGTGTCTGATGCCGCTACCCAGGCGGACGTCGTTATCACTAACGATACGCGTCACGTCCGCTGGACCAAAGTCGCAGTCAATCAGGAGAACGTAGAATTTATAGCTGATAAGCTTATTCAGGCAACAAATGATTTGAAGGGGGCAGTGAGTGAGGAGCGTCCCACTATTGGAAACGATAGTGTAACCAGGATACATGAGGCTTTTTTTAAGGACCTACGAACAGTGTTTGTCAAGCCTTCCCCAAAAAGTGGTTCTTGTAAACAATTCTCCCCATGCTGGTATTCAGTGGATTGCAGGCAGGCTCTCCTGGAGCTAGGTAGAGCCCTTAAAAATGGCTCGAGTATAGATGTTCGTGAAGCGAGGGCAGCGTATAAATCGTCCATTTATAAATCCAAGCGTTTGTGGGATGAGCAGAGGTGGGCAGACCTGCAGGAAGCAGAACAACATAAAGACCCTCGAAAGTTCTGGAACATCTATAGGAATGGTATGGATAGTAACATTGATAAACCACAGAACTGGGTTCCGCAGGACAAATGGGTATCCCATTTTAAACCTCAGTTTGAGATGGCAGCAGGGCAAGATTCCTCTGCAAAGGTGTCTTCTACACCTTTTTTTGAGGATCCTTTTACCCTGGGGGATGTTCAGCTGGCACTAGATAACGTTGTTCCTGGTAGAGCGCCAGGAATAGACGGCATCCCAGCTGATTTATTTCTACAGGATAGGGATTCTTGGGGACCATATATATTACTATTGGCAAATGCAGTGGCAAGGGGAGCATCGGTCCCCTTCTCATGGAAAGGGGCCAAAATAATTCCAGTCTACAAGAAGGGCGACAAATCCCAGCCTGGAAATTATCGACCAATTAGTTTGATCGACACTACCCAGAAGATCATTGGTAGGCTTATTTTAAATAAGGTTCAGGACAGGGAAAGGGAGCATAGCATTTTGTCTCACTTGCAGGCTGGTTTTCGAACTTGCGTTAGCACGGTCGACCAAGTTATGCATTTCACTATGCTATACTGGAAGACCGTCCTAATTGGCAAAGGCAGCCTTTATGCCGCCTTTATAGATTTAAGGGCAGCGTTTGATTTGGTCCCTCACCATACACTATGGAAAGTACTTAATGAAATGGGAATGCCAGGGGAACTTTTGTCTTTAATAAGTAAGCTCCACCAGGAGAACTTTGCCCAGATTAGGTGGGGTGGTCCCGGTAATGTTACACCACAGTTCCCGGTAGAAACAGGTGTCCGCCAAGGTTGTGTCCTGGCATCAACATTATTTTCTTTATATATAAATGATGTTGCAAAAATTTTAATTGATTCTAATGTTGATGCTCCTATTCTCGCTGGAGGTAAAATCCCCATATTAATGTTTGCAGACGATTGTCTTATAGTTTCTAAAACCCCGAGCGGGTTACAGAAGGCTCTGATAATTTTCGAGGATTTCTGTGTCGCCCGTGGTTTGGAAGTTAATGTTCTCAAATCTAAGTACATGTCTTTTAATGCTCCTAAAGCCAACAGGGGTACTGTCCATATGAGTAGCGGCCCACTCGAGAAGGTACAGGCATTTAGTTATTTGGGTATCTGTATTCAACAGGACCTCTCCTGGAGGCAACAGATTGATTTGGCTACCCTGAAGCACCGCCAACTTTCAGGAGCTTTGACTATAGAGCATTCTAGGTCCTTGACCAAACCAATAAGTCCGGTGTTAGCGGTTTACAATGGCAAGGTAGTTAGTTCTACTCTTTATGGTGTGGAAATGTGGGGAAATGAAAGGCTAAAGGGGATGACTGTTTCCGAAAACTCATTTCTCAGGAAACTAATAAGGTTACCACAAAGTACCCCATTGAATCCCCTGTTTTATGATATGGGTATATCACCAATAGCCCTAATCGCATCTTTGCGCCCTATATTATATTGGCGGCGTATTTGGACTACACCTGAACTGGAAACATACACCAGTGGGCTGCTGGACGTGATAAATAGCGACGGTACCCGGAAAGTTAAATGGCTGGGACACATTCAAAATCTTTTGATTGAGCTAGGACTAGGCGAACTGTGGAAGGACCCATTGCACGCCAGGTTCCCACCGAAGAAGACGCTAAAAACTTTGTATTGGAACTTGGTGGCTACATAGATTTTTAGTACTACTCCTTCACAGTCTCTTACAGGTCTATTCTTAGAAATCAAAGATTGTCCCAAGCTCGAGGACTTCTGGGATGTCATTACGAAACCTCTTGACCGAAAGCTCTACTTTCAGTTAAGAGTGGGAAGTCTCCCTATAAGGGCATTCTCAAATAGATGGTCCTGTGGGGGCAAGGTGGCTTGTCCAGCTTGCACAGATGTTACTGAAACTTTTGTTCGAGTGCCCATTGTATGCAGCGCCGAGACGGAAGTGGCTAACACCGATGTGTAGGTTATTGGGAACAAGGAAAGGAATGTTTGCAGTTAGACTTATCCGGACCAGTCCTAATATGTCTGTGTATATAGCCGTGGCGAAATTCTTAGGATGGGCATGGTCGATTAGAGCCCGACTTTGAATGAATAACACATTACATAAAGTCGCAGGCTAAGTACCCCTGTTGAGAGTAATATTTTGTACATTTGTACAGTTTTTGTAATGATTTTACCTATTTATTCATGATATTTATAGTTTGATTTTATAATGGTTTTATATTGGTTTTAATACTAAAGGTTTACACATGTACTTTTATGTATTGAACTTGCTTTTATGACAATTGTCGAATAAAGCTGACATGACTTGACTTGACTTGATGTTACAAACATTATATAACATACTTACACATAGGGGCTTTTAGCCAGCACTCTTCACCCATTGGCCTGTTGTTGTGTCATTCATGCTTTTCTTCTGGCCAATGCAACATACAGCATGTGGCAATGGGTGAACCAACTTAAGCAATTAGCTAATTTAACTTTGAGTAACAGTATTCTGTTCTTTCATAAGTAGCACATACTCACATAAAGTAGTTACCTTTATTGCCAGGGACTGCAATGGCAATGTAGTGTGGCTGAGTGCTCTACATCCCACGCACACATTATATATTGACAATAAATCATATAAGAGTGTAAAATCAATGTACAGGATGTTACATAAGACATAGTGTTTTGAAGGCGCATGAATCAAACATCGTCTTTACTGTTAGGAAGTATAAGTTGAGAGTGTATGACTGGAAGAAACACAAAGTCAGGTTTAAAACATAACGTAGGGCTTGATGTTGTCTGTACTTATAAGACTTTATTATTACCCAAAGAACACCTTTTTGGAAGCCCTATAATAACAACAGATTGAGAAAAGAATGCAATAAGGTTCTAAACCCATGCCTTGCAGTTTGCATGCAGGTCCTTGATCAGTGGCGGCTGCCTTCGAACAGGAGTGGTTACGCAGTGAAAAAAAAAAGAAAAGAAAAGTACCCGTAAATGCTGCTGCCGCCTCTCCTCCGTCCTCTTCTCTCAGCACTGGCAGCACGGAATTGAAGCACCTAGGCTCCTAGACTCTCCAAGCCAATCACAAAGCTGCTGTCACCAAGACAGCAGCGCCGTGATTGGTCTGAGCGCCGTGGTTCGGTGCTCAGACAGGGGCTGAGGCTGTGCATGTACTTCACCCAGGCTGCATTACAGCCCGTTGTAGAACATGCAAAGTGCGCATGACGGTCTGGCTGGCTAAAGAGTGCCGGCCAAACCGTCATGTGCACTTATTGACCCATAAAGATATTATTATTTTTAGCAATGCTTTTTGTTTACATTGGTGATGGCCAGGTAGCTCCCATAAAAGTTGTGTTTTTCAAAAACGATGTCAAAACGAAACAAGAGTAGACAAAAGGCAGGCAGCCAAAGCAAGCCTTTTTGGCTTTGCCAACCCTTTCTTTGCTAACACATGTCCATAAGCCCTGAAAGCGTTAAAGTAATCAAAAGTAAAACACTGCTGTCTAGAGGTGGTGTGAACATGCTTGAAAACATAAATAATTAAAAAGTGATCCACTGAAAACATGATTTAAAAAATATGAAATCAAAGCATTGATAAAATCAGAAATTGGCAATACAGCCCTAGCGCTGAAGTGGACTATGTTTTACTAATTCAAAAAGGAAGGGGCCGCCTGCAACAAGATGACTTGCCCAAGGCAGGTATAATACAAATGAATTTCAAAAAGCAATCTCAGCCAAGTAATTATAAAATGGGGTATAGGGCACAATGAAGGACACACAACAAAACAATCATGTTACTCCAAAAATGTTAAATAGATTTTAATCTTACAAATAACAATGTCCCTGTATCAGTAATAATAATTATGGCAAGAAAAAAATTGTCAATATAGGTGACGTTGTGGTGGCGATAGGGGCTTTTAGAAACCATATGCCCCTTAATGTGGCTAGATTTAGCTTTGAAGATGTTTGATATGTAGTTTCTTCTGACAACCCTGAGGGTAGTCTGACTAGAAGTGGGTGTTTGTCTCCAGTTTTTCTTGCTATGTCTTAGGTGTTTTCCTTCACCGTATCGGTCCTTTGAGAACCAGGGGATAGAAAGCTTAAGTCTTTGAATCTTGCCTTTTGGTGTAGCATATTTTTTAATCAGGTTTTCCCTGCATTTATTGTATTAATCGGTTTTGTAATCATTTTTGGCCTTACCGTCCCACTGGAAACAAGGAGGAGAAGGTTACCACGTGCATTGTTAAATGGATGTGACTGTCAGTGTTACTGTTGCCACAAAAACATGATTTTTCTCTATAAAGTTGGCTTTAAATTTTCGGATGTACAGAGGATAGTATGAAGGGACTTTTCAGGTGGTCGAACGTACCCAATGGCATGGACGTCCTCGGCGGCAGTCAGATGAGTGTCCTTGGTGATAATCAGGTCCAGAATAGAGCCTTTGCAGTGTGTTGATTTCTGATAATGCTAGAAAATGGCATTGCCCATGAGAAAAGAAGAGAAAAAAATAACAGACCAGTTGTTATCTTTACCGAAATTAAGGCTGAATTCTCCATGGAAGACAAGAGTAACGAATGAATTAATTATTTATTTATATTGCACAGATACTTAAAACCATTTGCAATACATCTTACATGCCAGTTAAAAGAAAGTTAAAAAAAACAACAGTCATAAAAGAAGATATTTGTATGTAACACTCTCAAAGCGATGTATTAAAAGCCGATAGATATATGAATATATATATATATCTATACATTGGTGAAAACAGCAAGAATCTGCCCATGCGTCCTTTTTACTAAATTTCTTGCGTGGTTTAAAAAAAAAATGTCTTCTTCGTCTGGTTAGTGGGGGCACGTTTACTTATTGAATCGAATTCGCTTTCATCTTGCCTGACCCCTCATCTTCCATAAGCCTTTTTTGAAGCTCAGCCAAGTATTTCCCATACCTGGCCAGGTCCGATGGAAGAGTACAGGAGAAGAGTACAAGAACGGCTTCTTTTACTGTTCGAACCCCATGTCCTAGCCAAATTTGTTTTAAGAAGGTCTGACAGGGGGAGGAGCTTTGCGGGCAACCAAGATGGCCGCGTAAGCTCGGAGCTCCGCGGACCCTCCGGTCCTCCGCAAATATCCTGCTCGAAATCCTGATCCACGTTGGTGGATTCTACTTGCTGACGGGTCACTGAAGCGGGAGCCGCCTTCCGCCTCCAAATCGGTGGTTCCTACGCTGAACTACGTCGAGTGGAACTCCGTGCCAGGGATGCGCCATTGTTTCCCCGATCTCCGCCACTCCGCATGACTGGAATACGTAGTGGCTGCTTGAGGTCCCTACTGGCGAAGTGCTTCTGATTGCGGTGCTCACTACCATCGGCCTGGCCTAAATATCTGGCTTCTACCCCTTTCCTTGGTTCGCTTGGCTCTGGCTTAGGTGGTGTGCCCCTTTGTTCTCATCGGACTCATCATGGCAGGCAGAGGGGACCCCGACAAGACGTCGAACAAAGGCGTCCGAGGCAAGTCCCAAACACAACTGAACAGGATCGAGCGGTATGTTCAGCCGCGGACGCCACCTGCTGCGGTGGCCTCCACTAAAGACCTTCCTTCAACGGGCTCGCCCGATGGCTCCGAGCCCACCCTCAGAGACATTATGGGGGCCATCGCGGGCATACGGGCCGAACTGCAGAAACAGCATGAGGTCTTGACCCACAAGATGGACACTTTGGTAGTTGATCTCACCCTTATCAGGGCCGACCTGGGTAAGACTAATGACCGTGTGAAGTCGTTGGATATCAAAACCTCTAGCCTAACCACCGACGTCTCGGACCTGCAGACTGAGGTCCGGACTTTGCGGTTGACTACTGATCACTTCTCCAGGAGGCTGGAGGATTTTGAGGGACGTGCCAGGCGGCAGAATGTCCGCATCATTGGGGTTCCGGAAGGCTCTGAGGAAGCGGCAGTGGACCTTTTTGTGGAGGAATTGGTGCAGACCCATCTAGCGCCTTCTGGTCTGAGTAATTTCTTCTCAGTGGAGCGCGCTCACCGTGTACCGGGCGGCCCGCCGAAGTCGGGCGTAGCGCCGAGACCCATCATTGCCCGGCTCCTCAATTTCCGGGACCGGGACGCGATCCTACAGGCGTCCAGAAGGCATGGACCGCTTAAATTCCAGAATTCGGAAGTACATTTCTATCCTGATTTTACCAGGGCTGTTCAGAGACAGCGCCAGAGCTGCGCGGGAGTGAAACGTCGCCTGAGGGACATGGGCTTTAAGTACTCAATGTTGTTCCCTGCCAAGCTTCGGATTGAACATGATGGTCATGCCCTGTTCTTTGACGTCCCCGAAAATGTGAGCGACTGGCTGGACACTCTGCCGCAGCGCCGGGATGACCACGGCGGATACACTGGGGGCACGACTGGTGGTTCCGATCAATGAGACTTGGCTCTACTGCAAGGACTTTGGTGGTTGGTGGCACTGCTGTATGTGGCTGTCGATACTGTTATTGCGTTGACTTTGCCAATTCTCCTGTCGCTTACAAGGAGGGTGACGGGAGGTGTTCGTGGGGATTCCTTACTCCTCTGGGGGCTTCTCGTAGACTAGTTAATGGGGCGACATGCACACTGCTGGTTGGGGGGGCTCTTTAGTCTGATGCAGGGGTGCAGGGTGGGGGGTGGGATTGGGCAAGTTTATTCATTTGTTTGTTCTTTCTTTCTTTCTTCTCTTAGGCAATGGGTCGTGTATACTGCTGAGTTTCACTTGATGTTGAGGATTGTTGGGGTTGGGTGGGGCGGGCGGCACGATGATGGGGGTAGGAAACTAAGAGTAATCAGTTGGAATGTTAATGGGCTGGGTGACCGTATCAAGAGAGGGGTTGTGATTCAACTGCTTAAACGCCACATGCCTGATGTTGTCCTTCTACAGGAGACGCACTTGGTTGGTAACTCGTGCAAAGCACTCAATCGTAAAGGGTATAAGATGGTGGCCCACTCGGGGTTCTCTTCAGGCTCTCAGGGGGCGGGTGTACTTGTACGTACGTCCCTTCCGCTTGAGATAGACGTCACCATGATTGATGAGAGAGGGCGTTTTGCTGCAGTGGCGGGGAGGTGGGAAGGGCGTGCCCTGACGTTACTTTCGGTTTACGTTCCCCCAGGCCTACAGTCTAGTACTTTCCAAGACCTTGGTGGCACCATTTTAACTCTGCCTGCTGGTTTGCTGATTGTGGGGGGTGACTTCAACTCAGTTTGCTCTGGCTCCTTGGACCGACATCCGCCTAGAGACCACCGGAGTTCCCAACTGTGGTTGCCTTCTTTCCTTGAGTCCATGGGCTTAGTGGATAGCTGGCGGCTTTTACACCCTACGCTCTGCCATTTCTCCTTCCTTTCCGGTGCACATGGTAGTCTTTCTCGTATAGACTATGTTCTCACCTTAGCAGCGCACGCGCCTGCCGTGTCTGAGGCCCGATTCCTGGCGCGGGGCATTTCCGACCACTCCCCGTTATGGGTTTCATTTGATTTTGACATCGTCCTGTCGGACCGACCGGTGGCGATTAACCCGTGGTATTTCCGAAATCCTAAAACTCGCACTCTCCTAGCCAAGGCCATCGACCTTTATTTTTCTGAAAATGAGGGCTCGGTTGACTCGGCCGAGACCCTGTGGGAGGCATTGAAGACTGTTTTGAGGGGCGAGGCTTTCGCTCTTATAGCGGAGGCCCGTAGAACCAGAGATGCCGACTTGCTACGCATTGAGGAGGAGGTTATGAACCTTGACTCCCAGTTGAGGCCCGAACCCGACCCCGAGCTCCTACATGCCCTTTCCCTCAAACAGTCGGAATACCACGATCTTGCCACGAATGCAGCCCTGTCCTTGGCTAAGGAACAGCAAGGTCGCATTTATGACGTTGGTGACAAGGCTGGGAAGTTGCTGGCCTGGTTGGACAGGAGGGAGATGGCCAGCCACGTCGTACCCGAGATTTTGGGCGACGACAGGGTTGCTGTCACTGACCCCAGTGCCATTGCCGAGTCTTTTGCTGATTACTTCCGGGGTGTCTACACCTCTACTTCAGACTGCTCCGAAGCTGACTCTCGGCGGTTGACCTTCCCTGTCTCTCTGATAAGGACCATGACGATTTGGATAGAGACATATCTGCTGACGAGATCGCTCTTGCGATCCGCTCGTTGCGGTCGGGTAAGGCATCTGGCCCCAATGGCATCCCGGTCGAGATGTATAAGATTCGGCCACTTGCGTACTATGTTTTTGGAAGCACGAGACGCCGGCCTTCTTCCCCTTGACCAGAGGTTGGCCACCATTGTGGTCATCCATAAGGAAGGGAAGCAGAGAGACATGTGTCGTTCTTATCGTCCCATTTCTCTCCTGAATGTCGAGCCTAAGATCCTTGCCAAGCTACTCGCTAATCGACTGATTGGAGTTATTGGCGACTTAGTGCATCCGGACCAGTCGGGCTTTATTCCTCACCGCAACACTGCCCTCAATTTGCGTCGACTCCACGGCGCCCTGGCTAGGGCCCATACCCTTGAGGAACCGGCAGTCCTCGCTTCTCTTGACGCCACGATGGCCTTTGACTCTCTTGAGTGGAGTTACCTCTGGGCAGTGTTGACTGAGCTCGGTTTTGGCCCGGTGTTCGTGGGATGGGTGAAACTTCTCTACAGTCCACTGGCTAATGTTACAGTCAATGGCCGTCTATCGGCGTCTTTTGCCCTTCACAGAGGGACCAGACAGGGTTGCCCCTTGTCGCCTCTTCTGTTTGCCCTGGCTCTTGAGCCGCTCGCGGCCATGTTGCGCACGCACCCTGATCTGCATGGCATAACCTTGGCCCCCGGCTTCGAGGACAGGGTTTCCCTGTATGCCGACGATATTCTGGTCTACTTAACCTCCCCCTGTAAGTCACTCATCGTGGCATGCGACGTACTCAGACTTTTTGGACGGTACTCTGGCCTAGTTATCAACTGGGCCAAGTCCTCCCTGTACGTCCTAAAAGGGGACATGCCGCGCCTCCCCAGAGGCTGCAACATCCAGGTGGCCGGACATGGTTTCAAGTACTTAGGGATTTACATCTCCGGGAGTTCGAAGGCGCGATATGATCGCAACTTGCTCCCTCCTCTCCAGCGTCTCCGGCGCGACGTGGACAGTTGGCGCAAGCTTCCGCTCTCCCTACTTGGCCGTGCGGCATTATTTAAGATGATGTCTTTGCCCAGGTTCCTATATGCCTTGCAGAACACCCAGGATCCGGTTCCGGCCCGCTACTTTAGGGAGATTGAGAGTCTTCAAAGGGCCTTGCTCTGGGACGGTCGCCCCGCGTCGCAATCACGAAGCTCACGCTTCCGTGGTACGACGGGGGCATAGCACTGCCGGACGTGCGTAGGTACTACTGGGCCTCCCAGCTCGCGGCTCTCAATCATGGCTTCTACGGTCAGATGAACAGCCCTGGCTACGCCATGGATAGATGGCTCCTGGGCGGTGGTAACTATTACCGGGCCCTGTACTCGAGGTCCTTAGATCGGCGGATGTCGGGTCCAACGAAGACAGCGGTCCACATCTGGCGGGCGATTACCAAGGCGCAGGGCTGGCAGGGCAGGCTGACCAGATTCACCCATCTGTATGACTCTGATATTTTGGGCAGGTTGTGGCACACCAAGGGCTTTGACAAATGGGACCTCATAGGCATCTCCAGGGTGGACGATATGATCTCTAAGGGCGAAATCAAGACCTTTCCTCAGTTACAGGCTGAATACCAGTCGGGCGGCTAGGAGTTCTTCCGCTACGCCCAGCTGCGGCACGCGCTGCTCTCTGCCAAACCGACGGAGGGGGCGATACCAGAGAGCTCTCCCTTAGAAGACAGAGTGTTGGATGGCCATATGCCCGATAGTGCTATCTCATTGTCATATAAAAAACTAATCAATGTCCGCACTGACCTTCTCCTTGGAGTGCGTGATCAATGGGTGGGAGATGGCCTAGAGATCGACGATGAGGAATGGCAGAGTGCAGTGTCCTCCCCTAAAGAGGTTGCCATCTCCTCTCGTCTTAGGCTGGTGCATTTCAAGATCTTGCACAGAGTGTATGTGACTGGCCCCCGGCTTGTGCGTATGGGACACTCGCCAGACGGACTTTGTCGTCGTGGCTGTGGTGCCCTTGCTACCTTCCTACACATTCTATGGGAATGTCCTGTCATAGCCTCCTACTGGAGAAGAGTGCACCGGATTAAGAGTGAAGTGACTGGAGTGGTGACTGTTGCAGAAGCTCGAAGGTGTCTCCTCAACATCTGGGAACCATCTGATCACAACACGGCGCAGACACAGTGGGTGACCCTGGGTAACATGGTGGCCAAGCGGGACATCGCTCAAAAGTGGGGTGCAGCCACGGCTCCCCTTGTGGTACAGTGGAAAGCCAACATGGATTGGTGTATGTTCCGGGAGAAGACGGTCTATGTTGCCAGGGGTAGGCCCCAGAAATGGAGTAAAGTGTGGGGAGCCTGGAATGCTTACCGGGGTGATGTATGCCTGCCGCCAGAGCCTGTTTCTCTAGATGAACATATGTCACCATAGCCTGTGACACCAACTGCGACACGCTGAACTGATTGATCCTGTCTCTCCTCCTCCCTTCTGCTATCCTGCTTCATTCTCCTGTATCAGTGACTCTCTGCTTGCTCTCCACTACCCGCTACCAATACCTTGACAGATTTCTTTACTCCATTGCCACTCTTTGGCGCCGTTTGGCGTTTCCTTCCTTTGTTTCTGTTCTCTTTCAAAATAAAATATAAAAAACAACCTTCACTGTTCTGTTACGAATGTTCTTGCACTATTGCGCTCCTGATTCACCATGCTGCCTTGCCTCCGGGATGTTAGGCTGAATAGCTGTGTGCTCTTTCAAAATAAAGGTTTTAAAAATTTAAAAAAAAATAAAAAAAGAAGGTCTGACAGGGCAAAAGCATCCCAGGACAGCAACAAATCATGTGTAGCAGAGATTTCTGTTTATAGTTGCAGAGTCTGCATCTTGTTTTATGTTCAAGGGACTTCCACCCCGGATTTAATTCTTTAGTTTGAAGGGGCACTAGTCTGGCCCATATAATATTGTTAAGTGCTTTCCTTCCCAGTCTTGACTAAGATGGGGCTGGGTTTTATGCCCAGTGTATGATGTTACCAACCTCGGTGGCCCTCTTCCTGTTGCGTATTCTGCTAGGTCATTTGTTTTTGACATGCAAAAACATTGTTTGTTTATTGTATTTTTAATCGCCAAATAGTTTATTGATCCATCCTGCCAATTTTCGATAGCCAACCCCAAGGTTTCCACCGCAATTTCCTTGTAACCATGCCACAGGTTGATGGTCTCTCCATAGATTGGCTTAAGCATACTTTTTAAACTTCCGGCTGGGGCTGTTAAGACTTGATAGAAGTATTCCTTACTTTGTTGCTTTAGGCCAAACTCTAAACAAATTAGACTGTTACGAGTGTATTAGGGAAGTTTAAAAATGTGTTTGTAGGTCAGGCATTGCACTTCATCCAACATTGCCTCCATTTTGCCTGGGAATGCCTGTTGTGCATAACCTGCAGTTGCCCTGATTTTGGCTTGCAATACTTTTCTAATAGGTGCTGACGGACTCTGCATGAGCTCATTTAGTTTGCATATCGAAAAGATTGTTGCCTGTGCTCTGGCCTTCATTTTCTGCATGTGTGATGTTGCTTTGCCAGTTTCACTTAGCCAGCACCCGAGATAATTGTACGAACGTGTGGTATTGATAATTTCCTTCCCCACTTTACATTTTAGTAAGGCTTTTTTAGGGAGGTGGCCAAAAATTACTACTCTCGTTTTTTGGGCGTTGATTGTGAGCTCGTTGATTTCATTGTACTTATTTAGGGAGTCCAGACCTCTTTGCGGCCCAGTTTTTGTGTGGTCCATTACTACTAAGTCATTTGCGTATTGTAAAATTTGAAGTTTATTTCTCCCGATTTTCAGGGTTACGAGGCTGGCGTTCAGAAGTTTCTTCCCCAGGTCTGCGGTGTATAGATTAAATAGTGTGGGGGCAAGTACACATCCCTGTTTTAGTCCACGATTTGTCAGGCACTTCTTTGTTATAGTGTTGTCCGCTAGCTTTACTTGGATCCAGGTATTACTGTATAATGAAATAATGGCGTTAAGGAGAGCTGCTGGGATGTGCCAATTGCTCCGTTTTTCCTATAGCTTATGTCGGGGTACCCCATTGAAGGCCGCTGAATAGTCGACAAAGCATGCAAAAACTGGTTTGTTGTTTTTGCAGTTAGCTTGCTGGCTCAGATATGACATAGCCACGATGTTGTCAATTGTGGAGCAGCCCTTACGGAAACCAGTCTGATAGTAAGGGAGGATTTCATTCTCTTTAATCCATTCATTTAGTTCCTTCAGTAGTGTACTGGCATAGGCTTTCCCTTCAATGTCCAGAAGAGCAATGAGTCTATAATTTTTTGGGTCTGTGTTATCTCCTTTCTTAAAGATTGGGTTTCAAGAAAGACCCTCGCCATGTGTCTGGTACTTTTGCTCTTAATCTACATTCAGTGAACAGTTTGGAGAGAATTCTACCCCAGTAGACTGGGTCTTCTCTGAAGATGGCCCCTGGGAGGCCATTAGGCCCAGGAGCCCCGTCTCTTCTTCTCCTTTTTATAACTTGTTTAACTGTGGTGCCATCTTGATCTTTACCAAGTGATCCCACGGAAGCCTCCGTGTCTGTATCTTCACTAAATACACGTTGGGCCTCATAGTTTTCATAGTCTGTAGTAGCTGCTTTCTCAGTATATATTGAAGCGACATGCCTCATCCAAGCGTCTGCGTGTACTGAATTGCCCCTGTCCACTTTGCCTTTCTCCAAGTTTGCAATGTATTGCCAAAGTTGTCGTTGTTTATGGGGTTTTGAGAGCTCATGTATTGTTACCCAGTCTTTCTCTAGTTTTTTCCTGTTTCAGCGACCATAATAAATGTCACTTCTTCTTAGATAAGTTTTTACATCTCTCCCTTACTTCCTGTGTTCCTCGGATTTTGAGTAATCTTTTTGCCCTTTTTAATTTGCGTGTCATTGTTGTTAGTTTTATGTTGTTGTATCTAAACAACGGTTTGTTGCGCGACGCACTGACATTAAGGTTGTTAACTAATTTGGCTTTTAGGTTTCCAATCCACTTTGTCCAGTTTTCCAAATTGGGTAAATTCCCCGAATCCTTCTCTTGGTTTGTTTTCCAAACATTGAACCGCTTTGCTTGGCTCTTGTTCCATTTTATTCTTTTAACTAGAGAGTGTTCTTCAGTCCCTGTTGACTGCAATACTGCCACTGCTTGCTCCCTCTGTAATACGCCGAAGTTTAGTTCCACCTGCAAAAATTTGTGGTCACTAATTTTGTGTACTTTTAATTCAAAGTTGTCAAATTTCAGGGCTAGCAGATTGCATAAAAATATGTAGTCTATTGCGGAACAATTCCTAAATGTGGTCGTACTCAAGTGTTTGGAATCTGGAGTTTTCCCTATGTCCTTCGCGGATTTTAGGTCGTAGTTTTTTAGGAAGGAATTAAAAACCCTTTCAGAGCTGGTTAGACCAAGCATGTCACTCTGATTTGTTCCCAGGTGATGCAGGTTAAAATCTCCTACAATCACTTTGGCCAAAAGTGCATTGGAGTATAAGATTTCCTTTAATTGTGTTATGATATGTTTGGTGGCGTCCAGTTTATTCTTTCCCTGTACATTTCGATATAGGTTTATAACTAGAATAGGAACGCTATCTTTTCTGACCCTGTCACCCTCTATTATGAGTGCCTGTAATACGTTGGAATCTATTTTTACCCTCTTTACTATCATCTGTTTTTGATGTTTTACATAGATCGAAATGCCCCCAGATGGTCTACCAAACTGATTGATTTTGGTTGCTAGTTTGTGGAAACCAGCGTAGCCTTCGAGGTGTACATAGTCTATGGCCCAAGTTTCTTGCAGACATACAATGTCTCCTTCCTGCAACATTTGTGTGACAGTTTCCTGTTTCAGTGCTTTATGTAATCCTGCCACATTCCACAAGATGATTTTGAGATTGGAAAGCAATTTGTGATTAATGTGGCATATACTTAACGATTCAGATGTTACAGGTTCAACAATTGGAGACCCTTGTCGACACCCTTTGGATTCTGGTGTACCCCCTTGTGCATCAGGAGTATTGAGTGGTTCTTTGTGGCTCTTGGCTTGTTCTATATAATTGGTCATTTGTTTGCGTTCTGGGTGAACCGTCATCTTTTACACTCCTACATATAGTCATATCCTCCTGTCTCCTGACTGATATGGTCAGTTTGTTGTAGTTTTTGTCTACCTTTATTTTTGATGTGCCTCGAAGTATCCCTTGGGAGCACTCTTTCCTGTTCTTTGTTATTATGTTTACTGGCTCCTGAAGAATTGATGGTAACTTTTCTTGTTCCGGTTGACTCAACCCGATTCCCCAGTTTTTAAAAATATCTTTTTCTCTGAACACCGCTTCCGCCGTGAATTGATTTAACCAGGTAACTGTGGTATCTTCTTTGTTGGTGTCCTCTTTCGTTGATTCAAATTGGATACAGACTATGTCTTCACTTTTTATGTGCGAAAGTGCGGGTATGTGTTGAAGGAGCCGTAAAAAATTCCCCCTGTTTAAAATGTTGTGTCTCCCCTTTGATTTGTACTGCGGTTGTAGGATTGTTTTAAAACTGTTTCTAACATCTTAGGGGATTGCTGTTATTCTAGACGAAGGTTTGGTGCATATTGTGTCTTTGGACTGTGTCACTTCTATTGCATAGTCCGAAGTAGTTTGCCCGATTCTTTGGTTTTGGATTCCCAATCCTGTAGTTTCCTTGGCTGGCCCATGGTCAGATTTGTCTTTGACCCATTCATTTAATTTGTTTGGTCGATTAATTTGTTTGGAAAGTAATTCCTTGTTGCAGGTCTTACCTGTGCGTGGTAAGACCTGCAACAAGGAATTACTTTGTATTTGGGTTTTAGTGAATATCGGGTAAAGTTAACTTGATGTTGGCCTTTCCTGTATTTGGGATGAATTGTTTGTGATTTTTGTAGGGACGTGCCTGAACTGCCCCATTGTCCTTGTGTTTTGTATGGACTTTTGGCGTTTTAGAATTTAAATTAGTAGACACTATTTTTGTCGTGTTCTCATGGTTCTTTTCCTTGTCAGAGTATCACACAGTATCAGTTGGAACTATATATGGAATCTATGCATTCCTCTACAAATATGTTGTTTTCGCCCACCGGGTGGTATATAACATTTATTCTGAGATTCAAGATCTTGAGAGCAGAGATTTCAAGAGATAGACATTGGAGGAGCACAAGCTTTTAACTGGAAGTATTTTGCAGCTTAGCGTGCTACTCTGAATTACTGCTACTCCCTCGCCATGTCTAACTTGATGGTCACAACAAAGAATTGAAAATATGGGGGGATGGGGAGAAAAAGGTATAGGACATTGTTTGAAGCATTACTGAGCCAACTTTCTGTTCGAACTATATCTAAGTTCCGGTTCACAGTCTTGTCTGATAGCTCCAGGCACAGTTTAACTACAGATTGGCAATTATGTGGGAAACATTGCAGAGTTGAGAGACTGGATTTGGAGACAGAACAATTAGGGCATTCGGGAAACTGAATGAGATTGATTAACTCCTGAGGAGGTCTGTGTCCAGATGGTAGGGATGGTGAAGCTGCTTCGATTCCAGACGGGTTTCTTGACTGCTTTTAAGTTTTCAGAAATTCAACAAGTTTCTTAAGATCAGCATCATCCAATGTGGGTTTTCTATGGCAGGTCCAGGTTTGAGGCTACGCCTAAGCAGATTTCCACCCAAGGGGTTATCCTTCGTGGGACTACAAACTGGGTTGAGGATGGTGCGAGAAGCATTTGAGTGTGGACGTTGAGAATGAAAGTTGTGAAACTGCTTGTGACAGGGGTGTGTCAATATTCTTAGCAAGAAGAGCCAGGGAGAATAGGAATGTAGGCGAGAAAGTCAGGGATGGCGTGGTGCAGAGTAGTTTGGAAAGACTCATCGGAATGGGGGGTGAGGTCTAGAGGTCTATGAACCACTTATGGTCACAAAGAGCTTGATATTTTAGGAAATAGGTATGTGTTGGGAGAAGATCTGGTTGGAAATTTGTCTGAGGAGGGAGTTGTGGGAAATTGGGATGTGTGCTGAGGAAAGAAGGGAGAAGAGAATGCTGGGAGGAGTTAGCTGAGGTAGTTTTTTCTTCTGTACTTAAAGGTAGAAGAACAAGATTAGCGGGTAAAGAACAGGCAGATGAGTTACACATGTGTGGAGAGGTGAGAGAGGATTGGGTGGACACCTTGGTAGGAGGAAGAATGGGAGTGGGTGAGTGTCATATGTGACATAGTGGTAACCAAAGGTCTGTTAGAAGGAGTACCATACTAAATGGAGTGATTAGTGGGTGCCCAGTTGGTTGGGAGATTAAGACAAGATGAGTAGGGAATAGGGAAGGGGAGGGTGAAATGAAAAAAGTCCTGGGCCTTAGATTGAATGGGCCGAGTGCAAAAAGGAAAGGATGAAGGGACTGCTGTAGAAGGGTTGTTCAATGGAGTGCTGAAGGGACAACTTGACAGAAATGTTGAATTGGGGAATGAGAGAAAGCTGGGACATTGACTAAGTTAGTGTAATCTAGTGAAGTGTAGCTGGGAATGGTAGAGGGACTTGGTGATCCTTGAGGTATTTGGCAGCTAATCAAGGTCATATTGCGATTGAGTAGACTCGGAGAAGGGAGGTTCAGATGTTGGCAGCAGAAAGGGAGGACAGATTGGGTTGAGAGATTGAAAAAGGCAATCAGCATCGTTCAATTGAAAGATAATGTTTCTGCCTTTAAAAATTAAGATGGAAACATTACAATGGGGGATGTCCGCCATTGAAGAGTAAGTAAGTACATTTTATTGTTTAGTTAATTAAAACCTTAGCAATTTGTGCATGATTACACATAGTACAATTAATACTTCATAACACCTCTGAGTAAAACAACGTTTTAAAATCATTGCAAAACATAGTAGTACATGAAGAGATTTCAAGGATTCTGTGTAGAAAATTAAACAAGCGGCACTTTTTGTGAGTTAAAAGTAGAAGATCATTTTTGAGAGACACCTTCCGAGCAGACTGATATTGGTTGGCAATCAGAGTTTCCAGGGATTCTTTTAGAATCTCATGGTTGAAGTGACTCATGCCAAAATTGAATACATTTGGAGGAATATATGATTTAAAAAGAGTTGGGGGCCTATTACCAAGCTATAGCGATAATTATCGCTAAGCTTGGTTAGCGGGCAAAATAATATCGCTGAGCTTCGCCTACTTTTATCGCTTAGGAGCCTTGATATTATCAAGGTTTATCTCCTAAGCGATAAAAATCGGCCGAAATGCATGAATATCGCTGTGAAGTCAGCGATATTCATGCATTACCGAGCAAATGCTCTTAGCCATGTTATCCACCTACCATTGGATAACATGGCTAAGAACTGCTCTGGCCAGGCGTTAGCTTTTGGAGATAATCGCGCTTAGCGCGAAAATCTCCAAAAGTTGGTAATAGGAGATAGCGATGTTAGCGACTGTTTCCAGTCGCTAACATCTTGGCACGCCCACTTTGCATGTCATTAGCGATAATTATCGCTCGCATGCAAAATGAGCACCTAAATGCCCGCTATCTCCTACTAGCTGTCGCTAACTGGTGTTAGCGACAGCTAGGTAATAGGGCGATACAATTATCGCCGCTTTAGTAGGAAAAATTCCCGCTAAAGCGGCGATAATGCCCTTGGTAATATGCCCCTTGGTTCCTGTTTATTACAGCTGTTTGAGAGAGAGAGGGATTTGCTAAAGGCAACCTGTAAAGTTTTATTTAATTCCCAAGTGATCAGTCACTTTCTTGATTAACCCGGGTGGTCCCGAGTGAGGGAGCAGGAGTTGGGCTTGTTTGACAGTATACAAGAGTCACGGCTAATGGGCCATTGGCCACTGATCGCTTTGTCTTGCAAAACTAATAAAGAGATTTAAACCATAAAGCTTTATTTATAGCTAGTAGGCAAGGTAAAGAATGTAATGAAATCTCGAAGCAAATGGCAAATAACTGAACTTTAAAGAGTACAAAAAGATGGGGATGTTTGACTAGTAAGGCTTCTTCTCATTCCTGGATTAAACAAATGTATGTGTGATCCCAGCACTCAAACTGAATCCAAAGGGCCCTAGAAGCTGGATTAAACAAATCTCTAATTTAAGCAAATCAGTAAGTTTGCCCAGACTGAATACAAAGGGCCTTAAAATCTGTGCAGTCCCAAAGATCTGAAGGTAATAGACCAGCTCTATCCGTAGTAAAGGACCTGTTCAAATAGTTGTGCAAGAAGGAGGAGGTGTGACTGGAGTACGATTTAGGGGCATATTACAGTAGTCAAGAGTGGATTGGCAGGTCCAGGGTATTGATAATACAGAAACTCAGATGTAGCACAGTTCTAGTGGGTGGTTCTCATAAAGATTTTAAACAAGCATTTGCAATGCATATGGTCTCGCATTAGGAAAGTTTGAGCTATTGGTATTGTAAATGACACATATTTTATTTATGTGTTGGTTTTGAAAATAGCAAAAATAATAGCTTTGTCATTTACAATGCCAATAGATATAACTTGTGACACCTATAGCATTTGTAATGCAATATGTGTTGTATTCACGTGACTTAGATGTATTGATATTACAAATAACAATGACTTTTAATTTTTTAATAAGTAATACTTAAATAAAAGTTATTGCAATTTATAATGGCAATAGCTTAAACTTTTGTCAATAACTTTTGTGAAGAATATGTTCAGTG